>NC_064922.1:503085555-504320555 GCF_023897955.1 Schistocerca gregaria | reverse complement strand
AGTGGCATTCAACGCGACTGTTCTATCGATTTTCGAGCAATGTTCATCTACCTAGAATTCTTATCTGGTAGGACAGATAGAGAAGATTCAACAAAGAGCGACGCGTTTCATCGCTGGATCGTAAAGTCGGCGCGAGAGCTTTTCAGAGATGCACAACAACATCCAGTGGCAGACGCTGTAAGAGAGGCGTTTCACATCATGCAAAAGCTTACAGCTGAAATTTCGAGAGATCACTTTCCGGGAAGAGTCGGACAACGTATTACTTCATCCCACGTACATCTCGCGAAATGATCGCAACGAGAAACTTCTGGAAACTAGAGCTAATGCAGAAGACTACGGACTGTCATTCTTTGCGCGCACCATTCGCGAGTGAAACAGGGAAGGCGGAATTCAATTAACTACACACCGTTGAGTGGGTTGCGGAGTACCATCTAGATGTAAGTGGAGATCGAAATGCAAAACGATTTTTCATGTGCTGTTCACTGAATGAATATCTCCTTTTCATCTGAATAAGTCTTAATTGTCAACAATAAATCTCATGATGACACGGTGTGTAAAGGGATGGGGAGTCAGAATTACGAACGCCTGAGCGATGATCGACAAGAAGATCGCTTCTGACCTACCTGATCACCATTTTCTGGGTCAAGAATATTCTTCATGAACGCAGAGAGTTGTCCCAAAATAAGATGCCATTGGAGATTAGAGAATTAAAGTAACCCGTCTCTTCTGAATGTCAAGTCACTGAAGATTATTCTAATGGTGAAATAGCAGTCAGCATAGCTCCATCGAAACCAACGTGGTTCTACGGGTTCTAGCTTAACTCTCAGAGAAGGCACAAAATTTCATAAGAAAGAGACATTAAAGTAATAAACGTATTCAAATTCAGGAGGTTGCAAGATGTCAACTCTTAAGCGCAGGTATGGACTAAAGGAATCATATATTTGAAATACATAATACCGCTCTTATTTGTCTTTAATAAATAGGTTTCACGGAAGACACTAGCCGAAGGATAAGAAGAGTAACTACCCCATGTGATGAAATATGTGGCAGAAAAATGATAATAAAGTCTTTACACGTGCAGATGTAGGACGCTGCGTCCAGTGAATGTGTCACCACACTTAGGGCTGGTTTTGATATTGCTCACCACATTTTCCCTATCTCGTGCCAGTTTTTCATCTCTAAATAGTTACTGAACACAACATCTGTGATCTGCTGTCTTTATTTTATTTATTCTGCGTATTACGATATTTTATTATTATTATTATTCTGCGTATTACGATACACATAAACGCCAGTCTTAACAGGGTGCTGAAAGACTTTAAGGGACTGCCAATCGGCGTGAATACGTTTCACCCTATACAGGTTAATCAGGTTAATACCCAATGGACTGGGGAGGCAGGCTCGGCACGGGAAAGATGCTAACGTAACTCATTGTCATAGGAAACGATGCCGGTCATGAGTTGCAGAAGTACTTCCATATGCAAGAAAATTAGTACTATACTATACAAATAAAACAAGCGCACTGATTTCGTCGTATTACTGTGACGAGTGCAATGAGACTAAGATGTCACCTGTAATGCAAAATCTCTGCACGTTATAAGGAACTTAATTGAACTTTGTATTTTAATAACATTTGTACTTACGATATTGATAGCGACATCAGCAGTAAGTCAGGTGAAAACCGGGAATGTTATTCACAATGTGTACCCAACATAACCTTGTAGTAATCATACCAAGATTGCAGCACGCCCTGCAACTGATGAATGGCGCGTTAATCTGATGATTTCAGGTGGATGCAGACATCGATAACCACGGATGAGATGTCATTAGACGGCATGTATGACCCGATATTAAACGTGTAAAAATATACAACATGGCTATGAGCATACTTGAAAAGTTACAATATACGACTTCTGATGTCCACAATAAATACGCCAATAATGCCGCACTTACACGGTGCATTATTAGAAAGAAAAACAGCACAGCAACACTGTAAGTAGACTTAACACAGAGCACTACTGAAATAATTTGTAATTATGTTTAGACATAATTATCATAGGCAGCAACTGAATATTTAATTCAGGCCGTAATGCCAAAGTAGCGAGACCAATTGCAAATGAAGATCACGCTACATTAAATGCAGTACGTAATAATTCCTTGTATGTGAAGAAAGTAATTATCACAGTTCAGATTTTAAGTGAATTGTGAATCAGATTAACATTTATTTAAATTATGTTTATTCCTCAGCCAAAAATATTTAGTGTGAGGTACAGACTGATCAGTAGGCTGAGGTGCTTACTTTGACTATCCGGCTGGTCGTAAAATAAGTACAGTTACAAATGTATAATTTTTCCAACTGTAGAAACCACTGAACGGGTAAAGCACCGAAGCGTTTTCATCACTAGGTCTTGGTGTTCTCGGAAGTGAATCTTCGCGTTCGTACGTTACGCGGTGTTCTCTGGTCGTCGGAGACTTTGGGGGTGCTGTCTAAGAGTGATAGGCCTCGTCCGGAGGTACTGCGTTTAGAACTATTCATACGACTCTGAATTGCGATTGGTTTAGTATATCGCGATTGGTTTAGTATATTCAGCGAACTGCTGTAACTGTGACTTATCTGTCAAGTTTAAATTTCAGTGCTTCAGTGCGGACTACCTCACTGATAATTCCTCAAACCCGCTCCTCATATATGACACTAGTTTTCAGTGGAGCATCCGGATGCAGCAGCTTACTATTGTAGGTTCTGTTACTTTATTCCGTAACTACATACATGTCCTGACTTGCCTTCGGCTCTTTCATTTTTCATTTCGTAGAACCAGTGTTGTCCTGGCCTACATAAAATTATTTCCTTTTTGAAACTACCTGGCAGATTATATCAGTATCCCGGACCTAGACTCGAACTTGTGACCTTTGCCTTTCATGGGCAAGTGTTCTACCAACAGAACTACCCAAACACGACTCAGAAACCCTCCTCATAGCTTTGATTCCCTCAGCACATAATCTTCTACGTCCCCAATCCTATAGAAGCTGTCCTGCGAAACTAGCAGGTGCTGGTGAAAATTAAAGCTGTGGGGAACGATCCTCAATTGGGGTTGGCTAGCTCAGTTCGCAAATCACCTGCCCGCGAAGAGCAAAGTTCCTAGTTCGAATCGTGATCTAGCATACAGTTTTAATCTGTCTGTAAGTTGCATATCAGAACACACCCCGCTACAGAATGAAAATCTCATTCTATTTTTCTTTGTTACATTCTTCTCGCCTAATTCGGAACTACTCTCCAAAGCTTTTACCTAGACCATCGATCAATGTCTCGAAGTTTTCCGCTTTGTTTCAATCTGTTCCAAGTTTCCAGTGCTTTTATGAGCTTTGGTAGTACCAAAAACTACCGCGTAATTCAAAAATAGCTTGCTAAAACTATACATATGTACATAAATTATGTAAAGAAGGTGTTCTAGAAAGTAGCAGTAAGAGTTGCAGTTGTTATCAATCGTTGATAACTTTTACGATGTTACTGGGTATGTCGTGGTATTACAGTTTAAGAACAAGAAAATTATACACACTTACAGGCCTAATTTCACAAGGCCAAGAAAGGTAGTCAGAAGTGCAGTCAACAGTGGGGTTTACACAACATGGAGAAATTTAGAGAACACAAGCATAAGCAAATTCAGTGGCGCTCGAGGTAGATAAGAACCTCGAGTCTCCCAAATACTAGTTAAGTAACAGCAGCCGGACAAGACACAAGCAGCAACAGTGAAGTACCAGATTTTGTGACATTTTACGAGTTCCTAACCAGGAGAAAATTATATAGCTTCATATCTGTGCTTTGGTAGTTTAGTTTCAGGAATTTCTGCATGTCGGTTTAATGTTCTCGCGCTTCCGTTTCTGTCGGAAAGTAAATCGACTTTGCGGAATATTATAAGTTCATAATAAGGAACGAATTATTTACTCTGAGTGCTTCGGTGGTGTAGTTTTTGAATTTATGCCTGTTAATCCAAGTTACTAGACACAGTTCTTGCGTTTTCGCCAGTGTCTACAGTAGAGTTCCGCAGCGCGTACCAGTACACCTTCGTTTGTTTGTGTAGTGTAGTTTACCATGGTCTTAAGTATGGACAGGGACTGTGATTGTTGTTGGGGATGTGAGCCAAGTCGGTGACACTTCGCTCTCATCGGCAGGTTGTGATGGTTTCGGTCACACAACTTGACGCAGCAGTGGATGATCATCCCGCTTGCGGGCCGGTCGCGTTGATCCAACGAACGGTCAGTCCGCCCGGTTACTGTTCGCAGTGAAGCTGAGCTCTCACCTGTGGTCGAGTGAGAGGTCGCCTATGGGCGTGGCGGGCGGCGAAAGACTCCCCAGACACCCAAAAGTAAGGTCTTCCCCGATATTCTGACCAGCAGGTTCCAAGAGCTGTCTGTGGCTGGCATTGTCTCTCAGCCAGGAGCAGTCGCCTGTCCTGTTTCAGAGGAAACCTTTCAGCCTGGAAGATCTGGGCCGCCACAGAGGAACACCAATAAACGAAAAATGTATCTATTTAAGAAAAGTAGATAAAAATTGGTATGATGCATTCCTGAGAAACAAGCTCCACTGCTTCCAAATTAACAATATAAGTATAGACCAGAGGCCGCTTGAAATCAGAGGAAAAGTATCGACAACAATTAAGAAATTAATACCAAATAAATTAACAAAAGATAGAGTTGATACTCCTTGGTACACTGATGCAGGAAAAATGAAAAAAGCATGCCAAATCCAAAGGAATACAAAATTCTTAAGATTGGCGATCTTATACAGAATCTTGAAATTTAGCTCGGATTTCAATGCTAGATGCTTATAATAGTTTCCACAACGTAACTTTGTCTTGAAACCTGGCAGAAAATCAAAAGAGATTGTGGTCGTATGTGAAGTATGCTAGCGCCAAGTCACAATCAATGCCTTCACTGCGCGACAGCAATGGAAATGCTATCGATGACAGTCTACTCTGCTAAAGCAGTGTTACTAAACACAACCTTCGGAAATTCCTTCACCAAAGAAGACGAAGTAAATATCTCGGGATTCGAATCAAGAACAGCCGCCAACATAAGTAACTTAGCAATGGATATTCTTGAAGTAGTGAAGCAATTTAAATCCCTTAATAAAAGCATATCTCACTCGTCGGAAGAGTCGTAACCAAACACTAGAAAGTTGCACACGTCACACCAATATTCAAGAAAGGCAATAGGAGTAATCCACTGAATTACAGACCCACATATCATTAACTTCGATATGGAGCACAAATTTTGGTCATAAACTGTGTTCGAACATTATGAATTATCGCGAAGGGAACGGTCTATTGGCACACAGTCAATACGGATTTAGAAACCACCTGTCTTGTGTAACACAACTAGCTCTTTACTCATAAGAAAGGTCGAGTGCTATCAACAATGGATTTAAAATTGATTTTGTATTTCTAGATTTCGAGAATTCTTTTGACACAGTATCTCAAAAGCGGCTTGTAATCTAATTACGTGCTCATGAAATATCGTCCCAGTTATGCGACTGGGTTCGTGATTTCCTGTCATACAGGTCACAGTTCGTAGTAACTGACAGAAAGTCATCGAGTAATGCAGATGTTATTTGTGGCGTTCCACAAGGTAGTGTTATAGGCCCTCTGCTGTTCCTAATCTATATAAACGATTTGGGGGACAATCTGAGAAGCCATGTGAGGTCGTTTGGGGAACGTGCTGTCGTTTGTCGTCTAGTAAAGTCATCAGAAGATCAAGACTAATTTTCAAAACGATTTCGAAAAGACATCTCAATGGTGTGAAAATTGGCAATTAACCGTAAGTAATAAAAAGTGTGAGGTCGTCCAATTGAGTGCTAAAACGAGTCTGTTAAACTTCGGTTACACGATAAATCAATCAAATCTAAAGCCGTAAATTCAACTAAATACCTAGGAACTACAATTACGAACAACTTAAATTGTAAAGAAGACATAGAAGGCGAACCAAAGACTGCGATTTGTTGGCAGAACACTTAGAAGATGCAACGGATGTACTCAAGATACTGTCTACAGTACACTTGTCCATTCTTGTTTGGAGCTTTGCTTCGCGGTAGGGGATCTTTCCCAAATAGGATTAATGTAGTACATCGGGTAAGTTTTGTATTATTGAGAAATAAGCGAGAGAGTGTCGCGGACATGATAGAGGATGCGGGGGGACATCACTGAAACAAAGGCTTTTCTCGTTGCGGCGGAATCTTCTCACGAAATTGCAATCACCAACTTTCTCCTCCGAATGGGAAAATATTTTCTTCATGCCGACCTACATCGTGAGAAATGATTGTCACAATAAAATGAGTGAAATCAGATCTCGCACGGAAAGAGATAGGCCTTCGTTTTTTCCACCCGCTATTCGAGAGTGGAATAAGAGAGGGTTATTGAGAAGGTGGTTCGATGAACACTCTGCCAGGCACTTAAGTGCGATTTGCAGAGTATCCACGTAGATGTAGATGTCGATGACTGTTTAAAACAGTGCAACGTTATTCGGTTTATTGCCAGTTTGCAGTTCTGTTTTGTTCACAAATTTTTGGGCTGATGTTATTCAATAATGTAAAAAGCTAGTGCTATATTGTTCATTCATTTTCAACAGCGGTCACTGGAAAAACAATACGTCCATTATTTTACAACGTATCATTACAGTTTCGATTTACATCAGGACCATGGTGATCGTGATTGGTTTCCATTTTGTGTAACGAAACTTCCCATGTGCTTACCTGGAATACTGAGTCAGCATACATCCATAGCGAGTGCGATGTTGAGCGCAAGAGAAGGCAGGGCGTTATTATTATCCATTGCAAAGTTTTCGTATAAGATTTTCCAGGAAATAAAAGTACTAAATCGAATGTGCGTTGTGAAATTACCAGTATATCTTTTTATTATTTACTTGTTTAGGTCTATATTTTATTTCCAAACCTCCATTGTGTGTTGAAGTAATCCCTTGCTGAATGTAGGTTTAAACAGGTACTTTTTGACTGCCATTTAATAAGTTTATGTTAGTAATATCGTGGCAACGGTCCTCCCGCAGAAGTTACACCGGTTCCCGTGAGATCATCGAAGTTAAGCGCTGTCGGATGTGGTCGCCACTTGGATGGGTAACCATCCAGGCCGCCATGCGCTGTTGCCAGTTTTCGGGGTGCACTCAGCCTCGTGATGCCAAAAGAGGAGCTACTCGACCGAATAGTAGCGGCTACGGTCAAGAATACCATCCTAACGACCTGGAGAGCGGCGTGCTGACCGCATGCCCCTCCTATCCGCATCCTCCCCTGAGGATGACACGGCGGTCGGATGGTACCGGTAGGACACTCGTGGCCTGAAGTCGGAGTGCTTTGTTAGTAATATCTTAGCCTTTACAGGTAGGTCCGACGTAGATTTTGTTCGATGGTCATGACAAAATGTGTCTGTGCACTAATTATCAAGGGAATTTTTTATGTACATAACGGACTGGTAAGTGAATCTACGTAGTGTTGCTTTAATCGCTGGTCTGGTACACAGTTTTAATGTGCCTGAAAGTTTCAAAATACTAAATGTTTGGAAACGATCTTGGAATAATCTTGAATAGGTACTATTTTTCGATATCATTCTTATGTCCTCTCCTGTACTTCGAAAGCTATGTTCATTTTTAGTGCATTTGTTCCCCAAGAAAGAAATTCATAGCTCCGAAGTGAATGTAAGGAAGAGTCGTATGTGACTAAAAGGCATTAGCTGCCACACTTTGATGACAGGACTTTACAGGTATAACACGCTACAGACTTTTTTACTTTTTTGTTTTTACTTTTTTACTCCGGTTAAGTAGGTCCGTAGGTCAAACATGCTACAACCAACTTGTTACTGGATGAGGGTGACCTTTTTTATTAATTTATTTCGCCTCCAATTTGTGTGCGTAGTAGCCAACTAAAACACTTTGTTAAATGCAAGCTGAATTGCACGAAGAGAATACATAAATACATGTTACAGCTATAAGAGCTGAAGGTGACATAACTTCCTCACAATAAATTGTTAACAATCACATCGTAATGGCGAATGTCGGTAGTAAAAAAGAAATAATAAACTGACTGAGGAAGTTTGTATCCTATAGTCAGCAATGTTTTCGAAACGTCCAGTCACTCACAGTCTAATTTGGAATACGGAAACAAGATGTGGTTTACATCAGCTTCCGACCCATAACTGCATCCACATAGAGAAGAACTGTAAATGTTAACTCGATGTAGAGGAAAAGAAGCGTGGTTGAAGCAGATTCGAATGACAGTGGGAATCACTGGCTAGTACAGCTGTGTCCTTGTAAAGCATGACCTTGTAGGATTTCATGGTTGCAACACAGCGTAATAACCACCTACTGTTTGATGGGACACGTTTCACATCTCTTGCGATTGATGTTAACCGTGGTACTTGACCTCACTTAAGTTGTCTGTGTACGGTGATTTCAAATGAAGGACAGCGTCTGTAGATACAGCTTGCTTCCCTAATACGTTAACTTCCTCATTACTGTGGGTGCCACAGTGGCAATGCAGCCATAGCAAATGAGTTGTCTGCCACCTATGTGGGTGATAAGCTTATGGAATATGCAACAGGGGCTTTTGCAACTTTTTAGCTAACGAAACACTGAAGTGTAATCATTCCAGCATTACTGTTATGTTTTTCGAGCCTAGACGTCATCAGCACCGTCAAGAAACTGGCATTTCCGGACGCACGTAAGTCCCACAGCGCCACGGCCAACCTGTGATCAGTCCAGTGACGTCAGCGCACGTCCCAGTCTTTTGTTTCCAGCGGCTCCGCTCTCTCCACTCCGCCCCCCCCCCCCCCCCCACCTCATTCCAGCAGGGTGGGAAGACCGACTAAAGGATGAAGGAGTTAGGACCTCCTCGAGTGCTCTTTCACCCCCACAAACCATTAACCCATTACAGGTGGACGCTATAATTATCCATTACAATCTAATTTCATAGTCTAATAGACGGTGCGGCGGCCGTGTGTACAGCTGTGTGAGGCGCGGAGTCGCGTGAGCTAATGCGATGCGCACGATTTCCCGCCGATAGCAGCACCCCGGCCGGGCCGCGGTCGAATTAACCGGGCGCCACGCTGCCTCACGTCACGGGGACCGCCCTGTCTTTCGCAACGGGCTCGCTTACTTGTTCAGCCGCGATGGATCCATCACAGCCGCCGCCGCGATCCGTTCTGCAAGCTACGCCTCTCTGCAAACTGCATACGCTAGCACTCGCTTTAGAAAGCAATTCAAAAAGAAAGATCCGCTTTGCAATCTGTAAAAAGAAGACCGAAGGTGCAGAAATCTAACGCCTCTAGAAACACAGCTGCTACATGTATATCTTATGGCTGGATACAAAAGATGAATTATAACGTTTTAACATTATATCCTACATTTATAGATCCTTTCATCACCTCTTAGTAGAACAATTTCATGCTTAAAATTGAAAAAAAACTGTGTTTTTGTTCTAATGATATTTGTATATTTCGAACCGGTTTTCAGTTTTTTGGACCATAGTCAGGAAACCGCTGACAATGTTGTTCTGGATGCAAGTCAGTTATTTCTTGTTGTTGATATTTTTTGCGACCTATAAAGGCAACTGACTGTGCAAATCATAATATTCTCCTGGACAAATTGAAGTTTTATGGGATTCATGGTTTGGCCAACCAATGGATAACGTCATATGTAACTAAAAGACTGCAGCAAGTTGTACTTAGTAACTCAGCCAATACATTCCAGGGACGCAATTCTGACTAGGGAGAAATCACGCATGGTGTTCCGTAAGGCTCAGTCTTAGGCCCACTATTGTTCCACATATACCGGGTAGTCATAATTAAACTTCACTTACTGAACACCTTATTACACGGAAACTACCGTACGAGTACCAAACTTGGTAGCATTAACGTGCAGACTATGGGGTGTACGATTTCCATGCAGCACAACACTACCGTCCAGTTCCAACTATGTCCACCAGGTGCCGTTATCAGTCATCGTGACTCATATCAAAACAACAGTAATGCTGCAGCTGCACTTGGAGAATATCGCCGGCTGAAAGGCTTACGGAAGGGTCCTCTTTCTCCACCTGCTGTGCGGAGAGTGATGAAAGAGTTTGAATCAACTGCAGAACTGAGCGTCGCTTCGGGAAGAAACCTATGACCGGATACACCACAGGTGGTTGATGAAATTGTTGGTGCTATGGCAGACAACGCTGCGCGGATTTCCCGATTGTCAGGCAGTACGCGTGCTGCGTCACGACAGATGAACATCCCGTGGTCCACTGAACGGAAGGTTCTTCGAACCATTCTCAAATGTTAGCCGTACGAGATCCATAACGTACAGCAGCTTGCACCACAGAACGCACAACGACGTGTTGACTTCGCTCTCCACTTCCTCGCAAGGATCGATGTTGACGAGTGCTGGCCCTGGACCATCCTATGGACAAACGAAGCTCATTTTTCTCTGGCGGTTGAGGTGAACAAACAGAATTACTGAAGCGTGGGATCTTCACCTCCAGTCACTGTGCGTGAAGTTCCTGTGTATGGTGAACGTGTCACCATATGCTATGGCTTCAACGCTACGTTTCTTTTTTAAATAGGTTGGTGCTCAAGGACCAAAGACGTGCAAGCGGGTGGACAGCGTTACTGCGATTTGCTTCGCCAGCATCTCATACCCACGCTACAAGAGAGAGACGAATTGAACCGTTTTCATGCAAGACTGGGCCGCACCGCACACCGCTCTTGAAGTTCACCTGCTTCTCCGAGACGCGTTCTGAAACGATCGAATTATCAGCCGATCGTTTTCAAATGCTTTGCCGGCGCGATCACCTGATCTCACATCCTGTGGCTTCTGGTTGCGGGGCTACCTGAAGGACAGGGTTTACTAGGGTACCATTCACACATTAGCTGATCTGAAGCGTAGTATAGTAAGGGAGATAGCTAGCATACCTACGGACATGCTTCGTTCCGCTGCGCAGAATGTAATTCTGCGCTCTCAGACTCTTCTGGACACTTCTGGGCTCCATACTGAGTCCCTTTTGTAGCAATATTGGTACCAGTACGCAATGATATGTTGTACCGTATTAGCAAATTAAAAGTATTTCAATCGAACCGACTCGGCATGATTTCTCTTTCCCATTACCTTTTCATTAATGCTACCAAGTTGGTCCTCGTATGGTAATTACCTTCCGTGTTATAACGTATTAATAGGGAAAGTTTAATTACAACCACCCAGTATGTAAACGATCTTCACTCTAATATACAACAAATAAAATTAGTTCTTTTAGCAGGTGACACTGGTATTCTAATCAATCCAAGCAGAGAAACAGAAACAGAAGAAATGGTAAATAATGTTCTTTAAACCTCTGTTGCCTAGTTTTCTGCGAATGGTCTCCCCCTCAAACTTAAAAAGACCATTTTCAGTTCTTCATTTCTGGGGGTACTAAACCAATGATAAGTGTGATTTGGTGAGTAAATAACGAGTAGGGTAGGAACTTCAGATTTATTAGGTATCTATATTGTTGAGAGTTTAAACTGGAAATAGTACCTTTTGATACTCCTAAGAGCACTTAGAGCCACATGTGCACTTATAATCATTGCAAACCTTGGGGATAGTCAAATCAGTAAGTTAACAGATTCTGGAAAGTTTCATTCAACAACGTTATACGGATAAATGTATGGGGGTAACTCCTCTTTAAGAAAGAAAGTATTCGTTGCTGTGAGACGTGCTGCAAGAACAATATGTGGTGCTCGCTTATGATAAATTGTAAACATCTATTTAAGAGGTTAGGCAGTCTGACTATTGCTTCAAGTTATATTTATTCCCTCATGAAATTTGTTGTAAAATTTGCGCCACAGTACAAAAGAAACAGTGGTGTACATATAGAAATACCAAAAGGCAAAACGACCATCATTACTCCACACTGAGGTCATGTTTAGCTCAAAAATTGGTGCACAGTGCTGCAACTAAAGTTACCCTCGGGAGTATAGTGTTTGAAAGACAGCGAAGTAAAATATGAAACCAAACTGAAAGAGACAACTCTTTCTGTTCTGCAGATGAATTTCTACTATCGTAATGTGTTGAAAATGGTGATTGATAAAACATCCAAAAAATTATTAAAAAGCCTTATAAATTTTCAGCATGTAGCCGTATTTATGAATAAATTGTTGCATGTGAATTTAAAATGACTCGTTGCAAATAATTACTGTTTTTCGTGAAAAATTATCCCTGGGACATGAAACTAACTAAAGGCACCCCAATAAGCTAAAAGCCGGTTCGACATAAAGAAATGTCAGGGAAAGAAGCCATTTGTTTCTTTTTAACCTTAATTATCGTAACAGTTTTATTTATTTATTTTTTCTTCTTTACTTCAGTTATTTTAATCAGCACTTAATGCGTTTTACAATGAGCTTTTTTTCTCATTTCAGTTAACATCAGCATAGAATCTTTGCAGACCTCATTCGTGTGACGTAAGGGATGGCTCTTGAGGCACTTTTTCAATAGCAGGTGAAAAATAACGCAGTATTCATCCTAACTGGATCATGAATTGACAATATCTCATAGCTGCGACTTTATTCCGAGTTTCAAGAGGAAAGGAAGCAAAAATAGAAGGAAAACCGGAATAACACATTTATAACAGTAAAGCTAATGGACAAATATAGATAATTTCCAAGACATTCTTCTGTGCTGCGACGGCATCAGTGTGAAATATACCAACGTTTCTGCCACCTGCCATACTGGCCGAAGAGTGGTACATTTTACATCATCGTGCCAACGATATTGAAATTGACGCTGTTTGTATACTTACGTCAAGGGGTACCAAACATTCGGCACTGTCTCTCTGTAGCTTAACTTACTGAAGTTTTGACGTACGCTACAATTTCCATTCGCAGTCACCTAATTGCTGTTCTTTACGTTTCACCATTTCACAATGAAATGTAGTCTACAAAATACCTTGTACTTAAAATAAAGCCTCATAAGCAGAAAGAGTGGAAATTGTAGTAACTAAAACAAGAAGTTGAGAATAATAAAGTAAGTTACAGTTGCATTACAGACTTTGCTGCAGTCGTCAAAGAAGAGAAAGAGAGAGAATAGAAGAACGTGAGGAAACGGGTGAATGTAGTTTACAATAGAGGAAAGAAGGCGAGATGAGGTGAATGGCAGAAAAAGAAGAAAAAAGAGAAGATGAGAACTGAAGAAAAGATTGATCGTGTGCTTAAATGTTTAAAAAGAGAAAGAAACTCTGTTTTTGGGGAGGGCTTGTTAGAATCTAGATAAAGTTGCTTTGGTTATTGTTAAGTGCAACATGGTATTTGGTTTTGCCGAGTTTGTGATGTAAACGGTTCCGGAGACGGAAAATGGAATTGATCAAGACGCCGGCAACTGGGAGACTAGTAGGTACGGGGATCCAATACGGGCCGGCCGCTGTGACCGAGTGGTTCTAGGCGTTTCAGTCCGGAACGACGCGCCTGCTACGGTCGCAGGTTCGAATCCTGCCTTGGGCATTGATGTGTGTTATATCCTTAGGTAAGTTAGGTTTAAGCTGTTTCTAATTCTAGGGGACTGATGACCTCAGTCCCATAGTGCTTAGAGACATTTGAACCATTTGTCCCAATCCGGGGACATCCTATAGGCTTCAGCAGTGGTGCGACTGCCAATGCCTTTTGCGTAAAGAGCAGTATTATGGTCTTACACGTACAGGCGGGACACTATTGCTCGCTCTTGTTACCCACAGCGTTAGCAGCACCTCAAACTGCTAGGAACAGGAGGTAGAAGCAACGGCAACAAGTAACCGCATAGTTCATTTCTGGGTTTGCTGAATATCCTGATTTGGCACGTGATTTGACAAATCTAATGCGATACAGCGATTAGCAAGAATTATCGCCACAAGCAGGTTCAAAATGGTTTAAATGGCTCTCAGCAAAAATGATTCAAATGGCTCTAAGCACTATGGGACTTAACATCTGTGGTCATCAGTCCCCTACACTTAGAACTACTTAAACCTAACTAACCTAAGAACATCACACACAGCCATTCCCGAGGCAGGATTCGAACCTGCGAGCGTAGCAGCAGCGCGGTTCCGGACTAAAGCGCCTAGAACCGCTCGGCCACAGATGCCGGCCGATACCACTGTAAAAGGTTTTTTATCTCATTCATTCTACACGTGGGTCTTTGGCAAAAATTTTAGTGGAAACTGCCGGCCGGAGTGGTCGTGCGGTTCTAGGCGCTACAGTCTGGAACCGCGAGATTGCTACGGTCGCAGGTTCGAATCCTGTCTCGGGCATGGATGTGTGTGATGCCCTTAGGTTAGTAGGTTTAAGTAGTTCTAAGTTCTAGGGGGCTGACGATCTCAGAAGTTGAGTCGCATAGTGCTCAGAGCCATTTGAACCATTTTTTGAGTGGAAACTATTACTTTATGATGTAATAAGCCAGGACCTCGAATTGAAAATATGTGTTGGGGCTTGCACACTGGGCTACAACAGCGATTTGATAGTGTTTTTCACTTACTTTCTGAGCCAGTGCAGGCTCGTCATAAGATGACGGCTGTTTACAGGAACTTTACATTCTTTTTTATAATGAGCAGCTTGATCTGGAAATTGTGACGACAGTTAAAATAATGCGATTTACATGAATGTTATTGATGTGTGTAAATTTGCTGCAAATAACCTGCTGCAGTTTAAACACTCACGTCCATGCATCAAATACTTCTCACTGCGCGTGGAAAATCAAGACAAAGGACCATCAGATGTGGACTAGAAGATGCCCAAGAATCACTCTGATGCGTTTCCCGTGACATGCTTAACGTAAAACTGACAGTAGGCCTTGAGCTTTCAATAACGTGCATAGTGCCGTACAGTAGATCGGTAACTAGACCTTTAATGATTACTCTGACTGGTATAACAACATGGCTTCAATTGTTCGACTCGTGTCGGCTGAACGCCAGCAGTAGCTGCTGGTGGCGACGATAGGGATGCATCTCTTCAGGCGAGACCGTTCAATGTGTATCAAATGGATTTTAGCTCAGAGCGCGAGATGTCCATTCTAAACCCTTGACATAACGTTACACACACACGGTCACCACGCCACGTCTCTATAGTCGGGAAATATCATCTGTCAAACGTAACAAGTACATATGCGTCACATAAAAGGCGCACATACCATTAAAGGATGTCATCATTACAAACTGTACTTGTCAAGCTATCTCTGTGAAATACCTATGAAATACCTACAACGGCGTAAATGATGTAAATGCATCTCCAAATAGGCTATTTCGAAGAGAGTGCTTTTCCACGATGTTGGTAAAGGTTGTAACGTACCCGAGCACACGTGACGTCATAAACGTGGGTTCTTGTTCCATCTTGCTTCCCTACTCCTATAACACATGCCACATGCACACATATGCATTTTGAACCACTAGTTCCATACTTAACAATCGTATACAATCGTTCGCTCGACAAAAGATCCGTACCCAAAGACTGGAAATTTACACAGGTCACTACAATATTCAGGAAAGGTAGTAGGAGTAGTCCACTAAATTACAGGCCGTTGTCATAAACATCGATGTGTAGCAGGATGTGCTGATACCCAAGTGACACCTTGCCTTCCGGTTCATAATTGGGACATTTGCCAGAACTGCAGGTACCCGAGTGACATCTTGCCTTCCAGTTCACAGTCGGAGATGATTCCGTAAATGCAGGTATCTGAGTGTCATCTTGTTTTCCAGTTCATAATAGGACACGTTTTTGGACCGAGCGAGGTGGCGCCGTAGTTAGACGGGAGGACTACGGTTCAATCCCGAATTCGGGAGGACGACGGTTCAATCCCGCGTCCGGCCATCCTGATTTAGGTTTTCCGTGATTTCCCTAAATCACTCCAGGTAAATTCCGGGATGGTTCCTTTGAAAGGGCGTGGCCGACTTCCTTTCCAATCCTTCCCTAATACGATGAGACCGATGACCTCGCTGTCTGGTCACCTTCCCCAAACAACCCAACTCTACGACATGTATTCTGGAGCAGCAGGTATCTGTGTGCCAGTTCATAAACTGATACTTCGGAACTGCAAGTATCTGAGTGACACCATGCGGTCCAGTTCGTAATCGGAGACGTTTTCGGGAACTGGAGATACCCTGGTGAGGCAAGAGCGGAGGCCGCCGCTCCGGCAGCGCTTAATCCGTGCGTCGCACGAGGCGCCGCGTGCGATACCTGCGCGGCACCCAGCAATTATGGCGGGGTCACGCAATTAACCACGCGGCCGCCAGCCCGTTGCCGGCGCGCTATTAGCGCTGGCCATTCATCAGCTGATGCGGGGCCGGCGCCGTCCTACCGCGAGCCGTGCCGGGCCGTGAGTTATACGGCTGCCTTCCACGTAGCGCCGTACATCACCGCCGCGTCCTCTGCACACGTCCGCCGTGTTCCTCCAACGCCGCAGCGGCACACCTCGCCGCCGGTGACACGTACGCTTTGCGTCACAGACGGCGCGGGCCCTCTTCCTTATTCCGCAGTTAATTTTCGAGGGAGAGGAGCCAGAGCTATGCATTTAACCTCAGCAAATGAATACTTCGCACGCCTGTCATTTCAGATGTTTTTCTCCGTAAGTCAGTTTCATTCAGCAGTCTTATTCACCGTAAGCACCATTCATGGTTTTCTTCGTATTGCAGCGTTGAGTAATTCACAGCGAAGAGGTACTAGCTTTTCCGTTGTATTAATGAATAAGTTAATGATTTCCTATCTCTGCTGTTTGACTGATACGCCTCGTCAACGATGTCTCCACTCAAAAGTCTGTGCAACCAATATTTTTTTTATCAGTTAGTAGTTTAAGTATTCACGCGCCATATACAATAACATGTTCATGCAATCAAACAGCCCATTCAAGGATCTTCAAAATGTCAAAATTTTAACACTTTCGGCACCATGGTATTAAATGGCGCAAATGGCTCTCAGCACTATGCGACTTAATTTCTGAGGTCATCAGTCGCCTAGAACTTAGAACTATTTAAACCTAACTAACCTAAGGACATCACACACATCCATGCCCGAAGCAGGATTCGAACCTGTGACCGTAGCGGTCGCTCGGCTCCAGGCTGTAGCGCCTAGAACCGCATGGGCACTCCGCCCGGCCATGGTATTAAAGAAAACAAAAAGAGGTACGCATCGTTTCTGATTTGTCCACAGTAAAGTTGACCATTGTTTGTGGGTCCTGACCGTAGGCTGAAAGTAGAATACTACTCGTTACAGAAACTTGCAGTCATGTTTTAAGGCCGGCATGGTGCTGCCGTGCGGTTCAAGGCGCTTCAGTCTGGAACCGCGTGATCAGTACGGTCGCAGGTTCGAATCTTGCCTCGGGTTTGGATGTGTGTGCTGTACTTAGGTTAGTTAGGTTTAAGTAGTTCTAAGTTCTAGGCGACTGATGGCCACAGATGTTAAGTTCTATAGTGCTGAGCGCCATTTGAATCATATAACCATGTTTTAAGTTATGGCGCAATAAGGTGTAATGTCCGGGAAAAGTATAAAAGGACAGACCAGGATCATTCTAAATGGAAGAAATTTACTGTCGTACATTGAAACTTAGGATAAAAGCCATCATTTTAGCTTTAGAGCACGGGCCGAGATTGTAGTGGTAGATCGATATGCGACTGTCAAGTTTACCACGAATTCACATTTTGAAGAATACTCTCTGAGAAATAATGGTAGAGCCGCAACCTCACTCCTGTTGTAAGCAACGTATGCAGTAATGGGGCCACATGACTTCGGGCTCAGAGTTCAATTCTATTAATGGATTAAAAAGTAAGGACTTCAGAAAGTACATTACACATGTACCACGACAAGCGCTTTGTCCAAGGAAAGTTGCACATTGTCAGAAGAGAGTAACTTACACTTTCCGATTTTCATGCAGATGCAGTTATGCAGCAGTGCTGATAACAGTTGCATCACAGTGTGCGAGGGGAATGGCACAGTAACCTGAAACGCACACCAAACTTGTAGGGCAAACGTCTACATTTTATGCAGGTTCGCCGTGATATTCTGGTGTTAATGCATCAAAAGCAATGTCGCGTCGAGCCATAGTGAAATTATGCCGACAATTTGACAAAGTCTGCACAGATGTGGGTGACGTTGATCGAGAATGAGCACTCCAGATATTGCTTTACTCAGTGTCTTCTTTTCGGCAAACTGAAACAAAATGTGAGGGAAAAGACATTTCTCCAACATTCTCAAATAGCTTTGTGCCCAAGGGCTGAATTTCTATAGTTGAGGTACTGAGTTATTGTTAGAATGTTGCGCATCATTGTGTATAGACAATTGGTAACTATTAAAAATAGAGTCATCTTTGACGTCATAGTCCCTCATAGTCTTCTTCACTCTCTTCTTCCTCATGTATTTCTTGTCCTAGTAATGGCATGTTTTCAGGAGATAGATTTTATTTGTAAACTGAAAGACACAAAGAAATTTATGGGTGTAACTTAAATCTATACTTTACTCTTTCATCTGAAAGAACAATTTGAAATTTTTTTGCGTTGGGACCTCAAAAGTAAGTCACGAATTATTTTGGTTTTGCTATTTTTTATGAAATTGAAAAACAAAGTTGCTTTTTCCTGTGAGACAATGATATTTTTGCGTTCAGTGTATTGGACAAATTTTAAACCCTTAGATACCGGCAAGCCACATCTGAATCGACTTTTCCGGATTATGTGTATGCTGTCTGGTAGATGCTTGGCATGTAACATCATTGCCGTTGATGATGGCACAGATTTTGGTGTTGTGGGGTGTTTCCTCACTGCAAAAGCGACATCTTTAACATTACAGTCCTCATATTCTTCTTCACTCTAATCTTCCTCTTCTATCCTGTCTTGTGATTGTAATAGCTCGTTGCCGACTGTAGTACTCCGTGCAACGTGGAAAAAACGTATCTCCGCATTCTAGTAGTAGTAGCAGCACCAGTAGTAGTAGTAGTAGTAGTAGTAGTAGCTTTATTCATCCGTAGATCTCTTTGTACAATGATAAAGGACATGTCAAAATATTTATAAGTTTAGACCAATTTAAAATAAGCTAATTCGTATACACATATAGTTACAGACTTCTAGTTATTGACAATAATTAGATTTATTCCTAGTATACAATACTTTTTTTTACAAATAACTTATTAAATAATTTAATGCGACACTGTTCACTCATATCTCACTATCAGTCACTGCACACACTATACAGACATTGTTTCATAACACAACTCTCACTACACACACACACACACACACACACACACACACACACACACACAGGTGATCTCTGGGCCATTTTCTGTACCACAACTTCCCAGTTGCTATCCTGGAAAACTGAGTCATCATCCCTCCATAATGAGTGAGATGTTGAACTCAGAAAGAGGAAGAGGTGTTAGTATTGAGCTATGCGTAGCTTGGGGGTAAGTATTTCTAGAAAGGAAAAAAATAAAGCGAAGGTGTTACGTGTGAAACACCCCCTTAGAAAAAGTAATGAATTACTGTGCTGATACATCTCTTACATTATTTGATTTTCAAACAGCTGAGCAAAACTGAACGTACTCAGACATTTCGCTCTTTACCTATTCTGATCAACACTAAACTGACACACAATATATTTTTTAGCGCAACGCAATCTGACTTTAAAAAATCCCTTGAAAAGAATGGCCCTCACTAACATTAACCTATACCTTTCACAAATCACTTACCTCACAAAAAACTTCGTTACTCGAACTACTGCAATACAGCGAGCACCACTACTGCCAGCTAAATAAAAGAATCAAACTACTGAAGGCACTAACTACTGATAGGTATAGTTAGCAAATGAAAGATTTTGATAGAGAACAAACAATGTATTTACCTTAGTAGTGTTCAAAAGTCATAATCTATATAGCAGTTCATGGCATCCCGTCTTACAAATTTCAAAACTCCGCCATCTCTCTCCCCACATCCACAACTACTGGTGGCTCACCTCCAACTGCGCAACGCTACGTTCTGTTACCATCCAGCTGCCAAACACTACAACAGCAGACAACAATGTTAACTAGTCACAGACTGCACACAGCACAGCCTGTGATTTTCATACAGAGCGCTACATGGCGTTACCAATATAAAAACCTAAACAGCCTATTTATAAGTGCAATGTTGGATGTTTTATAATCATTACTATTATTATTTATTTGTAAAACATTTTTTATCAAATCCTTACTCTGTTTTATGTAAGAAATCCTATAATGTATAAAATGTATTGCATATCTCGTACTTTTTAGCTACCTTTTTTAATTAAATGTATTTTTGCAGTGCCTTTAATCTCTTTTGGTAATTTATTGTACAGTTTTATTCCTTGCCAGAAAATGCTGTTTTGAGTTTTATGTTTATTTTTTCTTGGTAAATGTAAGTTGAGTCTGTCTCTTGTTGAATGGTCATGGACAGAGCTGTTTGTGCAGTAATTACCAATGTTATTATTGATATGTACAACTGACTGTTAAATGTATTCACATGGAGCAGTTAAAACCCCCTAGTGTTTTGAACAGATCTTTACAATGAGCTCGACTAGTATTTTTGCTTATTATTCTTATGGCTCTTTTCTGAAGTTTGAAAATTGTGTTCATATTTTGTGCGTTTGTTCCCCAAAAAAGAATGCCATAGCTAAGAATTAAATGTATATATGAATAATATGTAACTAAAAGACACTGCATGTTGCACACTGATGACAGAATTCTAAGGGCATAACATGGTGATGAAATTATGCCTGGAAGTATGTTTGTGTCTTCACACCACTTCAACTGAGAATCAATATTCATTCATAGAAATTTTGCATTTGTTACATACTCTAAGAGATGTCATCTACATTTAATTCAACATTGTCATTTTTCCTCTTCAAACTGAAACTCATGGCATTGGTTTTCTTCATGTCCAATGTCACTTTATTGCTTATTGACCAACCATGAACGTCATTTAGAGTTTCATTTGATTTCTCGGGATGAGTTCTCTTGTTTTCTTGGTGACTATAATATTGCTGTCATCAGCGAAGAGAATTTTTTCAGCAAGAGTAATACTACTGGGAAATTCATTGACGTATATCAGGAATAGTATTGATCCTAATATGTTACCTTGTGGAACCCCTATACTAATATATAATGGTTCTGGTAAGTGTTCTACTAAATGCTTAGTCTATTTTATGTATGTGGCATCTCTACTCTTTGTACCCTATCTGCTAGGTATGATCTAAACCAGTCATTAGCTACCTCTGTTATTCCTAATGCTTCTCATTTATTTAGTAGAATCTTGTAGTCGACTGTGTCAATCGCCTTCGACAGATTCAAAAACAGGCCTGTGACACACTCATCTTTATCAAGAGCATCAGGTACAACTTTTGTGAAGTCTACTATGACAGACTCCGTATTTTTGCCACTTCAGAAACCAAACTGTAATTCGCTTAAAATATTGTATTTGTTCAGGTAATTCATTAATCTGTCTTTCATAATTACTTCTATTATTTTTGAGAATGCTGACAGGGAAATCGGCCGGTAATTTTGTGTGTCTTCTGCATTACCTTTCTTAAGTTTAGATACCGCTCTTACCTGTTTTAAATGTCCCTGATGCCCCTAAAAGTTTGTCACTAGTTTGTGAAGTTTATGTCAGGCAGAACGCACAGTACTTTTCTGGTGGCAGAGCAGTCACATTGCATGATGATAGTATCAGTTAGAATCGCAGACTTATCAATGATGAGATGAATGTCAGCCTGGTGAAAATGGTGCTAATTAGAGCTTAACAGAGAGAATAATAAAGTTGTATATTCAAAATCATAAATACACAGAAGCTTTTCACTGCTCGATCTGTAATCACACAGAACACTCCTGATATTTCATACAAAAAAATGGTTCAAATGGCTCTGAGCACTATGGAACCTAAGTTCTGAGGTCATTAGTCCCCTAGAACTTAGAACTACTTAAATCTAACTAATCTAAAGACATTACACACATCCATGCCCGAGACAGGATTCGAACCTGCGACCGTAGCGGTCGTGCGGTTCCAGACTGTAGCGCCTAGAGCCGCTCGGCCTCTCCGGCCGGCTTTCATACAAATATCTGGGAAACAGAAAGTATAGAGCATATGAAAGTAAGGATAAAGCTAACTGCAGGCTTCTATTTATGGGTAGGGTATTGGCTACATACCATTATTACTTGAAAGAGATCATTTACAGATTACAAGTAAGTCCCATACCGAAATATTAACGATATTATCGGTACTCATCAGGGGATATCGAGTTCTACAAAGAAGAGCGGCGCGAATGCTCATAGGTTTGACGACTAGCGCGAGAATGAAGCAGAAGAACTTCACTGGAAATCACTCACAGAAGGACACTTTATAGCTTTCTAAAACCTATTTAAAAAGTTAAAAGCTGCATAGTTTTACTGCGAAAATTAATTTCTTCAGCCCCCTACATTTAGATTTAGTACAGATATAGGAAATAAAATTAGTCTGATGGCACTTCGTATGGAACCACGGAAGCAATCTTTCTTCTCACGCTGCTTGAGTGATCTATCGAGAAAAAAATCACAAATTGTAGTACAATGAAAGAGACCCATGGCTGCTCACTGTCATAGGCTTAAGCAAAGTGAATTTGTTCTCCCAGCCGTGTGCAACTATTTGTATTTGGTTCCACTTCGGCTGCTAACTTTTACTTCAGCGTGTAATTTAGACTGAAGAGACGAAGTGAAATCTTCACAAAACCTTTACACCAAAGGTAACTCTTGGAATATCTATTTAGTGGAGAGCTGAATTAACAATTCAACGAAGGCAGAACAATATTTGAGTGAGTATCAGCACATTTTAATAAAGTACCGCAAGGCAGACGACCTACGGCTATGACTGAGTTCATATTTGTGTTCACCTGTATGCAAATCACCTTAAGTCCCTAAAATATGGCTAAGGTTACATAAAATGTACGTGGGCCATTCCTTCAAATGTATACTCTTGTGACTACTACAATTCAGCTAAATGTTATAAAACGATGAGGCCACTGTTTACTCATGGAAAATATGAACCTTGGTCCAGAGCGGAATCTTCTTAATAGCGGCAAATGACTGGAAAAAAGGAACAAGGTTGACTGACGTGGAAAGATGTAGTGGTAGAGTGCCGGCCGCCGGTTTTCTATTTTGTCTCATTGGTAGAACAATGAAAATCAAGATTTTTTATTTTTCCTGCAATGAGCGTTTTCAGCTGACTCAGCCCATCTGCGGATCAGACACGTGGAGAGGCTGGCTGCCATTACTGGCATTAGTTGATCTTGGGTCTTAATTGGGCCGAAACAAATATTTACACTGAGGCCTGAGATTCGTACAAAAATGTATAAAGTAAGACCACTGTTTTCTCCTGGCGAAGAAAGTGCCATCTTTCTGTAAATACGGGAGTATTGTGATTGGTGCTAATGTTTGTGCTGTCGATAAGGGAAAACCAAGGGATATAGTCGAATTAAGTTGGCTAGTGTTAGATTAGAAAGTGAAATGCTAGCGATCTGCCTGTAACCTCCAATTGACTGTTTTCCACATGCTTATCAATCGCTGTATAACATTTTTAAAGATGCTGACGTCTCGACCAACTCAAACACTTCCATCTTCATAGAGAAAATATGGTTTACTCTCTCTTTGATAAACATTTGACGAACGCTTATACAATCAACTGAACAAAGATGTTTTTAAGTAATAACACGAGTTTGGGCTGAATCGCTGAACGTTCAATGTTGATAACCACAACTGAGGACGAGGTACTACCACAACAATGTTGGCTTTTTAAAATCACGTGTGAATGCGCCATAATAGTTGATAATGCTCAGCGTTTGGGACCTTTTGGATACGCAGTCTTTCGTAAACAGTTCCTGTACAATTTTTCTCAAACGTTCTGTAAAGCGTGGCGCACCTATTTACAAAACTCGCTCGCAGAATTCGGGATTAACGGAGTTTTGAATAGATCGCGCATACATTGTCAAAAATTGTTTTCATTACTACCTTGATACGGATAAAGGTGAACATCATGAATGATAGTATCTGATGTGCTCTCAACTTCCATCCGTAATGTCCTTTGCTCGATAAAATCAGGGTCAGGTATTCCATATATCCTAATGATTGTCAACGTTGTTAACATGAACTAATTAATTTCGATTTTCTGTGATAAATCGGAATAATCGAAGTGATTTTGTGTTTCTGTGATTGTGGTTTCACTTATTGATGATTAACCCCTCACTGGCACATAGTCAACGATTTCCTTCCCTTTTCGATAGCGTGTGAACTATTTGCAAACATGTTTTCTAGTGACGACTGCAGTTTCCTAAACTTGCTCCAACATCGCATGCGTCTTCGTTGCTGAGTGCCTTAAATTTCATCAACACGTGACGTAATGCGTTGCTCCTCCCTAAAGTGAGGGGAGTCATAGTGCTTATTGTAGTCATTGCGGATAATTCTGAACACACTGAAATTCTGAGGAGACCGTACAATAAAGTAAACTGAATTTTTATTTTGAAAAATGTTTCATTTATATAGTGCTATTTCTTGAAAAAGTCACCCGTCACTACGAGAGTTAGTTCTTCTAACATAAAAAAGTAATTTCTGTTACGAAGGGACAAATAATCATGAAGAAACAGCTGCATGCTTTATATCACACAAGAAGGGTAGCGGATGAAATTTTCTGCTTCAAATATTATTACAAAAATTACGGAGTGGTTACAGAAGCATTGTTGATGTTCGACTCTTACGTAACAGTAAAGGTAGAGCATTTTCTGCAAGAAACATTTATTTCAAGACGGGCGAACGAAAAGAGACAAATATTGATAAGAGAAGAATTTGGACTTTAAATTTTAAATCAACGAAAAGGCTAGGAATAAACTTCCTGGTTATCTTGTGGCAGCAACTGACATTTAAGTTAAGCAGTAATTTAGCATCTGTCTATGCAGTGTGGTGCTTAACAGAGCTGCAGGTGGCTGTATAAACCATTATGTAATTACTGATGTAACTGTGCCAAGATTTATGAGCTCCAGTGCATTTTGAATTACTCAGCATTAAAGAGTGTTTAGTCACACTATAAACAGTATGTTAATAGAGTTGCGCCCAACGTCATTTCGTTTAGAAAACAAAGAAAAAAAGTAATGTGAACGAGTTGTTGAGTGGCAACCAGTAAAGTGAAGACTTCTCCTGGAAAAAGAAAGTAAAGCACGTTATTGTGATGTGGACTACTTGTCTCAGAGCGTGTCTCGGTTATCACATATGCGAATAATCAATAGATAGTGCTTAAAAAGATAGCAAACGGAAGAGAATTACTATGAAAGAGGTGGAAGTTCATTGAAATGTCTTGAGCAAACAATGTGGTGCGAATCACAGAATGCAGATCTTGCACCCACTTGACTTGGACATTTATAGTGTGGGATACGTTCAAGCAATGTATCTGCATTTTCACGAGCGATATGGTGTTGTCTGTTTCTTACTCTACTTCCGTAATTTCCCTAATCTGTACAGGCGTGCAAACACATACTGTCTTTGTAACACTTTTCAGTGTTTGTAGCTATACTACTTGCTCCACTTGTACAGTACCCAGTCTACACTAATAACTCGTACAGTAACCAGTCTACACTAATAACTCCTCTCTTGTGCTTGGAAGGTTTTCCGATATACTTATTTGTATACCAATATTCTCTAACACATTTAATCGAGAGTTAAACTATGTTTGTAAGTTTCGCCGCTTTATGTTTTCTTTGTATTTTAGATTCAAATAGTACAAAGAAAGACCATCAGTGGTCTGGAGTGGACATTTCCTTGCTCTTAGGCATATGATATGAAACAAATAAAGTTATTACGTTCTAGGAATCTTTCAAGCATGCATCATTCTCCTACTTCGGCTAATGGTATTCAAGAAGTACATCTACATCTACATCCACATCGGCTCTCTGCATTTCACACATAAATGCCTGGCAAAGGACTTTTCGAACTGCTTGTAGGCTATTTCTTTCCTGCTCCACTCTCTAACAGTGGGCGGGGAAAATTAACATTTAAATGTTTCTGCATGAGCTCTGATTTCTCTTATTTTAATACGACTATCAGTTCTCGCTGAATAGGTTGGCGACAATGAGATATTTCGGCATTTTTTGGTTATTATTTGGTGAATTTTCGTGAAAGTATCTCGCCGAAACGCAAAACTCTTGTCACAACCGGAACACCTTCTCCTCTATTTCTTGATAATATAAAACGAGCTGCTCTTTTAGGTGTTCTCCACCAGTCCTATCTGGTACTAAGCGAAGGGACCGAGTTCGATTCGAGGCCGGAGATTTTCTCTGCTCGGAGCCGGGATGTTGCGTTGTCCTTACGCTAGCAATCGCCATAAATGACATTTCACTGTTGAGGCAGTTAACTGGGCAAGGCCCGGAAGACTGTATATTGAAATAAAAGAACTCTATCCGTTAATAATCCCATACCGAACAGTAATAGTCCAGCAGAGGACGAACTACTGTAGTGTAGGCAGTGTCTCCAGTAGAACTAATGCATCTACTATATGTTCTGCTGGAGACCAAGATATATCGTGAGCTCCACAAATGCAGTTCGTGTTCGTCAATACTAAATGCTTGGCTGCATGGTAAAAAGGTCTCCAAGCAGGTTGTGTGCCTGCTATTTAAAGGGAACCCACAAATCATGTGTCGGTTGCTATTTTTGCATGATGCATCCACTGGTGAAAGGGGTAATACCAACAGGAATATTCAGTACTGACATCCCACCTGTCATACTATCTGTAGCACATAGCGAAGGATGGCCTGTTCACGTTCTCCCACACAGAAGTGATAGCCCTAATGCTGAACTGACACGTGCAGCCGAAAAAATGCACTCATCCGACAGTGACAATAACCCTCCATTTACACCAACATCGTAATCTGGACAACCACACAAGAATCACACAGTGTGGACACAGTGATCTGATTAGGGACTTGTGTTTCCTGAGCATAAAGCCGAACTCTTGGTCTCACGACTGCGGCAGTGGAATCTACTCGCTGACACATTACGTGTGTCTGCGTTTCAGGAGCGTCAGAAAAAACTTTAGTGACATTTCAGCCCTGAAGACAACGTTACGTTCTGCAATGACAATGACATTTTGTTGGAAGATCTGAACGTTACATACAAACCAGACGAGTGAGAATACTTTATAGATGGCTCAAAAATAAGACGGAAGGCAGTCCTGCTGCATAATATTAATGAAAGACAACCCACCCATGTTGCATCTACTGCTGTAGTTAAAGAAAATTATACCACACTGAAATCCGTTGTAAACTTAGTTAACTGCATTAAGCAAGAAAGGCTGGTTTGAGTTGATTTCAAGGTCATTGCGATGTTGGATTTGCAAGAAGTTTAAACTAAGTGCTACTACCCACGTGAGTGGGACAGTCGCGCAAGAGAAAAACACTACACACAGAGAGAATGGACCTCACGACACCTCTGGTGCCTGGATCAAAATTATTGCCAAAGAATCTCTAGTGAATTGTTATTCACTATAGCATTTGTTAAAGCTGTGCACAGGAATGGAGCAGAATGTCAGTATTTATGTAAAACGTTTCCACGACTGAGCAGAAAGATCACAAAGGGGACAGTCATTGGTCCACAGATACGCCAGCTGTTGAAGGACACACTCTTTGAGTCCACTCTAACTCGTGATCAGTTGCATGCGTGGCGCTGGTTTCGTAATGTAACAGCACTAATCTTGGGAGAAAGGAGATCCGAAATTACAGATACCTCATGGACGAACGTGCTTATAAGGTCTTTGGCTGCAACATCACCTTGAAGATGCAGTTCCTTCACTCCCACTTCGATGTGTTCCTGGATAATTGTTGTTTACGTAGCAAGAACGCAGTGAGTGGTTCCACCAGAACATTACTCGCACAGAAGAGCTGTACTCAGAACGATGGACTACTGCTATGTTGGCTGATTTCTGCTAGATGCTGCAAAGAGATGCTTCAGGCACCACCCATAATGAGAAGACAAAGAAGCGGCGTGAATCAACTTGGTAATTTCCATGAATGTTGCCTATATGTCCTACTAATTACGGTAGCAATATGGGTGAAACATAAAATCCCAACGTACTTGTAACCCTTAGCTAGGTGACAATCATAATTATGATATTCAGCGTGTCCAGCGCATTGAAGTCTACAAAGACCGTGTACTACGGTATCTGAAAGGGGTCCACTGTGGACCAATGTTACTTCTCCGTTCTGAGTCGCTTCATGAGCTAAGTATTCGCCTCACTCCGCATTTTATGTGCGTATTTTCCTTTTAAAAGTATGGAAACTTTGAAATTATGTGTCTTGGAAATTGATAAAGATGTCATGAACACTTTGAAGGCGTTTGAGACCGGAATCTGAGGAACAAATCGCAAAAATATCAACCATTTGCTATGCATAGCCGTCTTGGAATCTGAGGCTCCGTTTTGGTACCCAAAAACAAAGGTTTTCCGGATTTCTTATGAACCACCCACAAACTAAATGGTTCTGCATAAGCACCTTAAGATTTACCATAGACAACATGTACTGTAAAAAGAACCAACTCGTTTGTTCTTCTTGCCTTAGTTTGACCATGTGCAGTAGGATACTTGCAGTGACACATTCTATTAGGTATACAAACGGGTCCCGACTCTAGATCTATCCGAACCACTTGACCTACTTTCTTTCACCAGAGGTCTGAGCCCCGGAAAAAATCCCTTTTTATTTGTGGCGTTGTGGAGCATATTAGACAGGGTATGCGAAAGTCACGATGACAAAGATAGGCCATAGCCTCAGACCTTAACTCGTCAGAAATGTAAAGATTGATGTCCAAATTACCAACTATGCCAACCAGAGAAGATCGCTTTATGTGCCCAGTGGCATCTCGTACTCCGATGCGGAATGCTGCGCTCGTGTAGCTACGACGATTTCTGAATGTGAGACGCGCTGCGTAATCTTCCCCACACGCAGAATATACA
Organism: Schistocerca gregaria; assembly: GCF_023897955.1. Lineage (NCBI taxonomy): Eukaryota > Metazoa > Arthropoda > Insecta > Orthoptera > Acrididae > Schistocerca > Schistocerca gregaria. The sequence goes on along the minus strand of NC_064922.1, from coordinate 504,291,577 downwards.
GGGTAGTGTACACACTCATAGAAAATGAATATCTCTTTAATTAAAGGAGACAGAAATGAAGTATAATATTAGTGGGGTATCTTAAGGTCCAACTAAAGGTGGTGATTGTTCGAACTGCTGGCCGCTGTGGCCGAGCGGTTCTAGGCGCTTCAGACCTCTACGGTCGCAGGTTCGAATCCTGCCTCGGGCATGGATGTATGTGATGTCCTGAGGTTAGTGGGGTGTAAGAACTTTTGAATTCTAGGGGACTGATGACCTCAGATGTTAAGTCCCATACTGGTCAGAGCCATTTGAACCATTTGTTCAGAATCGCCTCCTTGCCCCAAAATACACCGTCGCAAAACGACTTGCAATAGAGCGGTATGCTGAGTGTATTGTTGCTAATGGAATAGCATCACAAGCTTACTCAGTTTGCCATTTGAGATCCTCTAGTGTTTATAGACCATAAACGCCGAAGTGAAAACTATGTTCTTGAGAGTAGCCTAGAGAAGCTGAATCAGGAGATCTAGCTGGAAACTCCCCACTCCATCTTCGTGCTATCATCTTGAAAAAAAAAGTCGTTCACACCAGGTGTTATCATATGCAATATTTCTAAGTAAGAGTCGCTTTTGACTGTTCTCAAAGAAGTACGGGCTGAATAACCATCTATAAGACAGACCACAACAGAAAGATGCCCCTTTTTTTGTCGTCAGTCTACTGACTGGTTTGATGTGGCCCGCCACGAATTCCTTTCCTGTGCTAACATCTTCATCTCAGAGAAGCACTTGCAACCTACGTCATCAATTATTTGCTTGACGTATTCCAATCTCTGTCTTCCTCTACAGTTTTTGCCTTCTACAGCTCCCTCTAGTACCATGGAAGTCATTCCCTCATGTCTTAGCAGATGTTCTATCATCCTGTCCCTTCTCCTTATCAGTGTTTTCCACATATTCCTTTCCTCTCCGATTCTGCGTAGAACCTCCTCATTCCTTACCTTATCAGTCCACCTAATTTTCAACATTCGTCTATAGCGCCACATCTCAAATGCTTCGATTCTCTTCTGTTCCGGCTTTCCCACAGTCCATGTTTCACTACCATATATTGCTGTACTCCAGACGTACATCCTCAGAAATTTCTTCCTCAAATTAAGGCCGGTATTTGATATTAGCAGACTTCTTTTGGCCAGAAATGCCTTTTTTGCCATAGCGAGTCTGCTATTGATGTCCTCCTTGCTCCGTCCGTCATTGGTTATTTTACTGCCTAGGTAGCAGAATTCCTTAACTTCATTGACTTCGTGACCATCAATCCTGATGTTAAGTTTCTCGCTGTTCTCATTTCTACCACTTGTCATTACCTTCGTCTTTTTCCGATTAACTCTCAAACCATACTGTGTACTCATTAGACTGTTCATTCCGTTCAGCAGATCATTTAATTCTTCTTCACTTTCACTCAGGATAGCAATGTCATCAACGAATCGTATCATTGATATCCTTTCACCTTGTATTTTAATTCCACTGCTGAACCTTTCTTTTATTTCCACCATTGCTTCCTCATGTACAGATTGAAGATTAGGGGCGAAAGGCTACAGCCTTGTCTTACACCCTTCTTAATACGAGCACTTCGTTCTTGATTGTCAACTCTTATTATTCCCTCTTGGTTGTTGTACATATTGTATATGACCCGTCTCTCCCTATAGCTTACCCCTACTTCTTTCAGAATCTTGAACAGCTTGCACCATTTTATATTGTCGAACGCTTTTTCCAGGTCGATAAATCCTATGAACTTGTCTTGATTTTTCTTTAGCCTTGCTTCCATTATTAGCCGTAACGTCAGAATTGCCTCTCTCGTGCCTTTACTTTTCCTAAAGCCAAACTGATCGTCTCTAGCGCATTCTCAGTTTTCTTTTCCATTCTTCTGTATATTATTCTTGTAAGCAGCTTCGATGCATGAGCTGTAAAGCTGATTGTGCGATAATTCTCGCACTTGTCAGCTCTTGCCGTCTTCGGAATTGTGTGGATGATGCTTTTCCGAAAGTCAGATGGTATGTTGCAAGACTCATATATTCTACACTCCAACTTGAATAGACGTTTTGTTGCCACTTCCCCTAATGATTTTAGAAATTCTGATGGAATGTTATCTATCCCTTCTGCCTTATTTGACTGTAAGTCCTCCAAAGCTCTTTTAAATTCCGATTCTAATACTGGATCCCCTATCTCTTCTAAATCGACTCCTGTTTCTTCTTCTATCACATCAGACAAATCTTCACCCTCATAGAGGCTTTCAATGTATTCTTTCCACCTATCTGCTCTCTCCTCTGCATTTAACAGTGGAATTCCCGTTGCACTCTTAATGTTACCACCGTTGCTTCTAATGACACGAAAGGTGGTTTTGACTTTCCTGTATGCTGAGTCTGTCCTTCCCCTAGTAGATTAAAATGGCATTCCTCGGTTACGTGTGAATTCTCACTGGCCCATTACACGCAGTTATGGGGGTTAATTGTTCCGTTTAGTTTAAAGGTCGCTTCATATGACCAAGGAATTTGATGTTGGAAACGATGCTCTTCCCCACATCTGTTAATAAACCGCTCACAAAATTCACTTCGACTATCAGGATCATCCTCGTTAAGAACAGGGAAAGCATTTCCTCACACATAACTTCGGTGATTGTGTGTACTCCTGCATCAACACTTTCATTGTCTGCTAAACATCTCTTTCTTCAACAATGCCCCTTCTTCAGTTCCAGCACCGTTTCTTCGACTTAAAACTTATCTCGGATTCTATAACTGTTACTCTTTTTGGTTGTTGTGTCCCCGACTTAAACTTCTAACGCCATAGTACCTGATTGACACTCTCTGTTTTCCCGTAACACTTATCAACCATTTCCGGTGGTCCATAGATAACGCCATGTTCGTTTACGATTTTGAAACAGAAGAAACCGTGGTTATGTTTTTCACCGCCTTCAGAATTATTACCCGCGGAAGCTGTATTTCTGTCTCCTTCAACTAAAGAGACATTCAGTTTCAAAGAGTGTATACATTATTTTGGGACAGCCTGTAGATGGCATTAGTCCTTCCTATTCTGTGCTGATAGATTGAAATCGTAATCATGTGCGTATCTCAACATGTAGTTCACTTCTTGTAACTTTGTCTTTTGTTGCATTCCATCGTCGAGGTGTTGAAATACTAATGCCCAGCAGCGTACAATGGCTTCTACGTTCATTCGTTGACGCTTCTGTTGTCGTTACACGATCGTAAAGATATGCAGTAAGATTTGGACATAATTTCCAATAAATTTAATGAAACGCTGCTCTCTTCAAATGTTTATGAATACAAGATGATTCCCACAAAGAAAGTAAGAACCTGTTACTATCCTGCAGTAAAATACCCTTGGAATGGATCACGTAGTTCAAATATTTGCAGTTATCAGTAAGAATCGACATGAAATAGGAATGGAAATGAGCGTTTGATGTCATTGGCCGGAAGGCCGCTTTCGGGGCAGGTCCGGCCGCCTTGGTGCAAGTCTTATTCCATTCGACGCCACACTGGGCGACCTGCGAGCCGAATGGGGATGAAATGACGATGAAGTCAAGACAAGACCCAGTCCCTCAGCGGAGAAAATCTCTGACCCAACCGGGAATTGAACCCGGGCCCGTAGGAAGACAATTCGTCACGCTGAGCACTCAGGTATCGGGGCGGACATCAACGTGAAATGGGGCGAGGAGTCGAAATCAGCTGTAAAGGTAGAGCAGGCCAATGGAAGATAAACATTTGTTGGTAAGTTTCTCGGGGAAAACAGCGTACCTGTGAAGGAAGTAGCATACGAGAGGGTTGTGTGGCCAACCTCCCTGTCCAGTCACATTAATGTGACCACCTGTGAAAAGGCTGAATAGCCAACTTTTAATTCACGGACCGCTGCGATATGTGCAGGAAGAGAGTGAATAAGGTCAGGGAGGTACTGACAGGAACGTGGAGTCATTTCAGCTGCAGTGGCGTGGCCAGCTGCGCCAGGTATCTGGACTGAGGATGGATGGCGCAAACAGCCCGATCGAAGTGGTTCCACATATTCTCGATTTGATTCATATCCGGGGCGTTTGGTGACCAGGGGAAGACGGGAATCTTATCCTGGTGCTCTCCAAACCAAGTACGTACATTGTGAGCTGTATGACACATTGCATTGTCCTGTAGGTAGATGTCATCGCGCCTAGGAATTGCTCACTGGGTGAAGGCGTAGACGTGGTCCCCAAGAACAGATGCATACTCGTCTTGATCCAGTATGCCTTCCAGAATGATGAAATCACCTAGGGAACGCCACAAAAAATTGCTCCAACGCTAACGATCCCTCCTCCGGCATGGAACCTTCCTACTAGTGTTGCTGGCCTTTCGGTCCGATGGGGCATAAAACGTGATTCATCTGTAAAGACTACCCTTCGCCACTCAGTGTCCGTCCAGTTGGGTAGTGGTTTGCAGATTCCAGCCTTACTCACCGATAATCAGCAGTCAGCATGAGTTCATGGAGCAGACGTCTGCTGTGGAGGTCCGTAAGCAGCAAAGTTCGCTGACCGGTTGTTGAGGAGTCACTGTCGGTAGCCCGTTGGTGATCTGAGCTGTCAGTTGCTCAACAGTTGCACGTCTGGTCACCCATGCACATCTCCAAGCCGTCATTCACCACTGTCATCTGTGGCCCATCATGCACCACAGTTGTCTCGGCGCCAGTTTTGTACAGTACCGTTCTTTCAAGCATAATATGTTCCAACCACAGCGGCAAGTGAGCTGTTTGTAAACTTAGCCCTTTCGAAAATGTTTCCACCCTCGGCACGAAAGCCCTCCATACGGTTTTTATACCCTCTATTGGTAGTGCTGCCACCTGCTCTCTGTGAGTGCTTACTGCGAGGTGACGTCGAACATAGACGGTTATCACACTTATGCGGCTGGACAGTATAACACTGTACCTAGCATTTGGAGTCATTATATAGCAAACATGGCAAGGGACATGGAACGAATTTAGAGAATACGGTGGCAACAGCAAGCACAGAGCATAAGAGGCGCAGTGATGCAAATAGAATTTGAATTTAAATGGGAATCTAGGGAAGGAAGGAAGCTACTATCTCCGAAAGAAAACAAGGAAGGGGAAGAAACCCGTTGTTCCAGCAAAGCTGGGCCTCAGTTCCGATGCCATTATCATTTATGTCCCCTAAGGATCATAAGAATATGATGTGAGATGGAGTCAGTTTTCCATAGCTCAGTAGGAGGATGTAACTGGACGAAAGATCCCTGATATTGGTGCGAAGTACCCTCCGCTGCGAACTTTACGGAGGCGTGAGTAGCACATATGTCGACGAGGATTATCGACTGTAATTCGAAAACAGAATAGTAGCTCATCTGCCGTAAATGTCACGTAGAATTTATGTCTCTGCTACCTGGAAACTGTAGTCTGCGGTATAGAAGTAAGGAACCGTTTAGCGGATGACGTCAGCACCGACTTGTGGGGCCAGCAGAATGATCGGCTGTCCTCGGCACAGAACAGAACGGCAGAGCACCACAGGGGTGACGCGAGGCGCGGCAGATGGCTGCCGGCGATATGATTGGCCGGTCGTTACGTCACATTGACGCGCCAGGACACCCGGGCTGCGGCTATCGGCAGGCCATCGCGCCGTGCGGCACCGCCACGGCGGCTGCTGCTGCTGCTGCCGTCTGCGTCCAGATCGCCTTCCCAGATACACGGCAGAGGCAGCTGCCGCGCGACAATGCTCGCTGCGCCCCGACACCTCCGCTCCACGTCCACAGACGCGGAAATTACGGCGAGGGGCGCCGCCACAACCGGTAGGCGCTAAGTGGGGGTCGTGCAGATGTGTGTTGGGGCGCCAGATTTTTCATAACGAGAAGTGACGCAATTCGCTGGCATTAGCAGGCCCCTTGTGCCCTACGATATCTGCTGCTGCATCTCTGGGGATCTAGCGATCCTTAAATCACAACGGTCAAATAATAAGCCACTGAATAGAATTCGATGAACGAGTAACGCTTTCTGGCCAAGTGGGAGTAGCACTCAAGCACCGAGGGTTCCGTAGAAAGTTAACAATGTTTATGTATACAGTTTTGGAGCTATATGTGTGTATACACTCTTGGAACTTGAGACTCCGAACGATTTGTTCCTGATAACCGGATATTGGACAATATGAAATAAAATCGTTATAACTTCTCAACGGTTTACGTTCGGACGTTCAAAAAGCAGGGTTGGCCCCGGGGCGTAATGGGAATTAGAATGCGCAGTATAGTTTGATTTAGCGACAAAGTCTACTTTCATTTGAATACGTTCGTCAATAAGCAAAACTGGCGCATTTGAGGGACTGACAATCGTCATTTCGCTATCGAGAAGTCTCATCACTCTCAACGGGTGACTGTGTGGTACGCAACGTTCAGCCACAGAATACTCGGTGCGATATTCCCTGATGACACGCTGAATACCGAAAGGTACGTGGAGGTTTTGGAAGATGATTTAATCTTCATTATCCAAAGTGACCCTTCCCAAATCGCTCCAGGAAATGCTGGGATGGTTCCTTTCAAAGGGCACGGCCAACTTCCTTCCCCGTCCTTCCCTAATCCGATGAGACCGATGACCTCGCTGTCTGGTCTCCTACCCCAAACAACCCAACCCAACCCCAAGGGACCCTTATTTTGACAAAATGTGGTAAATGCAAGGCGGAGCTCGACCCCATCGAAGCAGGAGATTGTTTGATGTCCTGAAGGAGCATTTTGGTGACCGCATTCTGGCTCAGGGGTGCCTGGAGGCCACTGCCATGGACCGCCATTGGCCGCCATATTTTCCGGATCTGAACACATAAGACTCATTTTTGTAAGACTATATTAAAAACGAGGTGTACAGCAACAACGCTATAACCATAGCTGAGCTGAAAACAGGCATTCCGGAAGTCATCGACGGTATCGATGTTCCGAAACTTCAGCGGATCATGCAGAATTTCGCTATTCGTCTGCGCAACATCATCGCCAATGATGGCTGGCATATCGAACATGTCATAACCCAAACCCGAATATATGTGGTGACGTTTAAATGTTGAATAAAGTGTGTGCTCGCCGTAGTTTGTAAGTAGTTTACGTTTTTTTTATATAGTTTAAGATGACTACTGCCTATATTTTGTATTTACATGCAGTAATGTTCGTCCATTACTAGTTTTGACTGATGACGAATGCAATGTTTGTTCAAATGCCAAAAATATAGTTTTTTGTGATATAATTACAATTTAACGAGTTCCAAATATTTTACTTTAGCTTTATCATGAAACCTTGCTAGTTACCTAATTTCATGATAATAGGGCAATGGGAATTACCACATAGGTTACGAGGAGTGTGTTTGTATCAAAATGTATGACGTATAATCATTAAACTTTTCGTCGCATTGGCTTAGAAGCGAAACTGTTTTAGACCGCCAAGGAACCATAAACATTAATGTGCGACCTAAATTTCAACTTGATACGCTTCTAGACAAAATGGGGTCGTGACTGATGAACAGGCAGACGAAGGGATAAAAAAGTAAAAAAAAAAAGTATTTTTTTCGTGAGATACAGTCACAAATCAACAATTTTCGGATTTTTTCCTGTACGTATAGTGTGAAAATTTGCTTACTGACAAATTTAATGATTCTTGGTCACCGCGAAGTACACTACAGATTCTGATGAGTGAGTTTTCGAATGTCAAGCTTAAAATTTTCACACTGGCAAGGGACTGTAGACCTTAATATGAGACATAAATTTGAACATAAAACGTCCATCGGTGTCAACAGCCTTGTCGCAGTGGTAACACCGGTTCCCGTCAGATCACCGACGTTAAGCTATGTCTGCCTGGGCTAGCACTTGTATGAGTGACCACCCGGTCTGCCGAGCGCTGTTGGCTAGCGGGGTGCACTGCGCCCTTGGGAGGCAAACTTAGGAGGTAGCGGCTCCAGTCTCGGAAACTGACATATGGCCGCTAGAGCGGTATGCTTTTTCAATGAATCCAGTCATGTATACAACTGTCCTAGATTTAAAACAGAAACATCAACTATTTATGTGATTTCATTGTCAATTTGTACAGTTTTTCTCTTCTAAATTGTTGTTTATACATTATTTTAGTCTTATATTAATTTACTTTCTGGCCTATCTTCAAACTTGCTTCACTATAGATGTTTGTTTTTTAATTCGTGACCGAGAACGCCATGAAGTTCTTAAATGACTTCATGCCCCATGCAGCAATTAAATTTCGTAGAACGCCAAATATCGTAGAATGCCAACGTTGCGTTATTAAAAGGATCTGCAGTTGTAGAACGTTTATTTCATTATTTTTCAGTTTGCGTTAAACTGAGGGGCTGGATTAACAGTGACCAGTTTCGAGGCCTTGTCGCAGTTGATCCAAATTGTCAGTGTAACTAAAACAGATAAATAAAGAACATATATTTTTGAACTCTACTTTATAATGCTCTGTTTCAAATTTTTGTACCCAGGGCAGTATCCCTTGCAATTCGTTGGCTATTTGACTGTCAATATTTCACGATAACAAATACTGACGTGTTGATCTCTTGTGTGTATTGTACACTCCTGGAAATGGAAAAAAGAACACATTGACACCGGTGTGTCAGACCCACCATACTTGCTCCGGACACTGCGAGAGGGCTGTACAAGCAATGATCACACGCACGGCACAGCGGACACACCAGGAACCGCGGTGTTGGCCGTCGAATGGCGCTAGCTGCGCAGCATTTGTGCACCGCCGCCGTCAGTGTCAGCCAGTTTGCCGTGGCATACGGAGCTCCATCGCAGTCTTTAACACTGGTAGCATGCCGCGACAGCGTGGACGTGAACCGTATGTGCAGTTGACGGACTTTGAGCGAGGGCGTATAGTGGGCATGCGGGAGGCCGGGTGGACGTACCGCCGAATTGCTCAACACGTGGGGCGTGAGGTCTCCACAGTACATCGATGTTGTCGCCAGTGGTCGGCGGAAGGTGCACGTGCCCGTCGACCTGGGACCGGACCGCAGCGACGCATGGATGCACGCCAAGACCGTAGGATCCTACGCAGTGCCGTAGGGGACCGCACCGCCACTTCCCAGCAAATTAGGGACACTGTTGCTCCTGGGGTATCGGCGAGGACCATTCGCAACCGTCTCCATGAAGCTGGGCTACGGTCCCGCACACCGTTAGGCCGTCTTCCGCTCACGCCCCAACATCGTGCAGCCCGCCTCCAGTGGCGTCGCGACAGGCGTGAATGGAGGGACGAATGGAGACGTGTCGTCTTCAGCGATGAGAGTCGCTTCTGCCTTGGTGCCAATGATGGTCGTATGCGTGTTTGGCGCCGTGCAGGTGAGCGCCACAATCAGGACTGCATACGACCGAGGAATAGGGCCAACACCCGGCATCATGGTGTGGGGAGCGATCTCCTACACTGGCCGTACACCTCTGGTGATCGTCGAGGGGAAACTGAATAGTGCACGGTACATCCAAACCGTCATCGAACCCATCGTTCTACCATTCCTAGACCGGCAAGGGAACTTGCTGTTCCAACAGGACAACGCACGTCCGCATGTATCCCGTGCCACCCAACGTGCTGTAGAAGGTGCAAGTCAACTACCCTGGCCAGCAAGATCTCCGGATCTGTTCCCCATTGAGCATGTTTGGGACTGGATGAAGCGTCGTCTCACGCGGTCTGCACGTCCAGCACGAACGCTGGTCCAACTGAGGCGCCAGGTGGAAATGGCATGTCAAGCCGTTCCACAGGACTACATCCAGCATCTCTACGATCGTCTCCATGGGAGAATAGCAGCCTGCATTGCTGCGAAAGGTGGATATACACTGTACTAGTGCCGACATTGTGCATGCTCTGTTGCCTGTGTCTATGTGCCTGTGGTTCTGTCAGTGTGACCATGTGATGTATCTGACCCCAAGAATGTGTCAATAAAGTTTCCCCTTCCTGGGACAATGAATTCACTGTGTTCTTATTTCAATTCCCAGGAGTGTATATAAAGGCAATATCTCCAGAATGTTTACCATTAAATGTGTTAATCTAACGTGTCCCATTCTTGTCCGCACTGACACCATGATGGTACGGATTTCACGATCCCTTTCACTCAGTTTTTACATTCCGTCATCGTTACTTTGAAGCCTTTATGCTCACAATACATACAAACATATTTACCTTTCTGAGGCTGTTCACAGGTGACACTGTGGTATATCAGGAAGGGACACTGCTACAAAACAGGATATGTAGGATGATCTGAGGTTGAAAGGTGGTTCTCATCATAAACAAATGTAGTTTAATTCGAGTGAATAGAGGGAAGTAAGAAATATCTTTTGAGTATAAGACCAGCGATCAGTCGCTTAAATCAAATGAAGATGTTAAAGCAATTAAATGCAACTGCCTGCTGCAGTTTAAAAGAGTAGAACCAGCACATAAATATAGCCGTGGAGAGACTTCAAGCCTTTGTAACTAAATGTCAAAGAAGCTGACCTTGCCTAGGGTTTGGGCAGGTCACGGCTGGCGCATAGTGAAAGATCCACCAGATATGGTGGACAGCTGCGAATACAGAAAAAGCAGTCCCGGACCAAGGCAAAATAAATCCAAATTCACTTTGCGTCTGTTTTGTAGCAAGCGGCAAAGTGGTCAGTTTCTGTTCACTAGTGGTATGGCTGAGATTAATATTCTGAAACTAACCCATCCACTCTTAACACTCTGAATTTACTCAGTGAGTCTACTCGACCCCACCTGATTCAAGGTACAATCATCATGAAGCATTTTAATAATCACAATATAACCGCAGATGGTCAGTCCACCGCAACTGGTCTTTCGGATTGTGGGGTGACCAGGTTAAAATGCAGTGTGATTGAACAGAGGAAGTTGGAGTCCTACGGCCAGCATAAAACGAAAACAAATGCATTTGTTTGCAACACTTAACATAGAAATACTTTTGCAACCAGGTCAACTTCATAAATTAGAGATACGTTAAAAGAATAAAAGATTCAAATTTTGGCACTTCAAGAAACGCAGATAACAGACAATAACACCATGGATATTGGCAGTTATCGTCTTCTTAAAAGTAAAACTGATAAAAGGATACTTAATAAAACACCACATGTGGGAGCTGCTTTTGCAGTCTCCAAAAATATTTTAAATTCAATAACGGAGGGAAAACCCATAATAATAGACTAACGACAATTTCTCCTAAAAGCAACAATAAGGCATACAGTTTAATTAATGCCCATACGCCAGCCAACGAGGATAACCATAAAAAACCGGAAGAAGTTAATGAAGATGAGAAAACTTTCGAAAATGTTCCCAAACCATTTTAAAATTTTAGTGAGGATTTTAACGCTTAATTAAGTAAAGACAAAAATATAATAAACGGTAGGTGGGTTTCCTGCGCAGAAGTGGGCAAATCAAAATGGCCAAAGAGTTGTTGAAACGAGAAAAAAATTTAACCTTAAATTCGTTTCAACACATTTTAAAAAGAACTCTTCTAAACAAAAACCTTAGGGACAGCCAATACATTTAATGGAGAATTTCAAATTGATCACATACCAATTACATACCCTAACTACAAAGGAATTTTAAATGTCCAAGTTAGGTAAAGGACTAATATAGATTCCGACCACTATTTAATGCGAATAAAAGTAAAACTTCAACCTTAAATAATCTTCAAAACAAAAAAATGTTATCGCAAAATTTGATAGTGCTAAGGAAGGCCCCCCCCCCCAAAAAAAAATCCAACAACTGGTAAAGCCTAAAAGAAAAGTTCACCACAATAGCACAAATTTAAATCTGCTTGGAAAGAAACACAAACGCCATACGGTGGATAGAGTATGGTGAAACAGCAGTTAAGTCTAGGCATGAAGCATTCCAAAATTGGAATAGTAACAAAACGGTAAATACGTACAACACCTTTCTAACTGTGAGAAGAGAAACACCTTGTTAATCTGACAGACTAAAAGAAACTACAAAAATTCCCAACTTTTGGAATCAGAAAAGACTTCCAAAAGAGCAATGCAAGAATCTTTTATAAAACATTCGAAAGGAAGCTAAATAGTTACCTACTCCAAAGTCTTTGCTTCAAAAATGAAACTGGCTGTTTGGCTCTTAATAACCAGGCATCTGTAAGGTACTTGCTAATTATGTTGAAAAATTATTAAACTATCCAGAACCAGCTAATAAGTTCCAACCACTGCTAACTACTAACATGAACCCTAACTCTAAAGAATCCCACGAAATCGAAATAATTAAATAAATTGAGAGACTTAGAAACAATAAAACATCCGGAGAAGGAGGTATAATTGCAGAACAAGTAAAATCATCTGGCCCTAACACGATGAAAAAGATCACTCAACCAATAGGACATACAGTATCTGGCAAACTGAGAAAATAGCTGAGGATTGGAAAGCTATTCTAATCCATCCATTGCATAAAAAAGGAGATAGAACTGATGTTAATAATTACTTAGGAATCTCTATTCTCCCGGTCACGTACAAAATTTGCTCGAGCCCAAGAACAGCTAGAACCTAAAATTGGTGAATTAGACCAAAAAGATTCTGTCTGGAAGACATTCTTAATTTAAAACCGATCTTTAGGGACCAAAGGATTTCTGGTAACAATATTGTACGTGTGTTAGCGGATTTTAAAAAGGCCTACGACTCAGTTGATTGTGAATCTCTTTTCGAAATCTTAATGGAGCAAGAACTATAATAAAACTCTAGCACTGAGTAAGGAAACGCCATGTGACACTGGCTCTAAAGTTAAATTCGTGGGAGAAATTTCTTAACCATTTGATATAAGGACTGGTGTTAGACAGGGAGATGGACTCTCTCCATTGCTGTTTAACTGTGTTTCGGAAAAGGTGATCACAGACTGGCGAGAGCAAAAGTCGCGTCAAAATATAGATCAATCAATCAAGTTAGGCAGAAGTAAAATTAAAGTAGACTGCCTCGCCTTCGCAGATGATCTGGCAGTTAACGAGGGATATTTGCACAGCTCAAAAAGAAGTTGAAATTCTTAAAGAAGCTGAGGAAAAAGCATAACTACAAATATCATTCGAAAAAACGGAATATGCTACAAAGGAGCACCAAAGTTTTTGAACACAAAATATGGAAAAAGTAATAAGGGTTTCTCAGTGTCAATACTTGAGGGAAATCGTACAAGGAAACGGTCAGGAAAAAGCTGTAAAAAGGAAGATCGCTGCCAAAAGATGGCAGCTGCATTCAGATTAACTTATAATAAAAGAATCACTTTCTAAATTCAGTAAACTTAGACATTACAGCGCTGTAATCAAACCTGAATGTCTTTAAGGAGCAGAAACGTTAATTTTAAATATAAAGAGGGATGCTCGCTGGGTTGACAAAACAAATAGTAGAATTCTACGAAAACAGAATTAAGGCCAAAATTGAGCTAATTAAATTGATCGCTGGAATTAAGGAGGATGAGGATCTTAAAGTAATCGGTGTAGCTCAGGCAGACGTTACAGACAAAAAAAAACATTCAGGCAAAAGATATTTGCTTGGAAAGTTAGTGAGAGGGAAATTAGAAAACGGACTTGAACATCGTGGTCTGATGAAAAAAAGTAACTTCATTCTGGAAGAATGAAACAAATTTGGACATAAGGAAGGCAAACCATCAAAAGTGACATTGATGGATTGTACTTTGCGTGGTTCTTTTGGGCCAATACGTGAATAAAAATAATGATAATAGGCATGGAGAAATGACAAGACAGACAAGTTTATTGGAGATATCCTAAAGATTGGTAATTCACCCACGGAAATCCTACAAAATACTCCTTCCACTAATGCTTGAGTACTGTTCGTCGTTCTGGGATTCTTGTCGGGATGCATTAATGGAAGATGTAGAATCGGAGATGAGATGTTCGTTTTGCCACAAGTTTGTTAACTAAGGGAGAGATGGAGAGAGAGAGGGCGGGGGAAGGGTGGGGGAGAGAGAGAAATGTTAAAAAAACGCCACAAGGAAAGTACTGTGCAACCTCCAAAATTTCACTTTTCCACTGTTTGAGCTAATTTATACAGTCTTTGAGGGAAAGTAAAATGCAGAACTACGGACGCGTGTTAATTTTAATTAAGTAAGTGGGTAAAAATTCATCTGCTCACTAGGAAAGAAACACTAGTGGATAAACGTCGGAACTGTTCGACGATTAATGTCACACCTGAGGCCTGCACATTTCTGAATAGGATAAAAAAGAAATTGATTTGATAAGGAGACACAGATCGATAATTAACGCAAGAAATAAATATATCACAGTAAAGATCTAATAGATGGGAGTTTAATAAAGGAGGTAACAACAGAAGTAAAGTTAACTTCTGGGCACCCAGTGACATCTTCAACAACGTGAAATGGAATGAGACATTCGAAATTCTGAGGAGAATGGGGATAAAAAACAGATACATAAAAAATATATTTAATACGGTTAACATCGAAATATACGGAAAACAGAGCATGACAATTTCGTATGAAGTAGCTTACAGGAAAGTTGTGCAGGTGATCTTTGCTTTTGTTCAGCTTGTGTACGTAAGAAGCTATGAAAGAAGTAGAAAAAAGTTGAAAAAAATAAATACCTAAGAAGAATATAGGACAATGCTGAGATTCGTAAATGGCCTAATCTGTTGTGGCCGAAATAAAATAAGGCGTGTACAGTGAAAATATCACAATATTTCTATTAATTTCTGTTTAGTAAATGTAGAGAAGCGGTAGAGATGGTAGACTGTATGCTTACAGCAAATACACTGCCTGTTTTTCCAATTCTTCAGTTCAGAGATTGAGTGTGTAACTGTATGGCTTCAAATTTCGACCCATCTGCTGTACGGGCTCTTTACATCATGCTCCCCCTCCCCCCATATTAGTTCTTTAGGCAATGTCTCTCTCCATTATTGACTCTGTTGCTGATTTTATCACTGTGAGCAGCACATGCCTCATTTCCACGTACATGTACTAGAGCTACATGTTTCCCTTTTGGCGAGAATATAAAGCAACTGTACACCCGGTGTTTTCACTTTGAGAAAGAATCAAACTTATATATCCACAAAATAGTGTGGGCATTACTGTTGCCCTATCGCTATTGTAATATTCTTAGCAGTTTTTCCATCCCGTTTTACAATCAAACTTATATATCCACAAAATAGTGTGGGCATTACTATTGCCCTGTCAGTATTGTCATATTCTGAGCAGTTTTTCCATCCCGTTTTACTACTTAGTACACGGTACACTGCACCAAATATGTACTGAAATTTATGTATATTTGTCATACTTTTGGCCAAACTGCTGAAGTACTATTGCTGTTCCACCGGTTGTCCATAAATGGAAAATTTTGTTCAAATTCTTTGGATTCTTCTAAAAGCCACTACTTTTTATATATTTACTCTCCACTTGGCTCAGATTTAGTTGGGCCATGGACTATGAAGGTCTTCTCAGTTTCATAAATTATAGGTTAATAGTCATACATGTGTGCTGATTTAATTTAATGGCCTGACTAACCTAGAATTTCCTTCATTAGGAATGTCGTTATTATAAATGGTAAACATTCTTCAAGAAAGGCTGTAGCCTTGCTTCAGCCCTCAATTAGTATTCGGGTCTTGGGACTGCTTCCGCGAAATTTTATTTTAACTTCGATATTTACATAAGGACATCTAACAGAGACTTCTGAAATACTCTTACTTTTATTATATAGCGGTATTTCTTCCAACCACAAAACCGAAGAACTTCAGAATATCTTCAAAGGCAATATGGATTTCTAAGTCATACTCAATTTGTTTTTTCTGTAATTTGATGCTGGATATCACAGTAATTTTCTAAACCCATTGTGTTCATATGAAGCAAACATGTCAGTTATTTTCACCGTCTTATGAATAAGATTAATACTACCTTGATACTCTGCACTCTCTGAGGTGGTCGCTCTGTAATTCGTTGGAACAGAAATACTAGTTTAACTGTTTGCTTCTTTTTCGGTGTTAAAACTTTTTAGTAACATTTATAGTACAGGTGCAGACGTCTGGAGTGGAGGGAAGTATACCCGCTTTCTACATGTTTTGCGTTTATATTATTTAATATGATTCGCAATTTGGTGTAAGGTTTTCAGTGTGACGACGTCTTGGAGGCTTGTTCGTAAGTTCCCCTGCTCAATTACATAAGTAATTTCTAATGTGACATAATGAAGGAAAGTGAACCATTCCGAAAACTATAGGGCAGAACTCAGTGAATGTCCTATATACTGAAATATGGAGTTTTCGATGAGAAGATGTGTAAGCTTCTGGAAGAAGAAACCATTCTTTCGTATCCTCAAGTGTAAGACCAAAGGCGAGATTTGGCTGTAATGACGATTTCACTCAATCAATTTAGTTTTACGAAAATATACCATATTTCCTCCACAAGATGAGGATCAACAGGGTGCATAATCAATGAGATTTTCGCCTTAGAACGGATAGCACAGTAACACTTTTCGCAAAAGAATTGTTGAAAGACAATTAAACTTTATCTGCAAAGATAAATGTGTTGTGCAAGCCGTGGTGGTGGGAATATTTGCTCTCCTAACTTAGCACCCAGTGTCAATACGTTGAGTCTGTAGAATAATGTAAGACCTATTTTGAAGCTTATAAAAACGAATTACTGATAATGAAAATTGCAGTGCCATTCTAATCTACAAAGTGACTGGCCGCAACTGTAACTAAAGTTAAATTCTTATCCAAGAATGCGAAGAAGGGATGCTGCCGTCAAAGTTTACCAGGTGAATGGAATTATTTAAGAGCACGCTGTTGACTGGAAACCTCGTCAAACAACTACAGGATCATACTGCTCGTGATCAAGCTTGGCGCCATGTTATTTTTTATGAAGTCTTCTCTGACGCACATATCAACATTCAACAGTAGCCCAGAAATTTTCTGTGAGACCACTGACGAGTATCGAAGACAGAAAGAAAAAATAGGCTAACAGTACTTAATATGGCAGCTAAACAATACTTACTGCAAACACGAGATCACCATAACCGGATGCTGTTTGATTAAAATCCGTCTTGATATTGTAATTCCTGATAAAATAAAATGTTTAAGAGATTGAAATAAGCTCGTGAGAGAAAGATAAGTACCGTTATTAGGTGTGTTAATCTATGAGTATTTTAACCCTCATTAGCATGGAATTTTGTAGGAAATCAATGTGAGTGAAAATGTATTTGGGGTAGGGTGTGATATACAAAATACTATGTAACTGGTTTTGATTTATTCAACAAACAACAAACTGAAAATATTGATTAATTATTTGTTGTCCTTTTACAGAGACATGGAAACGTAATCTGTGTTATCATTAAGAATTTTCTTACCTACCTTAAAAATCTAACTAGAAGTATCTAACTGGCAAAAATTATTTACTATTTTAGCTTCGTTCGTGTGTAGCTACATACATTCGACCTTCAGCAAAAATGATCGATTTTAAACATTTTCTGCCAACATAATGACATTAAACATAGTGTAGCTTGATTCAGCCAGAATGTGTGTGTGTGTGTGTGTGTGTGTGTGTGTGTGTGTGTGTGTGTATGTGTATGTGTATGTGTGTGTGTGTGTGTGTGTGTGTGGCCAGATGGCAACATCAAGCATATATGGGTGGGCTCATTAAAATTAGATGTAAATTTTACAGTTTTTTGGCAAATGGCAATACCGTGCAATAGAGGGTTAATATGAAAGAAGTATAACGTTCGCCACACAAGCTACAAATGAAATAAATCTCCTTTTATTGTCACAAAACATTACGAACACGACAAAGAAACGAATGCATGGGGCAATTTTTAAAAGTATATTATTCAGTGAAGTAAAAACACAGTAAAAGTATCATCGAAAAATTTTAGCATCAATAGTATGAGATTTTATGAGGGAAACATGTCAAATATCGTGACTGCGTAGGAAGTGTTGGAAAAAGAAAATAGGTAGTGATGATGGAATAAGATGTGTAAAGAGAGATAAGGAAGGGTCGGCTGAAATGATATGGGCAGATGAATGCACTTAAGCAAGACTGTTAGCCAAAGAGAGTTTGAGTTTGTGAATGGCAGCCACAAAAAAGAAGAAGAGACACACCATGAGAGGACTAAACGAAACTAATGATGTTAGTTATAGACGGAAGAGGAATGTCAGAAAATGTTTAGCAAGACAGGTTTTGAGACCGTCCTATTTACAAAGATTTTGTTTATTTTTTGTCGGCAGTATAATTTAGGAGTGGCATTTTTTTTTTAAAGAATTACAATCTCTCTCAGAATACTCCTCGGTTTAGAGAACATCGCCTAGGCTCTAATGTTCGACAATTAGAGGCATCGTCTTCCTATTTACGACTAGAAACGCAAATAGGCGAATGTGCCGCTACTCGACCTTCTGTTGTTGGCGACTGGGGAGAAACCTGCGAGCAAAAAGAGGAACAGCAGCCAGCCATAAGCCGCCTGTGTGCGCTCGCCGGCAGCTGCGTTCCGGAGTCAATCCGGAGGCATCCAGGACAAGACAAGGCATCCAGGACAAGACAAGCCGCGGCTTGTACTGCACGCTCCTCCGAGCGGCTATTAACGTGTTCATTTCTCCGATACAAGCTCCAGTGGCAGAATGCGCTTCGCATGCACTTTCAAAGAAGTTATATGAAGGTCTTCGGAGAAATGGTGACATGGATATTTACAGCACAATCTCTGCAAACACTTGCGACAAGCAGTGAAATAAAATTTTACGACCGCATGCTCCTTGAGGTACGAATAAGAAGGAGTGCAAATTAGTTTGATTCTCAGTAAAACCAACTGTTTAAACCGGAATTTCACTCAGTATGGCAACTGATAGTGTACTATCGGTCAAATGTCTGACGACAAACAGCATGAGCATCATTTACTTCAAACATAAGAAATGGAGCATGTGTTAGTTTGAATTAAACCAATCTCGCAAACGATAATTTCTGAACACGATCGGCGAAGGAGCGAAGTTTAAATCACAGTTCGACCTCCTGGTGTAGGTTTCTCGTGCGCACCCTAATCGATTAATAGATATCATTCCCGTCTTCTCAATAAGAGGCTACTCTCCGTCTCTAATTACAGTGTCGATAAATCTTAATATTCCATTTTGTTCTGTATTGGAAAGCGTCATATTCAAGTGACGACATTGCACACAGTTTCAAATAATATTATATTGGGAAATACAAAAATTAAAATTTATGTTTATCTGGGGTTTCCGTTGCAAAATCGCCTGGCAAAGTTCTCCATTTTTGTACGAAGAACCCTTTGTATTACGAAAGGGACGGTAGTTCTTTAGTTTCTACAGTCTCTACAAAAGTAGCAAGCAGTAAGTACTAGTTCAGCATACGGCCACTACCCTGAAGAAGCTGGAACGTAATTATTTATTTCTATAATTTAAGCAACTATAACACTTGGTCTTCACCAAGTGGAGAGCATTTTGAATCTTTTTTTGTGGGAATTTTAACCTGCCTATAAAAATAAACATCACAGGGGGGTTACTGTAGGTACGGTAGCTCCGAACCTTAGCCGCTGTGTTAAGCTCGCTAGGTCTGAACAGGACCAACGTTATGGGTACAGTAGGTGCGCATCGAACTTCAACATCTATTTTATGGGAAACTATGGAGCATCCCTTGCAAAGCCGCTAGCTGTGTACTCCGGAGACGCTCCTATATAGCATGCCAAATACTCATCAAAATCCGTAGTTAACAGATCTAACGGCCTCCATGTAATCATTATTGATTGT
Organism: Schistocerca gregaria; assembly: GCF_023897955.1. Lineage (NCBI taxonomy): Eukaryota > Metazoa > Arthropoda > Insecta > Orthoptera > Acrididae > Schistocerca > Schistocerca gregaria. The sequence continues at coordinate 504,271,861 of NC_064922.1, read as the reverse complement.
CAGTGCCTTATCTGATTGTATCAGCATTCAAGACTTATTGTTTCTTTTTAAAAAATGTTCAAATGTGAGGAAAATCTTATGGGACTTAACTGCTAAGGCCATCAGCCCCTAAGCTTACACACTACATAACCTAAATTATCCTAAGGACAAACACCCTCGCCCATGCCCGAGGGAGGACTCGAACCTCCGCCGAGACCAGCCGTTCTATTTAGAACATAACTATCACTGTATGTAACTCAGTACCAAGAAGAGCTCTCGGCAATTGAAATTTATGTATATCTCAATCACATATTAAGTGTAAATATTGTAAAAAAGCGTCTTGATGTATTACATTTTTGCAGATGTCTGGTGGTCTTCCTGGAAGATACCATGCGAATTACATAAAGACTAATCTGATAACAAATTATAAGGTGTTTCCAAGAACTGATATACAATCACATCTCAATGTAGCAACTATGAATAGTAGGAGGAAGCTTAAGAGAATCATCAGGAAGAACGAGGGTGTAATGAAATGAGATTCTAAATGTGATAGAATTCCTCAGAGACCAAACTGCTGGGGTCTCGGTCCCTAGACTTACACACTACTTAAACAAAAGTAATGCTAAGAACAACACACTCTAATATCCAGAGGAGGGACTACGGAATCCGTAATGAAATGGGGTTCCGAAGTATCGAGGAATGGCGATGTTAGCTTGAAGTTCTGTAAGGCTGTATGACCTGCGATAATGGATACCATAGGAGGAAGTTCAGTGGAAGACGAATGAATGTCCCTAAAAAAAGCAATTACTGAAGTCACACTGGCAAATAAAGCTAAAAAACATGAAGTTGCGAAGAAACCTTGGGTAGCAGAGGAAATACTTCAGTTGGTCGCCAAAGAAGAAAATAAATGTTGAGGAAAGAAAGGAATACAGCAGTATGAGTCACTTAGGAATTAAATAAAAACACGTAAGAAGAGCAAAATAGTTAAAGTCAAATGGCTACAGGAAAAATATGAACAAACCTAAACGTAAACGGTCCTCGGAAGGTAAGTTTGTATAGAAAAAAATCGAATAAATTTAAAAGCAAAAGTGTCAACATTAGAAGTACGAAAAGAGTCCCATTGTTCAGAGCAGAAGAGAGGGTTCATACATGGGAAGAGTACGTTGAGATCCTCTATCAAAAGAAGAATCTGTCTACTGACAGGACAGAAGAAATGGACGTATGGGATACAGTTGTAGAGTTGATGTTTGATAAAGATTCGAAATACTTGCGAGTAAACAGGAAAAGGACAGACATCATTCCAACGTAATTAATAAAATCATTGGGGAAGATGACAAATCAACTTTTATTCAAGGTGTTGTGTAGTATGTAGACCAATGGACAGGTACCATAGAGTTTTCGGAAGAAAACCATCCCCCCTAAAAATAATAAAGGCAGATAGAAGCGAGAACTATTGCAAACCGTGCATCCAAATTATGAATATGAGTAACATGCAGAAGAATGAAAATTCAGGACAAAACTGTTTGTTAAGCGATGGGAAACATAAAGGCAGAAGTATTTCTGATGTTGTATTTGATAATGGAGGTAACACTTGAAAAAGAATTCGAAAAAATTTAATGGTGCAAGATGTCTGAAATTCTCTGAAAAATTGGTACAAGCTGTACAGGATGACAGGTAGCATACAGTATGCCAAGAACCAAGAAGGAACAACAGTTAAGTACTTGGATTGGGAAGAGCGTAAAGCGTAAAATCAGTCGTTCATTACTGTTCAAGTTGTACATCGAAGAATTAATAAAGTAGATTAGAGAAATATTCACCAGTGGGTTCAAAATGCAGTGTGAAATGATATCAATTTTTAGATTGATTGATGACATTTATATAATCCGTGAAAATGGAAAAAAAATTACATGACACGTTGAGTGGAATAAACAGTTCAGTAAACTGGACTGACAATAAACGAAAGAAAAGCGAAAGTGATGAGGAGATTAGCTTAAATTAAATATTAAAATTGGAGTAAAGTGAAGGAATGTCGTTAACTTGAAATCAGAATCACGGATGAAGGATGAAGGAGGAGAACACTAAAAGCGAAAAAGACGATTTGTGACGAACACTTATCATAAAAAGGAACAGGATGACTGGACGTACTAAGACATCATGGAATGAAGTCGACTCTGCATTTATTGTAATAGTAGACGACAATCGGTAACGAGACAGTTAGTCTTCGTCTGCACCGCTTTCGCACAGATGTGATTCAGTCCACTGTAGACGTTGAATGTGCTACACGCACCTTCCTTTATTGAAGCAGATACTCAACACAGACACGAGGAACCTTGTATGAGACACTCCAGAAACATGTCATTGATGAAGAAGAATGCTGGGAACTAATTTAAAACGTTCGCCGACATCATTACCCTGTCACTTGCAGTTAATATTTCGATTATGACTACAAATATGCTGGGTAAAAATCTGCTTTCCAACTTATTGTCGTTTTCACAGTACTACTTTTCATTTTACGGCCAGCGATGTCCATGATAGTTTTTGTATCAGGCGAACACTTAGTTGGTCTTCTTTCTTATTAGACTCGTGAACCCCCTTTATTTTTTCTGCGTGATAAATCTTGACCGAGTTGTGTCCAACACTGCATTAAATTGTCCGCTTAAAGAACCCACAAAGACCCTGTAGTACTTGGACCAATCTCTATAGCGGTTGGTTGCACAGTTTCAAACGCCGTATTCCGTCGGCCCTATAAGTAATCCCGTAGATGGAATTACGGCCAAAAATTGTGTGGACAGAGAGTGGAATCCACATTCGCTCTACGCTGTTCATGTGAGATTGAAAAAAATGCGGATACTACCCACTTTTTCTCTGACCTATGAGTCTTCCGTGCAACATACAGCACTTCTGGTCTCTATTTGAGGAAAACGTTCGGTGCAAATTTTTGTCTATCGCTTCAGGTCACGTTCTTGATCGATGTGGTTTATGTCAGATGCCAAAAACGGATCTAGAAAAAGTTCAGAAATTGTACATATTTGAGCAACTTTGTATCACGTTGGTGCCTCCGGATACGATACTATTTATGCTCTTTGCGGTCATTCCGCTACTTTCATGAGCACTTCTCATCTTGTACTTTCTAGCGTACTAGTTTATCTCTTAGTCATGACGAATTTTTTGATTGTATCGGAAGAACTGTGCACTCAAAGCTGCCGTTAGTTGGGAAAGATGCGAAATGCTAGTCAACATTTGTCGGCAACTACATATGTTCTCAAAGTTGTGAAGTGGTCGGAAACTGATGACAAGAAATTTTTGAGCAATACCCTCGAATTGCATGCTGACTGCTACAGTTGCTATACGTAAAAAAAAAAAAAAAAAAAAAAAAAAAAAAAAAAAAAAAAAAAAAAAAAAAAAAAAAAGTGGTGGTATGCGTTGATATCACAGATTTTAAATAATGATCTAGAAACAGTAAATTATTACAAAACTTTTGTCGAAATAAGTGTAAAACTACTTCAAAAATTGTTTGAATTAGGTGACAGATCTTCGTCAGATGTCATAGTACTTCAGTGAAAAGGGTCACAGGTGTACTCACAATTGTGTAGTTACTGTCATCAGTATCACGCTTCAGCAATTGTTGAACATTATATTATGCTCAACTTATTCGTCTTCAGAGATTCAGCATGCATTTCGAGAATTAAGATAATTTTCATTTATTATGATGTCTTAGTTTCACATTTTTTTAACTGGGTTACACGTTTCGATCACCCTGGATCATCTTCAAATCCAAAACAAAATATAACTTCATATGTACCACCTAATATTCGACAATAAGTGGAACAACAATATTCAACAATAAGTATGCAATTGACCTAAGTAGTTGCGTCAGCAACCCGTCTTGTGTACTCAGGACTACGTACCTGAGTCCAGCGTTTTGTAGCTGCGGTCAGTATTTTAAATAGTTATCACTGCAAATACCGTGTCAGTAATGAATTATCGAACAGTACTGAGGGTAAGTAGACGTAATAAATGATTCAAATGGCCCTGAGCACTATGGGACTTAACTTCTGAGGTCATCAGTCGCCTAGAACTTAGAACTACTTAAACCTAACTAACCTAAGGACATCACACACAACCATGCCCGAGGCAGGATTCGAAACTGAAACCATAGCGGTCACGCTGTTCCAGACTGAGACGCCTAGAACCGCTCGGCCACTCTGGTCGTCAAAGAGGCAATAAGATTCGGTAGTTGGAAATTACGTATAGGAAAATGTCACTAATCCGACAGATGATGTCGAAAATTATTTTATAAGAGTACTTAGGTAATTGTTTTACATCGAGTGTAGCTGAGAAACTCTTGAAATAATGATTTCCTTTGATCATCTTGTGTGTTAAAACACTACACCTGAAAAGTCATCGATATAAAACGATAATCATTACCAAAAAAGTCAACGCCCCGCCTAACGAGGAATGTAAAAAAGAAAGAAAGCACTCCGCCTTCCGTCCAGAGGTGGCCCATCGGGACCATCCGACCGCCGTATCATCCTCACACGAGGATGTGGATAGAAGGGGCGTGTGGTTAGCACACCGCTCTCCCGGTCTTTACCATGGTTTTTTGTGACTGGAGCCTCTCCTATTCCGTTGAGTAGCCCCTCAATTGGCACCACGAGGCTGAGTGCACGCCGAAAAATGGCTACAGCGCATGGCTGCCCGGATGGTCATCCATCCAACTGCCGGCCACACCCGACAGCGCTTAACTTCGGTGATCTGACGGGAACCTGTATATCCACTGCGGCAAGGCCGTTGCCCAGTGAGAAATGTATGATTAGCAAAATGAGTTCGGCAATATTTATGCAGAACGAATTGTATCAGGTTGCACACATACAGACTTGAAGAAAATAAGTTTTTAAATAAAGCTTAAAATTATAATTACGTCAGATAAAAGAAATTATTTCTAAAAAAAATATTCACGACGTGGGACCTTCTTTTCCTTACAACTTTTGTCTATGCTAGTACGACGGGAAAACTGCAACATGGCTACGCTAGACATTTGAATGTATCTTTGAAAAAGATTTCAGCTATTGCATTACTTAGGACAGGAATGTTCAACTCATTTCCACAAATCATGTTGGACACGGCTACGTGTGGAAATGATATTTTCACTCTGCAGCGTAGTGTGCGCTGATAGGAAACTTCCTGACAGAAAACTGTGTGCCGGACCGAGACTCGCACTCAGGACCTTTTCCTTTCACAGGCAGGTGCTCTGCCGTCTGAACTATCCTAGCACGACTCACGCCCCCTCCTCACAGCTTTACTTCTGCCAGTATCTCGTCTCCTACCTTCCAAGCTTCACAGAAGCTCTCCTGCCATGTCTCTGCAATCCTTTCTTCCAGGAGTGCTAGTTCTGCAAGGTTCGCAGGAAAGCTTCAGTGAAGTTTGGAAGGTAGAAGACGAGGTACTGGCAGAAGTAAAGCGGTGAAGTAGCTCAGACGGTAGAGCACTTGCCGCAAAAGGCAAAGGTCCAGAGTTCGTGCCTCGGTCCGGCAAACAGCTTTAATCTGTCAGGAAGTTTCACAATTACGTGTCACCTGTGATACGCATTTATGCAGACCCTAACGTTTCATAAAAAATAAGAAATTAACAGAAAAATAGTAATTTCTTTAATTATCACTTTGTGCGCTGCCGTTTCGCGCTAACAATGGAAAACATTAATCAGATATAGATCACAGTAAAATTTTGCATATAATGTTTCAAATTTTTATTTGAAACGACTACGAGCGATTTGTCAGTCCAGATACAATATCGCTGAGTTCTAAATAAACTTCGGTTGTACCTCAGTTAACATACCCACGTCTCCATGTAAGCAGCACTGCAACTGAAAATGAGCCTGAAGTGGTAAGTCACAGCACTGCTGTTGGGCTCTTATAACGTTAATAAATTCGAGAGGCAGATTTAGTGATGAAGTTCTTGTTTTAGAGCGGTTCATCGCTAACGGTGTTTACCTGGAAGTTGATGATATGCTATCAGGAGTCAGCTCTTCAAATGGCTCTGAGCACTATGGGACTTAACTTCTGAGGTCATCAGTCCCCTAGAACTTAGAACTACTTAAACGTAACTAACCTAAGGACAACACACACATCCATGTTCGAGGCAGGATTCGAACCTGTAACCGTAGCGGTCGCGCGGTTCCAGACTGTAGCGCCTAGAACCACTCGGCTACTCCGGCCGGCTAGTCAGATCTTCATTTTCAGCTTTTCAGAATTGAGCAGCTGACTTCAAATAGGGTCGTAGTTCTCGTGAAACTATCTGACTGAAAGATAGCTCACAACTACAGATTTAGATAAAGTTGTGGAATAGCAAAAATTACAATGTTGATAGAGGGACCTGCGTAGCCACATCAGATGAAAGAGTAGTGTGTGTCTCAAGCGAGCAATTACATCTGCGGAAGCTTTGTGGCAGATCAGTAATTTTTTGAAGGTTGACAGTAGACCTAATACAAATTCTAAAGCGGATTTCATTGGAATTTAGTTGGTATTGTGTAACTTGTGGAAGGCACTTGAAGTAATTACTTGATTCCAGAAACAAACAAAAAATTAAATGTAGTAGGTAATTGGCTGTGTATCCAATCAACTGGTTGTGGGCTTTGTTTTCTGAGCTCGCAAGCTATTAGGGTTATTGACTGACTCGGAAAGAATGATCGGTAAATATTACGCATAGATTCTGGACGATTAAGAGAACAAAAAATACGGTGGAAGAACTATGAAGACCTCAAACAAAAGAAGTTTGAGAAAATGCTAAAAATATACTTGTATGATAGCCGTAGTAATGTCAGCATATATCCATTTAATGTAACATACATTTCGCACCAACAAGATAAAACGTTATGAAGAAACAACAATATCGACACATAAATGACAGGGCACGTAATTCTGGAAGTCAATAAATTATCTTAACTTTACAGATGAAGAAATACTTAATACTCAAATCTCAAACTATAAAGTAAATGATATAGGATTGTAAACGAAATAAAAATATTAAATGTAGGAGAGGCGAGTGCTATTCCTCATCAATCAATAACACCTTGAAGGGACAATGTTAGTTTCAGATTGATGTTTAGTAACATAATTTCCCAGGATAATATGATCCATTAATGGAAATTCCATATATCTACTATCTTCAAGTATTGCGTTTTTCTTTCTTTTTCTAGGGCTCGCCAAGTTTCAGTTCTGCATCTCGAAGTTTTTAAGCCCGGTAATACTGTAATTACATAGCGTTACAATATCTAATTTTCAGTTTGGTTTCTTTGGACTACTTGCATTCGTACTTAAACGCACAGACGTTGGGAGCAGTTTCTGCTACGATCGCCTGTTGCACATCTGGATGCAACCCGCAGGACAGCTTTTGCGGCACCTCCTTGCCCAGACTACTTTTGACATATCGCGCGTTTTCAGCAAATGCGCTGTCCTTTTTACAATGAGGACAAATTGTATGTTTTGCGCAGTCCATAGTAAAGTAAAAACCAACGTTCGTTTCTGTTCCTCACAAGCAATTAAATATCCCTCAATTGTTAATGATTTGTGTAAGGAGAATGGGTGGGGAATTTATTCAATAAGCTGACGATTTCTGGTTTGCTTCTTCTTCACTGCATTTCTAGCCGCCTGTGTCGAGGTACTGATACTCGTGTTTACACAAAAAGTGAAATATCCGAGTCAACGACTTACATATAACGGTAACAGGTACTTTGCGATATGTAGGTGAACTCAAACTCTGTGGTTCTGGTGTGGAGAACACAAACAAGGACACCGACGATAAACATGTTTCAGGTAAATACTGGGTGAAAAAACACATACTACAGGCGAAATAGTCTCATTGTGGTTGTTTGTAGCAAATAAAGTCCCACAGCTTTTCCCAACTTACAATATTTTGAGACCGAAAATACAGATTATCCAAACAAAAAACTACCTGTTGCGAGAAACACACAATTTAAAGCATATTTTCTTTTATTCATTCCGGACTGAATGTAGTTACCTATCAGTTCTACCTTCGTAATTAGTCGTAATAATGATTCCATTCGAAAAGAAGCGGAGATGAAAAGCTACCAAGATTTTAAATAAACGTTTTTTATACTAAAAAAAGACGGTAGGTGCCTTATTATAAATTACGCCGCATTATACCTTTCATTGCCTTTGTTATTGGGTGAATGGTGTAGAACATGACTAAGTGAGAAACGGAAAAGTGAAGCTATTCCCCTGTAAGCATCCCATCGTTCCACCTATACCGCTCGCCAGACTGCCCCAGCCTTTGACGATACGAGGATAAAGTCCAAACTCCAGTATATACTTAAAAAAAAAATACAACATTCGGTTCTTGTTCTGCTCATAGTTATGATCAGTAACTAAATTAAATTAGCTACATAACACGCAGCCCAGAATACAATTTAAATAAGTCCACTAACAGTACACGCAATTTAATACAACCAACCAAACTGCCCGTCAGTCTTGAGTTTTCCGGCTCCCCTGTGTATAATTATCAAATGCATTGAGCTAACGGCCGAGGGATGCCAATATTCTTCCCGCTTATCATTTAGAACAGCGACATGAGACCCGAAACATTTATAAAATTCTACGTAGTTGATAGACTTGACTAGGATATAGAGCTGCATAAAATCAGTTTCGATCTAAAGATGACAACAAAATAACATATAGTTGGAGTAAACGGAAGAATTTCTTTGTCATGTTGGCTAAATCAAACTTCGTGAAATCAGATTTCAAGGATCCCATACGAAATTTGGCATGAAAGGATTTACTTGTCGCGTAATTCTGTAAACTCTTGTTGTTTAATTTTTGAGAACAGAGCTCTGAATTTGTGTACTAAGCAAATCTTTTTGAATATCTACCACCATACTGAAAATACTCTATTAAATATGAAAGTTTCATTTCAGTTTTGATAGTTTCAGAAGTAAAGAAATGTTGCTTTGGCAATACTGCTTTCCTAGAACATCAGATGTATCTTTTCCGCCTGTAAAGTAGCTAATTGCTTCGAATCACTAACATTATATTTCGTATGCTATCATAGGGAAATATTTAACATTTTACGTTCGTACATCGTTGTTGTGCTGTGAATGATTGACAGTTGTGATCCGAGAAATCATCTTTCGCGTTAACAGACGTCAATATGTTTTCTTCGCATAGGCGTGCCTATTAAATATAAAGTATATAAAAAAGATGGGTAAATCGCTCTACGACAAGTCCGCCTGGTGGAATAAAGCTTCAAAAGCTCTCAGTGTTCAGTTTTTACAGTCCTATGAACTATTCGTGAGACGGCTGCTCACATCAGAAAGTGGCTGTTATAGCGTGTAGATTGCACTCTTCATGACCAAGAATTGACCGGTTCAAATTTGAACACTGTCATTTAAATGTCATGAAATCTAAAATACCTCGAGCTACTGTTCCAGTCAGGTTGAATGCGTTTTACCGAGATATTTAGGATTTCGCAGTCAACACTAAATTATTACCCGCTACTGCTTCTGTAATGACGAAAAGAAAACTCTGTAGAAGTTTCTGGCACCTTACCGACAGGTTTTGGCAATGTTGAGGAATTTCTTTTTAATTGCTTTCCAACGTCTCAAGTGCCAGTTAGCTGTGAATCCCTACATAAACATGCTGGTATAAATATCTGTCACCCCTACGAAGACTCACGCTAAAATCATGTAACATCGATCCTAGCCATTAAAATGGTCTGGATTCGGCGGGGAAGAGAATCCACTAGCTTCTTCAGGTATGCCATATTCACCTAAAGCCACTCACTGATGATTATCATGGATAGAGCTGCCAAATGGGGGGACGTAAAGCAACTTTTCACCTGCTGTTCCGAAGACTACCAGACCTTTCCTAAGATATTAAGAGAGAATGATTTAGTGGGTCAGTGGAAGTGCAACAGCGTATCTGAGTGCTTGTCCAACCAGGACTATTTGCGTTCAGTTGTAGTCTAGGAAGACGGGAGTGTTCACGGCTTATTGACCACAAATGTCTAGCAACAATGGTACCACTTGGTGGCAGCGAATTTGGAAATAAACAACCTGGTCAATTTTCACGATAATATGAATGAATGACTTCAGTTAATATTACAAACAACACAAGAAAGAGCGAACTCTGATCAGACCTACACTCTCAAAGGACTTCACGTTAAACGCCTCGTTGGGCTGTCATAGCAATAAGCGCCTCGCATGTTTTGAAAAGAGACAAAGCAGCGAAACATCGGATGACACTATACGTATATCGATTCAGTTACTATCCTATTTCTATTTCATCTGGCTCACTGAAAACGTGCATTTTATATGCATTTATGCACAATGGTCTTTGTAAAGTACTCGACTTGAAATGTCCACTGCATGTAGTTTGCATTGCAATGTTCGACCGGAAGCTGGTTGAAATTGTACTAACTGCTTTCTTCGAAAATTATTTTGAGCAATTATTCAGTAGGCCACTCAAAGTGTTAATGGCTTCGAAAACACATTTGACGTTTTAGCAACGAATAATCCTGAACAGATTTGGAGCTTTATGACGAATACAGGAATTAGTGAACACAAATTCTTTGCAGCGAGACTGACGAGCCCAACATCCAAAATCCCGAAAAGTAAATGCAAAATATATGTATTTAAAAAGATGATAAAAATTCGCTTGACGCCTTCCTAAGAGAATCTCCAGTACTTCTCATCTAACTACGTAGGTGTACATCAAATTTGGCTTAAATTTAAAAAAGTGTCTGAGGCAACTGAGAAATTTATGCCAAATCAGTTAGTAAAAGCTGTAACTGTTTCGCTCTGTTACACAAAAGACATGAGAACACTGTTGGCAAAGCAAAGAAACAAAGAATCCCAAATTTAAAAGGGTACAAAATCTCCAAGATTTGCTACGTTTTAGTTAAGCTCGAAGCGTATCGCGGACTTCTGTGCGAGATGCTTTTAGTAGCTTGTACAACTAAACACTGTCTAGAAATCTGACAGAATATCCAGAGAGATTCTGTCTGTATGTAGAATACACCAGTAGCAAGACACAATCAATTCCTTTACTGACCGATACCAAAGATAATATTACCGTTGACACTGCCACTAAAAGTTATTAAACATAGTTACAAGAAATTCCTTCACCAAGAAGGACTAAGTATTATTCCAGTTTTTGTATATGTACCGCCGAAGCGAGGACAAAGACTAATTAAATATTCCTAAATTAGAATCAAGAAGAACCACGCATATGACTAACTTATAAGTAGGTCGGTGTAGCGAAGCTGATTAAAGCACTTATTAAAGCCAAGAATTATGGTTTAGACAGTATACCAACTAGTTTTTTTTTTCGGGGTCTGCCGATACAGTAGCCCAATACTTACGAGTAGAGAACGTCAATTGCCATAACCCGATATCTCAATAACTTAAGTCAGTGGAACAGGAATGAGAAAAAGCGATCACGTGTCTCGACTTATTCTTAGATACTCCACGGTTTCTGAGAAATCGACGGTTAATGGTTTCAACGTAGTTTGGATGCCTTTTAGCGGGCGATGTTCCAGCCGAAACGTGGTGCAGTGGCTAGTACCGCAACATTTAACTTTTGCTCTCTGTTTTCGAAACATGGCTATTGCTTTTATTTCATTTTTTGTCTACTGATGTTCTTAGAAGAATACAAGGGAGTTTTATGACCTTCAAAATTACACAGGATTTTACTTTAAATTTATTATGTAATTTTGCTGTGTATAGTATTTTCAAGGGTTACTATGTTTTTGAACTCTCATATTCTTGTATTTCATTCTCACATCAATTATCATATTAGTTGTTATCTTTTATTCTGATGTTTATTCTGAAGGAAGATTTGATGCATTCCCTTGGATACCTACCGTAGAAACATTCGAAATGTAGGAATTCCGAACGCTAAGAGCATCTTGCAACGGCATGTTTGCTACACTGACATTTCTTCGTATGAATTTCACCTCGGAAAGAAACATGGTTTACGTTGTTGGAGATTTCACGCGTTGGCAATAATTTCGCGGCAAAACACGCGTAACCGATCACTTTACCGAAAACTGACGCTTGCAGTTTTTAGGAATCGAGATACACTACAGGAATTCCACCAAAAACAATTTCAAATAAATTTCTCATTCACTTTTTTTTAATTGATTCACCATGCATACAATTATCAGGCGAATAGGGACAACGTTATTTCATTATATGATGGTAAACTTTGTGATCCGTGGACACGGATAGATGAATGAAAAGCAAAAATATAACTAATAATCAGGTTTCTAACAAGAGACGGAAGACTAAGAAAGTGTGACGCTATCCACTATTTCATTGTTGCGGTTAAATTGTTTACGCGATTAGAGGCACATAAAGTACCACGAGATCTTTTACCATCGTTCAGGCTACAGCACTTTCCATGTTCTCCTCGTTAGCAACGATGCACAACAGCTTGCTCGATGGAAGAGCCGTACCAAAGGACTGTAAAGTCGTACAGGACACACCAACACTCGAAACAGGAATAATCCACTAAATTAATAATCCACTAAATTATATACTGGCATCTTTGACGTAGATTTGCAGTAGGATTCTGCAACACATACTGTATGAGAACATTATGAATTACTTCGGAAGGAACCGTCTGTTGAAACGGAGTCACCACGGATTCAGAAAACATCGTTCTTGTGAAACACAACTAGCTCTTTATTGGGACGAAGTATTGGCTGCTATCGACTGGAGCTCTCAAATTAATTTCACATTTTTACCTTTCCACAGTGCTTTTGACATCGTTTATCACAAGATACTTCTAATCATATTGCTTAACTATGGAATGTCGCTCGAGTTGTGTGGTTGGGTTCGTGATTTCTTGTCAGGTGACAGTACGTAATAATAGAGTAAAACGGAAGTGGTATTCGGCTTTCCCCAAGGAAGGTATAGGCCCTCTGTTGTTCGTAATCTGTATAAACGATTTAGAAGATAATCTGAGGAGCCCTGTTAGATTGTTTGCAGATGGTGCTGTAATTTGTCTAGTAGAGTCATCAGAATGTTAGAACCAACTGCAAAATGGCTTAGATACGGTATCTCCGACCAAGAAATACTGTGATATCATCCATCTGAGAATTAAAAAAAGAACGTTAAATTTCGGTTACACGATAAATCATACAAATTTAAAGTCTGTCAACTCAACTAAATACCTAGGAATTTAGATTGGAACGCTCACATACATAATTTTGTGGGAAAGGCAAACTAGAGACTGCGTTTTATTAGCATAACGTTTTAGAAGATGTAACAGATCTATTAAAGATATTCCCTACACAACGCTTGTTCTTGCTCTGTTAGAGCAGTGTTGTGTGGTATGGGATCCTTACCAGACTGGACTGCCTGAGGACATCGAAAAAGTCCATCTTCTAATGGAGAAATGAACGTCATAATAATATAGAAGAAATCAGAGGTCGTACGGAAAAATTTAAGTGTTCATTTATCCCAAGCACTGTTAGGGAGTGGAACGGTAGAGAAATAGTCTGAAGGTGGTTCAAAGAACCCTCTGCCTTGCACTTGAGTGCGAATTATAGAGTAATGACGTAGATGGACCTGCATCTACTGACAGTAAAAACTGTTGTCGGACATGAAACCGCTTGTCATCGAAAAAGAGTGCCACCCAGCTCCGTTCTATGTCGGTTAGGTTCCTTTTTTGATCAATGCTGTTACGCAACTTTACATGGATGTGAGAGTTACACCATGCCATGTAGACGCGGCTTATAGTTCACGTTGATTGGGCAACAAAATCAAGTAATTTTATTCACTTTTAGTCATGAATAGGTCAGTGCAAGGTAGCTTCTTCTTAGCATTTGTCACGTTTCCACATCGACAACTTTTACTGCTTTGACTCCCTGGCACGGAATTGTACATACCGCTTCCCTGCTGTAACCAGCGTCAGAGACAGAGGGTCGCATGACAGACAAAACTCAAAACCGACCGAGAGATAGAATACTATTTTGTACAGTGAACCTATTTCCTAGATGTGTATGTGCTACTACACGCAGACGGGTAAACCCAAAGGAACAACACAAAATGAGGATCCCAGTATTAGTTGGATGTCTTTTGAATGCCTGCGGGGTTGCCGCGTAGTCTAAGGCGCCTTGCCACAGTTCGAGCCGCTCCCCCAGTTGGCCGTTCGAGTCCTCCCACGGGCATTGGCGTGTGTGTTATCCTTAGGGTAAGTTGAAGTTAGATTAAGTAGGTGTAAGCCTCGGGACCGATGACCTTAGCAGTTTGGTCCCATAGAAACTTACCACAAATTTAATTTTAATGTCTTTTGAAGATGGTTTTGTTATACTCCCTGATACAAAAGTGTATCCAATTTCTTTTTATGCGTAGTTACTTTATCCCATGTGATTTGAATACAAAACTTGTAAATTTGTGGTGAGATCTTACGGGACCAAACTGCGGAGGCCATCGGCCCCTAGGGTTACACACAACTTAATCTAACTTAAACTAACTTACGCTAAAGACAACACACACACCCATGCCAGAGGGAGGACTCGAACCTCCGATGGGGAGAGCCGCACGAACCGTGACAGGACACCCAAAACCGCGCTTCTATCCCGCGCGGCGATTTGAATACGAAAGTAATTCCTGTAGTGTTCATTATCTGTTATCTGAGCGATATGTGCTAAATTCGAGGAAAGGTAGACTCTTCCCTGTGAAGGACGACTGTTCTAGCTTTATAATTCAGTGTAACAAATTGACTTATATTCGGTGGAAATACAAGGTGTGGAATCGAGGGACCGAAACACAAGCTGGCTGTGAGATACTGCCGTGTGCCCACGTGGGCCGGCTAACCTTTGCGACGAAAAAATAAATGTCGGCCGCGTTCCGGGCCGGGAGGCGGATTCCCGCCTGCGACGCGACGCTGGGATGGGTTGGTGGCCCGCGACGCGCTGCTAATGTCATCTTTATTTCCGCAGGGCGAAGTCTCCGAACGGCCAGATGTTATCTGAGAAGATTCATTTTACAGCCGCGACCCGCATAAACACATTTCTTAAGAGCACTTTAAATTGTGTGGCCTGAAGGGACGGCTGCGGACCGCATCACACACAGGGCTAGACGCCACGTGTAGCAGCCAGGTAGCGGACACGGGGATCTGGACGGTGCGCAGGTAAGCGGTGCTCAGCGCTCTGCTCTGCCTTGCACGTAGCTTTAATTTTATACAGAGGCTCCCAAGCCTTTGTGGACAACATTATAAAGACGTAAATGTTCCCGAACTCTGTACTTCTATCTCAGGAATCAATGGACACGAGCAGGAAAGGTGAATGGTCGAGTATGGTTTATTCGGAGAATTTTAGGAACATGTGGTAAATCTGTAAGGGAGGCCGCAACTGGGAAACTAGTGCGTCCCATCTTGAGTGCATCTCGAGTGATTGAGATTAAAGGAAGACATAAAAGCAATTCAGAGGCGTGCTGCTAGATTAGTTACCTCTAGGTTAGAACATCACTCAAGTATGAAACTTCCTGACACATTAAAACTGGGTGCCGGACCGAGACTCTAACTCGGGACCTTTGCCTTTCGCGGGCAATTCCTCTAAGAACTGAGCTACCCAAGCACGACTCACACCCCGTCCTCACAGCTTAACTTCTGCCAGTACCTCTTGTCCTACCTTCCAAACTTTACAGAAGCTCTCCTGCGAAACTTGCAGAACTAGCACTCCTGAAAGGAAGGATGTTGTGGAGACATGGCTTAGCCACCGCCTAGGGGATGTTTTCAGAATGAGATTTTCACTCTGCAGTGGAGTGTGTGCTGATATGAAACTTCCTGGCAGATTATAACTGTGTGCCGGACCGAGACTCGAACTCGGGACCTTTGCTTTTCGCGGGCAATTGCTCTACCAGTTGGTAGTTTCATATCAGCACACACTCCGCTGAAGAGTTAAAATATTCTGGACCACTCAAGTATTACGAAAATGCTTGGGAAACATGTCGGAAAGAACAAACACCACACGGAATACCCAGCTGTTATACATCACACGTCAATTGATGGTAGAGGGGGGAAGAAAGGGAAGGAAAGGGAGGAGACCACTGGTGTCAGCTGCATTGGATCATTACGTGGAAGCAGCGGCGAGGAATGAAAATGTGTACCGGACGGGAATTTGAGCCCGGTATCTCCTGACCGAGCGAGGTGGCGCAGTAGTTAGACACTGGACTCGCATTCGGGAGGACGACGGTTCAATACGCGTCCGGCCATCCTGATTTAGGTTTTCCGTGATTTCCCTAAATCACTCCAGGCAAATGCCGGGATGGTTCCTCTGAAAGGGCACGGCCGACTTCCTTCCCCATCCTTCCCTAATCCGATGAGACCGATGACCAAGCTGTCTGGTCTCCTTTCCCAAGCAACCAACAAACAACAACGGGATCTCCTGCTTGCTGGTCGTGCGTTAACCTTTGCAGCATCAGGGAGACAGCGTTACCGCTACTGGCAGACGCCTCACGACCTATCCACAATCCCATCGAACGCCACGTATCTGCAGTTCCTGTCCGTTTCCTCTATGTTCCATCTCCGAGATTCTCACAGAAGTTCGGACGTAACTGCGCATCCGCACTGAAGAAGATGGAGCCATTGCTCATCTAGGACTATCGAACTATATGCGAAAGGATAGACACCATGCATTGTCATGCCTACAATAGAGCGATTCTCCTGCCGCATACGTAGATTTCGTGGAAGGACCACGAAGATAAGAGAAATTAGAGTCCTCGCAGAGGCATATAAACACTCGTTTTTCCCTCTTTTTACGAATGGAACAGAGATGGAAATGACTAGTAATGGTAAGTGGCTTACTTTCCGCCACGCAAAGTACGGCCGTTGCGGAGTGTGTTCGTAGATATAGAGGTGACACTTCAGGTGGTTCGTGGTCTTAAACGAGCTCTGTGGATGACGCATGCATTTCTCAAGACTTACGACGGGTAGTCGCAAAGTTCTAAAACGCAAATGAACGTTCTCGGTGCGTGGAAATGTAATATTAGGTCACTGCATAGATTCGTAGCGTGTTTGTTTAGAATGCTGGTGTTTATTTATCGGTTACTATTTTTTATTCGTAGTCCACCGCTATTATTTGAGTTTACATATTGTCGTTTGGCTATTTGGAGATGGTGACTGGAGGTGTGGACGCTTGAATAGGGAGTGCCAAGTGGAGAAATTCGATATTTCCAACACATTCTTCTGTTTCAGCTCAATAGAGCGGTGGCAGCAGCACAGGCAGCCAGAAACATTCCCATGAGCCGGGGAAGATTCAAATATCGGGTGTATATGTCTATCACATGCTCTAGGCCAAAATCACAAAAATCAGTGTGTGGCCATTTGTGCATCTTTGTTTGATCGCTATCAACTTGCTTGTGAAATACATAAATCATTCCTGTCCTGTACTGCTGACGAGAAATGGGTATTTTTATGCTAACGTAAGGGAAAAAAAGGAATGGTTGAGAAGAAACACGGTAGCATCTCATTGTAGAAAGGCTTACGTGCATCTGGTGGAACAGCTAGGATGTGATGTGCTACTAATTGCTTTCTCGAAGAGTAACCATCGCTGCTCACATTTATTGTCAACAACTGAGACGCCTTGCAGACGCAACGCAAGAACAACGACCAGGAAGGCTGACTGAAGTGATGTTACTCCACGACCACACCCTCCCATATTCTGCTAGACTGATATAAATAACTGTATAGGAGTTGGACTGGAAAGTCATTCCGCACCCACCTAATTGACCTGATCTTGTGCCCTCAGATTTTCACCATTTCTTCTCTCTGTCGAACATCCTTCAAGGAAATCCCTTTCCTGATGAAAACGTGCTCCAAGGGTGGCTAGACGTGTTCAAATGTTATGGGACTTAACTACTAAGGTCATAAGTCCCTAATCTTACACACTACCCAACCTAAATTATCCTAACGACAAACTCACCCATGCCCGAGGGAGGACTCGGACCTCTGCCGGGACCAGCCGCACAGTCCATGAATGGAGCGCCTTAAACCGCTCGGCTAATCCTGCGCTGTGGCTGGACGTGTTCTTCTCCTCAAAACAACGTGATTTCTACATTCGCGGAATCGAAAAGTTACCTCATCGTTGGCAGACTGGGAAGAAGAATATATTATTGACAACTGAAATATCTGCAATGGGCATCTGTTGTGTTTCTTAAAGTTATGGGAAAAGACTACGAACTTACTCACCAATGCAATACAATCAACTAGGATTTCATGTCGCGTCAATTAACAGTGTACCCACGAAGCTTAGGAAAGCATATTCTCTTATATCAGTACACACAAGGAGGAAAGATGCCTTCTAAAATGTCACTGATACACTACACACTGACGGGAAACTTTTATAGCATGAAGCTATGATCAAGACCTCCAGGTATTCAAGCTGCTACCATGATATTTCCCAAGGTTGCTAGCCTTTGTCCATATATTCGTCTGTGTCTAGGAATCCCGCATACTCGGTTCGCTAAACAAGCAAGCAAACAGTATTAATGAGAAAGAGATTTTCACACTGCAGCGCAGTGTGCGCTGATATGAAACTTCCTGACCGATTAAAACTGTGTGCCAGACCGAGACTCGAACTGGTGGAGGTAAAGCTGTGAGGAAGGGGCGTGAGTCGTGCTTGTGTAACTCACTTCGATGTCGGCACGGTAGCTCAGCGGGTTCGGTCAGAGTGTTAGCTGCCCTCTGTAATAAAAAAACTGAGTTAACCGATCAACCACACACTTAAAACGGATATCTTACGAGGCCCGCCCCGAGCAGATGCAACGAACGAACGAAAAAGAACAAAATGAGATAAAAAAAGAAAGTTCTTAGAGCATTTTCCCGTGAAAGGCATGATCCCGAGGTCTAGCCTCGGTCCGGCAAACAATTTTAATCTGCCAGGAAGTTTCAGTATTAATGAGTTTTATTACAAGGCAAGGACAAATACTTAACTTTGATCTGATAATTTTTGCAGTCCTTTGTACACGATCATCCACAAGTGCAATTACACAGATGTGTCGCAAGCAAAGTACGACACACATAATAATCAGTGTTCTTCAGAATAGACAAACACATGTAACACTTCTGGTCCTAGCGACCACTAGCAACAAAAGTATGTCAACTGAACTACAGTGACCGCTGATCTCTAACTATGCTACGTAGAGTTAACTAATGAAGAGACTATGATCGTCAGCTCTAGAAGTGACTAACGTCGGAGGTGCTATCGAGGTGGGAGCCACCACTTGGGCGGAGCGCTTATGTCGCCTTCACCTAAGGGGTGATGCTGTTGCGTTGCCGTCCTGGAGGGAGGTTGGTCAGCATATGTCTGGCTGTCCTCTCCTCACAGCTTTCTCTTCTCTATCGTTCCCGACTGCACGCTGGCGCTGACTGTATTCCGTAACGATTCGCACCCCAATGCGACACTTTTACTCAATGAAAGGATGACGGGGAGGGGTTCTTGGTCATAGAAGTCTTTTTTTTTTGGCTGTTGAAGAAGTGTGCCACCTCGAAAACCACCTCACTGTCTTCTTGTGAATTCCTGCCACGGGATGATTTCTTCTACTGCGGGAAGCCAAAGAAGTCCCTGAGTTCCATGTCTGGAGAATGCAGATGGCCGGGGAGGACGGAGGAAGGGGAGGGTGAACCAAATTTTATAACCCAAGGAAGTAAAATGTTATTGTGCCATGGATAGAATGAGCTAGGACGTTGTTGCGGGGCAAAAACATGCGCTTGGTTGTCTCCCGTAAACTTGTGAGGAGATTTCGACAGTATTCTCCTGTGACAGTTTATCACGTAATAAATTAATCTGTTAGCACCACAGCTTCAGATTTCCAAAAAAAAAAAAAAAGACACTCAGCGTCATCTTCCCAATGATAACTGAGTTTTTGTCGGCAGTGACGTTTCCGGAAACAAGCACCTATCGATATGTCTAGTGGTGAATGAGTTACTGATTTTTCTCCAGCGCTCGGCCAAGTTCAGTATGGTTGAGCCTGCTGCACTCCTTGAACAGAGCGAACAAAGATATTGCGCAACCTTATGTAAGAATAAATGTTTAAATATTGTTACAAAACTCTGCCATATTATGCAGAACTTAGCCAACGTCAAAGATTTTGAGTCTCAACATGATTCGGTAAGTGGTTTCCTCAGAAATTCACTTTCTTCGAAATCATAAAAGTGTGTAATATTATACATAGAAATTGGTGCTATTAGTTTCAGTTGGTCATAAAAAACATTCTGCAGAGGTTTTCGTTACGTTATCTCTTAGTTTTTGAATTATTCCACTTTTATGTAACCTTAAAAGCTCATAATGTAGAACTTCAAGATCTGGAATTAACTTCAAGTTATCGTGAATCCTTATGGTAGCGGTTTACATGACCATTTCTTGTGTCAAAAACAGGAGAAACGAGTTAGTGTAAATTACTTTACTAACTCATATGCAAAGATAAAACTATAATACTGATACAAGTGGTAATTAAACTGTACCAACTCTCACTATGATACTGTAACTCAAAAAAGGTACACAAGTTAGAAAGGGACAGCTCGGAGGCCATTATCTACACTCTGCTGCGTTCGAAATATTTTGGGAGTTAAGCTTTCAAGGTTATCGGGTTAAGAATTTTAACAATTCACGGAGAGTTTAGGTTTACTTAGAGGAAAATAGGGATTGTAGTAGGTCTTCAACTAAAACCGACATGAATGTTTTTATGCTCAGAAAGGGTGCTGGATGAGCACTACTGCCGACGCTGGAAGCAGTTTTTGAACGAATTTGTCCTTCACCGTTCGCACCGAGATTATATAAAGACCGAAGTGTCTGCATTTGGAGGTTATTCGGTCGTCGTCAGACATACGGAAATGTGATACATCCGCTTCAGAATGTGCCATGTTTCTGTCTCCTGATTCTGTCCACGTCCGTGTTCGCTTATGCCTCGGATGGCGTTAGTGATGTCTGACACGATTGTTTTCCGATCAAATTGTGTATAGCACATATCTCGTGAAACTGTGAAAAAGTGAACTTACTTGGATTAATAATTTCTGTGTTTCGTTTTCTATGTTTTGTTTCGTGTGCCACCGGCTATATTCTAGAGAACCGCATGGGGAGTGTCTGAGATTATTCTCCACTCTTAAGAGCAGTAATTAACTTCACGTGATTAGGAACAAGTAGTATAAATCGTCTGTGAACTGTGCCGTGTGCTCAGTGCGATAGGACATGCTTTAATGATCTTCTTAATTAACTCCTGTGCTTGTGAACTTAAGCCAGAATATACTACTCAGTTAAACGACACTAAACTTATCGTCGTGGTTCCTGAGTCCTCTGTATGATTTCCAAAAAGCTACAACATTTTATTTCAGTTTAGACCAGCTGTACTGTTGACCTTTGGATTCAAGACTACGAACGATACGTTCTCCATCGCTATCAGGGTGTTCGCACAAATAGTTTACAGGCACTCGTGTCCAAAAAACGCACAAGACTAGTAAACACTTCAACTTATAAAACTAAAATTAACAAACTGTATCAGTTTTACCCGCCGCCCCACAGGTTAATCCATATGTCTCCACTACCTGTTTTATTCCTTTGTATCAGCGTCACAGTGTCACACCCAGCAGTTGTCCATGGGGATTAGGCGGCTAAGGCAATCGATTGACCTTTCCGCTGCTGCCTCTGCTCGACGGGGTGTGAGAAGTAGCGGAAACCAGTGGGAAGGGGGGGGGGGGGGGGGGACCTTCTTTCAAACGTCGTTTAATACTTGAAAACTGATACGTGACTGATTTTCACTTTCTTCATTCTCATGCCGATTTGCGGTACGCTAGTCTGTGAACAAAAGAACATTCATTTCTCTTTCTACTCCCCCTTCTTCACAAAGAGATGATCCACGTCGTTCGTTCTTCGTCATTCAGACATTTTACCACACTGGAAGAGTCTACACCAAGTAACCACAGTGTCACGCGAAGAAGCATTGTTGCGTACATATTAATCAATAAAAGGAGTAGGTGAAGTTTCGCGTTCTGGTCCTTAGAGGGTCAATCGTGCCCGATCAATCGCAGTGTCGTCTTATGCCAATGGCATCATTGGATGCGTTATACAGGGTTATGGTCCAGTACACCGCTCTCCTGGTCGTTGTCGTGTTGCTACTAACAGGTGGAGTAGCTCCTCAATTAACCTTACAAGACTTGCTGCCAACTTACCAGTCGTACCACCAAGGAAAATACCTGGGAGTACCGAGAATCGAACCGGGTCCTCCACATGGCAGTCAGCCACGCCGACCACTTATCTAGGAAGGTGGACACTTCAACTAGTTCAGCATGTATATTGCAGTATTGTTCCCCTTAAAATACGGAAACGAATTACCGCATTGTGCTCCACTTAAGGAATGGGCTTCGCCATTTTACTTTACCTCTTCTAGCGGTATGCTACGGTACTGTGGCACGGGGATTTAACTATGTGCCACAACTGCACACACGTACATCCAGACAAACAAAACAATGATCAGTTCTATTTTCTGAGGTAACAACGTAATTACTATCACTCTTAAATGGGTTGGACAAAAAATGGAAACGTAGCGCGAAATGCTTACTTGAACATAAATGCAGATCCTGGCCAATCCTTCAGGTAGCGCTGTTGTATTTGACCACGAACGGCACCTGTGTAATGTCCTCAATACGTTGTCAGTGTCAGTCGCTGTCTCAACATTGTTCTGTGTAATTGTTTGTTCATTATGTAGGAGCTAAGAGAATTAGAACGTGGTTCAAAAATTGGCTCTGAGCACTATGAGACTTAACATCTGAGGTCATCAGCCCACTAGAACTTAGAACTACTTAAACCTAACTAACCTAAGGACATGACACACATCCATGCTCGAGGCTGGATTCGAACCTGCGACCGTAGCGGTCGCGCGGTTGCAGACTGACGCGCCTAGAGCCGCTCGCCCACAACGGCCGGCTAATTAGAACGTGGGTTGATGCTCGTATGGTGGGTGTCTCCGTAATGAAGGTATTCGAAGTGTTTGGTGTATGAAGAGGTGTCATATCGAAGATTTACACTGCACACACGGGAAACAGATACGTTATCCGGTAAGTCACAACGCCGAAGAAACTGTGTTCAGTGATAATAACGGACCGTCATTGATGAAGATTATGACTAAAAATAAGAGGATGACAGCTGCAGAAGTCACTGCAGAACTAAATGTCGCACTCGTGAACACTGTCAGCACCAAAACGACGCGGAGTATGCTCCAGGATTAGGATTTTTAAGGGAGAGCCGCAATTGCAAAACCTCTCATCCATGATGCACATGCCTGTAACAGTAAAACGTGATGCAGACTCCATAAAACCTAAAATAAAGAGCCAAGGAAGAAGGGTTTTTGGTCGGATGAGCCTTGTTCCACACTGTTTTCAACTTCTCGCCGAGTTCACGTACGAGGAGTGAAACACGGCAGGGGCTCAGTGACAGTTTTGGCAGCCATATCATGCTGTTTCATGGGCCCACTGGTTAGTTCGCTAGGTAGCACCACCGACAAAGAATTTGTGACTGTTTTGTCTGCTCAATCTTTGTTCCTCAATGCTGATGCCGTGCACTAAGAAGACACGGCCCGTGTTCACACAGTTTCTCATCGTGCAGGACTGGTTTTATGAGCACTGGGATGAATTCTCGTATCTTCCCTGGCCACCACTGTCGCAAAATCTCAACATTCTGCTACTCGATTTGCATGAGTGCAGTCCATTATCGTTGCCTGAACTTGTCACTGTTTTGCAGGAAAATTTTTGTAAGATTCTCTTGCAAACCAGTCCGAGACAACTGAAGCTGTTCTGCATGTCAACGGTTATCCTACGCCCAACTGGGCATAATAATGTGTTTTTAGTGTCCGTTTATGTTTCCAACCCCTGTATGTTATGGTGCTACGCTGTTAAAAAAAAAATAAAAAATTTAAAAAAAGTGTGAGATAATTTCACGCAATTTTTTTCTCGCGTAACAATAAGATCTGGTTGGCAACGATCTCATTGCACAAAATAATGGAGGGTGGTAAAATGTTTTTTCGCTACTGCGATTTGTGTAATGAGACTGGAGGTCGTCACTTTGAACAGTTCCTGTTATCTTTTAAGCAGTTGTTGCTATATTATAGAAATGTTTCTGAACTCAAAGTACTCATTTTCAGATTCTTTATTGGGGCGCCTTGCGTCCATAGGTTTTCGGAAAAAGTGTCCGAGAAAATTGTGGATCTATGCAACCCTTGCATTTTTACTGTAACCTTCTCATTTGTTAAGCAAGACTATGTTTGTTGGGAGAGTCCTAGTAAGGAAGACACAGTGACCAATTTTTCTCCTCTAGCAATATTCTGTTTTCCAGTCTAAAAACAAAATACTTTCGAATGAGATCCCTTCTAGGAGAGCGAATTTCGTGCTCTGTTTTTCCAGGGAAGTATCATTATGAAAGCTCAGAAAAGTATGAGGAGATATCAATAAATAATGCAACTTTTACGAAAGTAGATTGGTTTGGGAATCCAACACACCGTATTGTTCCTCACTCTTTTATCTTCAGAACCCTATTTTTCAAAATAATCTACTTTCGATGCGAAGGTCTTACGGGCCTGTATGCCTGCGTGGTAAAGCTCTACCGGTCGACGTCAGAGCCAGCGTCTTGCTGCATTAATAACCTCCCTATCATCCATGTACTGCTTCCTGCGGAGTGCTTCATTGGCCGAAACAGATGGAAGTCGTAAGCTGCGAGATGCGGGCTATAGAGTGGATGAGGAAGAACTCCCATTGACGATTTGTGAGCTCCTCTCGGGTGCACAGACGTGCGTGAGGTCTTGCGTTGTCAACAAGGTGTTGGATTGTGACCCGTCGATCACCTCGAATGAGAGTCTCCGCACGTTCCAACACTGCAGGCATCACAGATGCGCACAGCCAGCCGACATGTGGGGGGTCGGACAGATCTGCCTGACGTTGGTCCGATGATAACTGACACCTCGTCCAAAGGCTCACCCTGTTTTCGTTAATTGCCAGGTCTCCGCAGACATACTGTAAGCGCCTGTAAATATCTTCGATGCTCGGGTTTCTCGCCACAAGAAATTCGATAACATCTCTCAGGTTGAAATATGCCTCCCTTCGAAACTCCATTTTGATGGCTACGTACAGCGCCTCCACCCATCCGAACTGCAACAAACTATAGGGGGCAGAAGCGTGAACGTTCCACGATGCCCCACAATAAATTCCGAACTTTTTCAACGGAATTTGGTCGAGAAAAATTTGTTGCGTTTCTTACTGAAACTCCGTCGTACTAATCTGCACCTGCCATGACAAAGCAATGCAGTGAAAACGTGTTCCAGCCACACGTTTACGAAGTTGTATGGATGAGTACGTCAAGGGGTTCCTAATCTTGTGAATAGTATTCATGTTCTTGCAGTTCTTACCTCAGTTTTCCCAATTCCATAGCACCTTTTAGGACAGATACATTATCTTAATGAAATATGATGTGTAATTTATTTTCACAATCAAGGCATCTACTGGCCTAGTGTTTTTAGCCCTTGGGATCAGAAATCTTCCTTAATATTCGCCACTTGATATTTCAGCTTCAGCAGCGTAATCAATAAGAAAAATAATATTTACCTTATATGTAAGAATAACTATTACTCATATTTTTTTAATATTTTGGTTATTGTTCTCAACCAAGTGTGTTTCGTCGAACCGTTTGTAACGTGCGCGTGGGGCACACATTACTTGTTAAAGCCTGTACTATGGTAAGTGAGCGGGGTTCACCTTATGAGACCGGATTTTCATACAAATATCGACCGCGTGTACCTGAATGGTGGCAAATCAGACTTAAACCCACTCTGTAATAAGAATGATCCGTCAAGTAAGTACAAAATGCAATTACACGTCAAGATGGACCAAAAGCAACACTGAAGATGCTACCAATTTAATAATAATGCGGTCGCCAGCCTAATTAGGCATTAACTGAGTTTCTTCCCTGTACAAGTTGGTGTATATTCATGCAAAACCCCACGTAGTAACACTGAATAATATCGTAAAATTTTAGAATCAGAAAATCTATTGAACTGGTAGTTTCACGTTATGTACTGATATGGAAAAACCATGAATACATAACACTTCACTGTAATGTATACTACAAAACTTTGTACTGTCTATTGATCTAATTAAAATCGGGCATAGGTTAGCATAGAAATAGCACTTTCGAGCCACACACAAAATGTCAATTTTGATAAAAATAAAACACTGATAAATTTTGACTTATATATTGACTCTAACTTTTGCTGGTCAAACCAATATGGAACACTTCAGAATTCAAATGAATAAAAACGGGGGGGGGGGGGGGGGGACCCTGAAACTGTTATGGTCACTATATAAAAAAATTAATTACTGAAATTAGGATGCGTTCAAGATTTCCAGTATATGAGTTGCTACTCTTTTTATCTTATTTACTTCTCAATTAAATACATATCTGTGTCGAAGTGATTAAACTTCCTTACTATATCAATATTAAAGTTATCTTTCAACTTCGTTAGACCTTCGTTATTGATTTATTGATTTCCTGGTTCATTAACAAAACAGTTCTTTAAACACCATTCTAACATAACTAGGTCTGCAAGTAATTATTATTAACAGAAAATTTAATTTTTCATTTCGGGACACTCGGATTGCACAACATTTGGAAAGGACCCTGTCTAGGTTAGTTATGAGGATAATTAAATGAGGGGAAAGTTCTGGTAAAATTTAGGTTATTATTGAACAGTTCACTCTATGGTCCATACGAATACAGTACTAAAAGTTTCAACCTGCTTTTATCGATGCGGCGGTTGACGGGCGGGGAGATGGCGAGGCACAGAGCACACATACAACTACAGCTAAGGCTCTTGATGTATCGGCACTTTAATTCTTCTTAGCGCCGCAGTACATTCCCATTTAGTGCCTATGGAATTTTGCGTTGCTGTGTGGGATTTGGAACGGCATACCCGAGGCTCAGTGAAACTACGTCTTCCAGGAGAGCCTCCTCGCTCCAGGACGTGTTGCTCAAACCAGTGCCAGACTCCAACTACAACTGCTGAGCCCGTTGTGCCGTACAGTGCCGTGCGCAGTTTCCCGCGCTCGCCTGCCATTCACCTTTTACCGCTCCCTTACAGACAGGGTACTCACCCAAGGTTTTGCATTCTACATATCCTAACACATTGCCTACGTATGGACCAGACGCACAGTTACAGTTTTAAACACCTTACAACAGTCTCAACATTTGTTACATTTCCATTCTATTACAATATTGCTTGACATTTGACATAAGCATTAATATTCACATTGAAACTTGTTTACAGTTTTCTTAATGCAATGTCATGATACAAAAAAGAAATGAAATCAGAACATCAATTACACTAATTTATCGAAAAATCAGATGGAAAAAAATTACTTAGATGTACAATAGTACGGCGTCGTTGTTGTTACACGTTCTCATAGGCTTTAAGTCTCCGATGTTTCGTGTACGTTCATTAACTTGTGTGTGTGTGTGTGTGTGTGTGTGTGTGTGTGTGTGTATGTGTGTATGAGTAAGTGTGTATGTTTGTTTTTTGTTTATGGGGTAGACCTAAAACAGTATTCAGTGAGCACACATAAAACATATAAGCAATTAAAATCATTAATTCTGTCTAAAAACATTAGGGGAAATATGTTTGGTGAAATACAATAATAAATACTCAGTTTCAAAGGAGAGGATACGAGATAAACACTGTTGTTGTTACACGTTCTCATAGGCTTTAAGTCTCCGATGTTTCGTGTACGTTCATTAACTTGTGTGTGTGTGTGTGTGTGTGTGTGTGTGTATGTGTGTATGAGTAAGTGTGTATGTTTGTTTTTTGTTTATGGGGTAGACCTAAAACAGTATTCAGTGAGCACACATAAAACATATAAGCAATTAAAATCATTAATTCTGTCTAAAAACATTAGGGGAAATATGTTTGGTGAAATACAATAATAAATACTCAGTTTCAAAGGAGAGGATACGATATAAACACTGTTGAAGAAGTAATTGAGGAAAAACAACAGCAAATACGGACAGCAGTGTCCACAAATATATCGACAGACAAATTTCGTTTTTTGTGTAGCACTGAAGCGAGTTATGCTTACCTGTGTCGGATTCCACTACAACAGTAGCTAATCAGTGCACAAAGTCATCATATTACTTTTAAAAAAGTTCAAGAAATTAATGCTAAATAGTTTCGACAACTGATTTTCGTTAAACATGCTACAAATACGACTTAGGAACAAAAATCTTCCTTTTAGTTAATTCGTCATGTGAAAGACACTTTTCTCTTTATTCCATTCGCCTACGTCGAGAGCCCTTTCAAACATTTTTTCACCAAATGCCGAAAGTGGAAGTCTTAGCTGTATAGAAATATTCTATAAATTTAGATGTAGTTTCATTTGCCATATCCAAGAGCCTGGCTGCAGCTGCCGGCCGAGAAACAGCAGCAACAGGAAAGTAACAGATTGTGTGATATTTTACGACTTCCTTACCGAGAGTGTATTATGTAGTTTCATCTGCATGCTTTGGTAGTTTAGGTTTTGAATTTCTGTTGGATAATGTAATATTTAATACACACAGTTTCCAGTTTTTTTTTTTGCATCGAAAAGTTACATATTTTGCGACATTTTACAAGTTGCTAACCAGGAGCGAATTATTTAGTCTCACCTGCGTGCTTTGGTAGTTTAGTTGCAGTGGACTGTTGTGAACTGGCCTTAGGGATCCAACGTTCGTCCAGCAGGAGCCACGAATCCACCGATCAGTCCGCGCCGGTGGCCAGCATACTTACTGTTTGCATTGAGGTTGGCCACTCACCCATGGTCGAGTGGGAGGTCACCTCAGGTTGTGGCAGACTGCAAAAGTCTTCCTGGAGGGCCGGAAGTAAGCCCTCCCCAGTTACTCTGACAGACAGATTCCAAATGCTGTCTGTGGCTGACAGTATGCATCATCTAGATGCAACACTTCCCTGTTTCAGAGGAAACCTCTCAGGTTGCATTACCTAGGAGTTCACAGGGGATGGGATAACTTGTATTAGGGTTCTCCAATGTTATGCGTGTTATGGCACCCTTAGGAGCATGACTGCTAAGGTGGGTCAGAAAGTCACTAGTCACTTCATGTGTTCATGTGCATACCCGGTGGAGTCATTCCAGACATTGCAACGGGTGCCATGAAGAACACAGGGCGCAGCCAGCTGCAGACGGTAGCTCATGTCAATATCAGTGATGAGTGTCGCTTTGGATTATAGGAGATTCTCCCTGGTTTTGAGCGACCATGTGAAGTGGTACAGTCTGCTGGTGAGGTTCACCATTTGAAGCATAGTCGACAGAGCTGATTGCTGACCTCTGGCACAAAGCCGAGTGGAGGTACTGAATCAGTGAGCCAGACGATCCTGCGACTGTGTACGCTTCATATTCCTCGACTTGCACCATAGGGTGGTGGAATTTCGGATTCCGCTAAATCGGTCAGAAGACCATTACACGCAGGAGGCGGCTACACGGATAATAGGGGCTGCTTGGCGTGGACTGGGAGGCTTTCCAGGTTAGAGGGTCTCGGGGAAACACAGAAAGGGCTTCAGTCTCAAAGAGTGTAGGTCACACCCAGGAAAAACGTAGATCCAGAAATTGTCAATATAACAGTTGTAAATCCTCTTAACTGTGTTGGGAAAGCACCCAAACTCCAATCACTAACAGAAAGCACAGATGCTCAAATAGTTATGGGCACTGAAAAGCTGCTAAAGCTAGAGATAATTTCAGCAAAAATTTTTGCTAAGAATCGAAGGGAGTCAGAAAGAATAGGCTAAATACAGTTGGCGATGAAGTGTTTTTTGCTGTTAGAAACAGTTTATCTTGTACAATAATTGAAGTAGATAGTTTCTGTGAGTTGGTATGGAAAGAGGGCGTTCTTGGGAACCGAAATAAAATAATAGCTGATTCCTTTTACCCACTTCCCGACGTAGATGGGTCAGTTGCCGAAAGGTTCGAAGAAAACTTGAGCCTAATTTCAAATACGTACCCGACTCATACAATTATACTTGGTATTAACTTTAAGTTATCCTGGATATGTTGGCGAAAATGCATGTTTGAATTAAGAGATATACATACGACATCATCATCATTTGCTTGAGACCTTATTCCCGCTGCGATGCGTAGTCGGCCTTGTTACTATTGATTTGGCAGTGTTAGTTGCAGACGGTGGCCGGATGCCCTTCTTGCCGCCACCCCGAACCCCCCAAGACAGAAATTAGTGTACTCCAGCTGTTTGCGACAAGTGTAGGCCATGGAATAGTTCGAACGTGTTTCAAATGTCTGCGAGTTGTGTAACTCAGGCGAAACATGGGGACCAGCCAGGTATTCACCTAGCGGGATGTGGAAAACCACTTAGAAACCACAACCATGCTGGTCGGCATACCAGCCCGCGTCGTTAATCCGCTGAGCGGATTCGACCCGGGGCCAGTGCACCTACCCGAGGCTAGGAAGCAGCGCATTAGCGCTTTCGGGTACCTTAACGGGTAAGAGGTATGCGTAAAACATCATCCGAAATTGTTCTAAATGCATTCTCTGAAATTTCGTTCTAGCAATTACTTCATGAGACCACTCGTATTGTAAATAGTTGTGAAAACACTCTTGATTACTTAGCAGTTCTGAGCTTATAACGAGCCTCACAACGGGTGCAGGAATTAGTGAACACTGTGTGGTCGTAGCCAGACTGAATACCATAGGTCCAAGATCAACCAAAAATAAACCAAACATACACATATTCAAATTCCAGACAAAAATTTGCTTGTAGCCTCCCTGAGAGGCAATATCCACTCATTGTAAATTAACTATATGAGTGTACACCAGATGTTTCTTGAATTAAAATGGCTAGTATCGATAGCAATTTTAACATATATACCAAATAAATTAACAAACGACGGAGCTGATGTCCCATGGTGCACAAAACAGGTCAGAAAACTGTTGCACAAACGACAACAAAATTCCTTTTGAATTTAAACAAACACAAAATCCCCAAGACTTTCAAAGTTTTACAGAAGTTCGAGACACAACACGGACTTCAAAGTCTCCGCTCGGAGTGGCTGCGTGGTTTAACGGGTCATGTCACGCACTGCGCGGCCACTCCCGCCGGAGGATCGACTCCTCCCTCGGGCATAAGTGTGTGTGTTGTTCTTAGCATAAGTTAGTTTAAGTAGTGTGTAAGTCCAGGGACCGATGACCTAAGCAGATTGGTCCCTTAGGAATTCACACACGTTTGAACATTTTGAACTTCAATGCGAGATGCTTTTAACAGTTTTGGCCACAAAACCTTGCCTCAAAATCTGGCACAAAATCCAAAGAGATTCTGGTCTTACATGAAGTATGCTAGCGGCAGGACACAATCGATGCCATCTATGCTCGACTGCAATGGAAATATTATCGATGGTAGTACTGCTGAAGCAGAGTTACTAAGCACAGCGTGCTCCGAAATTCCTTCACCAAAAGACGCAGTAAATGTTCTAGAATTCGAATACGCAACAGTTGCTAACATGAGTAACTTAGAAGGAGTCATCCTGGGAGTAGTGAATTGACTTAAATCACTTAATAAAGGCATGTCTCGCTTTATGAAAGATCCGTACCCAATGGCTGGAAAGTTGCTCAGGTCACCCCAATAATCAAGGAAGGCAGTAGCAATAATCCACTAACTTACAAGTAAATATCTTTAACTTCGAAATTCAGCATAATTTTGGAACATGTATGTAGTGTTCGAACGTTAAGAACTATCTCGAAGAGATTTGTGTATTGACACACTGTCAACACGGATTTAGAAAACATCGTTCCTGCGAAACACAACTAGTTCTTTACACACACACACGAAGTGTCGAATACTATCGACAAAGTATTTCAAATTTGTTCTGTATTTATAGGTTTCTGGGAAGCTTGTGACACAATACTTCACAGGCGGCCTGTAATTAAATTGCATGCTTATGGAATTTAGTATCAGTTAGGCGACTGGATTCGTCATTCCCTGTCAGAGAGATCATAGTTCGTAGTAATTGACAGAGGGTCACCGAGTACAACAGAAGTAATTTCTGGCGTTCCCCAAAGTAGTGTTATAGGGCCTATGCTGTTGCGTATCTACAAGAACGATTTAGCAGACGATCTCAGCTGCCGTCTTAGGTTGTTTGCAGATTATGCTGTTGTTTGTCTTCAAGTAAAGTTATTAGAAGATCAAACCAAATTGCTAAAGGATTTATAAAAGTTATCCGCATGGCCCGAAAATTGGAAATTGATCCTAAATGATGAAAAGTGTGGGACCATCCACACGATTGCTGAAAGGAATCTGTTACAATTCGTTTACACGATAAATCAATCGAGTCTGAAGGCCGTAAATTCAGCTAAACACCTAGGAATTACAATTACGAACAACTTAAATTGGAAAGAATACATCGAAAGTATTGTGGGTAAGACCAATCAAATACGGCGTTTTATAGTCAGAACACTTAGAAGGTGTAACAGATCTTTTAAAGAGACTGCCTACACTACCCTTTTTCGTCTTCCTTTGGACTACAGCAGTGCTGTGTGGGATCCTTACCAGACAGGGTACACTGAGAATGTTCAAAGAAATGCAGCACGTTTTGTATTACCGATAAGTAGGAGAGAGGGTGTCAGGGACATGATACAGAATTGGGGATGGACATCATTAAAACAACGTTGCGGTGTGATCTTTCCACGAAATTTCAGTCACAGTTTTTTTCCTCCGAATGTGAAAATCTTTTGTTGGCGCTGACGTACGTAGGGAGAAGCGATCGTCATAATAAAATTAGGGAAATCAGAGCTCGCGCTGAAAGATATAGGTGTGTTTGTTTTTTCCGAGCGCTGTTCGAGAGTGGAATAATTGGTAATTAATATGAAGGTTGTTCGATATAGCCTCTGCGTGGCACTTAAGTGTAGTTTGCAAAGTAGCCATGTAGTTGTGGACCTAGATAAAGGTTTTTATTTCCTTCTTTATGTTTCCATTTATCCATTTGTACTAGAGACACGACTATTTTAAAGAAAAAGGAGTATACAGAACTATTTCACAAATAGTGTTGACATTTAGGTTATTTTACACTATGTACCAATGTAACGAAAACAGATTTCATTTGCTTCCAGAACCTTCCTCTTTGTTGCTATCGGATGCCAAACTGCGACTTTCAACCTAAAGGTTAGCGACACTAAGCCAAGGAAATGGGGTCAACGAATGACATATAACCGATGAAGTATCATCGCGTTTGGCCTCGTATTCTGAATAAATGGCATTCTAGTCTTTGTCATAGCGCCTGTAACGTCTCTGTTTACCTTCACTCAGATTGAAGCGAGTACTTTTTCTTCAACAACTCCTTAGTTACTGCCGAATTCATCTAGCTCACCGTAACGCTGACATGAATGCCGACAAAATGTTGCACGTAGAGTTAAACAGCAATAATGTGTAGTAAATGTATCGATTGGGATGGCGTTTTCACTCACTACAGCTAATTTAGGGGTGCACTCAGCCTCGTGATGCCAATTGAGAAGCTACTCTACCGAATAGTAGCTGCTCCTATCAAAGAAAACCATCATAACGACTGGGAGAGCGGTGTGCTGACACACGCCCGTCCTATCCGCATCCTCAACTTAGGATGACATGGCGGTCGAATGGTCCCGATGGGCCACTTGTGGCCTCAATACGGAGTGCACAGCTAAAGTCAGATGCATATTCTATCGTTCTGTATTAAGAACTCTGATAATACTTACTACAACAACATTCTACACTGCAAAATGTTCAGTTTAAGATTAGCTAAAATAAGATGATCGAAGAAATATGGGGCAATAGTTAAATGAAAACAAAAAAATATATATATCCATTTACATAGAAGTCGTTTTGGAAACGGGGAGATGAGACACTAACAACTCACCGACATCGAGTCCTCTACTAACATTTGCTCAGCTGGAGAGACAGATAAAGATGGTTGTGTCTCTGGGAAAGAAATTGTTTCAACAGTCACGTGCAGTTATTCAGGGAGTTAATAGAAAACTAACTCACAATGACTCGATGGGTGTTTCAAATTCCGTTCATATACAAGACGATTGTCAGATCTCTTACGTGAAGATGATCGGTTTACAGATGGTAGATGGTACTTCTCGTACCGCTAACTGATCCGCCCTTCCCTGTTCCAGTTACGAATGGCGTGTGGGAGGAATGATTGTTGGGAAGCCTCTGTATCAGCTCCAGTTTCTCGAATTTTCTGGTCGTGGTCATATCGCGTTGATGTGTTTGGGGGGGGGAAGTAATATGTTGTTCGTCTCTCCTAAGAAAGTATTGTCTCGAAATTTGAATAGTAAACCTCTCCGTGATGCACAACACCTCTCTCACAGCGTCTGGCTCCAGAGTTAGGTGAGCACCTCTGTAACTCTCTCGCGTCGCTCTTCGTTGAATCTTCTCTATCAATTCTATCGGTCCTACGTCGGAAGGACGCCATACTGATGAACAACACTCACGAATCTGTCGATCAAGCATCTTGTAAGTCACCATTTTCTTTAAGATTCTTCCTATGGATCTCAATCTGCCATCTGCTTTTCCTACTCTTTTCTTATGTAGTCATTCCTCTTAAGATCGCTCTTGATAGTTATTCCTATGTATTTTACGGTGGATATTGTTTACAGCAATTTGTCATCAATAGCATAGTTATACAGTAGTCTGCTGTTTCGTCCGAACAAGATATAGCCAGGGCAAAAGCACAAAAGATGCGAGCTGGTGCCAGTGCCATAAGGACATGCCACTTACGTGAGTTAAACCAGCGCCACAGGCGGCGCTGAGGATGAAGATATCGTCTCCGAAATCGACTTCACCTCGGCCAGTTGCCGGCTGAGTACAATCCGCTAATGACCGGACAACAGACAGAAGCCGACTCGGACGGCAGAAGAACAGCTCTAGTACTTGGTTATAGATCATAGTCCAAGGCTCAACTGGACCGGGAACATCGGTTACTGATTTCTTAGAAGTGAACAAACAGTTGTAAATATCAGCTCCTATTTACTGAGAAGTTTACCTACGATTATTTGCACTTAGCTACTGAGGACCTTTTTAGTGTTGTATTACATGCAGAGTGCTTCACACTTAATCAGTCAACTAGTCACAAAGATAAGAAAACCTTTTTAATTCATTTGTGAATTTTTGTTAGTAATTTTTTGCACTGTTGTAGGACCTTCGTTCTCCTATCCTGTTACCAGACCCTGGGGTGTAGCCATGTATTAGTGGCAGGCAGAAATTGTCTTAGCGGTGTACTGCACCAGAAGACGTTTCACGAGCTCACAAACTCGGCCTACTATAAAAGTGGCAACTCGGCCACCACAGCAGTAACGGTGAGGCTTTTACAAAAATTGACAACGAGGGTTTACAAAATAGTCGATTTCCTTTCCTATGTATACACAATGCGTCACATTTGTTTATTCAGGATCAACTGCCAGACCTTGCACCGTTCATAAATCTGCTCTGGTCATTCTCCAAATCGATTCTGCCTTCCGCGGTTGCTATTTTCTTATAAACAACCACATCATCTGTGAACATCTCCAAGAGTTTCCGACGCTTTTTACTGGCTCATTTATATATTGAAGAGCCAACGAAACTGGTACACCAGCGTAATATCGTGTAGGGCCCCAGAGAGCACAGGGTTATACCACCATGAATCCTGCAGGGCTGTCCATAAATCCGTAAGAGTACGAAGGGGTGGAGATCTCTTCCGACCAACAAGTTGCAAAACGTCCCAGATAGTTCAATAATGTTCACGTCTGGGCACTTTGCTGGCCAGCGTAAGTGTTTAAATTCAGAAGAGTGTTCCTGGAGCCACTCTGTAGCAATTCTGGATGTGCGTAACGAAGTAGGACATTACCATGTACATCCTGTAAATTGTATCGAGCAACCTTGAAACGCTCAATGCACAATAGACATGAATGGATGTAAGTGATCAGACAGGATGATTACGTACGTTTCACCTGTCAGAGTCGTGTGTAGACGTATTGGGGGTCCCATATCACTCTAACTGCAGACACGCCACAACATTACAGAGCCTCCACCAGCTTGAACAGTCCCCTGCTGACATGCAGGGTCCATACATACATGATGTTGGCTCCGTAACTGTACAAGTCCATCCACCCGATAAAATCTGAAATGAGACTCGTCCGACCAGGCAACATGTTTCCAGTCATCGACAGTCCAAATTCGGTACTGACGGGCGCAGGCGAGGCGTAAAGCTTTGTTTCGGGTAGTCATCAAGGGTACACGAGTGGGCCTTCGGCTCCTAAGGCCCATGTCGACCCTGTTTCGTTAAATGGTTTGCACGCTGCTATTTGTTGATGACCCAGCATTAAAACCTTTAGCAATTTGCGGAAGGGCTGCACTTCTGTCACGTTGAACTATTCGCTTCAGTCGTCGTTGGTCTCGTTCTTGCAGGATCTTTGTCCGCCCGCAGGGATGTCGGACATTTGATTTTTACCGGATTTATGATATTCACGGTACAGTCGTGAAATGGTCGTAAGAGGAAGTCCCCTAATCATCGCTACCCCAGAGATGCTGTGTTCCGTCGCTCGCATGGGTATACCAGATTTTGGCGCTTCATTGTATATATTGTAAACACTAACCACGATATCACACTTCCTTGGGGTACACCTACAGATTTTGTTCTGTTACGAGCCACGTGTTGAGTTCTATCTGCAAAAAAAGTCTTGAATTCAGTCGAAAATCTGGTCCGATACGCGAAAATCTCGTATTTTTTTCACTAACTGGCAGTGCGAGGTGGTGTCAAATGCCTACCTGAATTGTCTACAGCGCTGTGGAACTCATGGAGGAACAGAGCGAGCTGCGTTTCGCTAGATCTCTGTTTGCGGAATCGTTGTTAATTTTCATAGAGGAAAATTTCGTTCTTGAAGAAATCATCATTCTTGAGCATAAACCGTGTAAACGCTAGTGGATGTGCAATGGAGCATGGCATATCCCTAATTCTCGCAATTTTTCTTAATAGATGCGAGGATCGACGCCGTTAGATCAGACAATGTCCCACATTATGGCGCAGAACATATAACAAACTTTCACCTTTGACAGACAGAAAATATTATAGTGGTAGAATGCAGCATCATAAAGGACACAAGTTCCAGTTTGAACAGGCGAAGCTGTTGGTCCTTGGGAATATGTTACATGAGTCTGTGAAGAAGAAAGTAACGAAAGTAAGAATAAACGACACTAAGCTCTGCACGGCACTCTGTATAAACAAGGAGTCGCCAGAAATGCTACCAACAGGGGGTGACGTAGATAGGAAACGAAAGGGATAGTCAGCATCAGTATTCCACACTATGATCCCTACAGCTGTATACTGAATCCTGCACCTAGGCGGCTGGTACCCCTATGGCAGAGAAGGAGCGCATTCCGGCGTCTCTATAGGAGCTCAGAACTTGTGCTGAAGATAACTATTACAAACGAATAGAAACACTGCTTGTAAACGAGCTTCTTATTAGTCTGATACCTAACCGAAAAAGCACGCATACTCGTGACAGTCAGATGACTGCCAAGTTTTCAGAATCTGCTTTGTTTTATGACACATTCGTCTCGTGAGGATCCTCTGAGGCAATGTTTGAAAGCAGATATTTTTCTCATAACAGAATAAGGAACCCTTAAAGCAACGATACCTATGCACTGACGGAAAGGTGAAACGTAAGGGAAAAGAAATATTATTCTTTTGAATAGAAGTATAGTTCTGTTTAGGATGTAAATATTTTCTACGAGTATGACAGTTACGTTTTTACTTTGTTGCTGATATTAACTAGCCATCAGGAAATTCCTGTAGGCAAACTGAGAACGAATTTCGAGTACATTATTTACGAACACTTGGCAGACGTAACTTACTGGGCAGTCAGTTGCTACTAATAGTCGCGTAAGGTATTCGCTCATAACTGGTTCCGGAGATAATCGCCTTTTAGTCTCTTCTGCAAAATGGCGAAGAAGGGTCTGAGAAAATAAAGCTGCGCCGTAAGTCGGGTTGTTGGACACCTGAGTGTAACAGAACAAGCGGGTTTTCTTGCGTTATCCCGCGACTGACTAGTTAACACTGGCAATTTATGTCCAGGTCCGGCAGAGCTACGTGCCACTTCCAGGAGTACGAGTCAGCTTCCTGGGTCGTGTTGCGCCACCTCCACCTGCCCGGACCTATCTCAAAGTGGTGGCAGCGTGCGAGTGGCATGTTGTAAAGCACGGTAGTGGACGCACCAGTTGTGGACTACAAGCGAAATTTTGGAATTCTAAAAATTCCAAGACTTATTTATTACTCTGTTAAATTGACGTGACCCATTGACCAGTTATAAGATTTTTAATGGGTGGTATCTCCGTTACTGAGTAGAATTTTCAACGTAAAGTAGCCGACTGTGATGAAACCTTGCATTGAGAGATGTCTTCCTTCACAAAAAATCATGTCCTAAATTTTCTGCTTGGTTACTTCAGAACGTAAGCTCAGAAAGAGCAGTAATGTGAATCAGAAGTCTATGGCTCAAATCATGATCTGGCAGTACTAATCTAAAAGTTTCACGACCCCAAAGACCGTTGGATTTTTCTGCTGGCTCTTCAAGCACCACAGTCGGTAACTTCTTCGAGCCGTATGCACTACTTCTGTAATGCCGGCCGGAGTGGCCAGGGGTTCTAGGCGCTACAGTCTGGAACCGCGTGACTGCTACGGTCGCAGGTTCGAATGCTGCCTCGGGCATGGATGTGTGTGATGTCCTTAGGTTATTTAGGTTTAGTAGTTCTAAGTTCTAGGCGACTTACGACCTCAGCAGTTGTGTCCCATAGTGCTTAGAGCCATTTGAACCACAGTGCTCAGAGCCCATTTTTGAACTTCTGTAATAATATTTCAGTCGCAAGTACAGTATACCATAAGAAACATTACTGGAATATAATGAGCTACAATGGACGAATTGTTGAGTTGGAAATGGAAATCCCGTGTGGCTAAGGCCTCCCGTCGGGTAGACCGTTCGCCTGGTGCAAGCCTTTCGAGTTGACGCCACTTCGGCGACATGCATGTCGATGGGTATGAAATGATGATGATAAGGACAACACAACACCCAGTCCCTGAGCGGAGAAAATCTTCGACCCAGCCGGGAATCGAACCAGGGCCGTTAGGAATGGTATTCCGTCGCGATGACCACTCATCTACCAGGGGAAGACATTATTGAGTTGAAGAGATACAATTAGAATGGAGCCCGATGTGTTCTTGAAGTTTTTCCGGCGTAATGAGTATCATGTAACTGTATGCGGGGAAAACTACTAACAAGGAACCCATTGAGTGCGACATCGCAAATGGTCAGTGATGTGAACGACATTCGACGCCTACTTATTGTCTACCATGCACCGACAACATTGGCTGCTAATGGCAACAGGGCGCGGGACTGGACGTATCCACTGGTGAGTACGGCATGAAGCTAAGGAGCGTAGTTGAACTACTTAGACGACGAGTAATTTTCAGCAGAGATACAGGGCCTGTGGTGTTGACACAAAGCAGAACAGTGACAACGACAAACAAAGCAAACATTGCGTTATCTACAACAACTGCTGCCGAAGCTGACATTTCGTCAGAAACCAACCCAACGAATTTCGCAGAGTGAGAAAGAAGTGGCACATGAAATGAGTCCGTGGAATACGCTCAAGTCTGCGCAGAATGTTCATGAGGAGTACAGTGACGACTATACGGGCTTAACAAGTGAAAATGATACTGAAACAGATGTCGAGCCATGTACCTTCATCATCCTCGTCGGACAGGCAGCCACAAATCCCGTCTCTAATTAAATACACTGAAGGACAATCGTTGTCCACAGAGAGGGTACTAAACATCATGACGTACATGGAAAATTATCCGCAGCGTAGTAAAAGAACAGTTATGAAATAAGTTCGCGACAGTATGACCGTGGAGTGCATACAAGGGACGACAAGGAGCACTTGTCACAAAAATTGGTGTTTGCGCGTTTCAAGGATGCTCGATACAATTCACAGGATGTGCATGATAATGACCTACTACGTTACGCAAATCAAATTGCGTGCGACATAGGTTAGAGTGATTTCGAGGGAAACAATGGGTGGTTGCATACCTTCAAACAGTGCTTCAGCATTCGAAGACGGAGGATAACGAAATTTCAAACAAAGCGTGAACTTGAAGATTCACAGAAAACTATGGAATCTTTCCGAATTTTTTAAAATGAGATAAACAAAGTTACCCTATCGTTCAATAAGTAATTTGTTTTCAACTCTGAGTAATCGAGATTTGAAAAGGAAATGCACATGAAAACAATCCTGGGAACTGAAGTATCAAGAGAATTGTATCAAGAGCAATTACCATCAATGCCTTACCGCATTTGCCGGCCGAGTTGGCGCTTCAGTCTTAAATCGCTCGACCGCTACTGTCGCAGGTTGGAAACCTGCCTCGGCCATGGATGTGTGTGATGTCTTTAAGTTAGTTAGGTTTAAGTAGTTCTAAGTTCTACGGGACTGATGACCTCAGATGTTAAGTCCCATAGTGCTCAGACCCATTTGAACCATTTTTTAGCCTTACCGCATTTGTATACAATTATGCCGACTATTAATCTGAATGGTAAATTGGCAAGTAAGTTATTTACCATGCTGCAAGAAGTAGGAGGTGTTCTGCGATCTACGACTCTTTCGCGTGTGCGTGATCTTGCAAGGACAGTAGGGAGTATTTACATCACAGCAAGCAAGAGTAGGAAAATGGGAGTAAGACAAGTACAACTGTGGTATGAGCAGTGCGTTTTGTAAACAGCTGGTGAGAATATCTACCGTTTGCTTGATTCCTATTCTGCGTATGGAAATCATAATCATACTCCTTTGGAGCAAACTGTCCCTTGTGAGGAATGTTTGACATATATCATTCGGTGTTCATTGTGCAAGTTAAATGTTTGTTTAGAAAATTCCTTGAGTGTCGACGATGTTCATTTTATAAAGTTTAATACATACATCTCACAGAAGGTTGATCTCTGCGCCTCCCGAACAGTCATTTTCTGTCGCCCTCCTGATGCTTCTGGAGATTCATTAGCAGCTAATAACATAACCCTTTCAAATGAGCCTTACTAAAGACTGAACTAGCGAACTTGCACTCAAGGGGCTCCTTGTGAGGTCTGAGTCGAGATTCGGAATTCCGCGAGTCTTGTTTACTGTAACCTGTATCTCTAATGTCGCCGAGGAACGGAATGGTAACACTACTACAGAATGAATGTACTGGAGCGGAAGAAGTGAAATACGTTACACTCAAAGCCATATACAGTAAATATGCGCTGTAACATCTCTCATTGACGATTCACTGGTTTAACTGATAAGAAGAAGTGACCTAATATTCACACATCAAAAAACGTTTTGCATCA
The DNA here is from genome assembly GCF_023897955.1 of Schistocerca gregaria. Classification (NCBI taxonomy): domain Eukaryota; kingdom Metazoa; phylum Arthropoda; class Insecta; order Orthoptera; family Acrididae; genus Schistocerca; species Schistocerca gregaria. The sequence continues at coordinate 504,230,456 of NC_064922.1, read as the reverse complement.
CGCCGGTTGCCAGAACTTTGAAGATAGACGTTGACTGTGGATATTGTGTCACACACACAGTCCCTTTGACTGCTCAGATATGTCACTAAACCAGCTCAAAGATGTAAACAACTATGCATGAGCAGCGACTATCATACGAAGGCGGTCCGACAGCCGACCATTTCCAGCCATTCCACCAGGAAGCAGGTACACAACTCGTGTTGTCTATTGTTCAACCATACCTACACGGTCAATACCGCGAGTGGATCGTGTCCGCATTGTTACTTTGTGCTAGGAAGGGCTCTCAATAAAGGAAGTGTCGAGGCATCTCGGAGTGAACCAAAGCGATGTTGTTCGCACATGGAGGAGATAGAAAGGGACAGGAACTGTCGATGACATGCCTAGCTTAGGCCGCCCAGCGGCTGCCACTGCAATCGATAACCGCTACCTATAGATTATGGCTTGGAGGAACCGTGACAGCAACGCCACCATGTGTAATAGTGTTTTCATGCAGACACAGGGCGTCGTGTTACGACTCAAACTGTGTGGCTGCATGATGCGCAACTTCAGTCCCGACGTCCATGGCGAGGTCAATCTTTGCAACCACGACATCACGCAGTGCGATAAAGATAGGCCAAACAACATGCCGAACGGACCGCTCAGGATTGGTATCACGTTCTCTTCACCGATGTGTATCACATATGCCTTCAAACAATCGTGGGAGACGCATTTGGAGGCAACACTGTCAGGCTGAACGCCTTAGATACACTGTCCAGCGAGTGCAGCAAGAGCAGTTCCCCTGCTGTTTTTGGGGTGGCATTATGTGGGGCCAATGGTGGCCATGGAAGGCACCGTAACGGCTGTACAATACATGAATGCCATCCTCCGAATAATAGTGCAATCATATCGGCAGCATATTGGCGAGTCACTCGTCTTCATGGACGACTGAAAAGGGCTGTTTTGGACGACGTTACCCACCAACCACTCTGAGGGACCTACGCCGAATATCCGTTGAGGAGTGGGACAATCTGGACCAACAGTTCTTTGATGAACTTGTGGATAGTATGCCACGACGAATACAGGCACGCATCAGTGCAAAAGGATGTGCTGTTGGGTATTAGAGGCACCGGTGTGTACAGAAATCTGGACCATCACCTCTCAAGGTCTCGCTATTTGGTGGTACAACAAACAATGTGTAATTTTCATGAGCAATAAAAAGAGCGGAAATGATGTTTATGTTGATCGGTATTCCAATTTTCTGTACAGATTCCGGAATTCTCGGAACCAACGTGATGCAAAACTTTTTTTGATGTGTGTAGAGTAAACGTGTTGTTATTGTTCTCGTTAAACGATTTCGAAGAAGCACCATACACTGTATGGAACAGCAGCACTTTCTGCAGAAGACAAACATGGGCAGGGTACAAACAAGATGATCCACGTTCAGTAACACCATGCAGTTTCGGAAATTATAATCAAAGACGTGTTGCGAAATTCTGATCTCTTCCGGAATGCAGGCAATTCTCTAAAATTTCTTGAGAACTACTGGATGTTTGTAACTTGCTAGTACGTTACTTCAGCGCAGAGTGTTCTGGCTATCTTTAGGCGAATACAAAAGACGCCCAGAAGACTTTGCGCCAAAATATCGTACCAGCAAGTTCAGACATTCAGCAGTTCTCCCGAAATTTTATAGGAAAATGTGTTTATGTTCCCATTTTACAATCGTTTATGTGTTCCAGTTTCTTGATACATTCCTCAGGTAATTGTCTGTGCAATTTGAAAACAGTGTTACCACAGCTAACCTGCCATTACGCTGAGAACATGTATCATGGGAGCCAAGTACATGTTTACTGAAGAAAGGAGATGTAATATTAAAGGGGTGAGCTCAAAAGCATACAACACTGAATAAATAAACAAATACATAGTCGAGGGGACCGATGGCCGTAGCAGTCTGGTCCCTTTAATCCCACAAACCAACCAACCAACATAGTCAAAAATAAAATCCATCTAAAACGACACTGAGACAACTTCGCTGTGTCTGCAAACTGAAAATACATTTACGGTGTCCTAAGACACAGTATTAGTATTGATGCCATGGTGTTAGTAACGTGCTCCTCCCACCGGAGTTTCGAGTCCTCCCTCGAGCATGAGTGCGTGTGTTGTCCTTAGCATAAGTTAGTTTAAGTTAGATTAAGTAGTGTGGAAGCCTAAGGACGAATGACCTCAGCAGTTAGGTCCCACAGTCCTTACCACAAGCTTCCATACTGACTGTGTTACTCTTGAAAATGGATGAGGTGCGCTGGGCCGAAAGCTTGCAGGTATTTCACCACGTGACTCAGCTGGAAGGCGGAGATATTACTTCAGTACGGTAGAGTGCTGTAGCGAGGTACTCTTTTTAGACTTTTGCCTTTATCCAGCCCAGTAATAAAGCCTTAATATATTTTCTTATTCTATTTTTAAGTGACGGAATTCTCTTTTTAGATGCTGTAAACTTTTTCCGAAATTACAAAAAAGTACTCCAAAAAATTTTGCTTTTTCCAAACGAGAAAACATTTTCCAAGGAATCTAGGAACAAATATTCGACTGATATTTAAATGCCATGGAGAAAATCTTCTCAACACTATATTTAACAGTTTATCTGTTTTATTACTATGCTACTGCACACCAGCAATCAGTAAGTGAAATCAAACTGAGTAGAAGTATTATAAAAAATCAGTTACGCGTTCCATACATTGTAAAATACAAGCCAAGGGGAACTAACACAATTTACATTTTTATGACAGTTAAAATTTTTAAGTCATAAAAAAGACACTGGATTAATTTGCAAGGACCACAAGTTCCACGATGAAAGACCTTCTGTTTAAAGGTGAAAGATAGTTCTCGACGAAGTATGGCTTGTCTGTCAACATTTTATACAGAATGCCTTAGGAGCAGTGAGTACTATTCATGGACGTGACAAGAACGATCAATCGAAGCGAGAACGTCTAGTAAACATGGGTTCAAAAATACAGAGTGAGTCACTAACTATTGCCACTAAGAATAACTCCGAAAGTATGATAGGAGATGAAACGTTTGGGGGACAAATTTTGCATGGGACAACGGGTGCCATAATATGCTAGGTGCTCTTGTTGCTAGGTGGGGCGGCGGCAGAGATAAGAAGGTCAACTTCGTTTTTTTAAAATGGGATGCTATATTTTGGCACTTATTTTCTGATAGCGGCTATCGAGACGAATCCAGTGATGTGTAACAGTAAGACCTTTGAAGGTCAACAAAGGTCAAAAAGGTGGCATGATCGTCCCTTTACAGAAAGTGTTCGAAGTGATGAATTTTGGTATCAATGCAGTGCTGTAATCTTCTGATCATGGATTGAGTGGTATTCCTTATCACACTGGCACTTATCGAAGCACATGCTCTGACAATTCTCTCTCGCATATCTTCAGGTGTAGTTGGAACGTCTTTATAAACAATGTCTTTTACGAATCCCCACAAGAAAAAATCCACAGGCGTCAAGTGTAGCGAACGAGTCGGCCACGACACATCTACTCCGCATCCAGTCCAACGATTCGAGAATTGTCTCTGCAACTCAATATTAGTCATCAGTGAAAAATTTGTCGGACACCCGTCGTGTTGATACCACATTCTGTTCCTTGTTCCTAAAGGTATTTCGTCCTATAACAGACCTAATATTTTTTGGAGGAATGTGGTGTACTTCCTATCTTTAAGATTTCCTTCGAGGAAATAGGGGCCTATTATTCTATCCTCAAGAATGCCACACCATGCATTCATCTACCACGGTTTTTGAGATGCAACTTGCGGCAGCCAACATGGATTTTCAGTTGCCCAGTAATGCATGTTATGTAAATGGTTCGTGAATGCAGCCTCGTCAGTAAATAAAATCAATTTATTAAATGTGTCATCCCTCTGAATCTGAAGTTGACCCCATGGGCATACAATCCGCACGAGTTAATTCTTGTTGGAGACTGATATAGTGAGGACGATATTTATGCCGATGCAGAACACGAACGATACTGTTCTGGCTCGTGCCACATTTCCTTGCGATCTGACGCGAACTAACACAAGGCTCTCGAACCACAGTGGAAAGAGTACCAATTTTCATTTCCTCGCTAGTAACATTCCTTTTCCGAATATGTTTCCAGTGCATTAAAGATCCAGTTGTTCTCAATTTGTCATACACAAATTTAAATGTACGATGTGAAGGGGTGAGTACGTTGAGGATATCTTTCAGCGTATGAGTCTCCAGCTCTCACTGAATTTCGTCGGCATTCTCCGTAAATGAGAAGCATATCGACTTGTTCTTCGAAGAAATACATCATTCAAATTTGCCTGATTCGACGATATTAGTCTTAACGTTCCTATTATTATTGTATTGCGAAACCGTCGAACGGTGTTTACATGTCAATGGCACGCTAGATGGATACGCCGTATTTGGCGAATATTTACTATTTGCGCGATATACGAGAGAGAATTGTCAGAGAATGTGCTCAGATAAGTTCCGCTGTGATAAGAAATACCATTCAATCCATCATAAGAAGATTGCAGCACTGCACTGATACTAATGGTCATCATTTCGAACACCTTTTTTTAACTTCGTTGATCTTCAAAGACCTTACTGTTACACATCACTGGATTCGTCTCGATAGCCGCTGTCAGAAAATAAGTACCACACTACAACATCCCATTTAAAAAAAACAAACAAAGTTGACCTTCATATCTCTGACACGACCCCACCAGCAACAAAAAACCAATGTCATATTATGTCTCCCGTTGTCCCAACATTTTTTCCACGAACGTATCAGCTACTATCATACTTTCGGAGTTATTCTAGGTGGCAATAGTTAGTGACTCACCCTGAATATACATTAAGAATTATGAACAATTGATCAGTAGAAGAAATGTGTTTCACATAAGCAAAGCTGAACAAGTGCTCATTGACATTAAGGTATGCATTGTTGAACCCATGTGCTCTTGCACCGCTTCGCCATCATCAAAGTGGTGAGTTCTTTGAGTTTTGGAAAGAGATGAAAATCAGTCAGGGCCACGTCGGAACTGTAAGGAGGATGACCGATGACCGTCAACCCAAGGAGTCGGATTGTTGCAGATGTCGCAGCGCTCTTGTGCTGCCTGACATTGGCATGATGAAGGTTCTCCATGTGTGGACGGACGAAGTCTTCAAATTTGAAATTCGATTACAGCACGCTGTTTCTTGCACACGACGTAGTTACTTTGCATACCTCTACGTTATGCACTACAGCTTGGAGCCTTGCAACGGCAGACGGCTGCAAATGTGTGTACACGAAGAATAATGATGCAGAATGTTAATAACGTTTGTTTTACTTACAAGTCATTAACAGTCTTCATATAAAAAATTATTGTGAGCACGCAAATGTAGAATCACTCGGATCTGGAGGATGATAATTAGCGCGATGCAGTATCTAAGCGGCTCCAAACACTAGCGCCCGAGAGGGCAGATATGTTGTTCGCTCAGCAGTGAGGAATGAGGTACCTACAGTAAGGGCTGGCCATTCCGCTGCTATACAAGTATCTAGTGACAATGTGATGTGTTTATAGCACCACAGAGTGTCAGTTCTGTGACGATCACTGCGGCTTTCTTCGGCTCAGCTGTAGAAAGAGGTGTGTCCAAAAGGCAACACTGGGCCCGGGTGTGTCTCCACGTTGCCTTTCAGACAGGTTCCCATTCTTGGAACATTGTCACGACGGACGAGGAGAACAAACACTGCTACACAGCACTCGTTGTCACCACGTAGCCCAGCACCTGCGGTGATCATCTCTGGTTGGCGTTGTGAGTAATTTTGACGACATGGGCTACACTTATAACGTGTTAAGTTCTGTAGCTTTTCCTTGTTTCCCATTTCACGCTGACTACTTTCAACGAGGTCACGTGAGACAGCATGTTGCCCGTGCTGTGCTGACCAACATCAATACAGAGCGTGTTTGTGTGTTGCCCTGACTAGTACGCATTCAGTAGAAACATCTGGTCATGGATTTTTGTCAGACTAGTGCTCTATATCGTAACAGGCAAAGTTATAGATGAAGTCATTCATAGAGATGGAGCAGCATGGAACGACATACCAATGCCTGTCATCGATGCAGAATTCGATTCGATACCCCTTCTGTTTCTACCACAGGTAGCAACTCTGTATATTAAACACATGGTCTTCCTTGTTTATTGTTCACACACAATGGTTAAACTTCGGCTGTTATGTTTGGTTCCTGGTGTTGCAATTTTAAAGCTGAATAGTAATAGAGAGAGACAGAGAGATAGAGAGAGAGAGAAGGAGAGACTGTAAAAAGAAAACCTCCCATCACAAGCCGTGATACGCTCACTGGTACTGACCGACAGCCGTGTAATCCTCTGCCAGTGGCGTCATTGGATGCTGTATGGAGGGGCGTACCGTCAATAAACTGCTCTCTCGGCTGTTGTCAGTTTTCGTGACCTGGTGCCAAAACTACTCGGCCAGGTACCTGCTCAGTTGGTATCACGAGGCTGAGTGCATCCCGTTCCAGTAATCCCATCAAGGGAACATCACTTAAGGGAACGGGGAATTGAACCGAGCTTCTCCGAATGGCAGTAAGTTGCACTTAGCATTTAGCTATGGAGGAGAACAGGGAGATATTGTATTTAGCTATACTCATTGTAGCAAGAAAGCTAGAGAATAATGCGACGCATGCACTACGTAACACGTTCCAAAACTTCGAGCACTGAAACGGGATTTTTCCAGAGCTCAAACCTCGGGTTCTGCTTGTGGCGGAAAGATGGGGTCAAATGTTTTGGATGTAACTCTTGTATACCCAACAGAAGGATCGTTTTAATGTAACTATTCTATAGTACAGGGTCAAATCTTTATTGTTACACTCTTCTACAATTTTATGCAAATGGTAGAAGTCGACTGGTTCTTTTTGTCTTACACTGGGCTACGGTGCGCCTTAAAGGGCTTCAGAGGCACTATTAGCACACATAAAAAAATTGTGCGTAAAATATGGTATTAGTTACAAAATTATATAGTTCTGCGTTATTTGAATTTCATGCTACCCATAAAAATTTTACAGACGCATGTATTTCCTTTCATATGAGTGACTTGCCCTGATGTGGCAGGAAAAAGATGGGAAGTAGTAGAAAAATGCTGAGCAGAGAGCACAGAGAGGCAGACAAGCTCCTGTTTAAAAGTCTATGACTTAAAAATGGGGTAGCAGCTGCCTTACACTGCCTTCCGCAGCGCCTTTAAAAAAATTTCCTTAATTTTCGGCCTGCGAACATATTCACACTTTCTTATGCTGAGAGAGAAGGAAACACTGTCAACGGGAAAGAGACGGAAAAGTTAGTAGGAGTGCTTGAGACAGTGGGCAGCGGTTGTGGTGTAGAAGGAACGAAGGAGATACAAGCAGCAGTGTGAGGGGCAGAGAGGAACACAGGGGGCAGTGGAACATAGTTGATACTGACAGAAGAGTGCTAGGAAAAGAGTGAAGGAGACAGTATCAGAGGCAGAGGAATAAAGTGAGCCGGCCGTGATGGCCGAGCGGTTCTAGGCGCTACAGTTTGGAACCGCGTGACCGCTACGGTCCCACGTTCGAATCTTGCCTCGGGAATGGATGTGTCTGACGTCCTTAGGTTAGTTAGGTTTAAGTAGTTCTGAGTTCTAGGGGACTGATGACCTCAAAAGTTAAGTCCCATAGTTCTCAAAGCCATTTCAACCATTTTGAATAAAGTGAAACAGAAAGTGGGTGAGAACAGGCAATGATAATGAGAGACAGACCCTACGAGAATGACAGAGAGAGATACTGACAGTGAGAAGAGACAGAAGCAGTGGGAAGGAATGTATCGAATAGTACCAGTAAGAGAGAGCAAAAGGGAGACAGCGACAATGAGAGGAGACAGTACTAGTGGGACAGAACGAAGGAGAGTATGGATATGAGGAGATAGTGACAATTACAGAAACACAAAGAGATAATATCAGTGAATTGGCCTGAATGAGTGAGTGAGATTCGGCGAGAGTTGATGGGTATGAGCGACATACAGCGGTGAACTACTGAGTGTGAACAAGTGAGAAGCCGGCCGGGTGGCCGAGCAGTTCTAGGCGCTTCAGTCTGGAACGCGCTACCGCTACGGTCGCAGGTTCGAACCCTGCCTTGGGCATCGATGTGTGTGATGTACCTAGGTTAGTTAGGTTTAAGCAGTTCTAAGTTCTAGGGGACTGACGACCTCAGACGTTAAGTACCATAATGCTCAGAGCCATTTGAGATTAACTACACATTAAAAAGAAAGTGGATATGTTCGTGCGCTATTTTTTTTTTTTTTTTGCAATATTTTAAAGCACTGAAGAAGGTGGAATGAAGCAGGTGGTACTGCACTTTTCAGTAGAGTCTTTTAATGAATAGGAGAATATTCGCCTCGTTTTGTGCTCCGATAAGCGCGTTTTTCACTGGTGGTCAATATGTTGTAATACTTTTCGCAGAAAAAGTATAGTGCGGTTGTATAGTCATTACACAGCAAAGTGAGATGTTGCTATTGTGGTTCATGAAAAATGGTAGTAGCTAAACGGAACTACCCGAAAACGAAAGTACGTGGTAGGAAAGGAATGAGCAATGTTGACTTATGGAGAGTGATGCTAGCGTTTTGTGAGTGGAAATGGAACCTGGGTAGCTCAGTGGCTGGCAGGTGCACCGAGCCCTCTACTAGCAGCTCAGACACCCGGCCGGCGCGCCCCTCGGATCGGTACCGGCGATTACGCGCTAATCGAAGGCCCCGCAGCCGGGAGTCCTAATGGAGTCGCCACAGCCCGGCTCGGCGCGCCAGACGCCACCCGGCTAGCGGGCCACGTGGGGCGGCCGTTAATTCGAGGCTCGTTTGTTACGCAGCACGCTATCACTCGCGGCGCGCCGGTTTAATCTCGGGTGATGCATCGCGTGTTATATTTCTGAATGTGCTCTGTCCATATAAATAATAATATTTGAATGTATTAGGCGATAGTTCTGCCGGCGGGACGGTACGGAGAGCGTGATTTACGCGTCCGAGCGGAGCGTTAATTTCGTATGCTAATGCGGCCGGCCCGGCGGACCGGTACCGCGGCTATTGTTAGGTCGGTAGGGAGCCCGCGCCGCCGGACACGACGTAATCGCGTTATTTCTGAGTGCGTCACCTGCTGGTCACACATTTCTGAGCGCTGCCCGACCTCGGGTCAGGGAATTTCTCATCCAATTTGCCTTCACGTCATCTCTATTAGGGACTCGTCTGTCCGCCTTCTTTGCCAGGCGTCGTTATCGTTAATTCACACTAGTTTGTCTGGGAGGCTGTGTCTACGAATCAATTCTTCTTACTACTCCTTTGCGTCAGGGTCCCACTTGCCAAGGATACTACACGAAGGCCAACTTAGCAAAAATTTTTATGACATATTTGGTCCTCGGTTGCATATTTATTGACTTGTTGCCTTTGTGCTTCGTCCCACATGAAACTGAAATTTTGAATGTACCGCATTTTAACACTATATACGTTTTGGTGCGGTACTCATTTTCAAACAAGCCATCACTGACCTAAACAAGGTGATCGAACCACATGAATTCGTATTCAGAAGGATGATAGTAAAAAATTTCTGTGCGGGTCTCAAAAGTTATGCTACGGACATTTCCCACAAACGGTAACGGCGAATGCCGGAATGTTTCATTTGAAAGTGCTGGGCCGATTTCCTTCATTAATACGAGTGTGTATGCCGTCTGTAATTACCTTATTGTCGAAAGGATGTTAAACCTAAATCCTTCTTTCTTTTAAATTACACAAATACAGAGTCAATATAAATAACTTTCATTTTATTGATTTATAATTCATGAGGGAACTTGTCATGTCACCCCCAATACTGAACAAGTGGTTGAAGAAATCGAGATAACGCTTTCGACAAATGTTTGTGATCAGTAGGCCCACAGTTTTTCGATATGGTCAACTTTTTGTCTGCCTATTTATAGAAGAACTACTGTTTTGCTGGTGAGGAAAATGTACATTTTAAAAGGACACTTGATTCCACATAAAAATGAAATACAGCGACGTAGGATATATTAGCGTCCACAGGCATATTTATCACCCCAAAAATTAAAATCTATAAATGTGAGAGAGGGTTGCAGTTCAGTGTATTTTAATCTCCCCTTTCTTTTAGAACTAGTTCTTTGCGAGCTATTATTTATTAGAAACTATATTCTGATATGTAAAATCAAAATGTAAATGGTGTTCACAATAAGTACAGAAATGCTGTATTTATTACAATATTTTCCCTGGCTAAGATGCCATAAGATTTACATTTTTAAGCAAGAATTTTACTTAAAATGATATAATTTATCGCCTTACATTACAAAAGTGGTTATGCAAATCGAAAAACACAACTAGAAAGGAATGAAATAAATAAATAAGAACTAGCAAAAGAAATACAGAAAAATGCTGCAGTTAAAGTGTGTGTACATCTCTCAACAGTAATTAAAATAGAGTATGGGTCGCTATGTGTCGGATTAAACCTCACATTTGAAATTAGTTTATTATTACAAGTGGGGATGCGTGTACCTTCTTCGATTACAGAGAGTCATTTATTCCGCATCCGTGACGTAAGCATTATCGTCTACCAGTCGCCAGAGTGGCGTGAATTAACGATAAAGACGCCTGGCAAAGAAGGCGGACAGACGAGACTCTAATAGAGATGACGTGAAGGCCAATTGGATGAGAGATTCTCTGGCCCGAGGTCGGGCAGCGCTTAGAAACGTGTGACCAGGAGGTGACGCACTCAGAAATAACGCGATTACGTCGTGTTTAAAAAATGAAATACTTCTCTTTGAAATGTGAAAATGTTTTCACAGAATTTCTGGATAAGATAAATTGCCACTTAATCTGGCACACCAGCTGGTTAGGTAACTGTCAGTATCAATGAAATTCTGCACCAATCACGTAATTAACATGTTATTTTATTTTATTTTGACGACAAATAGTTTCGGCATTCCGCTATGACAAAGTTGAGTTGTTATCAAGTCCCCGAGAGAATCACTTGCGAAACTGTTTGAATTCACGAAAGCAAGAAATATAAAGCGCTGTACGGCATTATCGTTTGTTTTGAGTGATGTATATGGGGCCTGCAGATGGCATAGTAGAATTCCGAAAGTGGTTGTTGTCAGAATAAATTAACGTCTTGATTACACGGCTGTTGGAGAATTTCATTAATATTGACAGTTGCCAGTTATGTTGATGTAACATTGAAAATTTGTTACAGAAATTAAATAGCCAAAAATTGTGTTAACCCAGAAAAATTATACCCAGTTACAAATAAACTGTAGTTAATTTTAAGCCGAAGTTGATGCTTCCGAATCTTAAAAGAATTGGATATTGGTTCTAAAATATACACTCCTAGACACAAAAAAAGGAGACACCACGAAGGAATTATTGAAATGGGACGGATATCGATAGATGAGAAGTACATAAGTAAATGGTAATAATTTCAGAAAAAATGGTTGAGTTATTCTAGAGAAGGGGCTTCACAAATTGAGCAAGCCAACACCTCTCACCCTTATGCAAGCAGTTATTTGGATTGGCATTGATTGTTAGAGTTGTTTGATGTCCTCCTGAGTGATATCGCGCTAACTTCTGTCAAAAAGGCGCGTTATATCATCAGAATCCCAAGAAGGTTGGAGGACCCTGTCCATAATGCTCCAAACGTTCCTAGTTAGAGAGACATCCGACTGCCCTGCTGGCCAAGACAGGATTTGGCAAGTACGAAGACAAGCATGAGAAACTCTCGCAGGAGGGTATTATCTCGCTGAAATGTAACAAAAAGAGGCTTAAAATATCATCAACGTATCGCCATGATGTAAGGGTGCCGCGAATGACTACCAAAAGGTTCCTGCTATGAAATGAAATGGATAATCTAGACCATCACTCCTGGTTGTCTGGCATTAAGTCGGACGACGGTCAGGGTGACATCCCATGGCTGCCTGGGGCGTCTCCAGACACGTTTTTGGCCTGGAGCCTCATTGACTGGAGTAGAATTGTCTTCAGTGACTAGTCCCGCTTCGAACTGACCCATGATAACCAGCTGTACAAGTAATGTGTCAATAGGCTATTTACAAATACTGCCTCAAAATAAAAATATTTCCTTAACATCTTTGGTTTCACTGTCTAATTATAAGCTATTTATGCATTAGGATAAAATAATATAGCTAAAATATATATTCAGAAAACAAAATTGAAAGTAAATCTAAAAATTAGAATCGTTTCATCCTTGAATCTCACCAGTTACATAGATAAACAAATAATATAAACCCTGACCATCTAATAACTCTCCTCAACCACAATCAAAGGACTTTGATGAATAAGAACTCGTATTTAATGCTACATATTTAGAAACTTAGTTGAAAGGAAAGGTATAAATCATACAGAACCAATAAATCTACAAAGGGATACCATATTTAAAGAAACACATTTTGAAAAAATTAATATTAGAAATAAGGTAATCCAAGTAAGAACCTAAAACAACAAAATTTTCTCCTAACAGTAACTATTAACAGCTGAATTATATTACAAAGTTCGCTCTCAACAAAATCTCAGTAATCAATAAATACCTAAAACTGAGATTATTTTTTAGATAGAAAAGAAAATAATGAACAGATAGGAAACAAAACGTACCTTAAGACGAAAAATATGGTATCACTGATCACACAAAACAAAATTTTTAATTAAAATACTTAAGCAGTGCAATCATCCCACTCTTCGAACACTTTTAAGTGTAATTGTTTTCCTCGTATTCAATGCAACAGTGATTGTCTCAAACTCTTTTCATTTGGATAACACGACGATTTTTGTTAGTAAAATAGTTGACATAATGTTAGCATCTGTGATTCATTGTCTCCTGTTTAACTAAGAGAACATCTATATTATTTCCTTTTGTGACCAAGATCTAATATCGTACGTACACTCGAGCGTTCATAGTAATTCGGTACTAAGGTAAAGTTCTTCACTGAGCAGAGATTTAATGTATGTTGGAATTGTACTGTTATAAACCGTAGTTGTTCTGGATATGTTGGTATGATGGCGACTGATGACCTCATATGTTAAGTCCCATAGTGTTTTTTGTTGGTATGAGATCGGTTATGTCATGAAAGGAGGAAAGTTAGAACTGAGTTCTGTCTGGAGACATATTAATTTCTGTTCTAAGTTGTGCGTTAAAATGTTGTAAGAAGGTGAATGAATACTTACGTCAGTGTTGTCTATGAAATTATTTGGATGCAAAAGTTGAAAGATCAATGAAAGTCTTCATCGCTCCTTTGCTAGCGAGACTAACTGCTAGTAATGACAAGAAACAGTCGCGAACAAAAAATCGTAAGAAATCTCTGTCTGGTATCATGTGTATCTGAGTAACTTAAGATAATTATCTTCTTAGAAAGATAGAGTAGTCGAAAATTTTGTAGAGTAAACGCTCACATCGACTTTCACCTCACCATCGAGATACAATATTCTAGCTACTACTATTATAATAATTCATCAAATTTAAAATCTCTAAATAAATGAATGTTCCTTTTCTAGATTATCCTGAAATAGAAAACAGATTAGTTACGGCCTGTGGACTACAGTAGATGCTATGTGTGTCCCGATATGAAAATCGTCATTCTCGTAGTCAAGATTCTCTCGGCATTGTGTCACTAAATTCTTTTTTTATGGGCAAATGGAAACAATGGGCTCTACTTACGACAATCGTAATTATTGAAGTTACTCAGATACACATGATACAGTACAGAGATTTCTTAGGATTTTTTGTTCGTGACTATTTCTTGTCGTTACTAGCAATTATTTTCTCGTCGTGAGAATGTTAGATCTTGGTGGTGTAGTAATTCAGTGACTCAGTGTTCGGGTGAATACGTTTCCGTTGGTGCAATACCTTGATGTGTCTTAGGAAAATCCAATTATGGAAGGTAGAGATTCAATATCTTCACGTTCTTTAAGTAAAAGTTGAATGTAATCGATGTAAATTACTGTTGAGAAACTTTTTTCTTAACAGTCCAAGCTATTAACCACAGAAAGACTTCAGTAATCCTTACTCATAAGTTTGGTTTTAACGAGTCAAATGATTAAAATTTGCTGTGACTTGACAGTAGTTCGATACATCACCATTGCAACAAGAACTTTGCGGATGGGAGACGTTGAATATGCACGGTGTTAAAAAGCAGGAGGTAGAAACCATCGAAACAAAATATTTAGTTATGAGACATACGGACCCTGACGGCAGTTGTGTGATTCTGGGGACTATTTACGCAAAAGAGAGTTTAGCATGCTAATTACAACATTGGCATTCACAGGAACTGCTTGAATTCGTAACCATTGGCCTGCGTGGTTGGGCCATTGACTGTTGAGGCCATTCGAAAATTCCTGTTATGCACGCCATGGTACCAGCAGCGACGAGGTCTTCTGCTTCCACAATGCTTTCATACAGCAACTGCTTCACATGTCCCCAGAAATCCAGACACGGGAGATCACGTGACCTGGGTGGCCATGCCACTTGGCCGCCTCGACCGATCCATCGGTTCCAGGAGGTGGCTATCAGATGGTTCCTCACGGCACTGATGAAATGTGCTGGTGTGTTATCGTGCTGAAAGTGCATCCTTTGTCTGACCTTCAGAGGTGGATCCAATCAGGCAGCTAACCAACCATACACAGAACAGTTGTGAATGCTTAATAAAATGTTCCGTAATTTTACAAGTTGACCTCAGAGACCATATGTTACGTATTGAAATATATTTCTTTTGAAGTTCTAATTCGAATGAATAGTTTCGGAACACCCTGTAGACGTGTGGTTCTCCCGGGGACCTTTCAACAAGACAATCATCGGCGTTACTACATGAAGTTTTTTGAGAGCTCCCCTTCGGCTCAGCATCCTTCGAGTGCTTGTAACACAGGGCAACTCGCTATTAAGAACGGACAATGCTCTCGAGACTGGTTCTCATTTACGCTAACACGAGTGAGGTACAGTGCGGTAGAGTTAAGTTGTTGGGGCTGTTGCGGGCACCCCGCGGCCCTCCTGATGTAGTGAACTCCACGGTGAACTCGCACTCTCCGCGTAAAACGAAAGGAGCGCTATTAGAATACATCACTTTTAGGGGGCGGGGTGTTTTATTCGGCGCGGGGGAACGTCTCCGTTTATGTTAAATACGCGCGCGCTCCCCAGCTCGAGATGGGCTCGTTACGCGTTAGTGCGTTCCTTTTTTGCCTTTTGCCCTGGGAGCAGCGAGCACCATAGCGGCCGACCGCTAACGAACACGTCCATTAATTACGGCGCCGAGCGGTCGCAGGTGTTTATAAGGCGGCCTGACATGATTACGCCGTGACAAACGCGCCGCGGCGTTCGGCCGCCGAGGTGACGCATGGCGACCATTACCGGCGACGGCGGTGCGACGTCAGCCGCTCTCTACCATAGGGCTCTGTCTGCGTACCCAAACTGCTGCCTCAGGGGTCTTACGCTTACTACTCGTCTAATGCCCTGCGATTCGCAAGTGCAACAACGGATCGATTCACTGAACAGGCTGGGAACTATTTCAGATTTGACAATTTGTAGAGAGGTAGTAAATGTATGATGGTACATACGCTCAGCCTGTAAACCAAAGGTCTACAGTAGCACAAGTTGCTTAATGAATGTAAACTCATATTCTCATCCATATAACTTGTGTGCTCTTATAGTATCTGAACCTTTGTAATGTCGTGTGTTATACTCGTCTCATTTGCACTATTTTTCGTTGTTATGGTGATAAACATCTCCGAAACGTATGTTTACTCTGGTAGCCATATTTGATCTTTAGCCTGTCGTCAGTTGTGAACTAGGACATATGTATTTAGCCGGCCACGGTGGCCGAGCGGTTGTACGCGCTTCAGTCCGGAGCCGCGCGACTGCTACGGTTGCAGGTTCGAATCTTGCCTCGGGCATGGATGTATGTGATGTCCTTAGATTAGTTATGTTTAAGTAGTTCTAAGTTCTAGGGGACTGATGACTTCAAATGTTAAGTCCCATAGTGGTCAGAGCCATTTGAACATATGTATTTACTTACGAGCGATAATTCCTGATTTATTTTAAAAAATCGAAGAATTCTCATTACTTTTACTATAAAAATGGAAACAAGTGTAATAGTGTTTTAGAAACGTTGAATGTCGCGTTTGGTAAGCCTGCTAAGAGATGAGCGTGATTTGTGAGTAGTATAAGCGTTTCAAAGATGACCGTGCAGGAGCTGAAGATGAAGAAAGTTCTCAGTGCACCAACACATCAGTACCCAATGAAAACGTGGAAAAGTGAAAGAAATGTTTACGAACGTTGGCCGAATCACAATCATAGAAGTTGCTGATAATTTTGGCATATCAGCTGACTCATGCCATGAAATCTTTTCGGATGTTTTGGATATGAGACGTGGGACAGCAAAATTTGTGCCAAAGATGTTTAATTTCGAGCATTTCTAGCAATAACAGCGGCGAATTCAAGTTACCCATGAGTTGCCAAATGAAGTCAACAACGATGCATAACTATCGAAACTTATCATAAGAGATGACGAAATATGGGTACATAGGTATGACATCGAAAACAGGGCTGAACGTCTGGATTCCCTTGATGGGAAAACGCTCGTCAAGTACCAGCAAACATGAAGGTTCCACTAACTATTTCCTTCGATGTTAACGACATAGCGCATCAAGAGTTCTTACGAAAACGTCAAACGATTAATAAAGAGTAACAGCGCCGGCAGCAACCAGATAAAAATACCGTCAGGATTTGTGGCGAAACAGTTCAGAGCTTTTGCACCACGATAACGCTCCTGCTTACACTTAATTACTTATTCATGAGTTTCTGGAGGAAAAAACTGTAGCGATGCCCCAGCCTCCATATTCACCAGATATAGCCCCGTTAGACTTTTTTCTGTATCCAAAAATAGGGAGAACCTTAAACGGCCGTTGTTTTACAAGCTTAAATGAGGTTAAAATGGTCATCGCGGAAAGATCTAAGTGTTCTCCCAAGGATCGAGTTCCAGAAATTTTTCGGATGTAGGAAAAAGCTCTAGCATAAGTGTAATATCTAAAGGAGATATTTTGGAAGGAGATGACATTACTGTAGACGAATAAATAAATTATTTCCAAACAATTGAACATATCTCGCGTCTGCAACAGCGATTGGTGGCCCAGCCTTCCTACCGCATGTAAACAGCCTCTCAAGCAAATATCTACACTACCATCTCGTTATAAGCCCTCTCTAGTGAACGACTTACAGTTCTGTCTGCTAGTGCGTCCTGCCTAGACAGCTTCTTTTTTTTTTCTTTTTACTCATCATGTCACTCCCGTCGTATGGAGAAGAGGATGCACTGGCCATACTGCTAAGCCAAGTGTAAATATTCACTGCTATACAAAACGTAAGAACGAGATCGATAATGCAACATAACATCTTACTATGTTGGTGCAAATCAATGAAGTTGTGGGAACATGTTGACGGGAGTCTCCCAGGCGTACACAGAAAGTGAGACGTCACATTGCGTGAGGTCAGCGTGACTGACCCCGCAATATGAACTAGCTAAAGGAATGGAAAAAGCCCATTTGTATGTATGTATGTGTGTGTGTGTGTGTGTGTGTGTGTGTGTGTGTGTGTGTGTGCGTGCGTGTGTGTGTCTGTGTATGTCAACCGGCGACCAGTTACGATGCGGTGCGGTGGTGTTCTTAATTACAATATGTCCCCGAGACAGCATTTGAAACAATTGAGAAACTGGAAGAAAGACGAGGTGTGACGTGCATTGCGCACAGCATTGTTTCACGTGTATGGGGAGCGTTCTGAACCACGGGAACTGAGGCCAAACAGACCGGACGGTCGCCTACCGTCAACCACAGTAGTAGATTTCCGCTAAACTGCGCAACAGTCAAAAGGAAGCCACTTCAAAAAGCGGGTGTAATTGGAAACGCATTAACAGATCTGCAAGGCACGCAGTGTCACGCCAACACTGGCACGGCAGCTTTGTTGGGGTTACTTCTTTGCCCGACAATGTATTCCGTTGACAGCTTCGCATCAGAGACGCTGTTTGTGATGGTGTCAAGAGAAGTATGGACTGTACCAACTACGAGTTGGGTCACGTCCTCTTCTCTGCTGAGAGCAGAGTCAGTCTGAGTAGCGATTCTGGGAGTACCCTCTTATGGCGAGGGATGAAAAAACATAATGCACCCAGGAATCTTATCTTTATAGTTGTCCAGATGCTATAGTGCAGGGAGGCGCGAAGTTGCGTGGGTGTACTTATTTCCAAATCTTTGACCATGGTACACTCACTGCTCAACGTTGTTGTGACACTGTACTCGTTACCCACGTGCATCTCTTCAGGGGTGCATTCGGCTCTGACTCCATTTTTATTGTTAACACCGCGCAACCGCATCGAACAGCGAAGGTAATGGAGCTATTAAAAAGGGAGAGTATTCGGCGAATGGACTGGCCTACCCAGTTGTACTAAAACTTAAATCTGATCCTGCGTGTGTGAGATACGTTGGGAAGATTTACTAGAGCATGTCCACATAGACCAACGACTATCCAGCAGTTTTCAACCGCAGATTGATAAATGGAACGCCCTATAAGAAGATGTTCTTACCAACCTTCTGGCTAGCATGGGAGTAAATTGTGGACCATGCACTGCCGTCCGTGGTGGTCGTACACACTGTTAAGAGCCATCTCACATCTTATATAATGTCCATGGCACCATCTAAAATCGCCGAGACTTAAGTGTAATTATTGTCTACGAGTAAAACTGTCATTCCTGTTCACTCATTGCGCATTTGTTTCCGTTAGTATACTGCAGCGGTTCTTTTCATCGAGTTATTTTACCAAGCAGGGATACATCAGTCGAGAGTTACTTTTGCAGACCAGTGTATACAAATTTAGTTTCTTTCGTACAGTTTGAAACATTAATATAGTTGTATTAAAATAAAATAAAGTATTCCAATTGATGTTTCACTGTAAAACACAGGTAGTAATGGTCTGTCGGGCGGTAAGATAATGACCCATTTGGCAAGTCCCTGAAGCACCCCTTAAACACTATGTGGGTAAGAGGAAAGGTGGGACAGACAAATTGAGGGGCAATACGACACCACGGATGAATGGGTCGCTAGTGTGAGTGGTGTGAGAAATGATGTTGGTCTGGTTAGTGGGATGTACAGATGGAGGCTGGAACAGGAAATTGTGAGGATAGGTCAGGAGGCTGAGAGAAGTTTCTAGCCACTGGATAGAATCTAAGGCTATTTCTTAGTCAGGAAGAGAGAGCCTGCTGAAGTTACCTTGAGAGAAGATATGGAGGGTTTGGAAGTGGAGAGTGACGGAATGTGTTGGTATATACACTCCTGGAAATGGAAAAAAGAACACATTGACACCGGTGTGTCAGACCCACCATACTTGCTCCGGACACTGCGAGAGGGCTGTACAAGCAATGATCACACGCACGGCACAGCGGACACACCAGGAACAGCGGTGTTGGCCGTCGAATGGCGCTAGCTGCGCAGCATTTGTGCACCGCCGCCGTCAGTGTCAGCCAGTTTGCCGTGGCATACGGAGCTCCATCGCAGTCTTTAACACTGGTAGCATGCCGCGACAGCGTGGACGTGAAGCGTATGTGCAGTTGACGGACTTTGAGCGAGGGCGTATAGTGGGCATGCGGGAGGCCGGGTGGACGTACCGCCGAATTGCTCAACACGTAGGGCGTGAGGTCTCCACAGTACATCGATGTTGTCGCCAGTGGTCGGCGGAAGGTGCACGTGCTCGTCGACCTGCGACCGGACCGCAGCGACGCACGGATGCACGCCAAGACCGTAGGATCCTACGCAGTGCCGGAGGGGACCGCACCGCCACTTCCCAGCAAATTAGGGACACTGTTGCTCCTGGAGTATCGGCGAGGACCATTCGCAACCGTCTCCATGAAGTTGGGCTACGGTCCCGCACACCGTTAGGCCGTCTTCCGCTACGCCCCAACATCGTGCAGCCCGCCTCCAGTGGTGTCGCGACAGGCGTGAATGGAGGGACGAATGGAGACGTGTCGTCTTCAGCGATGAGAGTCGCCTCTGCCTTGGTGCCAATGATGGTCGTATGCGTGTTTGGCGCCGTGCAGGTGAACGCCACAATCAGGACTGCATACGACCGAGGCACACAGGGCCAACACCCGGCATCATGGTGTGGGGAGCGATCTCCTACACTGGCCGTACACCTCTTGTGATCGTCGAGGGGACACTGAATAGTGCACGGTACATCCAAACCGTCATCGAACCCATCGTTCTACCATTCCTAGACCGGCAAGGGAACTTGCTGTTCCAACAGGACAATGCACGTCTGCATGTATCCCGTGCCACCCAACGTGCTCTAGAAGGTGTAAGTCAACTACCCTGGCCAGCAAGTTCTCCGGTTCTGTCCCCCATTGAGCATGTTTGGGACTGGATGAAGCGTCGTCTCACGCGGTCTGCACGTCCAGCACGAACGCTGGTCCATCTGAGGCGCCAGGTGGAAATGGCATGGCAAGCCGTTCCACAGGACTACATCCAGCATCTCTACGATCGTCTCCATGGGAGAATAGCAGTCTGCATTGCTGCGAAAGGTGGATATACACTGTACTAGTGCCGACATTGTGCATGCTCTGTTGCCTGTGTCTATGTGCCTGTGGTTCTGTCAGTGTGATCATGTGATGTATCTGACCCCAGGAATGTGTCAATAAAGTCTCCCCTTCCTGGGACAATGAATTCACGGTGTTCTTATTTCAATTTCCAGGAGTGTAGAAGAAAACAGCCCGTAACTGGAGACGATTGGGAGACAGTTGGGTTATGATCTTCGAGTTTGTGGAATGGGGGCTTCTAGGATACGTAACAGTGCTCGGAGACTTTAAGGAATAGTAACAACAAGTGGTATAGGATATGTGTACCAGAGAGAAGGTGGGTACCGAAAGTGAGGCAGGTGGGTGTTAGCTCGCCAAGGGCGGAGACGTGTGACATTAGTGAGAAGACGAATGTGGATACAAGTGCTGACTGACAGCCACTAGCATCGCTCATGGGGTGAAATCGCAGATCGAAATTTTTGGGGTAATACCGAGGACTGACTGCAGCCCTTTGATTTGGAGCCAGCTGGAGGGCTTCACAGAAGCTCCGTCGATTCTAATTTAGAGTACAGGAATTTTTTTTTCATTTACGCTATTAGGTACTCGTATATACATCAGACGCGCCTGTATTTCCGAGGTGGTTGGTCAATATATATCATTTTTCTATAAAAATTATTTGCACAAAATAAAGACTGAGAAAGTTACTTAAAAAACACACCTCAAAAGTGCAAGTTATTCTAAGCTTTCTTTATCCTTACATTTAACAAATACGGAAAAATTATTTAATAGCATGGTAGTACAGCTCTTTCAGAAAAAATTTTTTTAAGCTGTTAGTCAACCGCAGTTTCGTTGAAGGTAAGGTCCCAGAATTATTTACACACATTAAGAGGAAGGAAATGCACCTCAGCCTTGAAACAGAAAGAAGTGTACACGAGAGAAAAAAAATAGAAGTAAAATACAGAATTAATCTATGATTGGACTATACTCTGCAAACATTCGCAGGGCACCATTTGCGGTAAAAATTCGATTCCCGCAAGTAAATCCGATTGCGTAATGAAGACCATGGATGATGATAATTGTCAAAGAGTGTAGGCCTAAAATAGAAATCAGTAGAGTGGGAGAAGCACGATCTTAGAACGGGAGCCAATAACAAAGTCTTAGAACATTGAACTATACTCAAGCATATGTCCTGAAAGTCTTCAGCCGAAACCAAACACATGAGGCAAACATTTTCGGTCTCATGGTGACAGACAGACTCAAACATTCCGTTTCAGTGAACATACACATTACAAACAGAGTTTGCATCGCTCTTATATTGTCACAGGTAGGACGTGTCGAAGAAAATCTTATGAAAATTAGATTATTATTTCTGCGTTAAAAGTATGACAAATACATACAAAATGTATGGCTCTTAGGCAGAGATTGTGAAAGACCTGCGGAATAAGTTCACTCACCCCCATCCCCCTCCTTTATCGATAAAACTACGGCAGTATGTTTTGCTGCAAATGGGAAGAAATATACAACAAATTCCAGCTCAGGAGTTCATAGAAAAAGAGTAAAAAAGAAAATGTGCAGTCAAATTCTGGACAAAAGTATGAGTAGATTACCTCAATGTACAGTAACTTCTCTCAAATAGCAATGACAATGACTAACTATTAACAAAAAATTACATCTCAGGTACATAATCAAGTTGCAATGTAATTACTATTTTGACTATACAGGAGTTACACATCTAGAAGGACACCAAAGAAAAATTTGGAACAGTAACTAAAGTTCATGGAGAGGAAATAAAAATTTTGAGTTTTGCCGATGACACTGTAATGCTGACAGAGACAGCAAAGGACTTGCAAAACAGTTGAACGGAATGGACAGTGTCTTGAAAGAAGGATACAAGATGAACATCAACAACTACAAAACAAAGATAATGGAACGTAGTCGAACAAAATTAGGTGATGATGAGGGAATTACATAAGAAAACGAGACACTGAAAGTAGTAGATGAATTTTGCTCTTTGGTTAGCACATTAACCGACGATGGCAGAAACAGAGAGGATGTAAAATGTAGACAGGTAATGTTAAGAAAAGCGTGTTCGAATAAGAGAAATTTGTTCACGTCGAATATTGACTGAAGTATTGGGAATGCCTTTCTGGAGATATTTGTCTGGAGTGTAGCCATGCATGGAGGTGAAACATGAACGATACAGATTTTTGGCCGGCTGCTGTGGCGCAGCGGTTCTAGGCTCCTCAGTCCGGAACCGCGCTGCTGCTACGGTCACAGGTTCGAATCCTGCCTCGGGCATGAATGTGTGTGATGTCCTTAGGTTAGTTACGTTTAAGTAGCTCTAAGTCTAGGGGACTGATGATCTCAGATGTTAAGTCCCATAGTGCTCAGTGTCATTTGAACAAAACAATTTTGATAAGAAGAGTATAGAATCTTTTGTATCGTGGTGCTACAGAACAATGCTGAAGAAAAGGGGTCAAGTGTGTGGTACGATTCCACCCGTCTCCTTTTCCCAATAATCCCCTGTGTGATGTCATCTGTTTATAATGCGAAGGATGTAAGTGGCTTGTTATTAAATGTTATATATTGTTGTCTTAGAAACTGGTATAATCTACACTATTTTTAAACTGTGCTGTAAATTCCGGAAGCGTCTTAATTTACGAAGGTGTGGTTATGCACTACCCTAAGAACACAGCTTAAATGTTTGCTAGAGAAATGAGTAACGATCACATGTATAATCTTGGTTCTCATAAGTATGTGACGCAATTGTTTATTACAAATAATTTGCTGTTTTTTTCTCTCTTTGCAATATGTGACGCCTTGGAGGGACGGCGTACTTGAACTGGACTGTTCTCGAAGGTGTGTGTGCGTGAATTCCTAAGGTACCAAACTGCTGAGGTCATCGGTCCCTAGACTTACACACTATTTAAACTAACTTAATTTAGCTTATGCTAAGAACAACACACTCCCACACCCACGTCCGAGGGAGGACTTGAACCTCCGGCGGGATTGGCTGCGCAATCCATGACATGGCGCCTCAAACCGCACGGCCACTCCGCGCATCTGTTCTCGAAAACATCATGTTATTGTTAACGGTGGGGGCACTCTTGCTACGAATGTTTGTGTTTGTGGTAATGGTTCAGTTTAATGGTACCGAGCCTTTGGTAGATACTGTTTTTTTTTTTGTTTGTTGTTGGAATGATGCTCGTTTTACTGTCGTACTTTTACTTTCTCCTTGCCCGACCCCCCCCCCCCCCCCACCAATTATCGCGGTTGTTCCATTAGTTTCCCTTCATTTAGTGTGGGCGCCATCTTAAAGGATGTAAGTGGCCTGTTATTAAATTATAAATGAGTGGTCCTAATCACTGGTGTAAGATATGCTGTTTATTCCAGTTGGGAAGTCCTCGATCAAAGTTGACAGGTGGAATCGAACTGTGCGCCAATCCTGCGGAAAGCGCAGGACAACATATTACTTACTTCCACATACGTCTCGCGAAATCACCACATCGAGAAAATTCCAGAAACTAGAGCTAACACACGTGGCAACCAACAATCATTCTTCCCACGATCCATTTGCGAATGGAACGGGAAGGCGGTATGAAATGGTGGTACAAGAAGTAGCGTCCACCACACACAGTCGGTGGTGGTGGTTAGTGTTTAACGTCTCGTCGACAACGAGGTCATTAGAGACGGAGCGCAAACTCGGGTTAGGAAAGGATTGGGAAGAAATCGGGCGTGCCCTTTCAAAGGAACCATCCCGGCATTTGCCTAAAACGATTTAGGGAAATCACGGAAAACCTAAATCAGGATGGCCGGAGACGGGGTTGAACCGTCGTCCTCCCGAATGCGAGTCCAGAGTGCTAACCACTGCGCCACCTCGCTCGGTTACACACACAGTCGGGTGGATTGCAGAGTACTGACGTAGATTATGTACATGTAGATATCTCAGGACTACCAGCATCAGTATTTATTGCTTTTATTGGCCCTCGAGTATCACTAGTCTATAGTAAACAAAGAGAGACAAGATATGTAGAAGTCTATTCGCATATTTCAAAGCACACTGACAAATGGTGCGTACCTGCAACAAACTACTGGGAGTTCGGTTTACCTGATACACATTACTTGTACTGAAAATATGAAAGCAAACTAATAAGATGAGTTACAAAGTCGTACAGGACACAGCAAAAAGGTAAAATGAAACAAAGAAACTGTTCCCATTGGGACACTCACCTCATTTCGAACTCGTCGGTACCGAACTAGCAGAGTGCTTCGCTTGGAAGCATCAAACCAAGTTTCTTTAGTGGCTGTATGATTTGGAACTTATGGGCTCCACATGTTCTCAACACTGCAGGCGTGGCCGAGATATATTGTTGAGCACAGAGCTGTCTGTACATGGGAAAAGGGAGAGCCCATTATCACTCGCATACCGTGACACCACTGCTGTATTCCATGACGGGGCACATCAGACGGGTGATAGTGAAACACTGTTGTGATTGTGGGAAGTCTATAAAATAACAGGGAGGCCACATACGTGCAAGGTAACTTTGAATTAGCACACGCAAAAGAAAGGAACCGTTGAAATCTTAAAGTGACGTATTAGCATTAACAGACGGCGCACGGTAAGGCGGGCTGCTAGTGGTTGCGGGGTAACGGTTTCACCGGTCCTTGCATCGGCCGTCTAACACTCCCTTTGTTCCTTTGTTGTTGTACAGACCAGTGAAGCCTTTGGCACGACAAAATCGTAGACTAATGACGTCTTTAGTCTTATGGTACCGACAGAGAATCAGAACGTTAAAGTATCTTACTGCAGTAAATCCAATCTACGCTTGAGGAAGGATTTTACAGTACGGTTGAAACAACAGTTATTTTTATGGTATGTTTTACTTTATGTGGATGTCGTGACGGTATACTCTAATACAGTGTTCATCAAACTGCGACACGAGGCCCAATCTCGTATTCGTGCGGCCAGCAGTTCTGTCTTGTTTTATAAAAGTAAACATCTAGCAATTAACAGCCGAGTCCGCCGGCCGCTGTGAGCGTACGGGTTGTAGGCGCTTCACTCCGGAATCTCGCTGATGCTACGGTAGCAGGTTCGAATCCTGCCTCGGGCATGAATATGTGTGATGTCCTTAGGTTAGTTAGGTTTAAGTAGTTCTAAGTTCTAGGGGACTGATGACCACAGATGTTAAGTCCCATAGTGCTCCGAGCCATTTGAACCATTTAAACAGCCCAGTCCAGGAACGTCAGCCAACTTTAAGAGTTCCTTAAGAGTATAGTTTTCCTGCTCAGTAACAAACAAAAATAGAGAGACAGTAATATTTTAAGATGAACTTAATCTTAAGTGATGTTCGTGACTCCGGCTGTGATCACCGTTTATTGCTTGTCTTCCAGTACTGGCAACTAATGACCCTGCGCTACTCGTACCGATCTGATCTTGTTCTTCATTTTTTTTACCTTTGTCCGCATCTACGCATTCTTACCATCGGCCGGCCGCTGTGGCTGAGCGGTTCTACGCGCTTCACTCCAGGACCGCGCTGCTGCAACGGTCGTAGGTTCAATTCCTGCCTCGGGCATGGATGTGTCTGATGTCTCCGTCCTTAGTTTGGTTAGGTTTAAGTAGTTCTAAGTTCTAGGGGACACATGGCCCTAGATGCTAAATCCCATAGTGCTCAAAGCCATTTTTTTTATCATCGGAACTGGCGTGGTTAATTTTAGTGGTGATTAGATGTGCTAGTTAACGACACCTTGTTACCCTCCGGTATAAGACATCTGTACCTCAGCTGTCTGAGGTAGTGTTATGCGCGTGAAAGTGAGAGAAAGTTTTCTAAATGTTTGCGAATCGTGTAACTGAGACGAGACTCGGGTATCACCCCGGTATTCGCCGAGGCTGGCCGGCACAGCAAACCTCGTCGTTAATCCGCCGGGCGGATGTGAAGTGGGGGTGACGCACCTCCCCGCATGCCAGAACCGGAGCTTTAACGCTCTCTGCTATCCGTAATCTCGTACCGATCAGCAGCTTTAGTGTAGATTTTGACACAGAAGTAACATGGATAAGTGAACACACATTACGGAAATGTCCACATTCAATTGCGGTACTTCCTTTATAGCAAGTAACATTAAACATGTAGTAATCATTCGTGGTTTAGTCGCATATTACACAATGAATTTAAATACAAGTTCAAGTACTGTTCCAAACATTTAATGATGTAGCCGGCCGGTGTGGCATTGCGGTTCTAGGCGCTTCAGTCTGGAAAAGCGTGACCGCTACGGTCGCAGGTTCGAATCCTGCCTCGGGCATGGATGTGTGTGATGTGCTTAGGTTAGTTAGATTTAAATAGTTCTACGTTCTAGGGGACTGATGACCACATATGTTAAGTCCCATGGTGCTGAGAGCCATTTGAACCAAGTTAATCACGTACCCGTACAGACAACACAGCACCCCTTCGTTAGGCGGTAACAGTGACACATGTCTGTGCGCTGGGGTCACTGGGGATTGTAGCAATCAAAAGAAAGAAAAGCCGACAGCAAGTGTTCAAAATGGTACGACTTTTAACGATCAATACTTGCGGAGCTAGCAGCCAACTTGTAGTGCCCTATTGGCTGTTAAACAAAAGTGTTTGACGACAATTTCCCTAATGTGTTTCAATGATCTCGAGAATTATAGTTAACATTAATATTAAGAGAACAGCTTTAGTCTATTGATAAACATAATGACTCAGCACCTGAAGAATAATTTGGAAAATATTTCGAGTAGATTTCCCCACCATGTTATAGTTCTGGGTGGAGATTTTAATTTGCCGGATATAGACTGGGAGACTCAAACGTTCATAACGGGTGGCAGGGACAAAGAATCCAGTGAAATATTTTTAAGTGCTTTATCTGAAAACTACCTTGAGCAGTTAAACAGAAAACCGATTCGTGGAGATAATATATTAGACCTTCTGGTGACAAACAGACCCGAACAATTTGAATCAGTTAATGCAGAACAGGGAATCAGCGATCATAAAGCGGTTACTGCGTCGATGATTTCAGCCGTAAATAGAAATATTAAAAAAAGGTAGGAAGATTTTTCTGTTTAGCAAAAGTGACAAAAAGCAGATTACAGAGTACCTGACGGCTCAACACAAAAGTTTTGTCTCAAGTGCAGATAGTGTTGAGGGTCAGTGGACAAAGTTCAAAACCATAGTACAATATGCGTTAGATGAGTATGTGCCAAGTAAGATCGTAAGAGATGGGAAAGAGCCACCGTGGTACAACAACCGAGTTAGAAAACTGCTGCGGAAGCAAAGGGAACTTCACAGCAAACATAAACATAGCCAAAGCCTTGCAGACAAACAAAAATTACGCGAAGCGAAATGTAGTGTGAGGAGGGCTATGCGAGAGGCTTTCAATGAATTCGAAAGTAAAGTTCTATGTACTGACTTGGCAGAAAATCCTAAGAAATTTTGGTCCTATGTCAAAGCGGTAGGTGGATCAAAACAAAATGTCCAGACACTCTGTGACCAAAATGGTACTGAAACAGAGGATGACAGACTAAAGGCCGAATTACTAAATGTCTTCTTCCAAAGCTGTTTCACAGAGGAAGACTGCACTGTGCTTCCTTCTCTAGATTGTCGCACAGTTGACAAAATGGTAGATATCGAAGTAGACGACAGAGGGATAGAGAAACAATTAAAATCGCTCAAAAGAGGAAAGGCCGCTGGTCCTGATGGGATACCAGTTCGATTTTACACAGAGTACGCGAAGGAACTTGCCCCCCTTCTTGCAGCGGTGTACCGTAGGTCTCTAGAAGAGCGAAGCGTTCCAAAGGATTGGAAAAGGGCACAGGTCATCCCCGTTCTCAAGAAGGGACATCGAACAGATGTGCAGAACTATAGACCTATATCTCTAACGTCGATCAGTTGTAGAATTTTGGAACACGTATTATGTTCGAGTATAATGTCTTTTCTGGAGACTAGAAATCTACTCTGTAGGAATCAGCATGGGTTTCGAAAAAGACGATCGTGTGAAACCCAGCTCGCGCTATTCGTCCACGAGACTCAGAGGGCCTTAGACACGGGTTCACAGGTAGATGCCGTGTTTCTTGACTTCCGCAAGGCGTTTGACACAGTTCCCCACAGTCGTTTAATGAACAAAGTAAGAGCATACGGACTATCAGATCAATTGTGTGATTGGATTGAGGAGTTCCTAGATAACAGAACGCAGCACGTCATTCTCAATGGAGAGAAGTCTTCCGAAGTAAGAGTGATTTCAGGTGTGCCGCAGGGGAGTGTCATAGGACCGTTGCTATTCACAATATACATAAATGACCTGGTGGATGACATCGGAAGTTCACTGAGGCTTTTTGCAGATGATGCTGTGGTGTATCGCGAGGTTGCAACAATGGAAAATTGTACTGAAATGCAGGAGGATCTGCAGCGAATTGACGCATGGTGCACGGAATGGCAATTGAATCTCAATGTAGCGAAGTGTAATGTGATGCGAATACATAGAAAGATAGGTCCCTTATCATTTAGCTACAAAATAGCAGGTCAGCAACTGGAAGCAGTTAATTCCATAAATTATCTGGGAGTACGCATTAGGAGTGATTTAAAATGGAATGATCATATAAAGTTGATCGTCGGTAAAGCAGATGCCAGACTGAGATTCATTGGAAGAATCCTAAGGAAATGCAATCCGACAACAAAGGAAGTAGGTTACAGTACGCTTGTTCGCCCAGTGCTTGAATACTGCTCAGCAGTGTGGGATCCGCACCAGGTAGGGTTGATAGAAGAGATAGAGAAGATCCAACGGAGAGCAGCGCGTTTCGTTACAGGATCATTTAGTAATTGCGAAAGCGTTACGGAGATGATAGATAAACTCCAGTGGAAGACTCTGCAGGAGAGACGCTCAGTAGCTCGGTACGGGCTTTTGTTGAAGTTTCGAGAACATACCTTCACCGAAGAGTCAAGCAGTATATTGCTCCCTCCTACGTATATCTCGCGAAGAGACCATGAGGATAAAATCAGAGAGATTAGAGCCCACACAGAAGCATACCGACAATCCTTCTTTCCACGTACAATACGAGACTGGAATAGAAGGGAGAACCGATAGAGGTACTCAGGGTACCCTCCGCCACACACCGTCAGGTGGCTTGCGGAGTACGGATGTAGATGTAGAGTAGATGTAGACTTGGTCAATTGCCCTGAACTACTGGTCTGCTTCCTGGCTGTGCAAAGGAATCAGTTTTGCGCTAATAAGTTACACCAATGACTGTGCCAACAGAGTGCTCGTTAACTGTGTTCCCGGACTTGTCAACCTCTTTTCTGTTCACTGTGTTGACTTCGAATACCAGAAAGCATTGCGATGATACAAGGAACAGCTTTCTTGTAAATATAATCAGCAGTTTAATATGTGAACATAGATATACTTTAAGTTATTGTGTGGTAGTAAGCACACTATCTTTAGGGGGCAGAAGAGACGTCACAGAGTGGGAAGGGCTCAGCAAAGCAAGAAGTAGACCTATTGTGTTTTTGGCGTGGCGTGAGGATCTAAGTCTTAATTAGTACAAAACCCAATGACTTTAGATAAATGCATGTCGTACCACTATATCTTAACATACTACGACAATGAGTCATCAGATCTGAATTATGTAGCAGGTATATTTTTAAAATTGTGATAGGACTTCATAGACTGTCGTAGTTATTTAATACCCTTGGAACTACACTGAGATCATTTTGATGAAATTTATTGAAAAATGGGGGTTCCAGTAATGTCAGTACAGACGTTGGGTGTACGCACATAGTGAGTAGCACGGCGGTTATTGTAAAATCATTAAAGCGGAAAGTAAATTAAGCCACTATTTATACTGGGTCCGCTAAAGGAGAAACTGTCCACGTAATGGCAAGACCAAATTGTGGTTGCCTGAGTGTAAGAGTGTGGTATGAAGATACTATAGATAAATGCATACGTCTACCTAAAATCACAAAGCTCGATGCTGCTGGTTGTCTGTTTTTTAACCACATCGGTAATATATTATCCGTTGCAGTGGTGTGTCTGGCACTCCCGCAGTCTCGGCTTTTAGCTGCTGCACGCACGTCTTTTAGCGTACTACTACGCACTACCGGTGAGTGTTCTTGTCATTCCGTTGTAGCCTCCTTGTGTGATTATGAAGCAATGTTGGTGGTCGCTACTGGTAGCTTCTTTCGGGACCAAAACTATCATAAACTACGGCGTGTACGTTTCTATCTTGCAGTCAGTACCCAATGTTGTCTTGAGACCACAACCAGCGTAAAATACAACTTGTACATTTCTGTTTTCAGACACTGCCCAGAGCGGGTCTGAAAAGTGTTTCGATCAGAAGAGTGGGGTCAGCAGTTAATGGGTAGGTAGCTTATTATGGTAACGAAGTGTATTTATTGTGCAGACTCTTCTCGACTCGATATTTTCTACTGGTTATGTCTTCAAGGTTCTGACTTCTCCTTGACAAAAGTTGGTTATTACGTGAGACCACCACCAATGAGTCCATTCTCATCAATTCTGCATACGCAGCAAAACAAATGTCGCCGGTAGTCGTATCTCATAGTCAAAGGCTACAACTTTCCCCCTCCATTGATGGCTCTAGTGGCTAGTTTATCACAACAGGATTCTTTCTCATCTACCTCCATAAACACTTCTTATATTTTTTTCCATGGATTTTTCTGGTAAAACATTTATGTTTTTAGGTGTATCTTCAATCTTAATTTCCAATGTCTTTCTTTATGACATTTATGACGTTTCAAATGCTTCTAAATTTTCCAGAATCCTTGAACATTTCATTTTCACTGTGTCACATCACTTCGCTTCACTTTCGCAATGTTGTAAATTCCTTCCCCAGTGTATACAAATGTTTGATATCGACCGGTTTATTTTACTGAAGGTTTCTTTAGGTCTCTTTAAAATGTTGGTAATGTCTGTTACACTTCTGTCGTATTTCTCTGATCTTACTTTCCCACATAGAAGAAATTCTTCTGTTTTCCCCACTACGGTGTGCCAAATTTATTCATTAACCATATCGACGATGAGATAAATCTTTCCTTTGAATTTTCTTCAACGTGCTGCTCGTACGTCTCTTTATGTGGTCCACGATCTTTCTAGATAATATAAATTAGTTGTCAATATTTATTACTCATTCACTTCAGCATTCTGAGATTCTTGTACCAGTTGATTTATTAAAAACTTTCTCTAGGCCCTAGAATATCAGAACAGCATCATGATTTACATTAAATCTTCCTACCAGTACGTTATAATTGTTCATGTGCTATCACATAAATTTCTGAATTTAAAGTAATCTTCTGGTACATGGAATTTTACTTTTTCCTGTGTTCCAAATGATTGCAAAAGAGCACAGGTAGTCCCAGTCTTCAAGAAGGGTCATCGAGCAGATACGGAAAACTATAGAACTGTATCTCCGACATCGATCTGTTGTAAAATTTTAGAACATGTTTTTTCCTCTCGTATCATGTCATTTCTGGGAACCCAGAATCTACTCTGTAGGAATCAACATGGATACCGGAAACAGCGATCGTGTGAGACCCAACTGGCTTTATTTGTTCATGAGACCTAGAAAATATTAGACACAGGCTCCCAGGTAGATGCTATTTTCCTTGACTTCCCGAAGGCGTTCGATACAGTTCTGCACTGTCGCCTGATAAACAAAATAACAGCCTACGGAATATCAGACCAGCTGTGTGGCTGGATTGAAGAGTTTTTATCAAACAGAACGCAGCATGTTGTTATCAATGGAGAGACGTCTACAGACGTTAAAGTAACCTCTGGCGTGCCACAGGGGAGTGTTATGGGACCATTGCTTTTCACTATATATGTAAATGACCTAGTAGATAGTGTCGGAAGTTCCATGCGGCTTTTCGCGGATGATGCTGTAGTATACAGAGAAGTTGCAGCATTAGAAAATTGTAGCGAAATGCAGGAAGATCTGCAGCGGATAGGCACTTGGTGCAGGGATTGGCAACTGACTCTTAACATAGACAAATGTAATGTATTGCGAATACATAGAAAGAAGGATCCCTTATTGTATAATTATACGATAGCGGAACAAACACTGGTAGCAGTTACTTCTGTAAAATATCTTGGAGTATGCTCTGCGGAACGATTTGAAGTGGAATGATCATTTAGAATTAACTGCTGGTAAGGCGGGTGCCAGGTTGAGACTAATTGGGAGAGTCCTTAGAAAATGTAGTCCATTGTAGGTGGCTTACAAAATACTCGTTCGATCTATACTTGAGTATTGCTTATCAGTGTGGGATCCGTACCAGTTGACAGAGGAGATAGAGAAGATCCAAAGAAGAGCGGTGCGTTTCGTCACAGGGTTATTTGGTAAGCGTGATAGCGTCAGGGAGATGTTTAGCAAACTCAAGTGGCAGACTCTGCCAGAGAGGCGCCCTGCATCGCGGTATAGCTTGCTGTCCAGGTTTCGAGAGGGTGTGTTTCTGGATGAGGTATCTAATATATTGCTTTCCATTGCTTATACCTCCCGAGGAAATCACGAATGTAAAATTAGAGAGATTGGAGCGCGCACGGAGGCTTTCCGGCAGTCGTTCTTCCCGTGAACCATACGCGACTGGAACAGGAAAGGGAGGTAATTATAGTGACACGTAAAGTGCCCTCCGCCACACACCGTTGGGTGGATTGCTGAGTTTAAATGTAGATGTATAATTTTGCTCAGCACGTTAGAAAATGCCAGTAGTGACTACTCGTTCGATAGCTTTTACATCTGAAATTAACGTTCTCCTGCAGATTGTGTGGAGTGCCTATTATTTCACTTCTGAACAAATAAAAATTCAAACTGCTGATTCCCTCATTGATTCTAGTAGACATGACGGTTATCTTATCAACTTCTACTGCCACATTTTGACTCAGTTGCATGTTTTGATGAAGGATTCTTGAGTTTGTGAAAAAGTCTATAAAATGCCCCATATTGTGTTTTTCGGTGTTTCTTTTGTTTATGACATGTGATATGTGTGTCGTTTGATGTGTTAGAATCTATCTTGTAAGGGATTGTTTCAGATTTTTTTTAAATTGCTGGAGATACCTCATCTTGTCCTTCCTTCTCCAAATTGTTTCCCGCCCCACCCATTATCACTACATGGTCCACTTTTGAAATATCCTTACGTAAACACCCTAAGTCCTCTATCACTTGACTTGGCCCGGCATTTGATTTAAAAATGTTTGTGGCCTGGTGCGCTGCCCCTAAGCTCTCATGTAGATGACGGCCTACCCGTCGGCCATGGCTACTTCCCAGTAGCAGCACATTCTTCTAACACATTGTCGATTCCTAGGCTTCCTGACATCGGGTGAAAAGGGTGCTGTATATTTCCCGCTCCTAGTGCTGCCTGAGGCACTTCTCTATTGCACTCAAGCCGTAATAGATATTCGTTTTTACTGTTGATGATGAAACTATCAGACAGCGTCGTCTTTATCCCTATATTCCTTCCATCTGACATTTATCGGCCACCCTCCCTCTCTCTATCTCCCTTGATCCTGATAAGCTGATAAGCTCCTTTCTTGCTTCCACCAGCTGTGCTTAAAGGGCATAAATTTTCCTTTCCTGTTCCTTAATCAAAGTTTTCATACTGTATGTTCTGCAATCCCAGGAAAGATCCTCTTCTATTTTCCCAAAGTTCCCCCCACTGCATCTCCCCAAATGAAAATATTCCCTACAGGGTTGGCAACAAACCCCATGTTGACTACCTTATACCTGTTCTCACATTTTCCACTCATAGTCAATTTCGAAAGATGAATTGAGTTTAATTTTAAAGAATGCTTCAGGTTCGTCAAATTGTCTGATTTCAAATTACACGAGCTGTTTTTAAGAAAAAGCTCATTAAGAAAGTTAAATATTCATTTGTGTACAAGGACAGACACTACAGCAACTATAAAAAACGGAAGAAATGTATTTAACACTACTTACTGTAAAAAATGTACTTTTTATGAAGGAAATATGCCAGTGTACCTCAGTCGTTGGCCTTCTTGGAATCGTTGTGTCCCAAACGTGTTGCCTGGGATTGTACGACAGGTTTCCAGGAGAATGGCAAATCGTCGGTTGGCCTAAGTGAGCGGGAATCTTCACCGAAAATGTTGTTGAAACTTCCTTTCTACGAAAGGTAAGGTTTGGGATTAGTATTGAGTGACGAACACTGACTGCTTTACAATTTCTCTCTTTATTCAGAGAATACCCTCAGCCTAGGATTATTTGCTCAAAATGAGCTGTATCTATGAAAGACCAAGTCCTTGCACAGTGACTATCACCATTTTGTCTGTTAAACATCCTGTCAGTACCTCCAGTCCGCACCCACTGCAAAACACGCAGGAATCCTCAACTACCCAGCTAGAACTCCATCTACTGCTCCGCCCTGCGGCGGATAACTCTCCTCAACCCTGTTTCTGTTAAAACTGTCATTTAAAACTGCTATCTGTTTCTGTTAATATTGCTGTCTCTCCACTTCCAGCAGGACCTGCCTGCCCTGTCTACCGCTGTCTGCTCAAACCTGAGTGACTCTCCGTTGGTAGCGCCTGCATACGAGGTTTAATAAATTTCTCATTCGCCCCGGCCAATCTCTGACATGGCTTAATATTGAAGGGCCTTCGCCGTCTCACTGGCTGCAACTGTACACTGTTGTAAATTCATGTCGTGGACCTGCTAGAGGATCTTCATGTCCTATACCTGCCCCCTCTAGAGACCCTCTTATTTTCACCCTGAATAATATTTATGTCTTACAGTATTGTTTCTCAAGCGTGGCTGGCGTCCCCATGGCGGCACCGGTTGAGGAGATCAGGTCTACGTGACTTGAAGCATCTGAAATTTTAAGTAAGCCTTTAGGCATACTTTGGTGCTGCTTACCTGCCTAATAACTTTATCATTGTTATGCTTATGGAGCTTTTTCCTCTTATTAACTCTTGAGATTCAGCTGGCGTTTGCATAGATACAAGACAGAATAAATTGTTGTCATCTTATGGAGGGCTTTGGTAGGTTCAGGTCTGGGGTTGCCCTGTACATCAGCAGTAATGCACAACATGGGAAACAGACTTTCCTGATGTCCCTCCTTGGAGATAAAGAAAGGTTTTAAAAATGTAAGGATACTAAGAAATATTTTTGAATTAATATTCTGAATACAACATTAAGCAGTAAAGTGATGTCTTCATGAATTGTTGACAAGCTTATCTCTCTCAGGAATTACATTTCCTGATAAATATGCGATATATGGCTGTTCAAAGAGAAGAATGTAGTTTTCAGGTCTAGGGAAAGTGAGACTTCGTGTTATAATATGGATAAGGATGTCATGGCGATATATGCCCACATCACTTTATTTAAGGGCAGGGAAATGGAAATTTTTATTTTGACATCTTTCAAAAGTGGTTTATCACTTCAGCTCTAAGATAAAGGAATCATGGATTATGCGTGATTGCAGTAAGATGCAGAACTCCAGCACACTTTGTTTTTCAGGTGCATAATTTCCTTGATGAACAGAATGAGAGTTTCACTCTGCAGCGGAGTGTGCGCTGATATGAAACTTCCTGGCAGATTAAAACTGTGTGCCCGACCGAGACTCGGACTCGGGACCTTTGCCTTTCGAGGGCAAGTGCTCTACCATCTGAGCTACCGAAGCACGACTCACGCCCGGTACTCACAGCCTCACTTCTGCCAGTACCTCGTCTCCTACCTTCCAAACTTTCCAGAAGCTCTCCTGCGAACCTTGCAGAACTAGCACGAAGTCGTGCTTCGGTAGCTCAGATGGTAGAGCACTTGCCCGCGAAAGGCAAAGGTCCCGAGTTCGAGTCTCGGTCGGGCACAGAGTTTTAATCTGCCAGGAAGTTTCCTTGATGAACAGTTTGAAGGCTTCTAGATTGATTATGGGTCAGCAACGGGCAGCACGAAGCGCGGACCCTGAAATGCCTGGTAACTCGTTATGGAGAACCATTATGTATCCCGTGGCGCAACGCTGATACCAGTAATAGATTTCTTTTAAGGACGGTGCACATATAAGCTCATATTGATGCATAGCGACACACAGTTTTTATAGTAAAGTACTCCAAAACGAACTATAGATAAATTACGATCCGCAAGGACACCGTATTTTGCAGATAAATGCAAACTGAGCACTAGTTGTGATTACACTGAAAAACGTTTAGGAACGAACGGTTTTGGTGAGAGTGTTTATTTTTCAGCATGAGGAAATGGGGGCAGTGCAACAAAATCATTAATGTCTAACAGACTCTCCAATTAGCGAGATAGAGACCAAGCTGACTATTCAGATCACTAGAGATGGACGTGTGTCGACAGTCATATTTGCCGACTACTTGATGAATAACGTGTTGGTAAATACGGCTATTTATAGGTGTGACTATGGTATATGTAGCTGGTATATAAACAGTGCAAACGCTTTTGATCTGTCCACAAACCACTTACTTTTTTGGTTCCTGTGCTTTTCATATAATAGAACAACAATATTTGACAAAAATCTGAAACTAACAACGGCGACTGTGATTTTTCTTATTGGATAATAGAAACAGGGTGTTGACAAGAAAATGACATTGAAAATTGTGTTATTATCATAGATACCAACTCCCAATAGTGTACACATAAATAGGATTGTTGCGCCGACGGTTCCCCCGTGCGGTAGCACACGGCTCTTGTGACGACTGAGTAAAACGACATCATACAGAGGGTACCGCCAAGTCAGCTCAGTAACTAGGTACTTGCAAGAACACCCGTTCAGTACGTAAGAATCAGTGTTCAACAACCTGGTGTTGCTGCAGTCACTGGACACGTCTTCTGCAAGGAGAAGTTGTGATATCTTTACAGTACCACCAGGGCTGTGAAATTACTAACATGACTGGGAAAATGGATCATTATGTCACGGTTGCTCAATGGCGCGGCATCATGCATTGGGTTGGAGGAAAAAACCGATACTGTTCGAGAAACAACAACGGACCTGGCTGGCATAAATGCCGCCAGATGTAGGTACTGGTTATCAGCCGTCACTAGCTGCTAGCCGATGGAAGGTCCAGGGCAGTCTAAGGTCGGAGGCGAACCAGGCAGCTACAGTCACTACAGACTCTGCCTTGCTGAGTGAAAATTATGCCAACATGGCGCCCTTCCAGCGGCGGGACATCTGTCGGGTCACTGTCATGTGCCGCAAGTAGCCTACCTGTTGGACTGAGTTACGAGATGATACCATCCTGCTGGCCAGTCTTCATCACATTGTGTGGTCAAGCATACATAGCTCATACCACCACTATCAGGCATCCCAGTTACCAGATGCATAGCCTACTGAGCTTCAGAAAAAGGCCAGGAATCGTGGCCACTTCTGCTCTCCTGCAATGTCCGCTGCCACCACCCCAAATCAATGTCTGTGTAGTCCAGCCAAAGAAGGAAAATTACGGGAAAAATATGTAGTTGCAAGTTTTAGCACAGTGCTAGAAGTGAAAGTCCTGAACAACATACTTAAAGTCCTGATGGGTTGGGCGTGAGCGCTGGTTGGGAGGGGGAAGGGGGGCTTTTAAAAGTAATTTTTTGATGTTTTCTCGAATGCAGAAAATCTGCGGCTTATAGCGAAAATGTTTCTTACTACAAACTGTGTGCACAGATTTACACAGATTCTGTCCGTATGCGTCGCTTCTGTTAGTATTATTAGTATACACAGATGAGCCAAACATTATGATAACCTTTTAATAGCTTGTTTGTCCGTCTCTGGAATGAAATACTTCAAGGATCCAACAGAATGTTGGTAGGTTTATGGAGGTATGTAGCATTAGACGTCTACGCACAGATCATGTAATTCGTGGAAATAACGGGTTGCTGATCTGCGTACGAGGTAAAGGTGCCCGATAGAGACGCAGATAGGTTCCATCGCCGAGACATCAACGTGAGTTCACTATAAGGCTGCCAAAACCACTGTAACACAATTCAGGCTCTGGGACACGGACAACTATACTGCTGCAAGATGACATCTCCGTCGGGGAAGACTTTGAGCGTGAGGAGATGCAGGTGGTTCGTAACTATCAGCATGTCTTCGATTACTACCACAGGTCCCATGCAAGCGCATGAGAATATATCACAGAGCATTATATAGGTCCCACCAGCATGCTCTCGTGACGCGCAACAAATTTTGAGCCGCCGTTCACCTCAATGACGGTATTCATAAAACGAACATCGACCTAGTGTAGCGAAAATGTGATTCACCCGAAGAGCCTACACGTTTCCGGTGATCGACGGTCGAATCCCGATGGCCCCATGTCCACTGCAATCTAATTGACGATGTCACTGGATCAACTTGCGAACAAGTACGGATAGTCTATTGTGGAGCTTCATGTTCAACATGGTACGATGAACGGTGTGCTCCGGAACACTTGTGGGTACTCCCGTCCTGTGATCTTTCGGCAGAGATGTCACAGATCACCATCCGTCCTTCTTTACAGAAAAGACAAGCCTCCGAGCTCCACGTTCTGCGGAGAGTCGTAAATGTCTAATCATGAAGCGCCTAATGGTAGTTTCCCTGTCCTTTTAAATCTTTCCGTAGATGCTCACGTGAACATTTGACCAGCCTCACCGTTTTCAAGATATTCATCCAAAGGCTCTACGTAAAAATGATCTGACCTTTGTCAAAGTCGCTTATCTCAATGAATTTCCCCATTTGCAGCCCACATCTTCGCTTGGGTGATCCCCTACCCGTGTCCGCTCCGCTTGTGTAATTTTGTTACTGCATAACGTGCCCCTCAACGGCACCATGCGACATACAACGTCGCTGTGGGCTGTTGTCACAATGTTTTGGCTTATCAGTCAACATCTGAGTTTCATGTAGCGTTAACGTAGTTTGTGGAAAATATATATTCCCAGGCATGTGTGAACGCTGCGTCGCCAGTGATTCATAAGGAGAGCTGCGGAAGCTGGATGTAACTTTGTAAGACAACCTGTGGTTGCTTTTTGTGACGTAGTGGGTTAGACAGAGCGAGGAATCACATGCTCGATCTTCAGGCTGCAGACCAATGAAGGAGGGAAGTGCATGAAGACAAAGGCGTGTGAAATCTTATGGGACTTACCTGCTAAGGTCATCAGTCCCTAAGCTTACGCACTACTTAACCTAAACTATCCTAAGGACAGACACACACACCCATGCCCGAGGGAGGACTCGAACTTCCGCCGGGACCAGCCGCACAGTCCATGACTGCAGCGCCTCAGTCCGCTCGGCTAGTCCCGCGCGGCGCATGAAGACAATCTGGCGAGCCACTTTCCGTCGCGCTTGTACCCATACCCTTTCACCCGCTGTAGTAGAATTTGTCTCTTAATACGCCTCTATTGCAGTTAGACCCATGTAATACTTGTTTTTACCCAACTTCATTTAAAAGTAAGCATTAATTTTAAAGCGCTAAAACAATATTTTTAATAATCTGCAATTGTTCCATCTCCTGCGATGCAGAAACTAAACTACTGGCCATTAAAATTGCTACACCACGAAGAAGTCGTGCTACAGATGCGAAATAAAACCGACATGAAGAAGATGCTGTGATATGCAAATGATTAGCTTTGCAGAGCAGTCACACAAGGTTGGCGCCTGTGGTGACACCTACAACGGTGCTGACATGAAGAACCGATTTCTCATACACAAACAGCAGTTGACCGGCGTTGCCTGGTGAAACGTTGCTGTGATGCCTCGTGTAAGGAGGAGAAATGTTTACCATCACGTTTCTGACTTTGATAAAGGTCGGATTATAGCCTATCGCGACATTGCTGCTCGCGTTGGTCGAGATCCAATGACTGTCAGCAGAATATGCAATCGGTGGGTTCAGGAGGGTAATACGGAACCCCCTGCTGGATCCCAACGGCCTCGTATCACTAGGAGTCTAGATGACAGGCATCTCATCCGCATGTCTGTACCGGAATGTGCAGCCACATCTCGATCCATGAGTCAACAGATGGGGACGTTTACAAGACAACAACCATCTGCACTAACAGTTCGACGACGTTTGCAGCAGCATGTACTATCAGCTCGGAGACCATGGCTGCGGCTACCCTTGACGCTGCATCACAGACAGGAGCGCCTGCCATGGTGTACTCAACGACGAACCTGGGTGCACGAATGGCAAAACGTCATTTTTTCGGATGAATCCAGGTTCTGTTTCCAGCATCATGATGGTCGCATCCGTGTTTGGTGACATCGCGGTAAACGCACATTGGTAACGTGTATTCGTCATCGCCGTAGTGGAGTATCACCCGGCGTGATGGTATGGGTTGCCATTGTTTACACGTCTCGGTCACCTCTTGTTCGCACTGACGGCACTTTGAACAGTGTACGTTGCATTTCAGATGTGTTACGACCCGTGGATCTACCCTTCATTCGATCCATGCGAAACCCTACATTTCAGCAGGATAATGCACGACTGCATGTTGCAGGTCCTGTACGGGCCTTTCTGGATACAAAAAATGTTCGGCCTCTGCCCTGGCGAGCACATTCTCCAGATCTCTCACCAACTGAAAACGTCCTGTCAATGGTGGCCGAGCAACTGGCTCGTCACAATACGACAGTCACTACTCTTGATGAACTGTGGTATCGTGTTGAAGCTACAAGGACAGCTGTACCTGTACACGCCATCCAAGCTCTGTTTGACTCAATGCTCGATCGTATCAAGGCCGTTATAACGGCCAGAGGTGGTTGTTCTGGGTACTGATTTCTCAGGATTTATGCACCCAAATTGGGTGAAAATGTTATCACATGTCAGTTCTAGTATAATATATTTGTCCAATGAATACCCGTTTATCATCTGAATTTCTTCTTGGTGTAGTAATTTTAATGACCAGTAGTGTATTAATTCCAGAGAAAAAGAATGAGCAAGTCTCTTTGCAGGAAATTTAATGTAGTTTAATTTTGTACATGGAAACATTTTTCTTACAAGTTGTGGATTTTGAGTTATGCGAGTAGGACGTAAACATGTGACCTTTAAACTTTTATCCACACCAGTACCCGCACCCTATTGGTCACAACGTTAGATATATTGTCCAGGACACGCCATCCTAGCACTGTGCAGAAATTTTTGCAGCTAAACGATTCTTTTCCCTAATCAACCGTTTTCGGTCTTCATTGACTGAGCTATCGTTACTGAGCTGACCGCAGCACCTAGTCGGCTGTTCAAATCGCTCGGGAGCACACGCAGTGCGCCGCCCATCCTGTGGGCTGCTGCTGATTCTGGTACTCCTATATCACAGAGACCAATCACCGATTGTCCAGCTCCATCTCCAATGCTGTGTTATGCGAATAAATATTTTTATTCAAGTAGGTACAGGGTGAACAATAATAAAGGCGACAAACTGCACGAACGGGTTCCTGACTGGAAATGGAGGTGGAATAAAAAAGACCGTATGAGCATGTGTCCGGAACAGCATAGTTGCTTCAGTAGATGGCGCTGGCGAATGACAGTTCCTCTGACCACGTACCGTGTGTTCTTTGTCTGCGACGGGCTGTGTAATTGACACAGCGTACTGTAAGCAGCAGAATAGTCCGCTATTCATGTCGGGAACAAGCCGAGATGATGTTTGTGTACGGCCAAGCAGATGGAAAAGGTCGAGAGGCAGCACCGTTATACCAAAACCAGTACCATCGCAGACACATCACACAGCATTTTAAGCCCTTTTTGAGCGTTTGTGTGATTATTGGTCCTTCCAGACAGATGAACGTGGAGGGAGCCGGCAGAGTATGCATACACCAGATTTGGAGCTTATACTATGGTTGGTCTCAACATACTGTAGAAAGGATCCTCCAAATCTCGTTGCTCACAGTTATCCAACTCCCTGCACGTTCGTCTGTCTGAAAGACCCAAGATCACAAAAATAGCAAAACAGTGTTTGATATGTTGTGTGATGTGAGTTACGTGTTCTGGTATAGCCGTGTTGCCTCTCGAGCGTTTCCATCTGCTTGGAAGTAGACAAAGACCATCTCGGCTATTTCCCGACGTGAATACCGGAACTTTCTGCTGCTTAAAGTGCACTGCATCAGTCACAGAGCCTGCAACTCACATGGAGCACATGGCACATGGTCAGTGGAACTGTCATTCGTCAACGCCACCTACCGTGTCAGCGATGCGTTTTTTCTTTTTCTTTATTGTACTTTTATTCCCCATCATGGCAGGCTGGCAGCAACATATGCGCTGCTCTTCAGCCGAAAGACATAAAACATACAATAGAAGACATATAAAAATGACATAAAAGAGAAAACATGGTTTACATAGGTATAAAAAAGGTGGGAACATTATGGAAGACAACAGACAAAAAGGGGAGACTGTGAAATGGAGATAAAAACCGTAAAAAAGTAGAGCACAAAAAGGAACCACACACTGGGACAATTAAAAGAACACAAGGCGAAAGATGACCAGAGCACAAAAGTATTAACGGATGGCGTAGCACATAACAATAACTGACAGGAACACTATGTACAA
Organism: Schistocerca gregaria; assembly: GCF_023897955.1. Taxonomy (NCBI): domain Eukaryota; kingdom Metazoa; phylum Arthropoda; class Insecta; order Orthoptera; family Acrididae; genus Schistocerca; species Schistocerca gregaria. Next base: position 504,187,391 of record NC_064922.1, on the reverse strand, counting down.
GTCCAGCACACAATTAAAATTACAGCTCATGACACACAGGAGAACAGCACCAAACACAACACTGACTGGTCACACTGATGACGATGAGCAAAACGGAGGATCTGCCAGGTGGAAGGAGATGAGGGAGAAGGGAAGAAGGAAGGGAGAGGAAGAGAGGGGGGATGGGTGGGGGGCGCGCAAAAGAAGGGCCAGGGAGGGAAGGCATGGGAAGAAAAGAGGCAAGGATGAGGTGCAGGTGTTCATGTGGGGGGGGGGGGGGGGGGAAGGTGGAAAATCGTGTCTAGGAGAAGGAGCGGAGAGGAAAAGGGGGCCCTGGGGAGTAGGGGAACATGGCCAGGTTACAGTTGGAAGGAAGTGTATATGTCATGGTGAAGTTCAACATCCAGGAGGGGGAGGTGCTGGAAATTGACAACCACAGAAGTGCAGCAATGGGTGGGGGGCAGAGAGGAAGGAGGAAACCAGGGGGTGGAGGGATGAAGCTTGCGAACAGTGTAAAGGATGCGGAGATGTTGGTGGAAAAGTAGGAGGTGGGGAAAGGGGGTGAGGTTGTACAGGAGCCATTTGGGGGAAGGAATGTGGATACTGAAGCCAAGGCGGAATGCATGGCAATCAAGGATTTGGAGGGCCTTGTAAAAGCGCGTGGGTGTGGATACCCAGGCAATGCTGCCATAACAAAGGATAGAATCCATGAGTGATTTGTAGGTGGGAGGATGGTGGAAGGATGCGTAGGCGGGAATGGGCTTTATGCTGCATGGTCAGGTCAGGGGTCCAGGTGAGGTGACAGTCGAGGGTGAGGCCAAGGTATCTCAGGGTGGGGTTGAGCTGGATGGAATGCCCATAAAGGGTGAGGTAGAAATTGTGGAGATGGAAGGAGCAGGTGGTGAGGCCTATGATAATTGCCTGGGTTTTGGAGCGTTTGAGACGAAGGAGTCACTGGTTACTCCAAGGGGTGAACTGGTCCAGGTGGGTTTGGAGGGTGCTCTGCGGCTGTTGAAGGGTAGGATAGAGAGCCAGGAAGGCGGTGTCATCAGCATATTGGAGAAAGTGGGCAAATGGGGTTGGCTTGGGCGTATCAACCATGTACAAGAGATAAAGGAGAGGAGAGAGGACGGCGACCTGGGGAACGCCGCAGTGGGATAAAAGATGTTGGTGTTGTGGAGGGGGATGCCTTTGCGGATACATGTTCATATAACCTTTCTTCCTAGATTTTCAGTCAGGAATCCGTCCCTGGAGTTACCCAATTTTTCTAATTCTCACCCTGTATAACTGATTATGTTTGAAATATAGAAACAAATAATATACTACTAGAATCGAAGGTATAAGTGAGTGGTAAACAGTGCCTTACAACTGCTACAAATACTTATTGCCAGTAGTCAATGTACAGTGAGCTGTTAAGTGTCTTGGGATAGTTATATGCACACAAACAGATGGCGGTAGCATCGCATATACAACGTATAAAATCGAAGTGTACGGGCGGAGCTGTCATTTGTATTTAGGTGATTCACGTGAAATGTTTCCGACGTGATTATTGCCGCACGACGGGAATTAACAGAATTCAAAAGCGGAACGGTAGTTGGAGCTAGACGCATTTAGGAAATGTTTAGGGAATTTAGTATTCCGAGACCCAAAGCATCAGAAGAGTTCAGAGAGTACCAAATTGCAGGCATTGTCTCTCACTAAGGACAACATAGTGGCCAACGTCCTCCACTTAACGACCGAGAGCAGTGACGTTTGCGTAGATTTGTCAGTGTTAACAGACAAGCAACACTGCGTGAAACTTCGGCAGAAATCAATGTTGACATACAACGAACATATCATTTAGGACAGTGCGGCGTAATTTGGCGTTAATGGACTAGGTAGCGCTGACGCGAGTGCTTCTGCAAACACGACATTGTCTGCAACGCTGGTGACAGTATGAGTTGGATCCTAGACGGGTTTAAAAGTATGGCTTCGTCGGATGGTTGGATGAGTTGGTAAGAGCTGATGGTAGGTTCGAGCATGACGCTGTCCACACGAAGCCATCGACCCAAGTTTTCAACAAGATACTGTACAAGTTGGTGTTGACTCCATAATGATGTGGGCTGTGTTTACATCTAATGGATTGGGTCGTCTGGCCCTATATAACTGACCATTAACTGGAAATCGTTACGTTAGGCTGCCTGGAGACTATTTTAAGTCAGTGATCGACTTGACGTTCCCAAGAAAGGATGCAATTTTTATGGATTACAATGCGCCATGTCGCTGCCCCACAATTGTTCGCGATTCGTTTAGGACCATTCTGGACAATTAGAGTGAATGATCTGACCATCCAGATCACGTGACATGAATTCCATTTAACATGTATTGGACATCATCGAGAGGTGAATTCCTGCAGAAAACCCTGTAATGGAACACTTTCACAATAACGGACGGTCGGGAGGCCGCATAGCTCAGTATCACTGCAGGTGACTTCCAAAGACTTGTTTAGCCCATGCCACGTCAAAATGCTGCATAACGCCGGGCAAAAAGAGATCAACACGATATTACGGGGTATCCGATGACTTTTGCCACCTCAGTGTAATACGATACACAATTATTGACAAAGCCCAGAGACCTAGACGAAAGAACTGTAAGAAGTGTGAAACTGGTAGGTAATCAAAATGATCAAAATTTTATCTGTGGTGTTTCAGCTGTGTCACAGACGCTAGCAAGGTCGAATCCCGCCCCAACCGCGCCGCCGCTGACTGGTGTAATTTTCAACTCGATATTTAAGCCGTATGCGAGTATTATGTGCTGTTAGTATTTTAAGGGTGTGTGGGTATCAGACTATTTTTTCTAATTTGGTTGTTGCCTTGACCTTATTTAATAAATTTTGAAAGCATAGCCAAACTTTCTAAGTTAAGGTATGCTGTATTCTTTATGTTATTGTACAATTTGGGGCTCGTTATTTAAGTTCCAAAGGGATGCTATTTGTATTGTTTTAAATGAATGTACATTTTGAGAGGTCACTGTATCTGATCGTTGTAAAACTGTAGTTATGTGGTTCACGTCCTTACTGGATATACACAATAATACTTAGATTTTTCGAGTTGTTTCATAAAATTTTATTTGTGGAATATTGTTACGCACACATCTCGCTTCCAACACCACCACTCCTTCATTCGTCACATCTTCAGTACCGTAAGTGTAAGTCGTTTTAGGACACCATGCGCATAAACACTGACAAAACAAATGCAAATATTTATATTTCGTAATTATATGCCAAAAATAGCATCTTTCGTTGAAGAAAACGTGTGTGACGATGGAAATTACAAAAAAACAGGTAAATCTATAGCTCACTAGAAGACAAAATTTGAGGTTGCCTGTTTCAGGAGAGCTTTATGAACCATATATCTGATAATTTTTTCGAAAACATTGTAACGACATAACGCTACAAGTTCTTAGATTAGTACAGATATAATTGCTGATTTCAGTATATTGACTTGCATGTTATATGAAGCTCAGACCGTGAGAGGAACCGAGTGTAACTTAATAAAATTAATTTTATAGGTACGAAAGTAAATAACATTTATTTCAGACATGCGCGAGAAAAGACAATCTTCACTACACCAAAACAACACGCAATAAATGCAGCCTGACCTTCCGCTGAATTAAATACAAATCGACTTTGGGTATGTACCAAACCGAGCTAGCACGATCGCCGTAAGCACCTCTGCTCACGCAAAGGAGTTAGCCAATAAACCAAGAATATACGTATATAACCCGCAACGCAGATCTGAACAACAAGAAAAAGCAAAACTGATGATTGAAGCTCGGGCTAATAAAATTTGCCAATCATCGTATTTTAAGCTTGGAAATGCACTTATAATACATTAAAGAAAACAAATTAAAATAAGACAACGTGTCTGCAAAACAGTGGCGGACAGTTAGGCACCACAAGAAAGACGCACGGCAGTACGAAGAAGGTGCGGCGCGCCCAAGTCCTTTATAAAACATTTAAAAGAGGACATAAGTTCTCTCTAAAGATACTGCAAAAACAGGAGCTCACCGGGCATTAGACTGTCTACGGAGCTGCTACGGCCTGTTGTGGAATACACCAAGGGATGAGCTAAAAGATCTGCAACATAAGATATAAGGTACTCATTAGCTCACAGGATAATTTCACGAAACATTCAACCTGTTCATAAGGCCTAAACAGTGACCAAATACAACCATACTCGACAAGAACGTGTTAAGGAGTCCATGGAGCGGCGGGAGAAAAATATGTAGATACCAAAAACACAAAATATCACCGTGCCGCTGGTTGGGGTGGCCGAGCGGTTCTAGGCGCTACAGTCTGGAACTGCGCGACCACTACGGTCGCAGGTTCGAATCCTGCCTCGGGAATGGTTGTGTGTGATGTCCTTAGTTTAATTAGGTTTCAGTAGTTCTAAGTTCTATTGGACTGATGACCTCAGAAGTTAAGTCCTATAGTGCTCAGAGCCATTTAAACCATTTTTATCGCCATGCCTAATATAGTTTATAAAAACCGTTGACATTCAAAATAGCTCCCAGGTCTTATACTATTATTCCCGTAGAATAGTGGCAATTTTCGGCAACGATGATGGAGGTGGATAGAGACCACGTACCCTTCTCTCCAAAGGAGACCACAAAGGATCAGTAATATCGAGTTATGGTGACTGTGGTAGCACGGGAGATGCGTCTTGGAAAGCAGCATCACTACAGGGGAACAAACATTGTAACACGGGAAGGACCTGATCAGCCAAAATGCCCCATAATTCTTAGCTGTAATATGACGTTTGCAAAATAACTATGGGGTCCCTAGAACACCACAATGTGGCTTCCCAGATAATCACCGAATCCTCTTCATGTTTCGCTCTTCGCAGCAAAAATATTGCATTGTAGGCTTAGGATATCTTACGCCGGGCGTAAACTCCGCCAGAAGTGGCAGACAATGTGTGACAAGATTCATCTCTCTTCCATTGCTTCATAGTCCTACTTTTATGACTTCGGCACCATGTTTTCCTTTTTCGGGCTTTGCATCACTGATGAATTGTTTTGAATTCCAGCTAGTGTTGCAGTTCCCTGCTACTGGAGCGACATTCAGTTCTGCAGTGACTTCTGCAGCCGTCGGTCTCTTACCTTTTGTCACAGTCCTCTTCAATGACCGTCACTCAGCACACAGTTTCGTCTGCGTTGGGACTTAACGGATGATGGTTCTCAGCTTAATCTGTATGTGGTAATAAATCTTAGACCCGCTTCCTCTACAAGCAACAAACACTTCGGCTTTCTTGGTTATGGAAGCACCCACCATACGAACGTAACGATTTTCCAGCGTTCGAATTCATTTAGCTCCGATGTATTGTACTCACCCTAAAGTGCCGTTCGTGTTAAAAAGCTCAGCGTCATCTACAGGTTTGGCTAACATCAGCTTTTTATGTTCAAACACGCATATCTTGCGGTGTTTCCGTATTTTTGCCCATCCCCTGTATATTGTTCTCTCTCTCTCTCTCTCTCTCTCTCTCTCACACACACACACACACACACACACACACACACACACACTCACACACAAACACACACACACACAACTCGGACACGCACAGTCGCAGAATGTGGTACAATATACTTCTCTGGAAGTCTCTTCGCTCTTCATAAATGCCGGCCGGTGTGGCCGAGCGGTTCTAGGCGCTTCAGTCTGTGACCGCGCGACCGCTATGGTCGCAGGTTCGAATCCTGCCTCGGGCATGGATGTGTGTGATGTCCTTAGGTTAGTTAGGTTTAAGTAGTTCTAAGTTCTAGGGGACTGATGACCTCAGATGTTTAGTCCCATAGTGTTCAGAGCCATTTGAACCTCTTCATAAATCAACGATTGATTGCAACCAACCGACGTGACCTAAAGTATAGTTTCAGAAGGATAGCCTTTTGACTCTTATGTTATAATAAAAATTTTCGCTTTGGCTCTGATGCAAAACAACAAACACTTTCGGCCAGTACGTAAAACCATTTGCCATTAGCAGCCTCTTTCGATACCAATCTTCTCGTTTGCATTTACTTTATCACCTTTCTTCTTGTAGTTGAAGTACTCAAGAGTACACACAAGACCGGAAGAAATGGAAGTCGTTTCAATAAATGTCTGAATAATGCATCAAGGCACATTCCAATGATTAAAAGAATAAAAATATATAATCTATATTGGAAACACTACAAATATACGAATACGTCAACAAATATAAGCAGACAGCAAAATTAATACTTTAGAAGAAGCACAGTACAGTGAATCTCGAGCAGGTGTAAATAACTGATAATCAAAAAAAATCTGTTTTTCAAGACATACCAGAAAAAAACCAAAGAGAGAGCTGAAAGTAAGGTTACGAACTGCTTACATGAGACCTAAAAAAATGACTTGTTTGTAGATTGTTATCGCACGTGGATTGTTAGTGAAGTAAGAGCCCCAGAAACGTGAATTTAAGTCTGTAATGTACTGCATCTCTCGTTTCTCATCTTGGTATTAGTGTGAATGTTTCGGACGTACAATTGCAATTAGAAATTATCCCACTTTCAAAGCGATTGCTTGCAATCCTGGATACAATAAGATATCACTTCATGTATGTAATCACAATAATCTAGACGTACAATAAAATTGTCTATTATCACGAACGATTAAGGAATTTATAATCACAGAATATCAGTTTACCTTTTGGAGTAAAATGAAAGTCCGCCTGCGTGAGCATTCGATTCAAACATGACAGACGGGTTTTAGATTTTACTAACTACGAAGAAAGTATGACTACAGAGTGGTGATCGAAGATATAAAAGGCCGGCCGCGGTGATCTAGCGGTTCTAGGCGCTCAGTCCGGAACCGCGCGACTGCTACGGTCGCAGGTTCGACTCCTGCCTCGGGCATGGATGTGTGTGATGTCCTTAGGTTAGTTAGATTTAAGTAGTTCTAAGTTCTAGGGGACTGATGACCACAGATGTTAAGTCCCATAGTGCTCAGAGCCATTTGAACCATTTTTGAAGATATAAAAACAGTTACATGACATGAAATTTAGTACAAAAAACGATTGGAGGTGGCATAGAGAATACCGCCAGCTGACGAAAGTCGTCAAAGGACTGTAGCCATCGATATATGTAAACCTCTGGATCGCCTTTGATTCACTTATAAGCAATTACTAGCTGTGTAATCTTCAGTGCGTAGAGTACATCCTGTCTTAAAGTTGTAAGCTGACTGTTGACATAACATGAAATACAACAATGTCTCATTCATTTCTACTATTTATTATATAATTTATATTAACACTTGACAGTAAGTAACGCTATACAGATACAATACACGTAACTCTTTAGTAAAATGTATTAACGCAGTTTATTATACTAATTTATGTGTCGCATTTTCATCTCCAATGATGAATCATGGATTTTATGTTATTTGACACTTTTTACTTTTTACGGCTTTGTAAATTGTTGCAAAAACTTTATGTGGGCATGTGACGTCTTATTAAGTGAGTTATTCGTAAGCATTAACACCACAAAGCGGTATTCTGACAGTTCAACTTGTAATGCTTCTTGTGTCTTGTTTCCAATGCTAAACAGGATGCCTGATGCTGGTATGTGGTCCAGAACCAGCTGTATAATAAAGGAATTTTTATCAATGGCTCTAGGTAGTGAATCACAGAATTCTTTAACTAATGTTCTTGTTGCTCATCATTCTGCACTTTCAGTGACAGCTAAACAGCAAATGTTTGCTTATGCCAAGCAAACACATGGTTTCCGAGATCTCTCTACGAAACAAAATTTATGTCAGAATTCAATTTTCTTCTTTATGGCAAGCAAATACTTATAATACAAACCCTTTACTTATATACAGGCTGCGGTACAAAAAATGTAGTTCCGCGAATACATGAAACGGTACTAGTTGACGCATATGTTTTTAATGCGATTTCGTCGTGTTATCTACTTCTAAGAAACGGTTCTTAAAGAAAAACTGGTAATTTTAAATTTTTGTTATATGTAATTCTAGTTTGACTTGAAATTTTTGAATTAAGAAATGAAATAAAGGTCTTAGCAGATATTACAGCAAAGAACTTGATCCATTTCTTCGCAGAAACGAAAGGATTATTTTTGAATCGTTTGTAGTGAAAAAATCAATGTACTAACTAGAAAGAAAGGAATCATAAGTCTTTACTGCTATTTCGTCTCATTTTATCTCGTAATATTACCAGAAAGTATGAAAATTACTATTTACAAATACACCATTTCGAAAGGATCTACGAGTATACGGTAGTAGAATAAGAACAGAACCACTACACTCTGTTCCATCATCTGCTCCGACGCTTAGCATTATACTGACAACCCAGGACAATACGAGTGGTACTGATAAGTTCTGAGTATTAAATCGAACATATATAGTTACCAATTAGTGTTTTGAATCTTCGCTGGCGCAAGGGTGCAGTCGTGGTACACTTGATATTCCCGCGCCACGGCATCGTAGCTCACCGTTAGAGGAATTGAAATAAAATGACAGTCCATCTCTACTATGTCAGTCCGCTGCGGCGATTTGCTTTTGTTGTTCTGGTAGCGTGTTACGGTGCTGCGGTGTGCCATCTTTAATGTATGTCAAGACTAGAGAAATTAAATTGCAAAATTTAAAAAAAAAACACCAAATTAATAACGTAACTTCGTTTTCTCGAGGTGGGAATTAAAACTTTATGCCTAACCCACTTACGTTTGCTGAAAGCACTGATCTCACCAGAAGTAAACATCATCTGACGTTAAAAAAGCATTTTATTTTCAATGCTTTCCCGTAAGCCATATTTTACGACGTACATTGGTTGCATATCAACCACATCTTTACTACTTCCTTGTTAATGAAAAGGAAACATCAAGAAATAATAAAAGATGTCACCATTGGAACTTCCTAATGCAAATGATAATGTGGCGTTGATGGCTGGAAGTCCCCCAGCTGGTGAAATTCTGCCGCTGAGTTGCAAGTCTCTTCAGATGACGCATCTTTGAGCGAGTTGCATGTGATGATGACGAAGGCAACACAATACCCAGTCCCTGAGCGGAGAGAATCTCCGACCCGCCCTGGAATCGAATTATGGCCTGCTACATGGCAGTGAGACGCACTGACCACTGAGCTAAGGAGGTGGACGAACTTTCTAATAAATTTGTATGTGTCTCGTTTTTAGATATTCATACACCCTGACGAAAAAAGAGTATCGCAACACCAAGAAGAGTTGGGCGACTTACTCAAAAGTTGGTAAAAGTATTTCTACCTATGAAAGAAGATACATATTCAAACTTCATGCCAGTTGTATAAGAGAGACGCTAGTAGCACTAATATCAGCATGAAAATAAAGTTTGGTTTAAATACTCACTGTAACGACAGTTAGCTTTTTGGTTACCTTAGAGACTGGACTTTTGTTGATGTTAGTCAAGAATGCCTGCAAGACAACAAGGACGCTGTTATCAACATCTCACAAGGGTGCCATTATCAACAACTCACTGGGTTTGAACGAGGTCGTGTAATAGGGCTACGGAAAGTCGGATATGCCTTTTGCCATATCGTAGAGAGACCTGGCAGGAATGTGGCTACTGTACAAGACTGGTGGTAGTGTTGGTCACGGGAGTGTACGGTCGTAGGAAGACAGGGCTCAGGACCAAGTGGCACTACAGAGAGGGGAGACCATCGTGTTCGGCGTTTACCTCTGGCGCACCGTACTGACTCTGCAGCAGCAATCTCAGAGACAGCTGGCACCACAGTGACACAACGAACTGTTACAAATCAATCACTTCACGGACAGCTCCGAGCCAGACGCTGTGTAGCATTCATTCCACTGACCCCAAACCACCGCCATTTGCGACCTCTGTGGTATCAAACGAGAGCTCATTCGAGGGCATAGTGGAGGTCTGTTGTGTTTTCTAATTAAAGCTGGTTCTGTCTCGATGCCAGTGATGGCTGTGTGTTGGTTATGAGGCGGCCAGTTGAGAGGTTGCAACCAACATTTAGGTGTCCTAGACAGGCTGGATCTGCAGCTGCAGTGCGATTTCGTATAACAGGAGGAACACTCCTGTGGTTATAACTCGCACATTGATATTTTACTGCAAATTTGTACATCAGTTTGATTGCGCAACTTGTTGTTCCGCCATTACTGAGCATCATTTCGGAAGGGTGGGAGGGGAGGGTGTTTCCAGCAGGATAACGCTCTCCCATGTACCACTGTGGAAACCTATCGTGCTCTACAGAGCGTAGACATATAGCATTGGACTTCTCGATAACCAGAATCGTCTCCAGTCGAACACACAAGGAAATTATCGGACAACAGCTCCACCATAATCCAGAACAGCATTAACCGTCCCTGTATTGGCCAACCAAGTGCAACATGCATAGAATTCCATCCCACAAGCTGAGATCAGGCATCTGAACAACATAATGCATGCACAATCGCCGGCTTCCAATCAACATTCTGGCGGCGACATAGGTTGTTAACGTACCAGCATTTGACATTTGCAATGACTTACCTCGAGCTTACATTACCCTGTGATCTTCCAATGTCAATCACTTAAATCACTTAAATAGTTTATCCAGACAAATACCGGGTGATCAGAAAGTTAGTATAAATTTTGAAAACTGAATAAATCACGGAATAAAGTAGATAGGGAGGTACAAATTGACACACATGCATGGAATGACATGGGGTTTTATTAGAACAAAAAAAGTTAAAAAAATAGCCGACAGATGGCGCTTCATCTGATCAGAATAGCAATAATTAGCATAACAATGTAGGACGAAGCAAAGATGATGTTCTTTACAGGAAATGCTCAGTATGTCCACCATCAATCCTGAACAATAGCTGTAGTCGAGGAGTAATGTCGTGACCAGCAATGTAAAGCATGTCCGGAGTTATGGTGAGGAATTGGTGTCGGATGTTGTCTTTCAGCATCCCTAGAGATGTCGGTCGATCACGATACACTTGCGACTTCAGGTAACCCTAAAGCCAATAATCGCACGGACTGAGGTCTGGGGACCTGGGAGGTCAAGCATGAAAGTGGCGGCTGAGCACACGATCATCACCAAACGACGCGCGCAAGAGAACTTTCACGCGTCTAGCAGTATGGGGTGGAGCGCCATCCTGCATAAACATCGTACGTTCTACCAGGAGTTAATCAGCCAGGCTGGGGATGATGCGATTCTGTAACATATCGGCGTACCTCTCACCCGTCACGGTAGCAGTTACAAAACCAGAATCACTCATTTCCCCAAAGAAAAAGGCCCGATAACGGTAGATGTGGTAAATCCAACACATACCGTGACTTTCTAGTTGTGCAATGAAGTTTCCATAGCAGTTGCAGAATTTTCGATAGCCCAAATTCTGCTGTTGTGGGCGTTGACAGGCCCTTCGTCGGTCCACAACACGTTATTCAACTAATCGTCATCTTCCGCCATCTTCTGAAACGCCCACACTGAAAATGACCTCCGCTTCACTAAATCGCCAGGTAACAGTTCAAGATGCCGATGGATTTCGTACGGATAGCATCGGAGGGTACGCCAAAGTGCCAACCAAACACTAGTGTGTGGAATGCCGGTGCGACGTGCGACTGCACGAGCGCTCTCTTTCCCGTGCACAGAAGAACCCGCTACACCCTCCATTTCTTCCTGAACTGTATCAGCAGCATTACGCCTTGTGCTCGGTCGGCATCTACGGGGTCTATCGTCTAAACAGCCCGTGGCTTCGAACTTCGAAATCATTCTCGTCACAGCTGCGTTTCTCCTCGCATGGCTACAGGGTCGTAACCCTGAACTAGCATATTCCCCTTTCTGATAATACAGCTTCACTAAAAGCCCCTCTTCAGGTAACGTCAACATGCTGCAACTGCTGGCGCATCTGATTCTCTCTCTCATTAGAGCTCCTTTTACTTTAATACATGATTGTCATGTTCAGTAACTGACGTTTTGCTGTCCAACGCCATCTGTCGGACATATGGTGAATTTTTTTTAAATAAAAGGATGTGTGTCAGCTTTTACCTCTCTATCTACTCCGTGGTTTATTAAGTTTTCAAATTTATACTGACTTTTTGATGACCCGGTACATTAGCGAAAGTCCATAACTCTACATTACTTATTTCCTTTTCCGTCAGTGCATTTTCAGAGCGACCCACTACAACATTCACTATTATGAATACAGCTGTTTACAGTTCAAATAGGGACTTAGGCTGCCTTTTAAAAATAGAAATAAAACGATCTGTATCATTCTGCAGTAGTACGTCGTCTTTGATGAGTTATTTTGAACGCAACACTGGTAAGCCCCGCGTATTCGTTGTAAACGTACGCCAGGAGCCTGTGAAGCCGCATTGAACGTTGAATCAGAAGCGCGCGGCTTATCGATCCCGGGACCCCAGCGCAGCCCAGCCGCGCCCCGCCCCGCCCCGCGCAGCCTCCGTGGGAACACGGCGCGCCGCTCACAAAAGGACGAGGCGCGCAGTCGCCACGTGGCGGCTTCCTTTAATCTCACACTAATTATTGGGTGCCGATCCATTCATTGTTCGTTTCGTCACACGTTCGCCGCTGACCTTCGCCTCCAGCGACAGAGCCGGCGTGCCTCTTGCATTTTGCTTACTCTCGCGGAAGGAGATTCTCTGCCGGCGGTTTGAAGTAAGGTGTTCCTATAACAGCAGTGTTTCAGACAACTTGAAGCTTAGCACGGAGCCACAGCAGACTGGATTTACAAGTGAGCGTCATTTAAATGTCTGTCTCTCAGGAATCGACAGATAAACAACCAAAAAACGCTCATAGGCAGGAGTAGAGTATAGTAAGCAGGACCTTATTTAGGCTACCACTGAAAAATCTTAAGCTTCTTTATGCCAAGGGAGGGGCGGTACTTTATACCCACCTTTTGTAAATGCTGTAATCTAATCGTCAATTCATACTTTAAAATTTCGAAAAATGTTTACCGGTTGTAATAATTTTTTTATAGAGTATTCAATTATTGTTTCTAATTTCTCAGTAAAACGTAACACAAAAATTTAAGTCTTAATAGCAAATGTAACTTTTTGCATCACATTCATATCTTCAAGTTATCGACCCTTCTTCTACATCTACATATCTTTAAGTAACGAAACCCAACAATCAACACTGAAATCTGTATTAAAAAAAAATGTATGGTCATAACGCTCCATTCTTCTCTGTGCACATATTACGAAAATGCGCACGTATACTACTATTGTATTAAAAGATATTTTCACGTTCTGGACCCTACTTATGAGTCAGTACCTATTCAAAAATGATGTTGTTAATGGAAGTTAATAATTATTAACAAAATTTCTTTTTCTTCAAGTTTCTGTGGTGAGACAAAGTACCCCTCCCCACTCCCCTTATAATACGTTGACATTGCTCGTGTAAATAACCTGTAATGGCTGGAAGAAATAAAAGCGTCCAAATGTTACATGTTTAAATGTTTAAAGAGAAAGCGACCTATTTGTAGAGTCATTGGCAATGAGTCCGAAATAAACACACAGACACTGGTCCCGATTCGTGTTCTCTCGGCATTGGTAATTTTATTCATTACGCTATAAAACCCTTTTCGTATCAGGTCAAACCGAACCACAGCGCAAAAATTCAGCAGTGATTTAGGCATACTTCCTGAATATTTTAATGTAAGTGGAAGAGGTCCAGTGTTGATCTATGCGATATGTGCCTTGTTTGAAAACAAACTTGTTCAGTCAGTGAAGATTCTTGGAGTTGGCAACAGTTTTACCAACTGTTACCTTCGCCCTCGAGTTTGCAATTAGTACTGCTTGCTTCTGCCTCGCGTTATTTCGTCTGAGACTTGTTGAGTACTCTGACTTTTCTATTGTACATTTTCGTGATAGTATGTTCCAGTGCATCTTCCGGTTATGAAGGTAATATCGTAGAAGCAATAGTAATTGGGGCAACAAATTAAATAAGTCACATTTACATTACTACACTGTAATGAGATATCGGAACCACGGGTTCCTGATGCCAAAAGACACAGGAAATAGTCTCTTAGGAAATACTGACATTTTGTCGCAGGATCTTGACTTTACCATGTTGTTGTTGTTGTCTTCAGTCCTGAGACTGGTTTGATGCAGCTCTCCATGCTACTCTATCCTGTGCAAGCTGCTTCATCTCCCAGTACCTACTGCAACCTACATCCTTCTGAATCTGCTTAGTGTACTCATCTCTCGGTCTCCCTCTACGATTTTTACCCTCCACGCTGCCCTCCAATGCTAAATTTGTGATCCCTTGATGCCTCAAAACATGCCCTACCAACCGATCCCTTCTTCTAGTCAAGTTGTGCCACAAACTTCTCTTCTCCCCAATCCTATTCAATACCTCCTCATTAGTTACGTGATCTATCCACCTTATCTTCAGTATTCTTCTGTAGCACCACATTTCGAAAGCTTCTATTCTCTTCTTGTCCAAACTAGTTATCGTCCATGTTTCACTTCCATACATGGCTACACTCCAAACAAATACTTTCAGAAACGACTTCCTGATACATAAATCTATATTCGATGTTAACAAATTTCTCTTCTTCAGAAACGCTTTCTTTGCCATTGCCAGTTTACATTTTATATCCTCTCTACTTCGACCATCATCAGTTATTTTACTTCCTAAATAGCAAAACTCCTTTACTACTTTAAGTGTCTCATTTCCTAATCTAATTCCCTCAGCATCACCCGATTTAATTTGACTACATTCCATTATCCTCGTTTTGCTTTTGTTAATGTTCATCTTATATCCTCCTTTCAAGACACTGTCCATTCCGTTCAACTGTTCTTCCAAGTCCTTTGCTGTCTCTGACAGAATTACAATGTCATCGGCGAACCTCAAAGTTTTTACTTCGTCTCCATGAATTTTAATACCTACTCCAAATTTTTCTTTTGTTTCCTTTACTGCTTGCTCAATATACAGATTGAATAACATCGGGGAGAGGCTACAACCCTGTCTCACTCCTTTCCCAACCACTGCTTCCCTTTCATGCCCCTCGACTCTTATTACTGCCATCTGGTTTCTGTACAAATTATAAATAGCCTTTCGCTCCCTGTATTTTACCCCTGCCACCTTTAGAATTTGAAAAAGAGTATTCCAGTCAACATTGTCAAAAGCTTTCTCTAAGTCTACAAATGCTAGAAACGTAGGTTTGCCTTTTCTTAATCTTTCTTCTAAGATAAGTCGTAAGGTCAGTATTGCCTCACGTGTTCCAACATTTCGACGGAATCCAAACTGATCCTCCCCGAGGTCTGCATCTACCAGTTTTTCCATTTGTCTGTAAAGAATTCGCGTTACTATTTTGCAGCCGTGGCTTATTAAACTGATAGTTCGGTAATTTTCACATCTGTCAGCACCTGCTTTCTTTGGGATTGGAATTATTATATTCTTCTTGAAGTCTGAGGGTATTTCGCCTGTCTCATACATCTTGCTCACCAGCTGGTAGAGTTTTGTCATGACTGGCTCTCCCAAGGCCGTCAGTAGTTCTAATGGAATGTTGTCTACTCCGGGGGCCTTGTTTCGACTCAGGTCTTTCAGTGCTCTGTCAAAATCTTCACGCAGTATCGTATCTCCCATTTCGTCTTCATCTACATCCTCTTCTATATCCATAACATTGTCCTCAAGTACATCGCCCTTGTATAAGCCTTCTATATACTCCTTCCACCTTTCTGCCTTCCCTTCTTTGCTTAGAACTGGGCTGCCATCTGAGCTCTTGATATTCATACACGTGGTTCTCTTCTCTCCAAAGGTCTCTCTAATTTTCCTGTAGGCAGTATCTATCTTACCCCTAGTGAGATAAGCTTCTACATCCTTACATTTGTCCTCTAGCCATCCCTGTTTAGCCATTTTGCACTTCCTGTCGATCTCATTTTTGAGACGTTTGTATTCCTTTTTGCCTGCTTCATTTACTGCATTTTTATATTTTCTCCTTTCATCAATTCATGTTTTGCTCGTAAAACCCGAGTGATGTGGTATCTCACGAACATGAGAGATATTGAGATATTGTGACAGTTTTAACAAACAAAATAGGGCAATAAAGGTGACGTTTTTCACTAGTTGTTACCTGTGGGGCATTCCTTGTGTTGACATACGACATCCCAACTGACATGCTGCCAATTACACACACAAAACTGTTTGAACTTGTTGTTGCATTTTCTGTGGACAGACGAGGAGTAGAAGAGAATTTAAACATGAACTGCTCCGTAACTTAGCTGATGTAATAATTGTTATTGGATAATAAATTAATGTTTTTCTTCGATCCGCAGCTAATACTTCCAGAATTATTATGGATCTATTAATGTTTATGCTACTTTGATAGTTAGTTACATATTCTGTAGACGATTTGAAAGATTATTTTTATGGAAATTATGTGGAACGAGTTATTTGATACGATAAGCTTACATGATTAGTGTCACTGGATGGTTGATTGTTGGCCATTTACAAGTTCTTAAATGTTCCACTGTCCTAAATATAACGAACGTATTATTTTGCGATCCTACACGTGCAACTACAGGTCAGTTTATTTTACAGGTTATCAGTTTTTAATTAAAAATTAGTATATGTAATAACGAAGTTGTCCAAAAAAATATTTTGGATTAACTGTAAGACTTGCTTTACTACCTGGTAGTTACCTTTATAATTGGTTCCTATATTTTGTCCATTTAGTGGTATCACAGACTGCCTTCCTTCCATGTCCCGACTCTGCTGGTGACGCCTTCTGTACATGGCATTCCATTTCATAACCTCAGGACAACACACCATGTTTCTTTGAAAAACGATATACAAGTGCGGATATGGTGATACTGCAGCATAATAATAAGACGTTGAGCTAATACTGAATTATTGAAGTTCCCTCCAGTGAAAAGCGCGCAATGAAGATGTAAAATTATAAACTAGTGTACAATAAATATCACTTATCTTAAAGCAATGCACGCCACGTGAAAAGATATCGAGTTTCGGAACTTTACAGGCTATCACGCTACATAATAAAAATGCAATGTCTGACTTAGGAACTAACTGAAAATGTCGAGTTTTGGAACGTTCTCTTACGTTAATATGTCGAGTTCTGGAAAAAAGTTCTGAATTTCAATGCTTGTTTTATGTAAGAGAAGAAGGGTTTGGGAGAGTACACTGGTCTTTCTTTTTATACGCATTTCAAGATACAGAAACAGCAAACGGTCGTACCTCATTTTCGACCCACAATGTCAGATGTCGATTTGTGGACTAATGAGGCATGTGACTAATGTCATTACAAGTTGTTTTTATTATTAATATTTTCTTTTAATATCTGAGCAAAAGTTAGTGCTTGCCACGTGGTCCTATTCGAACTGCAACTAACAGTCCAGTCGTCTGACTGATCGGCATAGCTCCATACTCAAAGTAACTTTATAGCCTGCAGGTAAACTACCACACCACGATAGCATACGAGCGCATTGGACAGATTGCCTTTGAGCTATACGAGTGCTCTTCAATTGACATAACGATACACTATACGAAATACATTTCTAACAGATTGCTTTCAGACTTATTACGTTCTTAATTACATCCTTTTGATGGGATGATGAATGAAGATTCAAAGCGGCCATCTACTTGAAACGCTAAGGCGAAAATGATTCAATGTAAAATATAAACTTAATTATAGAAATTATTCAACAGGTATCATCCAACTTCGTTTGGTTGGAAATTAGAAACTGGCTATTTTTTTGAAATGCTCTGGCCTGAATGACACAACGTCCGCCCCTAGTAGCTGAGTGGTCAGCGCGACGGAATGTCATACCTAACGGCCCGGGTTCGATTCCCGGCTTGGTCGGAGATTTTCTCCGCTCAGGGACTGGGTGTTGTGTTGTCGTTATCATCATCATTTCATCCCCATCGACACGCATGTCGTCGAAGTGGCGCCAACTCGAAAGACTTGCACAAGGCGAACGGTCTACCCGACGGGAGGTCCCAGCCACACGGCGTTTCAATTTCCAATGAAACAGCGATAACATACAAACGTAATTATCGTTGTTATTCATCCTGATATTCGTTTGTTTGTAATGAAGTCAATTTTTTTAGTTTTTACTATTTTGCCAGTAAAATCTTACATACAAGACGCGATGTGACGTTTCTAGAAAATGGAAATTTCACCAAAGAACGCGCTGCTCTGTTAATGTTTCCAGTAATTTAGCCTAAGCATAAGTACCGTGGAAAATCTGTAGGTGCCTCATTCCCAGGCAAGGGGGCCTGCAAGCATTTGAAGCTGGGAGCGGGCTGAGTGACAGGGCTCAGGACAGAATGCAATTACAGGTGCAATTACCAGGGCTCAGCTGAGAGACGCGAGGGGACCGCGCCTTCTCATCGGAGCAGTCGCCCCGTTTAATTGCAGCAAGCCGAAATATGTGCTGATCCTTCGTGACTAATGAATCAAAGACCAGCAATAACTGCGGCTCCTCCAGTAACTCTTTCCGGGAACAGGGTCACGGTTGTTAATGCACGGCGAAGGGCGGAGGAGGTTCGCTACCCACAGACAGCATTGAACTCACTCTCAGGAACATCAGCGCTGAAAATCCAAATTGTTCAACCTGCAGTAAGTTTTCCTTGCTTTACCTAAAACGAGCAGGGCGAATCACGAGAGGCTTCCTTTATCAACAACGCTATGGACGTCTTACTTACTACGTTCATATTCGCTTTCTTATGACTTTATTGTGTTCTGCATGTCTCAACCTAATCATCCTTCCCTTCTTCACATATGTGCCATGGCTTCCTCGAGCTAGAAAAATGTACAGGGTGTTTCAACAAGATTCAGCCGATTTCACAAGACTATATGTTCTCCATAAATGAAAATCACAACTTAGTGTGGATTTTTAATTTATGGGTGGAGACTGATAGTTTACCCTCGCACCAGGGATGTCCACAGATATTTTTCCAGAACAGGGCAAGATTCTAAGACTCCCATACTGCTATTTCAGAAGAACACGTTGTGTCCAAGAACTAAATTTAACGACGTTATTGGCATGAATATGGATACTACCTTTTTAGGTCAATAGTTCAAAATTAATCATGTGCAAATGTGCAGAACTATAGACGATGTCTCTAACGTCGATCAGTTGTAGAAGAGTGTCTTAGAACCGTTGCTATTCACAACATAAGTAAATGACCTTGTGGATAACATCGGAAGTTCACTGACGCTTTAGTATATCGAGAGGTTGAAACAATGGAAAATTGTACTGAAATGCAGGATGATCTGCAACTAATTGACGCATGGTGCAGGAATGGCAATTGAATCTCAATGTAGACATGTTTAATGTGCTGCGAATACATAGAAAGTAAGATCATTCATCGTTTATCTACAATATAGCCGGTCAGCAACTGGAAGCAGTTAATTCCATACATTATCTGGGAGTAGGCATTAGGAGTGATCGTCGGTAAAGCAGATGCCAGACTGCGATTCACTGGAAGAATCCTAAGGAAATGCAATCAGAAAACAAAGGAAGTAGGTTACAGTACTTGTTCGCCCACTGCTTGAATATTGCCCACCAGTGTTGGATCCGTACCAGATAGGGTTCATAGAAGAGATAGAGAAGATCCAACGGAGAGCAGCGCGCTTCGTTACAGGATCATTTAATAATCGCGAAAGCGTTACGGAGATGATAGATAAACTCTAATGGAAGACTCTGCCGGAGAGACGCTCAGTAGCTCCGTACGGGCTTTTGTTGAAGTTTCGAGAACATACCTTCACCGAGGAGTCAAGCAGTATATTGCTCCCCCATACGTATATCTCGCGAAAAGACCATGAGGATAAAATCAGAGAGATTAGAGACCACACAGAGGCATTCCGACGATCTTTCTTTCCACGAACGAGACTGGAATAGAAGGGAGAACCGATAGAGGTACTCACAGTACCCTCCGCCACAAACCGTCAGGTGGCTTGTGGAGTACGGGTGTAGATGTAGATGTAGATATGAGTATATAAATTCGGAGTGTCTGAAAAAGTCATCAGCATCATCAGCGTTATCATATCGGCGATCACGGACATTGAAGATCAGGCGCCGACCTTCCATTGTTCATCCATAGATGGCGATCTTGTACACTTTGGGTCCAGTTCTTCTGGTCACATAATTGCTAGTGGTCCTCCTACAGTTCATCCTCCCATTGCTTTTTTGGTCTTCCAATTGAAGACTTCTGGGACGACTACCACCATGTCTTCCCGCAAGCACAGCTTTAACAAGGCACGTTTCTGGCCGACTGGCAATATGCCCTGCCAGACATATTCTCCGGGCTTTCATTTTCTGCACGATATTTGGTTGTTTCATTAGGTCGTACAGTTCCCGGTTCTTTCTACGTTCTCCATGTGTAGTCTTCGCAGATTAGTCGTCCGTTCAAAGACCAGCACGGTCTCTTCATCTTTTTTTGTGGTGCATGACGCTTAGGTCCCACAGAATAATACTGGCACTATTGCTGCATTATAGGCTTAAAGTTCGTTCTTAACTGACAGACCTTTTGATGGCATTATCTGCTTGAGACTGAAATACGTTTCAGACCCATTGACAATATGTTGATTATTTTCTTGTTTTACGTCATTATGCCCATTCAACCCGGTGCTAAGGCATTTAAAATTGTCCACTCTGATTACATTCCATATTCCAACCTATCGTAAACCAGACAAATTATGAGATAAAAATAGAAAGTTAGGAAATGCTAAAAATATTTATTCATGTTCTAATATAGCTGTTATTTACTTGAAACTGTCCGTCCCCGGTAACTGAGTGGTCAGCGTACCAGAATGTCAATCCTAAGAGGCCGCGCGCGATTCCCGGCTGGATCGGAGATTTTCTCCACTCAGAGAATGGATGTTGTGATGTCCTAATCATCACCATTTCATCCCCATCGACGCTCAAGACGCCGAAGTGGCGTCAAATCGAAATATTTGTACCCAGCGAACGACCTACCCGACGGGAGGCCCTAGACACACGACATTTTTTAACTAATTCTTGAAAAAATATAACCCAAAAAAGGTCCAGGCGACAAAAATAACTAACAATGAAACTTTAGAAAACGGATAATCAGCTCTGATGTGAACAGTTTGTTTGCCTGAAAAACTAAAAACTGCATCTCTGATCATACTGATGAATATATTGCATTAGTTTCAAACCTTCTGTTTTCCTTTTATGTTGGTTGGCATAACTAGTGTTCAACAATATATATTTCGAAAGCTACATAAAGTGTAACCTTGGGTCACTATACAACTAGGTAAATGAGTATCTTCCACATGCAGCCTAACGTTTGCTGGTACATTTGGCCTTTAACTCCTTGTCTGTTGCATTTGCTCATCATAGGGCAGCTATGCAGGCCCAGCTAGACGGTAGAACACGGAAGTGTATGACTGCAGATCAGATTGCGCTATGTTGCACTACTTGTACCTCTCCCCGCATCCACCCTTATGGACGCCTTTCCTTCCCGCCAGTTCATTTGGTTGCCGATAGGTGTCATCTTGGTGTATCTAATTCCTTCACCGACACCTGGGTATCCTGGAGATATTGCTGCTTTCCACAATCTCGAGAACATAGCGAAAATATCGTTTTTCAACAGGACTGAGCATCCCAACACCGTAAACTGCTCGTAACTGCGTTTCCCAGCAAACAGTTGTTTCAACGATGATTCATTTTCCAACAGGACTGAGCATACCAACATTGTAACACCATTTCCCAAGAAAGAGGGTTTTCGACAGTGGGTTGGTCGTGAGGGGCGCCAGGGTATTACACTGTTTTTCTTTTTTTGGAAGGGGGGGGGGGGGTGCGAAAGATCTTGGTCTTTCAAGACCTTTGGGTGTAGCAACAGCAGTGGATACAGAAATTCCAAACATACTCGCAAAAGTATGGGTCACGTTTGACAGTCTTCTGGATATTTGTCGTGCATGCAGTGGTGGGTAAACTGTGCATCTGTGAATGTTCAAACATAATTTTAAATTTACTTCAGTTTCTATCTTTTTTTCATTTAGGAGATACAGTCTAGAGAAATCGCTCAAATCTTGTTGAAAATGTCAGTGTTCCTGGTTTACGGTAAATCTGAACGACGTATCCTTACTAGTGTTCCCTGAATTAGTACGAGATCAATTTGGAAGGCTCTGGACCTAGACGTCCGATCAAAATACACTTACTTTTTGAAGCTGTCACGTAGTAGAACAATGCGGCTTTTGCAGTGCAAACCCATTAAAAAAAATGGCTCTGAGCACTATGGGACTTAACATCTGTGGTCATCAGTCCCCTAGAACTTAGAACTACTTAAACCTAACTAATCTAAGGACATCACACACAGCCATGCCCGAGGCAGGATTCGAACTTGCGACCGTAGCGGCCACGCGGTTCCAGAGGTTCCAGACTGATGCGCCTAGAACCGCACGGCCACACCGGCCGGCGCCAATCCATTAAATATTATGTATCACGCGAATCTGAAAGGACTGCAACGTATTTATCTGCGACCGCCGCACTCTGTTACATAGACTACCAAAAGAATTTCCACCTAAAAATTTCTTTAAATGTACGAACTGCGAAAATCAGAGCCTGTAAAATGTGATGAATACTATGGATGTCCCCACAACTGTTTTAAACCCTACCGTTTTCCATTATTCATAGATATGGGTAAGTGCATTTTCCGCATGAAAATTAATCTACCATTTTCTCCTCTAGGAATCTTTTCATACATTTCCTCATTTGTTTCATCGAGAAGAGACGTGTAGTATCCCCCAGGTACTGTTTTACATTTAAAGGGAGAGAAAAAAGACAGAGAGAGAAGGAGCGAGAAAGGTAGGGGTAGGATCAGGAAGAATCAAGTAGTTAGGAGGCAAAAGAAACAGATGAAAGGAAGTAATATGTACGTTGAAGAAACTCATATGGGAAATATGCTCTATTTCCAAAAAGCTTTAACGCTTAGTGTTTGCCAGCTGGTGTGGCCTAGCGGTTCTAGACGCTTCAGTCTGGAACCGCGCTGCTGCTACGGTCGCAAGTTCGAATCCGGCCTCGGGCCTGCATGTGTGTGATGTCCTTAGGTTACTTAGGTTTAAGTAGTTCTAAGTTTTAGGTGACTGATGACCTCAGATGATAAATCCTATAGTGCTCAGAGCCATTTTGAACTTAATGTTTTGGAGCGGACACACTTAGTAATTGCGACACTATCCTTTGGTTGTTTGCTTGATTCTGGGGAGGGGACCAAAGAACGAGGCCATCGGTCCCATTGGGTTAGGGAACGACGGGGAAGGAAGTCGACCGTACCCTTTCAAAGGCCAGGTTTGAACAGTCGTCCTCCCGAATGCGAATCCAGTGTGCAATTCACTTCATCACCTCGCTCGATCTATTCATTGTTAACGTATAGCTATCCACCAAGAACTGATGTGATACATTTCACTCAGAAGCCTCACATACTTACATTACACGAAAGGCGTCACGAAGAATCATTGTCTTCATTTTCACTATTAGAAATAAAATGGAATGGTAATGTAAAGCGCTGCTATCCGTATACTAACATTCTAGATAAGTAGAACAAACAAGTGAGAAGCATTCATAGGATGGAAAAATTTCTATCACCAAGCCCACATTACATAACGCAAAAATTCACTGGGCAAAAATGTTAGTTTCGTTAAGATTTAAGCAGTTTGAAAGTTATTTTTTCACTAATAATTTTTAAAAAATGCTGTTCGCTACTACATTATGTACGTATCTGCTTAGGACCAGATTTAGAAAATTAGAAGCAGCTGCAAATGGTTCAGCGGACACTCGATGTATGATTTCTGGGTTTTCAAGTACTTTTGATAGCAGTACTTGTAACGACTCCATAGGATTTCTGTTCTAGGGCACAGAAATATTCTTCATATCATTTTCTACATATCACATATCAGCATGTATTCTGCAACTCCCTCCCCACCAGTGTCTATCGCTTTGCAATTATTTTGAAGGTCACTGCAAGCCACACTGACATTCGTTAAAGGTCGTTCGAATATATTACTTAAGTATTTAACAATTAATAAGATTTATGTAAAATGGTGGTGACAAAAACGCTCTAGGACTCTGTAGATGGAAACATGCGTTTTTAAGATAATTCTGATCTTTTGTTCCGTGTTTGTTGGACCTTTTTAATTTAATTAAAAATGTGCAACTGAGACGGAACAACAAATCAGAATTATCTTAAGTATCAGTGTAGTTGGTAAATCTCTCAAGACGATTATGTGAGCTATAGTGGAAGCAGACTTTACAAGAATAACTTAAGTCAATGCGTCTCCTCATGCCATAATAATCTAAAAGGAGCCGTAGATCTACAAATATTGATGCCTGATGTGCAAATAAAACATTAAAATATCCTCTGTGACACTCTACACAGAATTCTACGAAAACAAATTACATGTGTATACCACAACGTATTATCTACGCAAGATGAGCCAGGGCTCCACATACTAATTTTCAGAGCTGGTAGCGTGAAAAAGAAAAGAAAAACAGTGTCCAGTAAACACGGGTTCCAAAATGCATATATTATGAGCTGTGAGCACGGGAACACTGGCTCGTCTTTGATACTGTGTAACACCTCACTTACACTGCAAGCTCTTTGCTTGTTTCGGAGGAAAGTCGTGTCGGTCAAAACGATAAAAAAGTCCAGTAAACATGGGCTCTACAATGTATACTTTAAGAAATATGACCACTTGTTCACTAAGTGAGATGAGTTTCACATCAGCGACTGTGAACAAATGTTCAAAGCTGTTAAGGTATACTTCTTACGGCTCAGGTTTACCAGACTTTTCTTTCTTTGTTTCGTTTTTGTACACACTGACAGCTCTGAAAGCATGAAATCAAGGGTGTGGCTCACAGTGAAAGTGGTATAAATTGTCCTGAGCAATCGAAAAATAAAGATGCTGTAAAAATTATGTAAGGGAGAGGGGTTTCTAATGAAGATTGGTTTTTCACAGCCAATCGACATCGAGGTCATTCGAGACAAATAAAATGTTTTAGGGAAATAACAGTGAAGCTAAGGCTATGTGGCAGGAGGAGGCCTTGAACGTAGTCCCTAGCGATTGAGATACCAATTTCTTAACCACCGAGCAATTTCGTTTGATACACTGAAGAGCCAAGGAAATTGATACACCTGCCTAATATCGTGTAGCGCCCCAGCGAGCAGAAGTGCAGCAACACGACGTGGCATGGACTGGATCGCTCTTCTGAACAGCACGTTGCAAGGCATCTCAGATATGCTCAATAATGTTCATGTCTTGGTAGTTTGGTGGCCAACGGAGATGTTTACACTCACAATTCTGGACGTGTGGCGTATCCCATTGTCCCAAGCCGTCAGAATGCACAATGGACATGAATGGATGCAGGTGATCAGGCAGGATGACTACGTACGTTTCCCCTGTCAGAGTCGTACTTAGACATATAATGGGTCCCATATAACTCCAACTGAACACGCGCCACGCCATTACAGAGCCTCCACCAGCTTGAACAGTCTCCTGCTGACATGCAGGCTCCATGGATTCATGAGGCTGTCTCTATATTCGTAGACGTCCATCATCAGGATTAAGTTTGGAATGAAACTCGTCCAATTACGCTACATGTTTCCAGTCATCAACAGTATAATTCTGTCATTTTTATCTGTTTTCCGCCTTTTCCTTAGTTGCTCTATATACATGGAGGTATGTTCCGTCTATGAAACTAAATGAACGCAGTTTGTTTGTTGCCATAGACATTTCGATTCTTTTATTTGGGAAGCATGAAATACATGTTTCTTTTTATACACACCATAAACGTATTATGCGATAGATATAATATGCTGATATATTACATTTTGTCGTGTTTTTCTCTTGCTTTTTTTAGCTTAGAAGCAACTTTTGTAGCGCAAGTATATGGTGGTATTTTTCTTTCTCTCTTCCTCTGTCAGACGTATTCTCTTTCTACAATCAAGTTTTCTATGTAGTGGTTATCTGTTTTTATCTATTTTTGTACATCAACAAAATCATTATGCAAGATTATGAAATGAAAAACAGCAGGACAGTGTAAAACACAAATGAATTCAAACCATGAATAAAAGACTTACACATCGCACAACCCGCATCACTCATCTCTTTTGACATAGGGAACATCTACACCTCAATACCCACTGCAGACAGAACAAAACTAATTGAAGAAAATTTACTGACATAAAACAAACTATCTGCGGATAATACCAATGATATAACAAAAACCTTAAAGCAATCACATCCCAAAATTACTTCCAATTTGAAAAGGAATTTTATTTACAAGAATATGGGCTTCCAATGGGATCCAAAATTTCAAGAGCATTGACAAACATATTCATCAACCACATTGAAAACGAAATCTTTGATAGTCATCACAAAGAAAGGATACAAAATTGTTTACTGGTACAGATATTTGGACGACATAATCTGTATGGTAGATGAACTAGCAGAGAAAATTGATAAACTCCATACAGATATAAACAACATACATAAAAATATTCAGTTTTCCATGAAAAAAAACACGAAAGCAAATACATTTCTCGGATATAACAATAAAGACAGAGAACAATAAACACAGATTTGACATCTTCAGAAAGCCAACAGCCACAGACATAATCGCACAGGCTTCATTCAACCACCAACAAAATCAAAAATTAGCGGCCCTACAACACATGTTACACAGGCTAAATAGCATCCCACTCAGCAAGGAAAATTATAAAAAGAGTTATAAACAATACAAATCATAGCCACTAACAATGATTACAGCACCCATGTAGTACAAAAACTTAATCAAAAAATTCAAACACATCTAAAGAAAAATCAAAATAAGCAGGGAGCACAGAACCCCACAGACACTACAGCACACACGGAAACATAAAACAACACTCGTGGCATGAATAACAGAAAAAAATGATACACTCTTACATACGAATACAAAGCAACAAACAAAATAGAAAATATACTAAAGAAACAGGGAGCACAAATAGATTACAGAACAAGATATAAAGAACATATAAATAGTAGGAAATATGAAGCCCGCATCTCGTGGTCGTGCGGTAGCGTTCTCGCTTCCCGCGCCCGGATTCCCGGGTTCGATTCTCGGCGGGGTCAGGGATTTTCCCTGCCTCGTGATGGCTGGGTGTTGTGTGTTGCCCTTAGGTTAGTTAGGTTTAAGTAGTTCTAAGTTCTAGGGGACTGATGACTATAGATGTTAAGTCCCATGGTGCTCAGAGCCATCTGAACCATTTTTTTGGGAATATGAAAACACTCATCCATCGCTGATCATCAGAAAAACATGGACATGAACCATCCAACATGGAATGTGACATGACAGTTATCAGAGTGAATAATCACAACAAAACGCTTCTGACATTGCAAGAAAACTTTGAGCCATTGCTATTGAAAAGAAAGTACTCAATGGACAAATCCATATAAACTATAACTTCCTAATCTTGCTAGCCACCAAAACACTAACAAACCGTAAAGTAACCAGGATAAATAATTAATGAATCGCCTTCCCCTCTTCTCTCTCTCTCTCTTCCCCCCCCCCCCCTCCCCCCTCTCCTAGCCACCCACACACATATAGACACATGAACTCATGTTTATTAAAAAAGAAACATTTGCACACAGCAAAATACACCCACCCATCCACCCACACACATACACACACACACACACACACACACACACACACACACACACACACACACACACACACACACAACAAACTCGTATTTGTTATAAAAAATTAAAAAATTACATTTGCACACAGCGAATTACACACACACATACACACACACACACACACACACACACACACACACACACACACACACATAAATATGGCAGCACTACACACCAAAAACGCACAAATGTTGATCACCAAATGGAAGTGAAAGTGAAACAAGCGACGTGACAAATGTGTAAAAACAACGCCAGAAATCGGCCAGCTGGAGTATGAATAACAACTAATACATCTCCAGGAACACATACATGTGTTAACACCGAACGATTTATTCACAATTCGGAAATTGTGCTATATAAGTTGCTTCTAACCTAAAAAAGCAAGAGAAAAACACGACAAAATGTAATATATCAGCATATTATATCTATCACATAATGCGTTTGTTGTATGTATGAAAAGAAACATGTATTTCAGGCCACTGACGATGCTTCCGAAATAAATGAGGGAAACGCGTGTGGCTACAAACACACTGTCTTCATTTCGCTGCGTAGACGGTGCAACTTTCATGAGCCTAATTCCGTGTTGACGGGCCCAGGCAAGGCGTAAAGTTATGAAGTTACGTGTCGTGCAGTCATAGACAGGACACGAAAGGGCCTTCGGCTCTGAAAGCCGATATCGATGATGTTTCAATGAATGGTTCGCACGCTGACACTTGTTGATGGCCCAGCAGCGATCTGCGGAAGGGCTGTCCTACTGTCTCGTTGAATGATTCTCTTCAGTCGTAATTGGTCCCGTTCTTGCAAGATCTTTTCCCGGCCACAGCGATGTCGGAGATCTTATGTTTTACCGGATTCCTAATATCACGGTACACTCGTAAAATGGTCGAACGGTGAAGTCCCCACTTCATCGCTACTTCGGAGATGCTGTGTCCTATCGCCCGTGTGCCAACTATAGCTAACACCACGTTCCAACTCCCTTAAGGGCCGGTTTGTCATTGTAGCAGATGTGACCGATCTAACAACTGCACCAGACACTTGTTGTCTTATACAACCGTCGATGACTGCAGCTCAGTATTCTTCCTGTTTACATATCTCTATATTCGAATACGTATGCCTATACCAGTTTCTCTGGTGCACCGTTGTGTCGGCCTGGGTGGCATTAAGTGAGGGGACGGAAAACGTAATTGCTGCAATGAATATATAGGCTAAATAATCGCATCCACAACTATGCCACTTAATGGAAGATGTATTCTGAGGATGAGTTGTGTGTGAACAGTCCAAAATCGATACAGCTGTGCTGTGTCACAACTCTCCAGCCTTTAACCGAAACTTATTACCTGAGATCAACTAACGGATGTAAGAACAACAGCGGCTAGTGCATAGCAGCTAAACTGGAAGTTAAGAGGCAGTAATTCAATCCTCTCATGTCGACTGCCGCATAGATGTGACGATTCCCGGCGCAACAAGCGAGCTCCGGGGCCTGGTGTACCCGCCTTCCCAGCCTCCGCCGCCGACTGATAGCGGCTTCTGCTCGACACCCGAGGGTGTAAGACCGCCGGCCGGAAGGCGCGTCCGTCCCTATCAAGACAGCCGGTACGCCGTCTGAGTTGCCGACGCCGACGTCGACCAGCAGGTATTTTATCGCAGCGCGTCCATTGTGCAAATGCGTACGCGCTGCGGGAGGAAGATTCACTCCCGGCGGTAGGAATGCGTGTAGCGAGGCCCGCGTCAGCACTGAATCATACGGCACGGCGGCCCTCCGAGATACGAACGCGCGATACTTACTGCGCAAGTATGCGATACACGCGGCTAGCCAATGGGAGGGCCAGAGGTGGTGCTACACGCTATATCGGACAGTCGCAACCACTGAGTACCAGCGCTAGGGGAGCCACGGACCCACTATCTACCAGCTGCCTTCCTTACTCTCTCACAAGACGATGTTCGGTTTCTAAGCTGCTCTTAAGTTCAACAACATAAACCTCCGCGTCAGCGGTCCCTGTACGACAGTAAACTTTATCAATATAATAGCGAACCCGGCAGCTCTTGGTAGTTTCAAAAAACGGATTGGATACACGTCATAATTTCTTTCTCTCAACTCTCGCTGTCCTTCTCCTCCTCCCCTCACCCTTTGTTTATTTCCCCCCTCCTCCTCCACCACTCTCTGTCCATCACCTTTCCCCAAGCCATGTACATCTCTTATCCCACACTCACTCTAGCCGTCTGCTGCTTCCTCATCTCCCTTTCGATATCCTTCTCCACCTTTTTTGTATCCACTTCCTGCCCCCTTCCTTGTCAACCTCTTCCCCCCACTTTCTCTGATCTTAGTTATTGTTACTGCAAAAGGAACCTTGATAGGGAACAGAAGTCGAAGTGAAGGAGTAAATCGGTTGGAATCATTACATTAGTATACAGGGCATGAGAGAGATCTTTCCAGCTGCAAGATCTGTGGGGTTAGTGGCTTTAATGACAGTATTTCGCAAGGCTTTAATCTACAAACACGTAAGATTATAAAGTTAGCCATAAGACAACTTTTCTGTTTTATAGTAAAAATCACCGCGAAAAGGAAAACAAAAGCGCACATTTTCACAGCATAGGTTTTAATGTCCTTTCTCACGGCCAGTTTAAGAGAAAGTATTTATTGCAGGGCTATAATTCTCATTCGATTTGCTTTCAAACGGTACCTAGGCTTATCGGCAGTCTCATTGACTCGTCGATCACGTAGTCAGCTTGCGTTACACGTACGCGACTTCTAAGTGGTGGCATTTTTTCTAGAGAAATAAACCACTAACTGAATTCAATTCAGTCGAACTTTTGCAAGACTCGAAATTACCACGAACTGAAATCAGTCGTTGCAACACCCCAAAGATATGATCATATCACTTTCAATTTTACTGATTTTCGAAAAATACGAATATTCAAAGCGGGATTTGCTGTTGTTATGAAAACATGCCACAGCAGAAATGTCAAACTGAACGTACCGTTTTTTATGGAACCAAGTGACAGCAACAGTGTCGAAACGACCGTCACATTTCCTGCACTGAGATTTTCATACAAAAATACCATCCAAATTTTCGACTTTTCTTGTACATTTTCCAAAATTTTTCTGTCATATAAGCTTTTTCTTGGCAACTGCAAAAAAAAAAAAAGTGAAATAGCCCTTGGCTATCGACCATTTGTATACCTCTCGGAAGAACGGCCATTCTTTAGCAATCCTGCAGTACACACTCAAGTTTATATATTACATTTTTCTAGGCCAGGCAAATTGAGCAAATCGGTTGGTTCTTTTGTAATAAGTGTGGTTTATGGTGAAGCTTAGGCAGCTTTTAAAACCACCATTTCCACATGGGCGGTTCTTGAGAAAACGCAGAAAGATCATAAGTTTTGAGTACCAAAATTACCAATTCTGGGGATGGCCATTTCTTTAATTTGTGTTAACAGCAAATCAAAGAAATTTTTACCATGCATCCTAAAGGTGGTATTCTCTGGGAACTTCGAAATACTTTTCGATATTACTATCCATTTCCCAGCTACAGAGTTTCAAAGTCCCGCACCAATGTAGAAAACCGCAAAAACTTGTTTTTACCCGTTCTTGCACCTTAGGCCGCAATTATCTAAATAAAGGAAATAGCTTGAATTTTAACTGTACGTCTTCTAACATTTATCTAGAGTATCCATTTTCCTGTTTTCGAAAATCACTTTACAAAAAATTATTTTGTCATGCTAAATTCTTTATAATTACAAATCAAACACGGCATTGTTTGGTATACTGTGGGTATAGTCTAAAAATGTTGTGCATTTTTACGTAATGAAGTGTAAAGTGATGGGAGACGATTTTGTGTTAACTTTATATCACGTGTATTTATTTGTTGTTTGTAATCAAAGTATGAAAATGTCTAAAAGTGCATATATACACCGTGAAAACTTTACTGAGCTATACAATTCGTTTTATATAAGCAGCACATCCTGTTATAACAAGAAAACGAAGGAAACCATTTTAAAAAATGTGGGGAATCATCCTTTTCAACACCATGCCGCTTCCTCATCTAAAAATTTGGCATGCAAGCACGTCCGCGCTTTTTGTGCTGAAACAGGGTAGGAGAGAGACAGTGTCGGTGAAAGAGAGAGGACAGAATACCAGTGGAAGAGAAATGGAGAATAGATAGTGATGGTGGGAGAAAGAGGCTGTAAAACACAGACTGGATGAAGACAATAGCAGAGGCAGGCAAAGAGAGAGGAATGAGTATGGTCAGTTAGAGACAGTGGCACTAAACGAGAAAGAGAGACAGATGGAAATAATAGCAGTGGGAGCTAAAGAGAGAGGAGGCAGTGGAAATGAAGGAGAAAGACGAGTACAGACTATACGTTGGCTTTGAGGGTGTGGATCCCTCCAGACCGACGAACTTTAAAGCGTAAAATATCCGCCTAATTTCCCCCCTCTGCTACATCCATGTGTTATAGTTTGTCGATCTAGGTGTCAAATGCACAAATGAACTATCCCCAAAAACAAGTGTGGAGGTGAGACAATGGTGATTACATAGAAAGGGCAGCAGATTGTAAGCGAGAAAGAAAGATACAGTGGCAAAGGAAAAGTAAAAGAATGGATGAAAGACAAAAGCAAGAAGACTGAGAGACAGTGAAAGTGGCAGAGAAGAAGACAAGGGTAACGAAGAGCGAGAGAGGCGGTTGAAGACAGCGACAGGGGAAGAGTCTGGAGAAAGTGCTAATGGGAGAAAAAGGAGTCGGTGGGGAGAGACATTTTTAGACAGTGGCAGTAAGAGGGAGATAAACTTAAAAACTACTAAACTCCGTCTGAACAGGTCTCGGAAGACCCTAAGGGCACTGAGACCGCCGTGTCATCCTGAGCCTATAAGACTCAATGGATGCGGATATTGAGGGGTATGTGGGCAACACACCACTCTCCCGGCCGGGATCAGTTTTCGTGACCTTAGCCGCTACTTCTGAATTAAGTAGCTCCTCAATTTGCGTTACAGGGGTGGAGTGCACCTCGCCTGCTAACAGTGATCGGCAGAACGGATGGTCACCCATGCAAGTGCTAACTAAGCCCAACAGCGCTAAGACCGATGACAGTAAGAGGGAGATGCTGAGTAAGGAATCTTCACTACAAAGAGAGACTGGGTGACAGGATTTAGAATGTTCTGCCTTATAACAAAGGCGAATATGCCCGCATGCCAAAATTTTGGTGAGGAAGAAGGAACGAGTAATGAGGCAGCTGGTTCCACACTTTTCTGTCAGAAGCTCTTAAAGGCGAACATATTCATTTTTTGTGCTATGACAGGAGCATATTCGGCTGCTCACATCTCCGCAGCCATCATTTGTCCCTGTCATC
Organism: Schistocerca gregaria; assembly: GCF_023897955.1. Classification (NCBI taxonomy): domain Eukaryota; kingdom Metazoa; phylum Arthropoda; class Insecta; order Orthoptera; family Acrididae; genus Schistocerca; species Schistocerca gregaria. Next base: position 504,154,388 of record NC_064922.1, on the reverse strand, counting down.
GTGGCTCGTGGTGAACCACAGCTGCCTCGGGGCCGGTTTTGGATAGCACCATTTTGCTAGGTACTGGATACGTTAATCAAAGCGGCAGTGATGGGGATTATGTCCGTAGACTCGGCGAGGAAAGGAATATATGGAAAACACTGACAATGAGAAGGAGCAGGATAGTAGGATATGTGTTGACATCAGTCAATATTTTCCATGGAGCTCTAGGGGAAGACAGAGATTGGAATACATCCATCACACACATTGCAGTTGCTAGTCTGAGATGAGAAGGTTGGCACAGGAGAGAAATTCGTGGTGGTTTCCCACCAACTGTGAGACTGCTGCACTTTACGAGTGAGGAAGATCTCTAAGTGCAAGTAAAAATGTTTGACTGTGTTTATAATCAAACATGAAACCTTTGGCACATTGATCTCGAAACTCTCTGTCTGACCAGACACAATCTGTATAGGATGTATATGGAATTTACAACAAACTGAATCAATACTACCAGACAAGCATTTCACCTACCACTCACCCGAACGAAAAGTTGGGCGTAGGGAGATTAACAGGCTTACAAAGGGTAGATTAGCGAGAAACGCTGCAGTCTTCGGACTGGAGACCATAATAATAATAATGGCATCCGTCCATCCTTGAGGGATGATGGTGTAACATGCTTGGTTCAGAGTCTGCTGTGGCTAAAAAGTCCCTCTCGAGAGTGGCAGTCCCTACTGCAGTTTGGACATGTGAAATTTGAGGGACTTCAAACAGAAGGCGTTCTGTCTCTTCGCTTTGTCCTCTTCCTGATTTGTTCCTGTGCGTGTTCGTTCTCTGAGAGCTTGACGCCGTTGCGCACTGTTACTCGCCACTTGACACGGTCATCTGCAATGCTCTCCCAGCGACTTGGATTGATTCTGGTCTCTCTTGCAGACATCGTTGAAACGAAGATGCGGTCGTCCCACTGGCCGCACACCTTCCTGACGTTCCCCGTACAGCAGTTGTTTCGGTATCCGTTCAGGATCTATCCGCCTGACATGTCCCAACCATCTTAGACGTCGATGACTGAGGAGTGCAAAGATGCTAGTTGTGCTTGCACGATGAAAGACTTCGGTGTTGGTACTCTATCTCCATGTCTCACAGCTACAGAGAAGGGTGTTTAAACACAAGCGTTGTAGACTTTTAATTTAGTTTTTGTGGTAAGCAGTCCGTTGTTCCATACTCTGTTTTTCAATCTACCCATGACAGGTGATGCCTTTGCGATTATGTTAGTAATTTCAGTGTCCATGGCAAGTTGCTACATATTGTGGATCCCAATTAGGTAAAGTCATCCACATGAGTTCCAAAAGAAATCCGTTGGAATTCGATTACTCGATAAATAGTACAATTCTCAAGGCTGTCAATTCAACTAAGTACCTGGGTGTTAAAATTACGAACAACTTCAGTTGGAAGGACCACATAGATAATATTGTCGGGAAGGCAAGCCAAAGGTTGCGTTTCATTGGCAGGACACTTAGAAGATGCAACAAGTCCACTAAAGAGACAGCTTACACTACACTCGTTCGTCCTCTGTTAGAATATTGCTGCGCGGTGTGGGATCCTTACCAGGTGGGATTGACGGAGGACATCGAAAGGGTGCAAAAAAGGGCAGCTCGTTTTGTATTATCGCGTTATAGGGGAGAGAGTGTGGCAGATATGATACACGAGTTGGGATGGAAGTCATTACAGCATAGACGTTTTTCGTCGCGGCGAGACCTTTTTACGAAATTTCAGTCACCAATTTTCTCTTCCGAATGCGAAAATATTTTGTTGAGCCCAACCTACATAGGTAGGAATGATCATCAAAATAAAATAAGAGAAATCAGAGCTCGAACAGAAAGGTTTAGGTGTTCGTTTTTCCCGCTCGCTGTTCGGGAGTGGAATAGTAGAGAGATAGTATGATTGTGGTTCGATGAACCCTCTGCCAAGCACTTAAATGTGAATTGCAGAGTAGTCATGTAGATGTAGATGTAGATGTACCTGGAGAGAATTGCCATAAATGCTGAGGGATGGAAGGTTGGTAGTGCTCTGCCCCATGGTCTTAGTCTTTTGAAGGCTGATAAGTAGACCACATTTTTCACAGGCATGTGATAATTTGTTAATTATATACTGCAGCTCATCTTCTGTGTTCGCTACTAGAGCTGCATCGTCCGCATATAACAACTAACGGGTAACAACTGTATTTACTTTGGTCTTGGGCTTGAGGCGAGCAATGTTGAAAAGATTTCCATCAGATCTCGAATGTCGATACACTCCCTCCTCACGGTCTTCAAAGACAAATCTGAGCAGAAGGGAAAAGAGAACCCAAATAATGTGGGAGCTAACACACACCCATGTTTCACACCGCTATTAAGAGGGAATGGTTCTGATGTTTTACCGTTGAAGCAGATTGTTGCTTGTGTTTTCTCATGGAACAAGACAATTATTTGTAGTAGTTTAGGTGGGCATCCAATCTTCTGCAATAGTTTGAAAAGCCCATTTCCGCTCACTAAATCAAACGCCTTAACGAGGTCAATGAAAGCAATATAAAGTGGCCTCTGCTTCTCACGACATTTCCCTTGTAGCAGAATACATGGATCTTAATGGCGGCGACTGTAGCACCCAGCAGCAGTCAGTGTCACTTCTGACGAAGAGAGTCGAAGAAATGGTCGAAACGTAGAATCGTAATTAGGTTTTCTCACGGTTAGTTTACGAAAAGTCTCGATTTACGGCAGAAAGGAAAAAAGAAGAACGGCGGGTCGTACGCCCTCCCACGGACTCCGGCCGGTGTGGCGCCAGTCGCGGATTGCTAGCGCGTCACACACGCAAATAGCCGGCCGGGCCGGCGGCGCTGCGAGAGAAATGAAGTACAGCGCCAGCGCCAGCGCCAGCGGCCGTGCCAGGCGGCTAGCGCCAGCACGGCGAGGACCGCCCAGGACCGCAGCCGGGGCAGCGGCCGACTATGCTAATGCTGGATCGCCACCTGCGGAGGCTTATCGCGCCAAAGAGGAGAAAACGAGCGCCAGATTTGTCACCGTCCCGCGGAATCCACTCGGTAGTGGAAACGACGAGCGCGCCACAGTCGCCTGCCCATCCGGCACAATGACTTATAGAGTTCGTCGGGCACATTTGTAAAACTGCCTTTGTTGCGCTCGCGACAGCGAAGGATTGCCGGTCCCTTCCATCTGGTACACGAAGTCTGCCGGACGAGAGGGAGAACACGTTTAAGAGATTAAGAGCCCAGTAAGAGGTATCCGCAATTCATTACCACGCATTGGCCAACAAATTTTCGAGCTTTCCTTCCCCTGAATGGGAGTTGTATTCCTTAAAACCTACCTACTGAATACCCATTAGCTATCCGAGCCAGTAGACTGTAAATCAGAGACCATCTTGAGAGTTACATCAAAACATTATCTCTATATCACGCCCTTCGGCCTGGGATGATATCTTTATCGAACTTCTGGTGGTGTAAACACATTTTCGATTTTCATTAGAGAAACAAAATGTTTCTAATATTTACGTGTAAAACATTTTATTTTTCATTTACTCGAAGAGCGTGCCAGAGGCGAATGAAAGTGGTATTACGCAGCAAAACAAGACGTTTTTAATAGATATGTGTAAAAAAACACGTTGAGTTACATTGTTGGGCGAATTACTATATTTCAGATTTAATTAACTGGGAACAAAAAAATTATAAAGTAACGTACTTACCGCAGTATGTCTCTGTTGTATTCTTTATCTTTATGTTCCTGTTTGTGACAAATGAAAATTTCTGGAGGTGGTGTTGTACAGCTTTAATAAATGTTAAGAACTGCATTGTGCAGGACACAGCTGTTACGACAGGTTCGATTTCGGTCTCGGATCACACCATCGTTGATTCCGAAAACCATCTCAGCTATGCATTTGCGAAATTGCTCTAACAGTTATTAGATGTGCGTTGTTCCGCCGTTGATATTGGCTGAAAATATGTATGGGCGGCATGTTACATATTTAAAGCCAATATCAATAATATCTATCTAGGTATTCTGCAGTGATCTGAACAGTTACAATTAAGAAGTAAAAAAGACACTAGCTAAAAAACAATATGGCTTCGAATGTCAATTAATTTTTAAGCAGAATGAAATAATATACGGCAAAACTCCAGCAATACGATTCTTACCACACCGGACAGAAAACATAACATGCTATCGGTCTTAGCTAATATAGTGATGTAATTAACAACAAATGTCACGAAAATTCCTTACTTAAACACAGGGTAATTTTTTGTGAGCTATATGTGGTATAAGTCCTATTAGAGGGACTTTACCTGATAGTTAAATATTTACCGTCAGTCGTCTTGATAATCTCTTTTCTTCTTCCACATCCGACCCGGAGGAACTGTCATCTGCTACGTTAATAACAAAAGAATCCACGGAGGTACCCAAGTGCCAAGTTTTCACTGTTCTTTTCTGACGTGCTGCTCAGCTTACCGCCAGTGCTCGGCAGTAACGTTTAACGAAGTTATCTGCATTAGTTCCAGTGCGTCTGGCAGCTTAAATGTCTTGTTAATTCTTGCGACAAGTTCCTTAAATTGGCTCCAGATCAGTTCTGATGGTTTCAGTTAGTAATTCTACGGTGTCAGCTGCAAAAATATACCTTTCGTGCGATGTTCTCCAGTCCATGAAAATTACTGTTTTTCATGTTTCTGCGACACTTACCACAGTGGCTCATGTAAGACCACGTCAATGGTATAAAAAAACTGACATATTCTAAATAACAGTACTTGATTTTACATTTTTGTCCCAGAAAGTTTAATTTGTAATGATTTCTTATTTTAAACTTTTGTAACAATTTTTTTTATAAAATATCGATTACTAAGAATTCCTATTTGCAATGAACACTGGAATTTTGTGTTAGTACGTAATTACAAACCAGAAGACACGCATTTTTCATAAAATATGATATTTGTTAATTAGCGTCTGTTATATTTAAATGATGTAGGTATTCGAAATGAACGAAAAAAATCGAAAAAAAGATAAAAGCAACGCTCGAACCAGCGACTCTTAAAATACCAGAGCAGCATTCTCTTACCCTAACGACTGAACCACACAGCTCGTTTACAAAACCAGCTTCACTTTGTTTACTGAAGTCCCTTGGAAACTTCAAAGCCGATTTTCTACGTAAATTTGTGAAAAAAGTTAACTGCAACCTGTTTCTTGCCACTTTGTAACGGTGTTCTACGCGAGTTTTTTACTACGAGCAGCAAACAGCGTGAGGCATTTTCCCACTGCGTCTAGCGTATTGCGTATTAACAGAGCTACACTTAGACCACAACTACCATTTACAGAGACTGCAACTGCACATCATTTTTGAAACATAAACTACATAGCTTAAGTATGATAACAGAAACTGTTGATGGCTGCTGGTACATTATAATATCTGAGAGCTGCACTTACAATAACAGTACTATGTCTACTTTCGAGAGCCTAACAACGGGGTACGTGTGCTACGGCTACGTTTTCTGTTTGTTTACATCAGGTTTATTCTTGTGGTTATTCAAAGTACAGTCAGTATTGGTTACGTGTTCTTCTTCTTCTTCTTCTTCTGAATTAATGTCTGTCTTTGTGGAGCAAAGGGTGCAAATTCGATTTGCAAAGATCTTAATTTAGTTTTTTCGAAGGAGGGAGGGAGCGTGTGCTTTCCCGTCTCACTCGATGGGTGCGCCGTTGTGATCATTTACGAATCAGTGGGCGTTTCTTTTCGTGCATCATTACGGTATCGAACTGCTTCGCCTGCGACGTACCCGAGACGTTTGTTAAACATGCACGTCTTTTGCTCCATCGTTGGAGAGCATTCTGCTCGTGAAAATACCGCCGCCGCCCGACGCAAAGTATTTCGTTGGGAACGTGACGCCGCTGGACGAGATAAAGGCCGGCCCCAGACGAACAATCGGCCGCCTGGGCAACAATTACAGCGGCCAACCATGCGACCGGAGGCCGTGGCATTTCAATTGTTTCACTCATGCGATGTTTATAATCAATTAAGGCATAAGTTGCGGGTTATCCTTTGTTTTATTCATCGCGAGAGCCCGGCAGAGGAGCCGGTGTACGTAGATAAAAGAGATACGTCGGAGGAAGGAGTCCCTTTACTCTTTTTTGTTGCGGTGGCGAGCGTTTTATCTGCCAGAGGCCGGGGCGCCGGCACAGATTGCTGAAAGGTCCGTAAGAGGCGCTATTGTCGGCTGCGGCAGTCCTTTGTTGCCTTAACGGCGACGACAGGCAGCGCCTCTCGTGGACAGGTGCGTGTCTCGCGCTTGCGAAACACGAAATGAGTACTTGGCGATCTTTCATGAGGAATACATTACCTTCTGCGATGGATTATGCATCTTACTCTAAATGTTTTTACTCCAGTGCGACAAACTAATTAATCAGTGAACAGGAGCTTCAGAGACTTTTTAATTTTCATCCTTTCCTACAGTTTTAAGAAGTTGAAGTTAATATTTTCATTAGCATCGCATATACATACATTATTACTGTCTCTGTCTCTCTCCTACTACTACTCCGTTCCATTCTTAACTGGTATAAGATTGTCAGGCTACTTCCAAGCACGAGGAAATTCCTTCGGTATTATCCACTTCTCCCTTCATAAATGAAACATAAATTCGATAACCAACTTCACTACAGTAAAATACAGCATTTATCCTGCTACTAACATCTTAGTTCGTTGGTCGTTGGTTGTTTATTCATCCATAGATCACTTACAAAATGATGTCAGAGATCGCATCTTAACTGAAAAAGGAACCTATTAAAAAAAAAAAAAAAAAAAAAAAAAAAAGAAAAAAAAAACCTCTTCTAGTATATGTATACGGTAATATTATCTTATCAAAAATATTTTCACAGAATTCATTTGTATCACATCACCAGTCACTGCTCACATTACACACAAACAGAACATTTTGCACAGCACCACTGCCCAGTCCAAGAAAGCCGAGTCAGCAATTCACCACAATGAATAAAATGTTCAGCTCAGAAAAATGGCAAGTTCTTAGAATTGTCCATCACAGATCCTGGTTGGTTTGTACAGTAAAAATCATTAACCTATGACAGTTTTTGTAGAATGTACTTGTTTACTACTGATTGATTTTAATTTTTTACCATTCTGTACATTCTGTAATCTAAATAATCATTGATGTTGTAGCATGAATTATTTAAGTGGTATGCTTTAACTGACTTTTTTAAATATTTATATTCTCTTTAGTCTACTTGGGCATTTTAAAATATCGTTTTATTCTCTTGTGCAGAATGCTGTTCTGTGCTGTTTGTTTATTTCTTCTCGGAGACTGTAAGGTTAGTTTGCTTTCGTCCTGTGACCATGAACGCTGCTGTTAGTGAAATGACTGCTAATGTCCTTCTTAATGTGCATGGTATATTAGTAAATGCACTCACTTGGGTCGTTGTAATGGCCAGTTGTTACTATTTTTAGTTACTAATCTAAAAGACCCTCTGTGTTGTTTGAAGAAAGTGTTTTTTGTGTACAGGATCCCAATAAACGATTTCAGAGTTAAAAATTGAGTCCTTATACAAACATTGCGTAAGTATGAGGCAGTGTTTAGTGCACAGTGTAGACATCACTCTAACAGTGTAGCAAACTGACCACATCTTATTTTCTAATGTATTTATGCATGAACCCTACTTCAAGTGGAGCCAATATTAATACCTAAAACAAATTATATTTATTATACCATCTACGAAATTTAATAAAGGTGTGATATAAAGTCACATAGGCGGCTAGCGACCATTCTAGTAAATATTTGTAGAGTGTAGTTAAGATGGATTCGTAGCATGAAATGTCAGACAGAAACTCAAGTACAAAGGTAGCACAAGGACAAAAGTGTTACCAACTGTATACGTAACATGAGATTACAGATCATTGCACTTGGATTTTTTAAGATGGAAATAATTCTGAGACGAATCATGCATACTCTGCGAATCATAAAGTTATTCCTCATCTGCAGTATGACTTTTTACGCCACACAACTACGTATCTATGCTTATTTGGCATGAAATTTACATGCACATTTAATTTTACATAATTTTCTCCCCTTTAAGCGGAATTTCATGCTGATCGTTCTCTCAGCACTAGCAGAAAAAATGGTAAAGGTAATGGCGAGTAGAGGAATATTGGTACATGTACAAAGCTATAAACGCCTAGGAAGCTATATAAAAGGTCACTGGAAGAGCAGCACAGAAAGTAGAACGAGGTCAGAACTATTGAAAGAAGCATTTTGTAGGAAAAAGTTAGTTTTCTATACCAATATGAACAAATATACGAGAAGAAGACTAATGAAACATTTTGTATGAAGTGTCCTGTATGGTGCTGAACCGTGGACACCGAAGAAGAAAGATAGGGCAACTTTGGGGGCTTTTGAGGTGTAAACATGATGGAGGATGTAAAGATTTATTTGGATGGCTAAAGTCAAAATTCAGGAGTTCTGAGAAGAGTGGGAGAACAAAGATGGTTACTTTGTGGAATAAGAAAAAAAAACATGAATGGACATTGACAATTATGCGCCTAGTGTTGTAAAATGGCTGCATAGCAGTCCGTAATTGCCTGATTTAGCAGCTGCGGAAATTAAACGCAGAGTGTACAAAATGTCTCTAGACGGAACGCATGACGCAATTAAAGTGAATACTAGTGACACAATTATCAGACTTGGAAGAGGGCGTTTGACACTCATTACCAGCTCTGCATCTCTTATATCTTAAAAAATGATGCTTGTCCACTGCGTGCAAAGAAACAAATATCTTAGAAAAACAGGTGGCTATACTTATTATTTAATGGTCAGATAACCGTAGGTGAAAAGACGTTAGGTATCTCAAAAGAGAAGTCAGATGGAAAATACAAAACTTTCTAATAAAGTGACCAGTTGACAATGAACAGAAATGTGCTGCAGACAGTGGTAACCTAAAATAAAGTTAAACTACGTGGGATTCGCATTTAAATGGAAGACTGTAGGAAGAAAAAATTAATAAAACTTCCACATCTGGACAGATCACAAAAGCAAGACAATTGAATCAAATATTTAATATATGTAATTGGCCATTCAAGAAGCATATCGAAATTATTTCAGTATAAGTTGCTCAGAAGTTGCATTACGCTACTGTCTGAGTGAAACTTGCATTCTTTAAGTTCAGCGTAAGGGCACCCGTCAGCACCAAGCGAGAGTTCGGAAGTGTATCGCGTCCGATATAAGTTCTCTCCTTAGCTCCCAGAAATTCCCATGCTCTACATGCAAGTGAGATTGACAGCTGCTGCCAATATGATGAACGAATATCTTCTCTTTTCTGCGTAAAAACATGGGTAAGCAGCAGGAACGTCGCATTCAAATCTTACAGAAATCATAATTACGATTCATGAGGTTGATACTGGTTTTGGTCAGTTTTCTACATTTGTCACCAGTGTCTGCACCGCGTCTGGTGACAGGGGCGTTACTTTTGATTGGATAAGCCTTAATTTTGGAGGGAAGCGACGGTTGGTGGCTCCTCTTTTTACACTATTGGCCATTAAAATTGCTACACTAAGAAGAAATGCAGACGATAAACGGGTATTCATCTACATCTACATCTACATGACTACTCTGCAATTCACATTTAAATGCTTGGCAGAGGGTTCATCGAACCACAATCATGTTATCTCTCTAGTATTCCACTCCCGAACAGCGAGCGGGAACTTGGACAAATATATTATGCTAGAACTGACATGTGATTACATTTTCACGGAATTTGGGTGCATAGATCCTGAGAAATCAGTACCCAGAACAACCACCTCTGGTCGTAATAACGGCCTTGATACGGATGGCCATTGAGTCAAACAGAGCTGGGATGGCGTGTACAGGCACAGCTGCCCATGCAGCTTCAAGACGATACTACATTTCATCCAGAGTAGTGACTGGCGCATTGTGACGAGCCAGCTGCTCGGGCACCATTGACCAGACACTTTCAATTGGTGAGAGATCTGGAGAATGTGCTGGCCAGGGCAGCAGTCGAACATTTTCTGTATCCAGAAAGGCCCCTACGCGACCTGCAACACGCGGTAGTGTATTACCCTGTTGAGATGTGTGGTTTCGCAGGGATCGAATGAAGAGTAGAGCCACGGGTCATAACACATCTGAAATGTAACGTCCACTGTTCAAAGTACCGTCAATGCTAACAAGAGGTGACTGAGGTAACCACTGGCACTCCATACAATCACGCCTGGTGATTCGCCAGTATGGCGATGACGAATACGGCAATGTCGTCAAACACGGATGTGACCATCATGATGCTGTAAACGGAACCTGGATTCATCCGAAAAAATGACGTTTTGCCATTCGCGCACCCAGGCTCGTCGTTGAGTACACCATCGCAGGCGATGCTGTCTGTGATGCAGCGCCTAGGGTAACCGCAGCCATGGTCTCCGAGCTGACAGTCCATGCTGCTGCAAACGTCTTAGAACTGTTCGTGCAGATGGTTGTTGTCTTGCAAACGTCCCCATCTGTTGACTCAGGGATCGAGACGTGGCTGCACTATCACTTACAGACATGCGGATAAGATGCCTGTCATCTCGACTGCTAGTGATACGAGGCCGTATGGATCCATCACGGCGTTCCGTATTACCCTCCTGAACCCACCGATTCTATATTCTGTTAACAGTCATTGGATCCTGACCAACGCTAGCAGTAATGTCGCGATACGATAAACCGCAATAGCGATAGGCTACAGTCCGCCCTTTATCAGTCGGAAACGTGATGGTACGCATTTCTCCTCCTCACACGAGGCATCACAACAACGTTTCACCAGACAACGCCGGTCAACTGCTGTTTGTGTATGAGAAATCGATTGGAAACTTTCCTCATGTCAGCGCGTTGTAGGTGTCGCCAACGGCATCAACTTTGTGTTAATGCTCTGAAAAGCTAATCATTTGCATATCACAGCATCTTATTCTTGTCGGTTAAATTTCGCGTCTCTAGCACATCATCTTCGTGGTGTATCAATTTTAATGGCCAGTAGTGCAGCATGTACAGAGAGGAAAATGTCACCCTCAAGTTCTCTCAGGGAAAGGCTGCAGCTATCAAAGACATCGTGCTTGTGGCAGACAAATTAGCTCCAGTAACGGTCCGCAATAATTATTTATGAGATGACTCGTCAAAGAATAGTTGGCCATTCACATTGTCGGGCAAAGTTCAAACCCACATATTTATCACGTCTCCCACACTTTTGTGTAAAACGCTATTCCATCTGGGAAACATCTAGTTGTTCCTGACGTGGACAGTCATTTTTAGCCATGTTCGTAACTTTTGGATCACTGATTTGTGTAGAAGCAACCGTGTGACCGTTATATCACCGACCCTGCACCATACATACAAATTACATCCGCTGCATGGGACTTAAATGATCCTTTTAAAAATTCATTACAGTAAAGGACCCAGATTGTGATTATTCCACCCATAAAAGCCATTTCTGACGCGGAAGGATTGCATAAAAATGCGAACCGGTGAGATCGCAAAAAAGTGATTTAGAATAATAGTTGTTTTCCTGATTGATAAATATATTTTCACACAGGCTAATTACATTTCTTCTTTCCAAGAAATCAATCTAGCAGCTAGTGGTCGAAGTCAGAGTGGAACCAAGCATCCAGATGACGGACTTCTCAATTTTGGTGATTTAAAATCGAGACGTGTTTCAACACTAAGAGAGCTGCCGGCCAATTCACAGTCTGTCAGTTCCCCTCTTGAACACACCTCAACTGAAGCATTTCATGTGGCTCGTTCTGACTGCAAAATAAAAGAAATAAATAAACAGTAAGAGAAACAGATGAGACTGCTAAGCTACATAAAGCACAAAAAAATCATGTGAATGAGTGATTAAATTTTGAAGGAGAAAAAGTCAATAAAGTGAACAGATAAAAGTTAAGGATATTAGAAAACAGAAGACAAATAAATCTCAAGTAAGGATACGAAGAGAGAAAAGTTAAATTTTTGGCGTAGTCCTTCGTTGGAGTAACTTTTGTGGCGGCAGAATAAGTGAAAGTGGCTTGTCTGCGGGGAAATAAAAACTTTTCGTAGAAGATGCAGCTCGCCTTTTTTCTGTGGGATTATTTTCAGATGTTAACAAGGAGATCAGTGGAAAACGCGTATCTTGTACAACCTTTGGTAACATAATAACTGTGCTGGTGTGGGAACAAATATCTACGTCTATGACGCCTGTAAATAGTTCTCAGACAAATTTACTAACTTCAATGTTCTACCTTATAAAAAACGCAAGAAATTCGCTGTTTTACATTACTTTGCAGTTCTATTAGAATAAAAATATCTGTTCGTGGATATAGATTTCTTTATTTTTTCAAACCGTCTGCCAATTTAGTAGAAATGCTTCAAAACGTTTTCTGTTTTCTATCTTTTGGAAAAGAATTTGCAAGAGAAAATTTAGGTTTATTATATATAACATGTAAATTTCAAGTATAAACCGTTCAGGTAATATTTTCTACAGTTTCATAACTTTTGTGCGAGTAAAAGTGAAAGTGAAAGCTGTAGTCGTCATTTTGGCCTTATCCACTACAATGATGGATTCTAACCAATGTGAGAGCTTCATCCAGTATTGTTTAGAGTTTTCGGTGGAATGAAACTGTAGGTTCTGACACATTAAGACAGTGTGTTGCACCGTTACTCGAACAGTGGCTTTTACTTTCACAGATACATACAAAACCGTACTGCCGGTACCACATTCCCACTTTGCAGAACCCTAAAGTGGTCTTCTTCCTGATCTACACATCTTGGCAGAAAATATGTGAGAGATAATGGGTTAGGACAGTGGTGACGCCTTCTCAGTGGTAGATTCTAACCAGACAGGAATTGCTGTTGTCAGTAAATGCAGATCAATTTAAAAAAAAAATTAAGCGAATATTGGTTAGATGCTGTAAACAATTTTCCCGACGAAACTCTAACTCGATATCTAAGAGAAAATAAGAAGAGTTTCTGGTCATTTGTAGAATACCATAACGGCAAGATACAATCAATACCTTCACTGCTTGATACCAACACCACTGAATCGGTGTTACTAAACACAGTTTTCCGAAATGCCTTGTGAACATGAAGGCGAAGGCGGAAAATGATCAAGAATAGCTTCCAGCATTAGTAACTTAGAAGCAGATGTCTACGTAGCTATGCAGCTCAAAACACTTAATAAACCCAAGTCTCCTGGTCTACATTGCATATAGATTGGGTTCCTTTCATATTACGTTGATACAACAGTCTCATACTTATTAATCGTATACGACCACTGCCTCGCCGAAAGATCCGTACCGATAGACTGAAAACTTGCACTATCACACCCTTCTCAAGAAAGGAAGTAGGAGTAATCCTCCGACGTACCGACCCATATCATCAACGTCTGTTTGCAGTAGGATTTTGGAAAATATACTGTGTGCGAATATTATGATATTACCTCGAAGGTAACGGTCTACTGACTCATAATCAGCACGGATTCGAAAATGTAGTCTTGTGTAATACGACAAGCCCTTTATTGTCACGAAATAATGAGTGCTGTCGATAGGGGATCTCAGATTGATTTCATATTTCTAGATTTCCAGAAGTTTTATGACACCGTTCCTCACGGAAGACTTCTAATTAAACTGCGTGCCTATAGAACATCGTGTCAGTTTTATACACTCTCTACTCTTCCTAACCTACGTATACGACAACGGAGGCAGCCTGAGTAGCCATCTTAGATTAAATGCAGTCATTTACCGTCTGGTAAAATTTCTATAAGATCAAAACTAACTGGAAGACGACTTAGACACAATACCTGCATGGTGTACGTGGCTGCAACGTAATTGACTCTAATTAATTAGAAGTGTGAAATCATTCACCTGAGTACAAAAAGGAATCCGTTAAATTTCGGATACATGATGAATCACAAAAATATGAAGACTGTCAAGTCGACAGCATATCTAGAAATTACAATTACGAGCAATTTAAATTGGCACGATAGTATACACTATCTGAAATAATTCGTACACCATTTTAAAGGTTTCGGGTTGCTCAAGATTTACTGTGGCAGTAGTACATATGGAGTACACGAAATGATTACATTTACAGACCAACAGCACAACAGCACAGTCCTGAGATGCCTGGTATCGACCCAAGCTAAAACGCCCATACTTGTACGTAGTGTAGTCTATACGTGTCATTCCGTTCCTGCTCGGCTTGTTCGCCTTGTTTGTAAACGTTGTAGGCTGACGAGTCACACAAGGAGTCACTTCTCCATAAGTACCAGACTGAAGACAAGTCCGGAGGTAGTTCCGCTGGCCAGGAAAGTTGCTGCACATCTTGCAGAGCATGTAGAGTTTGACATTCAGTGCTTAGGAGAGCATTATCCTGATGGAATAACAAGAGACCATCCTCTTGCAAGAACGGCAAAAGAACGGGTCTAACAACATTCTGCGCGTACCGCGTGCTCTTTAGCGTCCTCTCCAGAAGCAAAAAAAAGGTGAACGAGAGTCATAGCTTATCGGAATGCAGACTGTAAGACCTGGGTGGGGCCATTGTGTCCTGGACGAATGCACGCTGCGCGACAGCGTTCACCAGGTCTACGTTGTATGCGCTAACGTCCGTCCCTTGCGTGCAGGCAGAATCTGTTTTCATCACCGAAGAGCATGGCGCGTCATTCCATCTTCCAAGTCATCCTCTGATGGCACCATTCGAGAAGTACACTTGCTGTAACATTGCTGGAAAACTGGCTAGAGGTGTATGTACCCGTGACCCCACTACTAATAAACATTTCACAACAGTTCGTGTTGACACGTCTGGGCTCAGAATCTCTGTTATTTGTGCTGTGGTAGCTTTACGATCAGCCACTGTTGGCCCTACAATACGACTCTTCTCCGGGACGTCTCTGCTGCGCTGCCGTCCAGAGCCTCGTCGACAGGTGTGAGAATCTAATGCTCCAGTGACCACTGAAATCTGCATCGTTACACAACTGATGCAGCACATCCAACATGTGTGATAATTCTCCAAAGGGACCATCCTACCGTGAGGAATGCCACAATTTCATCCCTTTCAAAGCCGGCTGTAGGAAGCACGAGTGCGTTTCCGTGGCATGGTAGCCTGCTTGTTTCACACGTTCACATCACACTGTACCTTATGGCTGTGAGCATTCCCTATTAAAGGTTAAATACAGGTGACGCTCTGTAGCTATTTCACTACGATAACTGTTCGTGAACGACGCTGAAACCACAATCAGTACATCTAATATCCTCAGGTGGCATATGCCACCATCGGATCAAAATTGCCGTCGACTTTCCAAGTGTACTATTTTTTTTTCGGTAGTGAAGACAATGTTGTGGGGATGTCAACCAAAGACTTTGTTTTATTGGTAGAACACTTAGGAAATGAAACAGGTCTACTGCAGATACTGCCTACATAGTCTTGTTCGCACTGCTCTGCAGCATGGGATCCTTACCAAATACGATTGCCGGGGCACATAGAAAAAGCCTATAGAAGGGCAGCTCGTCTTATATCATCGCGAAATATGGGAGACAGTGCCATGGATATGATAAGCAAGTTGGAGAGATCTTTTCGCGACGTTTCAAACATCACCTTCTTCTGTGGGTGTTAAAGTATTTTATTGGCGCCAACGTACATAGGGTGAAACGGTGAATGTAATAAAATAAGAGACATCAGAATTCGCACAGAAAGAGTTTTAATTTTTCCCAAGCATTGATAGAGAGTGAAACGGTAGAGAAATAATGTGAAACCAGTTCGAAGAAATCTCTCCCACGCACTTAAGTGTGGACTTAACTGTGAAGTAGCGCTGTAGATGTAGATGTAAGGCACCTTTGGAATGGAGTGATGTAGATTCAATGGATCTTTGGTGTCGAATAACTCGCAAAAGGAAATTTCACATTGTGACACATAAGCCACACGTTATTAATCGGTCAACGTGAACTGTGGCTCACGAGTCGTAGTTTTGTCACTTTTGTAACGATGCACTACGTTGAGTGCATCAACGACCCAATGATGCATTGAATTAGCAGTTTGTTGAGGGTGAGGTCTACTCGATGTTGATCACTAATGCTTTTCGTAGCATGACTTGGGGGACCACTCATTGAAGTTATGCTGGACGTGTACCACGAAAAGTTTTTCAGCTCTCTCGGTGACCAGTTTTTGTTCTTGCTTCTATTTCTTGCCAATAAGTATGCGCGGAATATTCCCTCTTTGCAGGATGAAAAGAACCGTGTTTACAAGCTGCACAAAATCGCAAATTGTGTGATGAACGTTCAGACGCCCTGTCGCATTTGGACTGGCTCATTAAAACGTCACCCGCATTTCGTGGTCGTGCGGTAGCGTTCTCGCTTCCCACGCCCGGGTTCCCGCGTTCGATTCCCAGCGGGGTCAGGGATTTTCCCTGCCTCGTGATGGCTGGGTGTTGTGTGATGTCCTTAGGTTAGTTAGGTTTAAGTAGTTCTAAGTTCTAGGGGACTGATGACCATAGATGTTAAGTCCCATATTGCTCAGAGCCATTTGAACCATTTGAACCATTAAAACGTCAGCTCCTAATCCCATGTCTGATCTATTTGAAACAAGGGCCGGAACGTAACAACCAACATCACCTCAGTTTAGTAGCTTTTCGAGATTTAATCATCATTGAGTGACTGTGGGTGGATATATCACACCTGAGGAAACTTCTCAACTTCCTTCCTTGCCGAACTGAGGCAATTATCAAGGCTAAAAGACAATTTGAAAGGGTATCGGCACCACGTCTCAAGGAGATGACTAATTTTCAGTCCATGATGCTTAGTTTTAATCTAACAGGAAATTTGAGCTACATACAACAATTCAGCAGCGGTGGAGTAAACAATTTTTTTTAGTGTGAGGAATGTACATATTATACATTGTTATGACTGTATTTCTTTTCCCCAAAACTTGGCCGCATCCAATTTGTTTTCTATTTCCTGACGAAGCTCATGTGCTCTGCCTCCACTCTGCTGGAGGCTGGACACATTCGACATTGAGGCTTACAGTAAACAGGGTGGTACTCGGCACAGTCACACTGCATATGAACCTGATCACCCTGCCAAATTAACCTTTGATATGCCAACTTCAGATCTCAGTCTGTTCAGGTGTAAGTAGGCTGGTTAAGTTTTCTGCGCTCTGTATGAAAAATCACTGGCTGTGCTGTGCGCAGTCTGTGGCTATTTTGCATTGTTGTCTGCCATTGTAGTGTCGAGCAGCGGCAGCTGGATGCTAACAGTGTGTAAAGTTGGGCAGTTGGAGGTGAGCCGCCAGCAGTGGTAGATATTGGGAGAGAGATGGCGGAGTTTTGAAATTTGTAAGACTGGATGTCATGAACTGCTGTATATATTTTGACTATTAAGGTAAATACATTGTCTGTTCTGTATTAAAATCTTTCATTTGATAACTATGCCTATCAGTAGTTAGTGACTTCCGTAGTTTGAATATTTTAGTTAGCTGGCAGTAGTGGCGCTCGCTGTATTGCAGTAGTTCGAGTAACGAAGATTTTTGTGAGGTAAGTGATTTGTGAAACATATAGGTTAATGTTAGTCAGGGCCATTCTCTTGCAGGGATTATTGAAAGTCAGATTGCGTTGCGCTGAAAAGTATTGTGTGTCAGTTTCAGCACAGTCGTGTATAATTTTTCTAAGGGGACCTTTCACAGGGACTTCCAAGTCGTCCATTTCTGATCATAGCCCGGAGGTGGAGTTTCTGAAACTCTTTTTGAGTCAGGGGGAAGGGAGGTCTTAGTCCGCCATATTGCAACCTAGCTCTCTCAGCAGTGATTCCTCCTTCAATGAAGTCCTTGCAGTGGCGGTTCGCGCCCGGACAGAGGATGCGTTCTCCTTTAGTCCACTTTATTTCCTCACTCGCAGCTATTTCTCTTCGAACAGGAGATGGTTCTAGTAGTATAGTGTGCATCTCCACAGGATTGGCGTAAAAAAGACTCACACTTGTGCTTCTGGTGAGAATGACACACCTTGACACACAATGCTCATCTAAAAAAAAAAAAAAAAAATGGTCAAATGCCTCTGAGCACTATGGGACTCAAAAAAAAATTCTGAGGTCATCAGTCCCCTAGAACTTAGAACTACTTAAACCTAACTAACCTAAGGACCACAGCGGTCGCGCAGTTCCAGACTGTAGCACCTACAGCCGCTCGACCACATTGGCCGGCACAATGCTCTTCTGCGATGCCCTAGAACACATAACGCCTACTTTAGGATACGAGGATATAGGACAGTTAATTGGCAGACAAGATGACTGGAACTCTATAAACAACATCGCAGACGACGTATAGAACAGACACGGAATCGAATGCTGTATCTTACACATAAAGCGAAGACGAAATAAATAAACAAGCATAGCAGAAGTAAGTGACGGTTCTACAACATGACATCGAATCAATCTGAAAATTTAGCTCTCTGAGTAGCTGTTTCTTATACCATATAGCAGCGTGTAATACTATCTGAAGATGTGTCATTTGTCCTTCTTTCGCTGCATCATGTGTGACTGGCTCGAAGTTTTACTGAGCCCTGGGAACTGATGCAGCTGACTATGACATTTTAAATCAACTACCAATCTCCACTGTTACATTAAGTTCGGAAACACATTGTAACCTACCTACTTAATAGATCAAATTAAGTATTAACACTGTCAAGACAACGTATGTAACATGCGTAACGATACACGCGAAGGGTATAAAGGGAGGAAATGTCACAGCATACCTAAGCCAAATTGCTACCTCTTGTTTTTGCCATAAAATACACTTTTAATTTCAATTTAAAATACATCAACAACCTATTATGTAACTTATTTATTATCATTACCAAGTTTAAACAAAATGTGTATATCAATTTTTTTATTTTGTTCTATTGTAAAATTTAAAAAAGAATGTACTGGAAATGAAACTGAATTTGTATGATATGAGACGTAAGATCACACAATGTACGACATGCTATGTAATAACAGGTAGAAGGTCTCTACTTGAGAAATAAATAAATAAATTGGCAGCTGCGAATACATTCAATGTATTTCCTAACAGCTTTAGTCGCCGCGGTGCCAGTTCCTTCGGAGACACCTGGTAGAGAGAGGCGGCGGCCGGCCCTCCCCACTGTGCCCTCTCGGCTCTGGCGGACGAGTGTCGCAGGCCGCGCCGCGCCGCGCCGCGCCGACCCCGGGCCCGGTCAGCGGTCACGCTCCCGCGCGGGGCGCACCGCCGGCCGGGCGACACGCCGTGACGAGCAAAAAGGATCGCTCGCTCCGCGGGCCGGCCGAGGTTTTGATCTCCCGACCTCGTTCCGTACATTGTACATGTAATTACGTCCAGATAGTCTACAATCAGGGGCAGCCTATCTCCATTATTATATAAAGTCCCGTACCTGGTGATTAGCACATGTGTTTAATTACCCGACCGCCCACTAGGTGCGCTGAGACAGGCCATTAGCCAATGGCCGCCTCCATTGTTCGGCCGCCACGGCCCCGTGGTCCCGCAGTCCGTTTTATAGCCTCGTGGCCCGGGGAATTCCCTCCGGCAATGAGTGGCGGCAGCAAGTGGTGCACCCAGAAACGGTCCTCCCTAATGCGTTCCTAGTCCACAGTATCGCCATAATATAGGGTGTTTCAAAACGAGTGACCTGATTCCTAAACTCCATGTTTAAGGATAAAAACTTACTACAAATATGGGATTAATTGCAAAACGTTCACACAAGGTTTTAACTAGGCCATTACAAACGTCCTTCGCGTCCACTAGCAGCAGAACGAACAACATCTAGACGTGAGCTAAATTCGTCATAAATTCTACACAGTGTAGAGTACATCGGGGGAAATAGTGATGGGGTATGGTGCGTATTCTCTCGTGTTATGTTATCGTGTCAAAAGAGCGCAGCACCAGCGGCTCACTGCTTCCTTCAGTCCAAGTCTTGAGTGAGAAGCGGTAGTAGAAGTTGTAACGAATATCTTTCGTCTTTGAAGGCCAATCAATTGTGGCTTGTATTAAAATTTACGCTGTAAAATGATCTCAGATACATTTAAAAACAATAATAGTCATTTCTATTCATTTTTAGAAGTTATATCTGTATGTTCATCATGTACCCTGTTGTTAACTACGTGTGCTTCTAGTTTCGTCACGCTTGCTGTCGTACTGGAACCACGTAATTCATCTTGAGTTCCGCAACTACACCTGGGAAAGACTCTAAACTTACTTTGGGATAAGACTGACACTCCGGATACCTTTTTTGTATATTTATTTATGTGCAGGCGATGCCTAGAAATAGCCGAGAAGCGTCCTAACGGAACCAACATTCTACGTAGATCTAAATATTCAGAACGCAACACACTTAACAAGTCGGTAAACCCAGAAGCTGCATATAAAGGAAATACCGAAGTTAAGGCAGGCATTTCCATCTCGTTTGAAAAGATTTCACACGTACCACATCTGAAAATCCCAGAGAAAAGGAGGAATACAGTTACGGAAACCCCAAAAAAGCTTGAAAGCAGCGCAACGGAGAAGGACACCAAAAAAATGTCTCCCAACCATCAAAAGAGGGAGGAAAGTAAAATAGACTGCTGAAGCGCTATTTTGTCGAAAACTGACATTTTCAGCCAGTGGCTGTGTGCAAAATGTAGGTTACCTCTTACATAGAAGATGACAGCAACAATCCACTTCTTAAAATGCCATTTATTTATTTAAATAGCGTCGTTACCGTTTTCGAAACGACAGGATCGTCTTCAGACGGATAGTTCATGTTATGATACATTTTACATTAGTTTCCCCTTTTTTGTTTTCCCAGCTGATGGAATTTCCTTGGAGTGGTGGCGCCCTACAACAAAAATAAGATGTGGGACAATGTCTAACTGTAATTGTGCTCACAACGATTTGAAGTCATGTAAACAAATTATTAAAGGGAAGATGTTTCGGTTACTTACGATGAAAAATCCGCGTCATCACATTCGAGTGGACACTGCTTGTGATCTAGCAGCAACGAAAAATATATGATGCATTTTTTATGTATATGCATACACATAATCAAAGGCACCACTCACACAGTAAGACGTTTCACCACATAGAAGCATGTATACAAACATGGCAATATTACAACAATACCAATCCAAAGACTTCCACTCTCATAAGTATTTCGTTACATACATGTGTTTGGCAGTAGGAATTTACAAATTAATAACGTTACGTTACTTACTATTCACATTAAAAGAGAGCTGATTAAAATTAAGATAAACAAATAACGCAACCGGATTGTTATAAAGTGTTACTGCAGTGATATTATGTAAATATTATGATATACATTGGAACCAAAGTAAATGATATGGGTCAGATAAACATAAATAGATATTACAACTGTGGACATATTATGTAAATTTTATGGTATACCTTGGAAGCACAGTAAATGACTTCCGATGGCTGTACATAAATAAATATTACAACAAATCTGAGCACTATTCACGATACAATTAAATTCACCGTTGAACATGAGACCAACAACAGCATCAATTTGTTACGTGTCAAAATCACCAACACAAACCATAAACAGCATTTTGAGATTTAAAGAAAACCTACGTCCATTGGTGTATGTATCAAAAGTTCATCTTGTCATCCAAACCAGCATGAGATAGCATTTTTTAGGTCCACACTGAATCGCCTACATAAAATTCCACTTGAACCGGTCCAAGAAAAAGCAAAAAAAAAAACAATATGATTGAAACCATAGCCTTAAACAATAGATACAGCCCTCCCGTGATATCAAACTATCAAAAAACGTACGAAAACCATCAGACAACAAAGACGCACACCAGACAACCATGCAGCTGATACAAGACATAGAAGAAAACAGCAGAAAATATGTTGTACCACCTCCGTTAGGGAGTACATCCTATAAAATAAGCAATCTATTTAAAAACATAAACACTAAGATAAAGTTTCACACAAAAAACAAAACTCCAGCGGACAGCAGTTCACAACATGAAGAATAACAACTCCCTCCCCCTTACAAAATTATCTGGCATATTCAAATTCACCTGCCAAAGTGGCTCCTTCTATTATACAGGGTGGTCCATTGATAGTGACCGGGCCAAATATCTCACGAAATAAGCGTCAAACGAAAAAACTACAAAGAACGAAACTTGCCTAGCTGGAAGGGGGAAACTAGATGGCACTATGGTTGGCCCGCTAGATGGCGCTGCCATAGGTCAAACGGATATCAACTGCGTTTTTAAAAACAGGAACCCCCGTTTTTTATTACATATTCGTGTGGTACGTAAAGAAATATGAATGTTTTAGTTGGACAACTTTTTTCGCTTTGTGATAGATGGCTTGTAATAGTCAGTACCAAAGCGCCTACGAAAAACACACTGGACCAAAGTACTGACTCCCTCTTTGCAAACTGCAGCATACAAAACCCTTGTGTTGAGCGGACGCCATCTTACTTCCGGTTGACGGTGAACTGAGAAGATGCATTGACGGCGAGTTTCTGAAACTCCAGGCCACGTCCATTCAAACAACACACAGTTTCTTGTCGGTATATTCCATGTTTCGTAATTATTAGCGTCAGGAATCAGATCATTCATTTTTAAACACGCTGTATAAGGCAGAACAACTAGGTTACTGTCTATCTGCCACCTTATTCTATTTGTACATCGAACGAGTAGTAAAGGAAACGAAGACTAAATTTGCAGACGGAATCAAAGTCGCATGAAAAGCAACTAAAACGTTTACCGATGACACTGTGAGATATCTGTATCGATGATGAGCATCTGACTAAATCTGACCACGGTTGGACAGACACCATTACGTGTACCACATAATGGAACAATGTATCAGTATTTTAGTGATGCTCTGGTGTGACCCCACTGTAGGCTACTAACGGCTAATTCCTATACTTAGACACGACAGTAGAAAAAGAAATTACCGATGCAATTACTCATACAAGGTCGGACAATGCCATACCACCTGAAGAATAAGATAAGAACACAGCAGGCGCATCTTCGTCTTATTCAAATAAATGTCTGGTTTATTATAATAATTACTACAAAAATAAAATTCCTAAATTAATACATTTAGCATCTGCTACGCCGGACACAATTGCATTTGTATCGAATTCAGAATCGGCAATATTAAGAAAAATACAGAAGTATTTTCCATCTGTTCGGCGAATGGAAACATTGATCAACCAATTTCCGATAGCGGATTAAACACTGGACGCGAACGTAACCAATGCTGAATACTGAGCGCAGACTAATCGTCACTCAGCTAGGTGGTTTGTCAGAAAACCACTGTCAATGCCGATACCAAAATAATGCACTCCTCCTCTTCAAATGAGTGGCAACAATAATCAGACTACAGCATGTCTGATACAAACAACATCCAACCAGTCTCTTCCGGCTCAACACTGCATGTTCATACTAGTTCACAATAATATGAAGTTCACGCTCAAAACTGCTCAGCACCAATTAACTCGTATAACAAGCACTAAACCATGTGGCAAACCCTTAGGATCGTGCACATCTAACAACAACAAGCTGACTACTTCAGGATAACTGCTTCCACACAAATGACTCTTTACAACTGCCAAGTTACGAGTTCAACTTCAAATACAAGGCACTCATGTGGCATCACTACGCCCTAGGCAGTGACTGGCTGAAACACGCACTGCTAAGATCGCCAGTGAAACTTAAATACTTCCCATGTAGCAGAGGGATATCGAAATCGACCAGCGAGCAGTCGTAGAATGTATCATATATCTCTCCTGTAATTAATATGCGAAGATACGTAATCGAAATGAGGGGTGGCTGACTCACCAGATACCTTCATACTGTATTTCCTGAGAGACAATAAATGACTCGATGTTGAAGTTGAACGGAATGATAATGTGTTGAAATGAGGTTGCAAGATGGAAGCTAACATAAC
Source organism: Schistocerca gregaria (assembly GCF_023897955.1). Lineage (NCBI taxonomy): Eukaryota > Metazoa > Arthropoda > Insecta > Orthoptera > Acrididae > Schistocerca > Schistocerca gregaria. The sequence goes on along the minus strand of NC_064922.1, from coordinate 504,130,447 downwards.
TAAAACAAATTTAACGGAAAGCAGTAGAATTAAATTAGGCTATGCTGAGAGAATTTCGTTAGGAAATGAGACTGTTTTCGTAGTAAATGAGATTTTGCTACTTGGACATCAAAGAAGAGAAGATATAAAACGCATGCTGGCAACAGCAAGGAAAGTCATTCGAAGGTTTATCATGGTAAAGCGGCAAAGCTCCAGTTTTGCAAAAATTTTGTATTCTACACTCCTGGAAATGGAAAAAAGAACACATTGACACCGGTGTGTCAGACCCACCCGGGAGGCCGGGTGGACGTACCGCCGAATTGCTCAACACGTGGGGCGTGAGGTCTCCACAGTACATCGATGTTGTCGCCAGTGGTCGGCGGAAGGTGCACATGCCCGTCGACCTGGGACCGGACCGCAGCGACGCACGGATGCACGCCAAGACCGTAGGATCCTACGCAGTGCCGTAGGGGACCGCACCGCTACTTCCCAGCAAATTAGGGACACTGTTGCTCCTGGGGTATCGGCGAGGACCATTCGCAACCGTCTCCATGAAGCTGGGCTACGGTCCCGCACACCGTTAGGCCGTCTTCCGCTCACGCCCCAACATCGTGCAGCCCGCCTCCAGTGGTGTCGCGACAGGCGTGAATGGAGGGACGAATGGAGACGTGTCGTCTTCAGCGATGAGAGTCGCTTCTGCCTTGGTGCCAATGATGGTCGTATGCGTGTTTGGCGCCGTGCAGGTGAGCGCCACAATCAGGACTGCATACGACCGAGGCACACAGGGCCAACACCCGGCATCATGGTGTGGGGAGCGATCTCCTACACTGGCCGTACACCTCTGGTGATCGTCGAGGGGACACTGAATAGTGCACGGTACATCCAAACCGTCATCGAACCCATCGTTCTACCATTCCTAGACCGGCAAGGGAACTTGCTGTTCCAACAGGACAATGCACGTCCGCATGTATCCCGTGCCACCCAACATGCTCTAGAAGGTGTAAGTCAACTATCCTGGCCAGCAAGATCTCCGGATCTTCCCCCATTGAGCATGTTTGGGACTGGATGAAGCGTCGTCTCACGCGGTCTGCACGTCCAGCACGAACGCTGGTCCAACTGAGGCGCCAGGTGGAAATGGCATGGCAAGCCGTTCCACAGGACTACATCCAGCATCTCTACGATCGTCTCCATGGGAGAATAGCAGCCTGCATTGCTGCGAAAGGTGGATATACACTGTACTAGTGCCGACATTGTGTATGCTCTGTTGCCTGTGTCTATGTGCCTGTGGTTCTGTCAGTGTGATCATGTGATGTATCTGACCCCAGGAATGTGTCAATAAAGTTTCCCCTTCCTGGGACAATGAATTCACGGTGTTCTTATTTCAATTTCCAGGCGTGTATTTCATTGAGTGGTATGCGAACAAGGCTTTTACGTGCTAAAAGGGCTACCTTCAATAATGGCTGATGTAGATGCTACGAAAGCCATTAGATGGCATGAGAAGTCAAGGTCACTCTTATGATTTGTTCATGTTAAATGGGGTAGTACAGAATATGTTACACGATTTGGCTACATTGTACATTGAGGTTACACATTTCTGCTTGCCGTTTTATATATCCTGTCTCCTGCGTGACTTCATTGACAGTGCAGTGAATAGCGAAACCAATACGATTATTTTAAGAAAGGGAGATAACAAAAACCCGGTAACTCTAAAAGAAAGGGTGAGCCAAAGTGAGGAAACATTTTGTTCGAACACCACACCAAGAGCTAGCAATAAGCAATCATTTAGAGCTGTTCCATTGAAAAGCAGTTATTTTTATGGGCTTTCAGCAAGCAGCTTATACGATCACTAACACAACTAACGTTAATGTCAGACCTGCCACATGGACTGAAGTTACCAAACCGGGGGTAATTCAGATGAAAAGCACATTTGGTGAAATACAGGGATGTGAAATGATAAGAGCGATGGTAGACAAAGTGAAGATTTCAACGTCATCACACTCACTAAGGTGAGTGGTGCGAAAGAATTGTATTCAGAGAAGAAAAGAGACCTAAAAAATATGGAATACCTTCCTGAGAGGCAACAACAGTTTATAGAGAATTGTGCCGAGACAGAACAGTAAAACCTCATTCCTCTTCACTTGAAAGAGGAACTTGTACAAAAACTTATACTTCCAGTTACTGATTACAGTAATGTTATCCTGCAGATCCCAAACACTGGAGAGTACTCAGGAATGGGTTGCACTAGTGTCCTATATGCGATCTCTTTTTTCATGAACGTCACTTTCCTAAAATTCCCCAATGAACTGAAGCCGACCATTTGCCTTCCCTTCTACAATCGTAACATGCTCGTTCTAATTTATATCGCTTTGCAACGTTACGTCTAGGTATTTAATAGACATTACTTTGTCAAACAGCACACTGCTATTGCAGTGTTCCAAAATTAGGAAATGGTTTTTCCTACTCATCTGCATTATTTACTACGTCTTCTTCTTTGCATTTAGAGCTAGCTGTTATTCATCACACCAAGTAGAAATTTTGTCTAAGTCGTCGTGGATCATCCTATAGTCACTCAACGACAACTCTTCCCTGTACTCCACAGCGTAACCAGCAGTCAGCCACAGACTGCAGCTCACGCTGTCCGCCAGATCATTTATATGCATAGAGGATAACGGCTGTCGTATCACAACTCCCTGGAGCACTGATGGCGATATCCATGTCTGTGATGAACACTCGCCTTTGAAGATAACATACTGAGTTCTGTCACTTAAGAATGCTTCGAGCCACGAACAAATCGGGGAAATTACTCCGCGTGCGTGTATCTTTGTTAACAGTCTGCAGTGAGACATCGTGTCTGTTTTTATTCGTCCAAAGTTCGCAGGATATTGTGTAAGAGAACGGAAAACTAAGTGTCGCGCTAGCGATGCTTTCTAAAACCGTGCTGATTCGTAGGCAGAAGCTTTTACACCTCAAATAACTTCAAAATACACTGAAGTGCCAAAGAAACTGACATAGATATGTGTATTCAAATACAAAGATATGTAAGCAAGCGCAATACGGTGCAGCGGTCGGCAACGACTGTATAAGACAACAAGTGTCTGGTGCATTTGTTAGATCGGTAACTGCTGCTAAACTGGCAGGTTATCAAGATTTAAGTCAGTTTGAACATTGTCCTGCAGTCGGCAAACGAGCGATGGGACAAAGCCTCTGCGAGTATCTATGTAGTGGGGATTTTCCTGTGCGCATTTCACGACTGTACCGTGAACATCAGAAATCCGGTAAAACATCGAATCTCAGCAGTTGCTGCGGCCGGAAATAGATCCTGCAAGAACTGGCCCAACGACAACTGAAGGGAATCGTTCAACGTGACAGAAGTGGAACCCTTCTGCAAATTACTGCATATTTCAATACTGGGCTATCAATAAGTATCACGGTGCGAACCAATCAACAACAAAAATCTATTTGCTCCTTCGGGGCCTAAGGCCCACTCTCGTGCTCTTCATGACTGCACGATACAAAGCTTTACGTCTCGCCTTGGCCCGTCAACACCGACATTGGACTGTTGAAGACTGAAAACATGTTGCCTCGTCTGACGAGTTTCGTTTCAAAATGTATCGAGCGGATGACCGTGTACGGGTATGGAGACAACATCATGAACCCATTGATCCTGTATATCAGCAGGGGCTGTTGAAGCTGGTGGAGGCTGTGCAATGATCTGAGGTGTGTGCAGTTGGAGTGATATGAGGCCGCTGATACGTAAAGATACGACTCTGACAGGTGACACATAGGTAAGCATCCTGTCCGATCACGTGCGTCAGTGCATGTTCATTGTGCATTCAGACGAACTTTGGCAATACCAGCAGGACAACGCGACACCCCACATGTCCAAAATTGCTACAGAGTGGCTTCAGGAACACTTTTCTGAGTTTAAAGATTTCGGCTAGCCACCCAAGATACCAGGCGAGAACATTATTGAGCATATCTGGGATGCCTCGCAACGTGATGTTCAGGAGAGATGTCCACCTCCTCGTACTCTCACGTATTTATGGACAGCCCTCCAGCACTACTTCAGACACTAGTCGCCTCCATGCCACGACGTGTTGCGGTCTTCTGTGTGCTCACAGGGACCCTACACGATATTAGGCAGGTGTGCTAGTTTCTTTGGCTCTTCAGTGTATTTTAACCGACAACATGAAATCTACAGCAAACTGAAGTTAAGGACATCGGTCTGTAATTTTGGGAGCCCTTCTTTTATCCTATCTTATACACAAGAGTCACCTGCTCTTTTTTGCAGTCGTATGGGACTTTGCAGTGGGCGAGAATTCGCGATAAATGCAAGCTAAGTAAATGGTCAGTGCCGTAGAATACTCTTCGTAAAAGGGAATTTGTATTCCATCTCTACCTGGTAACTTTTTTACCTACCTGGTAACTTTTTTATCTATTCTTTACGTCATGGATGCTTATTACTAAGTTCTCCATACGGGAGTGCGTACGATGGTCAAACAACAGGATGCTGGTACGATTCTCCTTCCTGAACGATTTCTTAAACGCTAAATACAAAACTTCGACTTTCACTTTGCTATCTTCTGCTGTCACACCACATAGGTCAAAGAGTGACTGATAGAAACCTCAGATCCGATTGGCGGTTTACGTGGGACTAGAATTTTCTTGGGTTGTCTTGTTTTTTTTTTTTTGTTTTTTTTTCGAGCTTTTCAAACGCGTACCACCTAACGTTGTGTTTTTGTTTTGCTTTTTGTATCACAGTATGTTTGTTTTTGTTATTTCTCGCTCTCGTTAATAAGTGCAAGATGAATTACTTTGTATACCGGGTCTGGTTGTGGTGACCCCACTTTGTTACACAAAATTTACTTTTAGTACAACATTTTACCCCCTACAATCGTTCGGCGTTGAGCGATGTGTCCAGCGCTGCCCGCCTCTCCCGTCAGTTGCCGTCGCAGAGTCGATGTCAGAGAGCGCATTATGCTGGGACGCCTGGGTGCCGTAATTGCCGCTCCGGATCCTGCCTCCAGAAGACTGATGGTTTGTCTGCGGGTACAGCTTCATTGACCCTTAAGCGGCCGCCTCCAATTGCTCCAAATGGTCCGGGTTAATGAGTTTCGAGCCCATCCGTCACCTCCAGTCAATCACACGGCGCGCCTGACGCCGCTCATCTGCATACAAAGCGTGAGGCGCAGGCGCAGACGGCGCCGGTGCCCGCGGCCGCGGCTTCTGGTCGCCGGCGCGCCCCGTGGCTTATCGGCGCCACTGCCTCCACCTGCCAGCCCGCCTGCCCCTGGCTGCCAACAGCCCGCGCTTCCCAGAACCGCCGTCAGCCAAATGTCGACGACACGGATCCTCTCCACAATCAACAATGACCGCGTTCTTTTCAAAAGCCTTCCACGAACCTACCGAGTAGTTGCGCAATTAAAATTTTGGCCTCTACAAATAACAAAAAAGTATTTATTTACTTACTTCATTTTCACTAAAAAACAGTGTCAATGATCAGTGTCAGTTACTTACTTAATTTTCACTTAAAAGCAGTGTCATTGACACAATGTCACTTTGTACACTCTCTGATCAAAAGTATCCAGACACCACTAAATTATCAAGCCGTTGTGGCCGAGCGGTTCTAGGCGCGTCAGTGCAGAACCGCGCTGCTGCTACGGTCGCAGGTTCGAATCCTGCCTCGGGCATGGATGTATCTGATGTCCCTAGTAGTTATAAGTCTAGGGAATTGATGGCCTCAGATGCTAAGTCCCATAGTGCTTAGTGCCATTTTAATCATTTGAACCACTAAACTTTGGAATCGACAAGATGTCACGAGAGACGGACTCGCCGGTATACGACAAGCGTTCAAAAATTGTTCAAATGGCTCTGAGCACTATGGGACTTAACTTCTGAGGTCATGAGTCCCCTAGAAATTAGAACTACTTAAACCTAACATAAGGTCATTACACACATCAAATCCGAGCGAGGATTCGAACCTGCGACCGTAGCGGTCTCGCGGTTCCAGACTGTAGCGCCTAGAACCGCTCGGCCATTCCGGCCGGCGACAAGCGTTGGATAACGAAGGCAATACATTTTCTTCTTCGGCCAATTTCGGATAAAAAAATGCGGAATTTGTTATGGCAGACCGTGAAATATTCTCACTTCAGCCCCTATAGGCGCACGAAGTTCTAAAAAGTGGCCTTCAAACTTTCGTCTGTATTGAGGTGCGTTCCAAGCAGAGAGAGGTCAAAGAATTTCTCATGTCAGAAACACATAGCATCGAACGTATTCGTAAGTGCTTGAAGAGTGTCTACTAACACCTGGCAGTGAACAAAAGCTCGGTGAGTCGTTAGGCGACTTGTCTGTCATCATCGCAACAAGATCGCGCAAACCTGTCCGTTGTCCCACATGCCGACCAGCCGTTCACAGCTGTGTTTCCTGCAGTGTGAAAACGTGCGAACACTCTCATTAGATGTGAGTGACGGACGACAATCAAAAATCTCGCTGCTCATCTCAACGTCTGTGTTGGTAGTGCTGACACTCTTCCACCAGTTTGGGCAGTCAAAGATATGTGACAGCTGGCTTCCTCGCTACCTCACAGAAAACTAGGGCCATATGTTGGGAATTGCTTACGCTTTACATGGCTGCTTGTGAAACATTTTTGTGGAACATTTTCATAGGTGGTGAAACATCGGTCCGTCACTTCGCACAGGAAACAGGCCGGCAATCCGTGGAGTGACACCACACTACCTCTCGTCCGAAGAAAAAGTTCGAAGCCGCATCCATAGACGGTAAAATCGTGGGGACAGTCTTCTGGGCCTCCGACGGGGTTGTTCTGTTTGGTGTCCACACTCATGGTGGAACGATCAATTCTGAAGTTGAAGAAACGATTTCAGAGTGTTCGTCGCCATAAAAATTAAACGAATTTCCCTTTCTCCTGACACTGTAAGGCCTGATGCGATAATGTGCACCCAAGAGGTGTTCACAAGACTTCATTCGAATATTCTTCCTCATACACTCTACAGTCAGGATCTCGCGAACTCAAACTTCGATCCGTTTGGCCCAATGAAGTATGAACTCAGCGGGAAGCATTCGTGGATGATGGAGAGGTTTATTGACTCATCAAGACGTTGACTCCGACGTCGACCAGTACCATAGAAGCATGAAGGCCCGTGAGACCTTCTCATTGAGCGGAGATTATTTTCAAAAACAGGGCTTTGTAGCTAAAAGCACTCCAACCCTTTGTAAAACCAAAATGGTTGCAGAAAAAAAGTGTGACGTTACTTATTGAACGCCTCTCGTGAAAGGAAGCTGGGAGTCAATAAAGAAGCAGTAACAGCAGAATGGTAGTTTGGGTGAGCTCAATGACTTCGAATGTGAACTAGTCATTTGATGTCACCTGAATAACGAAGCCGACCGTCGCTGATGCGAAGTGGAAAGCGAATGGATTAACCACAGCGAAACGAAGACCATTTGGATCTCATGCACTAACGAATAACGGCCGGCGAATTTTGCAGAGTGTGAATGTTAAAGGGACCAGGCATGATTCAGAGTGTTGTAGCAATCTCCCTTACGAACAAATTCGAGGTGCTGTTTCTCTGTGAAACAAACTGAGCCAGTGGCATTCACTTCACCTGTTGGGAAACCTGCTTTGTCATTAGTCAAGAGGAGTGAAACGCAAAAGGGTAGGAGTTTGTTAATCGTTAGTAGTTCAAACGTGCGATTAATTGTCGTACCCTGTAGGGAAATGGCAGTAGGTGCTCTCAGTGTGTATGACTGTAGGCCTCATTCACCGTGTTTAAGAGCCTATTCCGGTAGCTATCGATGGAAAATGGTACAACCACTGCAAACAGTAATTCACATTCGAAAAATTTACGCCTGTCGTCTTGACTCCGGGGCCATACTTGGATCATTTCAGCGACTGTCAGAGAATATTGAGAAGACCAGCATTGTGCATGGAGTTTTAACGAAGCTCACAGTTAGCAACATTGTCTCCAGAACTAATCATGTTCCCCTGGTTCTGAGTCGTGTGGGAGACCTGAACCAGAGATTTCGGAGTTTCTCTGAGAAGCTAGGCTACGAGTTCCTGGACTGTAGCCTCCTCCTAAGTGTGTCAACCGTGTACTACACATCAAAGGCTGCTACCCAAGTCATTGTTCGTGTATCGAGTGCACGCAAGCGTTTTTTAATTTTCCGACTAACCATCAAGTCTAGAAAACGCTTTAGGTGACCCAGAAGTATTATACGTAGTATAGAAACGAACACCCCTCCACAGGCAAGAGTGTTGAATTGCTAGAATTAACTGCTGAAGCACTCGCAACAATGTGCTACAATATGAAACGGCCGGAAAATCAATGAAGGTTGCCTAATGCTAGGGACTAAAAGCTGGTTGTATCCAGAAATGAGAGTTTTGTGGGAAATTTAAGTGTAAATAGAAAGGATAGGAGGTGGAGCACTTGTCTTGTAGAAAGGATACCTAAAGGGTAAACCGAGACAGAAATGGAAGTTGCATGCGAGGTTTGTTTGAGTAAGAATCATTAAGAGGGTGCCATTAAATAGTATTCGGATCCTTCTACTTAACATCAGATTCAGCTCTTGATGCAACCCAAATCTTTGGAGAAGACATCAGTTCATCTGTAAGCTCGTTCCTCTACCATACCGTAGTCATAGGCGGGAACATTAATCATCCAACAGTCAACATGACAAATAGCAGTTTGTTAATTGTGGCCTTGGCAATACGTCCTGTGAAACATCACTAAATGCCTTCTCGAAAAATTACTTAGAAGAGTCTGGAAATGACACCCATGATGGAAATGTGTTAAATGTCATGGCAGCAAATGGATTTGCCCTTTTTGTTGATGTCCACACCAAAACTGGTATCAGTGGCCATCAGACAGTTGGCGCAACAGTGATTACCACAGAGCCGGCCGCGGTGGTCTAGCAGTTATAGGCGCGTCATTCCGGAACCGCGCGACTGCTACGGTCGCAGTTTCGAATCCTGCCTCTGGCATGGATCTGTGTGATGTCCTTAGGTTATTTAGGTTTAAGTAGTTCTAACTTCTGGGGGACTGATGATCTAAGATGTTAAGTTCCATAGTGCTCAGAGCCATTTGAACCATTACCACAGAACCAAGAGCAACAAAAACCAGTAGAAATATATATATGTTCAACAAACTAGACAAAAAAAGCAGTAGTTTCATATCTTAATAAGGAAACTGAAACTTTTAACAGAGGCCAGAAGCATGTTGAATATGCTGAATGTAACGAGTTTGGATGTCAAGAGAGCAATGTGTGACGATTTCAGTGACTGCCACAGCAGGGTACTCTCAAATGATCTTCCAAAAAACTCAAAGGAACTCAGGTCATATGTATAAGCTGTTCGTGGCATCAAACTTAGTGTGCAATCACTAGTGGATGAGACAGCAACTGAAATTGTGGGTATCAAAGGAAAAGCAAAAATGTTTGAGTCCGTTTAAAAATGTTCCTTTACAAAGTAAAATCAAGGAGAACTGCCCGAATTTAATCCCTGTACCCCTGTAAAGATGAGACAAACAAGTATTGGTGACAAGGGTGTACAGAATCAGCTTCCTAGCGTTCATGTTTCGAGAAAATGTCGCGCAAAGCTGTTGCTGCTAAGTGGGAGACCCACCTGTTCTCTAATTGCACCAATAGGCCCATACAGAACGGTTCTGATGTTCTCGACCTTATCTGATAGGAAACTGGTATTTCAGCACTCGCAAATGTTCCAAATTTCACATAATATTACTATCTACATGAGTACAGGCACAATCAGTGAAAGATTATGGAAAACTGACGCAAACAGTGAAATACTGGAATCTGAAACTTCAAATCGGCACACGAATCTGGCACATACAGTGTTACACTAAGGAAAATTCGGAAGTCGGCTTATATATGTAAATAAACTCACGAACTGCACGGATTTTTTTACTTAGCTCATTTGGTCACAAGTTATATATTGGCGTGCAGAAAATAGACACTAGTGCCCGTTTATCTCACTCTAAATTGGAAGAATCTGCAGCCTCAAAGAAACATTCTTCTGCTTGGAGCCGCTAACACCAGATAACAGCTATGCAGCCAAGGAAGAGTACCTTGAACTTTATTTTGGCGAAGATTCAGATTGTTTTACTAGTTAGAACATTATGAAGTAGTTGAAAACACGAAAGTTAAGATAGGAAAATCTACTCTCTCACCTATTTTTCGTATAAGGAAAATTATTAAACATTTTGTTACAACCTGATGCGCCTAGAGTGAGACCCTAGAAAGTTAATAGCCTGAGCAGACGCTGATGGACCCTGGTAGGGTGCCAATAACACTAGGTATTTTTATCGCTCTTAGCTTGTATAAACGGCATGTTGTGAGCTGAAGACAATTTCCAGTGAGCCCATCTCTTAGTAAATGTTGCCGGGCAGGTTCACAGCCGTACAGGGCAGACAGGGCAGCCCCTCATCGAGACAGGTCTCCAGCAGAACAATGCCGTGATACCTGCCATGGCGCCAGCCGAAGCCTGGGCTGGGGGTGACGACCTGAAGGAACGCATCTACACAGTGGAGACGTAAACCAGGCATTGTTTGCATAGCCACGTATAATAAAAATTCAAACGTTTTCATGTTTGCTGATACTGCAAATAGGCCTGTGAACCATTTCCATGGACTCCCTTGGTTGTATAAGAAACTCTGGCATCTGAGAACTGTTTAGAGATAGAATCTTTATGACACCTCAAGCTCCAACGACAGCCATCTTTAAGAGTGTGTCTGTTTGCTTGTTGCTGTGAGAAGCGACATGACTTCAGAGAAAATCATCTTCCCCCAACACAAAAAAATTAGTAATTGGTGCTTTTTTTCCAGAGACGCAGTTTTCTTAACTCTGGCCCTGGTTTGACATGAGTTTGTGAAGTTGTCAGGGAGGGGAGATTTAGTGCCTCTGCAGCCTTGTGATTGGCTCAAGACAGGGTGAAGGCGGTGTCATTCGTGCGCTCTGTGGGAATATGAAATTTCTTCTGGAGAGGTGCGAAGCACTCGAGTGCATGACTTTGGTCTGGAAGCACTTCTAGTCGAGGCTCTGGCGTGTGTGGTTGGTGCTCGCAACCTGTCCTGAGACTGACTTCACTTGTGACTGGTTTAGACTGGGCAGCCTGTGGTGAATTTCTTACTGTACCGACAGTGCGACTTCAAACTTAATGGATTTCTCGTTTGCCGAGGGCACACTTATTCGTTTTTGGTTCACCAGTCTTGACGTTTGATACACTTGTGCTCTCTGTCGTATAAGAGAGCCAAATTGGTCCTTGGTACGACCAGTGAACAGGTGTATCATACACTGAAATCTACCATGATGTCAGGGTTCTGGTAGAGAGTAAATTGCGATCCGTCTGCCTGATCGCTAGACCGTGAGATTTTTGCATTTCATTCGCGGCCGCGATCGATTCAAAGGTGTCGCCTCCAAGTCTCACATCCACCGCACTCATATCACCAGCTGCAAGTTACATTGCTGCGCGAAGCAAACAGGGTAATGTACTGCTGATCCGACATTGTCAGGACGGACAGATCTCAATTTCCACTTGGTCTCAGCTGCACCTATGTAGAGAAACTACAGTAAATTTGATCAATCAAAGTCTGCTCAGCGTCACATCAATTCAGATTGCGTTATCCACATTTTTAGGGCCAGAGTTCTTGACTCTTTTCGTTGTCCATTGTAGTCTTAAACCACCTGTTAGTTGTTTACCAATAACTTGTTTAGCAATATTTATGTCTGTTTTTTCTTTTGAAAAATAAATGTTGTTAGAACATCAAAAAATATGTCAACATTGTCAATCATTTAGACAGTCCCCACCAGTGTCACCCTTCAAAGTAAACTATAAAACAAAAAAATACGTGTGAGTGACCTCTATGTCTAGGATCAACATAAATAAACTTCTGAATCGCTTTCAACATAATCTGCGCTTACAGCCCTTAGTAACAATACAGTGATAATAGTTATTGTTGGTGAATATTCACTGATCAGCCAGAAAATTATGACCACCGACCTAGCATCGCTATAAACCCGTCCAAGCGACAGCAGCGTCACCTGGCTACAAATGACTGCTAGTTAGACACACGTATGGTGCATGTAGTATCAGTGATTGTGCTGTCTGTAAGCAGTGTGTGGAACGCGCGTGATCTATATGAGTTTCAGAGAGGGCAGATTGTGATGGCCCGGAGGTTCGGCAAAAGCATTTCGGAAACTGCACGACTTCTCGGGTGTTCGAGAAGTGCTGCGGTAAGTGTCTTCAACACGTTGCGATACGAAAGTGACACCACGTCCAGGGGTCGTGGGATTAGGTGGCCAACCCTCATCCAGATCTCGGTCGTCGTAGGCTATATAGACTGGTAAAACAGAAGAGGCGTCGAATTGTGGCGGAACTAACACGTAATTTTAATCCTGGGAAGAGTACAACTGCATCTGAACACACAGCACACCAAACACTCCTAACGAAGGACCTCTGCAGCAGACGACCCGTGCTTATTCCAGCGTTAATACTATGACCTCAGCAATTATGTCTGAAATGGGCACGTGACCATCGCACTTTGCGTTGACGCAGAGGCAGAGCGTTGCATGGTCTGATGAACCCCCATGTCTCCTTCATCATGCAGATGGGAGGGCGCGAATCCGTCGTCTTCCAGGGGAACAGCTTCTTAGCTCTTTGGCAGTCGTGCTACAGGACGGAGACAAGTTGGCCGTGGCTCCATTAAGCTCTGGCGAACATTCACATGGGTATCCATGGTTCAGTGGAGCTGGTGCAAGGCGCCATGATGGCCAAGGAGTACGATACATGGTTGTATATGACGTACACCTATTCATGACGTTCATGTGCCAGACGGCCGTGGCACTTTCCAGCAAGATAATGCGCCATATCACAAGGTTAGGAGTGGCTTGGTGTGGTTCGAGGAACATAGAGGCGAGTTCCGATTGATGTGTAGGTCCCCCAACTCACCAGATCTGAACCTAGTCGAACACATCTGTGGTGTGATTCAACGTGGCGTAAGAGCTCAATGCCCCTCCCGGAAATATATTGGAACTGGGTGACATGTGTTTACAGATGTGGCGCCAGCTCCCTCCAGCATTGCGAAAGTCTCATTGCTTCCATGCCACGAGGAGTCGCCTCTGTTAACCTTGCCAAAGGTGGACATACCGGCTGTTAGATAGGTGGTTATAAAGATATTCTCGATTCAAAGGGAAGTCAAATAAGGAAATTTTATATGACCAAAACAGTTGTCACCAGTCTTGGAAGAAATTTCCTGATCCTTGAGTGTTAAAACGGACGTGGAATTGGCTACATTTAATAGAACTTATCTGAACCCCCTTTGGTATGCAAATGATATTGTGCTATTTCCAGATAAGCTTCAGCACTGAATGGATGACATTAATAGAGCAAGAATAAAAGTAGACCTAAAAACTGTTTAGAAGAAAACTAAAAATAATTCTTAATAATTACACCGAAAAGGTAGGAATGGTGTCACAGGAGCAGTTAAAGATTTTTGTGCTTATGTCAGTTCAGGGCACCGACGGGATGAACAACTAAAGAAATGATCATAAGAGCAACTAGACTTTGACTATTCCCTTGCCGGCCGGTGTGGCCGAGCGGTTGTAGGCGCTTCAGTCTGGAACCGCGTGGCCACTACGGTCGCAGGTTCGAATCCTGCCTCGAGCATGGATGTGTGTGATGTCCTTAGGTTTAAGTAGTTCTAAGTTCTAGGGGACTGATGACCTCAGAAGTTAAGTACCATAGTGCTCAGAGCCATTTTGAACTATTTCCTTAATCTAAATAACATTTCATAACCTATGCTTCTGACAACTGAAACGGAGTGTTCATAGTTAGTGTCACCATTTTTTTCGGTTTCGACAGTGAGACCATCCTAAAGGTGACGTTGCTCAGCGATCCACAGAAATAATCATCAGAAATAATGCATGTTGAATTCCAGAGCAGGACTACATCTAAAGGTGGATGTCAAATGAGTGATGTTGACATCAAAGTAAACAACTTTGTACAGATGAATTTTCTTGCAGATGAGAGCGCTTAAATCCTAAGCTCTCTTGGCATTATTATTCAAAAGTACTGATACGTTCTTCAGGGCCTTCGTCCCATATTATTCCTTAACAACACATAATGCGCCATATCACAAGGTTAGGAGTGGCTTGGTGTGGTTCGAGGAACACAGAGGCGAGTTCCAATTGATGTGTAGGTCCCCCAACATTACACTGGGCACAACTGACAGTCTGTCATACGTTACCTGACGCTTCATAATAGGTCGAAAGAAGAGCAGTGGAAGCTACCACCACAGAGTTCTTTCTCTGGACTGTAATATTGTGGTCTCTATTTTTCATAGCGATCACCGACTGCGCACAGGACGAATTTAAGTGCACACATCAAAGCAAACAAATTAGTATAAGCTGGTTGACATCAAAGTAAACAAATTAGCGTAAGCTAGTAATTCTAAACGGTTACCAGGACATCGACCTGCTGTCTTCAGCAACACTTAAATGAAAGTGATACGACCTTCGTTTCAAGTGGTGTCGCAGTGAGCAGCAGTAAGATCCGTTTAGCTGTGTTGTTTTGCTCTCGATGTCCTGCGCCTCGATTTATCGACGGTGTGACCGAAGCGCTTGCGGGTGGTCGGGGGCCAACAAAGGGGCTGTCCATGATCGCAATTAGTTCCTGCGGCCACAATGCGCACGCTAATTGTATTAGTCACACCACAGCAGGGACAGACGTGTCTTCTTGCAGGGGTTGTCACCCAAATTGCGCTCAAACTCTCACATTCGACGGGCTGTATGATCAATGAGAGAGAGAAAGATATTAATGAATAAGAAACACGCCGCTAGGTGTGCATCTCAAGAAATGGCTATATAAATTACAACCGGTTCCTTGCGGCTTTCACTCTTAGCCACCATGCCAGTATAGTGTCTGAGGTACTCCATTGTAAAATAAGAAAGAATTGGAGATTAATAAATTAATAAACATGAGGTACTCCATTGTAAAATAAGAAAGAATTGGAGATTAATAAATTAATAAACATCAATTTTATTATAGAAGTAATAGCGAGGTTACCCTCCCGGCTTACAGTTTAGGTTGACGCTCGGACAAAACAACTATCCCAGATTCCAGCAGAGATTTGTGTCTTATCCAGTTAAAGTCGTCCTGTAGGTAGTCAGCGATCGTTATGAAAAATAGAGACCACAACATTTCTGTCCAGGGAAAGAACTTTGTGGTGGTAGTTTCTACTGCTCTTATTTCGGCCTGTTATGAAGCATCGGGTAACGTATGATGGAATGTCAGTTGTTTCCTATGTAAAATTGTGAGTGTCATGTTAAGGAACACTATGGGATACAGACCCTGCAGAACGCATTAATAGGCTACCTTTGAAAAATATCAAGAGAGCTTCCACGTTTAGCGCTCTCATATACAAAGTCAGTTACACAAGGCGAGTATGTGAACCCTCCTTATGGTTTCGTGCTTTAAACTGTAAGACATTCATAGAGGCAGATGTGCAGTCTGACCATAATTTATAGGTTACGGACTGTTGCCTAAAACTAAAGATTTTGCAAAAATATTGAATATCGAGTTGATGGGATTTGAATAAATTGAAAGAACCAGACGTTGTCGAGTGTGTCAAAGAGAACATTAGGCAACGATGAACTGTAACGGGAGAAGGGAATACTGTGGAAGAAGGGATGCTTTGAGAGACGAAATAATGAAGGCTGTAAAGGATGAAATACACTCCTGGAAATTGAAATAAGAACACCGTGAATTCATTGTCCCAGGAAGGGGAAACTTTATTGACACATTCCTGGGGTCAGATACATCACATGATCACACTGACAGAACCACAGGCATATAGACACAGGCAACAGAGCATACACAATGTCGGCACTAGTACAGTGTATATCCACCTTTCGCAGCAATGCCGGCTGGTATTATCCCATGGAGACGATCGTAGAGATGCTGGATGTAGTCCTGTGGAACGGCTTGCCATGCCATTTCCACCTGGCGCCTCAGTTGGACCAGCGTTCGTGCTGGACGTGCAGACCGCGTGAGACGACGCTTCATCCAGTCCCAAACATGCTCAATTGGGGACAGATCCGGAGATCTTGCTGGCCAGGGTAGTTGACTTACACCTTCTAGAGCACGTTGGGTGGCACGGGATACATGCGGACGTGCATTGTCCTGTTGGAACAGCAAGTTCCCACCATGATGCCGGGTGTTGGCCCTGTGTGCCTCGATCGTATGCAGTCCTGACTGTGGCGCTCACCTGCTCGGCGCCAAACACGCATACGACCATCATTGGCACCAAGGCAGAAGCGACTCTCATCGCTGAAGACGACACGTCTCCATTCGTCCCTCCATTCACGTCTGTCGCGACACCACTGGAGGCAGGCTGCACGATGTTGGGGCGTGAGCGGAAGACGGCCTAACGGTGTGCGGGACCGTAGCCCAGCTTCATGGAGACGGTTGCGAATGGTCCTCGCCGATACCCCAGGAGCAACAGTGTCCCTAATATGCTGGGAAGTGGCGGTGCGGTCCCCTACGGCACTGCGTAGGATCCTATGGTCTTGGCGTGCATCCGTGCGTCGCTGCGGTCCGGTCCCAGGTCGACGGGCACGTGCACCTTCCGCCGACCACTGGCGACAACATCGATGTACTGTGGAGACCTCACGCCCCACGTGTTGAGCAATTCGGCGGTACGTCCACCCGGCCTCCCGCATGCCCACTATACGCCCTCGCTCAAAGTCCGTCAACTGCACATACGGTTCACGTCCACGCTGTCGCGGCATGCTACCAGTGTTAAAGACTGCGATGGAGCTCCGTATGCCACGGCAAACTGGCTGACACTGACGGCGGCGGTGCACAAATGCTGCGCAGCTTGCGCCATTCGACGGCCAACACCGCGGTTCCTGGTGTGTCCGCTGTGCCGTGTGTGTGATCACTGCTTGTACAGCCCTCTGACAGTGTCCGGAGCAAGTATAGTGGGTCTGACACACCGGTGTCAATGTGTTCTTTTTTCCATTTCCAGGAGTGTAGATAAAATGACGAGACCTAGTAGTAATTCTTGTATGTTACGTGAGATATTGAATGTATTTGACGAAAATAGAAATTATAAATTTGCAGCAAGAAAAGCATACGAGAGTGAGTACAAACGTATAAAAAATGAG
Organism: Schistocerca gregaria; assembly: GCF_023897955.1. Taxonomy (NCBI): domain Eukaryota; kingdom Metazoa; phylum Arthropoda; class Insecta; order Orthoptera; family Acrididae; genus Schistocerca; species Schistocerca gregaria. The sequence continues at coordinate 504,113,278 of NC_064922.1, read as the reverse complement.
ACTTACAGAAAGTGCAGAAGCGCTTAGCAGGAACAGCTAGTGGACAAATCTAAGTTTGTAGAAGTATGTACGATCCTCTAGGGAAAAGACAGATACCACCTACAGGGATACTAAAAAGGCCTTTGGAGAAAGAGAAGCAGCTGTGCGAATATCAACCATACGAAGCAAAGAAGGGAAAGCTTAAAAGTGGAAGGGGTAGGTAGAGGGTCTATAAAACGGAGAGGAACTGCAAGGCAATATTGTAGAAAGGGGAGAGGACGTGAAGATGAGATGGAAGATACGGTACTGAGAGATGAATTTGACAGAGCGCTGAAATGCCTATGCTGAAACAAGGCCCGTAAAGTAGACGACATTCTCTCACAATTGTTGATATCCTTGGGAGAGACAACCACGACAAAAGTATTTCACGTGGTGAACAACATATATTAGACAGAGGAAATAGCCTACACTTGAAGAAGATAGTAATGATTCCAGATCCAAGGAAAGCAGATGCTCACAGGTCTAAATATTAGCGAACTATCAGTTTAATACGTCATGGTTACAAAATATTGGTTAAATTATACGCCGAAGAAAGGGAAACTGGTGCAGTCCGACCTCGGGGAAGATCATCTCGGGTTCTGGAGATATTCTGGAACGCCTGAGGCAATATTTAGCCTACGACGTATCTCAGGAGATCAAGTAAGGAAGGGTACACTTATGTTAATATCTTTTGTAGACTTAGAAAAAACTTTTCACTATCTTGACTGGAATATACTCTTATTCTGAAGGTAACAGGTGTAAATTACAAAAAGTGAGAGATTATATACGACTTGTGTAGAAACCAGACCAGTTATAAGAGACGAGAGGAGTGAAAGAGAAACAGTGACTGGGAAGGGAGTTAGACAGGGTTGTAGCCTATCCCCTATGTTATTCAATCTGTACATTAAGCAAGAAGTTAAGGAAGTCAAAAAATCTGGGAAAGGAGTTAAAGTTTAGAAAGAAGAATTAAAATCATTGACATTCCGAGACTACATCATAATTCTATCAGATACAGCAAAGCGTTTGTAAATGAGGTTGTATTGAGTCGACAGTGTCATGAAAATTGGGGGTAAAAGAAACAAACACACAATGAAATCTTTGCTAGCGATTTCAGCTAACAAACTCAGAATAAGTTACGTTTCTCTGAAGTACTGTCTCATTATTCAGCCGTCTTAAATATCATCCTTCAACCTCAGGTTACACATCATGAAACATCTCAAACAGATATTTCTGTGCGGTACCTCCGCTATCCAGGGTGCTCATTCCGTCATGATCCAACGCCCTCTTTCCATAAGTGCACAACTCCGCAGCCGCCCTTATGCAAGGTTGCGACTCGACTCTATTGTTACCTACTAGCTGGCCCTCGCTTTTATCAATAATGAAACCTCTGAAAACCAGAGACCGTGTATCGCCTTTGTGGACAGCACAAAAAGGTATTTAAAGTGGGAATGACCCGAATAAACAGATAATTTTCATTATATTTGCGTTCAAAGATGTACCAAGTGTTAACATAGCAAACTAATTGTGATTTACAAGCATTTCGTTCACTGTATAAACTTTTCACAACCCTCATACAACCAAAGAAGAATTTTGCACAATGTTTCTTGCTCGTAGCAAACTATTTTACAAAGAAAAATTTTGGGTGTCGGTATATGATAATTTTAAAACCTACCACAAATGCATGAAACTGTGAATCTAACAGCTATGGAACTGGAATATTTAGTATTGTATGTTGAAATAGTAATATATGGACAAAGTTGGTAACCCCAGATAGTAGTGATGTCACTTGGAGAGCATAGCAGTGATGAAAATGGACAGTATAACAGTTAATAACAACGTGATGAGAAAATGGTAGCAAAGTGTTGTACAATTGTACTGAACTAAATTATCTGCAGCTGTTAACAGAATGATGACAGAAAAAGTTAAAATTTCTTTAGGAACAAGCGATCAGCCTTTTTCAGTTGAGGTATGAAATACTTATAGAATGATGTCGTGCACTGGAATGTGGAAACGTTTTACTAAAGGCATATGTCACATGCAACACACTTTGTTTTCACAAGGACACAGTACCTGCTTTACATATTATCAGGTACAGAGGAGGATAACTGTTTATAGATCAAAGGGCAGACTCAGGAAGTAAAATATTTGATCAGTGTCTCCACTGACAGCCCAAAGTTCTCGGCGATAATCGGTAGTGCAGTTGAGTGCAAACTCAGAATTCAGTTAGTTCCTCCACAGACAATGCATTCACTGTCAGAGCGACAGTTGATGTAACTCCTCAGTCATCTACTGTCAGCTGTGTAGCAAGTAATCCATATTTGATGAAAAGCCAGCCAGGCAGTAAGGGAAAGTGTGAACCCACTTTGTATCTGTAAGTAGGCTGTTTAGGTTCTTATATTGGTAACGCCGCCACCACGTAGCGCTCTGTATGAAAATCACTGGCTGTGCTGTGTACAGTCTGTGGCTGGTTTGCATTGTTGTCTGCCATTGTAGTGTTGGGCAGCGGCAGCTGGATGTGAACAGCGCGTAGCGTTGCGCAGTTGGAGGTGAGACGCCAGTAGTGGTGGATGTGGGGAGAGAGATGGCGGAGTTTTGAAATTTGTAAGAATGGATGTCATGAACTGCTATATATATTATGACTATTAAGGTAAATACATTGTTTGTTCTCTATTAAAATCTTTCATTTGCTAACTGTACCTATCAGTTGTTAGTGCCTTCTGTAGTTTGTATCTTTTATTTAGCTGGCAGTAGTGGTGCTCGCTGTATTGCAGTAGTTCGAGTAACCAAGATTTTTGTGAGGTAAGTGATTTGTGAAACGTATAAGTTAATGTTAGTCAGGGACATTGTTTCGTAGGGATTTTTGAAAGTCAGGTTGCGTTGTGCTAAAAATATTGTGTGTCAGTTTAAGCACAGTTATGTATAATTGTTCAAAGGGGACGTTTCATATCGTGCAGAAAAAGTGGACTTCCAGTATTAATACCACCCAAGTGAAAAATCTTATCAATGGAATTTGTGTATCCATTTCATTCTTTTAGTAGTAATTTCCCCCCATGCTTGTTCACAATGCGCGTGACATAAGTAAATTAAAATTAGACATTACATAAAGTATATTTACGTTCTATGCTGGAACAAGATATTAATTGGATATAAATGGATATTTTGTTCAGTGTACTGAGAATCAGCTCTCTCATAAAACAGAATTTGCTTGTAACATAATTTTGTACATATTGCATATGCATGGACATAGTACAAGATTGCTGAGCAAGAGGCAGTAGCAGGATGGTCATAAAATTACTGCTAAAGCATAGGCTCATCTTGTCATATAATAAAAGAACTGTAAATTATAAGTCTTATATTTGTTTGGTTTGTTACAAAATTATATTTCGATAATGTAGTGAATATGAGTATTTGAATTCTGAAAAGGAAAAATATTTATCGTTTTCTGTTCTCGCTGTTTATGTAGTAAAACTACAGCATCCGCAGTGATGTTTTAATTTATTACTTCTTTACTACCAACTCTATTCCCTACAGAACAACGACCCTGCCGCATTGGATACACCTGTTCCCATCAGACCACCGAAGTTAAGCTCTGTCGGCTGTAGCTGGCACTTGGGTGGGTGACCAACCGCACCGCCATGCGCTGTTGGCATTTCTCGGGGTGCACTCAGCCTCTTGATGCCGATTGAAAAGCTACTCGACCGAATAGTAGCGGCTCCGCTCACAGAAAACCATCGTAACGACCGGGAGAGTGGTCTGCTGACCACACACCTCTCCTATCTGCATTCTCATCTGAGGATGACACTGCCGTCGGATGGTCCCAATGGGCCACTTGTGGCCTGAAGACGGAGTGCTATTCCCTACACATTTTGCAGACGTATCGCCATATACCACTGAATGCACATGCAGAATTGTATCTTGGATAGCACATAGTTCAAGAGATATGACATCACAGATCTACATCTACATCCGTACTCCGCAAGCCACCTGTGACGAAGGAAAAGCTAGCTTTCGATTAACGCGAAGAGTAAATTACAGTGAGGTTACTCGTTCAACATCTGATAATGAGAGCCTAGAATCAGAATGACTGGAGTATAACCGTCTTCATTCAGAAGTCACACTCCAATCAGGCCCCAATGACATTCGAAGACATTTTTGGAGATGGTTCAGACAGCGGTTGGATACCAACCTGATGGTCACTCGGTATTATACCCGACACCCAAGAGTGATGGCCTGAGATGCCATTTCATTTCATAGCGGGACCACTTTGGTTGTCATGCACGGTACCCATAGAGCACAGCAATACGTCGAAGAAATTCTATGTCCCGTTTTGATACCTATATGGCAAGTCACCCTGGGTTTACATTTCAGTAATATTATGCCCGTCGGCACAAGGTAAGAGTTTCTACAGTTTGTCGTCCCGCTTGACATACCATACCTTGGCTAGCAACGTTGCCAGATCTTTCCCAAACTGAGAACGTTTGCAACATTACAGACAGGGTCCTCCAACGAGGTAGGGATTTTCACGATCCAACCAGTCAGTTGAACAGAATTTGTCACTGTATACCATAGGAGGACATCTTACAAATCTGTCAATCAATGCCAAGCCGAATAACTGCTTGCTGATGTGGACCAGCGCTTTATTGACTTCCTTAGTTTGCAAAATTCTTTCTATGGAATAAATCACCCAATTTTGTAACCATTTGTTTGTTTGTACATGTACATCACGATTATAGGTTTCCACCCCATTCGGATAATACCTACAGTGTGCGTTTTTTGTTTCACCTAATGAAAATAAAAGGAAATTGTAATATTGAGTTTGTAATTTTCATCCCCATTTCACTTTTTATCCCCTAAGTGGTTATTATTGTGGATGTCTGCTGAAATACCTGCGTGGATGGAAGGAAGAAGGAGGCGACCTTGGGGAGTGGGGGGAGGAGAGACAGGAGTCATGGGACTCACAACCCACCCCCAAGAACAGTTTAATAAAAGCATTTATGCTTTTACATACATGGATTGTCACATTCCTCCATTTGTTTTCGTAAAATTAGAACCGGTGCTGGTCTAAGTCTGTGGTCTAAGTTATGTGGATGCACTTGCTGGCTGACCGGCTGCAAAAAGCATTGCAGCCAGCTAAAGGCGTCCACATACACGCTCGTCACACCTGCTGCCAGAAACAGATCCGACGCTGCTCATGGGACCATAGGTAAAATCGGCAATCAATAGGAACTCATAGTTTAGTAAGACAAGACAGAAAGGGAAAAGTCTTGCACCACCGACATGAATTACAGTAATTCTGATTTTGCTGACCGTAGGCTGAAACTGCTGAAACAAACAGCGTCTCTCTCACTCATCTGCTCGCATAAACACAGAGTTCACAATGTTAGTGCAAAGTGAGACATTGATGATGCTGAGCCCACACTTTGGTTTTTACCGTTTAAATTATAATTATTCTAGGTTATCCTAAAGCGATTCACTAAACATTAATATTAAATGTTTTACTGTTCTTGTACCTGTACTACTTCACATGGTATGCGTCGGTCTTAGCCTCTTCAAGAACTTTCCTTCATTCTGACCTCTCCAGTGCGGTTCCCCGTCATCTTCTGACTGAGAAAATTTCATATTTTCTGCCAGATCGGCTATCCACCGCTTTCTGAGACTTTCTGTCTCCCTTCTTCTGGCCTACATTCATGAACATTTTTAGTCGTTCTTCCACTATCCACCCTAAGAACAAGTCCAAGCCAGGCTATTTTTAATTAACAGCCCCTTGTGTGTGACAGTACAATAAAGCGTGCCGTTGAGACGTCCAGCGGTCATCTCCTAGACGGCCCATAAAACCCCGCATTCAAATTTCTTTAGCTTCTCCTCATCACTACTCGTCAACGTCCATGTTTCACATAAGTAGGCTACAACAGGTCAGATCATGAGCCTGTAATGCGTGTGCCAGGAGGAAAGACCAGTATTGAGGGATATTACAGAAACGATCATTCAAAGCAGGCAAGTTTATTGAACAAGGGCTCGAAGTCGTTAAGAACTAAGAGTACCCCATCATCTTCTGTACTGTAAAACAAATCTGTTCTACTAAAAGATCTTTACATTCCGTTTTTTTTAGAGTAGGTAGTAACGACCAAAACAAGAAACACCTGTCTACCAAACGTAGGCTCTAAAATGAACACTAGAGCTATCAGAACTTGTTCAGTAGAAGAGACGTGTTTCACACTAGCGAAAGTGATGATGTGGTCATAGCTCTTGAGGTATACATTTTAGACCCAATGTTTACTAGACGTTTCTGTTTCCAGTGTCACATTCCTGAATACTGGCAATTTCTCTTCCTGGGACACACTCTGTATTTGCAGTTTAATCTGCCTATTGGGTAGATGAATAATTTCTTAAACGCCTTGAAGCGGAAATTAGTGGCTAGGACGGCTGATGAACTTTCGGCCGTTGGTAGAGCCAGTTGCCCTGCCCCAACACCCCATCACCAAAGTTAAGCAACGGTGCGCCCAGCTAGTACTTGGATGGGAACGCGTTAGAGGAAAACTGGGTGTCATTGGTTTTGAGAACACACAATTCGCCTAACAGGCGTACAACTGAAAGACTAGCACCGTTCTGTAGTGCAACACATGTTTTTTACCCTTTAGGAAGTACAGTTTTATTTAATTTGACATGCAATTTCTCCTGTTCATATTAGAGCCGAGACAGTCAACATAGTCAAATGTGGTACAGTGTAGTTAGGTGCGACAGCTAACCATGTTAAAAATGTGTGTGTGCGGGGAAAGGGGGGGGGGGAGGGGGGCGGCGGGGTTAAAGTATCAAACTGTGACCTCTATAACTAGACCTAGCAGAATGTCTATGGATACCCGGATAGCCATAGGCCTTTAACCAACACTAACTACTAATGAGGATACCCGCATTCACGCAAACCTCAACCTCTACCGAAGACAAGTTTCCTCTACCGAAGCCAAGTTTTTATTGCTCAATAGCTAGAGAACGGCCGGCTGAGGCCCGATGTCTAGGTTTTAGTGTTACTGTTCAGCAAATAAATTTAGTACCCTACAACAATCAACGCTTGTTAAATTACGATGACTGAAAATGAATAAATTCTCGTTTAAACCTGCAGACTGTACAGATTATAGAGCTTATGAGACTCCTCGTTTATAAGTTCAAAGTAGATTCCTTCACTAACGGCTCTCATAAGCTTCGGTGGGAGAAGAGGAACAGCCCATTACTGAACAGCTTGAGTTCTGCACATGTACCGACCGAAGAATGTTGTTACGAGCGCTTACGAATAATAACTTGGGTCTTGACGTCAGACCAGAATTGAAGCCAGACCTGAGAGTCGGATTTGCGACCGCGCGTGTGCCTAATTAAGGAGCAGCACAAATATTCCCTGTACTGATTTAGCAACGCCGTAAAAACATCGCAGTGCAGCGGGCGCTGGAGTCGGAAGTGTATTACCGGCGCAGTAATGGCTCTGTTAGGCGGGCGGCCGCTGCTCTCCGTGCGGCGCTCCGCAGGCGCGGCCGTGGACCCACGGCCCGCCGAGATCCGGTCTGTCACGGGCGCGCAGGCCGGGCAGAGCTGCGCCCGCGCTGTACAAATATGATATTCCGGCGCGGCGCCGTATAAATCTGAGGTCCGCCGCGGACCACCATTAAAGGTTAATTGCGTTTAGCCCGGCAGAATGGATATATGTTGAGTCTCACAGCGGGAGCGCCGCTCGCTCGAGGACAGCGCGCCCGCCTGTGGGAACGGCTCGCCGCCCATCCTCTGCAATCCGAGATGCGCGGCCCGCACGCCGCTGCGCCAGCACTGCCGCTTACCAGCCGCCCACTCTTGCAAAAGCTCCGCTGCGTCCCACTGTTAACGACGGCGGAAACCTGACTGCAGCGGTGGTGCCCATTAAGCAACGCAGCTCGATCTTTTCATATGTTTTGGCATAAACTATGATTGCACTGCACACTGCCTCTTAGTCGGAACGGGATTACAAGCACCTCCCTCGATGCGTTATTTGAAGTATTTCTGATTAGGCTGTATAATCCATTCTTACGTTCTCATATGCACAAGGCAGTTCGAAATGCATCAAGAGATGAAGTTCCGTAAACTTCCTGGCAGATTAAAAAAAATTCAAATCGCTCTAAGCACTATGAGACTTAACATCTGAGGTCATCAGTCCACTAGACCTGGAACTATTTACACATAACTAACCTAAGGATATCACACACATGCATGCCCGAGGCAGGATTCGAACCTGCGACCGTAGCAGCAACGCGGTTCCGGACTGAAGCGCCTAGAACCACTCGGCCACAGTGGCCGGCCCTGGCAGATTACAACTGTATGCTGCACGGGGATGCGAACATGGGCCCTTTGCCTTTCGCTGGCAACTGCCCTCACGATTTTTTTTGTTTTGTTTAGGTAATTTTTTAAAGTCAGGGATGCTACAACATGAGTACGTGTTGATAGTCTCCGGCTCGATAGCAGGATATGGGGGGGAGTGGGAAGCCGTCGACCACACGAGGCCTCGCCACGCCGCCCACCCAACACCATCAACTAACCGGAAGCAGACAATAACGGACAGTCAAAGAAGGAGATACGCAATTGTAACCATTAAACTACATCGTGTGACACTTCGGTGTGCCGGCCGTTGTGGCCGAGCGGTTCTAGGCGCTGCAGTTTGGAACCGCGCGACCGCTACGGTCGTAGGTTCGAATCCTGCCTCGGGCATGGATGTGTGTGATGTCCTTAGGTTAGTTAGGTTTAAGTAGCTCTAAGTTCTAGGGGACTGGTGGCCTCAGATGTTAAGTCCCATAGTGCTCAGAGCCATTTGAACACATCGGTGTATGTAGGCGAGAGAGCTGGCCGGTGTGGCGGCTCGGTTCTAGAAGCTTCTGCCCGGACCAGCGCTACTGCTACGGTCGCAGGTTCGAACTCTGCCTCGGGCATGGATGTGTGTCGTGTCCTTAGGTCATTTAAGTCTAAGTAGTTCTAAGTCCTAGGTGACTGATGACCTCAGAACCATTTGAATTCGAGTAGACGAGAGAGGAAAGGAAAACAAGGAAAGTGTGGTACCGGCCGCGCCTTGAACTGCGGTGTCAGCAGGGCACCTCGACAGCAAGCGAGCCAACCGCGCCAGACATATTCCAGCTGAGTGGGATATGGTGCAAAACCCCACGGGGGTAACTAGCGATATAGGCGCGGTAACGTGGATATATAAGCTGTTGTGAAAACATACTTGACCTCTTAGCACCGAGTAATCCTGAATTCATAACAAGCATCATAACGGATGCAGGGATTTGTGAACACAGGGTTGTAGTAGCGAGGTGAATAATGTAACCCCCAAATCCTCCAAAAAGAAAATAAAAGTGTACCTATTGAAAAAACCAGATAAAAATTTATTTGACGCCTTCCTGAGAGACAATCTCCACTCCATTCAAATTAATAATATAAGTGTAAACCAGATGTGGCTTCAATTCAAAGAAATAGAATCGGCAGTATTTGAGAGATTTATACCAAATAAATTAACAAACGACGGAGTTGATCCTCCTTGGTAGACAAAACGCGTCACAACACTGTTTCGGAAACAACGAAAAAAACATGCCAAATTAAAACAGACGCAGAATCACCGAGATTGTCGATCTTTTACCGAAGTTCGAAATTTAGCGCGGACTTAAACGCGAGATGCTTATAACAGTTTCCACTACCAAACTTTGTCTCAAAACCTGTCATAAAATCCAAAGAGATTCTGGTCGTACGAGAAGTATGTGAGCGGCAAGAAACAATCAATTCCTTCTCTGCACGATAGTAATGGAGATACTATCGAAGACAGCGCTGCCAAAGCGGAGTTATTAACACACCCTGTCGAAATGCCTTTACAAAAGAAGATGAAGTAAGTTTTCCAGGATTCGAATCAAGAACAGCCGCCAACATGACTAACGTAGAAGTAAATACCCTCGAAGTAGTGAAGAGGCTTAAATTACTTAACAAAAGCAAGTCTTCTGGTCTACAATGTATACCAATTAGGTCCGTTTCAGAGTATACTAATGCATTAGCTCCATACTTAAGAATCATATAGAACCGTTCACTCGAAAGATCCATACCCAAAGACATGAAAGTTGCACAGGTCGCACCCATATTCAAGAAATGTAGAAGGAGTAATTAAATTATAGACCCATATCATTAAAGTCGATACGCAACAGGTTTCTGGAACATACATTGTGTTCGAATATTATGAATTACCTCGAGGGACACGGTCTACCGACACACAGTCAGCATGGGTTTATAAAACATGGTTCTTGTGAAACACCACTAGCTCTTTATTCGCATGAAGTTCTTAGTGCTATTGACAAGGGATTTCAGATCGATTCTGTATTTCTGGATTTCCGGATGGCTTTTGACACCGTCTGTTATGTGACTGGATTTGTGATTTCCTGTCAGAGCAGTCATAGTTCGTAGTAATTGACGGAAAGTCATCGAGTAAAACAGAAGCGATTTCTGCGTCCCCCAAGATAGTGTTACAGGCCCTTTGCTGTTCCTTATCTATAAAAACAATGTGGGAGGCAATCTGAACAGCCGTCTTAGTTTGTTTGCAGATGACGCTTTCGTTTATCGACTAATAAATCCATCAAAAGATCAAAACATGTTGCAAAACGAATTAGAAAAGATATCTGATTGTTGCCAAAATTGGCAGTTGACCCTAAATAACGAAAAGTTTGAGGTCATCACATGAGCGCTAAGAGGAATTCGTTACACTTTGATTACACGATAAGTCATTCAAATCTAAAAGCTAAAAATTCAACTAAATACCTAGGAACTATAATTAGGAACAATTTAAATTGGAATGAACACACTGAAATTGTTGTGGTGAAGGCGTTTTATTAGCAGGACACTTAGAAAATGTAACAGATCTAATAAGGAGACTACCTACACTACGCTTGCCCGTCCTCTTTTAGAATACTGCTGCGCCGTGTGGGATCCTTACCAGACAGATCTGACGAAGTACACCGACAAAGTACAAAGAAAGGTAGCACGTTTTGTATTATCGCGAAATATGGGAGAGAGTGTCACTGAAATGATACAGGATTTTGGCTGGACATCATTCGTTGCGACAGAACCTTCTCACGAAATTCCAATCACCAACTTTCTCCTCCGAATGTGAAAGTATTTTGTTGACGCCGACCTACGTAGGGAGAAAAGATCACTACGATAAAATAAGGGAAATCAGAGCTCGTGAGGGATAATATAGGTGTTCGTTCATTCCGCGTGCTATACGAGATTATAATGATAGGGAATTGTGAAGGTGGTTCGATGAACCCTCTGCCAGGCACTTAAATGTGATTTGAAGAGTACCTATGTAGACATAGATGTTGACTGCGCATTAATTCTGTAGGATGGTCCAAAGACCGAGCCGCAATTTTTCCTTTCTCCAGAAAGGTTGGGGCCCGTCCAACCTTTGAACTAAACTATAACATGAGTCTTGTCTGCAGGGAAACACAAATCCTCCGGGCAAATAAAAGCGTATGGTTCGATTACGGACAGAAGTGTGTGGAGGAAACAGGCCTCCATTTGCTGCCCAGGTTCTAAATAGCACTAACGCCTATGCACGTCAGGCGATGGACGTTAACGTCCAACAAGTGACAGATGGAGAATGAAGGAGTGCCCATCAAACCAGTCGCACGAAAACACTGATTAGTGGCGAATTTATAAGAGGTGATGCGATACCACGTCGCTCGGACTCATATCGGAAGATACGGCTGATGAAGTCCATCTCGTTGATGGATACTTGATCTCAACGATGTTGGAAGGTACGCCATACAGTAACTGAATGCAGAAATCCTTTAGATACAATGGGTGCTTATAGGGATCCTGGCGCATACAAAAAAAAATAATAATAGCCATCTTAGCACAACACACAATAAGCATGTCAAGCTACAGAAATTTGTCACATTTGCAATGAACAATTCACGACAACAGGTGTGAAACACAGCGATCACTTCCATTTTACAGGTGCCACACGTGAGAGATGTAATTTAAATAGTTGCCGACGTCATTTTACGGTGGCTCTTGTGTTTCACAGTCTATCAAATTATGATGCATGTTTCATAATCGTGAACATTTGCAAACGAGTGAAAGTACAGCTAAAATGAAACCAGACCGCGTTTGTGTGATTGCAGAGAATATGGAAAAATACGAAACGCTCACAAAATCTATAGCTGTGAGATGTCATTGTGACACAGAATTTTCCCTGTAGATTATTTTAATTTTCCTGCTCGCTCTCTGGAAAATGCGTTTCATATTGAGAGCCCGGAGAGCTTAAGATAACAAGAGAGCGTTTCCCCGACAGCAAGCAGATTAGTTTAATCAACAAGAAAAGCTTCTTTAACTACGAGCACGTAACCGATGAACCTGTTTTGATGAAGAAACAGTTAACGCTGACTGAGGCTTTCAAAAGTTTGTTGGCTGTTAAGTCATCAATCAAAGAACAATATTATCAAAGAGTGTGCAAAGTATGGAGACCTTATGACTACAAGAACTTGAGACTGTACACGGACTTATATCTAAAAAGCGACGTCTTGCTTCCCGCTGATGCGTTTGAAAACGTGCGCTCACTGTGTCTTAAAGTATGCAGTCTAAATCCCTACTGCTAGCGAAGCTAGCTAGAATGCTAATCGCTCCACCAATTTATTCCGATTATTTCAGTGAACAAACTTGATATGTGTTGGTGATTTGGAGGAAACAGTATTTCAGTCTGAAATTCAAGGACATTTTCGTTCAGTCTCTTACCATTGTGTATGTCATAATTTAGCACCACTAATCTATAAATTTTGTTTAATATATACTTAATATTTTGCCTGTACTTATAGCCTCAGGTCAAGCAACTTCACTTATCATGGGCATTACTAGCCTTCGGAACTTGGAAGATCTCATGCCATGCAACTCGTTTTAGGAGATCTAACTATAAACAATAGATTATATAATCCTCTCCTTACTAGGTAGCTTATGTACTGAACTATTAAATTATCTTCATCTACCAATGAATCACCAGTCAGAAACGCTCATGTTGTTGGTTCAAATTTGATATCATACGCAGTATCACGTGTCCTGTTTATTGGTTTACTCTGGAACAACCTTCTCTTGGGGCTCTACTTCATCTACATCACTATTGTTTTCTTCTTTTGCTTTCATAAATACTTTAGGCCCATCTGTTTTGTCGAGGCATGTCTTATTCTCCTGTCGGAATAGTTATCGCAATTTCTATAGTAATTAAGAAATGGGTCTAAATGCTCTTTCCAGTCAGAGTCATCAGATTCGGCTTAACTTTTTTGAAGCAAGGACAGTTTTACTGCGGATGCACCAACCTCTGTCCCTTAAGATTACTAATCTGCTCAATCAATGTAACAGATATACCTGTATGTTGTTAACTGAGGTGCTCAATCACAACAAGCGAACATATCAGTTCGTACTATTCGTTACAGCGTAGGTGTTAGGTTTTAAGTATTACTGCGTTTGAAACAGTATTCTAACACCAGATGTACGTTACCTGTTGGATGGGAAAACAGCATATTCTAATTTTGTTGCCTGGAGGCATTACACATTAAGCTATACTCCTTCTGTAACGTATTATTATATAATGTTGTTTCCTAGAGCAGTAATATATTAATTGTTGAAACCTTCCCGTCTCCTCTATATCTCATTTGTTACGCAACCTTCCCTGCTACAATAACCTATGAAACCTACCCTTAGGATTTCTATCTCTTGCTTAATGATAACAAATGAAACCTTCCCTTTGAAATTAATTCTCTTTCTCGACAATTATAAGAGTAATCTTCGCATACAAATTTAAATGCTGCTTATTATAAGTGATTTGCCGATTATTTCGACGAAACATAGAATGTGTCGTCGTCGTGGCCCTCAGTCGTTACCTGCAGTAACCCAGAACTGTTCCTTACCCTTTTTACTGTTACTGGATCGCCGTCTGACTGCTACATCGAACTGCAACATGAATATACTTACTATGTTTCAGTACACTGTATTAGCTGCTGGTGGGCTGTCATAATAAGTGGCTGTATTTGTTGCCAAAGCTGACGTTATTCTTTAATAGCAAAGCTGACGTTAATCTTTAATTAATTTGATCGAAGTTCCGTAATTCATAGTTAAACTTTTTCTTGACAACAATAAAATTTTGCAAAGTTTTACGTAGATAATTTTTTGGATGGATTATAATCAGTAATGCAGTATTGCTGGCAAAAATGAAGTATATTCTGAAAACGATTCTTCAGGTATTTACTGTAGGTGATGCAATGATTTTACAAACGTTTAAGTGGGGCTTACTTTTTACAGTAATCTTACAACTAGCATTGCGCAAACATACCTTCAGTAGTCTTTAATTTATCAAAAAAATTGAATAATATTAGTTCTTTTTATAGTAATGGTTAACTGATGACTCTGTACATTGCCGGCCTGGGTGGCCGAGCGGTTCTAGGCGCAACAGTCTGGAACCGCGCGACCGCTATGGTCGCAGGTTCGAATCCTGCCTCGGGCAATGGATGTGTGTGATGTCCTTAGGTTAGTTAGGTTTAAGTAGTTCTAAGTTCTGGGGGACTCATTACCTCAGCAGCTAAGTCCCATAGTTCTCAGAGCCATTTGAACCATCCATTCTCTGTACATCTTTTATAATCTCTTGTAAATCATTGCTGGTGATTGGCAGGCACACTGCTCCTCTCAGCCTCTCGCTTCAGACCTGCTACCGACTCGCTTCACATCTTTCTTACTACTGACTTCCTAAGAACGCTAAGGTACGGCCTCTCCCGCTAACAATGCTTTCTGGTGCAGATAATCCCTGCTACCATTACAAGATGTATTCCGCTCTTTTCTAAAAATGTATCCATACGCTGTCTCTCCCACCCTTTTTTTTAAATTATAGCAATGTGCGGTCTCTCCTGCCAACAATACTTTGTGCAGACATTCCCGGCTACCACAATTATTTCCAAAATGATCAATATTAATTATTCCTACTTAATTCTATTAATAAAATATAAACATCTTTCATAAATTGTGGTTTGACAATAGACAATAGAAATATACACGTCTTACATTGTTAGATATTAGATGTATGGTTAGGTATTAGTGGATATTAATAAGTGCTCTAACATCAGAAGGATGTCAGTTACAGGAAAGCGAAAGGTGTAATTCCTCTTTAATGTAACTTTGTTGCCTGGATGTGTAAAGCATTGTGTATTAACCATTAAGCGTTAGGTGTTACTGGGTCTTACAGAATATTCTAACACCAGATGGAATGTCTGTTACTAGAAGGTGGAAACTGTGTGTTATAATATTGTTGTCTGAAGACATTGTGTAGTATGCATTAGTTACTAAGCATCAGGTGTTACTGTGTCCTAAACAGTATTCTAATACCAGAAAGATGCCACTTACTGTGGTCTCACAGCAATATAATATAATCTTCCGGTCTCGAGACTTTATGCATCGGCAGTCAGGCTATAACTAAATCTGTAGGCAAACATAGTCTATAACCTTCCATCAGTCATAAAATGAAGGTTTATACCCATACCAACCAACCTTCGTGTGTAATTACTTCTGCAGAATGACAGTAGCTTCAGTGATCAGCGATGGTCAGTGATCAGTCATGCTCTGTGATCGATGGTGGTCAGTGAACAGTGATGCCCGGTGAAAAATGGTGTTCAGGACCAATCGTGGTCAGCGATCACTGACTGTCAGTCATCGATGGTCAGTGATTAAAGTTGGTCAGTGTTCAGTGATGGACAATGATCAGTGATCGTCAGTGATCAATGATGGCCAGTGGTCAATGATTGTCAGTGATCAGTGGTGGTCAGTTATTAAAGTTGGTCAGTGTTCAGTGATCGTCAGTGATCAATGATGGCCA
The DNA here is from genome assembly GCF_023897955.1 of Schistocerca gregaria. NCBI lineage: Eukaryota > Metazoa > Arthropoda > Insecta > Orthoptera > Acrididae > Schistocerca > Schistocerca gregaria. Next base: position 504,097,365 of record NC_064922.1, on the reverse strand, counting down.
GTGGTCAATGATTTTCAGTGATCATTGGTGGTCAGTAAACAGTTATGGTCAGTAATCAATGATGAACAATGGTCAATGATGGTCATTAATCAATGATGGTCAGTAGTCAGTTATGGCTATAGATCAGTGATGGTCACTGATCAGTCATTAGTAATCATTGATCAGTGATCAGTGATGGTCAATGATCAAGTGTGTTCAGATATCCCATCTTGATCTTCATCAGTTACAGATTGTGTAAAATTCAAGCCGGCCGGTGTGGCCGAGCGGTTCTAGGCGCTTCAGTCTGGAACCGCGTGACTGCTACGGTCGCAGGTTCGAATCCTGCCTTGGGCATAGATGTGTGTGATGTCCTTACGTTAGTTAGGTTTAAGTAGTTCTAAGTTCTAGGGGACTGATGACCTCAGATGTTAAGTCCCATAGTGCTCAGAGCCATTTGAACCATTTTTTTTGTAAAATTCTAATAACAGGATGTTATAGAACTATATTTTGAAAATTTTAGAGATTTTAGAAGACAAAATTTGGAAAGTTTGGCCATAACGAGCTTTTAGCAGCATAAATGAAATAGAGCTTCTACAGCAGTAGGAGGAGTTTTTCCACCTATGACTTGTGTAGCTTCACTTACATTCACTGACATTATGTTGTTGCTGTGGATGAAAGACTGTGAACACACAACTAGACTAGTCTACGTGAGGCTGTGTATATAAGTTTACTTAGGGCCTATCATCCTTCAGTTCACCTCTTCCGTCCACTGCCGCTCTAATGTAAACACACGCCTAGTCAACGTGAGTCAGTGTCCACATGTCAGATAATTGGGCCTTGCTCACTTAAGTTAAGCTCTGACTTAGTGGAGGGTAATTTCACCTTTGGAGAACTAAACGACGTACACTTTAGATATGGTGAAGCTCACTGGAATTCCAGAATAACTCGTCGGTTGTACGCAGGAAGGCGCCCAAACAGACGACTTCCTAGCATCTCATTAATAACCAATGTCTCACGTCCACTGCGGGAGAGAGGAAAGATGTCAGCTGATACCCATCACGCAGGTGCGACGAGGACATGAATCCCTCAATTTTAATAAGACGTTATGGAACATGTACTTTGCCAATCGAGGATAAAGCACACTTCCTTTTGTCACGCAAGGCTCGTAAACCACGGGAGTGTCCGGAGCGTTTTGCGTGCTGCGCACCTACATACATTTCACGATCAACCAGTTAAAAATATGGGATTTTCAGTCACAACAACAATTCTTGCAGTGGTTCAGATGGCTCTGACAAGGGAACCTACCCATCGCAACCCCTCAGATTTAGTTATAAGTTGGCACAGTGGATAAGCCTTGAGAAACTGAACACAGATCAATCGAGAAAACAGGAAGAAGTTGTATGGAACTATGAAAAAAATAAGCAAAATATAAAAACTGAGTAGTCCATGTGGAAGATAGGCAACATCAAGGAAAATGTGAGCTCAGCAATGCAGTGGTCTCGTGGTTAGCGTTAGCAACAGTGGAATCCAAAGTCCTTGGTTCAAGTCTTCCCGGGAGTGATATTTTTTATTTTCAGACAATTATTATCGGTCCGTTATCAATTTTTGGGAGTGATTATCACATCCACAAGAAAACCTAAATCGGGAAAGGTAGAAGAATCTTTTTACCCATTCGCCAAGTGTACAAGTTAGGTGGGTCGACAACGTATTCCTATCGTGTCGAATAGAATATATCAGACGTGCTTTCCAGTGGAGGAATCGGTTGACCCAAGACCTTGCGATCAAATGTTTTCGGTTTCCATTGGAGAGGCACGTCCTTTCGTCTACTAACCGCACGGTTTTGCGGTGCGGTCGCAAAACACAGACATTAAACTTATTACAGTGAACAGAGACGTCAATGAACGAACGGACAGATCATAACTTTGAGAAAATGAAAATGTAAACTTATCACTCGAGGTAAAACTTGAACCAAGGACCTCTCGTTCCACAGCTGCTCACGCTAACCACGGCGCTCTTGAGCCTACGCTATCCTTGATGTTGCATATCTTGCCTATGGACTACACAGTTTGTATATTTTGCTTATTTTTTTCATAGTTCCGCACAACTTTTTCCTGTTTTCTCGATTGATCTGTGTTCAGTTTTTCAAGCTCTATCCACTGTGCCAACGTATAACTGAATCTGAGGGGGGGGTGATGGGGAGGTTCCCTTGTGTGCACTATGGGACTTAACATCTGAGGTCATCAGTCCCATTGACCTTACAACTACTTAAACCTAGCTAACCACATACATCCCTGCCCGAGGTAAGATCCGAACCTTCCACCGTAGTAGTCGCGCGGATCCGGACTGAAGCACCTAGAACCGCACCCCACAGCGGCCGGCCTGGCAGTGATTCCTTCAGCCTGCTGGTGTCCCACTTTTTCCAGACCTCGTCCTGTTTACTGATAGTTTAGCTTTTGCAAGGTACAGTATTCTTAATTCCTGCAACAGCTACCAATGGGAAGATGGAAATCCAAGCGTTACTCGTACGAGAAGTTTGCGAGTGAGATCTCCATAATCTTTTGGGTTGGAATCCTCAGAGTTCACGTTACCAGAATACACATTTTGCCAGATAATTTTGAATCTTGCGCGGTATACGAACTTTCTGGAGAACGCCTTGGCTGAGCTTCTGGAGGACGTTCCCTTGAAATTGCGCTCTGGTTGCGGTCTAAGCACCAGCGCACGTTGATAGTCAGGCCAGGGCATACTTCACCAGCAACTTCAGGCACACATTGCACAGAGCTATCGGAAGGCGATGCTCAGTCCCTTGGTCTTGTAAGTAGGCTGTTTAGGTTTTTATATTGGTAACGTCACGTAGCGCTCTGTATGAAAATCACGGGCTGTGCTGTGTGCAGTCTGTGGCTCGTTTGCATTGTTGTCTGCCATTGTAGTGTTGGGCAGCTGGATAAGCGCGTAGCGTTGGGCAGTTGGAGGTGAGCCGCCAGCAGTGGTGGATATGGGGAGAGAAATGGTGGAATTTTCAAATTTGTAAGACTGGATGTCAAGAACTGCTATATGCATTATCACTTTTGAACACTATTGAGGTAAATACATTGTTTGTTCTCTATCAAAATCTTTCATTTGCTAACTATGCCTATCAGTAGTTAGTGCCTTCAGTAGTTTTAATATTTTATGTAGCTGGCAGTAGTGGCGCTCGTTGTATTGCAGTAGTTCGAGTAACGAAGATTTTTGTGAGGTAAGTGATTTGTGAAACGTGTAGGTTAATGTTAGTCAGGGCCATTCTTTTGTAGGGATATTTGAAAGTCAGATTGCGTTGCGCTAAAATTATTGTGTGCAGTTTAAGCACAATCTTGTATAATTGTTCAAATGGGGTGTTTCAGTCTTCACTTCTTTGACATCACTCTTCTTGAGTCTTCCATCTGGGTTTATGTAAAGTCACTTCTGTATTTAACACCAGCAGGTACAGTACCTGAACTTATTGAACGCATATTTACAGTGTTTGATACCATCTAAGGGGAGCATGGAATCTTACAGAGATTTACTCAAAATGTGGTTTCTTCGTTACACATGATTCAAAGAAATTGTTGATCGTCATAGTGAATATTTACTCCAAAGTAGTGAAGCCACAGATTCGATTAATACTTCTTGCTTGAACTGTACTGTTTCATAAATAAAAGTTTTCCCAACTACAGTACGCTGTCTTATTTTAGCGCCGGGCGCGGTGGCCGTGCGGTTCTAGGCGCTTCAGTCTGGAACCGCGCGTCCGCTACGGTCGCACGTTCGACTCCCGCCTCGGGCATGGATGTATGTGATGTCCTTAGGTTAGTTAGGTTTAAGTAGTTCTAAGTTCTAGGGGACTGATGACCTCAGATGTTGAGTCCTATAGTGACAGAGCCATTTGAACCATTAGCCATTTCTTATTTTAGCCTACCGAATGCGTTGAAAGAGAATAGTGCTGGAGAAATTTTATTTTAAATTTTCAACTACAGGTTCGTTATTGCGAAATCTTCTGAATTCCATCCTCTACAGTTTCTCAAATTTTTTAAACGTCATAATGTAACACCCAGCATAACATTCTAATGCACAGGCGAAATAAGTTAATTACTTAACTACGACCATTTGGTTTATGTATCCAAGTTAGTGGAATTATTCCACAGAAGTAATAGTCACCACTTTGATTATGGGATTAATAAAGCATTATCGGCCAAGAATATATATATATATATATATATATATATATATATATATATATATATATATATATATATATATATATATATATATATATATAATGTTTCCGTAGTCGGTGACTGGTTTCGGGCTACGCCCATTCCCAAACTAAACAATGTTTGCGAAGTAAACTGCCAATCCAAAACAATTTGAAATTAAGGAATAAGTTCCTGTTTGTCATCATTGATGACACTGTTTCTGCAACACAAAATCCGGCTTAAAACCAATGGTAGAATACATAAATTACAAATACTGTTAAATAAAATACTTCCACATGCGAACTATCTGAAACGATGCACGTAATGCCGGGTGACTGCCTCTAATCTTGTAGTGAGCGATGCTAGCGTATCTGACTGAGTGCATTGCAGTGTCCTACACTAAGTCGGACAGGTGACATTCCATTCTTCGATCAGTGGAGCGTATCTGAATGTTCACTCAGGCGGGAGAAACAATTTGAGTTTTCGGTTTACAGTTATCGTACATAGGAAAAGAAAATATGTTCTTTTGTTCTGTTACATTTCTTTAAAGTGTGGTGACCTTGTTTTTGTACTTGGGCCGCTCGGTGGAGCGTGCCAAATGGAAGAATAGCTCACTAATTGTTCTCCCAAAGATGAATTATTTTTATGCATGTTGTCTACTTCAGTGGGAATTTCAGAAACGCTATGCTGTCAGAGACTCTATGCTTTCATTATTTTGGGGAGACGTTACTGAGTGAGTACATTTAAAGCACCCTTAGACCTAGGTAAACTGACTTTGTGTGTGTCTCTTGTAAACGCTTGCACGTTGTACCAAAGAAAATTGAAGTTACAGCTGCTAATATGTTGTAAAATCTTTATCAGTCTTGAAGAATGGTTGTTTACCTTTTAGGAATTACTTGAGTAATCCTTGCAAATTGTCAAAACCGCTGTGCTACTATACTATGGTATTTCGATTAATAAACCGAGCCTCTGGAGGTTCCTTGGAACTGAGAATATTTTTTTTTGACTGTGTGCTTGTTTCTATTCAGTGGGATTCCTTTGGATTTTCACCTTACTTTTTTTCTTAATTTCATACTTATCTGACGTCTACTGGTATTGTTCAGTTGATTTAGTAAATAAATTCTGTTTGATAAATTGAATATTTATTTTTGATTGTGGTCTAGCACCTTATCACTTCCAACACAACGCAGTTCCGCACTGAGCGGCTGTGTATACAGCAAAATAACCAATGACGGACGGAGCAAGGAAGACAGCAAAATCAGACTAGCAGTGGCAAGAAGGGAATTCCTGGCCAAGAGAAGTTTACTAGCATCAAACATAGGCATTAATTTTAGGAAGAAATTTGTGAGAATATACTTTTGGAGCACAGCATTGTTTGGTAGTGAAATGTGGGAAAACCGGAACAGAAGAGAGTTAAGTGGACTGATAAGATATAGAATGAGGGGGTTCCGTTCAGAATGGGAGAGGAAAGGAATATGTGGAAAACACGGAGAAGGAGAAGGGACATAATGGTAGGAGATCTGCTAAGACAGCGGGGATTGACTTTCATGATACTACAGGGAGCTGCAAAGGGAAAAACTGTAGAGGAAGACTGAGATTGGAATACATCCAGCCGGCCGCGGTGGTCTCGCGGTTCTAGGCGCGCAGTCTGGAACCGTGCGACTGCTACGGTCGCAGGTTCGAATCCTGCCTCGGGCATGGATGTGTGTGATGTCCTTAGGTTAGTTAGGTTTAAGTAGTTCTAAGTTCTAGGGGACTAATGACCACAGCAGTTGAGTCCCATAGTGCTCAGAGCCATTTGAACCATTTTTGAATACATCCAGCAGATAATTGAGGATTTAGGTTGCAAGTATTACTCTGAGATAAAGAGGGTGGCACAGGAGAGAAACTCGTGGCTTGCCGCATCAAATCAGTCAGAAGTCTGATGACAATGAAAAAGTCCCTTTCCTCAAGACACCTACTCGCAATTTTCTGTTGTTTTTGGGTCACTGAAGACCAAAAGCTTTATATACCCCATGAAATACAGCAGTTTGCGAGATATAAATGTTCATGGCAGGGATTTCTTTTCGGCGATGTTCACTGGTCAGCTAGCTGATATGGACCTGCATTCGTCGATAGCAGTAATTCCTGCCTGGTTTAAACATATTGTAGTTGCAAAGGCGTAACATTGTTTCTCTGTACCGATCGGTTAGAATATTTTTACGAACTGTTCTCGAGTAGTATGACAGCCACTCGCACACCACTCAACAGAGAGACGTTAGACAGCACGCGTTGATACACCAAGAAATGGGGCAACTCCTGGCACGCAGTCACGGTGTTGTCACGGACGTGTTCAGACACAGTTGCTACTTTCGGCCAATTTTTCGAGTCTCCACGTCAACCAATCTTACTGCGCTGGTTCCATTTGGAGAACGTCTGCGTGGAGATCGCTCTGTACGCTGGCATCTCCCTCTGCCCAAGTTGCGTCAAGCGTCGACGCTACTGAGATCTCCTCACGCTCATCAAAACTGTCCTCGACCTGGACTGGAGTAGGATTTAGGGCCGCTGTCGATCCTGCATTAAAAACAACACAAAATCTCAGAAATATTCTTTAAAGCAGCCATTGCGGTCAACGTTTAACGCTCGCCTCCATGACATAGTGCTGCGTTAGCGCCCCGGCTACAAGCGACGCTGGCGCAGGACGAGCCAGATGCAAAGATAACGTCGGCGACGCCGCAGCCCGGCCGCTGTACGTTACGGTTATTTGCCGTGGATCCTGGGCGGCCCGCGATAAACAATTTTTAATAACGCAGAACGCCATTCTTGAAGTGGGTTGCGTCTCCGTTCTGAAGGCAGGGGGAGCTCTCCCATGCGGATCCGTGGAGTGGAAGCGAAGAGTGCGTCGCTGCCCAGCGGGAGCAAAAAGAAACGAGTAAACATTAGTAGGAGTCCGAGCAGCCTCGTCGTCGCGAGAAATTTGTGGCTGTGAGTCGTCCCCTGGCTCGTGCGCTGTTTTCTGGGTGACTGCTACGATGGGAAGCTCAACTAATTTTCGCCGCTGTCCAGGTAGGAGAGTTGTTAAGCTGGACAGACCTTCCCCCCACAGGCTAACCAGAAATTTAGCATCGTATCGTTCTCTCACATCTGTGTCTTTGGGGTAAGACTTTGGGGATTCGCCCTATTGTTCATTCCAGACTATTACAATTGGAACACCACCAAGGCGATATGCAACAAATGTCAAACTGGCATTGCACATGTTTACATATGCAAATGATTAGCACGCGACTGGAAGTGCACAAAATACAAATTCAATTCACATTAAAGTGACCACCACCTATGGTTTGCCGGCCGAAGTGGCCGTGCGGTTCTAGGCGCTGCAGTTTGGAACCGCGAGACCGCTACGGTCGCAGGTTCGAATCATGCCTCGGGCATGGATGTGTGTGATGTCCTTAGGTTAGTTAGGTTTAACTAGTTCTAAGTTCTAGGGGACTAATGACCTCAGAAGTTGAGTCCCATAGTGCTCAGAGCCACCTATGGTTCAAATGGCTCTGAGCACTATGGGACTTAACATCTTAGGGCATCAGTCCCCTAGAACTTAGAACTACTTAAAGCTAACTAACCTAAGGACATCACACACATCCATGCCCGAGGCAGGATTCGAACCTGCGACCGTAGCAGTCCCGCGGTTCCGGACTGCAGCGCCTAGAACCGCACGGCTACCGCGGCCGGCGACCACCGCCTATGTTCTACGTCAACCTGCAATAACCACTCACAGACGCAGGTAAAAACACTAGCAGCGGAGAGTATGCAAAGCGCAGCGGATGAGGTTGGTGAGGGAGGGTGAGGGAGTGGGGGAAGGGGGCGCAGGGAAAACAACGCAGTCGTTGCCGTAATACGGAAACGGAGGAATTTCTCTGGGGTCCTGAAGGGCATGATCATTGGCTTTCGGTCCGAGGGTGAAAGCATTTCCGAAACGCCTGAGTTTGCAAACTGTTTACCTGCCTCAGTGGGTAAAATACACCGTGCTTGGAGAAATTCGTGCTATCCGAAACCTGCGCCCAAGAAAGAATGGTGCATCACGGGCCACAAATGAAGAGGCTGAAGGACGGCTGCACAGATGCACACGGGAAAATAGACGTGGAACTTTTGATCAGCTGACCACCAATATGAATCTAGAGGCTATCACCACTGTCTCCTCAACGATCGTTCAGTGACCGTTGCTGCGTATGGGGATCCGCATCAGGCGCCTGCTTCATGCACCACTCATGCTAACTGCCGTTCATCGGCGAAAAAAGCTGTAGTTTTCATGCCAGTCCAGTTACTGGACATCCACTAAGTGGCAACAGTATGCCTTTTAAGATGCCTTCATTTCCTCATTATGAGAGTTTTGAAGTGCGATATGTTCTGTTAGAAACTTTTGAAAAATCAAGATCGCACAAAATATTTTTAATTCAAGACAACCGGTTTCAACGGTCTTTGCTGTCACCTTCAGCTCTTAATCATCTTTCTGCGCTGAGTTTTTGTAGTAAAACATGTGCTGAATTTTATACAGGCTCACCGTAAAATCAACATGTTTTACTACAAAAAGAAGTTTGAGACCTGAAAATGACTGCAAAAACTGTTGAAACCCATTGTCTTGAATACAAAATACACTCCTGGAAATGGAAAAAAGAACACATTGACACCGGTGTGTCAGACCCACCATACTTGCTCCGGTCACTGCGAGAGGGCTGTACAAGCAATGATCACACGCACGGCACAGCGGACACACCAGGAACCGCGGTGTTGGCCGTCGAATGGCGCTAGCTGCGCAGCATTTGTGCACCGCCGCCGTCAGTGTCAGCCAGTTTGCCGTGGCATACGGAGATCCATCGCAGTCTTTAACACTGGTAGCATGCCGCGACAGCGTGGACGTGAACCGTATGTGCATTTGACGGACTTCCAGCGAGGGCGTATAGTGGGCATGCGGGAGGCCGGGTGGACGTACCGCCGAATTGCTCAACACGTGGGGCGTGAGTCTCCACAGTACATCGATGTTGTCGCCAGTGGTCGGCGGAAGGTGCACGTGCCCGTCGACCTGGGACCGGACCACAGCGACGCACGGATGCACGCCACGACCGTAGGATCCTACGCAGTGCCGTAGGGGACCGCACCGCCACTTCCCAGCAAATTAGGGACACTGTTGCTCCTGGGGTATCGGCGAGGACCATTCGCAACCGTCTCCATGAAGCTGGGCTACGGTCCCGCACACCGTTAGACCGTCTTCCGCTCACGCCCCAACATCGTGCAGCCCGCCTTCAGTGGTGTCGCGACAGGCGTGAATGGAGGTGCAGGTGAGCGCCACAATCAGGACTGCATACGACCAAGGCACACAGGGCCAACACCCGGCATCATGGTGTGGGGAGCGATCTCCTTCACTGGCCGTACACCTCTGGTGATCGTCGAGGGGACACTGAATAGTGCACGATACATCCAAACCGTCCTACCATTCCTAGACCGGCAAGGAAACTTGCTGTTCCAACAGGACAATGCACGTCCGCATGTATCCCGTGCCACCCAACGAGCTCTAGAAGGTGTAAGTTAACTACCCTAGCCAGCAAGATCTCCGGATCTGTCCCCCATTGAGCATGTTTGGGACTGGATGAAGTGTCGTCTCACGCGGTCTGCACGTCCAGCACGAACGCTGGTCCAACTGAGGCGCCAAGTGGAAATGGCATGGCAAGCCGTTCCACAGGACTACATCCAGCATCTCTACGATCGTCTCCATGGGAGAATAGCAGCCTGCATTGCTGCGAAAGGTGGATATACACTGTACTAGTGCCGACATTGTGCATGCTGTGTTGCCTGTGTCTATGTGCCTGTGGTTCTGTCAGTGTGATCATGTGATGTATCTGACCCCAGGAATGTGTCAATAAAGTTTCCCGTTCCTGGGACAATGAATTCACGGTGTTCTTATTTCAATTTCCAGGAGTGTATTTTATGCTGTCTTGCTTTTTGAAGGGTTTTTAACTTCCAGATAAATCTCGTTTTATGCTCCGTCGGCCGTGAAATTTCTTAAACAAAGACGCAACAATAATCATCAGAAGAGTAGAAGGCAGAGGATTGAGCATTACTGTCTGGGAAATGTTTTTGTGGTGTTCCTTAGGTGATCTCGTCATTCTGGAAAGAACAATGGATCATCAGAAGTTCGCATCTGTTCTTGGGGACCATGTGCATTCCGACATGCAGTTTGTTTTTCCTCGCCACGAAGGCATCTGCCAGCAGGACAATGCAGTCTGTCATGCAGCTCGCAGTGTACGTGTGTGGTTCTAAGAGTACCGGGATCGACTTCCGAAGTCGAGAGATTCTGTGGAACCACCTCTATCGGGCGATTCGCACCGCGGATCCTCCACCTAGAAATCTTGCGCACCTGGCAGCGGTGCTGGAGTCGTCACGGCTTCACACCCCCGTCGGTACCCTCCACGTCTCTCTTCATGTACGTCTCGCAGCGGATCACACTGCAAAAGATCTTTATTCAGGCTTTTGGCAGATTGTCACGTTATGTGACAGGACATTGTACCGACACCTTGCAGGGTGAACCAGAACTCCACTAACAAAATTTAGAACGTAGTTCAGAGATATTTTCTCAGTATTTTTGTACAAGGGATGTCTAGTCTCTGGTGGCTCGTAACAGATTAAAAATGTAAACATGAACTATTCCTTTTTAAGTCAGTGCCGCCATTAGACTTTTGTTTATTTACAGTATTACATTTACACTTACATAATCAAGTGTTCTAAGTTTTATTCTTTATCAGTGCTAAGTTTTGATCTGAGTCTATATCTGCTCCTGGGTAGGCTTCACAAACCAGTATCTGCTTTCGGAATCTCTGTCTGATCATGATGTAATCTAAATTAACTCTTTCCGTATCACCTCGCCTTTTCCAAGTATACCTCTTCCTATTGTGATTAATGAACAGAGAATTTGCTATTACTATCTGAAATTTATTATAGAACTCTTTTAGTCTCTCTCCTCTCTCATGCCTTGTCTCAAGCCCACATTCTCCTGTAACCTTTTCTTCTACTCCTCCCCCAACAACTGCATTCCAGTCCTCTATGACTGTTAGATTTTCATCTCCTTTGACGTACTGTATTACACTTTCAGTATCCTCATTATTTTTTCTGTATCTTCATCTTCAGCCTGCTACGTCGGTATCTATATCTGAGCTGGCTTGTTGTCGATCCCCGAACTATTCACAGTAACACACTCTCCTCCCTACCTTCCTATTCATAACGAATCCTATTCCCATTATATAATTTTCTGCAGCTGTTGATACTATCCTATACCCGTCTGACCAGAAATCCTTGTCTTCTTTCCATTTCATTTCACTGACCCCGACTTATCACTGTTCGCGCGGTGCCCCCTCGGTGGTTCGAGTCCTCCCTCGGGCATGGATGCGTGTGTTGTCCTTAGCGTAGGTTAGTTTAAGTTCGATTAATTATTGTGTAAGCCTAGGGACCGATGACTTCAGCAGTTTGGTCCCATAGTCCTTACCACAAATTTCCAGAAACTGACCCCAACTATATTTATACTGAACCTTTGAATTTCTCTTTTGAGATTTTCTAGCTTCTCTATCACGTCCTAGCTTCTGACATTCCACGCCCCGATTCGGAGAACCGTGTATAAGAGATGATCAAAAGAGTTCGATTGGAAGACCGTACAGTCCAGAGTCACTAGGCCCATCAGGCAAAATCGCCGTCACCCATCGACTGACCAGGTTGAAAATACCAGTTTGATAAAATATCGTGTCCTGCTGCATGAAGAAGATCATTGCAGGCAGCTGCACACTCTTGTACGACAGGAATCGTCAAGCCTCCAAGGCTCTTTTTAAGGGAGGAAAGCGTGGTAATCCGTTGGTGAGATATCAGAAGTATAGGGTGGGTACTCGAGTGTCTCCTACTTCTGATTTAAGACATTTGCAATATGTGAACATCCCTTATCATGAAGTAGCGACAGCCCTTGTCGAGGTTATTTTTCGACAGAGATGATGCCCAGCACATATTCCTTATTCTGCCTTATACTTCTACCCGTGTATGCCCTTCGGAAACCAAGAAAAGAATAACAGGACTTTGGTCCTGTTTGGACGCATTTGGTAATAACATCACCATAGTTCACATTTCCGCATTTAGTGGACTCACATCTAAAAGACACGAATTCCACACTCATCCTTCGCCTAGCAAATGTTAGTAAGGATTCGTGTGCCTGTGAAAATATCTATTGGAGAAGCATACAGCAACTGCCGACGTCACATTTCAACAAAAGATCTACCAGGGAAATTTATGGCCCTGTGTAAAGTCACTAAGTTGGTCTTAGGCTTCCGTCCAGTCGATTGTTGAAGAGTCTTGTGTATCAGTTGAACAGAGCAAACCGAAGGCCTAATTTTTTAATATCACGTTCAAGAAATCGTTCACGCAGTATAATCGTACAGACAAACCGTCGTTTGACAAACGAACAGAGTCCTGTATGCACAACGTAGTAAGTTGCATCACTGGCATAGACAAACAAATGAAAGAGTTGAATACAAATATGTCACCAAAGAGTACTCTACAGCATTGGCTTCTTACCTAGTTTGCATTTATCGCGAATCTCCTTCCTAGCTCAAGGGCCCAAGTGAATGTAAAAAACATCAGGTGACTTCCGCGTATAGGAAGGGCAAAAGAACAGACCCGCAAAGTTAGAGACCAATATCCGTGACATCGGTTTGCTGCAGAATCATTGAACACTTTCTCAGTTCGAATAGAATAAATTTCTTTGGGATCGAGAACCTTATATACAAGAATCAGCATGGTTTCAGGAAGCGTTGCTCGTGTGAAACGCAGTTAGCCCTTTTCTCGCACGATATTCTGAGAAATATGGATGAAGGGCAACAGGCAGATTCCATATTTCTAGATTTCTTTTAAGGAAGGTAGGAGCATATGGAATGGCTTCACAGATATGAGTGGCTCGAAGACTTCTCAAGTTACAGAAGTCAGTACGTTGTTCTCAATGGCAAGTGTTCATCAGAGACAAGGGTACCGTCGGAAGTGCCCCATGAAAGTGTAATAGGACCGCTGTTATGCTCTATATACGTAAATGGTTTGGCGGACAGGATGGACAACAATGCGCAGCTGTCTGCAGACGACACAATGGTGTACGGTAAGGTATCGAAACTGAGTGACTGTAAGAGGGTACAAGATGATGTAGACAAAATTTGTAGTTGGTGTGATGAACGGCAGCTAGCTCTAAATGTTGATGAATAAGAAAAACAAATCCGTCATGTTCGAATACAACAATAATAGTGTCCAGCTTTACAGAGTCACGTCGCTTAAATTTTAGGGCCTAGCTATATGAAATGTAACGAGTATGTGAGGATTGTGGTAGGGAAGGCGAATAGTCGCCTTCGGTTTATTGGAAGAACTCTAGGAAATTGTGATTCATTTGTAAAGGATACTGAACACAGGACTCTGGTCCGACCTGTTCTTGAGTACTGCTCGAGTACTTATGATCCATACCAGGACGGATTAAAGGAAGACATCGAAGCAATTCAAAGGCTGGCGGCTAGATTTATTACTGGTAGGTTCTAACAACTGGTAAGTGTTACGGGCATAATTCGGAAATTCAAATGGGAATACCTGGAAGGTAGGCCACATTCGAGTCAAGGAACACTATTGAGAAAATTTAGAGAACCGGCATTTGAAGTTGACTGTAGAACGATCCTACTGCCTCCAAGATACATTGAGCCTAAGGACCACGAAGATAATATACGACAAATTAGGGCTCATACGGAGGCATGCAGACAGTCGTTTTTCCCTCATTCTATTTGCGAATGGAATAGGGAAGGAAATGACTAGTAGTAGTGCCATGCGGTGGATTGCGGAGTGTCTGTGTAGACGTACATATATGCTTGTATACCAGCATCGGAGTCACACTATGTTTTATACAATGGAGAACCACTGCGACGAACGTTGGAGCGTGGTAGAGGGTGTCTTTAGAAACAAACAGAAGACAGGAAGGGACCCACGTCCGGTAACACGGCAATGGGACAACCATTTGGCAGCAAACATGACATTGTACGTTGACAGATAGTATGCGGAACGTTTCGTAATGTTGTTTGTTATTCAGTGATGGCGACTGATTCAGAAGAACACCAATGGCGAAGATGGAGCTAACTGCTACGTAGACAGGCCTCGTCTCCTTTGAATGCGATGCTCAGTTGCCTTGATGGCTGAAGGTTTCGGACTCGGGATTCCTGCTTTGATTTATTTGTCTCGTGTGTACCAAAAAACGTTAGAGGTTTCAAAGGGTTCCAGTAGAAAGAGATTTTAGAATGGAAGCCCGTGTCGTGAACGGTCGTGCACCGGGAGAACAGAGCATCGTATCCGTAGGAGAGAAGGCCTTTCAAAACGGCGGCATTGCAACATTGCCAGATCTTTGACCTGAGGTCCGTCAGCGTACAAACTCACAATTGCTGCCGAAGGGGTGTCCTAGTGGCAGGTGCCTGCGCCTAGAACTTTGACGCTCAGCAGCATTGGATTACGTTTCCACTCGCGGATTCCTATCCTCGATTTATTCTTCCCAACATCCTCTACAATCACTAGAATTTTGTCATAACGTATATGGGACATCCTGAACACGATGCAGTAACGCCCTCAAAAGGAAACTTTTTGATCGCTGATTATGTCTTAAAACCAATGGCATCTTCCCAGAAATACAGGTCAGAACGATAGTAAGGTGCAATATTTTGTGTTTTACTTATTTTATGATTGAAGACAACTGTGTAAGTTGAAACGACAGGTTTAATGACGCAATATTAGCACAAAAATACACGCTTTTACACAGTTTTCAATGTGGCAACAAAAAAACAGTTCTCAGGATAACACATCTCGTCAACATCAAAAATTGAAATAATCCTAAACTCAACAAAATTTAATATTAACTCTCAGAAGGTTACATTATCGTAAACATGACAATATTAAAGTTAACTAGAAGCTTCTTTACAAAGTTGTTGCTACAAAAATCGTCCGATTCCGGTTCAAAGTTTGGTACTATTTTTAGGATGACAAACAAGTCTAGGGTGGATGGTTAGTTATGTGTCAAATCGAGCAAAAGATTACCCAAGGTCGCTCGAGTTTACAGTGGCCGCAAGCTGGTGAACCAACAAGTTTACACCTCTGTACGCAGTATTTACCTTAAGCTGCCATGAGCTATTACGCTGCTCTCTTCCGCTGAAATTCCTATAAAGCTAATTATGCCTTTGCTGAATTTTCCAAATAAAACTTTCCCCATGTTTCTCGGTATGTGACAGAACATGAACTCATCTATAATCTTAGAATGTGGCAATATACACACACATCGTTGGAGCAGCATGCATTATAATGCCCTCTCAGTTCTCACAAGAACAATTAACTAATTGGCTGTTTAGTTTCTCTATAGCTAGAGGTAAACGATGCTACAGCTAATTTCTAGCTAGCTATCAGCCGCTGTGAACGCAGTGTTCACACAAATTACTCCTCTGCATCGTACAGAGCATTATGCGGTCCATTCTGCACTTGACGCCTGTTCAGAGAAGACACCACGAAAATTTCCGTCTTGGCTTCCACATAGCCAAACTGTCTCCCCACCTGGGCTCTTTTGTTCTTCACATCATGGCTTTTTTCGACCAATTGAAGTGTTCCTCTTATTTTGCGGAACCTCTCTGTACCAATTGCAAAGTCCCTACCATTAAAATGCATTGAAACTTTGGCTGTTTTCTCCTTCCTAGCGCGTTTCCGCCAATCGGATGTTTTGTGCCCATTCCAGAGGCCTAAATCCGTACATTGACTCTCTCATGTGTGTACCACTAGTTGGACACGCGATCGAAAATGCGCCACTGGTCTTGTTTTGTATCCATTTGCAATTCCTAAATGCAGGTTTCTAAAAGCTTTCTTTCCTGTCCTCCCTCAGATGGGCTGTTCTACTTTCTCTCCCTGTCTGAGTCACCTGGTCACTAGTTGAGTTTCTGCCTGGGACACCCCTTTAAGTGGTTTCTGTGGTACCCCCTGAAGTGCGGCCTTGCCTCTGTGTAGTCCCTCTGAATTCCAAACTAAAACTTTTTCTTGATCTTGCTACAGATGTTGTACCTAATGGCCTGGTGTTTAATGCTTGTTTGATAGTCTGGAATCTGGCATTCTTTGTCTGCAATCAGACTCAAGTTTCTCATTTACAGTATTTATCCCAAATTCTATTCTTATGCCTTAGTATATCATGCAGGCTGTCACTGCTGTTAGAGATTTCATTTCTGCTGCTTGGAATCTGCTTTCCTGATTTTTGGTAGTTGTCCAACTTTCACTTCCAAACAGCAATGTGGGGACGTTCATTAACTGATAAAACTTTATTTTTATGTCTTTTCTCACTTTATTTCTCAGAGTTCTGTTCATCTGTTCTTTTGTGCCTAAGGTATTAGTACAATTAAAGGATAGAATTAAGACATCAGGTATTTTATTGTACTTATCGAATTGCATGTACCATGATATAAGTCGGAATGTTAAGGGGTTGGGGAGAAATCTCAACACTGGTTCATTTCATAACTGTAAAGTGGGAAGCAAAAGATTGTCAGATCAGACTGGGGTAACGTAAAGGGGGAGCTCCCATAGGATTCTGCTAGGTTGCTTTAGTTTACTTGAAATGTATGAATGGCTTGTCATAGAACTTGACAGATCATTCAATAAATTTTCTCTCCATACGACACAACTGTCACTGCTAAAGGAGAGAAATGGTGCACTATATAAATCACCTAGCCAATAGGAGGAGCACTTGGTTTTCACACAACAGATTAACTACAGAAAAACACAGTTTCACTGTTCTCTTGTAAACGCGAGATTTTTCTATCCAAATGTAGTCAAAATGTGAGTCAAGTCGAGCAGTTTAAGTTCCTAGCACTTAGGGTGGATGAAAATATTTCTTGGTAATTATACTTTCAAGATCTTGTTTAAAAACTGAATGCAGTCTGCACTTTAGGAATAACATTTACTGTCTCTGACCCTGTCTAGTGCATTCCTGCATAGGAGACCCCTGCAGTAGTTAAGAACATTGTTCTGCAATGTGTCATTTATTCGTATAGGCTCTCACAACCTTCTTCTTGTTTTCCTAATACTTTTGTTTCATGTATTCCAATCAGCATTCTGTAAATAACGTTGCAGTCGTTTGTCGCTATGAGATCTTTATCTTTATTCATTGTTGATTATGTCTGAGGAAAACACTGGCTAGCAATGGACGAACGTTTCAGTTTGCCTTGGTGGAAAGCGAGCGTCCTGTGTGGCTACGTAGCGATTCCAGCGTGACCAAAGGAGGTCTTTTTTATGAATGGGCGTCGGTTCTTTCGAACAACAGACACCACGCGGAATACATTACATGTAACCTGAAGATGTGTGTGTGTGTGGGGGGGGGGAGGGGGGGGGGGAAGGAGGGAGAAAGGAAAGGAAAGGTATAATAACTGATGTTAGCTCCATCGGGACATAACGCAGAATCAGCAACTATGAGTGAAAGTATTTACTGGAGCAAGATTCGAACCTGGGATCTCCTTGTTTCAAAGCGGATGATTTATCCACTGCGACAACCGTGACACATTGTAACGCCACTGCGCAGACGATCTCCGCGGGCCTCACGACTCACCCACATTCCCACCGAGCACCAGCTATCCACAGTCCAGACAAGTGTGCGTTACTAACTTAGTCTTCAGATGTGGTTTATCTTCCAGCGACTATATGGATGCATCAACAGAATTAATAAATAGTAGATGAGGTATTAGCATTATGATGAATAGGAAAATTGGTAGGGATGAGTTACTGTTTTTAGTGGACCATGCCAAACAAATAGTCTCGGACCCTGACGAGTACCATCATTTTACAGATGATGTTCGATTATTAGAGGTGAAACGTCCCCTTAGAACAATTTATACAAGACTGTGCTTAAACTGACACACAATATTTTTAGCGCAACGCAATCTGACTTTCAATAATCCCTACAAAAGAATGGCCCTGACTAACATTAACCTATACCTTTCACAAATCACTTACCTCACCAAAAATCTTCGTTACTCGAACTACTGCAATACAGCGAGCGCCGCTACTGCCAGCTAAATAAAAGATTCAAACTACGGAAGTCACTTACTACTGATAGGCATAGTTAGCGAATGAAAGATTTTAATAGAGAACAAACAATGTATTTACCTTAATAGTCATAATATATATAGCAGTTCATGACATCCAGTCTTACAAATTTCAAAACTCCGAAATCTCTCTCCCCACGTCCACCAATGCTGGCGGCTCACCTCCAACTGCGCAACGCTACGCGCTGTTAACATCCAGCTGCCCAACGCTACAATGGCGAGTATTACAACAATGCCAACCAGCCACTGACTGCACACAGCACAGCCAGTGATTTTTCATACAGAGCGCTATGTGGCGTTACCAATAAAAAAACCTTAACAGCCTACTTACAGAGGGAGTATATATGAAACTGAGTAATTGATAAGGTAGGTGGAAGACGATTACAGCACTAGAGAAGCAGAGGAATGAAAGGCAGAATTACTCGATTCTATGGACTGGCGGAGGAAAGGGAGCAATAGATAAGCCTCCAAAATTCTGCAGTGCTATTTAACCATCTTCCAAAACACCACTAAAAGAATATATAATAGAAGCATCCCCTGAGAAGTGGGAAAATATACGAAATAATAATGAAAGATTTAGAAACTAACCAATAGATTTCAAGTCAATCACTTAAGGTAAGAAGTAGTCACTGAATGTAGACGTATTTTAAACGAAATAAAAAATAAGAAGTTCACAATGAAGTGGTATACTGAAAATCTAGGGTATAACGGGAGTAATTAAAATTTTTATAATGCCATAGATAATGTCAGTGAAAGCTTAAATCATAGTTTATATGTAAGTCATTTAATGCAATAAAGAAGGGGTTAAGAATAATTAATAATATAGAAAATGAAGAACAAATAAAAAATTTATGGTCAATTAGGAAGCGAGTTACGTAGGTTTCTTGGAGATAAAAATAGCCAGTGCAATGAGAAGCTAATAGAACTCTATGAATAAATAGAGAAAGCTATGACAGCAGGAAGAAATTGTATGGAATACAGGGAAATAATTCCCTATTTCAGGGGAAATAAAGAATTGACGACTAACCTACGAATTTCAGATGATATACTCTGAACTCGCTACGCATAGGAAGTCCAAGTTATTTTATCTGATGCCACAACGCCAGAAGAGGAGATTTTTCTATCTCATCTATGGTCAGACGTTGGCACAACATCACCGAGATACCTCTAGTGGTTAAATTTGGAAATTATCGGAAGATCAGTGTGTCTATATTTACAAACAGAATCACACCCGAAACACGGAAAACTGAAGATGCGCTGCAGTAATATCAGTCTGGCATCAGCGATGTACCTTCCCTTTGTGCTTGTTAATGAAATGATGGTAACAGAAAGATGACGATACCTTTTTCAGTATCTGAGGCCCTGCGGAGAGAGTTCGACAGTACAAGATATGATGAGATGTACGAAATTCCTAGATGAATGAGACTTACATACGAAGACTGAAAGTCAATCATACGTCTGCAATTAACTTGAAAGAGTAAGAAAGACAAGACCAAATCTAAATTTCGCAGATAACGATATTCTACTGCCACGAAACAAGGATGCTTAAAAAAAATTCTTGAATGAAATGGACAGTGCATAGTGCTCGCCATTGCTTCACCAGAATTAGAGGATTCAAATGGTTCAAATGGGTCTAAGCACTATGGGACTTAACATCTGAGGTCAGCAGTCCTCTAGAACTTAGAACTGTCCTCTAGAACTTAGAACTACTTAAACCTAACTAACCTAAGGACATCACAAAGATCCATGCCCGAGGCTGGATTCGAAGCTGCATCCGTAGCAGCAGCTCAGTTCCGGACTGAAGCTCCTAGAACCGCTCGGCGACAGAATTAAAGGAAATCTTACTTATTGTGAGTATACAGTAACGTAGGAAAAAATATACATAAATAAATTTATAGGTGTGGAAAGAATTTTTCACTCTATAACGGAGTGCATATGAAGCATACTGGCGGGTTAAAACGCGACGCCTTGTTTGGTTTTTTTTCCCGCTGAAGATTATTAACAATCCTGAGAAGTTTCGAGTATTGTATGTATTTGGGTTTATGTTGTAGTCAGCCCCTTGCTTAACTGCTCCCAGCCTCATTTTAACATATTAACCACAAGTGTGGAAATTGGTGCTTCCGTACAAAACTTTAAGAAAACCGTACTACAGAGATGTCTCGAATAGGTATCGTCAACGTGGTGCAATACTTACCTCGTCAACAGTGCGCGAACCAGCAGCGCAATTGTGAGAACCGCCACAGAACGCTCGGACTTGGCGGAAGCTGCGGAGGCAGCATTCGCAAGTGAAAGCTGAGGCGCTCGAAGCGACTTGTTTACTTTTGCATCGCATGACTGCGGGCTGAATGATTTAGCAGTACGTCGGCAGAACGCCCCATTACGACGGATGGCAAAAGCTGGCGAGGCGTTGGTGTGAAAGCCACCGAGACAGCAGACGTACTCGGGTGCCGCAATAACGTCCACTGCTGACTTGAAAAGCACTTGTGGAAGTACATCTACTTGTGACTTACGATGTATATACTAGTCTAGCAACGCTGTAGCTTATGAATGGATGCCAAAAAAGTTCAGGACGGAGCGTTGGATCTCAAGGTGACTGACCAACAAAATAGTACATACAAAGTGACGCAGCTATGAGAGACCACCGCGAATTTGTTGTGGACGACTAAATACGCCGTTTTACGGTTTACAGTGAGTTATAGTGGATAATATTGAGAATTTTATGACTTAGATAAGTAGTTTTTAAAGTTTATAGCTGCCGAGTTATGATACTGACTTTTTTTTCTGTTCTTAATGAAACATTATACTTTTCTCGGTGACAATTGAACGAATTTCCGAAAAGAATTTTAATGATTAAACATGTGTGTTTCAGGTAGTAAAAGGATAATAGCGCGGCAGATCAAATAACCGCCCTAGTGCACTGACGCCTGTAAAATTTAAAAACTATTTGTGTTCGTCAAAACGAGTGCCGCATTGTCTGATGTAACTTAGGGAAAAGCACGCCACGATATACTAGCTCGTTGTGGAAATTTTAAGGTCCTGTTTTAGCTACC
Source organism: Schistocerca gregaria (assembly GCF_023897955.1). NCBI lineage: Eukaryota > Metazoa > Arthropoda > Insecta > Orthoptera > Acrididae > Schistocerca > Schistocerca gregaria. The sequence continues at coordinate 504,075,990 of NC_064922.1, read as the reverse complement.
TCGATGCAGAATTCAAATCACTACCTAGGCTTTTAATTAGATTAACCATAGGTTACCTTTTAATAATGGTTTGGTGTGTATTGTATGTCCTTGTGAAACAAGACAGCAAACCCCAAAGCAGTATTTCCTGGACCCTGAGCAGTCCTTATCGTCAGCACGACAAAGAGCATTCTGCAGGGGACTAGCAGGTGGTAGGGCTTACAGGTTCTACAACTTCAGTATGTCAGAGCGCCCAAACTAATTAAGACATTCACACCATGTTTGACTTATGTCATAGACAAAGTAACAGAGTTTTGTTTGGGTGCCTTCAGGATGTCGTGAGTGATGCATAATGACAAAGGTGCATGAGGCGATTCAGTATGTCGAATAGTTTATTCAGACCAAATCGGACACACAATTCACAGCAAGTCCTAGGGAGCAACCACTCACGTTTTTATGCAGACAGGAAGCGTTGATGTGAAGCCTCAAACTGGGCGACTTGGAACAAGTGAAGTCGGTTGACTTTCAACATCCACCGCAGAAGGCTGTTCCGAGAGCGTCGCAGGAACTGCAAATCCCAAGAGTAACCGAAAACATATAGAGATGTATCCAAACCTACTGCAACTGTTGCACGACCCGAAAGCAGACGAGAAGCTACAACGTTTGCAGTACGCTGTGGACGTTCTTCGCTTTGAGGAGGATGGAAATTTTCTAAATAATCTAGCATTTTCTAACGAAGCAACGTCCTACGTTTCTGTCAAGGTAAAAAAAAATGTAATTGTAGCAGTTACCTTTATTGGTATGCCAGAGCTGTTTGCATTAATAAAACTGTCTGACCGCCAAGACCTAATCGTTTTCCAAAAGGAGATGCACCGCTAGATTGGTCTCACATAGTGTGAGATGTTCTCGACCAGGTGTTTCCAGAACGCTTTATTGGGAAGGGTGGTCCTATTCTCTGGCTTCTTACGTAGCCTGACATTCCCACGGTGGACTTTCTTTTATGGGGGGATGTCAAGGTACATCAATATTTATGTAACCGGAAAGTTGCTGCCATTGCAACAGTTGATGACAATATCTTGTGCTGAGTCTGGATAGAGCTTGAATACAGACGGAGTTTGTGCCTGCCTCAAAAGAGCACGTGTTGAAATTGATCGAATGGAACAAAAAATTCGTTAGTTTGTCTGTAACATAAGCCACACGTGATGTGAATTTTTTAATTAGTTTGGATGCTATGACATAGTAAAATTGTATTGCAGCCTTTGAGCACCCTGTATATATTTGCCACGCTCATTCACACAGCTCATCTACACGAATTCACTGGCTAGAACGGTTTCAGCTCATGTCTGAACACGCTATGTCTCCTGCAGCGCTACTGAACTCTGTTACGAGTGGCTAGAGCAGCAGATAGGCGAAAAGTTCTGTTGAAGGTCATAAAACAGTACTCCTGCTGTTTAAACGCAGTTGTTTAAGGTAATTTGGCTGAGACTATAAACTTTTTAGAATAGACGAAGCGACATTCTGTAACCTCAACTCTATTTAGAGGCTCCAGAAAACTACATTCTAATCGCCAAAGATAAGAGGGAAATAGAATTGTTCTTGAAACTGAATGGCAACCTGATGTGAAGTCAGTATTTTTTGAAGATAATTTTCTAGCTATTACAGCGTTGCTTGTATCTCAATTCGTCAGTCACCGACAATGACGTGTTTCAGTGTTCGTTGTAGCTCACTCTCCACTCTTACAGAACAGTGGAGTAATTGTAAATCCGAACCACAAGGAATCCTGTTTGAAAATCGCCATCTACCGATCATCCACCGAAAATTATCTCATGAAGACACACACCGCTAAGTGCCTACAGAGACAAGCCTAGGTCAACATACCAAACCTTCTCTTGCTGAAACACTATCTCTATTGGACGCTATGTAATGATAACTAATTTTCTCCACATTTCACGTATTTTAAAGCAGAACATGCTTTCTTCTTACATGCCACGCTCCAAACGTCTTGGTTAGGAAATTTGCTTTCAGATGTATTTCTCATTTGAGATGACTAATTAATTGCAAAATTCAAACCGTCAGCGATCGGCAGCGATTGGTATTGTTGTTTTAAATACTTCTATTCCTTATCATGTTTCGTGGGACCGTACGAGCCAAAAGTCCGTAGTCATGGAACAAGTCAGTACGCTAAAACTCAATCCTCTTACAGTGTTAAACTGTTAGCGTCCCAGTAACACGTTATATCGAAGTCGTACTGGGGCTCGGCAGCTGTGGTCGTTGTCTGTTTACATTAGACACAACTTCAACATCTAAATGCTAGAAAAGCGAGTGAAATTCTCGTTATTCATTAATTTAAACAATTTAATCAAAATCTCCAAAACGTGATTATATATCGAAGTCGTACTGGGGCTCGGCAGCTGTGGGCGTTGTCTGTTTACATTAGACACAACTTCAACATCTAAATGCTAGAAAAGCGAGTGAAATTCTCGTTATTCATTAATTTAAACAATTAAATCAAAATCTCCAACGGAAATACCATTACATTGTGTCAACAAAATTAGATACGCAAATAACTAACTATATTTATTATTTACAGGTCGCTTGGTTAGGATTAGTTGTAGGATAGTTGCGTTTATAGTAGCAACGCAAAAGTGTACTGAACAAGATCTGTTTATTCTGAACGAAGTTCACCTTGAAACAAAGAAAATGAGTGCCAAGCAGCTATTAACGTGAGAATAATTAGTTTCATGAATATTAACGGCAAGCATTAGCTCACTAGAAGCTTTTTTATATCTGAATGTAGCCCTAACACATTGAAGAACACGTAAAATCTAACTAGAAGACTGTTTGGGAAGAGTAGAAAACTTTCGTAACCATCATAAGTCGCAATGCAAAATAATCGAGTGCAATTACAATTAGCTCTTTATTCTCACGATGTAATGAATGCCATCAACAGGGGACGTCAAATTGATCCCACATTTTTAGATTTGCAGAAGGCTTTTGACATGGTTCCTCGCAAGCGACTTCTAATTAAATTGCTTGTCAATGGACTGTCGTCTGAGTTGTGTGACTGGAATAGGGATTTCCTGTCAGGAGGATCACAGTTCGTAATAGTTTACGATAAGCAGGAGAAATAATATATGGTTTTCCCCAAGGAAGTATTATAGGCCCTCTGTTGTTTCTGATCTACTTAAACATTGTAGGATACTATCTGAACATTCCTCTTAGATTGTTTGCAGTTGATGATGTCATTTACAGACATAGAATGTCATCAGATGATCAAAACAAACTATAAAAAGATTTAGACAAGATATTTGTACGGTGTAAAAAGTGACAATTGTCTCTAAATCACGAAAGGTGTGAAGTCACCCACGTGAACACTAAAAGGAAACCGCAAAAATTATTGCACCTGATAAATCATAGAATCCTAAGGGCTGTAAACTGATCTAAATATTTAGGGATTACAGTTACGAATAACTTAAATTGGGACGGTCATATAGATGATGTTATGGGGAAAGAACACCAAAGACCGAATAATTGACAGAACACTTAGAAAATGTAACAAATTTACTTAAAGAACTGCTTACACTACTCTTGTCTGCCCTTTCCTGGAGCTTTACTGTGTGGTGTGGGACCCGCATTAGATAGGATTGACGGAGGACATCGGAAAACTTCAAAGAAGGCCAGCTTGTTTCATATTATCGTAAAATAAGGGAGACAGTGATACTGATACGATATACGTATTGGGGTGGCAGCCATTAAAACAACGGCGTTTTCAGTGCAGTAGGACCTTCTCATGAAATTTCAATCACCGACTCGGCCCTCAGAGTGCGAAAATATTTTGTTAGCGCTCACGCACATAGGGAGAAAAGATCAGCATAAGAAAATGAGCGAAATTGGAGCTGGTACGGAAATATTTAAGTGCTCATATCGCCACGCACTGTTCGAGAGTGAGACGGTAGATAAGTAGCTTAAAGGAGGTTCGATGAATCCTCTGCTAGGCATTTAATTGTCAGTTGCAAAGTAATCATGTAGATGTACTCGTAGATGAAGATGTAGACATGTAGGTGTAGAACGCAAAATGGCTGAGTTGGGGGCCGAGGATAGTTGCCACCGACGTCAGGACCAGGTGAATGACACTTAGCCCTAAATGTGGAAAAATGAAGGTTAATGCGGATGAGTACGAAAAACAAATATGTAATGTTTGAATGTAATATTATTAGTGTCCTCCTTGACACATTCAAGTCATTTAAATATCTGAGCGTAACGTTACAAAGCTATATGAGATGGAACGAGCATGTGAGAACTGTGGTAGGAAAGACGAATGGTCGGCTTCGGTTTATTGAGAGAAGTTTAGGAAAGAGCGCTACACCTGTAAAGGAGAGGGCACATAGCACGCTGGTAGCACGCATACTTGAGTACTGCTCAAATGTCTGAGATCCGTACCAGACAGAATTGAAAGAAGACATCGAAGCAATTCAGTGGCTGGCTGCTAGATTTCTTACCGGCAGGTTTACAACACACGCACGTGCTACGGGAACTCAAATAGGAATCCATGGAGGGAACGCGACGTTCTTTTCTGGAAGCACTGTTCAGAAAACGTAAGAGACTCAGCATTTGTAGCTGACTACAGAACGATTTTACTGCAGCCAACATGCAGTGTGCGAAAGGACCACTAAAATAAGATACGAAAAATTAGGGCTCATACGGAGGCATGCAGGTAGACGTTTTTCCCTCGCTCTGTTTACGAGTGGAATAGGAAAGGAAATGACTAGTAGTGGTATTAAGTACCCTCAGCCAGCCAGCGTACAGTGCCTTGCGGAGTATCTATGTAGTTGTATATGTAGATATATAACTCGCCGCGGCAGATCCCGAAACTAAATCATCGTTTCTCTCGAAAAATTCAGTCTGGAGAGGACGATCTCCTGACATTGTGACAGTGAATAGCGAGAACTACGCTTTATTTTCCAGCAGGCAGGGGAACCATGCAGAAACCTTCCGTATTTGCTCACTGGATGCATTTTAGTGTGCAAAAGGTTGCTATTGACTTCTGGGCACGTTTCACTCATTGGTCGAGTACTTCGTTTCGGGGACAGTAGGGACTAAGTACGAGAAAGAGTGTGTGAGATTTCTGATTACAGCAATTTTCACGATTTTCATTTAAAATCCAATCATCTCCCGTGAGCGTTATGAGCTGAGAGAATTTACACTTTTATTCATTCTCAGTAGGTCTATGTTTTCAGAGATGGTTGCGGGACTCGGTTGTCAGCTTCAGGATTTCAAATCAAACACCTCTCAACCTTCTAATTTCCAAATTTATCTTATTTGGTTACCAGTTTCAGGGAATTACTACGCTATCTTCAGGTTCCTGTAGGAAGGTTCCACCTCAGTTCTGGTCAAAACAGGTGCCAGCATTCAAATCGTGCAGGCAGTTGATAACTGAAGTGATCGCTTGATCGCTATAGCAAGCAGAAATCTACAAATACCAGTATTTGGATGCTGGCCCCAGTTTTGACCAGAATCGAGGTGGAATCTCCCTACACATCGATCAGGGAGCTAAGAATGGCGTAGTAAATCGCCGAAATTGGTAGCGAAATAAAATATGTTTGTAAATTAGACGGCTGGAAGTTGTTCCTGTTGTTCGTTGTTGCTCTGTCGAATGATGAGCTACCCCCATATTGCTAGAGTTGGGAACACGTAATGCAACCAGGAACATTGCCGAACTTAATTGTTTTGGTAGTCCATGTGTTATGGATTGGGAAGGGATAACTGAAGCATTGACGTGCTGACCTCTAAATCTTTGAACATGATACAAAATTTGGAAATTTTTGGTAATGTCATATGGGACGAAACTGCTGAGGTCATCGTCCCTAAGCTTACCCACTACTTAATCTAAATTAAACTAACTTGCGCTAAGGACAACACACACAGCCGTGCCCTAGGGAGGACTCGAACCTCCGACGGGAGGAGCCACACGGACCGTGACAATGTGCCTCTGACCGCGCGGCTACCCCCCGCGGCTGAACATGGTACCCCCACCGGTCAACGTCATAGTGACACTGTACTTTTCCAAGGGCGTCTTTTCAGGGCTGCTTTCGACCATGGTCATTTTGATGGATGACAATGCGAGACCGCGTCGAATAGTGCAGGTGGTGGTGGATATGTTGAAACGGGAGGATATTCAGCGAATGGAGCCGAATGACTGGCCTTCCCATTCCCCTGACATATAAACAATGGAGCACGTGCGGAATGCGTTGGGGAGAAACATTTCGCAGCACTTCCACATGCAGCAACGATCGTCCAGCAGTCGTCAACCGCGCTGGTGAGGAATGGAACCCACTACAACAAAAACTCCTCACCAACCTAGTGCCTAGCAGGGGAGCACGTTGCAGAGCATCCCACACATCCTATTAAAAACGATGTATCACCTTCAATGACGTCCACGAACCATCCTGAATCGCCGTGATTTAATTGTAATTGTTGTCTTTGAGTGAAAGTGTGATTTCTCTGCGTTTCATTGCGTATTTCTTTCAGCTACCTTCTGTACTGTACTGTACTGTACTGTAGTGATTCCTGTATGTCACGGGATCGTATAGTTGGTGCGAGAACGTGACGGAGATGTTCAACAAATCACGATGGCAGTCGGTACAAGAGAGGCGTTGTGTATTACAAAGGAGGTTACTCTTGAAATTTCAAGAGTGCACGTTCGAAGAATAGTTGGGCAAGACCTTCCTTCCCTCCCGTATATAGGATGTTATGCGCCTAAGACCAGACATTTTTATTAGTGACTGAGGGCAGTGTACTGAACAACATTATATCATTATTTACTTCTTTTGCAGACTAGTAATTATATCGGTTTGGAGTATCATGTGTTTAGGTTGGTTAGTACCTTCAATTATATGCTGCAAGAGCAAGCCATTAACTGTAGTAATATCAACACATTTGGAATAACTCCCATTACCAAGGAGGGGAAGTGGCATACTTAATGTATACCATAGAAAATGAAAAATGCAAAGTTCATTATATGTTGTTGAATTTTAGTCGCAACATACTTTCTAAAGAGATAGTCATATGTAATTAGCGTCCTGAACCTGAAACTGCTGAACGTTACAGAATGTTACATTCATTGGGGAAAGTGACATCAACTAACAAGAGTTTAATTTATAGGTTAAGCTAAACTGAAAAAAATAAATGAAAAATTTAAAATATTTATGTGATCTGGTAGAGCAATTCATTAAAATCGTATTTTTTTTAGTTTTAAATTGTAAAGAAAAATGGAAATGAGCACTTGGAGGCCCCTTACGGGGCGGGTCCGGTCGCCTTGGTGCAGGTCTTATTACGTTCGACGCCACATTGGGCGGCCTGCTCGCCGGATGGGGATGAAATGATGATGAAAACTACACAACAGCCAATCCCTGAGCAGAGAAAATCCCCGACCCTGCAGGGAATCGAACCCGGGCCCCTTAGGACGGCAGTCCATCACGCTGGCCATTTTTTTAATTGTATTTTGTTCGTTGTTGATCGTTGTGGACGTCACATGACATCCGGTTAAATTCGTTTGTCGATCCTTCAGCTCAGTTTTTTTATTACAGAGGCCAACCAGCTCTCTGACCGAACACACTGGGCTATCGTGCTGGCGTACCATTCAGCTATCGGGACTGACAATTGTAACGTAAGTGACTAGATAACAGTATTTTCAAAAGGTGAGTACGAAGTATTTACCCGCCCTTGGTGTTGTGAGGGTTAATGCTCACCTTCCCCTAGGCAGCAGGCCAGGTGATGAAATGTGGGCTCAAATCTATACTGACAGGTGTAGTCCATTTGTAAGTAGGCTGTTTAGGTTTTTTTATTGGTAACGCCGCCGCCACCTAGCGCTCTGTATGAAAATCACTGGCTGTGCTGTGTGCAGTCTGTGGCTGGATTGCATTGTTGTCTGCCATTGTAGTGTTGGGCAGCGGCAGCTGGATGCCAACAGCGCGTAGCGTTGCGCAGTTCGAGGTGAGCCGCCAGCAGTGGTGGACATGGGGAGAGGGATGGCGGAGTTTTGAAATTTGTAAGAATTGGTGTCATGAACTGATATATATATATATTATGACTATAAAGGTAAATACATTGTTTGTTCTCTATTAAAATCTTTCATTTGCTAACTGTGCCTATCAGTAGTTAGTGCCTTCCGTAGTTTGAATCTTTTAGTTAGCTGGCAGTAGTGGCGCTCGCTGTATTGCAGTAGTTCGAGTAACGAAGATTTTTGTGAGGTAAGTGATTCATGAAAGGTATAGGTTATTGTTAGTCAGGACCATTCTTTTGTAGGGATTTTTGAAAGTCAGATTGCGTTGCGCAAAAAATTATTGTGTGTCAGTTTAAGCACAGTCGTGTATAATTTTTGTAAGGGGACGTTTCATATGTCGACCATTAGCCAAGGATACCTCACTGGAATCTTCTGATTTTTTTCTTGTAGTTTGTGTAATTAATGTAGATTTTTTTATTGCTAGCGCGTAATCATAGAGAGAATTTCCGTTGTAGTTGTAGTTTTTCATTGTTGTACAGTACAACAGTTGTAGCATGCATGTAGATTTGCAGCAAGTATTTCGCAGCTACGTTTGCAATTAACTAGATATTATTTTCAGTGCTATGTTAATGTGTTCTCTTATTTTTGCTCTTCAAATTGTTTTTTTTTCTGTCTTGTCGTGTGAAATATTGTGACAATAATGGCGTGTGAAAAACGTAACACTAGGCTCCAAAGTAAACTGAGAAATGACAGTGAAGACGAAAGCAGTGTGTTAGCGTCACCATGTAATGATTTCACTAACGTTCAAAGTAGTAATTTGGTAATAGTGCATAGGGAAATGGAGCGGGCTGCAAACAATGGTGTAGGCAGTGAAAAAATTAGTGAACAGGGAAGCGTTATCGATCGATCGGTCGGCAACAGCTCTCCTCAGGATTCCGAAATGACAGGACACAATCTTGCAAATACTGTAGATTCAGATTTTGCGTCCTCACCGTTTTCTCAAATAAATCAAGACACATTTTCTGCTTTTCAAAATGCGAATATTGCCGGTTCAAGTGCACTGCCGAAAAGTACTGAGGAACATGTTTCAGACACCAGTGCACTGTTATTACAGTTAATGCAACAAATGGGACAAAGGCTACAAAAGTTAGACACAACGCTTGAAGAAAATCAGAAACAAATGGGACAAAATCTTCAAAAGTTAGACACAATGGAACAAAATCAGAGACAAACACAGCAACAGTTGGACACAATGGAACATAATCTTCGGAAGTTAGACACCACACTTGAACAAACACGTGAAGATTTAACTACTGAGTTACATAACATTGAATCGAAATGTCAAAAAATCTGTAATGACATAAAAACACAAATTTGTGAGCATTTTCAACCTATTTTTTCGCGGCATGAAAACTCATTACAGAATCACGAAGCAGCCATAAAAGAATTGCAAACTGTTGTTCGTGAAAATCACGACACCTTGCAAGCTAAAATGGACTCAGCTGCATCCACCGATTCGGTTACGCTACTTGCAAGAACTCAGGAAAACTTAAAGGACACAGTAGATTCGATTTCAACACAAATGGAGACTCTGAAACTTGGTTCAGAAAAAAACACTGAGGAAATGTGTTCACTATCAGAGAAAGTAGCCGAACTTTCGGATCAGTTCACTAATTTATCTAAGAAGGTAGATGATAATCTGAATGACACAAAACCGGTAGTCTTTAATGACACAGATGAGTTCGAACAAATTAGGAAATTCAAACAAAACCAGAATCAAATTAATACGCAACACCAAAGAGAAATCCGGGAAGTACAAGATCAGTTGACACAGGTAATACAAGAATTACGTATTTCAGAGGACACTCGCACTCCAATACGGGAAGAGGGACATAAAAATACGGAACTGCCACAAAATAACAACACAGGGCACTTTGGAGATTATGAAAGAAATTGGCAAAGTACACCGAATTTTGAGATGGAACCGCCGAAACGACGTAACAATGACCGATATGCGACCCGCCGACACGATGATTTTGACTATAAGCTGTTCATTACTACACGTAAATTCAAAACATTTAAGAATTCTGGCAACGACATTTATCCTCAAGCGTGGCTCCATCAATTCCACAGATTAGAATTTATGTGTGGCTACTTAGAGAATGAACCAGCTGTAAGAATGCGATCGGTCATTCACGATTGCCACAGTGAAGGAGAATTTTACCATGCCTTCCTCTCAGCATATTGGTCTCAAGCCACGCAAGACCGAGTAAAACATAGCATCATGATGATGAAACACTTTGAACAATCTGAATTTTCCAGTCTTGTCAAATATTTTGAAGACATGTTGCATAAGAATCAATATCTTTCAAACCCATACAGCCCTTCAGAACTCATCCGCATTTGCTTAATGAAATTACCGGAACATTTAAGGAATATTATTTTGGCAGGCCGTTGCAAACACGACATTGAAGCTTTTCAGGGACTCTTACAAGAATTAGAAATTGACACTGACAATCGCGGAACGCGAAAACAGGAACACAACAATTACAGGTCACATCCGTCGCAATTCCGCGATGAAAGAAATAATAACTGGACACGACAAGGCTATTCTCACAATACAAATCGTGACCAAAACAGACACCACCCGTATGACAACCGTTGGCAAAGTAGTAATAATTTCAGGGAAAGGTCACCTCTCCGCGGTAATGACTATCAGAGAGACAATCAGATAAACAGACAATATGGGAACCAAAATAATTACTATCAAGGGAGACAGAATAACTTTAGACGCAACGGTGCAGCGCGCAGTTACGGTTCAGAGAGAAATTCTCCACCACGTGACCGACAAGAAAGAAACTATGGAATCTACCGACATGACGACAGACGATATGATCGTAACGACAGACCTGAATTGCAGCAGAACTGGCGGGAATCAAACAGAGCAGGGCCCTCTCGACAAGGTGAATTTGTAGAAGTTAGGTCTCCTAATCCCAATAACGACGCGCGCCAACAAAGAAACAGACAATGACTCGCACCGCAGGCAGCCGCGTGCGCCGGCTGGCTCAGAGAAAAATAACATAAGCTAACCTTGAGCAAAATTCCAGTGTTCCTTACCGACGTAATCACATGATAACTGCTTTTCAGTTGACAATCTGCGTACTAGGAAGAGTAAAGGTTTACACCACATTTCACATGTAAAACCGTCTATTGAAATATAATCAGCTTTTTAACTTTGTCTTTGCCATAAAACATTTCACTTCACATTTATAGTATGCTTTGTCACACTGAGAAACTGTTAACATGCAACAATGTTTTGAAGTTAACTATCCAGTCTAGAACCTAGGGAACATTTTTAAACAGAAATTACGAATGCATTGTTATAGTGAACAGACGACACAGAGTTGTTATTTGTACATTCTTGCTTGTTAGTGGCACGATTATGTAACGACTATAAGGCTGACATACTTAGAACAGTTACCAGTACTGCTAATGAGATTTTAATGCAACATTTTGGTTTACTTGAAAATAGATTTTGGATTTAAAGTACTTTCTGTGAGATACCAGATGACTCAGTGGTTAGTTTATGTGACAGCTACACGATCTTATCACGACGCTACTAATGTGTGACACAATTTACATTGTTCCTTTTGTGCTGTATCTGCTTTATATCTGCACAGTTTTTCTGAATTCTTCTGGAAAGTAAAACATGTTTTAGTAGTAACTTTGTGGTATAGCTACAATAAGACAGCCTTTTTTGTAGCACAACAATACGTTACATTATAGTACTTTCTTGATCACGGTAAGGCATGTAATAACTACGATATCTATACGCAAAGCATTTCACTTTCGTTTATCATGAGGTAAGTACATTGACTTCTGCAGAACTTAGCTTTCGGAGGACAATAACTGCGACACTTCCACAGAGAGTGTCTTACAGCAAGACGCACATTTAGTACTACAGGACACGCATTAAACTATTTATTTTTCAACATATTTGAATTACAAAGAAAGTTTTCCCTGATACATTTCATTTAATTGCTGTAATCTGTAACACCTGAGGATATAATTACATTAATCCTCAGGGGGGTACACGCTTACTTTGTGTATCATGTGTTTGGCAAGCACAAGGAGCCCTAGCTAATATGGTATTTGCTTATACAACTTTACACATCGCTACCATATTTCTCTAACACATAAATTACACAGCTATCTGATCAATTAACTGAGACACAAACATTTTTTTTTATTACGCCAGTGACATGTTTACGCAATCACACAGTTGGATGATTTCACACTTATGAAATTCTATTTTGTCTGTACTTTGTGAACTGTTCATATTTTTTCGGAACCATTGTGATACTATGAGAGCTTTGAATGACATATTTGGTAAAATATCATGATTTTTAAAGTGCGTTTGAGGTAGATGACACTTTTGACATGAGCAGAGAATTTTTTTTTTAGGTTTTGAAAATATTGCAGAAAGCTATGACGTTTTTGAGATTTCACTGAGGTGTTGTGATATTATTACGACGACGATGTGAATTATGCTGCTGAGGTATGTTTAAGCTGATGCTATATGAGTTATTTGGTTATGCTACGTATCTGTTACGATGAAATATTGAAGAAGTGTCGACGAATAAGGTAAGGAATAATGAGTAGTGGTTAGGTACTCTGGTTTGTGAAAAAGGTTATTGGAAACCAAGAATCGTACTTTAAGAGTTATGAAATGTACGTAAATGCCTGAATGTATTACAATGCCGACGAAAACTTTTTGGACACTGTTATATCAATAGGATTTTGTTTCTACAGATGTGTAACGCAAATTCTTTACCTGTGAAATTTTTTATATGAGACTGCCGCTGTAGCGGAAACTGGTGTCGTAAATATTTCGGTAAGACAGTTAAGTGACCACCTGCACGTAATGCGTCGTGGGCACCCAGCTGCGTGACAGCCACCTGGAAACAAGCCATTAGTGTGCGCCTTTCAGAGGCACAGGAAAAAAAAGACCATTATCCTCGCTATTGACAGTCCTTTGTAGAAAGCATCGCAAATACGACACCCTCAAACTTGAAACATATGATTACACTGTGGAGCTCTTAATTTATAATATTTACTAACATGCCTAATGAAATGATGAGAAACATTTTACATCTACTGTCTTTCTAGTTGAGAGAATTTTTTTTGCCTTTGGAGACGGCATTTGCTTAGTGAATGACGTTTCATATGTTGCTTTATATTTGCTCATTTTGTTTAATATCCAGTTTCTATCTGCACTGCAGCATTCGCTAAAACAAAATTTAATAGATGTACTAATATCACTATTTTCTGTCTACAGACCCAGTAAAGAATCATTTTATGATGTACTTTCTTGGAAAAGAGAGCACAAATAGACATTTCCCTTCACAGGAATTGCAAAAATAATTTTTTTTTATAATTTGGTAACTTGTCTGCTAGCGTATGTTCTCGTGATGCATCACTCTAGTGTTAAAATGTGACATAGGTATTAAACATTTTTACTGTAATATTTTTTCTGCTTCAGCTTTGTTATGTTTAGGTATAAGTTATTACATTTAGTGCTGCTTGCTATGCTTACTTGCATTTTTTAGTCATTGCTGTTTGTGTTAATTGTTTTGTGGTGCTGCATTGCATCGTTTCTTAGTTTAGCATCTGAGCTCAGGAGGTTTAAGTTAGCTTAAGAGGGGGTAGACTATATAAGAAACTAACTATGAGGAATTGGAAGAAATGCATTGAGAAGCTATAAGAAAATGATTTGGCCAAAAAAGTAGTCTACAGTGGAGGAAACCTATTTTTGAAAGAGGATGTGAACAAAATACAGAAAGCTTGCTTGGATAGGATATTTTTGGTGGAAACAAATATTGAGATAAGACGAATGACGTTTTGGGTTGGACTGCAGTACCAAATGTTACACTGAAAACAAACCCTGTCCTTTCCCTTTCTGTTATTCCGCCATGTGTTTGTGTACTCTTGTATATTTGTGTTCTTCCTGTCTTTATGTGTTTATCTGATGAGAGTTACATTATAGAATTTTTCTGGTAATATGTTATTTACTTTATAAAGATGCTCAGACATTAGTTATTCTGTTTAATTTTAATGCTCATGTGTGAAGTTGATGTTTCGCAATTTATTCTGATTTTTTTTATGTATGTGCTCCTGTCATAATTCCTGTAACACTGATGTATATGTTATTTCGATTCTTTTGTAAAGCCTGTATTACTACAAATGTTATCTGTATTGTTATGTTCTTTAAAGCTGTATTTTGTACCTTTGCTATTGTATTCTTATGTTATAAAATTGTAATTGACACCAGTTCATCAAATTAAGTAACTTGTAAATTACATTTCACTGCACACGTTTCTGTTGGTCATAGTATATGGACAATATGTGAGAAGTAGGGACTGATAGTGTTTGCACATGTGTTAATAATTCAGTAAGGGACTGGATAACAGCATTGCTGGTTGTAAGAACATTTCAAAAACAATTTTTGTGAGTGCACAAGTGTTGGTTATGGACTTGCTATATTATCCGCAAGACTCTTCAGTGGTGATTGTGCACCTGCACAGTCAAACAGATGGCTGCTGGCCATCTCTACAAGGACTACAGTGGGTCTACACCTTTGTCGACCCACCGATACCATTATTTCTGCAAGGACTGCAGTGGGTCTGCACCTCTGGTGGCCCACCAATAGTAATCTCTACCAGGACTACAGTGGGTCTGCTCTGTGATGACCTACCTACCGATAGTCTTCAACCTCGACTGACTCTGCTGTGGCCCATTACCTGTCTGCATGTCGAGAGTCAGCACTTTCTTTCGTTGACAGGACAACACTACTTCTTCAAGACTGCATAGAAATCCACTACTTCCAAGTGCATTTTCTTTTACTACTCAGACTTTGAGAAAAACACTGCAATTTTACTTTGATGAGTGATCATGACTGTCTTTATGGACTGTTCGAAAATTTTATCTTTTGACCAACATTGTATCGATAAGTGTGTGCATTTCATTTCTTTGTTATTGTAATTAGGAAAAAAAATTTCAAATCTGTATTGGCCACTGCCCAAAACAACTTGTAATTTTTTGTGGGGAGCATGGGGGCTATGTAAGTAGGCTGTTTAGGATTTTTTATTGGCAACGCCGCCGCCACCTAGCGCTCTGTATGAAAATCACTGGCTGTGCTGTGTGCAGTCTGTGGCTGGTTTGCATTGTTGTCTGCCATTGTAGTGTTGGGCAGCGGCAGCTGGATGCTAACAGCGCATAGCGTTGCGCAGTTGGAGGTAAGTCGCCAGCAGTGGTGGACATGGGGAGAGAGATGGCGGAGTTTTGAAATTTGTAGGAATTGGTGTCATGAACTGATATATATATATATATATATATATATATATATATATATATATATATATATATATATATATATATAATGACTATTGAAATCTTTCATTTGCTAACTGTGCCTATCAGTAGTTAGTGCCTTCCGTAGTTTGAATCTTTTAGTTAGCTGGCAGTAGTGGCGCTGTATTGCAGTAGTTCGAGTAACGAAGATTTTTGTGAGGTAAGTGATTCATGAAATGTATAGGTTATTATTAGTCAGGACCATTCTTTTGTAGGGATTTTTGAAAGTCAGATTGCGTTGCGCAAAAAATTATTGTGTGTCAGTTTAAACACATTCTTGTATAAATTTTTCTAAGGGGACGTTTCACATTCAGTGGTACATTTACGACTGTGCAGAAAACATCGGGTAGTCAATTACGTGACGTGCCTGCGCGAAGACTGTTAGACACAGAGGGGAAAAAAATCTAACCCACTGGAATGTGTACCTACTAAAATTACGTGAGTTTGTTTCCCTAAGATCCCGTATAACTCGCGAAATGATCACAATGAAAAATTAGATGTCATATGGCAGTCGACAGTCGTTCTTCCCAAGCAACAATCATGAATGGAATGGAGAAGAGGCTAATCATAATGTTGACACAGATACCCTCCGCCACACGACGAGTGGTGGCTTGTGAGGTACAGATGTATCATGACAGAGTTGAAGTGTCGCAGGATAAAGTCATGTAACACACCCTGATGAAGCATACTAGTGGTAGTTGTCGAAATGTTGTTGCTTATTACTGTAAAGATGCAGGTGGATGTTACTGAACCGGCGTGCGGTGTGGCGAGATCTGCGCGGCCTCACAACACCCCGGGCTGCGAGTCGCACGCACACGCACCAGACGACGAGTTAAAAAAGCGGCCGGCGGCGCGAGCGCCTGGGTAGATGCGTCTCCGAGATAGGCGCGACGCGTCGGCCGGGCAAGTACTTTCCCGGAGACGAAATAGTCCAGCCGCGGCACAAAGGCAGCGGGGCCCGGGAATGATTTGGGACCTCGTCGCCTGTGAAGACTCGCTATTTGTAAGTCCGAGTGACAAAACTGTGCTTTTTATTAGGCCATAGATCTGACAAGGCAGAGTTGTGGGGGATGCGCCTTTACGGCCTGTGTGGTGGTCACACGGCAAGGGACGGGCCCTGCCGGGGAAGGACAGGGTGGGGGGGGGGGGGGGGGGGGGAAGCCTGTTGCCGGCCGCTCGCCTCTCCCTGGCATTATCGTATTTCGTGCCTTTCAAAACCAGAGCAATAGTCGTACATCCGTGGCGCGGGCCTTCATGGCAACGGATGATTCTCGGACCACCTACCGACAAACTTGCACATAAACATAAAATGTAAAGAATGGTAGAGAAAATAAAACGCCTCGTTAAGCGAGAGAAACTCGTTGTACCATTTGTATAACTCTTTTTGTTGTCCAGGTGTCCACCGGCGTTTCTGTTACAGAATAGTGTGCGATGAGTAAGAATCTCTTTCGATATTTAAAACCCGAGCACAACTGGATCTACCGTGATCCATTTTACCAAGCTGTGTGCATCAACTGTTTAAAATGTTAGCCTCTTCCCTGACAAAAGTGAGTTTCATGTGTCCGCTGCACCGCCTTAACTCAGATTTACGTGGTTTATCGGAATCTTTCAAACTTATTACCTGTTTCTTACTCTCGTCACGTCGTACAGAACGCAAGGCAGTAAATCCTATTGGAGTGACTGTCTTACAATTTTCTTTAATTTGTCCATCTGATTCAACTACGATAATGAATCCAGAATGAGATTTTCATTTTGCAGCGGAGTGTGCGCTGATATGAAACTTACTGGCAAAAAAAAATGGTTCAAATGGCTCTGAGCACTATGGGACTTAACATCTATGGTCATCAGTCCCCTAGAACTTAGAACTACCTAAACCTAACTAACCTAAGGACATCACACAACACCCAGCCATCACGAGAACTTACTGGCAGATAAAAACTGTGTGCCGGACCGAGATTCGAACTCGGGACCTTTGCCTTTCGCGGGAAAGTGCTTTTCACTTACCTGCGAAAGGCAAAGGTCCCGAGTTCGAGTCTCGGTTCGGCACACAGTTTTTATCTGGCAGGAAGTTTTATAATAATGAATTACTGCCTTTTTAACGATGAAGCCTACATTTCATATCCTCAATTCTGTTTCACAGTTCACTGTGTTACAGAGGGTTCTTGAACTAGTTCGTGCTCTCTCTTTTACTTATTTATTAATTTTTTTATTTTCATTTCTTTTTGTGAGTTTCTTGAGGACAGAGGTTTTGTTTTGAACATGAAATCCCGAAAAAATTTTCAAGTGCTCCATTTCATTGCGTTTCCATGTAGGAAAGAAGGATCCGATGCGTTTAAAGGTATTTACAGACAACCTTCAATGGTAGCGCCTGTGACTTTGTCTAAACTATACATACACAACGTAAACAGTCACAATACTTTAATTTTTCTGTTATAGTGCATTTAGGAGACCTAAATTTACCACACATACAATAGCTATTATACTGTGTAAACAGGTACAGATGCAAAGTCTGAGGTTGTTTAGAAGAGAAAAAAGAAACACTTTTATGTGACGAAAATGTGACAGGTGCGCTGATTCACCCCAGGGATTCACGAAGGTTTGCACGAAATATTTAGAAGCAGTGCTCTAACTGCCATGAGACAAATATTGTCTTAGAGATCTTGCTGACCTCCTACGATTTCTTTTTGTGGGGACAGATGAAGAGTTTGGTGTATGACACCGACTGACACCCTATGAAAGCCGGTTGACAGTTTGGCTGAAGCTGCAGCCATTACTCGTTTAAGCTTAGACGATCATTAGCAGACAGATGGCAGTTGAGCTGATATAAACTGACGACATGTTCAGCAAAGTCTCTAAAAACTATTCATCACAGGGCAATTTGAACAACCTTCTGTGAATATCACTGTTGTCGAAACCTTCAAGGGCATATATCGTGCACTTCTGAAATTTTTATCACACAAAAAATTTATTCTTTTAATCTCTTCTAAATTTTGTGTCCATTTTTTTACACCTTGTATTATATTTGAATACATATCTCATCGAAATCCGGTTTAGTGTATATAGATATTACAATCCCAAATAAACATCTAAAATTCTGTGACATCATAATTATAAAATAAACTCGTGGTTTTGCTTATGTACGCTCATTTCTCACATACTTCACATATTTTTAACGTATTTTACACGTATTTCACCTGTATCCCTAGCGGATTTCGCCCTGTGGTTTCCTTTTCATGGTGCTCAATCCTTATGATGTCGCCTCTCCTGAATCATGCGCCTTACAATAACATAATATTGCAGGTGTATCCAGTGGTATATGAGAGTACTGTATGTAGAATGTGTTGCAAACAGAGTTATTAGTAAAGAAATAATAAATTAAAAGTTCGATCCCGATGCACCAGTTTACTGCATGGACAGCGAAAATGTGATAAGAGATAAACTTATTTTCCTTTCGTCATTTTGTGTGTCAGCGACAAGATGTCTTGTAAACATTCGAAATTATGCGTAAATGTTCGTTGCAAGTCACTAAGAGCTCTTAGTTTCAAATAGTGGGTGAATATAATGTGGCTATTTATGTGTCGTGAGGTATACTTCTTTTTCATCTTCACCTCCGTCCCCTTGTTAGGTAGCTTTGTTCTCACCTCCATAGTCGTCCATTGCAGACAGTAAGAATACTTACCAGAGAACAATGGATGAAGTCTAGTATCACAAATGTTCTCTGGTCCCCATGCGCTTAGATAACCAAGAAAATAAGTATGTTATATCACTAACCTCTTGTCTTGGATACGAAATAAAATCATTTCAGGTTTATTTTTGGAAGTTCGTAGTACCGCCCTGTAAAGGGTTAAAACGCCTAAGATTAATTTTTTTAAATTCTGTGAAATTTGTCGTTAAATTTTCGTTAGTATCTTTTGCGATAGTTATCTTAAAGACTGCTTATTGTATGCTCCAGTGTTGTACTCATTAAGACAAAAGCAGCTACCATAGAAAGACCGTTGGCATCTACCACTACTGAGACACAGAAACTGTTGCCAAAATGGCGGAATCGAACACTGATTCGACGAATGATGACGAAACATTGCGGCAGTGTGAAATTTGAACAGTTTGTAGTGGTGTAGGTCGAATCTTTACATATACCGCGACCGCTGTCCACATCCTATACATCCGTGTGTAATTTTTAATTGGTGTTAATTTCCATTGTTGTATGTAGTATGTCTCGCTGTTAGGATACGTTGCCACTATAATCCAGCATGGGAAATGAGGGGGATAAAGCGTCACTTCGATTTGTGATGTGGCTGTACAAGCCGAGAACCCCCGAAGTGGGATTTAGCTAGTAAGTTTCGACTCGGTCGTCTCCGGACCACGGTCCCTGACCTCACCCCCTATACATCATCTCCGAAAGTTTGTAGCATAATCACGGAATCACTCTGTATGTAAATGAAGTTCCGTTCTTGTTATGTTGGTGTATGCTGCACAATTAATACAAGTATCAACTTGATCATCGTTTGTTTAAACTGTTTTTAAAAGTTCTTTTGTGTACTTCCTCCTTATACGAGGGTCACTCCAAAAGAAATGCACACTATTTTTGTAAAATACAGTTTTCATTCTACGTGTGTGAAAGTTTTACAGTGTATATATACATCCTTCCCGCTTGTTTTCAAACTTAGTTCATCCTGTTCCCGTGAGTGGTGCCGTCGCACATGTCTTCAAGATGGCTGCTACACTTAATGTTCATCAGAAGCAAAAAGCTGTCATAGAATTGCTGTGATGTGAAAACGAGACAGTGGGAAACATCCATAAGAGGTTGAAGAAGGGGTACGGAGATGCTGCTGTCGATCGCAGTACAGTTAGTCGGTGGGCAAGCAGGTTACGGCAATATTAAGGACTGTCCTCGCAGCGGCAGGCCTCGTACTGCACACACTCCAGACAATGTGCAGAGAGTTAGCGAATTGGTGACTGCTGACAGACACATCACAGTGAACGAATTGTCACGCTACGTTGGGATAGGGGAAGGAAGTGTTTGCAGAATACTGGAGGTGTTGGGGTTAAAAAAGATTTGTGCCAGGTGGGTTCCCAGGATGTTGACAGTCGCTCACAAAGAAACAAGAAAATCGGTATGCAGCGAACTTTTGGAACAGTAAGAAAATGGTGGAGATGAGTTTCTTGGAAGAATTGAGAAAGGTGATAAAATTTCAAGACTCTCTTCGAGGAGCCGGGCGGTGTGGACGTGCGCTTCTAGGAGATTCAGTCTGGAACTGCGTGACCGCTACGATTTTAAAGAATGGTGTGCATTTCTTTTAGAGTGACCCTCGTATATAAATTGGAAAAATAAAGAATCAAACGATCGTAAAGCACTATTGACAGGAAGACATTGCGGTGGCTTGCTCGGTAGCCTGTTGCGTGCGCTATGTAACCGTGTCAAGGAAGATGGGATGAAAGGATTAGGACAACACAGACTCCCAATCCCCAAGCTAAAGATATCTCCGTCTGAGCCAGGAATCTAACCAGGGTCCCAGCGATCTTGATTCGACGTCTTTCTGTTTCTTTTTAATCTTTCTACCTGTTGCTTCACCGTCTGTGTTTTGCAGGTATTTTAGGATGTCGCATGACAGCTCTCAAATTCAGTTGATGAAAATCTCGCAGAGATTCTTATAAAAGAGAGGGGTCATTTTCTTCACCTGAGACACTGAGCTACCATGCTGGCATGCCCACGAGCTGCAGACCTTTAAAGGGAAAAATAGTACGGTCAGGGAACTCGTGGAATCGACGGTCTATCAGCAGACGAAATTAATCCAAAATTCACGAAGATTTATAACAAGTATGAGCATGATATACGAGACAGGCAAAATACCCTCAAACTTCAAGAAAAATATAATAATTCCAATCCCAAAGAAAGCAAGTGTTGACATGTGAGATTTACCGAACTATCAGTTTAATAAGCCACGGCCCAAAAATACAAACACAAATTCTTTACAGAGAAATGGAAAAACTGGTAGAAGCCGACATCGGGGAAGATCAGTTTGGATTCCGTATAAATATTGGAACACGTGAAGCAATACTGACCCTACGACTTTCCTTAGAAAATAGATTAAGGTAAGAGAAACCTACGTTTCAAGCATTTGTAGAATTAGAGAAATCTTTTGACAATGTTGACTGGAATACTCTCTTTCAAATTCTGAGGGTGGCAGGGGTAAAATACAGGGAGCGAAAGGCTATTTACTATTTGCGAAGAAACTAGATGGCAGTTATAAGAGTGGAGGGTCATGGAAGGGAAGCAGCTGTTGGGAAAGGAGTGAGACAGGGTTGTAGCCTTTCCGCGATGTTATTCAATCTGTATATTGAGCAAGCAGTAAAGGAAACAAAAGAAAAAATCGACGTAGGAATTAAAATCCATGGAAAATAAATAAAAACTTTGAGGTTTGCCGATGACATTGTAATTCTGTGAGACAACAAAGGACTTGGAAGAGCAGTTGAATGGAATGGACAGTGTCTTGAAAGGAGGGTATAAGATGAACATCAACAAAAGCAAAACGAGGATAATGGAATTTAGCCGAATTAAATCGGGTGATGCTGCCGGAATAAGATTAGGAAATGAGACACTTCATAGAGTAAAGGAGTTTTGCTATTTGGGGAACAAAATAACTGATGATGGTCGAATTACAGAGGATATAAAATGCAGACTGGCAATGGCGAGGAAAGCGTTTCTGAAGAAGAGATAATTGTTAATTTCGAGTATAGATTTAAGTGTCAGGGAGTCGTTTCTGAAAGTATTTGTATGGAGTGTAGCCATGTATGGAAGTGAAATATGGACCATAAATAGTTTAGACAAGAAGAGAATAGAAGCTTTCGAAATGTGGTGCTTCAGAAGAATGCTGAAGATTAGATGGGTAGATCACATAACTAATGAGGAGGAATTGAATAGAATTGGAGAGAAGAGAATTTTGTGAAACAACTTGCTAGAAGAAGGGATCGACTAGTAAAGCATATTCTGAGGCATCAAGGGATCACCAATTAAGTATTTTGGGGAGGGGGGGGGGTGGGGCAGCGTGAGGGGTAAAAATCGTAGAGGGAGACCAAGAGATGAATAAACAAACAGATGCAGAGGGATGTAGGTTGCAGTAGGTACTGGGAGAGGAAGACGCTTGCAAGGGAAAGAGTAGCATGGAGAGGTGCATCAAACCAGTCTCTGGACTGAAGAGTACAACAACATGTTTGAATAAAATAATCTTGGTTTTCATATGGTTCAAATTTCTCTAAGCACTATGGGACTTCTGAGGTCATCAGTCCCTTAGACCTTAGAACTACTTAAACCTAGGTATGTCACACATATCCATGCCCGAGGCAGGATTCGAACCTGCCACCGTAGCATTTGCGCGGTTCCAGACTGTAGCGCCTAGAACCGCTCGGCCACCCCCGCCAGCTCTTGGTTTTCAAGCCGCGTCATTTACAGTGAAACATGCCTCACCTGACCCCTATTTTTGCCTAAACGCTTGGCCATCTGGAGCTCCAACTTCTGTGACTTTAATTTCTGATCAAGGTCTGCATACACCATAAAGCTGTAAGCGCACTAGGAAACGAAGAAAGAAACTTTGGCAGTTTGTTAAATATGTGCGATGATTAATATCATTAACAGAATTTATTTTGTGGAAAATAAAAGTGAGTCGTTAAGAGATACTCGTTTCCAGGTATTAAAACACGACGACAAACATTTTTTCTGTTCCGAAATGTCAGTGCACGATGCCCCTTTGAGAACAGCCTCATAACGTACGCGGTGACGGCGTTTATTAACGGGATGTACCGCTGTCCTGTTCGCCGCACTGCACTACAGGCGTTGCTCACCCGCCTACCAGTGTTTGCGAAACGCGTGAATCACGCGGACACAGCTTGTTCGCTGCCGCGCTGCGCTTGTCAGGGCAGAGCAGCAGGTAGCGGCGGCAGCACAGCGCGCTACATGAGCGACGCGGCTCCACGTAGCGGCGGCGCTGCGCAGACAGCCGGCGAACTGCGGTCGCGGCGGCGCCGTACCGTGCCGGGGAATTCCTTCGCAATAAACTCACCGGCATATTTAATAAATCGCGCTCGCAAAGGAGAGTTCTGAAATCTCAATTTGTGTAGCCCGATGTTAACAAGTTTGCTCGAGGCCGGCTGTGAGCAATTATCATAATATCCCGGCGGCGCTCTCGTACCGCTCGCAGACGTGCCGGCACGCACACGAGAGCTGCGGCGGGCCTTCGTGCCAGCACAGCGACCATAAAAATGCGGCCCGCCTCTCCGCCAGCCGGAGTGCTCACTTGTTGGGCGTATTTACACAAATCTCGAGCCGGCCGGGTTCGGTTCGTGTCGCGCGCGTGTCGCCGCGACGGCCAACACGTGTTCGTCCCCGGGACACTCACACAGTCGTCCGTCGCCCGGCAACGGCGACGGCGACACGGCCGGCGACAGCGACAGCGAAGGCAGCGTCAGCGATGTTTGTCGTCGCGCCCGTCGCCTGCGCTAACTCTGCGGCGCAGCGGGACTTCCGACTCGGCTCGTGCTGTAGCGGGAACGGCGTTTTGCGTGCTGCTAAACACTTCTCCCTCTTGTAGGACGTAATTAATGTAGCCGAGTTCTGGTAATGGACATTGCGGTATATAACATGAAAAACGTAAGATACTCACATTATCATCAACACATCAAATAATTTAATTCAGTGTTAATCAGAATTACTTAGCTAGTTGTCGCTACCACTGCATTTATTTATTAAGTTGGTAAATAAGGTCGTAGCCATTCTGTATTTATTGATTTCCTTTTTTTCTTTTTCGAATTGGTTTTCAAATGGTTCAAATGGCTCTAAGCACTATGGGAGTTAACACCGGAGGTCATCAGTCCCCTTAGACTTAGAATTACTTATACCTAACTAACCTAAGGACATCACACATGTCCATGCCCGAGGCAGGATTCGAGCCTACGACCGTAGCAGCAACGAAGTTCCGGACTGAAGCGCCTAGAACCGCTCGGCCACAGCGGCCGGCGTATTCGGCTTTCCATGGGTTTATATACGGACGTCAGTTTTGTTTGTAATTAGATGTTGCTGTTTCAGTTTACATATTTTCGTTTTGTCATTTTAAGATAGTGAGTGGACCTGTGAATGTTATGAAATGGACTGCCAAGTGGAGAAAACGGGACATTTCCGACATATTCCCCTGTTCGAGTTTAGTAGAGAGCTGCCAAAAGTGAAGGGGGGCCAGAAACATTTGCGCCGTTTATGGGGATAGTGTCACTGGACAGAACACAGCAAGAAAATGCTTTTCTCGTTTTAGGAATGATCGTTTTGACATTAGTGACTCTCCACAATCAGGAAGACCTTACTGGTTTGATGAAGATTGCTTAAACACATTAATCCACAAAACTGGCTCTGATCACTATGGGACTTAACATCTGAGGTCATCAGTCCCCTAGAACTTAGAACTACTTAAACCTAACTAACCTAAGGACCTCACACACATCCATGCCCTTCGGGCCTTGAAACCTCTCCCGACGGCTTGGACGACCTCTTCACGCCCTTCTCGGCGGGAGGAGGTCGTTTTGGCCCGGTTACGATTTGGACACTGCCGGTTCAGCCATCACCATCTGCTGACGGCTGCGCCAGCGCCGTTCTGCCCATGTGGACAATTGCTGACGGTACGTCACATTTTCACGTCCTGTCCGAATTTTAATACACTGTGCGTTGATCTTGGCCTGCCATGTACTCTGGATGTCATTTTAGTGGATGACCCAGGAGCAGCTGCTCGCGTTCTTTGTTTTATCCACTTGACAAACCTGTCTAAGGACATTTGATTATGCTGTTTTCTTTTAATCCCTTGCTTGTTGATGTGCCTTTTATAGTGTTGTCCTTTTTAGTTGCTGATTTTACCTTGTGCCTCGCAGTGCACTCATAACTTTGTCTGGGCGCTAATGACCACTGTAGTTGTGCGCCCTAAAACCACAAAAAAACCATCCATGCCCGAGGCAGGATTCGAACCTGCTACAGTAGAACTGGAGCGCTTCCGGATTGAAGCGCCTACAACCACTCGACCACAGTGGCCGGCCATTAATCGACATTGACCCAAGTCAGTATATTCGTGAAATCGCATATGTGATGAACTGCGATCATTCCAGCATCGTGCGACATTTGCATGCAATGGACAAGGTTAAGAAATCGGTTGTCTGTGTACCACATCTTCTAAGCCAAACTCACAAAAATCAGCGGGTAGCCGAATGTTCATCTATGCCTTTTATTCATCACTTGGCTAGTGAACGACAGCGATCAGTACTCTCCTGTATGGTCACTGGTAACAAGAAATATTGTCTTTTATTGTTGTTATTATTTTTGTTGTTGTGGTCGTCAGTCCAAAGAATTGTATGATGCAGCTCTCTATGTTACTCTATCCTGAGCATGCCTTTTCATCTCCAAGTAACTACTGCAACCTACAGCCTTCTG
The DNA here is from genome assembly GCF_023897955.1 of Schistocerca gregaria. Classification (NCBI taxonomy): domain Eukaryota; kingdom Metazoa; phylum Arthropoda; class Insecta; order Orthoptera; family Acrididae; genus Schistocerca; species Schistocerca gregaria. The sequence goes on along the minus strand of NC_064922.1, from coordinate 504,050,140 downwards.
AATCGGCTTACTGTATTCACCTCTTGTTCTTCTTCTATGATTTTTACGTCATCACGCCTACCTCCAGTACTAAACTGGAGATCCCTTGTTGCCTCAGAATGTATCCTACCAACCGATCCCTTCCTATAGTCAGATTGTACCATAAATTTTTCTTCTCCACAATTCTATTCAGTACCCGCTCATCGGTTAGGGGATCTACACATCAAATAATTAGCATTGTTCTGTAGCACCACATTTAAAAAGCTTTTTTTTCTTCTTGTCTACACTGTTTAGCGTCCTTGTATCAATTCCATAAATGGCTACATTTCATACAAATACTTCCAGAAAGGACTTCCGGTCACTTAACTCTGTACTGGATGTTAACAAATTTCTCTTCTTCAGAAATGCATTTCATGTTATTGCCAGTCTACATTTTATGTTCTCCCTACTTGGACCATCCTCATTTCCTGCCCCTGAATTCTTTATAATTGCCACCTGGTTTCTGTACAAATTGTAAATAGCCTTTCGCTCCTATATTCTACCTCTGACACCTTTAGAATTTGAAAGAGAGTATTCCAGTCAACATCGTCAAAATCTTTATCTGAGTCTTCAAATGCTATAAATGAAGATTTCCCTTTCCTTAGCGTACCTTCCATGAGAAGTCGTAGGGTCTGTAATGCCTCGCGTGTTCCTACATTTCTCAGAAATCCAAACTAATCTCCCCCGAGGTCGGCTTTTAACAGTTCTTCCACTCTTCTGTAAAGGATTCGTGTTAGTAATTTGCAGACGTGACTTACTAAACTGATAGTTCGGTAATTTTCACACCTGTGAGCACCTGCTTTCTTCGGAATTGGAATTATTATCTTCTCACCAGATGGGACAGTTTGGTCTTCGTAAGCTCTCCCGAGGCTATCAGTAGCTCTAACGGAATTTTGTCTACTCCTGGGGCCTTGTTCCGACTTAAATCTTTCAGTGCTTTTGTCAAATTCTTCGCGCTGTATCATATAACCACTCTCATTTTCATCTACATCATCTTCCACTTCCATAATATTGCCCTCAAGTAGATCACCGTTGTATGGACCCTCTATAAACTCCTTCCAGCCGACAGGTGTGGCCGTGCTGTTCTAGGCGCTTCAGTCTGGAACCGCGTGACCGCTACGGTCGCAGGTTCGAATCCTGCCTCGGGCATGGATGTGTGTGATGTCCTTAGGTTAGTTAGGTTTAAGTAGTTCTAAGTTCTAGGGGACTGGTGACCATAGATGTTAAGTCCCATAGTGCTAAGAGGCATTAGATTTTTTTACTCCTTCCACCTTTCTGCTTTTCCTTCTTTCCTTAGGACTGCTATTCCACCTGAGCTCTTGATGTTCATACAGGAGGTTCTCTATTCTTCAAAGGTCTCTTTAATTTTCCTTTATGCAATCTCTACTTTACCTCTAGTGATATATACTTCCACATGCTTACATTTGCCATCTAGCCATTCCTGCTGATCTCATTTTTTAGACGCTTGTATTCCTTTTCGCCCGCTTCATTTATAGCATTTTTATGTTTTCTCCTTTCATCGATTAAATTAAACATGTCTTGTGTTACCCAAGGATTTCCACTATCCCCAGTCTTTTTACCTATTTGATACTCTGCTGCCTCAAAGCTACCCACTCTTCTTTTACGTATTTCTTTCCCCTGCCCTTATCAATAGTTACCTAATGCTCACTCTGAAACTCTCTGCAACCTCTGGTTCTTTCAGTTTATCCAGGTCCTGTCTCCTTAAATTTCTGTTTTTTTGCAGTTTCTTCAGTTTTAATCTGCAATTCATAACCAATAGATTGTGATCAGAGTCCACGATTGTCCCTGGAAATGTCTTACAATTTAAAACCCGGTAACGGTTATCATTATATAACCAATCTGAAACTTTCCGGTATCTGCAGGTCTCTTCCATGTATACAACCTGTTTCATCATTCTGATTCAAATTTTAGCTATGATTAAATTATGCTCTGCGCAAAATTCTGACATCCGGATTCCTCTTTCACTCCTTCCCTCCATTACTTTCTCACCTACTACTTTTCCTTCTCTTCCTTTTCCTACTGTCGAATTCCAGTCCCCATAATTACTAACATTTCGTCTCAATTAAGTATATGAATAATTTCTTCTATCTTATCACACATTTCCTCCACCTCTTCCTCTTCTATGGAGCTAGTTGGGATATGAACTTGTACTATTATGATGGGTGTGGGCTTCGTGTCCATCTTGGCTTCAGTAATGCGTTCACTATGCTGTTCATAGTAGTTTATCAGCGTTCTTATTTTTTTATTCATTATTAAACCTACTTCTGCATTTTGTATTTATTACCCTGTATTCACCTGAACAGAAGTCCCGTTCCTCCTAACATCGAACTTCACTAATTCCCACTACATCAAACTTGAGCCTATTCATTTCCCTTTTTAAATTTTCTAACTTCTAACATTCCACGCTCCGATCCGTAGAACGCGTTTTGCTTCTCCTGATAACGACGTTCTCCTGAGTAGTCCCGGTCCGGAGACCCGAATTGGGGGACTATCTACCTCCGGAATAATTTACCCTAGAGAACGCCTTCATCATTTAACCATACAGTAGAGCTGCACGTCCTCGTGAAAAATTACGGCTATGGTTTCCCCTTGCTTTTAGCCGTTCGCAGTACCAGCACAGCAAGGCCGTTTTGATTGATGTTACGAGGCCAAATCAGTTAATCATCCAGACTGTTATCCCTACAACTACCGAAAAGGCTGTTGGTCCTCTTCAGCAACAACAGGTTTGTTTGGCCTCGGTACGGCTATCTGTATCGCTGAGGCACGCAAGCCTCCCCACCAGCGGCAAGGTCCATGGTTCTTTTTGTTAACATAAGGAAGAAAAGGAGTGGTTAAGCTCAAACTAAGCAGCATCTCCCCGTACAAAACCTGCGCACATTCACAAATGATAGTATTATGTGTCTGGTGGAACAGCGATGGTGTGGTGTACTACGAATTCCTTCAACGGGGTATAACCATCACTGCTGACACTTATTGTCAGCAACTGAGACATATTGCAAACGCAGTCCAGGAACAACGACCTGGAAGACCGCGTTAAGCGACGCTACTCCACGATAACATCCGCCATCATTCTATCAGACTGACAAAACACACTAAACTGGAGTTCGTTTGGGACGTCATTCCATACCCTCCTTATTTGTCCCATCTTGCGACCTTGTCACCTTTTCCGCTCTCTATGTAACAACCTTCAAGGAATTTCCTTGCCGGAAGAAACCGCACTCCGAATGTGGATTGGTCAGTTTTTCGCCTCAAAAACAAAGTTGTCCCAGCTTTGGCACTCTGTTTTAAATGTTGAAGGAGAACATGTTATTGATGGCAAGTTTCTGTTATGTGTATCTGTGTTGTACACATATGGAAAACTCTACGAACTTATGCGCCAACCGACTATGTGCCTATATGGAAGCGATTGCCTGGAATTAAACTATAATTTAATGTAATGCTGAAATACACCAAAATAATAAAAATATTTCAGACGTCATGAGAAAAAGAAGACTCGTGTTTTTTGGATATTTATTTCGAATGCAAGACAGTAGATTAACAAAAAAGATTTCCAAATATTTGTGGGGTAAGAAAACAAAAGAACAAAGAATGAAGAATTAAAATTGGAACTGGTTCTCAGATGGCCTCTACCCAGCAAACCTTAAGTAAATAATCAAAGGGTCGGAAGATTAGAGTTTAATGTCCCGTCGATACTGACGTCATTTGAGACGGAACACTTGCAGGTTGATGCAGTATCATCCAGCCAACCACGAAGTTCTCTCGTCTCCCGACCTCTCCGTCTCTGAGTGACCCTGGACTCTACGTCCTCAATACTTTGTTAAATGCATACCAGTCTCTGCAGCTTTTAACTTATGCAGCTCTCGCTAGTGTCATGGACGTTATTTCCTGATGTACCAACACATGTCCTATCATCCTGTGTCTTCTTCTTGTCAGTTTTATTCACATGTTCCTTTCTTCGCCGATTATGCGTAGAACCTCCTCACCTACTTTTCTACATCCTACTATAGCACCACATCTCAAACGATTTTGAATTTCCCACAGTCCATGACGGACTACTGTGTAATGCTGTACTCCAGTGGCGCATTATCAGGAATTTCTTCCTCAAGTTCAGAGCTAGTATTGATACTGGAACATTGTTTTGCCCTATTGCATTTTCTATGTAATCTTTGCTTCATCTGTCTTTTGCTATTCTCCTTAAAAGATAGCAGAATGCCTTAAATTCAATTACTTCGTTGTCTCCATCTTTTATCTTATGTTTATCGATAATAATATATTTGCAGCCCTTATCAATTTATTCTTCGGTTTACTCTCACGCGATACCCTTCATTCATTAAACTGTTGATTCCATTGTATAGGTCTTCTTATTTTTCTCGACTGTTACTAAGGAAAGCAGTTTCCTACTCTGTAATCTTTCTGTCATTTCCATCAATGCTTCTTCGGTGGATAGACTTAACAGTAGAGGCGTCATTCTTGGCCTCTCATTCTTCTTGTTCCCCCTTAGTTCTTGCAAATACTGTATGTTTTCCTTATTCGTAAGTAGCTTAGCTCAATTTTCGCCATAGGTTTGAACGTCTTGCAACATTTTAGATTGCCGAACGCTCTTTTTAGGTGAAGAAAGCCTACGAACGTTTTTTGATTGTAATTTAGTCCTTCGTCCTCTTTCAAGGGCAATGCGAGAATTGCTCGCTGGTGCCTTTATTTTTCCGAAAGAAGAAATGATCGTCCTGTAACAGATTCCCGGTTTCCTTTTCAATTATGTCACAGAAAGTTAGAGTATAGGAATCAACGCCTGCCGTTATTCTGTTTCATTGGCAGCAAACCTCAGTTTATTCGCTCAAGGACCGCGATCAAGTTTCATTAAATTCAACAAAACATCAAAATTCTAAGACCACCAAAAGTCGTTATGACAGAAGATGATTGAAAATAAATATGTGATCTTCACTGTTTCATGCTGATTTGAAAAACCTTCACAATTTTCTTCTGTCCTGTACGGATTTTTCATAGTGTAATTAGATGTATTTTCTTTTTATAGAGGAATTTTGTTAAGATTGTAAGCTTCGTACACAAAAACGACGTACTATTTATTTGGGCGACGTCGTTGGTCAAAACAAAAGCTTTATAATGTACAGGTTTGGCCAGATCCGAGACATTTTATATCAGACACTAAAAATGTCTTGCACGAACCGTTTGCAGACCCCATAAATATACAGGGAGTTCGGAAATTACCCTTACAAACTTGTGGAAGTTTTAGAGGGGAGGGAGTACATAATATTTTGAAAAGGATCGCACGTCCGGAAATGTACCGTTTCCAGTCAACGACAGTTTCATTTCACGTGTTTAGCTCATACACTTTTGCTTGAGATATTGAATCAGGCGTGACGCAGTATAATTATCAGGTAACAGCTCGAAAGGAAACAAAGCGGAACACCCATTTATCACTTAACCAAGTTTGTTTGTATTATCTCTTAAACATTACATTTTTACATTATTCTAAAAGAAAAAAGAGCCCAGCATATTGTACGTAAAGAACGTAATGTTTAAGTGTTAAGACAAACAAATCTGCTTAAGTGATAAACAGATGTTTTGTTATGTTCCTTTCGAATTGTTACCTAGTTATTGTACTATGTCACGCGTAATTCAGTTCCTCAAGCAAAAGTGGGTGAGTTAATCATCTGACTTGAAACCGTCATAGAACGGAAACGGTACGTTTCTGGACATGGATTCCTATTCAAAACACGTGTATTATGTACTCACTCCCATCTACAAGTCGTACAAGTTTGTAACGAGAATTTCCGAACACTCTGCACTGTTTCCATCACTACACACCAAACAGTTTTTGATGAAGCTGTTCGTAAGGGCTATTTCTCATGTTGAATCCTGCTTTAAATACTTCCCAGTTAAACATTCCATCAATTACGAATTTGAGACTACGGTGAATTTAGAGAACAAGGAACAAGGAATGCCTTCAGGACAGCTACTGAAAGCTTAATAGGAAATAACATAAATCCAAATAACGAGGACGTTGTCAAATCCTTCTCATAAAATTTCAAGAAGTTTGTTGTACATCACTGTGAAATTGCCATTCCAGTACTTCCAAAGTGTTGCTGCCTTAAAATTCTGGGACGTTGTAATAAAGAGCAAAAAATGTTTGCACCGAGAGGTTGAGGTAATGCCAAGGTGTCTGGAAGGAATATATGATGACCGACTATTGTTGGATGTTGAAGAGGGATTGTAACGACGAAGGTTCGGCTAGGAGATAAAAAATGATAAAGTTTGAAAATTAAACGTAGTGAAGTACTTACAGTCTGGCTTGGGAACTCCTCGTATTATTACTGTTATTATAACTAAAAATTAAACAATAATTATAAAAATATAGACATCGTATGAAATTCTGTTTTAATATTAATTCGTAATTCATTTAATCATTATAATATGTGATCTTATTCTGTGAAAAATTTTGATGTGGTAGAAAAAAATTAAATATTTTCTGAATCACCTTCACAAATTGATTCCGGGACACCAATTTTTCAGAGCATATCTGATAAAATATTAAAAGTATGTCTGAGTTAACTCAGGAAATACTAGGGGAGAAATAAATTTATCACCAGTGTATTTGCTGACTTAAATGCACCATTATAATTAATGTTACTGTTTTCGCCAAATAAAAGAGTTCCTATTCGAAAAATTTCTTAACTTCTTCCGTCTCAAAATGAGAACCCTTTAAATTTTATATGTACGAATGTATGGGAAGTGCACTTATATTTGTAAAATTTACGGTTTGCAATGTACGAATCAATCAGAGCCTCACAGCAACGGATTAAAAATGATTTTTCTTTCTTCTGTCCGCGAAGTTTGTGTACGATTCGTAAAATATCAGCACAGGTTATTAAGAGAATAGCTAAAATCTTATCTACGCACCATATGCTCAGACGTTCAATGGGTGACTTATAATAAACCGAACACTCAATCCCAGTGTGAAATGGTACCCGGCTTTCTCTGAAAAAGGCTTGAACAGTTCTCGTACTTATTTATGTACTGGGATGTCGTATGTGGAATTGTGTTAAAAAACAGCACCTATGACATCCATTGTACGTGAGACCGCAGTATCGTAATATTAGTGATTATATAAGAGGTGTTTTGAGATCATGTGCCTGATTCCTTAATTACTTATTGGTGGTACAATGCTCTAGACTTTTCAGAGTTTTAATTTAGTTGGGAAGTTCTTTCAGGATGTTGCAAATTTCATAAACATTGGAATTTTTTCTAACACCAGCAAATAAAGCAGTACTTCCGTACTGTGATAACATCCCCCACTTCTTAGCTGTTGAATAGACTAATACGGAAGGTACAGCTTTCTCCAACCCGCCAATCGGTTTAAATACCGCAGTGCTTTATTCGGAATTCTCCTATTAGATGTAGTTACCCATACTTTCTTTCTTCCGGTCTTTGAACTGACTAACAGAGCCACTTACAGCAGACCTACAGTTAACGCGAACAAAAAACTGCCAGAGTCGTAAGGGCCGACCAGGTATCGGACACCGATCGATTTGTAGTCTGCTACTTATCCAGTGACGCACCGAGCGGCACACGGACTACCAAGCAAACAAAAACAAAAGTCAAAGATATGCGGGAGAACGATTATGTCTGTACTACTAAGATACTTTTGACTTTACACACTCCTGGAAATGGAAAAAAGAACACATTGACACCGGTGTGTGAGACCCACCATACTTGCTCCGGACACTGCGAGAGGGCTGTACAAGCAATGATCACACGCACGCCACAGCGGACACACCAGGAACCGCGGTGTTGGCCGACGAATGGCGCTAGCTGCGCAGCATTTGTGCACCACCGCCGTCAGTGTCAGCCAGTTTGCCGTGGCATACGGAGCTCCATCGCAGTCTTTAACACTGGTAGCATGCCGCGACAGCGTGAACGTGAAACGTATGTGCAGTTGACGGACTTTGAGCGAGGGCGTATAGTGGGCATGCGAGAGGCCGGGTGGACGTACCGCCGAATTGCTCAACACGTGGGGCGTGAGGTCTCCACAGTACATCGATGTTGTCGCCAGTGGTCGGCGGAAGGTGCACGTGCCCGTCGACCTGGGACCGGACCGCAGCGACGCACGGATGCACGCCAAGACCGTAGGATCCTACGCAGTGCCGTAGGGGACCGCACCACCATTTCCCAGGAAATTAGGGACACTGTTCCTCCTGGGGTATCGGCGAGGACCATTCTCAACCGTCTCCATGAAGCTGGGCTAAGGTCCCGCACACCGTTAGGCCGTCTTCCGCTCACGCCCCAACATCGTGCAGCCCGCCTCCAGTGGTGTCGCGATAGGCGTGAATGGAGGGACGAATGGAGACGTGTCGTCTTCAGCGATGAGAATCGCTTCTGCCTTGGTGCCAATGATGGTCGTATGCGCGTTTGGCGCCGTGCAGGTGAGCGCCACAATCAGGACTGCATACGACCGAGGCACACAGGGCCAACACGCGGCATCATGGTGTGGGGAGCGATCTCCTACACTGGCCGTACACCTCTGGTGATCGTCGAGGGGACACTGAATAGTGCACGGTACATTCAAACCGTCATCGAACCCATCGTTCTACCATTCCTAGACCGGCAAGGGAACTTGCTGTTCCAACAGGACAATGCACGTCCGCATGTAACCCGTGCCACCCAACGTGATCTAGAAGGTGTAAGTCAACTACCCTGGCCAGCAAGATCTCCGGATCTGTCCCCCATTGAGCATGTTTGGGACTGGATGAAGCGTCGTCTCACGCGGTCTGCACGTCCAGCACGAACGCTGGTCCAACTGAGGAGCCAGGTGGATATGGCATGGCAAGACGTTCCACAGGAGTACATCCAGCATCTCTACGATCGTCTCCATGGGAGAATATCAGCCTGCATTGCTGCGAAAGGTGGATATATACTGTACTAGTGCCGAAATTGTGCATGCTCTGTTGCCTGTGTCTATGTGCCTGTGGTTCTGTCAGTGTGATCATGTGATGTATCTGACCCCAGGAATGTGTCAATAAAGTTTCCCCTTCCTGGGACAATGAATTCACGGTGTTCTTATTTCAATTTCCAGGAGTGTACTTCAAAAATTATAGTGGCATTAAGGCATGACAGACGCAGAAAATATTTTTATGTGGAATAAAGTTGAATATCATCCTGATCAAAACTGGGACAAAGAAGAGTCACCGACCGGTGATCTAAGTATCGGAAAAAAATTAAGAAATGTCTCGGGCCCAAATGAAATTTCGAAACCAATCTTCTTTCTTTTTCATTTTTGTGTGAAAACACATTGAATAAAAAGAAACTGAAAGCAACAAATCAGTTGTAAAGCTATAGAATCTAAAAGTCGAACTTACTGATATGGCCTGCTTTACCGATTGAGTAATCCAGAAAAGCTGGATCATCTGCCACACTTAAAAGTACTTTCTTTTCCCGGAATGGCAACTTCCATTGAAATGCGAATACCGTGTTTCATGTACAACAGAGAGAGAGATGGCTGAAATAAGTACTGGACTTGTAAATTACAGTGTTTTGTTTGTGATTCTAATGATCACGAGGGGGAAAAGCGTAAAGGAATTGGCAGATACCTAGTCATTATACGTATTTCTAAAGAATTTCAGTGACGACGCGTTCACCATGAGAACATGGTTGCACAATTCAGTGACCACGAACGAAATACTGTCAACTCTACTTTCTGTGCTGGGCAAAGTGTGGCGCTGAAAACTGCTTCCACGTCAAGGATTCTATCCAGCTAGCTCTCAGAAAAATACAGTCGCATTACCGTACTTCGGTAAACACGGGACGTAGGTGAGGCATGTAGTCAGGTTTTCATATCTGGATGACCAAAATGAGACATAAATGTGTTGTTGAACGGAATGGGCAAGATGCCTATACAGAGTTGTAAGTAAGGAAAGACAATGAAACTGGGATCAGAGAGAATATCAGCCATTACAGGAAAACCTACAATATAGTTCTTATATAACTGTATTATGTAATGTCTTTTAATACTGCTGTAATTGTTATTAGAATTGTTATATTCAGTTAGGTAAAAATCCAAGGAAAGTAAACATTTTTTTCATCTAGGAAAGAATGGGTATACAGTATGAACGAAAAGGAGAACTACGTGAACAAGAACCTGGAAGTGATAGACAAAGCCATCATCAGAAAAAAATAATAAATACACAGTCACTGAGCTCAAAATTCGTTGCTGGAAGCACAGAGACTTCTGATAGGAAATCTACAAAATTGAGAGACCGAGAAGACTTGAAATTCAAGTGCATCACCTTTTACACTGAGTATCGAATGATGAGCTAGACACATAACTTAGAACTGAGGAAAATACAGAAGCGTAGAGAAATCGGTACTTGCAAGGAAGTGCTTTTGTTTGATGGAGTAATTAGACCTTCTGTGTAGGTAAAAGTTGAGCGGGATGTGCTGCGGATAAATATATCTTTGAATATGCACTTTCACCGTCCTTCATGATGTTGAATTAAGAGAATTATAAGACCATCCACGGAGGGCTTCACGTGTTGCTAGCGGATGCGTTATGACAGCTGACATTCAAAACCAGCCGATCGATCCCGAAAAACTACACGCAGAACGGTTGTTACTTCTTGCTCACAGTTCGTCACAACAGGCACAAGATGGAATTAAATTAAAGTAAATCCTACAAATAAGACGGCAGACTGAAGCGTGACCCGTTTCTAGCACGATTGTAGGCCAGGAAGACCAAGGTGGCATCCTTAATTGATTAATACTGTATGGAGCATCACTGTAATCGCTACAGAATTTATGACAAAGAAAATATTGATTTACTTATTAGGTGCCCTTGCGGTCTAAGGAAAGGATCCTCTGATATTTTGTTTCCTCTTTGAAGATGATTATATTTCTTTTCTATTAACCGTGATTTCTCGCCAACAAAGAGCCTTGATGGTAGGCGACTAGCCGTGCAATGATATGACCTATGGCCAGCAGGCTCTCTGAATATGTTGTTGTTGTTGTTGTTGTTGTGGTCTTCAGTCCTGAGACTGGTTTTATGCAGCTCTCCATGCTACTCTATCCTGTGCAAGTTTCTTCATCTCCCAGTACCTACTGCAGCCTACATCCTTCTGAATCTGCTTAGTGTATTCATCTCTTGGTCTCCCTCTACGATTTTTACCCTCCACGCTGCCCTCCAGTACCAAATTGGTGATCCCTTGATGCCTCCAGAACATGTCCTACCAACTTCTTCTAGTCAAGTTGTGCCACAACCTCCCCTTCTCCCCAATTCTGTTCAATACCTCATCGTTAGTTATGTGATCTACCCATCTAATCTTCTGCATTCTTCTGTAGCACCACATTTCGAAAGCTTCTATTCTCTTCTTGTCTAAACTATTTATCGTCCCTGTTTCACTTCCATACATGGCTACACTCCATACAAATACTTTCAGAAATGACCTCCTGACAAATCTATACTCGATGTTAACAAATTTCTCTTCTTCAGAAACGCTTTCCTTGCCATTGCCAGTCTACATGTTATATCCTCCCTACTCCAACCATCATCAGTTATTTTGTTCCCCAAATAGCAAAACTCCTTCACTACTTTAAGTGTCTCATTTCCTAATCTAATTCCCTGTGCATCACCCGACTTAATTAGACTACATTCCATTATCTTCGTTTTGCTTTTGTTGATGTTCATCTTATACCCTCCTTTCAAGACACTGTCCATTCCGTTCAACTGCTCTTCCAAGTCCTTTGCTGTCTCTGACAGAATTACAGTGTCTTCGGCAAACCTTAAAGTTTTTATTTCTTCTCCATGGATTTTAATACCTACTCCGAACTTTTCTTTTGTTTCCTTTACTGCTTGCTCAATATACAGGTTAAATAGCATCGGGGAGAGGCTACAAACCTGTCTCACTCCCTTCCGAACTACTGCTTCCCTTTCATGTCCTTCGATTCTTATAATTGCCATCTAGTTTTTGTACAAATTGTAAATAGCCTTTCGCTCCCTGTATTTTACCCCTGCCACCTTCAGAATTTGAAAGAGTATTCCAGTCAACATTGTCAAAAGCTATCTACAAATGCTAGAAACGTAGATTTGCCATTCCTTAATCTTGCTTCTAAGATAAGTCGTAGGGTCAGTATTACCTCACGTGTTCCAACATTTCTACGGAATCCAAATTGATCTTCCCCGAGTCCAGCTTCTACCAGTTTTCCCATTCGTCTGTAAAGAATTCGCGTTAGTAACTTGCAGCTGTGACTTATTAAACTGATAGTTCGGTGATTTCGACATCTGTCAACACCTGCTTTCTTTGGGATTGGAATTATTACATTCTTCTTGAAGTCTGAGGGAATTTCGCCTGTCTCATACATCTTACTCACGAGATGGTAGAGTTTTATTAGGCCTGGCTCTCCCAAGGCTGTTAGTAGTTCTAATGGAATCTTGTCTACTCCCGGAGCCTTGTTTCGACTTAGGTCTTTCAGTGCTCTGTCAAACTCTTCACGCAGTATCATATCTCCCATTTCATCTTCATCTACCTCCTCTTCCATTTCCATAATATTGTCCTCAAGAACATCGCCCCTGTATAGACCCTCTATACACTCCTTCCACCTTTCTGCTTTCCCTTCTTTGACTAGAACTGGGTTTCCATCTGAGCTCTTAATATTCATGCAAGTGGTTTCTTTTCTCCAAAGGTCTCTTTAATTTTCCTGTTGGCAGTATCTATCTTACCTCTCTTAAGATAAGCCTCTACATCCTTACATTTGCCCTTTAGCCATCCTTGCTTAGCCGTTTTGCACTCCTGTCGATCTCATTTTTGAGACGTTTGTATTCCTTTTTGCCTGCTTCACTTACTGCATTTTTGTATTTTCTCCTCATCAAGTAAATTCACTATCTCTTCTGTTACCCAAGGATTTCTACTAGCCCTCGTCTTCTTACCTACTTGATCCTCTGCTGCCTTCACTATTTCATTCCTCAAAGCTACCCATTCTTCTTCTACTGTATTTCTTTCCCCCATTCCTGTCAATTGTTCCCTTATGCTCTCCCTGAAACTCTGTACAACCTCTGGTTCTTTCAGTTTATCCAGGTCCCATCTCCTTAAATTCCCACCTGAATATGTATTCTGTTGAATTTGGCTGAAATTCACTTTTAAGGCTATTACGACAAAGTCAGTACCTCCTCTGTGACCTAAGATCATCGAGAACATTTCAGTTTCGCGTACCGACAGCATACCAGTTGAAACTTCCTGATGGATTAAAACTGTGTGCCGGACCGATACTCGAACTCGGAACCTTTACCTTTCGCGGGCAAGTGTTCTACCAACTGAGCTACCAAAGCACGACTCACGCCCCGTCCTCACAACTTTACTTCCGCCAGTACCTCGTGTCCTACCTTCCGAACTTTACAGTTGGTAGAGCACTTGCCCGCGAAAGGCAAAGGTCCTGAGTTCGAGCATCGGTCCGGCAAACAGTTTTAATCCGCCAGGAATTTTCATATCAGTGCACACTTCACTGCAGAGTGAAAATCTCATTCTGGCAGCATACCAGTTAATAGAAAATCAATTAGTGTTAAAGTCACATCCCGTTATTTCACTTGTTTCTGGTCGTTAATGATAAGGAAATCTTCCCACTCACTTCATATACATAAGTATTACAGAGCATATGTTAAAGCAAATTTTAGCATGAACTTCCTCTCTTGCCCGGAGCTTCAACATTTTTATTGCTCAAATAAATATGTGATAAAAACAGAACGTTTGTGGGCTGCCTCAAATGCTATAATTTATTAGAAGAAAACGTACCATTCCCCAGGTATTAAGAACCACTACGCAGGTGTTGACTCAAGCATCCTATCTAAAGACACAGTCAGCATTTGACAAAGGGCAATAACGAAACGAAGTCTCTGGTGGACAGTGCACGCTGCATATGCTTGAATCAGCTTGCGGGCCTTAAAAAAAGAAAAAAAAATGCCAAATACCGCTGAGTCTACAGTATACAAAATTAACACACACATAAATCGAGTGGACGAAGGTCGCGATCACTCGGCAATTGCTAATTTTGAATGTAACATAGAAATTTATAAATGTAAGATTAAAAAAATGGTTCAAATGGCTCTTAGCACTATGGTACTTAACATCTGAGGTCATCAGTCCCCTAGAACTTAGAACTACTTAATCCTAACTAACACACATCCATGCCCGAGGCAGGATTCGAACGTGCGACCGTAGTGGTCGCGCGGTTCCAGACTGAAGCGCCTAGAACCGCTCGGCCACCAGGGCCGGCGATTAAAATGAAATAAAACCTACAGGTACTATTTTTAATGACTTTAAATGATGATTACGATAGAAGAAGTACCTTCAAGAATGCCGTTTATTACTAGTTATTGGTGCCCACGGTCGAGCAATTAAATAAAATGTAATCAAAATATCCACGGGTGTACTGCCGGTCTATAGTGCCCAACGAGCACAATACTTCGGCGATCAAACATGTTGCCATCATCAGGTGAACTGACGGACTGAGCTCTTGTGAACGCGCCGGCACGGAAATCCGTACGCTATGGCTGCTCAGAGGGAACTGGGTTCGGTCGCGGCGGCGGCGGATTTAAATACCCTCCGCCCGCGGCGCGCTCCCTCCGCCGTCCGCGCCCCGCGCCACGGTAGCGCGGTGGAACAGATTGCGAGATTGCTACGGCGTCTGAGATGACGTCGGTATGATGGCTCTGTCCGCCGTGGTTGTCACAACTAAGCGTTTGCTCGATATACTCTTGATTAACCTAATCGCTGGTTCCCAAGCCTTTCTAAGATTATAGGCACAGTCACGGTTTATGAGGTCGTCATTGGTACGAATTTCGATGGCCTCTCTAACAACCCTGTCCCAGTATCTCGACGTCTGTACCAGAATCCTCGTGCGGTCATACTCCATAGCGTGATTTTCCGACAAACAATGTTCAGCGACCGCCGACTTGCTCGGATACATCAGTCGAGTGTGCCTCTGGTGTTCACGGCATCGATCCTCGACGGTACGCATCGTCTGACCAATATACGACTTGCCAGATTGACACGGATTCTGGTACACGTCTGCCTTCCTCAAACCGAGCTCATCTTTGGCGCTCCCAACCAGTGCACGAGTTTTATTCGGAGGACAAAACACAGTTCCGACCCGGTGTTGCTTCAGAATACGGGCGATTTTCCCCAAGAGTGCGCCTGTGTATGGAATAAATGCAGTGCCTACCTCCTCCCTCGTGACTTCATCCATCTCAACAGGTTGTGATGCAGTGGTTGGGCGGAGAGCACGTTGGATCTGCCACTCTGAGTACCCATTTTTTCGAAATACAGTTCTCAGATGTTCCAATTCCTGGGGTAGACTCTCTGTGTCAGAGACAGTGCGCGCCCTATGTACAAGAGTTTTAAGTACCCCATTCCTCTGTGAAGGGTGGTGGCAGCTGTCTGCGTGCAAATACAGATCAGTGTGTGTTGTCTTTCGATACACCCCATGACCTAGGGTGCCGTCAACCCTTCTCCTGACCAAGACGTCAAGGAAAAGTAATTTACCCTCCGTTTCAGTCTCCATAGTGAATTTGATGTTGGGGTGTATGGAGTTTAGATGTGTAAGGAAGTCAAGGAGTTTATTCATACCATGTGGCCAGATGACGAACGTGTCGTCCACGTAACGGAAAAAGCAACTAGGTTTCCATTCGGATGACGACAGGGCTTCCTCCTCGAAGTTCTCCATGTACAAATTCGCTACCACCGGCGAGAGTGGGCTACCTATGGCGACTCCTTCCGTTTGTTCGTAGTATTCTCCATTAAAAAGAAAATACGTGGAAGTCAAGACATGCCTAAAAAGTTCAGTGGTATTCTCGTCAAACCTCTGACCAATCAACTCTAGCGACTCTCGCAGGGGTACCCTCGTAAACAAGGAAACGACGTCAAAACTCACCATGATATCTGACTCATCCAACCTGAAGCTATCAAGGCGTTTAACAAAATCCAAGGAATTACTGATGTGATGAGGGCATTTACCCACATAAGGACTTAATATTCCCGTCAGGTATTTGGCCGACAAATATGTAGGTGCCCTGATGTTGCTGACAATGGGGCGAAATGGTACCCCCTCTTTGTGAACCTTCGGGAGTCCATATAGTCTAGGCGGTACCGGACCTTGGGGTAACAATTTCTTAGCGTCACCCTCCGGTAAATCTGCGTCCTTGAGAAGAACCCTCGTCTTGTTCTCCACCTTCTTTGTAGGGTCAACGCTGATCTTCCGGTAGGAATCGTCATTTAGCAGGCTCTGCATAGGGCGCGCACTATCTCTGACACAGAGAGTCTACCCCAGGAATTGGAACATCTGAGAAATGTATTTCGAAAAAATGGGTACTCAGAGTGGCAGATCCAACGTGCTCTCCGCCCGACCACTGCATCACAACCTGTTGAGATGGATGAAGTCACGAGGGAGGAGGTAGGCTCTGCATTTATTCCATACACAGGCGCACTCTTGTGGAAAATCGCCCGTATTCTGAAGAAACACCGGGTCGGAACTGTGTTTTGTCCTCCGAATAAAACTCGTGCACTGGTTGGGAGCGCTAAAGATGAGCTCGGTTTGAGGAAGGCCGGCGTGTACCAGATTCCGTGTCAATGTGGCAAGTCGTATATTGGTCAGACGATGTGTACCGTCGAGGATCGATGCCGTGAACACCAGAGGCACACTCGACTGATGTATCCGAGCAAGTCGGCGGTCGCTGAACATTGTTTGTCGGAAAATCACGCTATGGAGTATGACCGCACGAGGATTCTGGTACAGACGTCGAGATACTGGGACAGCGTTGTTAGAGAGGCCATCTAAATTCGCACCAATGACGACCTCATAAACCGTGACTGTGGCTATAATCTTAGCAAGGCTTGGGAACCAGCGATTTGGTTAATCAAGAGTATATCGAGCAAACGCATAGTTGTGACGACCACGGCGGACAGAGCCATCATACCGACGTCATCTCAGACGCCGTCGCAATCTCGCAATCTGTTCCACCGCGCTACCGTGGCGCGGGGCGCGGACGGCGGAGGGAGCGCGCCGCGGGCGGAGGGTATTTAAATCGGCCGCCGCCGCGACCGAACCCAATTCCCCCTGAGCAGCCATAGCGTACGGATCTCCGTGCCGGCGCGTTCATAGGAGCTCAGTCCGTCAGTTCACCTGATGATGGCGACCTGTTTGATCGCCGAAATATTGTGCCCGTTGGACACTATAGACCGGCAGTACACCCGTGGATATTTTGATTATCAAATACGCCGGGAGAAACTCAAGAATCACAAATAAAATATAAGTTGAATAACAGGGAGACAATAGATTCCTACTTCATGTAATTAGTTATGAAGAACAACATAGCTCGCGAGATATTGACTTCTAAACGCATACTACGTCTTCACTGCAGAAGCCACGGAAATCTCACAAGTCGGCACTGCAAAGTATTTCTACCTCCGCGACCACGTGCAAACTGCTCAGCACTCTCCCGCTACCGTCCGTCGCGCCTTCCCGTCCAGCACCCTCTCAGTCCTTTGCGACCCGATGCTGCTCCCCCACTTCAATACAGTCTCTCCATTGACTTCGGCAGTCGCCGACACTAGTAACGGGCACCGTGACTGACTAGAGTGCTCCAAGCCAACGCACACTCGTGAACATTTTGAAACGCATGCGAAATACTCGATTTACATTTAAATAACCCGAAATTAAAGAAAATTTCTACGGTTGGACCATAAACACGCTCTAACATACATTATTAAATACATAAACAAATCAAATAAACATATATCAAAGGAATAGCCCAGTAGCCTAATGTGTCAGTGCTTTCTTGACCAATTTCTTCATGAATAGTATGTATCGGATATAAACATAGACATAGACGAATAAATATATTCATAAGCAAGCTGCTACCGTTTTTTCGTGTAACTGTGCAGTACTTATGGCTTGACACGATCAATAGTAATTGGCCACTTTGACCGCCAATAACTCACGTACTATTCAAGTCACATGCCTGTAATTCATACCCATTTAGGTATGCTTTCTAAAGACATATCGATCGACAAAATCGGATGAACCGTTTACATTTTGGAAATTCGTTGCTGGGTGTTGCTTGTATAATTTATCTTCAGATACTAAACTTTAAACTAGTTAAGATATTGAAAATCTGATTACACCGTCAGAATCATTATGCAAATACTGGTAATGTACATATTTCTTTTTAAGGTATCATGACCCCTCTGGCTATCATTAATTTCTACATGAGCTGTGAAATGTGGTTTCACAAAGTCTGCCGTCTTTGGCACCCCCGGTATACAAATCTCCCTCATCGCACAGTTCTCAACACAGCATCAACATGGAATTCCGAGCCACGCAGGTCGGCCTGGACCACGCCCCGGGGCTGCCCCTCTTCCTCCGTATAACGTTCGGCACCACGCGGTTGCTGACCAGCCCCTGCTTGTTGAGCGGCCCGTGTGGCCACGCCAACTCCGAACTTAGAATACTTTCAGGTCGCCACAACTCGCACGTTACCTCACAAGCTCTCATCGACACCGTTGCGAATTATACCGACAAACTGTGCAACGAGAATGCATTAAGTGAATGCACCGCTTCCAAAACTCAGTCGCAACTTTCATGATGAAAACAATGACAAAAGGCAACTATGACGACTACGACGACACTATTAACAGCCATACTTACAAGGGAACGTTCCCAAGTCTTAATAAATGAACCCGATGAAACTTTTCCGATGTTTATAGGTGCTAAATAATACAATACCTATTTTTTGTTTTTTTGCAGTTTCACTTTTAAGGGGTAACCACACCCTGACAGGTAACGTGGCATATTAGGTTTGGAGGAGGGAATATCATCTAATCTTTGATACATACAAAATCTTTCTCATATAAAATTTCATATTACATTAAGGTTTTTGGAAACTCTATACTCGAATTTTGTAATAATTTGAAATATTTCGAAATATCCCACCACCATTAATTAACTTTGAAAAATTAAATCTATTGTTTCAACATAAATTAAAGAAGCTTTCAAGTTACATACATCATTGAGCAATAAAACTGCTTTCTGGAACACTATTTTTGGAAAATAAACTGTACACAGTGTGGTGTCAGAGTATTTTCTGTATACCTAATTGAAATTCATTGTTTGTTTAGTTATTTATTTTATTCGTCTGTTTCATGTTTTAAGTTATTGTTTCATGATCTACATTCATTTTTGTTTTTTTCTGCTTTTTAGTTTACAGTACACGTACGGGTATTCCGTTGATTTGAAATAATAAGAAACTCATTATAACGACAGAGAATCATTACAGTGATGACAGTCTGTAAATAAATGCTTGAAACACGAAATTTCCTTACACCAAGCGCATAAAATGATCAAACTTTCTTCACATAGCGTACATGAGGGAGAACACAATAATAAACAAAAATTCAGCAGGATTCCAGATGGTCGCAGGTGATCCTCTAAATATCCTGATTTGTATCAGGCATATTTCAAATAAATTGGTAACTCTAGGTGAAAAGAATTGATTATGTACTAGTGACTACAGGGTAATTAATTTGTTTCTCAAATGGAGATAGTCATCAAAATAATTCAGAGTAACTAAATCTGACAATTTACTCACAGACTTTTTCTGACATCGAAAGGCCTATATATCTCGCGACTGCACCTGTGCCGTCGATCGCTTCGGGCTCACCAGATGAACAATTTCCTTGTCCTCAGGTACGATACCCTGTTCGGTTCTGTCACACTGACAGCCCAGTAAATCTAACAACAATACAAATTTTTCTCCTTCACTGGCGAAGAGGACATCTTTTGACCTAGTCACAGACGTTTGTTTTCCAGGTTTCGATGCTATCACACGGACATCTGGGGCTTCGAAATGGGATTTTAGAATTCACGATCGAAACTCGCCATTAGTTTCTTTTAAACTTGTGAATAGATCTCTGATCAGTGTAAAAAAAACATTCGTTTTGACCATCATACTTGTTCATGTGGTGGTCCTAACGGTCTCAACGTCACACGTACAGTCGTGACACGTATACGGCTTTCGATGTTGGAAGAACCTTCTGAGAAGATCTTCGGATCCAGTTCTGTTGAATGACTTGTTGTCAAACTCCATTTCAGAAAGAAAGTAATTAAGCTTCGGTCCCAAGTACATTATCAGGTCTTTTCTCCAATTCTTACAAATGTACTGAAAAAGACCTGATGAAAATTAGGATATTTAGAGGATCACTCGCGAAAGTTAGAAAACCTACTGCATTTTGCTTTTTTGTTGTGTTCTCTGTAATGTATATTACATGGAGACATTTTGATCATTTTATGAGCATGGTGTAAGGAAACGTTACGTTTTAAGCATTTATTTACAGACATTAATACTGTAATGGTTCTGTATCAATGAAAAGAATACATATATGTGAAATGGTAAACTAAAAAACAAAAAGAACAAAAATGAATGAAAAACGTAAAACAATAATTTAAAAAGCAAAATAAGTGTGAGTGATATCAATAACCGAACCAATAACGAATTTCAATTAGGTATGTTGAAAATATTCTGACAGCACACTGTGTGCAGTATATTTTCAAGAAATGGTGTTTCAGAATGCAGCTTTACTGCTCATTCATTTATGTAGATTGAGAGCTTCTTTAATTTATGCTGAAATAATAAATTTCATTTTATAAAATTAATATTGGTGGTGGTGTATTCTGTAACATCTCAAATTACTACAAAATCCGATTACACAGTTTCCAAGAACGTTGGTTATACGCCAAACTTTATATGAGAAACACAGTGTTGCGTATCCCTCCAAACTAAATGTTCCAAATCACTTCTTGGGGTGTGTTTTATCCCTTAAAACTGAAACTGGGCACAAACAAAAAGTAGGTATTGCATTATTTAGCCCTGTCTACACACCCACTTTATTGACACTTCAAACTCTTCCCTCATTAGAAGAAGTCGGAGTACGGGCTTCTTAGTAGTTTGTGGGAGACTGAGGATGGTTATGTTACTAACAAAAGTTTTATATATTTATTAAAAGTGACAGAATACCCTTCTGGCCAATCGTGTGGTCGAGAATATGCTTCCGTTGGCCCCATGTGAGGTAATTAGGTCTCTGTTACAGAAAACGAAACCACAACTCCTGGTGTAGGGATAGGGTCCTTCACTAGTAATGAAAACGTCCTGAATCCGAGCTCTGTCGCTACTTACGTTTGCTATAATAATCACTATCAAATGCGACCAAAGCCTTCCTATACAAGGACTCAACCTTGCTCTGCCAACGACCACGTTAATGGAGGGTGGAGGATCGGGCACAGGTTCAGTGCAGTTTCTTGTCCTTGAGGTAGAGAACTGATGGAACAGTCACCAATGTTCTACGGAATGAGGATGCAGGAGGCAACGGAAACCAGAGAATTAAAGGAACATGATGTCATATTGTGTATACAAAGAACATGTGGTCTGTGACTGAAAAAGTGTCATTGTGATCTCTCCATTGACAAAAAATTCCAGATTAATCCCAAATTCGGACCGACGAGTGGAATCGGTGAAGGGTGAGGTAACCATGAGAAAGAGACTGAGTAACCATCAAAAGGATGCCATAACATTCTTCGAGTCGAAGCGCAAAATGTCCGAAGATGAAATGTGACAGGAAAGGTACGAAATATGAAAACCGTAGTGCAGCCAAATGAAGTGATATGGAGAAAAGACGATTTTTGGTCAAATGAATACAGGATAATACTAATAGCAACAGAGAGAGGAAAAACTGAAGTAGCATTCGTTATGAGTAGGGACGTAGGACAGAGAGTGAGTTATTGCGAACAGTTCAGTGACAGGTTGTTGTTATCAGGATCGACAGAGAAGGAACACCTACTACAATAGTTTATGGACAAAACCGATGTGACAAGCAGAAGATGAAGTAATACAAAAAGTATATAAGGATATCGAATGGGTAATTCATTACGTAAAGGGATATGATAATCTGATAATAATGGGAGATTCGAACTGTGTAACCGAGCGAGGTGGCGCAGTGGTTAGCACACTGGACTCGCATTCGGGAGGACGACGGTTCAATCCCGCGTCTGGCCATCCTGATTTAGGTTTTCCGTGATTTCCCTAAATCGCTTCAGTCAAAATGCAGAGATGGTTCCTTAGAAAGGGCACGGCCGATTTCCTTCCCCATCCTTCCCTAATCCGAGCTTGTGCTCCGTCTCTAATGACCTCGTTGTCGACGGGACGTTAAACAGTAATCTCCTCCTCCTCGAACTGAGTGGCATGGTGAGGAGCGGAAGAACGAATAGCTGGAGAATGTGAACTTGGTAGTAGGAATGAGAGAGGAGAGAGACTAAATGAGTGCTGTCATAAATTCCGGATAGTAAAGTGAATACACATCTCGAAAAGCGAGAGACAGAGAGGTACAGTATAGTAGAAAAGTCCAGGAGCTACAGGAAGATTCTACTTGTTATTATATCATGGTCAGATGGAGATTCCGAAATCAGTTACTGGAGTCTAAGGCATACCCAGGATCAGACATACAGCTGGATCATAATTTAATAATGATGAAGAGCGGATGGAAGATTACGAAATGTGTTCGGAAAAATGTATGTGGAAATACTGGTGGTACCAAAGTGCTGAGGAATCACTAGATGCGTCTGAAGTTCTCTAAGGTTGTAAATACTGCTTCAATGTATACCACACAAGCCAGTTCAGTTGAAGAGGGACAGTCATCACTGGAAGGAGGAATTACTGAAGTTGAACGGGTACGTATACATTGAATGAAGATGTAACGTGACGGACTGAAGGTTTGTTTTGTCTTACTTCACGCCGAGTTCACGGATAGTAGTGAGCATGGAGCGAGAAGGGTGCGTAACTACATTTTCTAGCTCTCACCTGTCGCCCCTTGATATGAGAATTTTTCAAATGGACGCATATAAGCATGGGGATAGCCCCTGGCGGGAAAATCGCGAATTCTTAATCTGAAAGTAGTAAAGTTTCCGGAAGTGGTGCTAGAGAACACAACTCAAAATTATGTGGGCTGGTAAGACAAGAAATGATGTGATTCTCCGAAGAATCAGCGAAGAACGGATCATACGGAAACCTTGACTAGAATGGGGGCGTACGACGAACATATCACTTAGGACGGTGTGGCCCTGAATATGGAAGTTAATAGGAATATGAAAAAAGTGAGGAAGGTTTATCTGTTTAGCAAGAGTAATAGGCATATTTCAGACTACCTAACAGATCAAAACGAGAATTTCTGTTCCGGCACTGTCAATGTTGAGTCTTTATGGAAAAAGTTTAAAGCAATTGTAAAATGCGTTTTAGACAGGTACGTGCCGAGTAAAACTGTGAGGGATGGGAAAAACCCACCGTGGTTCAACAACAAAGTTAGAAAACTACTGCGAAAGCAAAGAGAGCTTCACTCCAAGTTTGAACGCTGCCAAAACCTCTCAGACAAACAGAACCTAAACGATGTCAAAGTTACCTTAAGGAGGGCTATGCGTGAAGCGTTCAGTGAATTCGAAAGTAAAATTCTGTGTACCGACTTGACAGAAAATCCTAGGAAGTTCTGGTCTTACGTCATATCAGTAAGCGGCTCGAAACAGCATATCCAGACACTCCGGGATGATGATGGCATTGAAACAGAGGATGAAACGCGTAAGCTGAAATACTAAACACCTTTTTTCAAAGCAGTTTCACATAGCAAGACCGCACGGCAGTTCCTTCTCTAAATCCTCGCACAAACGAAAAAATGGCTGACATCGAAATAAGTGTCCAAGGAATAGAAAAGCAACTGGAATCACTCAACAGAGGATAGTCCACTGGACCTGACGGGATATCAATTCGATTCTTCACAGAGTACGCGAAAGAACTTGCCCCCCTTCTAACAGCCGTGTACCGCAAATCTCTAGAGGAACGGAAGGTTCCAAATGATTGGAAAAGAGCACAGGTAGTCCCAGTCTTCAAGGAGGGTCGTCGAACAGATGCGCATAACTATAGACCTATATCTCTGACGTCGATCTGTTGTAGAATTTTAGAACATGTTTTTTGCTCGAGTATCCTGTCGTTTTTGGAAACCCAGAATCTACTCTGTAGGAATCAACATGGATTCCGGAAACAGCGATCGTGTGAGACCCAACTCACTTTATTTGTTCATGAGATCCAGAAAATATTAGATACAGGCTCCCAGTAGATGCTATTTTCCTTGACTTCTGGAAGGCGTTCGATACAGTTCCGCACTGTCGCCTGAAAACAGAGTACGAGCCTACGGAATATCAGACCAGCTGTGTGGCTGGATTGAAGAGTTTTTAGCAAACAGAACACAGCATGTTGTTATCAATGGAGAGACGTCTACAGACGTTAAAGTAACCTCTGACGTGCCACAGGGGAGTGTTATGGAACCATTGCTTTTCACAATATATATATATATATATATATATATATATATATATATATATATATATATATATATATATATATATATAAATGACCTAGTAGATAGTGTCGGAAGTTCCATGCGGCTTTTCGCTGACGATGCTGTAGTATACAGAGAAGTTGCAGCATTAGAAAATTGTAGCGAAATGCAGGAAGATCTGCCGCGGATATGCACTTGGAGCAGGGAGTGGCAACTGATCCTTAACGTAGACAAATGTAATGTATTGCGAATACATAGAAAGAACGATCCTTTATTGTATGATTATATGATAACAGAACAAACACTGGTAGCAGTTACTTCTGTAAAATATCAGGGAGTATGCGTGCGGAACGATTTGAAGTGGAATGATCATATAAAATTAATTGTTGGTAAGGCGGGTACCAGGTTGAGATTCATTGGGAGAGTCCTTAGAAAATGTAGTCCATCAACAAAGGAGGTGGCTTACAAAACACTCGTTCGACCTATACTTGAGTATTGCTCATCGGTGTGGGATCCGTACCAGATCGGGTTGACGGAGGAGATAGAGAAGATCCAAAGATGAGCGGCGCGTTTCGTCACAGGGTTATTTGGTAACCGTGATAGTGTTACGGAGATGTTTAGCAAACTCAAGTGGCAGTCTCTGCGAGAGAGGCGCTCTGCATCGCGGTGTAGCTTGCTCGCCAGATTTCGGGAGGGTGCGTTTCTGGATGAGGTAACGAATATATTGCTTCCCCCTACTTACACCTCCCGAGGAGATCACGAATCTAAAATTAGAGAGATTCGAGCGCTCAAGGAGGCTTTCAGACAGTCGTTCTTCCCGCGAACCATACGCGACTGGAACATAAAAGGGAGGTAATGACAGTGGCACGTAAAGTGCCCTCCGCCACACACCGTTGGGTGGCTTGCGGAGTGTAAATGTAGATGTAGATGTAAATCTGATGTTACCGGGCTATGGCAGCACCCAAGAGAGTGCCACTATTAACAGCACGACGTCGCCTGTGGCGCCTCTCCTGGGCTCGTGACAGTATTGCTTGGACCCTAGAGGACTGAAAAACAATGGCCTGGTCAATTGAGCCCTAATTTCAGTTGGTAAGAACTGATGGTATTGTTAGACCATGGCCCAGATCACACGAAGCCATAAGGCACTTTAAAAGTTGTTGTTGACTTCATACTTGAGTTGACTGTGTTTACATGACATAGACTGGGTGGTCTCGTCATATTGAAGCGACATCTGCTTGGAAATGGTTATGTCGGTCTCATCGCATTAGGGAAGAATGGGGAAGGAAGTCGGCCGTGCCCTTTCAAAGGAACCATCCTGGCATTTGTTTGGAGCGATTTAGGGAAATAACGGAAAACCTAAATCAGGATGGCCGGACGCGTGATTGAACCGTCGTCCTCCCGAATCCGAGTCCAGTGTCTAACCACTGCGCCACCTCCCTCGGTAAGAACATTCTGGACAGTTCAAATGAATGGTCTGACCACCCAGATCACCCAACATAAAAGCAATCGAATATTTATGGCTCATACTAGAGAAGCCATCTCGTGCACAAAATCCCGCACCGGTAATACTTCTGCAATTACGAAGGATTATGGAGGCAACATGGTTCAGTGTTTATACAGGGAACTTCCATCGACTTTTTGAACCCATGCCAGGTCGAGTTGTAGCATTACACTAGGAAGAAGGAGGTCCGACACTATATTATTAAGTTAATTCATCTTGCTTTCTAGTATAATTAATTTACCCTTGTTTTTAAATTGATTAATTTCGTCCCTGTTCCAATGAACGAAATTTATCGTTTATCAATGTATCTTCTTTTGAGTCTAATTTTTAGCAGTCGATTTTTCCGACCGGAGCAGTGAGGATTGAATTTTCAATGTGTAGCGAATAACTATCCCATTATCTGTTACTACAAAAATCTAATTTTTGTGGAGCTGCCGAATTAGAGGTCTCCTTTTTTTTCTTATGGAAATCCAGAGATTGAAAATTTAGTTAGTATAGATCTAGCTATTAAACAAACAACAAAAAATACAAATTTAATCCTTATCTCGTAAATTCGATTACCATTGTGCTCTTTTACTGCTTCTTCTTTTGGAAATTCATCTTTGCAATGTTTATCGATATCTATTTCACTTTCTGTGTAAGAATTGAAATCGTTTTTTCCAAATAACACTTATTAATTATCTTAAGTACCTTTTAATATATTCTCTCTAATGTGTTTATTTAACACATGCATCTTTTGGTTTATATTAAACTGTAATTTTTACACAACTATTTTTAAGTGAAATTAAATTCAAACATTCGACTTGGTATTCTTTATCTAATAGACTATTTAATTATTGTCTCTTATCTTGGTAATTCATTTTACTCTTGTAGAATAGGTCTGATATTTTAGTATTTCGTTCTTCCTCCATTTATTACTACAAATTTTTAAAAACATTTTATAAAACTCTGATTTATGGTAAGGAAATCTGTATTATTGTAGGTACCTAACTATTTAGATAACTAAAATTCCTCATGAATTTTCGTTTGTATTCCCAGCAGTAAATATTTAGTGTGTGGGGTGCCACTTTCTGGAAAATTAAAACCATATAAATTTGTCATTAAAATAAATAGTAAAATTTATTATTCCTAAAAATGGTGCACCTTGGGAAATAGATGTATTTATATAACTAAGAAGACTATGATAAAAGAATGGTTTCTGTGATTGTTTATTTACTTGGAATATAATGTTTACCATATTTATTGTGCAGAATTTGGAAATTTAATTTGTCCTTGTTTATATTTTTGGAGATTATTATATTTGTAAATATATAGCAAGTTTGCTTGGACTTAATTACTGATATCCACAATTAATCTTACAATTATAAACAAAATTACAAAATTATATAATTATTCTAGAGAAATTCGAAATAATTAAAATAGACACAATTCGACACATATGTATAGAAAATTACCTTTACTTTCCTTAATGTTGTAATGTCCAAATCAATTGGACTCAGTAATGTCCACCATTAAAATTAGATTTTTTAAAAACTGAATAACATAAATATTCCAGATAAATTTGTAAACAGTTAAATAGATAAGTTTACATTGACATGGTAAATCGCAACCTCTAAATAACTCTAGATAACATAAAAATATAATACAATTTAGGTGAAGGATATTTCCACACCTCTAATATGTACATAAAAAGTATGCAGTACACACTTATATTCCTTGATGTTTACTCAATGACATATTATTTTTGTCAATCTTAACATTAACCTAGTAATTTAGATACATTTTTCCATCCTGTATTTCTTTTTCTAACCAATTATTAGATACATAAGAGCTTTCTATATTTCTGAATTTAAAAATATATCATTTCCACTGTGTTTTAAGATGGTAATGTTGAAAATAATTGACTCTAATCATTCTTCTAGATCTCCTAGTCATTTACAGTTCCTTACTTTTATTTCCCCTATTATTTGAACCATTTTTATATTTTTGATTGTTTCTCTATTTCTCTTATTTGTACAATAAATTGTTTTTGTTTTCGAAAATTGGATCTACTTTAAAGTAAGTTAGTCTGGGTTAAGAACTTCCATTATAAGTTGAAATACTATCTGGTTTTATTTCCATAAGTGGTTCTTCCTGGGAATGTTGAAATATTTCTAATTCATACCTAGAATTATTATATAGAATGAAAACAAATTTTTCATTTTTTAAGATTATTGCAAATTTTTCTTAAGTACTATAAATTTATTTTTATCGGTATCTTTAACAATATACACAAATTTTTTACCATCTTGTACATCCAGTACACCTACATATGCTGACTTCTTTTTATCATTTAGCACAAAATCAAAAATTTTATAAGCTCTACTTGTTGGAAAAGCTATCCATTGTGAATTAAATTAATTTTTTATTTCTTCTTCCATTTCTCTTATTTTTCATTTCTTCTCCAAAATATATTTGTACTCTTCGTTTAAAGTTTTCGTTTCATCCAAACTTTCTAGTTTCCTTTGCTTTATAGGTATATTTTCTAATTCTTGCTCTCACTTTTTAGTGGATACTAAATACCCTACATTAATCAGCTTAAACCCTATTAATAGGATAAGGGAAGACTTTGCAGGAAATATTTATTCTTTTCTGAGATACAAATTGAATGATATTGTTTGATTTTATTAATCCTAATTCATCAGTATTTGTATTTTTTGTCATAGAAGAAATCAAGCTATGAGATTTTAAAAAATATTGTTCTCCAGCTTTAATAAAACAGTTTTCAATTACAGAAATTATATTATTTTTCGCTTCAAAAATTTCTATACCGTTAAAACTATTTACAGACAAAACTAATGTAACTAATTGTTCTCTTTTCACTTTATTTTCTGTTCCAATTGTTTTGTATTCCTGTTAATTTTTTAGTATTTTTATTACTGCGAGATACACATTGTAGAAGGTCATTAAAACAATACAACAACTATTTTGTAAGGAATCTCCCACACTTTAGCTACTGGAACAGAATAAAAAGGAACTTTCTAGAAACATTTGCTGTTGTTACTTATTGTTCCTAAACAATGTGTTAGTGAATCAAATTCTAGATCATTTTAGAAATCAGGATTATTATCATTATAAATTGTTGCCTCTAACCTTTTAATTACATTTTCCTTAGTTAATGAGGAACAAAACGTACCTCTTAATCTTCTGTCTGGACAATTTAAAAAATCTACAATGTGGTTACCAGTTTATTGCATATTTTTACTCTAAAAGTATAATTAATCCAAGTTAAACAGTCTTTTACAACAAAATTATCGTTGTCTATTTGATTTTTTATATACTTCTCATACACAAAAATAAAAATTATTCATAAAATATTTGCTCCCTTCTTCTTTGTCAAACGTACCTCCAAAGTCTGCTGCAGTGTTGCCACATCTCCCGCAGCATACACCTCGCCTGGACAATGGTACACTAGACTGCCCTCCTTCAGGCAGACCATGCAATCTCCTAGTACCCGGCTGCTATTCCATCCCACCCTTGTGTTGTGTCCCCAGAGGCAGAATATAGCCTGAACAAGTACATAGAAACAAAGTAGAGGTTTACACAGAATATTTACAGCATCGCTGCCAGACTGGCCACTATAAGCATAGATAGCCACAGGTCCAACCCGACTCTCGACTGACCTGGCACCCCCTCTCCCCCCCCCCCCCCCCAAACTTGCGAGAGACACAAACTATGGCACTGTGTAAATTCCAATACATCAACCACTTACATATCGCCACTCCCGGCTATGGCCTGCTCCCTTGCCCCATGCATAGCAATAACTTACAGCAGCACTGCAGTTCCCTGAATCGCTGTTGCTCCACTCCAAACAAATCGTAGTTGCAATATGCTGCTGCAGCTCAGAGCCACATTTGCTCTGTCTGGCCTACTGGCAGTGGCCCCAGACTTCATTGTCGAACCATCACTCTACTGAATTTTTAACAGAATTCCATTTTCCTACGACTAAGAGTAATACTATTGCACCATTAGGGTTCAAAAAAATCTTAGATGGTCAAGATGAAAAGAATTAGAAAAAAATTGTTCAAGGAATAGAACAGTTTTTATTTATTTACTTATGTTCACCTTTCATCTGAACTTGAAAGGCACTAAAATTTTAACACAAATTATTCTGTGAGAGAATGAATTTTTTTTGTTATGTGCACATTTAAAAAAAAATATTTTCTTATGTTCACTTTTTGTATGAAAATATAATTATTTTAAAATAGTTGAACACAGTAAGAAGAAATACTCGTTATTTATTAATTTTCTAAGTAATTTATACTAAATTGGCGTTTCTAGACGACAATAAGTGGATTTTGACCTAAAATTGGGAGTTTGTAGGATCTTTATGTACGTTTTAGATAACTTGGGCTAGTCCAAGTGTGAGCCAGGACTGAATCAAGTGAGCCAGAACCTGCATATATATCCTATTTATACACATGATGACAGGGAACGTACTCCACCTATTTGGAAATCCCAAACACTTCCACTGGATTGTCTCAGGCTACAGCGTCATTCATCGCTTCCAACGAGTTGGTGTCAGCCACCCACCGTTCAGTGTTGTCGCTCTTTACATCACCTTAAGCGTCGCTTGGCACTGGCTACAAAAATGTGCGGCATATGAGGAGCTGCTGTTGACACTTCATGATTATTCTTCTGCTGCTGCCTGACTGAGCACGACTGAGGTCCCAGAACTGCTGCGCCTCCCCTATATCCCCTCCAATGATGTCACCAGATATGGTCGTCCGACTGGCTCAAATCTAACACGTGACTGGATTGAGGGCTCTTATTGGTTTCTACCAATTTCCCTCACCATCTTGGATTACATCACGGTATGCACATCAGTGCTCTCTGGTGGTGGTACTGTGTAGACCCGGACCTCATGGTGAACACACTGTTTCCCGACATCTTGGATAACAGTACTTGCCTCATCAGCTGATGCCATGGCTGCCATCTTGGATTATGTCACAGACTAGACGACAGCACCCTCCGGTGGCAGTAATGTGTACTAGGTCAGTTGGAGTTCCGACCTTGTGGTGAACACAATGGATGGCTGTGCTACATCAAATTGTTTAAATAAACATTCCATGCAAAATAATAATGATTTATATCCAGCAGAAGCTGAGTCTACCCCCACCAATCCCTAGGAAGAGGTAGCGGCTGGGTGACTTAGGTTAGGAGAGGTAGCCCAAGTGCCTTTTCGTTCCTGCCATTTTCTTAGGTTAGTAGAGATAACCCAAGTGACCTCCCTTTACTGCCAAAATTCAAACTTCACGCCAATCTGTAGGAAGAGGTGGCGGTCGGATTACTTGGGTTAATGGAGGTAGCCCAACTGCCCTTCATTTCCCATCATTTTTCTTACGTTAGTAGAGTGTACATTATCCTGATGTAATTGGAACTTCCCTCCATTTTCTGGGGGAGGGGTTTAAGGTTAATGGAAGTGGCCCAATTGACCTATCTTCCACCAAAATTCAATCTTCCCACCAAAAGCCGCCATCTTGGATAATGGTACTTTGTGCTGATTCCCCTTTGTCCCAATACTCGTATTTACAGGAGGTCTCCTTGGTTTTGATTTAGCTCTATTGTTCTTCCACGGTTTCACTGCACAGTCATGTTACCAACAAAAGATGTGAGTTGAAATGTCAATGACCGATTTGTTACTCAACTGGCATCCTCTGACTAGTCCCTTAAATCTCCCTACCTCCTCTTACCTTGTAGGGTTCATATCTTGTGACCTCTAATGGTCAATTCCGCATGACGTGGGGATGTTCGGATACTTTTGATAAGACAGAGAGTGTAGAAATGTCAAAACAGCCTTGGATGAAGTTAAAAGCGACCTAAAAAGTGAAATAAGCATTCTACTGTTAAGCACAGTAAGGAGAAAGGATAGGTGAAAATAATACGATGAAAGATATTATAAGTGAAAGTACTTGTCCCAAGACGCTACAGAACAAGAAATGAGAGTTAATATGCGAGATACAGGGCATCCAGCACTTCAGAGTTTCAAAGAGATTTGGAAGACACATGATCAAATAAAACAAATGATAGATAATATTTCTACGAAATTTTTCAAATCATTGGTGAATATGGCAACCAAACAACTATTCTAGCTGTTGAATATAAGCAATGACACTGGATACACACCATAAGAGTTTTGGAAAAATGTTATGCCGGCTGCGGTGGCCGAGTGGTTCTAGGCCCTACAGTCTGTAATCGCGCGACAGCTACGGTTCGAATCCTGCCTCGGGCATGGATGTGTGTGACGTCCTTAGGTTAGTTAGGTGTAAGTAGTTCTAAGTTCTAGGGGACTGATGACCATAGAAGTTAAGTCCCATAGTGCTCAGAGCCATTTGAACCATTGTTTTGGAAAAAGGTTGTCCATACAATTCTGGGTATAGCAAGAGCAGATAAGCGCGAGAAGCATCGCGTTATTGCTTAGAGGAATCTAAGTTTCTGACAAGTGAAACCTATGGAAGAATGAAAAAGAAAAGGTAGTTTGGTGTTACGCTAAAAATGGAAGGAACACATCAGAAAAATCAAGACACTTTTATAGGCTTGAAAATCTAGTAAAACTGATCGACAATGTAAACTGATGCAAGGTAGGAAAATGGAAGGAAGGCTTACAAAAAGTCAAGATACGTTTATAGGACTGTCGACCTGGAAAAGCGGTCATCAATGAAACATGGTGCAAGGTGTTCGAAATACTGAGAAAAATAGGAGTACGCTATAGAGAAAGAGGGCAATATAGTATGTAAAAGAACCAAGAGAGAACAATAAGAGTTTAAGACTAAGAACGAAGTTCTCAGATAACAAAGGGTATCAGAAAGGGATGAAAGTCTTTCGCTCCTACTGACCAGTCCATACATAGAAGAAATGATGATGGAAATTAAACAAAATTTCAAGAGTGCGCCTAAAATTCAGGGTGACAGGGCATGAATGATAGGATTTGCAGATTATATTACTACACACAGCGAATGAGAAGAATTACAGAATGGCTGAATAGAATCAATGGCCTAATGAATATAGATCATGAACTGAGAGTAAAGTGAAGAATGTCTAAAGTAATGAGTGGTAGAATTCATAAGATTAACTATAAACTCTTCATCAGTTTTGGTGACCAGAAAGTTTAGGAATCCTGTTGCCTTAGAAGCAAAATTACACTTGACGGACGAAGCAAGGAGGCCAAAAGGAGACTGGCGCGGGAGAGTAGGGCATTCCTTGCCAAAGAGAAGTCCACTGATATCTAAGTATGCCTGTGTTTGATAGAGAAATTGCTGAGAATTTGTGTTTGTGGTAGAGAATTGTATGTTAATAAATCTTGGATTGCAGGAAAACCGGCACAGTGGTGCCACAGAAGAGTAATGGAAATTAGGTGGAGTTATAAGGTAAGGAATGAATTGATTCTCCAAAGAGTCGGCGAAGAATGAAACATGAGGAAACCTTGACTAGAGTAAGGGACAGGATATAGAACATGTGTCACGACCTCAGAGAATCCCGCCATAGTACTAGAGGAAGGTGTCGAAGGTAAAAATTGTATGGAAAGACACAGCTTGGAATACATGCAGCAAATAATTGTGAACGTGAGATTCAAGGCTAAGAGAGGAATTCGCGTCGGGCCGCAGCAAACCAGTATGAAGAATAATTTCCTTAAGCAAAATATGGACAACGAAACTGGTCGCTATCGTTCACTAATTTCTGATCGCATCCGCTACTCTACGAGTATGAGTCGATTACTTAGATACGTGCAGGCTAACAATTCCTTTCTTTCTGAAATAGGTTCCAAGTCAGAACTTTTGACTAAATAATGTGAAAAACCGCAAGCCAAAAATTCTCTCTCAATGAAAGACATGTTGAATATAATTTTTTGGGTCTAGCTTTAGGTAAACATTTCAAAAACGAAACTGCAAATATCTGCTGAAACACCAGAAAAAATGCGCCAGACATCACATAACAGAGATACCCGATGCAACTCTTAGAATTTTCTTTGGTACACTTTTTATTCTTATCAGTGTATCACTAATCATCAAATACTGACTGCAATTTGTGCTCCCAATATTAATTTTAAACTGCCCTGTGTTTCACAGTTTATTATATTACCGTAATGTTGATCTCGTAAAATCAAAATTCGTTAAATATAGGCGAAAAACTGAGTATCTCTTGTATCACACATTGACAAAAAAAAATCGGTACACCAAATAATAATTAGTGTAGAGGAATGAGCTTACGGGAAAACAGAATACATTTGTCTAGGAAACATTTTTAAGTGCTTAGCACTGGAAGACCAAAGGAGGATTTAAGCGCGAGATAAGATGCTTCAAATGTGAAATGCTAGTAACGTACATTAATAACCTGTGTAGCGTTCAGAATGTTGAATGAAAGTATGCAAACGTGTATGCATTGTGCATTACAAATGCCGGATGTGAATATTTGGGATGGAGCTACATGCCTTCTCCACTTGGTCAATACAAGGACTGCAGTTGTGAAATTTGTTGTCTGATGATGTACCACATGTTTTCAATTGAGGAGATATCCGGTGATCGAGCAGGCCGTTCCGTAGCTCGTTGTGTAGCGGCTAGCGTTGCTATCCCTGGATCAAGAGGTCCAGGGTTCGATTCCCTGACGCGTTTGGAATATTCTCTGCCCGGGGATTGGTTGTTCGTGTTGTCCTCATCATTTCATCATCATTCATGAAAGGGTCTCGACTGGACTGTGTGCAGACTGGGAATTTGTACGGGCGTTGATGACCGCGTAATTGAGCGCCCCACATACCAAACATCATCTTCATCATCATCGAGCAGGCCAAGGCTACATGTCGGCACTCCATAGAGCATGTCGGATTGCAGTAGAAGCATGTAGGCGATCATTCTCCTAGTGGAAAACAGCTGGAATGCTGTTCATGAATGGCAGCACAACAGACCTAAACACCAAATGGACGTACGAGTTTGCAGTCAGAGAGTGTGATATCATCACGAGAGCGCTCCTTCTGTCATATGTTGTGGCACCCCACACCATAACCCCAGGTGTAGGTCCCTTGTGTCTAGCAAGCAGAGAGGTTGGTTGCAGGCCCTGGAGTGGTCTCTTTCTGACCAACACTAGGCCATCACTGGCACCGAGGCTGTTCCAACTTTCATCAGAAAACGCAAGAGATTTCCTCTCTGCCACAATGAGCTCTTGATGCTACTGGAGTCGCAAATGGCAGAGTTTTGGGATCAGTGGAATGCATGCATTAGAGCCATATTGTCTAACACGATTATCTTCCCTCTCGGTAGTGCTGCGTGTCCGTCCGGAGTCCAGTCTTCTTGTGACCGAACATTCTCTTGACACTCGCATCCGGCAGTCACATACAATGCCTACATTCCTGCCGATTCTTTCTGCAGTATCGCAGAATGGACATCCTGCTTCTCGTAGTTCTATTATAAGACTCCATTCATACTCAGTGAGGTGTTGATAATGGCGTCTTTGTCGACTTAAATGCGTTCTTGACTGACAGCAGCTCACTCCATCCAGTCTCAAAGATAACCATAGCTCTCCAACTTCATAGCGTTTATTTAAAGCAAACCTGATTTGCGTC
Organism: Schistocerca gregaria; assembly: GCF_023897955.1. Classification (NCBI taxonomy): domain Eukaryota; kingdom Metazoa; phylum Arthropoda; class Insecta; order Orthoptera; family Acrididae; genus Schistocerca; species Schistocerca gregaria. Next base: position 504,014,580 of record NC_064922.1, on the reverse strand, counting down.
CTCATAGTGGCGTTACTAGCATCACTATTAAGCGACAGGAGGGAAATTTGAATACATATCGTCTTTCAGATATAGAAACAGGCCTACTGACCTTCGTTTACGTAGCACAACCCCTTCTTGGTGTTGCGATTGTTTTACCGTCAGTGTAGTTTCAGATGCTCTACACAAGTGAATATCTCAGACCTTGCTATTCCATTGTTATGGTTCCTCATCGGAAATAATTTTCAGAACATTTTAAACGAAATAATTTGTTTCTCAAAGTGATAGTTGCTTGTCTGTGACAATGTCTAAGTCTAAAGTAATTTAGGTATGAAGCTATAAATATTACCACGATAGCTTAAAGTTCCATAATTAATTACTGGTAGGTAAGTAGGCACCACAGTTTGAAAACGTGCCAACAAACTAGAAATTTATTTTGTACCTTTATTTTTGTGAGATGGTAATTAGAAGTTTTAAGCACAAGATAGTTTTTCAAGCGTCTAAATATCTATGACGTCATAACTCCTGATCCATGCGTGGTAAAAAGAAACAGTTTTGCCAGTATATTCAGTCTTAGTTGTGTATACTTTCTACCAACTGTGCTGCGAATGCATTCGCTAACAAAGATGTAATAAATTAAAACGTCAAACTTGGTGGTGGTGTTTCACTACATGGACAGGAAAATGTAATAAGCGATAAACTCTGTTCTTATGATCAATTTGTGCAAAGGTTTGAAATTATGTGTAAAATTTGTTAGAAGTCGTTAAGTGCACTCATTCTCAAATACTGGATGCCTGAAGTCCTTGTATTTCGACGCCATCGGTTAGGCTGCCTCTAGGAAAACAAAAAGTATCTAACAGTAATTTATTGTTATTGTATTAAATTATACCTCTGAATGAGTAGATTGTGAAAGCATTTTAAACTTTTAAATTCGGTTAGTAATTACGTGAAGTATTCACAGCAACATTTTTATTGCCCCTGGAAGCTGTTAGATAAGCAGCCTGAAACTGGTAATCGGTTTCGGGTTCCAGGATAGTAGCTTAGCTGTTAGTAATACAGTTGGTGTTATCTTACGTGGTTGGAATAGGCAAGTCGCCGTGATCTGACTTGCCATTCTCCGCGATCTCTTTAATCCGATAAGGTCGGTATCTCCTGTCGTTATACGGGCTAAATACAAGACAGAGGAAGTTAAATGTATCCCAGTTTAGATTTCATATGTCACTAGTTTCTAGGCATGTCTTATTAGTTACTGGTAACGGAGTAGCCATTCTTCCAGTGAACCCCCTAGAATAAAGCTCCGTGACCTGCCACTTACCGTGATTTAGACCAATGTCCTTAACATCGGTTTACTGTAGAATCTTTGAACATATTCTCAGTCAGAGTATAATAAATTTTGTGGAGGCCGGGAAGCTTATGTCCACGAATCAGCATGGTCTTAAAAAGCATCTCCCGTGTGAAACTCAGCTTCCACTTTTCTCACATGTTATACTGCGAGCTATGAATGAACGGAACAGATAGATTCAGTAGTTTTATATTTGCAGAAAGCGTTTGATACGGTGCCCCACTGTAGGCTGTTAAAGAAGATACGAGCATAGGGAATAAGTTCACAGATACGTGAGTGGCTCCAAGACTTTTCAGGTTATGGAACCCAGTATTTTATTCTCGTCAGGTGGAGATAAGGGTTCATCAGGAGTGACCCAGAGATGTGTAATAGGACCGTTTTTATACTCTATATACATAAATGGTTTGGCGGACAGGGTGGGCAGCAATCTGTGATAGTTTGCCGATAATGCTGTAGTGTGCGGTAAGGTGTCGAAGAGACTGACTGTAGCAGGATACAAGATGAGTTCGACAAAAATTTTAGTTGGTGTGATGAATGGCAGATAGCTCTAAATGTGAGAAAATGTAAGATAATTCGGATGAATAGGAAAAGCAAACCCGTAATGTTCGGATACAGCAATAGCAGCATCTCGCTAGAAACAGTCGCGTCATTTAAATATCTGGGTTTAGTGTGGCAGAGCGATATGAAATGAAACGAGTACGTGAGGACTGTGGTAGGAAACGTGAATGGTGGACTTTTGTGTATTGGGAGAATTCTAGGACAGTGTGGTTCACCTTTGAAGGAGACCGCATATATGACGCTAGAGCGGTCTACTCATGAGTTTACGGAGATGCTTCGGGAACTCAAATGCAGTCCCTGGAGGGAAGGCGGAATTCCTTTAGAGGAAAACTTTCGAGAAAACTTAGAGACCTGTCATATGAAGCTGTCTCGGGAAGTATTTTTTGTCTCCAACAAACATTGCACGTAAATACGACAAAGATAAGATACGAGACATTAGGGATCATACGGGGGGACATAGACAGTTGTTTTTGTCTCGGTCTGTTTGCCAGTGGAAGAGGGAAGGAAATCACTTATAGCGGTACGTGCCGTAAGGTGGATTCCGAAGTATCTACACTACTGACCATTAAAATTGCTACGCCACGAAGATGACGTGCTACAGAATGAAAATTTAACCGACAGGAAGAAGATGCTGTGATATACAAATGATTAGATTTTCAGAGCATTCACACAACGTTGGTGCCGGTGGCGACACATAAAACGTGCTGACATGAGAAAAGTTTCCAACCGATTTCTCACACACAAACAGTAGTTGACCGGCGTTGCCTCGAAAAACGTTGTAGTGATGGCTCGTGTAAGGAGAAATGCGTACCATCACGTTTCCGACTTTCATAAGGGTCGGATTGTAGCCTATAGCGATTGCGGTTTTTCGTATCGCGACATTGCTGTTCGCGTTGGTCGAGATCCAATCACTGTTAGCGGGATATGGAATCGGTCGGTACAGGAGGGCAATACGGAACGCCGTGCTGGATTTCAACGTCCTCGTATCACTAGCAGTCGAGATGAAAGGCATCTTATTCGCATGACTGTAACGGATCGTGCAGCCACGTCTCCTTCCCTGAGTCTACAGTTGAGGACGTTTGCAAGACAACAACCATCTGCACGAACAGTTCGACGACGTTTGCAGCAGCATGTACTATCAGCTCGGAGACCATGGCAGCGGTTACCCTTGACGCTGCATCACAGACAGGAGCGCCTGCGATGGTGTACTCAACGACGAACCTGGGTGCACGAATGGCAAAACGTCATTTTTCCGGATGAATCCAAGTTCTGTTTACAGTATCATGATGGTCGCATCCGTGTTTGGCGGCATCGCGGTGAACGTACATTGGAAGCGTGTATTCGTCATCACCATACTGGCGTATCACCCGGCGTGATGATATTGGGTGCCATTAGTTACACGTCTCGGTCACCTCTTGTTCGCATTGCTAGCATTTTGAACAGTGGACGTTACATTTCGGATGTGTTACGACGCGTGGCTCTACCCTTCATTCGATCCCTGCGAAACCCTACATTTCAGCAGTATAATGCACGACCGCATGTTGCAGGTTCTGTACGGGCCTTTCTGGATACAGAAAATGTTCGACTGCTGTCCTGGCCAGCACATTCTCCAGATCTCTCACAAACTGAAAACGTCTGGTCAATGGTGTCCGAGCAACTGGCTCGTCACAATGCGCCAGTCACTACTCTTGATGAACTGTGGTATCGTGTTGAAGCTGCATGGGCAGCTGTACCTGTACACGCCATCCAACCTTGCAAGCTCTGTTTGACTCAATGCCCAGGCGTACCAAGGCCGTTATTAGGTCAGAGGTGGTTGTTCTGGGTACTGATTTATGAGGATCTAGGCACCCATATTGCGTGAAAATGTCATCACATGTCAGTTCTAGTATAATATATTTGTCCAATGAATACCTGTTTATCATCTCCATTTCTTCTTGGTGTAGCAATTTTAATGGCCAGTAGTGTATGTATATGTAGAAGAGCCGTAACGTATCTGGGCCCAGCGGAAATACCCTACATTCTCGACGGCACACGCGCGCAGTAAAATTCGCTATTAAAGCGCGGAGCGCTCCGCCGCTAACGTACTCTACGCTGAAAGCCGGCCTGTGTCGGGGTGTCACTGCGCGGTCCTGGCCGCCCACGCGCGCCGCCGCGGGGCGTGGGAACGGCGGCGGCGGCGGCGGCCGGTGACATCACGCCTGCCGCCCGCCACGCCACGCCACAGTCCCGTCCGCGCGATTAATCTCGCGCCGCTCCGCAGCCGCCTCCCAACGGACACCGCGACGGGGTCCCCCCACCCTCCTGTCCGCTAATGCCGTGTCCGACCACCTGCCGACTACCTTCGGCCGCTGTCACTGCGGACGCCTCGGTCAAGTTTCTTCTCCGGTCACTGTGGCGCAACTAGTCACTTTACGACAGAACGGTGAAAAGTTCTCGGTCTCTGTTCATTTTTCACGTAATAAATCCTCTTGCCCTGTTCTCGTATCAAGCACGAAGACAGGTTTGATGCAGCTTGTAATGACCGAACCGTGAAACAGGCAGAGAGAAAAGGAACTTTATGAACACTAAAAAATGGGAAGAGCACCGGACCATCCGTCTAATTTTCATGCAGCTAAAGTCTTGCTGAGAGTGTTGAATAGAAGGCTATATGGCAAGCTGGATAGAGGGATTGCAAAAGAGCAGTTTGTATTTAGAAGAACAAAAGAAACAAGAGATGCTATTCACATGGTTCTGAGCACTATGGGACTTAACTTCTGATATCGTCAGTTCCCTAGAACTTAGAACTTCTTAAACCTAACTAACCTAAAGACATCACACACATCCATGCCCGAGACAGGATTCGAACCTGCGACCGGGGCGGTCGCGCGGTTCCAGACTGTAGCGCCTAGAACCGCTCTGCCACTCCGGTCGACAAGAGTGCTATTGACCTGTTAAGAACTATAGAGGAAAGATATGTGAAAAAAGGTAGACAATTTTGCTGTTTTTATAGATTTAGAAAATGCTTTTGAAAAAGTTCAGTGGAACAAGCTGATGAATATTTGGAAGAGGAAAGGAGTAGATTGGAAAGAGAGACGACTGATACAGAATCTACAGGGTGACCAAAAAGTCAGTATAAATTTGAAAACTGAATAAATCGCAGAATAATGTAGTCAGAGAGGTACAAATTGGCACACATGCTTGGAATGACTTGGGGTTTTACTAGAACCAAAAAAATACAAAATTTAAAAAATATCCGACAGATAGCGCTTTATCTGATCAGAAAAGCAATAATTAGCATAACAAAGTAAGACAAAGCAAAGATGATGTTCTTTGCAGGAACAAAACCAGAATCACGCACTTCCTCGAAGAAAAAAGGCCCGATAACGGTACATGTGGTAAGTCCAACACATACCGTGACTTTCTCGTAGTGCAGTGGAGTTTCCACGACAGTTCTAGGATTTTAGGTGGCCCAAATTCTGCAATTGTGGGCGTTGACAGACCCTCGGAGCGTGAAATTAGCTTCGTCGGTCCACAGCACGTTACTCAACCAATCGTTATCTTCCTCCATCTTTTGAAACACCCACACCCTAAATGCCCTCAGCTTCCCCAAAATCGCCAAGTAACAGTTCATGATGCTGATGGATTTTGTGCGGATAGTATCGGAGGGTACGCCTAAGTACCATCCAAACAGTAGTGTATGGAATGCCAATGCGACGTGTGACTGCACGAGCGCTGACTTCCCCGTGCGTAGATGAACCCGCTACAGTCTCCATTTCTTCCTGAACTGTTTCAGCAGCATTACGCTTTGTGCTCGGTCGGCCACTACGGGGTCTATCGTCTAAACAACCCGTGGCTTCGAGCTTCTAAATCATTCTCGCCACAGCTGCACTTGTCAACGGACGTTTACCTGTTCGAATCCCCTTCCTATAGCGATAGGATCGAAACGCTGAACGAGCACATTCCCCATTCTGATTATACACCTTCACTAAAAGCCCCTTTTCAGGTAACGTCAACATACTGCGACTGCTGGCGCATCTGATTCTCTCTCTCATTACAGCTCCTTTTATACACGATTGTCACGCGCAGTCACTGACGTTTTGCTGTCCAGCGCCATCTGTCGGACATTTTGTGAACTTTTTTTCGGTTCTAATAAAACCTCATGTCATTCCAAGCATGTGTGTCAATTTTTACCTCTCTATCTACATTATTTCGTGGTTTATTAAGTTTTCAAATTTATACTGACTTTTTGATCACCCGGTATATTTACACCAGAAAGCAAGGATAAGGATTGGAAATGAAATGTCAGAAGGAAGCAACACTGGACGAGGTGTTAGACAAGGTTTTTGCCTTTCTCCGCTGTTGTTTAGCGTATACCTTGAAGAGATCATTGTGAAAAGCTAAGATGGGAAAGAGGAATATGTATTGGTGGAAAGAGATTAGAATGTACAAGATTTGGTGATGACATGGTATTAGTGGCAGAAAGTGAACGGACACTGGATAACACGTTGAAAGATCTGAATAACGCTTATGTTGAATATGAGATGCAAATAAAGACAGCAAAAACAAAGAGTATAGTCATCTGTACAAGACGCAGACTGTCCAATATTAAAATAGGACAATCTACCATTAGCCAAGTAAGTACATTTAAGTATCTGGGAACCACAACAACTGAAGACTTGAGATGTCACCAGGAGGTGAAAACTCGAATTGCTATAGCGAAGGAGGCATTCAACAGAAAGAGGAGACTCTTATGTGGGATATTATAAAAAGGATTAAGGAAAAGGCTTGGCAAATGTTTTGTCTGGAGTGTGGCACTATATGGGGATGAGAGGATGAAAAAAGGTTAGAAGCAATTGAGATGTGGATGTGGAGGAGAATGGAGAGAATAAGCTGGACGGAAAGAGTGAGTAAGGAAAGAGTATTGGAAAAGGTTGGTGAGAGAAGATATCTACTGAAGTTTGTAAGAGAACGGAAACAGGACTGGTTGGGAAATTCATTGAGAAGGGAGTGCTTGCTAGCAGATGCTTTGGAAGGATTGGTTTGTGGGACAAGACTGAGAGGAAGAAGGAGATACAAGATGGTAGATGACATAAAGGGAAGAGGAAATTATGCAGACCTGAAGAGGATGGCAGAAGACTGGACAGCCTGGAGAACTACCATGTGAATACCTGTCTTTTGGCAGAACACTGATGATGATGATATGAACAATAGCTGTAAGCTTTGTAACTTCGGTTGAGGCGTACAGTGCAACTCGTCCAGTAAGTGGTCATTCTCATTGAGAAACCGCTGATTTCACGCTCACTGATGGCGAACGATGGCGAACTGGAGGTAAAGAGTGACGCAGTCATCTACCGACCGTAGGCAAACAGACTCAAAACCTGAATGTACGGGTCCTCAAACGTCAAGCAAGACACAGTCCAGCGAGAAGAGTTCGAGACCGAGAAGAGTCACATCGAGCAGCTTCGGATGACCAATAACCTACAGCAAGTCCTACGTAAGTGAGCATTATCTTCAGTTAAGGTTCTACTCTAAGATAGGCCTTGGGTTATTGGTTTCCATTGTACGTTTTGCCAAATGTGCCTATGTCTTCATGTTACTTTCATTGTGAAGATTACCTGAATCTAAGTATTCCATTAGAGAAAGGGCCATTGTAAGGTGTTTTGCCGCCCTGAATCAGATCTAAAAATCACGCCCCCTCTGTATGAATAACGTCGACCTTCGCGATATCCCCCAGCCCCGCCACCGTCACTACCACCATCATCTAACGACACAACATTGTGTACGACCTATTCTCCTTTTATTCATTAAACTAAGGTCACAGAACGTCACTTTTCACGCTTTGCCTATGCGTGCCTCCCGACCTTGGCCATCAAGTAAATAAAAGTGGAATTTGCAACTTTGACTGTTTCTTCATTGTACTGATTAACAAGAATTGATGCTCTACAATTACTTTAGCATACTGGAAGTAAGTACGTATTTTTATCACCAGTTTTTGGAATTTCGCTAAATAATTGAGTAGCCCAGATGCAAAAGCCGCTAACTGCATTCCAAGTGAAGATGACATAATCGCGAAAAACTGTCCCATCCAAACTGTTAAAGGAAAAGACTTCATTTGTTTTCGAAAAACGAGCAAAAAATGATTAGTTGCACGGTATTAATGGCGGAAATCTGAGATTGTGTTTTATACTTTAAATTCTTGAGTGAAATATTGACTTAGCGGATTTGGCACACGATTGGTGTAGTTAGCGGGTTTTGAAAACATATCTATCCAATTACAAAACAAACATTCGGTTGCAAAATCCGGTACTCTCTGATATGATAGTAATTATTTAAATGTGGAATTTAATTTTTGCGAATCTAAACAGAATACGTTCTATTTCGAAGATAAATCAGAAAATTCTACAAAACTGGTATATAAAAACACGAAGGTGACATTATTTTACTAGGAAGAACTTACTTAACGTCAAAAAGAGAACAAATGTGAATGTTCAACATTAGGTTTTGTAAAGAATACATCATAGCATTTTTGACAACACAAAAAATTGTAAAAATAAAATAAAGTTTAAATTGCATCTTAGTAAAACGTCGACAAGATTTTAGAAAAGAATGAAATTGGCGGAAAGTTGTATGTTAGTTAAATCGGCAACAAAAAAAATTTAGGAAATGAAACTCTCTGAAAATTGCTTTTAAATGACATAGACCTCAACACATTCCAGCAACACAGATGTTTATCCAAAACAGAACGGTAAGAACACGAAAAATATTATTAAAGCAATGAAAACTGTGTTGACACTTATTGTTAAGGCTTACGTGGGAGGATTAGTGCAAGTTACTGACAACTGACATTTCCTGATTAAAAAAGCCAAAAAAGATTGTGTTCACGAAAATCATGAACAACAACTTTGAAGGTGGAGATGGGAAGAGCACCCTGGCCCAACACTAATCACAGGTGGTGTAGAACTCTCAAAAACCGATCTCGGACACGTCGAAAAGCTTTTGGAGCTTCACTTTGGCGAAGTCTGGGCGACCCACGACAAATTCTCAAATGCTACACTGAGGTGTCAGACGAGCAGAAAGGCAATCCTAGAGTCGCTCCTGCCACTGCCAACCTCGAGGAGAAGCCGTAAAAGATTTCAAAAATCTTCCATAGTCAATGTTTCGTCTACGTTAACTATCTGAATAATTCCTTTACCTCATCACAAATTCTTTCAATCTCCTCTTCGTTTGAGGAGCTAGTGGGAATAGAAATTAGTTTTACTGATGGGTAATGAATGGTGTAGTGTCTTTCTGGCTTACGATAATGTGTTCGTTATGCTATTCCTAGCAGCCTTCTCTCATTTTTATTTTCATATTCAGTATTAATCTTACGCCTTCCTTACTACCAAGTGACTTTGTGTTGAATACCCTGTACTCATCTGACCGTCAATCCTGTTCTTCCTGTCCCCGCACTTGACTAATTTGCGCTGTTCCTAACTTCAACGTAGCAACGTACATTTTTAAATTCTCTAAACTACCCAGCCTACTAAGGGATCTAACATTTCACGGTCTGACGCGTAGAATGCCAGGTCTCTATTTCATGACGACTACATTGTCCTGAGCAGACCCCGGCTGGCGTTCTGTCTTATTGGCGGACTGATTTCCCTCTGGATCATCTTATACAAGAGAATGATATCACAATCAAACCATACAGTACAGGTGCATGTCCTCGGAAGCAGCAAAGGCTGTACTTTCTCATTGCATTCTACCACTTGCAAAACGAATTTATCAAGATGGTATTGGGTTGGATACCTGCTACAGTGCCAGATCAGGAAGCATCCCGACTGTTGACCCTACAACTACGGAAACAGCTGTTGACCTTTCCGCAGATAACTTTCCGTTGTGGTTACAAGTAGCGTACGAATGCCTGTGTCATTGAGGCAGGCGAGTTACTCCACCTCGACAAGGTCCATTGTTGTGCAAGGAAACTATTCTAGCGGAAATGGGTAGAGTTTGACCATGAGACACCAGTCTATATTTACTTGCCTTGTTGAGATGTTCATCAAATATACGGTGATAATGTGTAAAGCTTCGTGGCACTTGGATCCTAATAGGCTTGAATACATTCTTGTAGTCGTTGTGATATGAAAACAAACAGGCTCCAGAACATCATTTTCAAGAATTTCTTGCATTACCTGGAACATTTTCTGTGTCTGTTAATGATGATTTTTGATGGAGGCTAGTAGGAAAGTCTTCACATCATGGCCTAGATATGCTCTACACACAGCAGCTCAGGAGACCGGGCAAGCCACTCGAGTTTTCAAACACTTCTGAAGGTTTCGAGGTGTGAACTGCTGCGTGAAACGTTACTTCATCCTGTTGGAATACACAACTTGGTACAATGGTCATGAAGAGTACTACAGCTTTTACCATTCTTATGACACGATACCGAGCATGCAGCCTCTCCTCAACAACTGCCAAATCAATACTGCCATCACAGCCAACAATTCTGCACATGACGAATTCAGTAATTAGAGAATTATGAGTCTCGAGAATTGCTGCTTGCTGTGATCTGTCACCTTGTCGTCTAAAGGAACGTTGACGTCAATCTGCCTGCAACAATGGGAGCAGGATTCATATCTGCCCAGAATGCCACTCGATGTTGCAGTTCATTCTGGTTGTACACCATGCACAGTTCCGTGGTCTGTGGATGGTGTTAGCGGTAGCAACTCGAGATATCAACTCAGCTTCCAGTGATCAGTTCCTCAGAAATTTTTGTGACGCTGTGCCTTTAACCTCCGCCAAGATTGATGTTGACGTGAGCTGCCCCTTCAGCAGAGCCACTGGAATACCCCTATGACCACCTCAGGGTGTATCAATCTTTGCTTTATTATTGTACTGAGGGGTGTCTCGTCACCATTCGTTCTGGAGTCATTATCCTACAGCAAGTGTGTCTGATCTGCCGGTCTGATTTTACCATGTTTCTCGTACCAATGATTCCATCTTTCTCAAAGTCCTTAAAGTGGTGACAAGCTTCAGCAGAGTGAGTTGCGATATAAATTTTTTTTTCTAACATTAGACCTCACGTAGTCACACCATTCTTCATATGCAGGAATAGCTATTTTCTGTATACTTAAAATAAAATTGTTTACGGATGAATTTTAGTCGATGTATCCGATAGGCATGGTAATACTAAGGTATTAGTGTGGTACCGTTCGGTCAGGGTGTTCATGTTGTAGAGCTTTCCATTGCGGATGTTGCGTTTCTAAGCATTCTCTTTCAAATCAATAAACTTTATACAGTTTTCTGTGTTGCTGATACAATCTCTTGATAGGTCTAAGATCTTTTTCTTGTTATACATTTCTTTTGATGTTTCTTTTGATGTGGAAATAACTGTGCGTCAGATAAGGCAAATGTGATGGTAGGGTACATAAAATGCCTCAGTTTTTTCGTAATCCATAACAATTTTCGCGTAATAACATTCTCCTGTTGGAAGATTATTTCTTTCTGTGGGATTACAGGCTATTTTAACGTCATTTTCATCCATTTTGATCAAACATTTACGTAGTTAATAATAAAGGAGAATCACGTTCACAGTCCTGAAATCGCTGGTCATAACATGTCCATCGTCTGAAATCGACGTCTGTTATGGAAGATCGTCGGCTTTCGCTCAGTGTTTCTTCTCTTATGTAACGTTCCTGGTATGAGACGGTGGTCACAAATCTCGTCCACAAAAACTAATGCGATGAAAGACGAATTTATATTAAGTCAGTCTTAATATTGCTGAGAAAATCATTTTCGACATTCATTTTGTCAGTAGTTAACATATATGGCGCCCATTGGCACAAAGCTTGCTCATAATTAACCCTTCATGTAAAATGCAAGTTCTTTTTCTCTTGCGTAGAATGTTTCTTTTTTCCCAGGTCTTGAGTCTTCTGACTGGTATAATGCGGCCCTCCTCGTTTTCCCGTCCTGTGCATCAGCTCAGAGTAGCGCATACGTCTACATCTGCATCTAAATGCCGTTGTACGGTGCATCGCGGAAGGTACCTTTCCTGTTTCACTCGTAAATGAAGCAAAGGAAGAAGGACTGTCTATATGCCTCCGTATAAGCCCTAACTCCTCTTGTCTTTTGTTGCCGGTTCTTAAGCGAAACGTGCGATGGTGGCACCAGAATCGTTCTGCAGTCAGCTACAAATAACAGTTCTCTAAATTTTCTCAAGTGTTTCGCGAAGAGAACTTCATCTTCTCTCCATGGATTCTGATTTGAGTTCTCGAATCATCTTCATAACACTCGTGAGATGATCGAAGTTTCCGGTAACAAATCTAGCAGCATACTACTGGATTGTCACAATGTCTTCCTCTAAGCTGACCTGGTGCGGATCCCAAACATAGAATAGGTCGCACATTTGTTCCAAAGGAGGTCTCTTTTACAGATTAGCTAGACTTTCATGGAGTTCTCCCAATAAACAGAAGTCGATCATTCGCCTTCCCATTGCCGTACACACGTGGACATTCCACACTTCATATTGCATTACAACGTTAAGCCATGATGTCTTACAGACGTGAAGACGTCAGGCAGCACATCACAAATACTAGATACGAATATTACGGGATTGTTTTTCCTACTCATCTACAGTAAAGGCGGTTCAAATGGCTCTGAGCACTATGGGACTTAACTTCTGAGGTCATCAGTCCCCTAGAACTTAGAACTACTTAAACCTAACTAACCTAAGGACATCACACACATCCATGCCCGAGGCAGGATTCGAACCTGCGACTGTAGCGGTCACGCGGTTCCAGATTGTAGCGCCTAGAACCGCTCGGCCACCTCTGCCAGCTCATCTACTGTAACTTACATTTCTCTACATTTAGGACAAGCTGCCACTCGTCACACCATATATAGATTCTATTAAACTCATTTTGTACCCTACTGTAGTCACTTAACGACCACAGTTTGCCGGCCGCTGTGGCCGAGCGGTTCTAGGCGCTTCAGTCCGAAACCTCGCCGCTGCTACGATCGCAGGTTTGAATCCTGTCTAGGGCATGATGTGTGTGATGTCCTTGGGTTAGTTAGGTTTCAGTAGTTCTAAGTCTAAGGGACTGATGACCTCAGATGTTAAGTCCCATAGTGCTCAGAGCCATTTGAATCATTTCGACCATAGTTCCCGTCTATTACAGCATCATCAAAGAGTCGCAGGTAGCTGCGCACCCTATTCGTCAGATTGTATGCGTTAATGGAAACGCAAATGGTCACATCACGTCTGCCTGTGGCACTCCTGACTATAACATCTCTCTGGTAAACACTCCCAGTGGACGACTTTGTACTGGATTCTATTACTTCAAAAATCTTCACGCCGTCCACCTAACTGCGAATTTTTTCCGTATGCTCTGACCTTCGTTAACAGTCAAAACGCTTTCCAGAAATCAAGGAATATGGAATTTGCCTTCATCTATTGTTCTTAGGATATCATGAGAGAGAGGGACAAGATGAGTTGGGCACGACCGGTGCTTCCTAAATCCATGCTGATTTGTGAACAGAAGTTTTCTGTCTCAAGAAAATCTATTGTATTAAAACCTACAATATTTTCAAGAAATATGCAGCAATCAAATGTTAATTATGCGGATCCATTTTTTTTTACACTTCTTATACCTAGGTGTCCGCCGAGCTTTTCTTCCAGTCACTTGGGACTTTGCGCTGAGCGAGAAATTCGCCATAAGTGCAAGCTAGTTAATGTGTTACATAATTCCAATCTGCATCTTCCCTTACACTTCCTGTCGTCTACGGAAATCTTTAGTTCAATGTACATTATTTCCTGTCGTCTTCTCAAGCATCCCTTCTTCTGATTAATATTTTCCACATATTCTTTTATTCCTCGGTTCTGTGGACACCCACCTCCTTTCTTATCTCATTGGTCTGCTTATCTTTTGCGTCCTATCACATATCTAAAGCTTCATTTTTCTTGTAATATGGTTTCCCCACAGTCAGTAAAACGCTGTGTTCCAATTGTACTTTCTAAATAACATATAACTGTATAATGGAAACAACATTGTATTATTTATACACCTGCTTATACCATCACACTTGACTCAGAGACTTGGGCTGACAAATGATTAATCTTACACATTTCCTTTGGTTGAATCCATAGTACATCATTTACATTAAGATCTCAATAATATTCGTTGTCAAGAATTCCTTAGACTTTATTATGTCATTTAGCTTCTTCTCTTTTTATACAGAAACATCATTATAGAGCGCTACCAATCCATTTAGTTATATTAATTCTGATTTATGTTTTAATTATATTCCTTAAAATGGACGCAAGCTAATAAAATGAAGTGGTGCACCACATTCGGGTGCATAGGTTTGTGTTGTCCAGAGATATTTGGCGACAAGGAAAGTCAGTGGGTGGAAAATATCGTACTTTCCGTTAGAAGAAGGTGAGATCGACAGAGGGTCGATGCTCCTGATTTATTGTGTAATGATCTCTTGTGAACCATATTTAGTGCACTGTGGGGTGTTTCCGCAGGTGTGACCAGTACTGGTGTTATATGAAACAGAATGTTCATCTAATGTTAACTCAAATTAAGGAATAGCCTCTAGATTCACGAAGGCCACGTCTGTTAATTACGTGAGCATAATATTGGGGGGGGGGGGGGGGAGGGAGGGTAGTGTCCGAGAAAATCCCACCAAATCTCATTTAAAGGGGGAGCGGCAATGTAAATTCATGCCAACTTTTTAATTCAGAGAATATACGTTGTAAAGATGGACAACATTTTATTTCACATAACTAATCTTGAGCGTAGGTAATATTAAAATGCTCAGTAGCCTTTATGACCTCTTGGAACTGAACTGAACGTTCTACATGCTCGGAATCCCCCGAGTTGAAATAAGTGCTGCACAACGGCCAGACTTCATTTGGGTAGTTTTCTGGTGCCGCTCGCAACCATTGCGTATTCGTCAGTGAGTCAGTCGTGATGTTTTGCAACGCGTATACAGCCGATGTTACTGTATTCAACATGAATTTGTATCAAAAGCATTGCAATTTCTCTGTAAAGCGGTATGCCGACAAATCGAAACACATGTAGGGGCAAGAAGTTAAATGTTTGTGGCAGGAAGCTAAGCCGAAATCCACCGAGTAGAATTTTTTAGTGATCATGTAAATCAAGGGCTTCAAAAGCTGCGTAATCGTACAGTTAAAAGGAAGCTACGAACAATGTCATCTTTCATCTGCAAACTAAGTGAAGGTTTAATTGTGCATAAAATACCAGTAGAAGATAATTTTATTACGGATCCATCGAAACGGTTAATAATATTTTCGTGGAGCCTTTTTATCCATCTGTGTCTGTCTGTCCGTCTAAATACGAAATACTCAGGACTTGTAGATTTTAAATAGCATTTATCATCATGTGTTAGAAGCACTGTCTAATACACTTTACAAATAAAGCACTAATTTATTAAAGTGTTTCAATCAGTGTTTAAAATAAATAAGCACACATTTTTCCGTATTTTTAACCAAATACGTGGTTGACTTTACTTGGGAGGGCGGGGGGGGGGGGGGGGGTCCTTCGAATCACATGCCACTAAATCTTACTAAGGAGGGAGAGAGGTCCAGATTTTAAGGGAAACCTCTCAGTTAATGAATGGACGTCCCCTAAATGTCAGCTATAAGTTCCACAGTTTATTTTTAATTATAGAGACTTAAAAGGTCTGAAGTGCTGGGTTTGAGACCTTAACGTTTGAGGTCTGTTTAAGTCTGAGTAGTATGCAATGTTAATTGTGGCCTTTGCTTGTATTTACTTTTACCAAGTGACCGAGGCCAAGTGTGTGGACTAGACACCACTTCAAGTGTGTAACCTATCCCAATTACCGGACCGGAGAAAGAGGTTCTACAGTTTACCGTGGAATTCGAATCAGGTGCAATTCGTGGCGACTCCTCACACCGTTGAGAGGAAAAATTTAGGTTAAAAGCGTACTGAAAATTTTCGTGGTCCGGGTAGAATTCGATCCAGGGACCTCTCGGTTTCAAAGCAAGCGCTTTATCATTAGGCACCAGGGCAAACGAAAGAAGAGGTGAGACGCTGTGCTCTTGTTCAACCGTAACATTACCACAGTTGCAATGGGATCTGAAGTTTATCCGTATTCAACGTATTCTTATGTACTGGAAGAGGTAAAATACTAACGGCAGGTAGAATAATACTGCAGATGGAAAGCGGTGGCTGGAAAAAGATTGGTAAAATAACAAATCTTCTCAGAGATAACTTCTGGAAATAACTTGTCCAGACTTTTAAGCTCGTGCTGTAAGCGAAGACATTACGTGACATGGTGATGACTGTGGCCCGTCAGGAATTGAATACAGGTATGTGCTACACATCACGACATTCTCGGACATCTGCAGTGGGCAGTGAACCGACCTTGGCGCTGGAATTGTTGGCTTCGAGAGACACTTGGCCAAGATCAGAGGAGCCGCGCTGAAGTCCATTAGTGACTGGGATGTCACGGTCTACGCTTCTCGACTTAAAACAAACTCCGTCTCCACGCTCAGTTGTGGCTGAAAAGCCGTGAGCAAATAACCGCTGCCAGAATGACGAGGCTTTCCGCGGAGGCGTTTGTGACGAACGACTGAACTAAAAAGTAACTTTTATTCCCCCTGAGGAGCTCATGATGTCCTGCAACATAATCACACTACGAAAAACTCGCGAACACCTGACAACTGCATTTGTAAGTGCTGTGCCTCGTTCCTATGATTAATGGGAGGTAAATACCGTTCATTGTCATCTTCTCTTACATACCGACGGTGGGAAACTAAAACGCCAAAGAACTTCACAGCCAATTCATGAGATAGCAAAGTATCAATTGGTGCTTCGTAAGAACAGTCGTTTCTCTATGCGAACCACAGCCACACAACGATTGCAAGTTTCCTGCAGGCACCAACGTGGGCACAGACAGGTTCAGCGTCAATAATCGTAAACTAATGTTTAATAAGTTTATTTATCAGTCACAATTATTCTACTTTTTTATACTGCCGCATTCGATTTCATTATAAATGTCATCGTTAGATCATTTTATAATAAAAAATAAACGATTGGTAGACAATAAAGTTTTAATTCTTACCCCGAAAATGTAAGGGTATGTAATTAATTTTTTCTTTGTTTGCAGGTATATGCCTCCATTTCTGGGATACGTACAAATCCACTCATCATGGTGCCGTAGAGGATCTATAGACGAGCCAAAACGGTATGGTGCAGCTCATTGGTAAGGTAGATTACCATCCGATAGATAGAAGTAAAACAACTCTGCAACAAAACATATTGAATTGCTGAACGTGTGCGGTAAAAATACACCGCTACTTAAGGTATTAGTTAAGTGGTGCAGACGCTTCGATTGTGTTCCAACGAGTCTTAATGGCGGACGAAGTGGCAGATCACCTCCCTATAAAGAAATGGCAACCGCAAGAGATGGAGACCCTGGTGCATCACTATCTACATTACAGTAGAGAAAGCGAAAGTCAGCAGCGCAGGAATTTTCAGCACCTTTCACCACAGCTGTACCTCACAAATGGCACTACCCGATGGATTTCGCGACTGCCCATACCCATTCACAAAGTCTACCGCATCGACGAAGCTGCGAAAAAGTTGAAGTCCACATGGCTTCTTTAACCACTTTGTGCGATTGCTGGATGTATCCCTCTGGACCTGAGGCGAAGGAGTAAAGCTATCAGCGGCAACACGTGAATTCAATACCACCGAAAGGGCGGAGACGTAAGCTCTACCGAGCTGGTGGAGGCTGAGTGTTTCTTGGGACTTACAACCATTCATTACTTAAAGTCAAGCCCTTAAATATACTCCAGATAGTGCATCATTAGCGTATATGATAAAATCTATGTAAAATACGTGAATGAATCGTTAAAAAAACTGACGTATGACTGGCTTCTACTCTGGTCTTTTTTGCTCCCTGTTCGCTCTCTCAACGGACCTGCAGAAAAAGAGGTTCTATATCTAAGTCTGTAAAATATTTAATAATTGTAAGGGCGCCTTATTTCACTCGCTTCTGTATTCATTATGTTCTTGTCTTACTAACTGTGAAACATCTACATGTTTACAGCTAATTAAGCCGTTAGAACTGGTCGGTCTGTTGACGCGGCAATTGTGCGCCATCAACCTGTTGTCGAATATTTTCAAAAGTCAAATCTGCAGTTGTGACTTTACAGTTTAATACTATCACAGTCCTGCGTCACCAAACTTCCCACTTACCAACGACTACTTCTACCCTTGACTTTTACAAGAATTTGAAAATCGGAGGTAACGTTACGTTATTCGACACAGTCTACAATTTTATCGTTAATATAAAACTCTACGCCTCTGTGTCATTCTTATTATACTCTTGCTGTCGTCAGTGTAATGTGTCCCACCTCAAGAGCAAATTACCTTCAAAAACTAATTCATCATTGCATTTATTTTCTGTCTGAAGGATTATTACAGACTGCTGTACAGCAGCCATCGACATATTTTGCTTGTTATGTAACAAACCGTCACAGAAGCATACCTCCGAAATGTCTTCACGAGGGTACAAGATGAATTATCGGTGGCATCTGTCCAGGGTGGTTTCTTGCTCCATATCATCGCCCCAGCTCATTCTGCTCATGCTGCTCCTTTGGGCTTTCTGACTTCGATTCTCCCGTATTCTCCTGAAGCGCCATTCAGTAACTTCTTCCTGTTTCTCCATATCAAGAAAACCGTTAGAGGCAGCATTTCCAGAGTGACGAGGTGACTTCGTAGTGCAATGTATTCTGAAGAGACAAACCGTAGGCATCTACAAATCACCGATGGTTCCCCATAAATAGCCACAGTTGGAAAAAAATTGTCGCGTTGATAACTGAATATGTAAAGAAAGATTATGAGCTCGTTTATGGCCACAGCTTGATTTTTAGAGATGATGGTTAGAACTTTATGACTACTCATCGAATATCTCTCGTCAAATATATATTGTACCCACCCACCAGTTGAACTGGACATACGTCTTTTATCTCCCCCCCCCCCCAGCTTCCCCCCTCCTTCCGGTATTGCTGCCCATTTCCTCCTCCACCTACTTTGTCCACCTCCTCGTACTTCCACCTCTCTCTGTCCATCGCCTCCTCCTCTCCTCTCTTTACATCTTCTCCTCTCCCCTCTCTCCCTATCTCTTCCTGTCCACCCTCTTTGTCCATGTATTCTTTCCCGCTCTCCGTGTCCATATATCCCCACCCCACGTCCCATCTCCTCTTCCAACCCACCGCCTCTATGACCTTGTAATTGCAAATCCAGATTCTACTGTAATATTCCAATCACAAGTCGATGAGCCAGAAAGAAATATAACTTTTTGATTTATACGAAAACCGTCTGTGAAGAAGAAAACAAAACCGCACGTTACTGTGCATACAATGTCTGTTTAAATATATTTACGCGAGTAAAGAGGAAAAATTTGTTTAATGTTTAATTTCCTCGCTATTGGAGTTAAAACTGAAGGCGACAAAGGAAACATAACCGCACATTTTACGGCACGGCCAAAGAGATCATTTCCTTTCTCGTAGTTAGTTTTAACACGAAACGTGGGCATTGTTGTTTGAATATATATCCAAACGTTTGTAAAATCTTTTTTCCTACTCGAATACAACGTTGTGTTAAATTTTCATGGCAATCGACCGGTTACTTTTCAAGTATTGCGAGCACAAACATACGCAGGCTGAAATTTTTACGCTAAGGTATCTAACATACATTACTTTTTATGACACAAAAAGTAAGAATATGCTAGTATAAAAAACTGCCAGTCGCTCTCTCCCGCTCCTTCCTACATTTGTAACTATACAGTAACCCTAATATCTCCTTTTTATGATGCAAAAATTAGTAGTCTTCAATTAAAGAAAAACTGTCGCTCCTGTCTCTCGCTTCTTCCGATGTATGCAGCTATACAGAAATCCTACTAGCTGCTGGTCAGACTCCTGGATGGTACTCTAATATACTTAGCACATACAAACGGCATCTACCACGAAGGAGAGGAAAGTAAAAAGGATTTCTCTCGAATTATTAAGGAACTGTTTGTCGTGGCTATTAGTGCGCAACTGTTTTTCGATCTTGAACTGTGTTCTTTCGCTGTGACAAGTTTCATTGAAATTGATCTCACACGCCACCAATAGCAGTTCTTCATGTTTTTCCCACGCATAGGTATCTAAAAGCTCCGCATCTTCTCTTTATCGTTTTCTCTTATAAGGCCCGCTTTGTAAACGTATCAGAAACTATTGTTCGCTGTAATTATTTATCTGGACCCCTGAAAATGCTGTACAAAGAAAGCCTTCATAATCACCATATCGAGGACTGTCTGTGAGCTGTACAGTGTGAGCGAGGATCGTACCGTTGGCAGCGTGTTATAAGCTCGGACACGTTGTAACTAAGTCGATATGGTTCGTATTCTTGTGGCGTGAGGTACGAATTCGTTGTTAGTTTTTGAGGAGAATTCCATACTTGCATAGAGTGATCAGAAACAGTCCGAAAAGCTATTAAGAGTTTTTCTAAAAAAAATTCTTCATTTTGCACCGTTTCCAAGTTAATTACCATTGAAGTTAGACAATAAGACCGTTGCGCGCACAAAAATAAGCGCCCCGCTATGTACAATTACCTCAGTTGCTCCCGCAGTGTAGATGATAGCTCTCGAGACTGCTCAGCCTTTGGCTAGGTGTCCTTACTACCATCCCGTGTCCAATTTCGGTATCGCTCCCTTGTTCGGTTTTAGGAAACCAAACGAAGGACACTTTTGGCGATGCCGTCTCTGGCGGGCCGGTTGAATTTGCGAGCGCAACGGCCTGATAGGCTAACTTCAATGCTAATTGACTCGGAAACGCCCCAACGTATCGAATTTTTTCTTAACATTTTATTTTTCAGCACAACTCGTCCTGCAAAACCCTTATTAGCTTTACAGACTGTTTCTGAACATCCTGTATATTGTGCGTAGCACGAAATGACACATCACACATGAGGTTCATTCTAATGAAACCTGGTCAGTGCGTCTACCTTTGCCTTAGACGTAAGTGACACCACGTAACTGCGGTTATGGTGGCTCCATCTATTTGTAGAGAGACCGACGCGTGCAGACGATTGGTGTTGCATAGAGCCTGACAGGTTACCGTCCACTACTGAACGTGCAGGCGAGTAAGCAAGAACAACGAGGAGTGATTCGAATTGTGGCGGCGGAGGGAGGTGCAGGCCGTGAAATGTGTCGACGGATGAAGGCTATGTACGGTGAGTACAGTCTGGGTCGTTCAAGTGGCTCAAACGATTCCTCGAGGGGTGCGAGTCACTGGAAGACGTTGCATGTCCTGGTGCCATCACACCGTAAATGGTTGCGGAAGTGAATATTTTAGTCTTGGACAATCGCAGAACGAGATCCATTGGGTTCTGGGTATTAGCGTGGGCACCGCCCACGCTACAATGCCCACACACGGCCAATGCAGTGAAGACGACATTGCGTCAGTTTTGGTGGGAAACGATGGAACATCCACGGTACAGCCCCGACCTTTCACCGTGTGACTTTCATATGTCTGGACCTCTAAAGCAAGCTATTCGCGGACATCGATCCGCAACGGACGACGAAGTGTACGACTGGATCCAGGTCTGGATCCGACAGCAGCCTACTAGCTTCTTCAAGGATGGAACAGACCGGCTAGTATCGCAATGAGATAAATGTGCCAACAATTTTGGCGACTATTTTTGAGTGTGTGTTCTGTGTATAAGTAGATTTTTTAGTTAATAAAATCGTTACCATTACTTTATACTAGTGACCGGTTCCATTTGAAAGCCCCTTATACTATAGACACATTTGTATTTTATGGCCGGCCGCGGTAGTCTCGCGGTTCTAGGCGCGCAGTCCGAAACCGTGTGACTGCTACGGTCGCAGGTTCGAATCCTGCCTCGGGCATGGAGGTGTGTGATGTCCTTAGGTTAGTTAGGTTTAAGTAGTTCTAAGTTCTAGGGGACTAATGACCACAGCAGTTGAGTCCCATAGTGGTCAGAGCCATCTGAACCATTTGTATTTTATGATCATAAGTTTTCTAATGTGGCATAGATTTCTACTTAAGATTTTATATTGTAATTAGCATAACCAGACGAAAGAACTCTACATAAATTAACTACAAGCTGTAACTTTCTGCAATGACACAATCGTCCAACATCTGTGGGGCCGTATGCAGAGCACTGTAAGGTGGGATGACCAAATAGACACATACATAGAAGTTTTTGAGCGTTACTATTGATTAACAAGCTTCAAATCATGCAATTTTCTTATTATCATACGGCCTGAGTGACCGTGCAGTTCTAGGATCTACAGTCTGGAACCGAGCGACCGCTGCGGTCGCAGGTTCGAATCCTGCTTCGGGCAGGAATGTATGTGATGTCCTTAGGTTAGTTAGGTTTAATTAGTTCTAAGTTCTAGGCGACTGTTGTCCTCAGAAGTTAAGTCGCATAGTGATCAGAGCCATTTGAACCATTTTCTTCTTATTATCAGTAAGTCATTGTGAGCATTACAGTAAAAAAGCTGAACCAAAGGTTACCACCAGTATCAGCACGGCTACAGCATCATGAATTATTGACTGTTTAACAGGTTTCAGCGTGCACATATAATGGAGTGTATTGCCATAAAGAAAGGCCTGCTATTCCAGGCGTAGTCAGTCAGGCGTTGTTCCATACAGAGTGTATTAATGCAAGGAGGCTTTCTTCACCAAGGCAGCCGAGTATGTTTGTGCAATGACTCTAGCCTCACATTCCGGAGCAACTGCATTCGAAAACCAGTTCAGTCATCCCGAGTTAAAGTTTGCCTGATTTTTCAAAAATCATTTAAAGTGAATTCTAGGGCTGCTCCTCTGAAAAGGAAACGACTGGTCATCTACTCTGCCGTCGTCCAGTCAGAACTGATGTTTCGCCTCTAGTGATGGAAATGTAAGACCTCCTATCTATCAATAAAGCACCACAGTTCCGTCCCATGAGATTCTCTAATGCGGTGTTTCTTGCCACATTACTTCGATTTAGCCTTGTCGTTTGGCCATTAGTTTACGCTAGCCAGTCATACGATTTGTTTCGTAGCATTGCCTACTACTCTCTAGTATCTTTCGGAATGTTATAGCATCGTTACTCATCCACAACGTGATGAAGTGGTAACTGGTGTTGAAGTTACCATGCTAGGGAAAGATAGTTAATAGTATTTGGCGATAGCTGTTGCTAGACATGTGAACCAAGGCAGACCACTCCTCATTAACGCAGGAGATTTGTGTATTTACTGCTGGGCTAGTAAGCAAGGTGGAAGAAACTTCTCCCAACTGATGTTCAAATAATAACTATTGATTTTGACACCAAGTTCCCAATGCTGTAATATATGTACTGCATATTATTTTTCAGTGCTATACAGCCATCAGACATAAAAGTATAATATTAATGTTGTAGATCACTTTAATAAGGTTTTTAATATTTACTGTTGCTTTACTTTGTACGTTGTACCACGAAAGCGCAATGTGATCGAACAAGCGAAAAGTTTCTCGCGGCTGCGACTGCCTAAAATTGATCTCGAAAAAAAAAAAGTCCAATTAGCCAAAGTGTTAATAATTAATTACTGGTGGATCTGCCTATTTGCAAGAAAACGAATTGATTTTTGTTTTATTACCCAGACATGTTTCACCACAGTTGTGCTACCTTCATTGTTCTTGTTTTTATTATTTCCCTGACATACACGCCTACAGGTTATTTTTAAGTTAAGGAATATAACACAGCAGATTTTTTGGTCATTTCAATTGTATGCCACACTGTAACGAACAATGCCCATTATCCCCCTTCCAGCAAATTTCTGATTCTCGGAGTTCAGACGTTGGTAGTGCGTCTACACTCAAAGTTTTTGATCAAAGCGCAGTCGTGCGCATAGAATTACAGATATGACAGGTGTCTTTTCTCCCGAACTTGCCTATGTGCGCACTCTATTTAGGCTACTCTTTTTCACTCTCAATAGTAAACGCCTGATGCCCTAAAGTTATCGAACAATTGCAAAGTAAAAGAAATGAACCATCGCATAGCAGCGACAGAGTCTATTATTCTTTATCTTTGCTGTCCTTGCGCGGTACCTGTAAATCTATATGTACATGTATCGATTAATGGTATCAAAAAAAGAATTCCGTTGTTTCTAGACAAATGAGGTTTTTGGCGCCTCACCTTTTACTGTTTGTATTCCATGAAAGGCGGACGCGGACTTACTGCGTTCCGCAACTGTACTTTATATTTTATGTCAAACGTGAGTGAATATGCTAATTGTTATTTTTTCCAATCAGAAAACATGTATTTTCTTGTAACTGATTACGAACAGGCAGCATCAAGAGGTCATTTCGACTGTTATGTATAAAGTATCTAACCACAATGGTCATCTATTGTAATTTAATAGGGAAAGAAAGTACGATCACGCTGATGGGCCGAACGCAGCATGAGGCAGAAGAACATTATCGTTTTCCTATTATTTCTGAACCAACTTTTTTAATTGTGTAGTGTTGCATTTCTTTTAAAGTCCATAAATCTTCTGGTCCCTTAGTGTTGCTCCGGGTATGAATACATCGCGAATATAAAAATGCACAGAAATGATAATGTTTCTCTTATTTAGGTATTTAACGCTTAACGTATGTTATTATACACTCCTGGAAATTGAAATAAGAACACCGTGAATTCATTGTCCCAGGAAGGGGAAACTTTATTGACACATTCCTGGGGTCAGATACATCACTGACAGAACCACAGGCACATAGACACAGGCAACAGAGCATGCACAATTTCGGCACTAGTACAGTGTATATCCACCTTTCGCAGGACTGCAGGCTGCTATTCTCCCATGGAGACGATCGTAGAGATGCTGGATGTAGTCCTGTGGAACGGTTTGCCATGCCATTTCCACCTGGGACCTCAGTTGGACCAGCGTTCGTTCTCGACGTGCAGACCGCGTGAGACGACGCTTCATCCAGTCCCAAATATGCTCAATGGGAAACAGATCCGGAGATCTTGCTGGCCAGGGTAATTGACTTACACCTTCTAGAGCACGTTGGGTGGCACGGGATACATGCGGACGTGCATTGTCCTGTTGGAACAGCAAGTCCCCTTGCCGGTCTAGGAATGATAGAACGATGGGTTCGATGACGGTATGGATGTACCGTGCACTATTCAGTGTCCACTCGACGATCACCAGAGGTGTACGGCCAGTGTAGGAGATCGCTCCCCACACCATGATGCCGGGTGTTGGCCCTGTGTGCCTCGGTCGTATGCAGTCCTGATTGTGGCGCTCACCTGCACGGCGCCAAACACGCATACGACCATCATTGGCACCAAGGCAGAAACGACTCTCATCGCTGAAGACGACACATCTCCATTCGTCCCTCCATTCACGCCTGTCGCGACACCACTGGAGGCGGGCTGCACGATGTTGGGGCGTGAGCGGAAGACGGCCTAACGTTGTGCTGGACCGTAGCCCAGCTTCATGGAGACGGTTGCGAATGGTCCTCGCCGATACCCCAGGAGGAACAGTGTCCCTAATTTGCTGGGAAGTGGCGGTGCGGTCCCCTACGGCACTGCGTAGGATCCTACGGTCTTTGCGTGCATCCGTGCGTCGCTGCGGTCCGGTCCCAGGTCGACGGGCACGTGCACCTTCCGCCGAGCACTGGCGACAACATCGAGGTACTGTGGAGACCTCACGCCCCACGTGTTGAGCAATTCGGCGGTACGTCCACCCGGCCTCCCGCATGCCTACTATACGCCCTCGCTCAAAGTCCGTCAACTGCACATACGGTTCACGTCCACGCTGTCGCGGCATGCTACCAGTGTTAAAGACTGCGATGGAGCTCCGTATGCCACGGCAAAGTGGCTGACACTGACGGCGGCGGTGCACAAATGCTGCTCAGCTAGCGCCATTCGACGGCCAACACCGCGGTTCCTGGTGTGTGCGCTGTGCCGTGCGTGTGATCATTGCTTGCACAGCCCTCTCGCAGTGTCCGGAGCAAGTATGGTGGGTCTGACACACCGGTGTCAATGTGTTCTTTTTTCCATTTCCAGAAGTGTAATCGTGTAATCAATCCCTGATTCAGTAGCCAAGTGGCCCACCAAAATATTCACTATTTCGAAATTAAGAAAAAAATAATAGTTCTTTTTATTTTCGCCCCCCAAGAGCCACGCTACACTTGGCGCCTCAACAGGGACTTGGTCAAAATTCATTTTATGTATGTGTTTAAAAAATTTTCAGTGCTTGTTCTAACAATTGTTTAATTTTTTCATGTGGATGCAGTTCAACCGAGAAAGAGAAGTGGGAAAACCTTTTAATTAATTCAGAAGAAAGATAAATTACCAAAAAACGCTAGTATCCAGCCGTATCACCATAAAGACAGCCACAGTAAGTCAAATTTTTATACGCAGTAGCCGAGCTTTCGTAGTGACGTTGCATCTTTCGAGTTGATCAGAAACTTGCCTTGAAACATCTTTATTTCAATTTGTCCATAGTCCATTCTTATGTAGTTAAATTCAGTGATAGTGTACCATTGTTGTCAGTGCATAAAAAATTACGATATGGCTGATAACTACGCTCAAAACTAGTAAAACGTGTGATATTTGATTTATTTGTAATTATAAGGAAGCATCTTGTCATCTTGGCGTACATGAACGTCAGTTGTTACCCAGAGTCAAAATTTCATCTTAGGTCCCAGTAAGCCATAGCACTACGTCACAGACAAACGACTGACGGCAGCGACAAACAATATCTGTAGCATTTTGACGTTTGACAAATAATTCATGAACATGGCTGACGGTAAACAGCGGACACCAACAAAAGCAGACGACAGCAGTGATGCGAACGGATCTCACTACCCATTACGATCACGCGCGATAGGTGCACGAGCGGAGGCAGAAGCAGCCTCGACCGAAGTTTTAGAAGCTGGTCCTAGTGTGCAAACTATTCCCGCTTTTGAAAAAAATGACTTGGCTGTAATGATCGAAGCAATAATGGAACGTAAGTTCGAAAGCCAAAAACAAGAAAGATTAGATGAAAAGGCCCGCGAAGAAAAAGAGATGGCCGAAAAACGGCAAACTAAAAATCAGGTCCTTACAAATCTGTGCAATTCAGTAAAAGCAGACATAAATTCAGTAAAAACAGAAATAAGTTCAGTAAAAGCAGGCATAAATTCAGTAAATCAGATTTGCTAACGGAGATATACGACCTAAATACACGTTTAAATTCGGTAAAGGCCGAACTAAAGGCAGACATAACAGCTGATTTAAATACCCTGCTGGGTAATGTCCAAAGCCAAATCAGTAGTCAGATCACGACCATGAGGCTAGAAATTGACACACAAGTAGAGTCAAAAATAGAGGATATTTCAAAAAGGTTAGATGAAATAATCGAAGCTGCCAAGGGAGAGATAAATTCAAAAGTGATTTAATATCAAAAACAAGCTGCAACCTTAAAAGAAGATTATACTGCAAATTCTGATGAGGTCAAGGGAGTTAAAACCGCAGTAGACACGATCGAGAATGTTGTTGATGATCTTTCCAAACAGACTGAGACACTTAATGTAGAGGATCAAATAAAGAATACTGTTAAGGCATATGCTGAAGCATTGTCCGACCACTACCAAGACTGGATTAAAAACGAAGACGGCTTCATAGAAAACAAGGTCAAGAACGAACTCAGGGAAACGGTCAAAAACATGACCTTTGAAATATTGGCAACCCCTGTAAAACAGGAGACACGGTCATGTCAGAATAAGCCAGATAAGACGAACGTTAGCTCAATATTTACCTGAATGGCATCAACAGATAGTTGATGAAGTTCGTACACTAAAATGTCAAGTTGAAAAAGTGGAATAATTCACCACGATGTAATGAACAACAGCAGGTACATTACCGTTCACCATTTGATAACGCTCAAACCCATACTTCTATAGAAGCATAATTTAACCAGAGTACCAGCCCACCTACTTTTGTCAGTTTCATGCAAGAGGAAAGCGTGATCAAACATCGTACTTTTCCGACCTTTCACCCACAGAAAAGAGAAATTCATTCTATAGTGTTCCTCCGAAATTTTTCAGCAATTTTCCCGAATAACTGGAGTGATCGCCAGCGAATTCAATTTATCGTTACTGGATTTATCGTACGCGATGCTGCTTGATGGGGAACCAAAATGGTCAACTCTTGTAAAAGTTACAAAGAGTTTAAACAGATTTTTTTAGCTAAATTCTGGAGTTCTGGTGTGCAGCAGCCCCTGAGAAAAGAGGTTTGCAACGTCGAAGTGTTTAACAGTAAGTGCGGTAGTTTGAGAAGATATTTTGAAAAATATTTAGCGAAAATCAAGTTCTGCGATTCGCCGATCACCGCCAAAGACGTTATTATGATTCTAAAAACTAAGCTACCGATTGCGATCAGAGAAAAGTTAGTAAACGTGTCTGAGGACGATACGGACACCTTCCCATCTGTGTTAGACTCATTAGATCTGATTTACGAGGACGCTAGAGTTGATGTTGTCAATGCCCACTTCAGTGCAGGCGGCCTGCACAATACAGAATACGCAGTCAACAATGCTGCCCGAGCGAAAGCGCGTCACAGCGACGGCCAGTACCAACCCCACAACGGTTTCAAAAATAAACACGCTACGTACTCCAACAATAAATACAAAAATAAGTGCAATAACGGCCAGAGATACAATCCAATATATAATTCGTCACTACCTCAGTACGGAAATGCACTTTATAATACACTGCCCCAGCAATATGGAAACACGCAACCCATCAACGGTAATTATCAAAACGATCAGTCTTACGATTCAAATCGTCAGTGGAAAGGAGATAAATGGCATAATCAAGGTGGAGACCAACGTACACCTTTCAGTAACGGTTACAATCAACACAAGCCACAGCAAAATACCTTTCAGCCACAAAATAATCACTTCACACAACGAGCGAACGGACGTTCGGGAAGTCTGAAGCCTAAATACCCGCATAATACGCAAATTTATTATGCGCAAGGGAATACTCCAGGACAACAAGATCCATTTCCAACCGAGTTCTTACCACAAAACCAACACCAGTTCCAGACAGAAGAAACTTTAAGAAATATAAATCAGCAGGAAAGTAAGCGTCGAGCGGAAAATTAAAAGCAGCATCTTTGAGCCTCCTAGAGGATGCTGCAGGTTTGAATGGGGGGGCACCCTGTCCCTTAGTCCACACGAAATTAAAGCCATTAAGTATGACAAAGAGACAGCCTTGCGGGATGATCTAGTAGCAGACACTGAGACGAAAGACAAAGATGACGTGTGGGTCGAACAAGTTCAAGCTTCCATAAGAGTATCAATTGCCTACATACCAGTAACAGCCATTGTAGATACAGGAGCTAATATAAATGTCTTATCTTTATGTTTATTTAAGCACATATCCTCTGTATGCAAAGTTTTATCACTTCCAATTCCAGGTTGCACCGTTTCGGGAGCAATTGGTCCACTAACACAACGTGTAAATCTTCAGACCCAGCTTCAAAACCAGATAGAGTCTATTTTAGTAACGTGCATTTTTCTTATTGTTAAAAACCTATCAGTGCCATGTATCCTGAGTATGGAATTCTTGAAGCAGACGAAAGCTAAAATTGACATCGAGTCTTGAATCTGTACTCTAGTAGCGAGCCAGCAACAAGTAACTGTAAATTTGTTAAGAAGTAAGATGAAGACAAACTTTGGGAGGCTTCAAATAGCAGTACGGCCGTGGACTAAAAGACAACAGTACAGTCAGACAGAAAACATGACATATCCTGAAAGTGTTAATGACGATGAGTATAAAGACCTAATTCCCGGTCAGAATGAATTATACGATAAAGCTAGTGAGTCCACTGAATTATCCAAACAACAGAAGAATGAGCTTTACAATTTGTTATCAGTTTACGTTCAAGTATTTTCTAAGAAACCTGGACTAATAAAAGGCTTTGAATATCGAATGGATGTCCTGCCCCATTCAACCTATTGTAGAACAAGCTATTCCATTCCGTATGCGAGACGCGAAGCTGTCAAGTGCGAGATTAGGAAAATGATACGCTGGAATGTGATAGAAGTATCTCATTCACCGTATTCGAGTCCTTTATTGTCTGTACTAAAATCAGATGGTAACGTAAGGCTAGTCCTAGATGCAAGATTAATCAATAACGTTATAGTACCCATAAGAACATGACCAGAGGCTCTTGAAGAGCATCTGCAGGAGTTTCGTAGAGTTAAGTATTTGAGCACCCTTGATTTGAAAAGCAGTTACTGGCAAGTAAAACTTGCGCAGGAGTCTAGGAAGTACACTGCGTTTACATTTCCAGGTAGATCTTACCATTTCAAAGTTGTAACGTTTGGACTAAATGTGAGTTCCGGAATTTTTATTTCTGCCCTTGACTATGTACTAGGTCTTGAACTTTCAGATGCGGTAACAGTCTATGTGGATGACGTTCTTGTAGCATCGAAAAATTGGGAAGATCATGTGGCCCTTCTGCAAAAGGTATTTCAACGATTCAGAGAGTATGGTGTTACAGCAAATCTTAAGGAATCTAAGTTTGGAATAAGTGTAACACCCCATGAACCATGGACCTTGCCGTTGGTGGGGAGGCTTGCGTGCCTCAGCGATACAGATGGCCGTACCGTAGGTGCAACCACAACGTAGGGGAATCTGTTGAGAGGCCAGACAAACGTGTGGTTCCTGAAGAGGGGCAGCAGCCTTTTCAGTAGTTGCAGGGGCAACAGTCTGGATGATTGACTGATCTGGCCTTGCAACATTAACCAAAACGGCCTTGCTGTGCTGGTACTGCGAACGGCTGAAAGCAAGGGGAAACTACAGCCGTAATTTTTCCAGAGGACATGCAGCTTTACTGTATGATTAAATGATGATGGCATCCTCTTGGATAAAATATTCCGGAGGTAAAATAGTCCCCCATTCGGATCTCCGGGCGGGGACTACTCAGGAGGATGTCGTTATCAGGAGAAAGAAAACTGGCGTTCTACGGATCGGAGCGTGGAATGTCAGATCCCTTAATCGGGCAGGTAGGTTAAAAAATTTAAAAAGGGAAATGGATAGGTTAAAGTTAGATATAGTGCGAATTAGTGAAGTTCGGTGGCAGGAGGAACAAGACTTCTGGTCAGGTGACTACAGGGTTATAAACACAAAATCAAATAGGGGTAATGCAGGAGTAGGTTTAATA
Organism: Schistocerca gregaria; assembly: GCF_023897955.1. Lineage (NCBI taxonomy): Eukaryota > Metazoa > Arthropoda > Insecta > Orthoptera > Acrididae > Schistocerca > Schistocerca gregaria. Next base: position 503,983,500 of record NC_064922.1, on the reverse strand, counting down.
ATGAATAGGAAAATAGGAATGCGGGTAAGCTACTACAAACAGCATAGTGAACGCATTATTGTGGCCAAGATAGATACGAAGCCCACACCTACTACAGTAGTACAAGTTTATATGCCAACTAGCTCTGCAGATGATGAAGAAATTGAAGAAATGTACGATGAAATAAAAGAAATTGTTCAGATACTGAAGGGAGACGAAAATTTTATAGTAATGGGTGACTGGAATTCGGCAGTAGGAAAAGGGAGAGAAGGAAACATAGTAGGTGAATATGGATTGGGGCTAAGAAATGAAAGAGGAAGCCGCCTAGTAGAATTTTGCACAGAGCACAACTTAATTATAGCTAACACTTGGTTTAAGAATCATGAAAGAAGGTTGTATACGTGGAAGAACCCTGGAGATACTAAAAGGTATCAAATAGATTATATAATGGTAAAACAGAGATTTAGGAACCAGGTTTTAAGTTGTAAGACATTTCCAGGGGCAGATGTGGACTCGGACCACAATCTATTGGTTATGACCTGTAGATTAAAACTGAAGAAGCTGCAAAAATGTGGGAAATTAAGGAGATGGGACCTGGATAAACTGAAAGAACCAGAGGTTGTACACAGTTTCAGGGAGAGCATAAGGGGACAATTGACAGGAATAGGGGAAAGAAATACCGTAGAAGAAGAATGGGTAGCTCTGAGGGATGAAGTAGTGAAGGCAGCAGAGGATAAAGTAGATAAAAAGACGAGGGCTGCTAGAAATCCTTGGATAACAGAAGAAATATTGAATTTAATTGATGAAAGGAGAAAATATAAAAATGCAGTAAATGAAGCAGGCAAAAAGGAATACAGACGTCTCAAAAATGAGATCGACAGGAAGTGCAAAATGGCTAAACAGGGATGGCTAGAGGACAAATGTAAGGATGTAGAAGCTTATCTCACTAGGGGTAAGATATATACTGCCTACAGGAAAATTAAAGAGACCTTTGGAGAGAAAAGAACCACGTGTATGAATATCAAGAGCTCAGATGGCAACCCAGTTGTAAGCAAAGAAGGGAAGGCAGAAAGGTGGAAGGAGTATATAGAAGGTTTATACAAGGGTGATGTACTTGAGGACAATATTATGGAAATGGAAGAGGATGTAGATGAAGACGAAATGGGAGATACGATACTGCGTGAAGAGTTTGACAGAGTACTGAAAGACCTGAGTCGAAACAAGGCCCCCGGAGTAGACAACATTCCATTAGAACTACTGACGGCCTTGGGAGAGCCAGTCATGACAAAACTCTACCAGCTGGTGAGCAAGATGTACGAGACAGGCGAAATATCCTCAGACTTCAAGAAGAATATAATAATCCCAATCCCAAAGAAAGCAGGTGCTGACAGATGTGAAAATTACCGAACTATCAGTTTAATAAGTCACAGCTGCAAAATACTAACGCGAATTCCTTACAGACGAATGGAAAAACTGGTAGATGCGGACCTCGGGGAGGATCAGTTTGGATTCCGTCGAAATGTTGGAACACGTGAGGCAATACTGACCTTACGACTTATCTTAGAAGAAAGATTAAGAAAAGGCAAACCTACGTTTCTAGCATTTGTAGACTTAGAGAAAGCTTTTGACAATGTTGACTGGAATACTCTTTTTCAAATTCTAAAGGTGGCAGGGGTAAAATACAGGGAGCGAAAGGCTATTTACAATTTGTACAGAAACCAGACGGCAGTCATAAAAGTCGAAGGGCATGAAAGGGAAGCAGTGGTTGGGAAAGGAGTGAGACAGGGTTGTAGCCTCTCCCCCCGATGTTATTCAATCTGTATATTGAGCAAGCAGTAAAGGAAACAAAAGAAAAATTTGGAGTAGGTATTAAAATTCATGGAGACGAAGTAAAAACTTTGAGGTTCGCCGTTGACATTGTAATTCTGTCAGAGACGGCAAAGGACTTGGAAGAGCAGTTGAACGGAATGGAGAGTGTCTTGAAAGGAGGATATAAGATGAACATCAACAAAAGAAAAACGAGGATAATGGAATGTAGTCAAATTAAATCGGGTGATGCTGAGGGAATTAGATTAGGAAATGAGACACTTAAAGTAGTAAAGGAGTTTTGCTATTTAGGAAGTAAAATAACTGATGATGGTCGAAGTAGAGAGGATATAAAATGTGGACTGGCAATGGCAAGGAAAGCGTTTCTGAAGAAGAGAAATTTGTTAACATCGAATATAGATTTATGTATCAGGAAGTCGTTTCTGAAAGTATTTGTTTGGAGTGTAGCCATGTATGGAAGTGAAACATGGACAATAACTAGTTTGGACAAGAAGAGAATAGAAGCTTTCGATATGTGGTGCTACAGAAGAATACTGAAGATAAGGTGGATAGATCACGTAACTAATGAGGAGGTATTGAATAGGATTGGGGAGAAGAGAAGTTTGTGGCACAACTTGACTTGAAGAAGGGATCGGTTGGTAGGACATGTTTTGAGGCATCAAGGGTTCACAAATTTAGCGTTGGAGGGCAGCGTGGAGGGTAAAAATCGTAGAGGGAGAACGAGAGATGAATACACTAAGCAGATTCAGAAGGATGTAGGTTGCAGTAGGTACTGGGAGATGAAGAAGCTTGCACAGGATAGAGTAGCATGGAGAGCTGCATCAAACCAGTCTCAGGACTGAAGACAACAACAACAACAACAACATGCGAGACGCGAAACTGTCAAGTGCGAGATCAGGAAAATGATACGCTGGAATGTGATAGAAGTATCTCATTCACCGTATTCGAGTCCTTTATTGTCTGTACTAAAATCAGATGGTAACGTAAGGCTAGTCCTAGATGCAAGATTAATCAATAACGTTATAGTACCCATAAGAATATGACCAGAGGCTCTTGAAGAGCATCTGCAGGAGTTTCATAGAGTTAAGTATTTGAGCACCCTTGATTTGAAAAGCAGTTACTGGCAAGTAAAACTTGCGCAGGAGTCTAGGAAGTACACTGCGTTTATATTTGCAGGTAGATCTTACCATTTCAAAGTTGTACCGTTTGGACTAAATGTGAGTTCCGGAATTTTTATTTCTGCCCTTGACTATGTACTAGGTCCTGAACTTTCAGATGCGGTAACAGTCTATGTGGATGACGTTCTTGTAGCATCGAAAAATTGGGAAGATCATGTGGCCCTTCTGCAAAAGGTATTTCAACGATTCAGAGAGTATGGTGTTACAGCAAATCTTAAGGAATCTACGTTTGGAATAAGTGAAATAAAATTTTTAGGACACATCATCACACCTGAGGGAATTAAACCTGACCCGGAAAAATTGTCTGCTATAAAAAACTTTCCAACCCCTGTTACAAAAAGGCAACTGAGAGGATTTATCTGTCTTACGTCATTTTTCAGACGTTTTGTTCCCAATCAGGTATTGAACAATCCCGCTCTTCACAAGCTTTTAAAACAGAATTCACATTGGAATTGGATGCCGGAATGCCAAGACGGATTTCAGAAAATTAAAGACAGTCTGGTTAACAGTAACATTCTCCATCATCCTCAGATGGATAAGGAATTTTGTATTACTGCAGACGCTTCCTTTGTGGGTATCGGCGCTTGTCTTTTCCAGATTCAATTAGTAAATGGACACGAGCAAATCCAAGTGATTAGCTTTGCGAGTCGAGTGTTATCTGAGTGTGAAAAGTCTTACGGAGTTGAAGGCACTTGCCGTAGTACGGGCTTTTAGGCGATTTAACTATTATATCTGTGGAAGAAAAATTAAAGTCTATTCAGACCATCAAGCCTTATCATTCCTCCTTGCATGCAAGTTGCTACATCCTCGTCTTACTCGATGGTGCTTATTCCTGCAGGAATATGACTTTGACATTGTATATATAAAAGGTAAAGATAATGTTATAGCAGACGCACTTTCTCGCTCACCTGAGGGCTTACCAGAAACCAGCGAACTGGTGGAACAAATGTCTAATTATAAAGTTTTGTTAATGAAAGATCCAATTCACAGAAAGTATTTTCTTCAGTTATGTAGGCAGATTCAGATTCTTCAAAATACAGATCCAAAATGGAAAAAAGGTTAGACAAATTCTTCACGAAAATCCAGCCCACAAATTGTCCAAGTTTTATAAAGTTCATAACCAAGTGCTATTTCATAAGACAGCTAAGTCATCTGAGAGGTTGTGTGTTTGCATCCCTCGAAATTTTTTGAACATTTTCTGTGGTACACTCACATTTCATGGGTCACTACGGACCAGAAAAATGTAAATCTCGACTTACTGTTATGTTCCGAATCTACATCAGAGAATCCATAAATTGTTGAGAAACTGTGTCATCTGTCAAAAGGCGAAATCCTTAAACATTTCTACTTCAATCCCACTAAATCCAATAATTGCTAAAAGGCCAAACCAGCTTCTTAGTATTGATTTGGCAGGTCCACTACCCACCGGTAGGGGAGGCGCTAAATACTTAGAAGCAATCCTGGACAATTTTTCTAAGCACATAAGATTGTACGCAGTGAAATCGTCTTGTGCAAATCCGATAATTCTTCGCATTGAAAATGATTATTTCCCACGATTCGGGTTCCAGAATCAATCTTGTCCGATAATACTTCAAATTTCATATCACGCCCGTGGCGTGCATTTCTTGCTCGCCATGGAATCAAACAAATTTTGATATCCCTGTTTCGACGGCAATCTAATCCGACAGAAAGAATCTTCAAAGAATTTAACACATTTATAAGGACGTATATTCGGAATGTACGTCCTTATCATGATGATGATGATGATGATGATGATAAGGACGTACATTCCGAATAAGCAGTCTAAGTGGGTAGACTTCGTAACACCTTTCGAACAGATTGTAAACAACCTTCCTCATCTGTTGACCGGATTCATGCCACATGAGTTAATGTCAAAATCAAAAGAAAGGAATGAATGGGTAGACCCCCTTTCAAAGTTACAAGACAACGAATTGGACCTAGACGCAAAAATCAGGCCAGCTCTCATATCATTGACAACGTATGCTAACCTCCGAAAAAAGGCATTTGATAAGAAGGTAAACAGAGTTGTTGATTTCAAAGAAGGAGAGAAGGTATTAGTCAGGACTCACTTTAAACCATCCCTGCTGTCAAGGAAGAATCGTAAGTAGCAACACATTTATGAAGGTCCCTTTGTGATAATGAGGAAACCACACATTGGTAGCTATTTGTTATCTGACCCTGCCAATTATAAAATCAAAGGATTGTTCCACCATTATGATTTAAGAAAATTTTATAACGCCAGGAATTAAGTTAAATTAAGCTGTAAGAAAATTCTAAGGTATTGGAGATCAGGATTAACCAATGAGTGACAAGAACTGAACTGAACTGACTACGGACGTTAACCGGTGCTAAAAGGAAACCTTGTGTATTAAAACAACGCGCCTGGAAAATAAAATACAGAATAAGTTGTAGACAAGTATTTATATGAATAATCTTTATCTAAACAGGAGGACATGTCCTAAAGGCGATTTTCAATTTTAGTTATAAGTTAGTATGTAAGAAAGATGATGTACTCGAGAGGTATTAATGAGCCCCGAAGTACTAAAATGAGGAAAGAGGAAGTAGCGAATGATGCACTTCTCTCGGTAAATAGTAATATGAAAATGATGATAATATGTGCTTAGTATTAGAAAGTGAGATTTAATCGAGGACAAATTAATGACCTGTTTTGAATGAAAATACTTAACGCCCAGACAAAAGAGGAATGTAATGTGAAAAGATTCGATTCCATGAGGCTATTTCCTATTTTCAAATGTGACGTTAATAAGGCACCACCTGTTAGCGCTAAACAGTCAGTAGATTTAGCTTGTAAGTTCCAGCACAGTGCTGTGCCAGTGATAAAATAACATCTCTTTCAAGTAAACAGATACCTAGGATTAAGCATGAACAGATTGATAACGCAGTGCAATTGTTCTACAAAGGCCTGACGTTAACCTTAATTAAAAGCGTGATGGAATAAAAAGTAAGTTCATTATATAACGTAAAGTAAGATGACTCCAGACTATAAACAAGTTGAGTAAAAGAACATGTGACTAACATGGTTTATTATGCCAACTTCACGGTACTATTGAACATTAGCGATACTGCAAATTGACAAGCTAGCAGCAAATAGAATAAGAATGTCGCCCAAGCTTCACATGTCGCGACAGCAGAAAACAAGTGCTTGAAGTGATAGATTTTATTTTAAGTGCGCACTGCAATATTTATTGTTTTCTCTGTGATTATGTGATTATTGAATCCCTTTCCTAAGTGCAAATCCTTTAAGATCCTTGATCCTATCCACTCCTCACGATCAACTTGTAAAGTTGCACGTGTGCTTGGGAAGTGAGGCACTACGTATAAAAATGAGTAGGTTCGCGACGCGCAAATTGCTTTTGTAATGCGTAATGTAAATTAAATTTTCCACCTGGTTGAGGAGTAATTTAAATTCTGTCGACGATCCGCGAGTCGGCCCGCTTTGCCCACTTTTCTTTTTCGACTGTTTGTATTTCTACACGAAATCCAGAGGCGGAATTGCTATTTTCAAATCTGTCCTCGAACCTTCTTTAAAGACAAGCACATACGAGAAAAAACTTTGACATAAATGAAGCTCCCCTCACAAGTCACTAAAAAAATGTATTGGGCCTACAAAATGAAAAAGCAAGCGTGATAAAGATTACTATGAATGAAATTAATTTGTAAAGGAGATTGGAATGAATTTGGTCAAAGTAAAAGGACTTATAATCCCTTACCTGTGACCGTAGGCATAAATAGTAAAAAAGAAGACTAGTTAAGAAACAATTGTTCTGATTCAAAGTGGTCAATTAGATTATTTCGCGATTTAAATGAACTCTTGTAAATATTAGTATGTAAATCAACTTGTAAACACCGTGTGATGTTATGAAGCGAGAATTTCTTTTAATACACCGTTCACGCAGACGCTCACCACAGTGCAAGTAAAGTTTTAAAGTTCGACGATTTTCAGTGGCAGTATTCTACTGCACCATATGTGTGAAAAATTCATTGATGTGTGCGGTGTGTAATAATCAGTGTCATTCCACACATGCAGTTGCAGCGGTAGCTACCACTTACGTGTGAATCCGTAATTGGATAGTGGACAGGAAGTGATGTGAGGCAGTTTCGGTGGCAGAAGCTCCCTCCAGCAATCTAAAAAGAACAAAGCCACGATCCGCCGAACAAAAGCGACGCACGGCACCTAAAATGCGAAATCAACGCTCTGCAAGTAAGCTCCGGTCACGTGCGCGCACAGACTGAATTTCAAGATTGCTCGCTACAGTGGAGGCGGACCGCCACCATGTGACGAAATAATGTAAACGTTCAACCGCCAACAGCAGTTTCTGTGCGCTATATTCTGTAGCAAAAGCATTTACACCCAGTACTGAAAACATTTTTGTATGTATCATAAACCTTCTGAAAGACGAAGATAGAGAAGTTAGCTCAATTAGTATAATGACTGATTGTACACAGAGATAAGTCACAAGTTCACCTCTGAACACTGTTGAAAAGTAAACTTTAAAGAGAGGTCACGATACGACTGAAAATAAGCACACGAAAATACGTCAAAGGATCCGATCCTTCCTATATCCCATCCCACATGTATATAAAATTAGATTTTTAAGCTATTCTAACGTAAGATATTTTATCTGTTTCATATGTGAAATAATTCGGAGAGCCACACTCGAGCCCTGAAAGTGAAAGATATGGACTTTCTTGTCGAAGCCATCACCGGTGGCCGCTCTACAATCAAAGTCTATCATAAATAGTGTATGTGCGACGAAAATAAATGGATAATTAAGTGCGACAACGGACAAGGCAATCAATCGACATGACGATGACAATGTAATGAATACAGTCTAAACAGAAAGTTGTGTACCAGTTGCAACTTTTGCAACGATGAAAAATGAATGACTCTATTTCCTTACAAATTTTGTAAATATGTGTACTTACAGCCTTCATTTTATGAATCATCAAGAAAGACTGAATCCATCCAAACACTGATAGAAATACAGAACAAATTCACAATGATCCACCATTAGCAGTTACAAATTGAAACGTTATTTCTTTTATTATGGAATGAATGTAAAATGAAACTTTTAATAACCTGTAATCCTTCCCTCCTCATGGGAGGCAGTGCAATATTAGTAATTTTCACCTCACAAACATTAATATACGTTCAATAGTAAAAGCCAGATGACCGAAAGTTATCGAACAATTGTAAAGTAAAAGAAATGAACCATCGCATAGCAACGACAGAGTCTATTATTCTTTATCTTTGCCGTTCTTGCGCGGTGCCTGTAAATCTATATGTACACGTAATGATTAATGGTATCAAAAAAAGAATTCTGTTGTTTCTAGACAAATGAGGTTTTTGGCGCCTCACCTTTTACTGTTTGTATTCCATGAAAGGCGGACGCGGACTTGCTGCGTTCCGCAACTGTACTTTATATTTTATGTCAAACGTGAGTGAATATGCTAATTGTTATTTTTTCCAATCAGAAAACATGTATTTTCTTGTAACTGATTACGAACAGGCAGCATCAAGAGGTCATTTTGACTGTTATGTATAAAGTATTCAACCACAATGGTCATCTATTGTAATTTAATAGGGAAAGAAATTACGATCACGCTGATGGGCTGAACGCAGCATGAGGAAGAAGGAACATTATCGTTTTCCTATTATTTCTGATCCAACTTTTTTAAATGTGTAGTGTTGCATTTCTTTTGAAGTCCATAAATCTTCTGATACCTTAGTGTTGTTCCGGGTATGACTACATCGCGAGTATAAAAATGCACAGAAATGATAATGTTTCTCTTATTCAGGTATTTAACGCTCAACGTATGTTATTATAATCGTGTAATCAATCCCTGATTCAGTTGCCAAGTGGCCCACCAAAATATTCACTTTTTCGAAATTAAGAAAAAAAAAATAATTCTTTTTATTTTCGCCCCCCCCCCCCCCCCCCCAAGAGCAACGCTACAACAGCTCTTTCTATTCCATTCACAAATGTCTACTTCAACACTGGTAGCCAGAAGAAAAATTTGTTTTTCTGTTTGCTTGCATGGGTAGTACTAAAATGATAATCTGTTCACCAACGTTAGCACTTATCATTTGTACACAGCCATGTATAATTGGCGTGAAAGCAACATAAAGGAAACAAAATGGGAAAGAGGTAAGAAGGAAATAATGACTTCGAGCAGGACTGGGAATTACAGCAATACAACGGCGGAAGCTGATGATGTACAGCAGATGGGGAGTCGAATCCAGATTCTCCGCATCTCTAGATCATTTGTCTTAGCCATCTTCTTCTTTTTTTCGGTATTGTTCGTTGCGTTTGGTCTGGGCAGACGTCACATGACATCCGTTCAAGTTAATCGCTGATTTCTTTACTCAGTTCACCAGAAGGCAACCAGCCCTCTTACCGAACACGCTGAGCTACCGTACCAGCACCTCAGCCATTCCCGCCTGCTTCTCTTCAGACCCAAATTCCCAACTTGCCACTCTGTAACGAACAATGCCCATTATCCCCCTTCCAGCGAATTCCTGCTTCTAGGAGTTCAGACGTTGATTGTGCATCCACACTCAACGTTTTTGATCAAAGCGCCGTCGTGCGCATAGAATTATAGATGTGACGGGTGTCTTTTCTCCCGGACTTGCCTCTGTGCGCAGTGTATTTAGGCTACTCTTTTTCGTGGCTTTCCCTAAGGAAGCAGCACGTAGGGCAAAACAGAAATTACTCGTGTCTGTAATTTATACGTAGCCTATAAACTGACTCGTTCCACATTATTTGGATAGAAGAATAGTTCATATGATCTATGAAGCATGTAACTAACCAACGAAGAGTACCATAATCTAAAAATTTGTATGGGTACGAAATAGAACGTCCACATAGGCCAAGTCGTAGGTAAGGCTGGTGGCAGACTACGGTTCAGCGGCAGCGCAGTGGGAAATTACAGTAGTAGTTGAACATTCTTAAAACATTGTTGAAAATTGTGGGTAGCGGACTGAAAGGAAGTAAAAGGTGATATGTAATTTAACGTATTCAAGGAAGAGCAGTACGAATGTTAACATCTTGTTTAACCCATGGGCGAGTGTCACAGAAATCCTCAAAAATCTTGATTGTGAGACTAAGTCAGACGCCAACTATCCCGTGAAAGCGTACTTGCAATTTTTGAAGAACCAGATTATGCCGGTCGCTGTGGCTGAGCGGTTCTAGGCGCTTCAGTTCGGAACTGCGTGGGGCTCCTACGGCCGCAGGTTCGAACCGTGCATCGGGCATGGATGTGTGTGATGTCCTTAGGTTAGTTAGGTTGAAGAAGTTCTAAGTCTAGTGGACTGATGACCTCAGATGTTAAGGCCCATAGTGCTTAGAGCCATTTGAACCATTTTGAACCAGATAATCTATAAATATTCTGCCTCCTCCGTGTTACTTCCGTAGAGAAAGTGACGAAAAAGATGAGACTAAAGTGCAGAGGGGCACTGTAGTAGCCGTTCTTCCCGCACAACATAAACGTTCGAAATGAGAAGACACTACAACATGTGGCAGAGTGCACAGTACTCTCTTCCGTCCAGATAGCGGTGCTTTACAGGGCGTGTGCGTAGGTACAGAAGAATCTATAGAGCAATCTCTCTATGATGGTTTGACGGAGATTGTTGTAAAGTATCGCGGACACTTCGGCTTCGAGGCACGCTGGTGGGTGCCGAGGCTGGGGTGTCGTCAGTGGGTGGCCCTCTGTTTCGCTCGGTGCGGCCGCTGTCTGCAGGCAGGAGGGGCGAGAGTCCGCTTTCCGTGTCGCAGCTCGCAGCCGGCTGCACATCCGAGCGCCGGCAAGCCACCTCTTTCTTCTGCGAGGGATTGTCTCCGTACCGTACACTGCGACAGGTGGGGCTGTGAGGTTCCCGCGCAGGATGCGCCGCCGTATCGGGTGTCCGCACTTCGTGACCCCCTGGCCGGAAACAATGGCGACCGCTGAGACGGGTACAGGCCCCTCTTGTCGAGCCTGGCCAGCTCCCCACAGTTTCGAGTTCCGCAGGCTGCGAGAGTCGGTGCAGTGCCCCCTGTTTCTCCGGTTCCGACACAGGGATCAGCGACCGCTTCGTATCCCGCATCCCCTGCCTCGTGGAACGCGCTTCGAGTTGACGAGAATCTCGTAGCGCTCGACTGACTCGTTGCACGGGAACACTTTGTCCTGGCGTGGTACGTTGAAACGTCTCCTGACAAAACACATATTTTATATGGTAATAGAAAAAGGAAAAATAATTGAACAGGATGATTGTAGTTTTATTTGTGCTTGGAGAATGATTGTGTTAACTTCTGTAATAAAGAGAAACCATTATGAGTCATGTTTTATTCTTGTACAGAATTATGTATCGATTTTTTAAAGATAATATCTGTGTCAGCGAGTACTGGAACCGCCACAGACGATACATATTAAATATGAAACAAAGATGTAAGTGTATTAAACCGAATGTAAATGGTAGTGACCGAACATTAATTTCTCTGTCGTCTTTTTGGAGTTACGTGAGTAGGAAGAGCCTGTGACCCTATATTGTATGCTTGTGTAACATTCTTTTCTCAAGATTGAGAGAAAGTCGACACTACGCATTGACTTGTTTCAAATTGCTCAAAGCACTATGGGACTTAACATCTGAGGTCATCACTCCCCTAGAACTTAGAACTACTTAAACCTAACTAACCTAAGGACATCACATACATCCACGCCCGAGGCAGGATTCGAACCAGCGACCGTAGCGCTCGCACTATTCCAGTCTGTAGCGCCTACAACCGCTCGGCGACCCCGGCCGGCTGTGCCGAGACAGTCCACGCATTGACGATAAACATTGCATATAAGTGTGTGTAGGTTTGTATGTGTGTTTGGAACTTAAACAGGCGCTCAACGTCGAGGTTATCAACATTCTTACACATATTAAAAGAGACTAATGTGGATAAAATGCCTAAATTTGTTGTCACACGGTGAAGAGATAACCAATAAAATGGCACTCATTCACTCACTCTCATCCCACTCGCTTTGATCCTCATAATCACTTATCCCACAGCCTTTAATGTAACAGAAAAGGTTCAAAGGTGCTATGCATGAGATTAAAACAGAAGTAAAACCCCTGAAGAGCTAAAATGATATCAGAGAAATGTGACTTGCTGAGCACTTATAAAAAAAATGATCGAGGCAGTGACCAGATTAACACATTAACAACATCTCCTTAAAATGATTAGAAACAAGTTAGACTCGTCACAAATTCTTAATACTCTGACGATATTCTTTTGAATGTCACTTAAAATAGAGGGCAGATCTGCCGGCAAATTTGCCGCTGCCCTCTGCTCCGAAAATAAAACACAGTCTGGTGAAATGTGATGTACTGTGGTCTGTGTGCCACAAGTTTCACACAGTGGAAGATCCTCTTGCCGTAACAAGAAGCCATGCCATGTGTCAGAGGACTGTGGCTTATGTGAAGACGTCTTCGTGCACGAAAGGAAGTACTCCACGGCCGAGTAGTGGCTGATTCCAGTAGCAACCACTGATATTACATCCGTAAGATACCACATTTGTGCATTTTACTGTTATCTACACCCTCAAGCTAATTCTTCATCTAATCACTTTTTGATTGAGAAATGATAAAAAAGTTTACGTCAACGATTTTATTTGAACTTCGGTGTCCTCGCACAGTAGCATAGTAGTATATCTTTTACCATGTTCTTTGCCATCTGCCGTGATCGCGATGTCAACATTCAGAACATTCATAACAGAACGCAGCATGTCATTCTCAATGGAGAGAAGTCTTCCGAAGTAAGAGTGATTTCAGGTGTGCCGCAGGGGAGTGTCATAGGACCGTTGCTATTCACAATATACATAAATGACCTGGTGGATGACATCCGAAGTTCACTGAGACTTTTTTCAGATGATGCTGTGGTGTATCGAGAGGTTACAACAATGGAAAATTGTACTGAAATGCTGGAGGATCTGCAGCGAATTGAAGCATGGTGCACGGAATGGCAATTAAATCTCAATGTAGACAAGTGTAATGTGATGCGAATACATAGAAAGATAGGTCCCTTATCATTTAGCTATAAAATAGCAGGTCAGCAACTGGAAGCAGTTAATTCCATACATTATCTGGGAGTACGCATTAGGAGTGATTTAAAATGGAATGATCATATAAAGTTGATCGTCGGTAAAGCAGATGCCAGACTGAGATTCATTGGAAGAATCCTAAGGAAATGCAATCCGACAACAAAGGAAGTAGGTTACAGTACGCTTGTTCGCCCAATGCTTGAATACTGCTCAGCAGTGTGAGATCCGCACCAGGTAGGGTTGATAGAAGAGATAGAGAAGATCCAACGGAGAGCAGCGCGCTTCGTTACAGGATCATTTAGTAATTGCGAAAGCGTTACGGAGATGATAGATAAACTCCAGTGGAAGACTCTGCAGGAGAGACGCTCAGTAGCTCGGTACGGGCTTTTGTTAAAGTTTCGAGAACATACCTTCACCGAAGAGTCAAGCAGTATATTGCTCCCTCCTACGTATACCTCGCGAAGAGACCATGAGGATAAAATCAGAGAGATTAGAGCCCACACAGAAGCATACCGACAGTCCTTCTTTCCACGAACAATACGAGACTGGAATAGAAGGGAGAACCGATAGAGGAACTCAGGGTACCCTCCGCCACACACCGTCAGGTGGCTTGCGGAGTATGGCTGTAGATGTAGATGTAGATCAGTTTGACGTGTGGCGCCAAACAGCATGTGCGCTATATAGGCTAACCAGATGACGACAGTTTTATCAAGGCTAGTCTTTGTTAAAGTCATAATGCAAATTGTTGGCACACCATTTCATACTTTTTTCCAATTTTTGGTACCCTTAGTTCCTGGATCCTAATATAACGAGGAAATTATGTTTTCGATGAATTAGGTCGTATTCTATAGCACAAGCATCACAGCCTACGTATGTAAGATAATCATGGGAAAAGAAAGTAGAGTTCAGTGTCATGTTGCTGGCGAATTGCAGCGTGGATGTAAACGCACCGCTGCCTGCCAGTGCCACAGTATTTTTCGCTGGGCTGTCACGCTAAAGTGCCGCTGCCCGTCAACTCAGTAGTCGTCACGACTTCACGCTGCTACCTGTCAGTGCCGCATTTATTTTCCCTGGGCTGCCCCACCTTGCGTCGCTGCCTGATCACGTCGCAGCTGTCTTACGACCCTTCCATCTAACCTGCTGTCATCGCGCCATGGTATCACCTGATCGTCACCTTCAAGTGGTAGCCTGTCCGTGCCACTGCATTCATGCTGCAACATCTCCTCGTCACTGTAGTCGTGGTACTGCATCACCTGATCGCCGTCATCATGCTGCAACCTCCATGTGCCACTGCCTCTTCTCCGTGACACATACACACAGCTGCCGTCGTCCCACAGCATACCAGCACAATCATTCCACAGAACCACCTGATCATCACCTTCTTTCCCCAGGCTTTCTATGCTACCGCCTCACTGCTCCGACATATTTACGCCACCACCATCAAACTGCAGCATCCCCAGATACTCGCCATCGTACTGCAGCATCGTCTAATGACTGCCTTCGCCAAGGTAGTGTTATAGGCCTTTTTCTGTTCCTTATCTGTTGTTGTTGTTGTCTTCAGTCCTGCGACTGGTTTGATGCAGCTCTCCATGCCACTCTATCCTGTGGAAGCTGCTTCATCTCCCAGTACCTACTGCAACCTACGTCCTTCTGAATCTGCTTAGTGTATTCATCTCTTGGTCTCCCTCTATGATTTTTACCCTCCACGCTGCCCTCCAATGCTAAATTTGTGATCCCTTGATGCCTCAAAACATGTCCTACCAACCGATCCCTTCTTCAAGTCAAGTTGTGCCACAAACTTCTCTTCTCCCCAATCCTATTCAATACCTCCTCATTAGTTACGTGAGCTACCCATCTAATCTTCAGCATTCTTCTGTAGCACCACATTTCGAAAGCTTCTATTCTCTTCTTGTCCAAACTAGTTATTGTCCATGTTTCACTTCCATACATGGCTAAACTCCAAACAAATATTTTCAGAAACGACTTCCTGATACATAAATCTATATTCGGTGTTAACAAATTTCTCTTCTTCAGAAACGCTTTCCTTGCCATTGCCAGTCTACATTTTATATCCTCTCTACTTCGACCATCATCAGTTATTTTACTTCCTAAATAGCAAAACTCCTTTACTACTTTAAGTGTCTCATTTCCTAATCTTATTCCCTCAGCATCACCCGATTTCAATTGACTACATTCCATTATCTTCGTTTTGCTTTTGTTGATGTTCATCTTATATCCTCTTTTCAAGACACTGTCCATTCCGTTCAACTGCTCTTCCAAGTCCTTTGCCGTCTCTGAAAGAATTACAATGTCTTCGGCGAACCTCAAAGTTTTTACTTCTTCTCCATGAATTTTAATACCTACTCCAAATTTTTCTTTTGTTTCCTTTACTGCTTGCTCAATATACAGATTGAATAACATCGGGGAGAGGCTACAACCCTGTCTCACTCCTTTCCCAACCACTGCTTCCCTTTCATGCCCCTCGACTTTAATAACTGCCATCTGGTTTCTGTACAAATTGTAAATAGCCTTTCGCTCCCTGTATTTTACCCCTGCCACCTTCAGAATTTGAAAGAGAGTATCCAGTCAACATTGTCAAAAGCTTTCTCTAAGTCTACAAATGCTAGAAACATAGGTTTGCCTTTTCTTAATCTTTCTTCTAAGATAAGTCGTAAGGTCAGTGTTGCCTCACGTGCTCCAACATTTCTACGGAATCCAAACGGATCCTCCCCGAGGTCCGCATCTACCAGTTTTTCCATTCGTCTGTAAAGAATTCGCGTTAGTATTTTGCAGCTGTGACTTATTAAACTGATAGTTCAGTAATTTTCACATCTGTCAGCACCGGCTTTCTTTGGGATTGGGATTATTATATTCTTCTTGAAGTCTGAGGGTATTTCACCTGTCTCATACATCTTGCTCACCAGATGGAAGAGTGTAATCAGGACTGGCTCTCCCAAGGCCGTCAGTAGTTCTAATGGAATGTTGTCTACTCCGGGGGCCTTGTTGCGACTCAGGTCTTCCAGTGCTCTGTCAAACTCTTCACGCAGTATCTTACCTCCCATTTCGTCTTCATCTACATCCTCTTCCATTTCCATAATATTGTCCTCAAGTACATCGCCCTTGTATAAACCTTCTATATACTCCTTCCACCTTTCTGCCTTCCCTTCTTTGCTTAGAACTGGGTTGCCATCTGAGCTCTTGATATTCATACACGTAGTACTATTCTCTCCAAAGGTCTCTTTAATTTTTCTGTAGGCAGTATCTATCTTACCCCTAGTGAGATAAGCCTCTACATCGTTACATTCGTTTGTATTCCTTTTTGCCTGCTTCATTTACTGCATTTTTATATCTTCTCCTTTCATCAATTAAATTCAATATTTCTTCTGTTACCCAAGAATTTCTAGCAGCCCTCGTCTTTTTACCTACTTTATCCTCTGCTGCCTTCACTACTTCATCCCTCAGAGCTACCCATTCTTCTTCTACTGTGTTTCTTTCCCCCATTGCTGTCAATAGTTCGCTTATGCTCTCCTTGAAACTCTGTACAACCTCTGGTTCTTTCAGCTTATCCAGATCCTATGTCCTTAAATTCCCACCTTTTTGCAGTTTCTTCAGTTTTAACCTACAGGTCATAACCAATAGATTATGGCCAGAGTCCACATCTGCCCCTGGAAATGTCCTACAATTTAAAACCTGATTCCTAAATGTCTGTCTTACCATTATATAATCTATCTGATACCTTTTAGTATCTCCAGGATTCTTCCATGTATACAACCTTCTTTTATGATTCTTGAACCAAGTGTTAGCTATGATTAAGTTATGCTCTGTGCAAAATTCTACCAGACGGCTTCCTCTTTCATTTCTTAGCCCCAATCCATAATCACCTACTATGTTTCCTTCTCTCCCTTTTCCTACTGACGAATTCCAGTCACCTATGACTATTAAATTTTCGTCTCCCTTCACTTCCTGAATAATTTCTTTTACCTCATCATACATTTCATCAATTTCTTCTTCATCTGCAGAGCTAGTTGGCATATAAACATGTACTACTGTAGTAGGCATGGGCTTCGTGTCTATCTTGGCCACAATAATGCGTTCACTATGCTGTTTGTAGTAGCTTACCCGCACTCCTATTTTTTTATTCGTTATTAAACCTACTCCTGCATTACCCCTATTTGATTTTGTATTTATAACCCTGTATTCACCTGACCAGAAGTCTTGTTCCTCCTGCCACCGAACTTCACTAATTCCCACTATATCTAATTTTAACTTATCCATTTCCCTTTTTAAATTTTCTAACCTACCTGCCCGATTAAGGGATCTGACATTCCACGCTCCGATCCGTAGAACGCGTTTTCTTTCTGCCGATAACGACGTCCTCTTGAGTAGTCCCCGCCCGGAGATCCGAATGGGGGACTATTTTACCTGCGGAATATTTTACCCAAGAGGACGCCATCATCATTTAATCATACAGCAAAGCTGCATGTCCTCGGGAAAAATTACGGCTGTAGTTTCCCCTTGCTTTCAGCCGTTCGCAGTACCAGCACAACAAGGCCGTTTTAGTTAATGTTGCAGGGCCAGATCAGTCAATCATCCAGACTGTTGCCCCTGCAACTACTGAAAAGGCTGCTGCCCCTCTTCAGGAACCACATGTTTGTCTGGCCTCTGGTGGTTGCACCTACGGTACGGCCATCTGTATCGCTGAGGCACGCAAGCCTCCCCACCAACGGCAAGGTCCATGGTTCATGGGGGTCCAAGGTCCATGGTTCCTTATCTACATAAACGATTTGCGAGACAATCCGAGCAGCCGTCTAAGGTTGTTTTCAGATGACGCTGTCGTTTATCGACTTATAAAATCATCAGATGATCCAGACAAATTGCAAAAGATTTAGAAAAGATATCTGAATGGTGCGATAATTGGCAGTTGACCCTAAATAACGAAAAGTGTGAGGTCATCCAAATGAGTGCCAAAAGGAATCAGGTTAAACTTCAGTTACACGATAAATCAATAAAATCTAAAGGCCGTAAATTCAACTAAATACCAAGGAATTACAATTACGAACAATTTAAATTGTAAAGAACTCATAGAAAATGTTTTGGGGAAGGTTAACTAAAGACTGTGCTTTATTGGCAGGAAATTTAGGAAATGTAACAGACCTACTAAGGAATATGCCTACACGACGCTTGTCTGTCCTCTTTCAGAATACTGATGCGCTGTGTGGGATCCTTACCAGATAGGACTAACGGCGTACATCGAAAAAGTTCAGCACGTCTTGTATTATCGTGAAATTGGGGAGAGACTATCACTGAAATGATACAGGACTTGGGGTGGACAGCATTAAAGCAAAGGCGTTTTCCTTGCGGCGGAATCTTCTCACTAAATTCCAATCACGAACTTTCTCCCCCGAACGCGAAAATATTTTGTTGACGCCGACCTACATAGGAAGAACAATCACCTTGATAAAATAACGGGAATCGGAGCTCGTCCCAAAAGACGTAGGTCGTTCTTTCCACGCATTATACGAGTTTGGATTAATAGAGAAATGTGAAAGTCGTTCGGTGAACTCTCTACCAGGCTCTTAAATGTGATTTGCAAGAGTATCCATGTAGATTTAGATGTAGATGTACGTGCCTCAGCCTTTATGTGCTGCCACATGTGTGCTGCGACCCAGTCACATCGCTGCCGTTATGCCACAGCACCTCCTTGTAGCCGCTCTCGTCCTACAGCATCACCTGACGGCTATCTTCACGCAACACCCACCACGCCCCGGCCTCTGCACTGTGACACATCCATCCAACTGCATAGTTCCAGATCATCTTCTGGTCTCCAGCCCTCATGCCACAGCATCAGCTGATTGCCACTTTCATGCCTCAGCCTTCCCATGCCATTGTAGCTTCTCTGCTGAGGATCGCCCTCGCCGCTGTCGTCGTGGCGCAGTATCTCCTGGTCGCTGCCATCGTGCTACAGCATCACACGATGACCCCCTTTATGCTGCAGCCTCCCCTTTCTGTGGCCTCTTCGCCGAGACCACATCCGCGCCAGCTCTAGTCATGCCACAGCATCTTATTGTCGCCATCACTGTGGTGCAGGTTTTCAGTGTCGCTGCCTCCACACTGCAACACATCTGCTACTGCTGTGCTGCAGTTGTCTCTTACCCGCAGTGTGTCCATCACACCGCTGCCTTCGAGCAACAGCATTTAATCAACAGCTGTCTCTGGCCCCCAATATCTCCACTGTCATTGCTGCCTCAATCCTGAACTACAGATGTTGATACCAGGTGTCACCCTGAGCAGTGAATCGCATCGACCGAGCGAGTGAGAGAGTTTTAAGATAATTAACACCAATTGCTGCTATTTCTTGTAGTGTTTCGAATCATCTGCCATTGCCAATGAAATTAATAAATAGCAAAGTAATATATGGATTTAAAACAGCCGCCAGTTGTGGAAGTTAGCTCTTGACGTAGGTTTCAGTACATAGAAATGGGCCTTTTTCAGATGTCTTTTTACGTTTTAAATGCTGATCATGACGTGCCGCCAAAAGGGTTAGTCATTATTGAAATTAACAAATTATGACAAATTCTATTGGTAGCACAGCATGATCAGTATACAAAACGTGATAAGACTTCTGAAAAAGGCCCTTTTCATAGGTTGAAACCAATTAAAATTAACAAATGATGACTAAGCCTACTGGCGCCACATCATGAACAGCATGTGAAACGTAATATGACTTCTGAGGAAGGCCAATTTCTATTCGTCAAGAGCATTTAACTACTACCTTCCACGACTGGTGGCTGTTTTTACTCCATATACTACATTTGCACAGTTGCTGCTGCTTCCAAGGTTAAGATTCTAAATAGAAAAGTGATTTTGGGCAGAGGGTGCACGTAGCGGTGCAGGAGTTTCTATAAATCAGAGATGAGAACTATAAACAACATTACAACGGATGGTAGGGGATAAATTTTCAGTAATTTTACGGTCTATGAATGCTCGTGGCAAATCGAAGTCTAAAATATGGAGTAAAGCTCTGGTGAAATGAATTCAAGGCTTGGGAGCAATACTGAAAGTATAGAATCAAATATTCGAGATGAAATAAATGTTGCGGGTGGGAAAATTGATAAATTAGAAACCAGATTCACAGGAACTAAAAATAAAATATAAAAATGACAGACTGGTATAGAGAGCTAATCGGACGACTCATAAGATACAGTGGAACCTGTATAAAGTTATCTTAAAGAATAGATCTGGGCAAAACAACAAAAAGGTGAAACATGAGATGCCAATCAGTGAAACTAGAGGTTCCAGAATGCCACAAACGAATAGAAACTAATCCGTGCTGCTATGTAAAGACACATCGTTGTTTACTTTCATTATCAAAAATCTCAGAAAGTACTTGACCGAATTACTTCGCAGTTTTTACATGATACGCTAATGAACATTCAACTGAATTTTCTCATTTTGAGAATACTGAAGGAGTGATCTCTTTTACTAGCTAAAAACATTCAACAACCTAGATTACATAAATATATCTTTATTTAAGACAACCGGTTTCGACAGACGTTGCTGTTACCTTCATTTCTTAAAAATCTTTACGTTGAAATGTGTTCATTTTACGTTTATCTCATGCCAAGTTGTCATCTGGATAAAAATCAGCACATTATAAAAGCTTTGTCATAAGTAAAATATTTAAAAACATAAAGTAACTTGTGCAAAAGCATGTTCTTTCACAAAAACGCAGTACGCAAACTGTGTACCGTGTTTTTCTGGTATAACAAGCATTTTTGAGCGATAGGTACTTATCTGTCACTCGCACAAAGTGCTTTATTTTTTAAATATTTTCGGATGACAAAACTTTTGCAACGTGCTGATTCTTATCCATATGACAACCTGGCGTGAGGTCCAATGGAAAATGAACACGTTTCACAATAAAAAGATTTTTAAGTCCTCAAGATAACAGAAAAGTCTGTTAAAACCGGCATCTTGAATAAATATTTATCGATCTACGCAATTGAATTTCTTTATCAAATGAACATTCAGATAGCTTTTAATTGTACACAATATGTAACTATACATATAATATACGAGCTGCGTTCAGTAAGGAATGCAACTGTAGTGCCTCCAGAATTTTACGAAAGTCTGGAGACACTTGTGTTTCAGCCGTTTAGAACACGCTTTATTTTAAAGCAGGGCGTAAGGATGAGCATGGGATACTGCACCCATTTATTGTTTGTGCAGGCGGAACTGGAAGGGAAATAACTAGTCGGCGCTGGCAAGTGTTCAGCGCGACCTGCGTAGAATACACAAATACGGCCCGGAAGCTCCGTGGCCGGCTGCAAAGAGTAATGTAGCATTGTATTGTTAAAAAACAAATGGAGACACTCGAAATAGTGACTATTTATTAGACGTTGACCTGCTGTTGAGAGTACGTGGACTGGACGTGGATAGTCAGCCACGATAAAAGCTTATGTATTAATTCTGTTCAAAGATGTGTAATTAACTGATTCTGGGTGCCCGGTGATGTGTGGGCTTACGTCATAAGGTTTAACTGTTTTTTTTTTTTTTTGTACAAAGCGGAAATAAATATGTTCTGGTGCATTGAATGATATTCCAAGAGTAGCGTATTTTTTAAATAAGAAGAGATAGTGAGCGAGAGAGTGAAAATTTCCCCTTCCTAGCAGTGAAATCTTCGGAGAAGCGTCCAGTGCTAGCACAAGACATCGGTGCTGCAGGAAAGCAGAACCGGCATTCTTCAACAAGAAAGTCCACGAAAAGGCTTAAGCTGTAGAGAGGGCTAAACATTACACCGGGCCACTGCACAACTCCTATTTTCTGAAAGCAGGTTGGCTTTATTCAGGATTGCAATACACTGTTTTATGCCCCACTCTTTTGGCTACAAAACACTATTTTTGAACACAGAGTGCGTTCGACTGCGTTACATCACCATACTGGGAGGATCTTTATGCTCGAAAGCTACCTCTCTATTGGCCGACGTCGGAGCCAGCGTCTTGCTGCATCAGTAACCTGCCAATCACTGTCACCATCAGCCTCACAAGCAGTCACCCGGGTTCCCGGGTTCGATTCCCGGCGTCAGGGATTTTCTCTGCCTCGTGATGACTGGGTGTTGTGTGCTGTCCGTAGGTTAGTTAGGTGTAAGTAGTTCTAAGTTCTAGGGGACTGATGACCGTAGATGTTAAGTCCCATAGGGCTCAGAGCCATTTGAACCATTTGAACCTCACAAGCAGTTCCGCACAGATGGTCCTTCTTTGCTCTTTGTGGTGACGAACCCGGCAGGTACACACCTTTAAGCACTTCAGATGGTAGACCAGTGTCTCAGCTCTACCAACAGAGATGTCCCATTGGGGACGAGGTGTTCGAATGTGATCCGTCGATCACCTCCGATGATGGTATCCTCACGTTCCAACGTCGCAGAAGTCACAGCTGGGTGCGGCCAGCGCGTAACAAGGGAGATCAGACAAGTGTGCGCGACTTTGTTGCGGTGTTGACAGACGCTTCGCCCAACCCATTGTGCTTTTTTAGTTCACGGACAAGTTTCCGAAGACATTCTGCAAGTGCCTATGACTATCTGCGATGCTCTGGTTTTCCGCTTAAGGGGAGTTAGAACGGAAAAAAGTTTTTCACATTGTAGGATTTTTTGTTTTATTTTTTGTTTTATATTTTTAATGTAATCTACATCGCTTGAAAATGTTAAAATTGTTACGTGCAGTATTTCAAGATCTAATAAAATCGGTAATTTTTTACCTAGAAGACTGTGGAGTGCTGTGTTATAAAGGTTGAATTACTTGTTTGTGTTGGTAGCACTGTCAAAGACAGTATCATATTGTTTCTAGTGCAGACACTCGTTTTATGTCGAAGTGTTAACTTTTTTTCCGAGGAAAAGTGGCGAACAGCTTGGTAAATCTCTCAAAAGGTAAAGTATGACGCGAAAACGAAGTGTTTGTAAGAAACGTGGGTTTCATGGTAATAGATATTCGAATAAAGGGAAACATTGTGTTCAACATGTGGCATGTAAAGTTACAGACAAGGAAATACAGACAAACCTGTCAGTACCTATAGAAACACCCATTAGTGCTTCGAAGATTAAAATAAAACATTGTGATACACAGTTTCCTCAAAACTAAAGTGATGTAAATGGTAGGTTAGGTTACATTTTGATAGATTTACACATTCTATCAAGGGTGTTAGGTGAATGTGTGTGTCGTAAAATATGTGGTGAGCCAGTTAGTTTACAAGAAGACCGTGAGGTATCAAATGGACTAGCCAGGAAACTTATCAGTAATTGTGCCAGTTATAAATATACTCATTCATTTTGGGATACTGATGAGTATAAAGATATAATGGAAATGCCCTGTGGCTAGGGCCTCCCGTAGGGTAGACCGTTCGCCTGGTGCAAGTCTTTCGAGTTGAAGCCACTTCGGCCACTTGCGTGTCGATGGGGATGAAATGATGATGAGAAGGACAACACAACACCCAGTCCCTGAGCGGAGAAAATCTCCGACCCAGCCGGGTATCGAACCCGGTGCGTTAGGTATGACATTCTGTCGCGCTGACTACTCAGCTGCCAGGGACGGCAGTATACAGGTAATTACTTTGAAGTAAATGTTAGGTGGTTTTATAGATTGAGAGCTATTGGCAAAGGACACACTGCAAAAGAAACAATGTGTGTCGTGATGAATAATCCACACCCGTCTTTTAAAATCGACAAATACGCAGGATTTATTGGAGCTGCTGCGGAATATGTTGCGTGTTAGTCAATGAAGGGTGCTGCAAACGAAGCTGTTGAAATAAATGATGGCATGACTGACATACCAGTAGCTTTCGATGACACTTGGCAGAAGCGCAGCTAAAGTTCTAAGAATTCTGTTGCTGCAATGACCAGTGAGGATATTGGGAAGGTAACAGATTTCCAGCTTTTAACCAACCATTGTTATAAATGTAAATCAGGGAATGAAGAAGGGCATATTGTAACAGAAATTATGAAGGAACAAGTGGTGGTGTGGAGACCTGTGAAGGTATTGAAAATTTTAGTCGGTCTGTGAACGAAAGGGGATTGTGGTATTCTAAGTTCTTAGGTGATGAGGACTCAAAAGCATACAACAGTGTAGTAGCCGCTCAGCCTTATGGTGAGAAGATTATCACAAAACTGGAATGTGTTGGTCATGTCCAGAAGAGAATGGGCACCGGGTTGAGGAAGCTGAAACAAAGTTTGAGAGACAAGAAACTATCTGATGGTAAAACCACAAGAGACAGGCTGACAGACAAAATGATTGATGAAATACAGCAGTATTATGGAATGGCTATTAGAAATACTGCTGAAAATTTATGGAAAATGAAGCAGGCAGTATTGGTTACATTCTTCCACAGACTGTCAACTGATGAAAAACCAGTACACTACCTTTGCCCCCCTGGATCTGATTCATCGTGGAATTACCGCTACGCCCAATACTCAAACAGCTCATACAGGCATAAACATTCCATCCCAACAGCAGTCATGGATATCATAAAACCTATTTACATAGACCTGGCAAATCTTGAATTACTGAAGAGTGTGTGCATGGCCAGACTCAAACTCCCAAGAGTCGTTCATTAATGTCATATGGACTCGTTTACTAAAAAAATGTTTTTGTCGGCATGAAGACACTAAAGTGTGAGTTTAGTGATACTGTTATTGCTTTTAATGATGGCAACATTGGTAGAGTGAAAGAGGTAAAGCATATGGGAAGTAATCCTGGAGCAAACTCCAACAGAGAACTTGAACGGATGGACAAGGCTCGCACTGATAAAGCAGAGTATCCAGCACAGATGATCACTAAAGAGTCCATAAAGAAGAAAAGGAGAAAAAACTTGGAAAAATATCAAGAGGATGATGTACAGTATGATGGAGGGTGCTTCTGAGTGACTAAAAATAAAAAAAAGCATGTATTAAGTGAGTTACAGTCTTTTCAAACTTTAGAAGCCATTCCTGAAAATTTCCATTTTCTGTTGCATTTTTGCCTAAATTTCAGAAACTACTTTGAGTAGAGTGTTCAAATTTTCAGGGAGTAATAACATAAATATCCTAAGTCTACTGAAGTAAAAGAAGGACATAACGTTATGTATAATTAACATTATATAGGATAACGTACAAAAAAGTACACAAAATTTTAACTGTTTAACTAAAAAGACGTATTTCCGAAAGCACTGGCTGAAATGCAGTTATTTGGTTCAGTAGCTCAGCACATACAGTTTAATGTACTGTAAAAGTTTCATGTCAATGGCTACAGTGGTTCCAGAAATACAGGGTAGCAAAGTCACTAAATTTAACATGGTCGGGATAGGGCGTTCCAACTCCTCTTGAAGAAACTCAGTGACCGCTCTCTGCTAGGAACACACCTGCGCTACAGTCGCCATTTGGAAGGTTATGTATAGTGTCACCACCTATCGGAAATGTATGAAACAGTTAAGGCTGAAGCAGGAATATTCCACTATGTCTCACAATAAATTTCGTATGCTTTCAACCGAAATTGGCCAGGAAAAGAAAAATTCACACATAAAAAAAATTGCATCAACCCGGCTCCCAGAACTCCTGATGATGGACGTTGACTGTGGATATTGTATCACAGACACATTCCCTTTGACTGTTCAGAAATGTCACTAAACCCGATCAAGGATGTAAGCGACCAAGCATGAGCAGCGCCTGTTAGACGGAGGGGGTCTGACAACCGATCAGTTCCAGTCATTCCTCCAGGATGGAGGTACACGGCTCACGTTGTCTGTAGTTTAATCGTGTCTAGGCGGTCAATACGGCAATTCGATCATGTCCGCATTGTTGCATTGTACCAGGAAGAGCTCTCAACAAGCGAAGAGTCCAGGCGTCTCGGAGTGAACCAAAGCGATGTTGTTCGTACATGGAGCAGATACAGAAACACAGAAACTGTCGATGACATGCCTCGCACAGGCCGCCCAACAGCTACTACAGTTGTGGATGACCGTTACCTATGGATTATGGCTCGGAGGAACCCTGACACCAACGCAACCATGTTGCATAACGCTTTTCGTGCAGCCACAGGACGGCGTGTTACGACTCAAACTGCGCGCAATACGCTGCATGCTACGCAAATTCACCACCGGCGTCCATGGCGAGGTCCATCTTTGAAACCACGACACCATGCAGCGCGGTACAGATGGGCCCAACAACATGCCGAAAGGACCGCTCAGGACTGGCATTACTTTCTCTTCACCGATGAGTGTCGTATATGCCTTCAACCAGACAATCGTCCGAGACGTATTTGGAGGCAACCTGGTCAGGCTGATCGCCCTAGACACACTGCCCATAGAGTGCAGAAAGGTGCAAGTTTCCTACTGTTTTGGAGTGGCATAGTGTGTGTGGCCGACGTCCGCCGCTGGTGGTCATGGAAAGCGCCGTAACGGCTGTGCGATACATAAATGCCATCCTCTGACCGATAGTGCAACCATATTTGGTGAGGCATTCGTCTTCATGGACGACAATTCATTGCCCCGTCGTGCACATATTGTGAATGACTTCGTTGAAGCTAACGACACCGCTCGACTAGGGTGGCTAGCAGGGTCACCAGACAGGGACCCTATCGGACATTCCTGGGATAGATGGAATAGGGGCTCTTTATAGGCGACGTGACCCAGCAACCACTCCGAGGAATCTACGCAGAATCGTCGTTGAGGAGTGAGACAATCTGGACCAACCGTGCCTTGATGAAATTGCAGATAGTATGCCACGACAAAGACAGGCATGCATCAATGAAAGAGGACGTGCTTCTGGGTGTTAGAGGTACCGGTGTGTAGAGCAGTCTGGACTGCCACCTCTGAAGGTCTTGCTGTATGGTGGTACAACATACAATGTGTGCTTTCCATGAGCAATAAAAAGGGTGGAAATGATGTTTATGTTGATCTCTATTCCTATTTTCTGTACAGGTTCCGGAACTCTCGGAACCGAGGTGATGTAAAACTTTTTCTGATGTTTGTATGTTGCATTACTTGTTGAACGCTCCTCTTCTAAAGGGAAAACGTTGCTATCAAAAATCTCGAAAAGTACTTGACCAATTTTCTTCATATTTTTACACGATATTCTAATGAACACTCAGGTGGAGGCTATATTTTGAACATGTATGGAATGGAGAACTATATATGTAATACATAAGGAGGAAACGTTGTTAGTGTTGTGTATGACTTCGTACACAACAGTAAGATGAGATGGGCTGCAGATTGGTGCGGTAGCTGTGGTCGTAGGAAAGCTGAACAGGAGCAGAAACAAGTTAGCGCAACATACACAATATTTACTTAACGTGTACTTCTCCAATTGTACGAATACACATTACAAAAATGACTCTGAGCACTATGGGACTTAACATGTGAATTCATTAGTCCCCTAGAACTTAGAACTACTTAAACCTAACTAACCTAAGGACTTAACACGCAGCCATGCCCGAGGCAGCATTCAAACCCGCGACCGTACCACTCACGCGGTTCCGGACTGAGGCGCGTAGAACCGCTCGACCACAGAGGCCGGCGACACATTACAAATTATGGTGCAAGGAACAGAGTCCAGTTATGGCAGTGTTACGAGGAAGAGACTCATTGTTCGTGTGGAGCTGAGTCGCTGCTGCAGATCATCCTATACTGTGGCAGGAGAGAGCTTGCAGTGTAGAGCTGCTGCAGGCATGGCCAAGCAGATGTGCTCCATTGGGTCTTCCAGATCCCGCACGACCGCTATTGGCGTTGGACGGAAACTCGCATTTCTGTTGCGAACCGTGGAACATGACGCTGTAATGACCAATTACATATGGGCTTTGTATACTTAAACGTGATATAGAAATATAAATGTAATACATAAAAGGGAAGCGCTTGAAGAGTCCTTCAACAATTAACTTAAAATTTTTTAGACAATAGATGTACATACACTACATATTTTTAATATGTATACGAAATAAATATGTATGTAATGTATTAAGAAGAAAAGTTGGTACTATTCATCTCGAATAGTCCTTGATAGGTTCACTTACAACTCATGAACGATGTAAACTGAAGATAAAAACCTATCAAAAACGCATACAATTTCAGCTTGTAGCCGAAAATGGTGCAATGGGGCTGTGTCCTCAAACTGTAATCACTGAATTTAAACTTGAAAAGAATAACTATTTAAATGCTCCTGGTAACCAGTAAGCTCATAACGTAATTTAATAACAAAATCTATTGATGCTACTGATAACACCGAGAAAATCACTATCGTATGTTTTGTATGTCACAGTAAAAGTAATTCTTGATAGTTGTTTCTGCTAAGTTCCTAACGTGTAATTGCTGTCAAGCAACAATATTTGAATGAAAGGTATGTCGTTCCCTTACAGTCGTTACATAATGTACATACAGACCAAACTTTAGATTTATGACACTGCATGAATTATCGCCGACGCTGCTTTCGTCCGCAGGAAAATAAAGGTTTTTGACGACAGTAAAAAACTGCAGAAAGTTTTCTATAAAATTTCATTTGGTGTAATGACTGTAGGCTCTCTCTAAATGCTAAAACAAGCAAGATAAAACCCACAACAACGGAGAAATACAACACGATACCATTCTGTTGCAACATTATCGATAAATATCATGAACATATCACATCGTACCAGTTCGCTGATAAGAAAAACTGAAGGAAGAAATTTACTCTCGCGTAACATAGCTCGATAAAGCTTGAACCGTAGTTAGAACGAACTGCTATAGTATAGCACAAAAGATAAATGAAAGAATTATGCAATGTTCCAACAGCGGAAACCCAGAGGTGCCTCACACAGAGTGCATCCCAGAGTGCCCCTGAGAGCGAACAGAAATGACACTTTTGTTCAAAGACGAGGAAGTGAAGTTACTGCAGATTATTATGGTCCGCTGGACGTTATAAAAGGCGGAAGATGGTTTTTAATGGTGTGTGTGGTCACCATGAACGGTCACCATGTCCTGCAACGTGCTTCCATGCTGGTCACTAGGTGGGTAAGAAGTTCTCGCGGTAGGGCATTTCATTCATCCAGCAGAGCAGCTGACAGATGATGGATGTGCTGCAGTGCGTATCCCAACGCATCGCACATGTGTTCGATAGGCTTTAATTCGGAGAAACGGGCAGGCCAGTCAATCCGCCAAACATCGTCTAGTTCCGAGGGCTCCTCCACTTGAGCTGTTCGATGTGGTCAGCATTGTAATCCCTAAAGACTGAGTCTTGGCCGACTGCAACCCAGAGAGAAGCACACGAGTAAGTGTGCTACGGTGTCACAATAACTAGACCGTGTACAAGAATTTGGAAGTCAGTATGCCCATGTAACATTATACTTCCCCACACCACATGGAGTAACAGAACGCTCATGTTCGATCATGTTCCTGGGGGCATTAAGTGTTTCCATCTCCCGGATTATGAGTGAACATCCAGAATCGTTCAAACTGAATCACCCACATCCGAGAAAAGCACGCGTCTGTATGCTCTTGGCGCAGTATCAACCGGCGCCGTCTGTCAATGCCACACGGAGTATTAGTCGACAGGCAAAAAGACCGCCGCTTGCAGTCGGCGTGCCACTATGGAGTGTGATTATGCGTACCTTGGGGACCTGTTAAATGCGGTAGCAACTGCACCTGCTATTTGACGTGGGTCCCTTCTTGCTTTCTTCTACCTAAGGCAGCAGTGCTTGCGGTTGGGATCGGTGCTGTGCACTTGCAACAATGCTTGAAGCACTACTTGTGGTTGGGAACGCTGCTATGTACCTGGCACAATGCTGAAAGCAGTACTTGTGGTTGGGAATGCTGCTATGTACTTGGAACAATGCTGGAAGCAGTACTTGTGGTTGGGAACGCTGCTATGTACTTGTAACAATGCTTGAAGCAGTATGTGTGGTTGAGGACGCTGCTATGCACTTGGAACAATACTGGAAGCGGTACTTGTGGTTAGGAACGCAGCTATGTACTTGGAACATTGCGGGAAGCAGTACCTGTGGTTTCGAACGCTGCTATGTACTTCGAACAATGCAAGAAGCTGTGCTTGTGGTTGGGAACGCTACTATGTACTTCGAACAATACTGGAAGTAGTACTTGTGGTTGGGAATGCTGCTATGTACATGAAACAATGCTGGAAGCAGTACTTGTGGTTGGGAACGCTGCTATGTACTTGGAAAAATACTTGGAGCAATACTTGTGTTGGGGAACGCTGCTATGTACTTGGAACAATGCTTGAAGCAGTACGTGTGGTTGGGGATGCTGATATGTACTTGGAACAATGCTGGAAGCAGTACTTGTGGTTGGGAACGCTGCTATTTCTTTGGAACAATGCTGGAAGCAGTACTTGTGGTTGGGAACGCTGCTATCTACATGAAACAATGCTGGAAGCAGTACTTGTGGTTGGGAACGCTGCTATGTACTGGGAAAAATGCTTGGAGCAATACTTGTGGTGGGGAACGCTGCTATGTACTTGGAACAATGCTGGAAGCAGTACGTGTGGTTGGGGATGCTGATATGTACTTGGAACAATACTGGGAGCAGTACTTGTGGTTGGGAACGCTGCTATGTACTTGGAACAGTGCTGGAAGCAGTACATGTGGTTGAAACTCTGCTGTGTAGTTGTAACAGTGCTGCAAGCAGTACATGTGGTTAGGAACGCTGCTATGTGCATGAAATAATGCTGAAAGCAGTACGTGTGGTTGGGAACGCTGCTATGTACTTGGAACAATGCTTGGAGCAGTACTTGTGGTGGGGAAAACTGCTATGTACTTGGAAAAATGCTGGAAGCAGTACTTGTGGTTGGGAACGCTGCTATGTACTTGTAACAATGCTTGAAGCAGTATGTGTGGTTGAGGACGCTGCTATGTACTTGGAACAATACTGGAAGCAGTACTTGTGGTTAGGAACGCAGCTATGTACTTGGAACATTGCGGGAAGCAGTACTTGTGGTTTCGAACGCTGCTATGTACTTCGAACAATGCAAGAAGCTGTGCTTGTGGTTGGGAACGCTACTATGTACTTCGAACAATGCTGGAAGTAGTACTTGTGGTTGGGAATGCTGCTATGTACTTGGAACAATGCTGGAAGCAGTACTTGTGGTTGGGAACGCTGCTATGTACTAGGAACAATACTGGAAGCACTACGTATGGTTGGGAACGCTGCTATGTACCTGGAACAATGCTGGAAGCAGTACTTGTGGTTGGGAACGCTGCTATGTACTTGGAACAATGCTGGAAGCAGTACTTGTAGTTGGGAACGCTGCTATGTACTTGGAACAATGCTGGAAGCAGTACGTGTGGTTGGGAACGCTACTATGTACTAGGAATAATGGTGGAAGCAGTACTCTTGGTTGGGAACGCTGCTATGTATTTGGAACGATGCTGGAAGCAGTACTTGTGGTTGGGAACGCTGCTATGTACATGAAACAATGCTGGAAGCAGTACTTGTGGTTGGGAACGCTGCTATGTACTTGGAAAAATGCTTGGAGCAGTACTTGTGGTCGGGAACGCTGCTATGTACTTGGAACAATGCTGGAAGCAGTACTTGTGGTAGGTAACGCTGCTGTGTACTTGGAACAATGCTGGATGCAGTACTTGTGGTTGGGAATGCTGCTATGTACTAGGAACAATGCAGGAAGCAGTACTTGTGGTTGGGAACGCTGCTATGTACTTGGAACATTCCTGGAAGCAGTACTTGTAGTTGGGAACGCTGCTATGTACTTGGAACAATGCTGGAAGCAGTACAAGTGGTTGGGAACGCTGCTATGTACTTGGAACAATGCTGGAAGCAGTACGTGTATTTGGGAACGCTGCTGTGTACTTGGAACCATGCTGGAAGCTGTACTTGTGGTTGGGAACGCTGCTATGCACTTGGAACAATGCTGGAAGCAGTAGTGTGGATGGGAACGCTGATATGTACTTGGAACAATGCAGGAAGCAATACTTGTGGTTGGGAACGCTGGTATGTACTTGGAACAATGCTGGAAGCAGTAGTGTGGTTGGGAACGCTGCTATGTTCTTGGAACAGTGCTGGAAGCAGTACGTGTGGTTGGGAACTCTACTATGTACTAGGAATAATGCTGGAAGTAGTACTCTTGGTTTGGAACGCTGCTGTGTACTTGGAACCATGCTGGAAGCAGTACTTGTGGTTGGGAACGCTGCTATGGTCTTGGAACAATGCTGGAAGCAGTAGTGTGGTTGGGAACGCTGCTATGTACTTGGAACGATGCAGGAAGCAATACTTGTTTTTGGGAACGCTGCTGTGTACTTGGAACCATGCTGGAAGCAGTACCTGTGGTTGGGAACGCTGCTATGCACTTGGAACAATGCTGGCAGCAGTAGTGTGGTTGGGAACTCTGTTATGTACTTGGAACAATGCAGGAAGCAATACTTGTTGTTGGGGACGCTGCTATGTACTTGGAACCATGCTGGAAGCTGTACTTGTGGTTGGGAACGCTGCTATGCACTTGGAACAATGCTGGAAGCAGTAGTGTGGATGGGAACGCTGATATGTACTTGGAACAATGCAGGAAGCAATACTTGTGGTTGGGAACGCTGGTATGTACTTGGAACAATGCTGGAAGCAGTAGTGTGGTTGGGAACGCTGCTATGTTCTTGGAACAATGCTGGAAGCAGTACGTGTGGTTGGGAACTCTACTATGTACTAGGAATAATGCTGGAAGTAGTACTCTTGGTTTGGAACGCTGCTGTGTACTTGGAACCATGCTGGAAGCAGTACTTGTGGTTGGGAACGCTGCTATGGTCTTGGAACAATGCTGGAAGCAGTAGTGTGGTTGGGAACGCTGCTATGTACTTGGAACGATGCAGGAAGCAATACTTGTTTTTGGGAACGCTGCTGTGTACTTGGAACCATGCTGGAAGCAGTACCTGTGGTTGGGAACGCTGCTATGCACTTGGAACAATGCTGGAAGCAGTAGTGTGGTTGGGAACTCTGTTATGTACTTGGAACAATGCAGGAAGCAATACTTGTTGTTGGGGACGCTGCTATGTACTTGGATCAATGCTGGAAGCTGTACTTGTTGTTGGGAACGCTGCTATGTACTTGGAACAATGCAGGAAGCAGTACTTGTGGTTGGGAACGCTGCTATGTACTAGGAACATTGCTGGAAGCAATACTCGACTGCTGGGCTACATTCGTCACACTTCGTCCTCCTTCTATTTTCCCATGATTCTTCGACCATGTGAAATCATCCAGATGTCTGTGGTTCATATTGTAATGAATAACACCACGACACTATAGAGTGACTCCCCTTCACTGGCTGTGCCAAACTGTCTTGTCCGTTCATGCGATTGCTTCGTGTTAGTGAACCTGTCACATCTGGCACTAGAGTCACTCTGACCTCAGGCCATGTGACGCCCAGCTTTCTGTACACCACCGGGAGAGAACTCTGCAATATGCTACTGCAGTTTCACTCGTTTCCAACGATTATTTAACATGTTATGTTACTATGAGTGTTGGAACTTAAATAGTGGCAACTATTTATTCACAACGATAGAAAATAGTTATATGTTTGCATCTGTTACTGTCCTTCAGGATAGTCACCACCGTTGTGTATAAGTTGCCAGTGATGTGGTAGGCGTAGTATACTATTAGCAGAGGCTGTTCTGTTGATGGTGGGAATGGAGCGGTCTACTGCCTGTCGAATCTCTGGAACAGTTCTGAAGCGAATGCCATGAAGTGGTTCCTTCATCTTGGGAATCAAATCAAAGTTCAAATTGCTCTGAGCACTATGGGACTCAACTGCTATGGTTATCAGTCCCCCAGAACTTAGAATTACTTAATCCTAACTAACCTAAGACATCACACACACCCATGCCCGAGGCACAAATCAAAGTCACAAGGACTTAAGTCCGGGGAGTATTGTGGATGGTACAGTACTTCAGAGTCCCATCGACCGAACAGAGCAGCCACAGCTTGCGCTGTTTGCGCCCGCGCATTGCCATGCAAAATGATGTCTGGTTGCGCAAAATGTGTTGCCGCTTCTTTTGCAAAGCTGGACGAAGGTGATGCTCCACAAACGAACAGTAGTACTGTGTATTGACGATCTGCCGTGGAGGAACGTAATGCGTTAGGATAACTCCATCACAGTCGTACATGAGAATCACCATGAATTTACACCGTTCCATTCGCATCATCAACAGAGCGGGCTCTGCCTACGATATACTACGACTTCCACATCGCTGTCAACGGGATCTACACAACGCTGGTGACTACTTTGAAGGACTGTAACAGGTGTAAACATGTAACTCTTTTGTATCCGTTGTGAATAAATAGTTGCCACAATTTAAGCTCCAACCCTCGTATATCTACCTTGTCGTTAAGTTTTAAAGAGCAGCGTATTTAGCGATAATACTAGGGAGCTGTCCGAAATGGGGCAATCACGAAAAATCCGTATTAGAGATCACGAGAGTAATATGTCTGTTCAGGGAGAGTACAAAGGCGCTGAGGACGCAAGTGTAATGGGAAAGATAATCCACATTGTTGTCATTCACTGTAGCGTGGCTTGCGGAGCATATACCTACGCCAATCGTAATTACAACTTTAAGTACGTGCAGTTGGCGTGATAACTTACTTACAATAGTTCATATGACACGTGGCGCCACGGTCTCACCTGGCGCCGTTTCCACACGTACCCTTCCCGTCGCCCCTTTAAGAGACCGCCGCGTCCACCGGCGGTTGTCGCTTGTCGCGCAGTTTGATGCATGGCTGTGGCGCTGCGCCGCGCCTAGCAAATTCATGGAAGAACCTCCTTAAATGATGCCTTTAATTAGAAATTTTATTTATGCTCCAGCGTAAATTATATCGTATTACTTCGGCTGTTGGCGACCTCGGTAAGAATTACTTCAGAACAGCGAGAGACGCATACTAAATATGGTTTTATTATATTTTAAGAGATGAAACAAACTGGCTTTAACAGCAGGAGGTCCCTGCTTGAATGTCCCGAACGAAACTTTGATTACAGCTTGCGCAATGCAGGCCACCATTTAATAATCATCATTAGTCACAAGGATGCGAGACGGAAATTGCTTTACGAGGCAATTTCATTATTTGCTAGTGCTAAAAAAAAAATACTCAAATAATCTGCCCGAGGGTGACTTCTGCTAGCTTGTAGCCACCTGTCGCGTAATTTAACTGACTAGCGCGTGTTTCACGTTTATTTACGACTCTGTATGGAGTATCGGCTTCGTAGTTCTGTTAGCAAGTTATCAGCCTCGTTAGTGTCAAATGCCAATTATATTCTGAAAAAGAGGGACAATACACAGAAAAAATAACAATTTATGATTTTGTGAGGTCCTACAGCCTCCATATGCTTAACAAAAGAGAACATGGTGCATAGTACAATGTAATTTATACTTTTCTTTATTTAAATTGTGCTATTAGCTAATTTCGATGTGCTATTAGCTAATTCTTGACCTTCTGAATCACATGTGTACTGTTACGTATTACTTGTCGTAACCGTCAAATTATTTTTCATTACGCTTAAAAACTAGATATTACGTTCCATCTTTACGTTGTGAATGGCTCCACATCGACATGATAACTGAAAACACCACATTGCGAACTTTGTTATAAGTACAGATGTAAACAGTATAGTGCAAACTTTGGTGTATGTGCGAAACAGCAAAGTTCGTAATACGATGTTTAAAGTCGCCTAGTTTTTACTTGTAGTGCAACAAACCGACAATTAAGACATTTAATATGTTAAAGCACACATGCGGCTGAAAATGACATGTCATCTAAATTAGCTAACAGCACGATATAATGACCGCCTAAATTTCAGGCTGCTAAGGAACATGTTTTCTTTCTCTAAACAAAGGAAATAAGATAGTCTTTACGAAATTTACTTTATATCTACACTGGAAATCCACGCTTTCTCCCTCAGTTATTCATCTCCGCTTTATATTTCTTAGGAACTCCTGCAGCCAACTGAAACTTCGGCAGTTACAAAGAAAAATTAATGTTTATTGTTTGGACCATAATTCTCAAAAGAATATGGAAGTTTAAAGTAAATTCTATGTACTAACAGACAATATGTGATATTTAGCAGCGATTCATAACCGTTTTTGAATTAAAAGCAATTTTTAAGCACCAGAAAAGAAAGCAAGAAATGCGTTATTATAGGTGTATAAGGTGACAAGCTGTTCTAAAGGCAAATTTCCCGTATTTAGCAAAGGTGTTACGAACCTATAGGCAACAGTAGCTTCTTGTTGTTTTTGTGGTTTTCACCCTGAACACTGTTTTCATGTAGCTCTCCACTCTGCTATATCCTGAGCTAGTCTCTTCGTATCTGCATAACTATTGCAACCTACTTTCAGTTGAAACTCCTTCCGTATTCCAATCCTTAGACTCCCTCAGGTGATACCACAAAAAGTGTCACGCTCACCAATCCCTTATTCTGGTCAGTTATGACATAAATATCTATTTTTCCTCCTTTAGTATCAATATCTCTTCATTAGTTGCTCCGTCTATATAATCTTCAGCGTTCCTGAGTATCAACACATTTCATATGTTTCTATTGTTTCTATTTGCTTCTATTCCGTGCTGTTCATAGTCAACGTTCGGCTTCCTTGTCAGGCGACGCTGCATAAAAAAGATTTCCTATCACTTAAATATGTGTTACAGTTAATCATATTAAATAGAAAACAATTTTTTAATGTTTCCTTTTTTTAATATTATTGTAGTATTCTGCCAAGCAACGAAGTAAGATTTAGTTGACGTTTGACGTTAATAAATATATCATTTTCATAAAACCTTTTCTTCCTGTCAGTCCGCATTTTGCAACCTCTTTCCTTTTGCTGACGTCCGTTATTTTGCTGCTAAAAAAAACAATACGTATTCCGTTCAGCTGATTTTCCAAGCCATTTGCACTTCTGTCAGAATTCCATTGTCCTCAGCAAATCTGCAAAAAAAAAAAAAAAAAAAAAAAAAAAAAAAAAAAAAAAAAGAATGGTTCCATTTCTGTGATCTTTACTGTTTGCTCTACATGCAGGTTGAGTGATTTGTAGAGTAATCTACAACTCTGCCTTGATGTCTTTCTGCAACTGGCTCTTTTTCATGCACATTAACTGTTGGAGTGGCATTCAAGTTCAAGATACCCTTACGTTCCCTGTCTTTCATCCCTAATAACTTCAGCATTTCCTAGAGTGTCCTCCAAATGCTTTCTTTTCCGAAATCTACAAAGGTGCTAAATGAAGGTTTGTCTTTTGTTACCCTATCGTCTGCTATAAATCGTAGATTTATTATTGCTTATGTTGTTATTTATTTGTAACTATGACTTATTAAACGTATTATGTGGTAAAACATGTGTTGTGACATACTTTCTTTAGGATTCGTCCTTAAGTCTAAGGAGAGGGTGTCGTTTGTTTCATATTTTGGAAAAAATTACAAGTTATCAATGGATATCATGTAAATGACTAATAATCTTATTACCATGCGACAAGATTCACAGAAACGTTTCAAATTACAGTTACTGATACTGACTACCCGGTAGTCATCACGAGACTGTTTAACAGGAAATGGTGGTAAGGATGATGTTAGGTTGCCCCAAGGCTCCCGTTGCGTTACCGACATAATGCTGTTCATGTGGTTGCGCACGATTTTGAGCTGGCTGTTTCGCAGCCTCCTGATGGATAATTATTTCATCAGTAATATTTGCCTGTCATGAGTATAAGGGATCGGGGCTTAAAACAACTAATCCTCATATTTCGCAAATCCTCATATTTCTCGTCAGTTCTAAACCCTGTCTCAGTGCCCCACTGCGTAATATGCTTCAAATGGTTCTGAGCACTATGGGACTTAACATCTGTGGTCATCAGTCCCATAGAACTTAGAACTACTTAAACCTAACCAACTTAAGGACATCACACACATCCATGCCCGAGGCAGGATTCGAACATGCGACCGTAGCAATCGCGCCACTGCGTAATAACATGAGGCCTTGTTGTTGGTGGTGGTAGCCCATCGGATGGCGAAATTAATCTTGACAGGCTATGGAATATTACTTGAAGGAACAGACAATGTGACCGAGTCATTTTCTCTAAGCATCGTCAACATGGCAACCTAAGTTCACACTCCACACATACTTACCATAGTCATCTATGCTAGACACATCCACAAAAATGAATGACATAGAAGCTGACGAAATGACGTCGACCAGGCCGTCAGCTACATTAATTTATAAAACAAGAAATAATAAAGACAGGCTTACGTCTGAAAGAACATGCCAGCTATTCTTCAAGACAAATGCGCCTATATATTATGTGAGGATCGTTTGAGTGGCGTCTTTCATGAATGTTTCCTCGCCAATATTTTTCAGTCACAGATAGAAATTAGAAGTTCAAAAATTTCACGCAATGAAGCATCTTGCTGTACCTACCTTTCCATCTAGCGCATGTCTCTCAGATTGTATTGTGAGAAGTTTGGTTCACTTTACTAACACATTTATTTGTTAATGACACGCTGCTGATATTTGTATTTTATTGCCGTAATCCATTTAAAAGACATGGGAAGAATGCTCTTAGATGAAATAAAATATATATAACGGATGTTGTAAAATGCGGACATCAAGCTGCAAGAGCCCTAAGAAGAGAAACGCGAGAAAAAGAACTGGAGAAAGAAGAACGGGACAAAACAAGTGTAACATATACCGAAACGTCGTCCGCAGGACACAGCCATAAGTATCAGAAGCTAGCTTTATGTGTTAGCAGCGGTGCGGGCGGCGCTGATGTATAAATCGCGGCGGGTGAGAAAGTTCTTGATATCGGATCACACGTCCCGTGTCCTGCGACACATTTCTTACGGGCCGGGTAAAGTGAAACCACTCGCCGCAACAAATAAGGTTGCCAGCGGGGACGCGGCGTGGAATCCTACACCGGCCGCCGTGTCGTCCGCAGCGGCCCAGGCGGACGGGGGCTCTGCCCGATGTGACGGACAGCCAGCAGTTCGGCGATACTCACTTCCGCTCTCGAGAACTTGCGTTGCACAGAGGAGAAAAAGAGTTGCGCAGAGCCAATGTTGTTTCAAGCAAGCACATCGAACAGTCGCCTTCTGACGGAGAAAAACCGTATTTAGCTCCTGAACTAAAATATATTCTCATGAATGCATTAGCCAGTTCTTGTGGGGCGTATTTTCGTGTCTTAAGTTGAGACTACTGAGCAAAATACTCCACTGGTCAAAAGCGTTTCATCACCTATCACAACTGTCGATGTATACACTAAAGGAAACAATCTCAGCATCTAGAACGAGTTGTGTGACATAAACGAAAGTTGGTAGGCATGTTTCTACTCCTGACAGATGGTTTCCATTCAAATTTAACGCCAGTCGCAAAGAGCGGCGATAGTAGCGCAACTAAGAGGATGCTAATCAGACTTGCTTTTAATACATGATGCAGCCCTCGTGAGTGTTAGTTACTTTTGAGACTGGACGTGTCGAGTTTATGTTAGTCAAGAGTGCCTTGAAAGCGACAAAGACGCCGTTACCATCACCTCACTGAGTTTGGACTAGGTCGTGTAACGGGACTACGAGAAGCTAGGCGTTCCTTCTGCGATACCGCGGAAAGACTTGGCAGGAATGCACCCACTATAAATGACTGCTGGCAGCGATGGTCACGATAATGTACGGCCACAAGAAGACTGGGTTCCAGACAGCCACATAGCACTATCGAGAGGGAAGACAATCGTGTTCGGTATTATGGCTCTGATGCACCCTACTGTACCTCTAAAAGCATTTTAGCTACATCTGGCACTACAGTGATACAACGAACTGTTAGAAATCTTGAAGGGCAGCTCCGAGCCACACACCTTGTAGTGAGCATTCTACTGACCCCAAACCACCGGTATTTGCGACTTCAGTGGTGTCAAGTGAGACCTCACTGGAAGAAAAGGTGCAGGTCTGTTGTGTTTTCTGATGAAAGTTCGTTTTGGTCGGTGCCAGTGACGGCCATGTTTTGGTTATAAAGAGGCTAGTTAACGGCGTTCAACCAACCTTTCTGTGTACTAGACACACGGGACGTACTCCCTGGACTAGTCTACAGAGCGACTTCGTATGATGGCAGGAGCACTCTCGTGGTTACCCCACGCACCATGCCTGCAAATCTGTACGTTAATCTGGTGATTCGATCTGAGGAATGATTTCCAACAGGACAAACCTCGCCTACATACCGCTGTTGTGGCCCAGTACGCTCTACGGAGAATCGACATGTCGCCTTTGTCTGCTCCATCGGCAGATCTGTCTCCAATCGGGCACATGTGAGACGTCATCGGACGACAACTTCAGCTTCATCCACAGACACCATTAACCGTGCCTGTACTGACCGACCAAGTGTAGCAGGCAGGAACGCCAACCCACAAACCGACATCCGGCACCTGTGCTACACAATGCATACATGTCTGAACCCGTACATTCAACATATTGCCGGTTACACCGTTATAAATATCTGACCATTTCAAATAGCACTGGATTTCGTTGCCCTTGCATTAACCTGAGATCTTGCAATATCAACTACACTCCAGGAAATGTAAAAAAGAACACATTGACACCGGTGTGTCAGGCCCACCATACTTGCTCCGGACACTGCGAGAGGGCTGTACAAGCAATGATCACACGCACGGCACAGTGGACACACCAGGAACCGCGGAGTTGGCCGTCGAATGCCGCTAGCTGCGCAGCATTTGTGCACCGCCGAAGTCAGTGTCAGCCAGTTTGCCGTGGCATACGGAGCTCCATCGCAGTCTTTAACACTGGTAGCATGCCGCGACAGCGTGGACGTGAACCGTATGTGCAGTTGACGGACTTTGAGCGAGGGCGTATAGTGGGCATGCGGGAGGCCGGGTGGACGTACCGCCGAATTGCTCAACACGTGTGGCGTGAGGTCTCCACAGTATATCGATGTGGTCGCCAGTGGTCGGCGGAAGGTGCACGTGCCCGTCGACCTGGGACCGGACCGCAGCGACGCACGGATGCACGCCAAGACCGTAGGATCCTACGCAGTGCCGTAGGGGACCGCACCGCCACTTCCCAGCAAATTAGGGACACTGTTGCTCCTGGGGTATCGGCGAGGACCATTCGCAACCGTCTCCATGAAGCTGGGCTACGGTCCCGCACACGGTTAGGCCGTCTTCCGCTCGCGCTCCAACATCGTGCAGCCCGCCTCCAGTGGTGTCGCGACAGGCGTGAATGGAGGGACGAATGGAGACGTGTCGTCTTCAGCGATGAGAGTCGCTTCTGCCCTGGTGCCAATGATGGTCGTATGCGTGTTTGGCGCCTTGCAGGTGAGCTCCACAATCAGGACTGCATACGACCGAGGCACACAGGGCCAACACCCGGCATCATGGTGTGGGGAGCGATCTCCTACACTGGCGTACACCTCTGGTGATCGTCGAGGGGACACTGAATAGTGCACGGTACATCCAAACCGTCATCGAACCCATCGTTCTACCATTCCTGGACCGGCAAGGGAACTTGCTGTTCCAACAGGACAATGCACGTCCGCATGTATCCCGTGCCACCCAACGTGCTCTAGAAGGTGTAAGTCAACTACCCTGGCCAGCAAGATCTCCGGATCTGTCCCCCATTGAGCATGTTTGGGACTGGATGAAGCGTCGTCTCACGCGGTCTGCACGTCCAGCACGAACGCTGGTCCAACTGAGGCGCCAGGTGGAAATGGCATGGCAAGCCGTTCCACAGGACTACATCCAGCATCTCTACGATCGTCTCCATGGGAGAATAGCAGCCTGCATTGCTGCGAAAGGTGGATATACACTGTACTAGTGCCGACATTGTGCATGCTCTGTCGCCTGTGTCTATGTGCCTGTGGTTCTGTCAGTGTGATCATGTGATGTATCTGACCCCAGGAATGTGTCAATAAAGTTTCCCCTTCCTGGGACAATGAATTCACGGTGTTCTTATTTCAATTTCCAGGAGTGTATTTACGTACGTTACCTAGACAAATGTATTTCCAAAATTTTATAACTATACATTAATTACTTTTTGGTGTTGCGATGTTTTTTCGTCAGTGTAGTTAAAACAGTAAACCAGGAATTTTCCTTTTGAACAATCTACTATATACCTACCTTGATAATAAAATATTTCTACACACGTAAAGACAAAGTGCATCTGTTCCGTATTTGACTGGTTATTCGCATAGAAGGGGCCTGACGAGTATACACAACAAGACTGAAGTGCCTCTACCAAAGACGATTCTATTCGAAAAGGCCTCAGCTCTTCACCTGCTTTATAGCTATCAGTTTCCTTTAGTTTACAGTACACCCTGTGCACCTAGTAATGTGTCTTTAAGACTGATAAGGTTTATAGCATATTCCGTCCTAATGAGATGGAAGCAGGAGACTGCGATTAAATAACGTGCTGTAATTGATATTCTGCATCAGAAGGGCTATTCTAGGAGGACAGTAGCAACGAAACTTAGCACTACTGTGATTTATACACCACAGCAGTTCAAACAAACTAGCACCAATACAAGTGTTTCGCGGTCTAGAGGCCTCCAAGTAACATCTTACACAGAAAGATCGGTTCATAAGTCTACAGATGGCTTGTACAGCACCTACACCTAAAATTCGAGAGTAAGCAAATATTGTGCGAGCAGCTCTAGCCTCTGTCTCAACCCCGCAGCTTATTGACCAAGGAACCTGTATCACCAAAAAAGGTAAAACTACTGCACTGGGCAGACACATAAAAATTGGAGAGGTAGCAAATTTCAGAGGTGTCATTTGCGAGATAATGTAAGTTTTAAACGTTTGGAAGCCATCGTCGAATGTTTATTTCTTGACTCGAACGGTGAAGTATGGCGGAGGGTCGGTAATCCTGTGGAGATGTTTTGCTGATGACAATGTTGGTGTTTAGTGAGAACTGGCGGAACATTAACCCTAGCAATACCAACTAAGTTGCTGTTACGTGTCCTACTTGTGGGTTGGGGTGGGGGGGGGGGGGGGGGGGTGTGGCGAGGGAAAGGTATTTTATACCCAGCTTAAAAATGTTAACAGAAAATTAAGTTTTTTATTTTTATTAACTTACGTCAATAACATACTTTTGAAAAAAAGCACTGATTTGTACGTAGGGACCATAAATTGAAAAAATCATTTATCATATTCTTAGTAAAACGGAAGAACAGTTAATAACGCGAACTATCAAGGGGGATGGGAGAGAGCGTTTCCAGAGTTGACGATCACCATAAAAAAAAGAAATTCTACTCACAGCATACTGTTGAAAGAGATGCTGATGAGTAAGTAGGCTTGAAAAGATGAAAATATATGAATATGGCATACACTGTGCAAAATCTGAACTAATGGAAAGACTTCAATTTCTGTGTTAAGTTCAAATGAAAAATTTCAAACTTAAAACTTTTATGGAATCTAGTAGAAGACATCATTCAAAAAAAAAGTTTTGAAAGTCTTAAAATATAAAGTATCGGATGCCAGTATATTGTGCTCTTGCGGTACCGTTCTCGCTTCCCACGCCCTGGTTCCCGGGTTCGATTCATGGCGGGGTCAGGGATTTTCTCTGCCTCGCTGTGTGCTGTCCTTAGCTTAGTTAGGTTTAACTAGTTGTAGGGGGCTGATGACCATGGATGTTAAGTCCCATAGGGCTCAGAGCCATTTGAACCATTTTTTTTAATGAAGTATGTGACTAAATTAGTGT
This sequence comes from Schistocerca gregaria, assembly GCF_023897955.1. Classification (NCBI taxonomy): domain Eukaryota; kingdom Metazoa; phylum Arthropoda; class Insecta; order Orthoptera; family Acrididae; genus Schistocerca; species Schistocerca gregaria. The sequence continues at coordinate 503,939,746 of NC_064922.1, read as the reverse complement.
ATTTTCAGAAGATGGTCGTAAACTAACTTCCCTCCCTCCCCCCGTTCTTGGTATTGTGAGGGTTGAGAGTTCAGACGGTAGAATATCACAGGATACTGATCAACGATCGAATTCCATGTGGCATTGGTCGTCACTTTGTTCTGCAGCAGGACAATACCCCCAAACATGTTTTTAAATTTTGAAGAGGACATATCAGTAAAAAAGAGAAACTGAAGAACGCGATTTGGCCGAGTCAGTCGTCTGACTTAAATCCATTTGAAATATTATGGAATGAGCTTAACAGGGAGGTCAGAAACGTGAGGCTATCTAATGGTGAAGATTTATGGAAAAATTTAGATACGAGTTGGACTGTAATACCAGCGAAAACACCACAACATTTTATCTCCGGAATGCCAAGAGTTTATGCAGCTGTTCTGAAGCCAAGGTGAATGCTTTGTAGAGTCTAAAACTAAACGTGCTTAACGATATAGAGAGAAAATATTTATTTTGTTGGTCCAGTTAACTTAGTACGATGTGTTTGTACATTGAAATACAGTATATTTTTTTTACCATAGGTGGTCGAAAACTTTTGGCCACTTGTGTTTTTCACTTTTGCTTCCACATTGTTCTCTGTAAACCGATGTGAAGTTCATGACGAAGGATACTTCTTGTTGTAACACTTACTAAGGTTCATACGTGGAGCGCAGCAATGTCTCTGTACATGCTGTAATTGGTATAGTCTAATCTTGTACTCTCGATGTCTGCGAGAGTTATTCGTAGGGGGCTGTAGATATGTCCCTCGATTTGTCTCTTAGTACTGGCTCATGAAACTAAAGTAGTTTTCCGTGGGATAGTGAGCGTCTTACTTTCAAGAGTCTGCTAGGAGTTTCAGCTTCTCTCCAACTCTGTTCCTCGGGTGCTACACATGTATGACTGAGTATCAAGGTGTTCTATCGTTACCAGAAGTGCACATGGTTCGCAAGGAGAGTTGCGCGTTCTAATCGTTCGGTTAAGTTCCACCGATTATAGACTGAGGTGACAAAGGTAATGAGCTAGCTATCTGCACAAAAAATGGTTCAAATGGCTCTGAGCATTATGGGACTTAACTTCTGAGGTCACCAGTCCCCTGGAACTACTTAAAGCTAACTAACCTAAGGACATGACATACATACATCCATGCCCGAGGCAGGATTCGAACCTGCGACCGTAGCGGTTGCACGGTTCCAGACTGTAGCACCTAGAACCGCTCGGCCAGCTATCTGCACATATCTAGATCGCGGTAGTATTGCTTTCACAAATTATAAAAGGGCAGTGCTTTTGTGGAACTGTCATTTGTACTCAGGTGAAACATGTTAAATGGCTTCCTTCGTGATTTTGGCGCACGATAGGAAGTAACAGACTTTGAATGCGGAATGGTAGTTGGAGCTAGAAACATGGGACATTTCATTTCGGAAATAGGAAATTCAATATTTCGAGATCCACAGTGTGAAGAGTGGCTCGAGAATAGCAACTTGTCGGCCTTACCTCTCACTGTGGACAACGCAATGGCCGACGGCCTCTACTTAACCATCTAGAGGAGCGACATTTCTCTAGAATTGTCGTGGCTAACAGACAAGCAACATTGAGTGAAATAACCTCATACGTCTGTGTGGGGCGTAGAGAGAACCTATCCGTTAGCACAGTGCAGAGACATTTGACGTCAATGGGCTATGGCAGCAGACGACCGACGCGATTGGCTTTACCAACAGCACGGTGACGCCTGCAGCACCTCTCCTGGAGTTTTCTTCCATACACTTTCATATTTAAGAAATCATTTTTGTGTCCACATTGGACGCTCACTGTAACTGGCGCATCAGGTGGAAAGACATTTTGCAACAGGAACATTGGTCATCGCCGGAACTTCCGAGGCCCTCCTACTGTAATTATAAAAAAAATAATAATAATTACGGATACGCCATTTTCAACATACTTTCTGTCAGCATATAAGGATAAATGGAAAATGTTAATTTCTGTCAAAACTGAGACTTTTTTTTTCACCCATAAATAGAGACAAATCGTGCATCTGAAACACAGTTTTCAAGATATCGCAAAATGGCTAAGCTTGCTGACAGAGAACTCGATTTAAAATGCCGCCATCAAATTCCTCTCTAAAGTTATTTTTCTCGCCACTTTGAAAAATTCGATTTCGACGAAAACGTGTGTAAAGTTCTGAGCTATATTATTCCTGTTTAAGTTGAACAGACCTTTAATTAGCGATCCCTGGAACACACGGCAATCATTTCCGATCCAAAAGGAGGTCCTTCTCCATCTTCTTCGTCGCCGTCGTGATTCTTCGAGCCTCTGTGGCAGCTTCTGCCAGCCGCTGCCTGTTGCAGAGTCTTTAATATCACATACGGCCACACTGGCCACACTTTTGACGATTTTTCCCCGCTGTGGATGGTTTTCAGAGACACTTTTTCGCGAATCACCTTGTAGCTCGATAACAGAGTTTCTGAGAACTTGGAAAGAAAACTACAATGAAGCAGCGCTCTCACAGAATGTTTTAAGCAAAACAAAAAGTAGGTTCTTTGAAGTTTTCACAGACGAACAAGGAAACGTAAGTCGAATACTATTTACAGCGTCCGCACTGTGTTGCTCATCCTTATATTTACATAACCTTCCACTTGAGACATACGCTTTGCCTAACACAAAGTTCTCGTTTCATTTGTGCAAATCTCTGCAAAAATATGACGAACCGAAAGCCGACGCGTTGGAAAAAGCAAGTGATACTCTGCAACTGTACCAGAGAGCACTGTCATCACAGAAGATAGGAACATACATTATGACTTCATACCCTCTATTTGTGAGAATATGTGAAACGTATGGTAACCAACGGTACATTGTACAAATACCTAGTGATTCACTCGAGGCACTCACAATCTACCACCATGAATTCAGTCACCATGACAGTCGACTGGAAATTTGACGACACCATTTCAAGCCAGCAATGACATTCATTCAACAGTTGTTTGGAGCCAAAAGGACGTATTAGGTCTTCTTTCTCCAGATGACAGTTCCTAAAGTACTACATAAAGACAGGTCGTTGTTTGCCATTATTAGCTACAATACCAAAAAATTCTTGACAGGTATACTTTAAATATTGCTTTAATAATCATTCGGACAGACCTATATATATGCATATATATGAAGTAAATTAGCCCCCCAGGCTGTGGCTAAGTCATGTCTCCGCAATATCCTTTCTTTCCGGAGAGCTAGTTCTGCAAGGTTCGCAGGAGAGCTTCTGTAAAGTTTGGAAGGTAGGAGACGAGGTACTGGCAGAAGTAAAGCTGTGAGGAGGGGGCGTGAGTCGTGCTTGGGTAGTTCAGTCGGTAGAGCACATTCCCGCGAAAGGCGAAGGTCCCGAGTTCGAGTCTCGGTCCGGCGCACAGTTTTAATCTGCCAGGAAGTTTTAAATTAGTCAAGTTTTATTGTGATTTTTTGCTGAAAACGTAATACTGTTTCATGTGGAAACATTATTAGGTCATTACCAAAAACCTCGAAACTCTTCTGACGAATGTACTTCACATTTTTGCAGTACGCTATAATAACAATTCAGATGGACGTGGGATACTTAGTGTGGTGTATGTGTTAAAAAAGTACCTCCACATTTACACACATCAAAAGAAAGTTTTGCGTCACGTCGGTTCCGAGAGTTACGGAAACTCTACAGAAAATTGGGATAGAGATCCACATAAACATCATTTCAGCCCTTTTTATTGCTCATGAAAACCACACATTGCATGTTGCACCACCATACAGCGAGTCCTTCGGACGCAGTGGTTCGGACTGCAGTACACACCAATACCTCTAATACCCAGTAGCACGTCCCCTTGCGTTGATACATGCCTGTATTCGGTGTGGCATGCTATCCACAAGTTCACCAAGGCAATGTTGGTCCAGATTGCTTCACTCCTCAACGGCCTTTCGACATAGATCTCTCAGAGTGATTGCTGGGTCGCGTCGTCCATAAACAGCCCTTTTCAATGTAACCCAGGCATGTTCGACAGGTTTCATGTCTGGCGAACATGCTAGTCACTCTGGTCGAGCAATGTCGTTATCCTGAAGGGAGTCATTCACAAGATGTGCACAATGGGGGCGCGAAATGAAAACGAATGCCTCGGAGGATGGCATCCACGTATCGTACAGCCGCTACGGCGACTTCCAAGACCACCAGCTACGTACGTCGGCCACACATAATGCCAACACAACAGCAGGGAACCTTTATCTTACTGGATTCGCTGCACAGTGCGTCTAAGGAGTTCAGCCTGACTGGATTGCCTCCAAACACGTCTCCCACGATTGTCTGGTTGAAGGTATATGCGACTCTCATCGGTGAAGAGAATATGATGGTAGTCCTGAGCGGTCTATTCGGCATGTTGTTGGGCCCATCTGTACTGCGCTGCATGTTGTCATGTTTGCAAAGGTGGACCTCGCCATGGACGTTGGGAATGAAGTTGCGCAGCGTGCATCCTATTGTGCGCAGTTTGAGTCGTAACACGACGTACTGTGGCTGCACGAAAAGCATTATTCACCATGGTGGCGTTGCTGTCAGGGTTCTTCAGAGCCATAATCCGCAGGTAGCGGTCATCCACAGCAGTAGTTGCCGTTGGGCGGCCTGAGCGAGGCATGTCATCGACAGTTCCTGTCTCTCTGTATCTCCTCCATGTCCGAACAACATCGCTTCGGTTCACTCCAAGACCCCTATGCACTTCCCTTGTTGAGAGCCCTTCCTGGCACAGAGATTTCACGAAATTGAGCACTGTTCACATATTCAAATCGCCGAATGTTTACAACAATTTTGTTGGCGAGTAAACGTCTGTTTTGCCTTACAAATGTGTGTTTTTGTCACACCGTAATTGTTCCTGCTTGTAACACTTATTTTTACCACATTAAAGAGAGTGAAAAACGGCTGACGGGATTGCCAGACTTACTGCGAGGGTTCAAGGAGAGCCCCTAGATTACAGGATTATCGCATTCCAATGGTTAGTAGTTGAGTGGTATGTTGTTGGTAAGAACGTAAAGTGGTGGCATTTGACAATAGGGATGAGTAATGTCTTCATGTCCCACGTGTACCTGTGTGGGACTCTAAATTATTTTGCAGTCGAAGACTTTCTCGACGTAGTAACTGTTCATCGGTTCACGCACGTCGCGTCGGATAATGTTGTGAAAGTTGCACATTATTTAGATGAGACAACTGCACGTCAACCTCAGGTGCTTACTGATGTGGTGCTTCAAGGCTCGCCAATATATACGCCGACTCGCAAGAAAAGCGCAGGCGCGGAGGGTTGAGGCTATAACGACATCGTAGACGAATCATAGAGCACGGCGACATGCAGTGCTCCCTGCCGTACAAATGGGCCACGGGCTTCTCATTCGAGACGAGGGAAAAGCGCGGCTTCAAATAGTGGCCCAGCGTGCGTGTTGACATCCAGTCTAAGTGTACCGACTAGAGATGGGTCGTTCGCGATCTAACGGATGTAAAGGAACGGTTCACAAAGATGAACGGAACGAGCGATGAACGAATTCTAAGGAACGGTCTTTCATACTTCACTTCGGTCGCAGCTTTCTACTTTTACTTCCTGGGAACGGGATACAGTCGGTCTCTTTTCTGCAACGGCACGTCAGCCAGCCTCTGTCCCTTTCCCATCTGTCTCGATTTCGGCCGCGGCTTTCTACTTACAGTTCCCGGGAAAGGGAAACGGTCGGTCTCGTTCATGAACGGCACGTCGGCCGGTCTCGTCCCATCCTCGCTCCCGGCAGTCTCGGCCTCGCTCGGCCGGACTCGTCCTTCTTCGCGTGGCCACTCGTCGCAGTTCCGCTGCCGACTGATCAAAGTTCAGTATCGATTTGTTGTTACTCGTATGGTTCTCTTCGCACCCTCGTTCTAGATCTGTTTCAAACGTTTTTTGACCGCTGAAATTCTGGTTCTTTTCATATTCTATTCAGTTTCCACGGCCGTTAATTAAAATGTATTTTATAATAATGTAAACTACTTAAAAATAACGTGGCATGCAATACATACATCTTTTCAGGTAACAAAACGGCGTATCAGCTTACTTCACTATTTCGATAAACAGCAGAAGAAATACTTGTATAAAGGCAAGATTTTTTGTTATTACACGGCACACACGAGTGGCCATTTTCCTACTTCTTTTTTTATCCAAGGTAAAAGAGAGTGTTCATTGTTATAGAAGGCAGACCGACTTAACAACCGAATGAAGCCCGCGTTTCGTAATCGAGTGTACGGTGTCACATTTTGTAAAGAGAATACGATAACTCCTACAGTATTATTTCAGTGGCACAGGGTGGCGAACGAAAAATCGGCCCCGAGTACTAGACTGCTCATTGTCGCTTACCAATCGTCATCTATTGTTTCGAAGTTGTTTGCATTAACTTAACTGTTATTTCTTCACTGCCCAATTATTACATGTTTATCTATTCTGCTTGTAGCGGTCAATAAATCGTGTGTAATTGGCTAAACGAGATGTTTTGCAGAATCACGATCATTACATGTATGTGTGAATTCTGTAATGAATAAAACTCTGTATTTCAGATTGAAGGCAAGTGGCGCGCTCCATCTTCAGTCACCTATGCCACTAATTCCTAATTTCGCCTAAGAACCATATACCATGCACAATGAACGATGAACGAGTGAAAATGAACGGTCCCAAAAAAGAGCGATCACCAGTAAAGTAGTTCCCAAGGATGAACAACTTTGCCCATCCCTAGTGCTCCTTTGATTCTCTGTCTGTGTTGGCTCAGATTCGTTCGTCTGCGGCCGACTATGCCATAGTACCGCCAGTGGTCGTTCCCATGCATTGCTGAGTTGAAATCCGGTGTCTCTATTGATTACGTCGTTACTTACACTAATCTCGACTGATTCTTTAATGATGGAGTCCCAGAAAATGGAAGCTGCCGAAAGAATCTTTGTCTCTCCGTAGTTCACGCATTTTTTGCGAATCAGCATTTATATTGGAGAGCCATTGCAGCAACACGTCAGTAAGCACCTGAAGATGACGAGCAGCTGTCTCGTCGAAATGTTGTGCAGCTTCTACAACATCGTCCGACGCGACGCCTGTGAACCGATGCAGCCGTTACTCCGACGGCAGAGTCTTAAACATAACATCTGATACCTCTAAGGGGAGGAGATGGTCATCAAAGTACGTGACTTCGACAAACTCCACAAGAAGAGAAACACACCGAGCGAGGTGGCGCAGTGGTTAGCACACTGGACTCGCATTCGGGAGGACGACGGTTCAATCCCGTCTCCGGCCATCCTGATTTAGGTTTTCCGTGATTTCCCTAAATCGCTTCAGGCAAATGCCGGGATGGTTCCTTTGAAAGGGCACGGCCGATTTCCTTCCCAATCCTTCCCTAACCCGAGCTTGCGCTCCATCTCTAATGACCTCATTGTCGACGGGACGTTAAACACTAACCACCACCAAGAAGAGAAACAGACAGTTGAGTTTTCTTGCGGTTTTTACTGAGATGTCGGGAACAGCAAACTACACCTCCATTCGCCAAGTACACTCATTATATACACTCTGCGGCCTCCAGGAGGATCAAACAACGAGCCAGCACGGCAGTGGTGAGAGAAAGAATCCGTTGTACTAGGCGAGAATTGGAAAGAGTCTCCAGGAGCTTGCTTTCACTACATCTGAATATCTCGTCACGTCTGTCAGCAGATTCCTGGGAGTGGGCTGACGGTGCTATGTGGTCGCTTTCGGAATGGACGCGGCAGCAGATCGTGGCGGTCCAAACTTCCACGTTCCATTGTCATTCATGCCAGTCGTCGTAAGAACGTAAACGATGTAGATGTTCTGTGTTTAATTTCACAGATAAACAGCTGAGTGACGCCCCAATGTCGGTGTTGGAAAAGGGACTAAATTTTGCCCCCACTCCAAAGACCTTGCCTATTAAGGATTTTATAAGTGCTGTTGAGCAAGGATTCTTAAAACTTCCCCGTGCGACTGCTGAAGAAATAAGGCAAGAGGATTGTAGGGCCATAACCAGGACGCCCTCACCGAAGCAGAACATCAACGCCGAAGAAAGGAAAGCTCTCCATTCCTTAAAAGAAGACTCAGAAATAGTGATATTTTCTTGCTGACAAGGGAAACGCTACTGTTCCTTTACCTGTCACATCTTATTTAGGCAAGATGAAGGATTTACTGCAGGACTCATCATATTGCCGTCTATAGAAGGATCTAACTGACACAGTACAACGGAAGACATCCGCGCTCCTCAAATCTAGCCAGTTTGCTGAATATCATACAAAGAGCTTAAGAGTACAAGCGCCAATTCCACTGCCTAAGATCCATAAGGAAAGGGCTCCTCTTCGCCTCATCGTGAATAATATAGGAGCCCCAACATAATACCTGTCAAAACATCTGGCTTCTCTTCCAAGCCCACTGGTAGGAAAATGTGAATGTCACATTCGAAACTCGGAATATTTTATACAACGGCTGAAGACTTTGTGTCTTGAACCAGCTGACACGTCAGTGAGTTTCGATCTGGTCTCTTTGTTCACACGAGTACCTTTGGTGGACCCGTTACAACTTATAGCAACTAATTTGGAGTAGGATATCGTATATCTATTCAAACATGTGCTTACCTCGACGTACATTTTATTTAGCGAACAATGTTTTGAGCAGACTAACAGTGTTCCTACGCGGAGCCCTTTGTCTCCCATACTAGGTAATCTTTTTATGGAAGACTTCGAGGAAAGAGCGCTTCAGTCAGTGGTGTTGAAAGCTAAATGTTTGAGAGAGATGTGGACGACACTTTTCTAGTTTGGCCACACGGAGCAGCAGCGCTTCCTGCATTTCGGGAACTCCTTAACTCTATCTCAGCATTTACTTCACGATGCTAGTGGAGAAAAATGGAGACGTCCTGTTTCTTGATGTCTTGGCCCAGAGAAAAGAACTTGGTTCCTTCGATCACAGTGTGTTTCGCAAATCGACTCACACTGGCCTCTCTCTGCAACATACGAGCTGCCATCTCCCATCTCGACGCAATGGCGTGTTGCAGACTCTCGTTCGTAAGGCTAGAATTATCTCTGTTGCAGGGATCTCATTAGCAGAGCTTACCTATCTTCGCTCTGTGTTTGCACAAAACGGGTACTCTGACAAACAGATCCGTACTGCATTTCAACCTGCACCCTCTAAAGCTGAAGAACAACCAGAAGAAACAGAGAACTCCGCGAGGATGGTTTTTCTACCTATGTAGGTAGCGTGTCCTTTAAGATTGTCAGGCTCTTTAAAAAAATCAAATGAAATGTCTTGCGCCCTCTAGCACGAGTGCAGACTATGCTGGGTTTTGTTAATGACGACCTAGGTCTAAGGAGACCATGGATATATAAAATCCCGTGCCAGTGTGGGAAATCATACAATGGCCAGACGTGTCGCACTGTTAAAGATAGGTGTGCTGAACACAGACGTCACACCAGACTGTGGCAGCCCGAAAAGTTGCTTAACACTGTCTTGACACGAGAGACAGCATGAAAAATGGAGAGAAAAAGATTCTTTCGGCCGCTTCCACGTACTGGGACTCCATCATTGAAGAAGCAGACGAAATTCGTATATGTAACGACCAGATCAGTAGAGACACGGGATTTCAACTCAGCAAGGCTTGGGAAAGAGCACCAGCGGTACTATGGCATCGTCGGCCGCAGATGAACGAACTTGCGTCAACACAAATAGAGAATCAAAGTCCGTACACTTAAACTGGGTGCCAACACACTGCCCGCTAGCGCTTGGGGCCGCTATTTGAGGGCGCGGTTTTCCCTCATCACGAATGACAAGCACGTGGCCCGTTTGTATGGCAGGGGACACTGGATGTCGACGTGTTCTATGATTCGTCTACGATGACGTTACAGTCTCAACACTTGGCGCCTGTGTTTTTCTTACGAGTCAGTGTATATATTGGTGAACTTCTGTGGCAAGTCCGTAAGCACCTGAGGATGACGAGCAGCTTTCTCGCCGAAATATTGTGCAGCATCCACAACATTATCCAACGCCACGCCTGTGAACCAATGAAGCAGTAAATCACTGTTCACTAAAAATGTAGTACTGAACAGAGTCTTGGTGTAGAGGGATTAACGATAACTACTAAATAATGCTCATCAGGCAAAATATTAGTCCTTTCCCAAAGAAGCACATTGACAGCTTTGGTGTATGGTAGATAATTTAGAAGCGGTACCAGGCGGAAATGTGAATCTCCATCGCTGACGTCAGTCGTGGCATTGAAATGCTGTGTATGCACCAAACAGTTATACCGAATCATCGTAGCAAGGTGGGTCGAAGTGGAGGCGTAACATAATGATATAAAAGAGCTACCGTGTTTGGACGTGTGGATGACTACAGTATGAAAGAAATTTCCCGATTTTGTGGGGCTGTGCCACATGTCTTTAAGCCATGATAGTACTTGAACCCAAGTAACATGGCAATGAACAGTGGTCTGATAAACAACCGGTAACGACCAGAGACGACTGACAGTGACAATCGGGGAGAAAAAGTTGCTGTCAGGGAACGTAGGTACATCTTAAACAGTTTCATAGCAAACATTGCGTCTGACATGTAAAGTCGGGCACTAAACAAAAAATCTTTCCTGAAAGCGGTACGTAAAGCTGTAGTATCCATGGGCCGAAATACACTACTGGCCATTAAAATTGCTACACCAAGAAGGAATGTAGATGATAAACGGTTATTCATTGGACTAACATATTATACTAGATCTGACATGTGATTACATTTTCATTCAACTTGGGTGCATAGATCCTGAGAAATCAGTACCCAGAACAACCATCTCTCGCCGTAATAACGGCCTTGATACGCCTTGGCATTGCGTGAAAGAGAGCTTGGATTACGTGTACAGGTTCAGCTGCCCATGCAACTGCAACACGATTCCACAGTTCATCAAGAATAGTGACTGGCGTACTGTGACGTTTTCAATTGGTGAGAGATCTGGAGAATGTGCTGACCAGGGCAGCAGCCGAACATTTTCTGTATCCAGAAAGGCCCGTACAGGACCTGCAACACGCTGTGGTGCATTATCCTGCTGAAATGTAGGTTTTCGCAGGGATCGAGTGAAGGGTAGAGCCACGGGTCGTAACACATCTGAAATGTAACGTCCACTGTTCATAGTGCCGTCAATGCCAACAAGAGTTGACTGAGACGTGTAACCAATAGCACCCCATACCATCACTCCCGGTGAGACGGCAGTATGGCGATGGCGAATACACGCTTCCAATATGCGTTCACCACGATGTCGCCAAACACGGATGAGACCATCATGATGCTGTAAACAGAACCTGCACTCATCCGAAAAAATACGACGTTTTGCCATTCGTGCACCCAGGTTCGTCTTTGAGTACACCATCGCAGGCGCTCCTGTCTGTGATGCAGCGTCAAGGGTACCGCAGCCATGGTCTCCGAGCTGATAGTCCATGCTGCTGCAAACGTCGTCGAACTGTTCGTGCAGATGGTTGTTGTCTTGCAAAAGTTCCCATCTGTTGGCTCAGGAATCGAGACGTGGCTGCACGATCCGTTACAGCCTTGCGGTTAAGATGCCTGTTATCTCGACTGCTAGTGATACGATGCCGTTGGGACCCAGCACGGCGTTCCGTATTACCCTCCAGAACGCACCGATTTCATATTCTTCGAATAGTGATTCGATCTCGACCAACGGGAGCAGCAATGTCGCCATACGATAAACCGCAATCGCAATAGGCTACAATCCGACCTTTATCAAAGTCTGAAACGTGATGGTACGCATTTCTCATCCTTACACGAGGCAATACAACGTTTCACCAGGCAACGCCGGTCAACTGATGTTTGTGTATGAGAAATCGGTTGGAAACTTTCCTCATGTCAGCACGTTGTAGGTGTCGCCACCGGAGCCATCCTTGTGTGAATGCTCTGAAAAGCTAATCATTTGCATATCACAGCATCTTCTTCCTGTCGGTTAAATTTCGCGTCTGTAGCACGTCATTGTCGTGGTGTAGCAGTTTTAAAGGCCAGTAGTGTACACAGATAATGAACAGTAGCTGACTGAAAGCGTATTGTGCGGTCTATGTAGCAAGATTTTGCCTGTTTTCATATTATGCAAGATGTCGACTGTACCGCCGTGCCAATTGGGCGTTTCAAACCTGTAGCGTCTGGATGTTCTAATTCAGCTCAGATGCGGTTCCGAGATGTGTTGGGTGTGGTTTTCTTATAATAACTTGGACGCACTCACTCAGGTTAGTGTGAAAATCTCTCAGGTATCGCGATGTTTATTTCGATATTCTAGGTTATTAAATGTTTCTCTTTCTTCAGCTATGACATATGCAACAGTCGTACATTAGACCCATTGCAGCTACCAAACAATGTGGCTGTTGATAACGGATTTTCACCCTTTGTTCCAAATAGTTTCTGAAGTTTCCAAAGGGCATTTTAATCGAATTATAAAGACAGTGTGAAATACAATCACTGCAATAACTGCGTATCACACCAAAGCTAAGGTGGTCGTCCAACAGGAGGAGACAATGTGGCTAACCTCAGGAACACCCAAGGTCACCCCATGTGCGTGGTTCCCCGTCCTAGGAAACACAGAGCCCCATAGAATTAAGCGAGCACAGTTAATCTCAATATCACACAGAAAAATCCTAGACAACTCAGAACTCGATATGCATCAAGAACTGGCACCTAAAAAACGGACTTCATTGCACGTTACCATTGTGGAAAATAGGCAAAGAGCTGCAGGATTTCCACTCGCAGATAGCTTAGAAAGAGCTATGGGCAGTAAGTGGAACAAGAACCGAAACTTGATGGACGAACCCAACAAGAAGATCGATGGATTTAACCTCCAAAGTATATTGTGTGCAACTTTCAATCAGGACGAGTGTTGGTAAGTGTAAGCAACTAAGGAATATATCGGTTAGTCTTGAAAGTGGGTGCAGGGAAATCTAGGCTACATCTACATCAATACTTTGCGAGCCACCTGACGGTGCGACGGTGCGGGTGGCGGATTGTACTTCTGAAGTCGGTAACTGATTCCCCCTTCCCTGTTCCTCTTTCGAATGGCACATGGGAAGAATTATTGTCGGTATTACCTCAAATATCTCGAATTTTTTCATCGTGGTCTTTTTGAGAGATGTGTATTAGAGGAAGTAACATGTTTCCCGGTTCTTCAATGGAAGACTCTCTCGAAAATACAGTAGTAAACCTCTCCATGGAGCAGAATGTCTGTCTTGTACAGTGTGCAACTGGAGTTTCTTGAACATCTCCGTAACCGTTTCGTGACGAAACGTTCTGTTCTTCGTTGCATCTTTGCTACCTCTTCTATCTGTCCTAACCGCTTAAGGGTCCCAGATTGGTCAACAGTATTTAAGAACCGGTGAGACAATCGCCTTGTAACCCACTCCTTTCGTGGGTCTGCTACATTTCCTTAAGATCCTTGCTATCTATCTTAGTCTGGCATCTGTTTTTCCTGCTATTTGTTTTATGTGCGCATTCCACTTAAGGTCGCTCTGGATAGCTATTCCTAGATGTTTTTCGGCAGACACTCGTTCCAGTAGCTTGCCATCAATCATGTAGCTGCACAATAGTGTTTCACGCTGGGTACTACGGAAATTATCTTTATATCTGTCGATTTTGTTCCGTTAAGAGCGAAGTGTTGAGATCTATCTGCAGAGAAGTCCTGAATTCAATCACAAATTTCGTCCGATACTCTATAAGCTCGTATGTTTTTCACTAAAAGACAATGCGAGATGTTGTCAAATGCTTTCCTCAAGTCCAGGAACTCGGCGCCAAATTGAGAACCGTTATCTACAGCGCTGTGGATCTCGTGGAGCAACAGAAAGACCTGAGTTTCGCAGTATCCCTGTTTCCAGAATCCATGTTAATTTCTATAGAGGATATATTAGTTCTCAGAAAACGTCTTAATTTTTTAGCATAAAAAACGATCCATAAGTCCACAACAGATTGACTTCAACGATACAACCCTAAAGTTTTGTACGTCTGTTCTACGGATCTCCACGAAAACGAGAATGTCTTGCTTTTTTTCTGTCGCTAGGCACCCTTCGTCGTTCCAGCGAACAACGATGACCTGTTTCCAGAAGGGGAGCGAGATTTCTCGCACGATACTTGCAAATATTGCTGTTATCTCATATGGTCCTGATGTCTTTCCGCTTCTAGGAGACTGTAATTGCCTTTTTATACTGCGATCGATTATATCAATATGTACCATCGATGTTCGTACGATGACTGAAAGGAGCGTCAGTATTACAATCTTCTGCAGTGAAACAATTTCAGAGGACCGAATTCAGTATTTCGGCCTTTTCTCTGTTATCTTCCAATTTAGTGCCTGTTATGGTCGCTGAGTGACTAAACAGATTATTTCTACCCGCTTACTGATTTTGCATAACACCGAAGTCTCTTAGGGTTTCTAGTCAGATCAAATGACAAAATTTTACTTTCAAAGTCACTGAAAGCTTCTGTCTTTGACCTCCTTGAACTCATTTTCGCTTCGTGAAACTTTCGTTTGTCTGCTAGGTTTTGATTTCTCTTGAATCGTTGATGAAACACTCTTTGTTTACGTAGCAGTTTTCTAAAACGGCTATTAAACCACGGAGAGTCTTTCCCATCCCTCGTATTGGCTCGTGGTCTACATTGTAGAAGCAGAGGTTGGTGAAGGGCCGCACCTTTTAAAATGAATTAGTTAATGTTGCATTTCAGAAAAGGTATAAATTTTACCACAGAAGTGAATAAATATAAACAAAATAGTGGTAATTTTATAAAAAATTAATTATTTATTGCGGTAATTTCGTATCTCGTACAGCTGAAAGCAAATTTCATATGAGAATCAGTTTAGTGTGACAAACGTATCGTACCACCGTTTTCTGCAATCTTTTTCGAAGTCAACACTGAGATTGCTTGTTGAGTTTCTTATCATGGCCTGTAAGGTAATGTCTGTCAAAGAGCGTCAAGAGGGCCCAATTTACTCTTTCTGGTCTTCCGATAAGAAAAACTTTGTTCAAAAATATAAGGAGGCCCAAATATAGAGAGCATCTTTGCAGCGTACTTCTTCATACATAGAAATTTTTCAGCAAACGAAAATTTGTAAAAGTCAACTACCGTCATAGTATGAAATATGACTCCCAGTGTGATCTAGTGGCATGTCATTAAGTAATTGCCTTTATGGTCTTTCCCTTAAGTCACTGCGCACAGTATGTCTATACTGCACAGTGCGTATGCATATTAATATGGCAGTCATAGTGGAAACCGTTGGTCGCGCATGAGTAGGAAACAATGCTTCAAAGCTGATTTTTCTTATTGGCAAGCCACACAAAAATTCGTACCGGGCCGCTCGTGGCCCGTATCCGCTATTTGCCCACCCCTGCCTCAAGATACCGCTCGAAACTTACTTGTCTGAGATGTAAGGAGCGATGCTTTTGAATTTTTCTGTTTTGTGCTCCACACTCTTGTCCTCAGCGCTGAATATATGTTGTTGACTACACAGATACTCTGCAATTTGTATCCTGTCACTCACGCTAAGCAAAAACACTTTCTTACCTTTCTTAACATTGCTTGTAATACCCACAGTCATAGCTGCTGTCTCAGCCTTGTCTTCTGTGTTAACTGATTCGGTAAGTTCAGGGCTGTGTGTATCTAAGAGGTCTAAGACATTTGCTTCTAGAGTTGATTGCTCACGTTATTTAGGTAATTTTCGGACAAGACATTCAGAATAACGTCACAAGATTCCCTGTTACCAGCACCTGTTCTGACAGAGTCCCTCTCGCTATTTGTACCTGGGAAGCTGAAATCACCCTCTATCACAGAAGTTGTTAATAGTATTCTGCACGTTCTCTCTGAAACGTTCTGTCACTGCTGCTGCTGACGCTGGCGGTCTACAAAAGCATCCGATTACCATTTTTGAGCGGCCTTTGTTGCTTATCTTGACCCATATTACTTCTCCTTTAGAACCCTATAACCTCGCTGGATATTATAGAATTATTTACTGCAGTAAAGACGTTGCTACCATGTGCGACTAACCTATCCTTGCGATAAATATTCTAATCCGAACTTACGAATTCGTTGCTATTCACTTCCAGCTTCAACCAATTTTGTGTTACTTACGGTGCCTGCGATTTGTAACTCACAACTAGCACTGCTGATCTGAAAGTCATACACAAACTTTCCAACTCAGCAATAGAGTGGCTCAAGAATGTTTTTAATATCGTATAGTATTGTAAGAACATGAGTAAATAATCTGTGACTCACTATATAGCTACTAGAATTTTTTAGTTAATACATTATACTATGAATGCCTTTGTAAATGCCGGACGAGTAAA
Source organism: Schistocerca gregaria (assembly GCF_023897955.1). NCBI lineage: Eukaryota > Metazoa > Arthropoda > Insecta > Orthoptera > Acrididae > Schistocerca > Schistocerca gregaria. The sequence continues at coordinate 503,923,398 of NC_064922.1, read as the reverse complement.
CAAATAAATAAATAATACCAATGCAAGGCAAACTGACGAGATTCTTCCTATGTGGATCACATACAATCTGGGTTCTAGCATTACGTGCCACAGATACTACGATATATGGAAGTCTGAATCAGTCCAGGGGTCGTGCACAGATAGCCCAAGTTTGCGTTTGTTGCCTTCGGTAGTGCTGTTATGTGGCCGTATTGTTTGTATCTTTGCCGCCGACTGAGCGCTCCCGTTGTTTACTTAGAAATCGGCAGCTTCGCGGGCGCTGGCTAAAGATTATAGTTCAGCATGGCTATCCAATACAGAAAATCGACGCTGAAATTTACATTTCAAAACGAATTTTCGTGACCAAAAGCGCTCAAGGTAGAACACTTTATATGACCAGAGGTCAAAATGCCTGTGGTTGACATAGTCCGCGTACAATTTTCCATCATGGGCAGAGTAGTCGGTGAAAAGCTCATCAACAATGCAACTAGTGAACAGATACACCGCTTCTGCTATTCTGCGACAGTGAAGGTAGTGTGCATGTCAACCATTCTTCTTTGTGAGTTTGCACAAGCAGAATACTCGAACATCCATTTGACCTCCCAACACAAGGCGTCGAAATCGCGATTCGCCGCTGCAGCACGGTGCGTAGTTATGTCGTGGGAAGATGGAAGCTGTTCCGAAAGTATCCTATCGTGATTTGTGTGCAACAAATCCGAACTGAACTTAAAAACGTTCCCTCATATCTCCAAATCGGTGGGTGCCTCTCTACCGTCATTTACGAGAAACAGCCAAAAGCTTCTGTAAACTTTGGAAGTTCACACGGCTCTGAGCACTATGGGACGTAACTTCTGAGGTCATCAGTCCCCTAGAACTTAGAACTACTTAAACCTAACTAACCTAAGGACAGCACACAACACCCAGTCATCACGAGGCAGAGAAAATCCCTGACCCCGCCGGGAATCGAACCCGGGAATCGAACCCGGGAACCCGGGTGTGGGAAGCGAGAACGCTACCGCACGACCACGAGCTGCGGACAAACTTTGGAAGGTAAGAGGCGAGGTACTGGCAGAAGTGAAGCTGTGAGGACGGGGCGTGAGTCGTGCTTGGGTAGCTCAGATAGTAGAGAACTTGCGCGCGAAAGGCAAAGTTACCGAACTCCAGTCTCGGTCCGGCACACAGTTTTAATCTACGAGGAAGTTTCATATCAGCGCACATTCCGCTGCACAGTAAAATCTCATTCTGGAAACATCCCCCAGGTTGTGGCTATGCCATGTCTCCGCAGTATCCTTTCTTTCAAGCGTGTTAGTTCTGCAAGGTTCATAGGAGAGCTTCTGTAAAGTTTGGAAGGTAGGAGACGAGGTACTGGCAGAAGTGAAGCTCTGAGGACGGGGCGTGAGTCGTGCTTGGGTAGCTCAGATAGCAGAGCACTTGCGCGCGAAAGGCAAAGGTCCCGAGCTCCAGTCTCGGTCCGGCACACAGTTTTAATCTCCCAGGAAGTTTCATATCAGGGCACACTCGGCAGAAGTGAAGCTGTGAGGACGGGGCGTGAGTCGTGCTTGGGTAGCTCAGATAGTAGAGCACTTGCCCGCGAAAGGCAAAGGTCCCGAGTTTGAGTCTCGGTCCGGCACAAAGTTTTAATCTGCCAGGAAGTTTCTTATCGGCGCACACTCCGCTGCAGAGTGAAAATCTCATCCTGGAACCAAAAACTTGTTCCAGAAATTGGAAGGAGGGGTATCTCCAGTCCGAATGCATCAAATGCTGGATCATCCAGTTACAACCAGTGGACATGGTGCTCCCCTTGCTGATGACGCTGCTTCCCGTAACTTGTGGTGCCACCCTCACGACTGCTGCCGTTTCACTATGGCATCTGACACTCCGTGATGATCCAATGCAACATCCTCCAGTGCGGTGGGATGAGGAAATGTCTGTTCTACAGCAGAGAACTCCACTCTGGCAGCGCCAACCATGGTGACGGATAACGAGGATCATGATGACAGAATGGTGGAAGACTCGCTGATCGTGCCAACTCTGGCCTTTGTGCCAGAGCCCCATGATTCGACGCCCTTTTTTGTTACAAGATATACCCTAAAGCAATGATATACAATGTGCCATAAGTGGAGGCACAGGATAGCTTCAGAACAGGTTGAGGACTGGCAGCGAGATGATGTGGACTCGACCCACCAGGGTGATGCTACCACGGAGGCAAGCGATACTGGCGACAGCAGCATGGGAACACAGAATGGGACTGAGGAACTTTCATACCGACCTGCAACTGAGTGATCAGCCATCAATACACGAGACAGATGTTGCTCTCCAGGTGCCGGAGTGTGGGCTCCAATCCCATGTCCTGAGGAGATGACGAGAGATGGTCTTGCTTTGCATCCATTGCATCCAGTGGCGTGGGAAAGGATGATGACACTACGCAAGTAACATTGACAGGACCCACGCTGTTGTCGCAGGTCACTGGCACTTTAGAAACGGTTCCAGCTGAGGTGATGACGCAACTTGGTGCTTAATAGACATTTCCGATCTTAAGAATAACTTGAAACCTGCAGCTCCACAACAGGCATATTACATCACCACAATTAACCTTAGTACGACTGGAACAATTGTAAAGATCCATCTCCTGCTAGAGGTGCTTTTGTGTGTCGGACACTGACTTTGCATTCTTGCAAGAAGTGAGCTTAGTCTCTAACGTAATTGATTATTTAACTTTTATGACAATGAGTGATCAAACTGGCATAGGTACAATAATACTAGCGAGAGGTGGCATTGAAATCAGAGATGTGATTTATGTCCCCTCAGCCAGGTGGTCAGTATCATAGTTATGAGCCTACATATTATTAAAGTTTATGCTCCATCAGAAACCGAGAAACGCTGCGAGATATCGCTCTTCTACTCGGAGAAAACGGCCCGCTTTTTCTTGGTCTTTACGATCAATGTATCTTTTGTTGTGATTTTAACTATTTGCTTCACCCCAAGGAACAGGTCCCACATTTTTCCACTTGTCAGGATATTAGTGTGAGACCTGCTTCTTAGTGATAGTTGGGAGAAAGTGCAAGGTGACCATCCTGGACACACATGTATTACCAGTCAATCAGCCACTCGTCTTGATTGCATCTATGTATCACACGATCTTGCACTAGGAGTGTTGCACAACGAACGATGTCCACTTGCCTTCTCTGACCACAGTACGTTCATATGCATGGTCACTCTCAGGTAAGAATAGGTGTGGCGAAATCGTGGGATCTGGAAGACGAATGCGGTACACCTCCAGGCCTCAGAATGCCGTCAGATTACCGTCGCTGCGTGGGCGGACTGCGAACGACGTCTTACATGATACCCTTCCACATTGGCATGGCTAATGGAATGTGCAAAACCAGCGTTCCTGGTACTTCTAGCACAATGTGGAAAGGACATCGCTGATTGGCATCGACAGTCTTTGAACTTTTGTTATAAGATTCTTCGCGAACCCGCATCCCAACTGCTGTCACCAGACCTACAGATGACAAGCCGCCGAATTATAGCGCAACTATTGTCTTGATAACGACCAACACCGACAACTAGTCACGGTCCTCGCTTTGCCATATGGTAGAAACATAGCTATCCGGAAGGCCATTGTGGAAACCTTTGCAGGCCTTTACCGACAATTATACCAGAAAGAACATATAGAGGAGGGAAACGATGACGCCATGTTGTAGCTCGTGTCGCTCTCCCTCGACGACACAGCAGCATCGTCACTTTTAGCTGTGATTACGGGTGACGACCGTGAGTACTCGATAGGCAAGGGTGCTCTTACCAAGTCGCCTGGGAAGGTGAATTGCCGCTCTCTCTCTGTCGACCTTTCCATACCATGATACTGTCACGTTATATCACCATTTACCGTGAGATAATGTCCTACGGTTTGTGCTCGACCTCTTGCCTTCGTCAATGAACCATTTATCCTCACACAAAGGATCTCAGATGATTGAGGAATACCATCAGATTAGAACGTCAAAATCGGACTATAAAGCCTTCGCCATGATTCTGGCAGTGGAAGAAAATAAACTCGTGCCAATAAGCTCTTCAGTGGATGAAATGACACAGGGAGGAGAATCCAACATGCAAACGGACATCAAAAAATGTAGAGATTTGCTAGCTATCGCCACATCCTGTCACTTAAGAGCTGCTATGATCTTAGTAGACTTCGACTACCCTTTCGACAGAGTGCAGCATACGTACCTTATGTCAGTTGTGGGCTGCATGGGCTTCCCGCCAGACTTCCTAGACGTATTTCTGCACCTCTTACGGGCAGCATCATCCTTTTACTGGTAAATTGACATGCAGCAGATCCCTTGGCATTCGGTTCGACAGGATTGTTCACTCTCTATGATTTTTTACGTGATTTCACTGGAACCGCTCATAGGTGGGCTGAGAAGCTGTCTGTCAAGTTTTAGGTTGAGGGACCACATCTTCCACTGCTGAGCATGTGCTGCTAACCTACTGATGGCCCAATCAGGTGATAAGGTGCTCTCCATGCTTGAGTTGTTCGAGTGACAGGGATTGACGGCGAGAAGCCTCATGAAAGTAATCAAGACAGTGGTGAAGCGTATTTGAAACGGCCTCCAAGTGGGTTGTGTGTACTTCTCCCACGGGTGGATGTGATCAGATATTTGGGCATTACATTTACACAGGACGTGCTTCACAAAATTCCCACAAACTGTAAATGACTACTGCAGATCATACGCACAGACGTTCGCCATAACTTACTTTGATGCACGGGATAACTACAATGTCTTGAGTACCTTATCTTTCAGAGGGTGACAAAGTTGATAATCATGGCATAGGTTCTCGCAGTACCGACAGTGATTGTATACAGACTGCAGGCGACGTTTGGATATTATCTTTGTGTTGGACCTGTCAGCATACTGCGCTTACAGTTAGAGGAACTAATGACGGTATACATCCTGCCACCTGTCAGGATTGCTCTCATCTCACCCTCTCTCTCCCACATTTTGGCATTCATACTTGAATATAATTAAATGGATCCTGATCTCCACAGCCCTGGAACTCCAAAGGGGACAGACATTTATCGTTCACGGCTGAGACCCATCACATGCAACGTGACTGATAGTGATAAACTCTTGCTTTGAATGTGGAGAACAATCCAACAGCCCTTCCTTCCTACATGAGTACGAGCAATATGTTACCATGTTTGTCAACTGGAAATACGCAACGAAACACAGGATGCACACTGTCGAACTAAAGGATTCTCCCCTCTGCTCGAGTGGCACCATCCAGGCACTGACGAACACCGTTCGTTACATAAATGGATCAGTGTTTGAAGAGTTGTGCTGGTGCAGAAGATCCTCGGCTGCTACGCTCACTTCCTGCGTTACATGATTGATCCTCAGTACCTCCTATGCCCAGATACAAACTACTTCAGTGCGAAGACTCATGCTATCGTGTGCTTTAAAGGTTTGTCGATTTACTTCTTATTCCGAGATGATGAGAATCTGATTGTTGAATGCTTACAATATATCGAAGACAATCATAGGACACTTGAGCTTACTCCTTGCTATTACCAACACTTTGCAAATTATTTGTGTAGTGTCTTTGTGAACTCCCCTCACAGCTGGAGTGTACTACGCAGGAGGCGATCCCTGTAGTGGACCCTGACATGAAGCGAAATGGTTATCGATTTGGTACCAATGACCACTGTCCGTGCATGAGAAATATGTGAGGGATGATGCACAAGATTTTGTTTATATCATTGTTCTACTTTCCTTCGACCATGTGGTCGTTATCTAAGCAATATAACAGTAGCATTTTCCTTCTTCTAATTTGTTCTTAGATGTTTTGTGTTCACCCGTCTGTTGGAAGAGGGAAACGCGAAGAATGTCTTCTTAAATTTTATTTCTTGTTGATGTGATTTATATTAACTAAAATATTAACAATCTCTCCTCTACTACAGAAACAACTGAATTAAAATTTAATGTCAAAATTCGGAGTTGAAGGAGGAAAAAGTTAATAACAGGTTTTTTTTTTTAAGTTTTCAGGGCTCGCATTAAGCAGGATATTCGGGCTCCAGTTCCGGGTCAGCAGAATTTTCTTGTCTCTATAGTAAAACACTTGGCTATGTAATATCGTATTCGTAGTTTGCGAATACAATTCATAATTTTCCCAAGATATTAAGATCTGGGGATTTAGGGGGACAGTCGAATTGCAACAGTGTACTTCTTTGTTTCTCAAACCAGTGAAGTGTACCGGCAACAATATGTAAACGGCTGCGGATGCCCACAGCATAATCTTTATTCAGGTGCCTGACCTGTGTTGTGTGACTACATTGATCTTAGTACCTTAAAAAGCAAAGGATGTCTCTCCTTACGCCTTGGACAGTGTGAATAACTTTCTGAAACAGAAAATAAATTAAAGCAAAAACGAAAATGGAGTAAGATTAGCGTTTAACGTCCCATTGGTGACGTGATCTCAGAGACAAAGCCAGTGCTATGAGTTATCATGGCTGGAGGAAGAATTCTTCAGCTTATTAATTCACAGGGTTCTAATTGATTTCTTCCATAGATCGCAGTAAACATAAATGTAGTTGCCTGATCCAGAATTTGAAACATACTGCTATTGACTTCGGATGCTGTTCCCAAACCACTACTTCAAATCTCTCAGCATTCGAGCACTCAGCAGTAAAGAATAAGCAGAAACGTAGCAGGAAACTAAGAATTCCTTCCATCTAGTAGCCTAAACTGTGAAGTGACTCTGATGCAGGATTATGATGCAGGCTAGATGGGTGACAAGATTAGTGGTACGAATATCCACTCTAGATATCTCCAGCACTTCTCCGCAATTTCTTCCAGCATCGTCACTACCAAGATATTCAGCAGAACTGTGAATTTCGAAGGTAGAAGAAGTATTGGCGGAAGTGAAGCTGCGAGAGTGGGTCGTGAGTCGTGCATGGATAGCTCGGATGGTAAAGCCCTTACCGGCATGTTCGAGTCCCAGTCCAGCATACAGCTTTAATCTGCCAGGTAGTTTTAAGATTTGTTGATCAGGTATTGGTTCAAATGGCTCTGAGCACTATGAGACTTAACTTCTGAGGTCATCATTCCCCTAGAACTAAGAACTACTTAACCCTAACTAACCTAAGGACATCACACACATCAATGCCCGAGGAAGGATTCGAATCTGCGACCGTAGCGGTCGCGCGGTTCCAGATTGTAGCGCCTAGAACCGGTCTGCCAGATCAGGTATTAATGGATGCTTTTCATTAAGAGGTATCGTATGGTGATAAATCGGCTGGAAGAATCAAGTAATTGAAGACCTTTGCCTTATTCAAGATTGGTAATGTTTCGCAGTATTGGCGCTTCCAGTGAGCGTCCATCACATCTGAGCAGCTGTTCAGTTAGAGCGAGGCCCGTACCTTAGAAACTGTCTAAAGGAGCGCTCAGAGCCACAGATCGTTCGAGTGGGGAGTCGAGGTCGAGCAGAGAGCAAACAGAAGTCCGCCGTCTGGGCTCGGCCGGCGGCGCGGTGGGCGGCAGCGAGTGTTTGCACCGGCGCGTGGCCCGGCGCGCCCCGCCTCTGGCCACGCCGCCGAGCACCGCTGCTCGAGCACCATTCGCGATCGCAAACACGTGGCGGCCGCCATACAAAGGAACGGTTTCGACGGACGACGTCAAACCGAGGCAGTAAGGCATTTAGACACGTCCATAAACACTGACCTCTTGTTGACACTGCTCTCATGACGGAAGCACTGGCCGAGCTTTCGAAGTAGTGCCTCTATCCGCGCAAGGGTTCTCAACATTTGTCCCATTCGTACACAGTCGGGGCTTCTTCCACAATACGTGTCGTCGGGGCAACTGAACTTCCCGATACCGGAAGTCATCGGCTCAAATGAACTTGACGATACTCAACCTTATCTTTCACCGGTAACGCATTGATGTTGTGGCATGTGGCGCCATACGTCTGGAAAGAGAAAGAGAACATGACACTGGGAACATTTTTCGTGTGTCTGTGCTAAATTCTGAAGGAAGGTTATGGTGACACATTGTTCTGTAGCGTGCCACCCGGAGTGGCCGAGCGGTTCTAGCCGCTGCAGCCGCTGTAGTCTGGAACGGTCGCAGGTTCGATCCTCCCTCGGACATGGATGTGTGTCATGTCCTTAGGTTAGTTAGGTTAAAGTTCTAAGTTCTAGGGGACTGATGACCTCTGAAGTTAAGTCCCATAGTGCTCAGAGTCATTTTTTTGTTCTGTAGCGTAGCCTAAGGTCTGGGTCTAGTTGAAAGATGGCAGTTAGGTTGTTAACTGGAGTAGATGACTACAATGGATCCCACATCGACCTGCGCCCAAAGAGGCCGCAGTCTTCTGCGCAAAGTGATAGCAGAGCTTCAAACTGAGGACATGTAGACCCATGGCTAAATTTTCGATAAAAAAAGTCGATAGTATTTGTCATCACTTGAAAGTCTTTGTCTAGAAATGAAGCAGTAGTCGGATTGGCGTAAGAAGTTCCCTGACAACAGGCAGAGCTGTTGTCAGCCTCCAGTTGCGAAGCACAAACGGCTGCAAGCGAAAGTAATAGTCATGCATATAGCCGCGACAACACAGAGGCGTTGCATTAGAGACGTTTACAAAATCGCGTTACGTGATTAATGAAAGTAGGTGCGCGAATCTGCCGGTGCCAGAAGACTGTCACAGTGAGGGTTCTTGCCCTGACTTGATTGCGGTGAAGCAACAGTTAAAGCAGCTAGGTTCTGCTAGCCGTCAGGATGTCGAGTGAACGAGGTGTTTTACCCATACCTCCTTGATGTAACTGCCAGGCTGATTCGATTTATAGGACAGCGCGACTTACTTTGTAAGGCTACAACGAGACGAAATTGTGAAGTATGATGATCATTGTTTATTCAGCGAACATGTCAAAATTCCTGCTGCAGCCCGGACCTTGTTGTTCGGTGTGTCGATTTACGTATCGCATGTCACGCAGGAAACTAAGCGCCTGCGGACGAGATGTTTCCCCAAAGCAATCAGAGTTGTTAACGCACGAAACTGCAGGCTGTTCTAATTCGAAGAAAGTCTAAAGTTTCTCGCTCTTGTCCAAACGGTAGGAGATTTGGTTGCACACAGCTTCTGATCGCAACAGTATGTATCGTTGCCCGAAGTTAAATCTGATACCTTTCCACAAAGTCTCTTGAAGTGAGTACATTGCATCACGTTCTGTGGTCTTCCACTCTTTAAATGTGGACTCTATGTTTGGTCGATACCACAGTGCTCTGCACAGCTAGTTCATTAGCGTCGAAGCCAAATTCACTCTCTCCTAGGTATCAACAACTTAACCTCAGGATTAAATTTCACCCACCCATTGCTGCGGCCAGCAGTAGAAAAGGAAAGAAACTCACGCGAAGCGATAGAGAGGAGTTGTTGCTCGTAAACGAACAAACCATTACCATACTGACGCGATTGCCTGGTAAGAAACTCTTTATAATTAGTGTTGCTCAGAGTATGTAATAACTGTGACATAGCAAACACACTTTCATAAAATTTCTACGCGTGGGTAACGTGTGACCTGAACTTTTGGAGCACAAAATTGAACGACAGTGAATCAAGGACTGTAGGAAATCTGGAGGCAGATAGAATCCAAATATTTGATATGTGGTTCTGCGCAAAGATGTTGAAAATTAGGCGAACTGATAAATTAAGGAATAGGGTGTTTATCCACAGATCCGGCGTAGAAAGTAATCTATTGAAAACACAGGGAGAAGGGACAGGAGACGCAGAACATCTGTTGAGACATCAGGGAATAGCTTCCATGGTACTAGAGGCGGTTGTAGAGAGTAAAAATAATAGGGCAAAACAGAGATTAGGACACATCCTAAACATACGCAGAGAAAAAATGAGCTAGAATCATAGTTAGGGTGTTTCAATGTAATTTTAGCAGTCAATTTTCCAACTCCTGTGCAGCAAGATAGTAGGACGCTGACTGACAATGCTTTTAAAGACAACCAGGCTGAAGCAATTGTTGTGTACCCAACTGTTAATAAACTATCTAATCCCGATGTGAGATTGGTGGAAATAAACAAAAGTTAAAAGGTTGTATGGGATGAGTTATATGTAAAAGCAGATGCTTATGTCATGCTCATTTTATTTCATAGAATTAAAATCTCATGCAAGATACAGAGGGCAATTTATATATAGGTCAGAATAAGTCAAGATCCGACATTACTTGCATGCTATAAAAAATTCTGTAATATTTTAAGAAAAGTAGTGAAATGTCGTGAAATATGTACGTCTTGAAAGAAATTAATAATGCGTGTTATAAGACTAAAACTGTATGGGATATTGGCAAATGGAAGACAAGGCAGACAGTCTGTGTACAAGATGGCATAACAGCTAACCTAAATCACAATCTTGCGACTCATAATTGAGAGTTTGAGAATACTTTTATCAATCATTTCCTAAATTATCATCATAAATAGGATTAAATAGTTCAGTAGCAGATGGGAGAGAACGTATTAAAAATTGACTTTGACAAAACTGTAGGCACCAGGAAGTGGCACCAACATCCTACCCTGAAATAAATAGATCCATAAAAATTGTAAAAAACGAAAGAAAATGTGTTATTGGTGGAAATTCAAACAGAATTCTACGTAGTTTCTGTTCTTAGTGGCATATATTATGCATCACTGGCACAGAGAATTTTTGCAGACAGTTTAAAATATGCAATTGTTAAACCTCTTCATAAGAAAGACTTGAACAGTTGTTGTCCAATTTCCTTACTAACATATTTTTCGAAAGAAAAACTATTGTACTGAAGAGCAGCCTCACACTTAAGTAGAAACAGCTTACTCAGCATACCACAGTTCGGATTCGAGAGAGGTTGTTAGTCTGAGAATGCTGTTTGTGCATTAATTTGTCGAACAGTATAAGTGTTAAATTATAAAATATCGCAACATGGAATTTTTTGCGATCATTCCAAATGTTTGAATGTGTTAATCATGTTACTCAAGTTGTATGGATTTGGTGGCTCTACACACAGCATACAATTGATCTGAATCATGCCTAAGAGAAATTTGTGCTAAATAAGTAAAAACAGTGTGGGAAGAGTATGATATTTTAGTGACTGGAGTGAAATCACAAATAGAATTCCACAAGGTTCAGTTCTGGGTCCATTCGTACTCCATACACCATATATGAGTATGACCTTCTTCTTAATATTCAGCGAGCATAGTAGGTACATTTTGCACACAATACCAGTTTTGTAATAAATCCCAATGGAGAGAAAACAGGAGAAGAGATTTAAATGATGTTTTCCAATGAATTATACAGTAGTTCTCAGAAAAAAAGATTCTACCTAAACTCCGAGGAAGTGATTTAAATGATGTTTTCCAATGAATTATACACTAGTGCTTAGAAAATGGATTCTCCCCAAACTTCGAGGAAAAGTAGTGTTATTTTAAGTTCTGTACAACAAACAGAGTCGTATCAACAACTGATGTAGGCCATGAGCAGGAATCAGTAAACAGAGTAGAATCGTCCAAAATTTTTTGTGTAAGTATTGATGGAAAAATGAACTGGACGAGGCATATTACTGAGCCTCTCAAACAATTAAGATCAGCTACTTTAGCTCTTCGTATAATTACTAATCTTGGAAGCAAAAGAATTAACCTCATGAGAAATTTTGCTTATTTTCACTCAATAATGTCCTATGGGATATACATTTGGTTGCACGAAAACGAACAGCAACAATAACATGTTGATTCACCCACGAAAGTCATATACGTACCTCTTCAAGGATCTAGGCGTTTTAAATGGTTCAAATGGCTCTGAGCACTATGGGACTTAAGATCTGAGGTCATCAGTCCCCTATAACTTATAACTACTTAAACCTAACTAGCCTAAGCACATCACACACATCGATGCCCGAGGCAGGTTCCAGACTGAAGCGCCTAGAACAACTCAGCCACTACGCCGGCAGGTGTCTTAACTGCGCCATCAAAATACATATATTCGCTAATGGAATTCGTCCTAAGATCCATCAAAATTTGAGAAGAACAGTTAGGTCCAGATCTACAAGCTTATGAGGAAAAATGGGACCATTATTAGCCATCATTAAAGCTGTCAGGGTTCAGGAAGAAGTTCAGTATGCAGAAACAAAATATTTTATCTTTTGCCCAAAAACATTAAATATCTAACAGATAGGAAATCAGTTTTTTTTGTCTTCCCTAAAATCATTTCTCCCGGGCAATTTCTTCTTCTCCTTCGATGATTTTCTGCTTCAAAATTGGTAACCTCTTAAAAATAAAATAAAATAAAATAAGAAATAAATATAGAAGTGAAAAAATCATTTTAAGTGCATTGTCACGAGTAGAAATAAAAAATAGTGTGTTCATTAATGTTAACACAGATCATGTTTACATATTCTGTAAACGGTCTATTTCCTCATCATTTTGACAAAGTGTCCTTGAAATGATCCATGGAGGATGTAAGAAACTGTCTAACCAACTAACAAATAGTTGAGGACGTATGGTACCAGTGCTGTTACAAAATAAAGAAGTAGGCACAAGAGAGAAATTTGTTCATCGTGAGGATTTTCGTTGCCACGGGGAGCCTATCGAAACTGGAGCCTGCGGAATAGCCCATCTTTCTCCTTAGACCTATTGAGAAAGTGTTATGCTGTTCGTAACATTTTTCTGCCTATCGTTCACTTAGTGAATACTACGGTGGATACAATTTTGGGCAGTACGTATTTGCCACGTAAGTGTTTAGAATGTAGGAGAGCGACCGTTACAAATATATGGAGAAATGTATTAAAATCGTCATGCAAGAGTTATTGTGTATGTTTGGATAGAGGTTACGTGACTGTATGATATGTCCATACTACCGTGGAAACTACTGAACTGCAATAAAATTCTAAAATGTTTTCAATGAAAATAGTCGTAGGCGCAAGCAAAGTGAAAATAGGACAGACATATTATATCGAGGTTTGTAGGGAGAGGAAGCGCAACATTGAATGAAAAAAAAGAGAAAAAGAGGAAGTAGATGAAATGGAACATAAGAGACTCACTGAAAAATGAAGCGAAATGAACGAATGGCATTTTTGGCGGGGAGGCATCATGCGTGGTTGTTTGACTGCCTGGTGCTAGTCTTTGCAGGTCACGGCACTTTGGCGACTTGTGCGTCGTTGTAACGAGGATGAAATGAAATGATTAGGACAACACAAACACCCAGTCCTGAACGAAGAAAATTTCTGACATGGCCGGGAAAAGCTCACGCGATCTCACAGTTTAGAACGAACTAGTAAACAGCGAGCCATTAACAAAAACGAGTATGGACGAAGTACTCAGTGGTTAGGGCACGGATATCAAATTCTGAGAGAGAGAGAGTTCACCAGGTGCGCTACCTGACTTTTTGACTTCTGCTACTGGACGCATACGTAAATAAGTTGTTGATGGTTAGAATGTCTGCGTTTATACAGTGTCTGTATTTTCAAATTACAATATTCTTCAGAAATGCTTGCTTCTTTTATTTTTATTTTTTGTTTTCTTTTTTTTTTTAGCGAAAGCTTCTCAGTGTGAGAAAAGTGACTGTATAACATGCTCATATCGACGTGCAATTACCGCCGACAGCTAAAAACAGAAATGCAATTAAGAACGTCCTACAGCGAAACAAACAAGATCACACCCGCCAGCATGTGGGTAGATGCACTCAGAATCCCAAGTCCATCAGAGGTGTTCCGCACGCGTCTTGTCGAAGATTATTCCGTTTGGGATATCAAAAACTTAGGTTAGTGTTGATGGTATCGCGAATTTTGCGTGGTAAAGATAGAAGGATATTGCAGGAGCGTCTGAAAACAAAGAACACTATTATCTTTTTCATAAAACAATTAAGAGGTCGATAGGCCTATATTCCGAATCAACTGCCACATTTCTGCAGAAGATTCACTCTCCAGTCGACGTTCATCCTTGACAAGTGTTTGCCACTGGGGACAAAATGGCGAATCTGCCACGTTAATGGCACGTAGGCGAAATTATGTTATGCACTTTCCGTTAAAAACCTGATACCATTTTGTAGGAGCTCTTGAGATTACTTTTGTGTCTGTTGTTGTTGATGTGGTCTTCAGCCCTGAGACTGGTTTGATGCAGCTCTCCATGCTACTCTATCCTGTGCAAGCTTCTTCATCTCCCAGTACCCACTGCAACCCACATCCTTCTGAATCTGCTTAGTGTAGTCATCTCTTGGTCTCCCTCTACGATTTTTACTCTCCACGCTGCTCTCCAATACTAAATTGGTGATCCGTTGATGCCTCAGAATATGTCCCACCAATCGATCCCTTCTTCTGGTCAAGTTGTGCCACAAACTCCTCTTCTCCCCAATTCTATTTAATACCTTCTCGTTAGTTATGTGATCCACCCATCTAAACTTCTGCATTCTTCTGTAGCACCATATTCTATTCTCTTCTTGTCCAAACTATTTATCGTTCATGTTTCACTTCCATACTTGGCTACCCTCCATACAAATACTTTCAGAAATAGCTTCCTGACACTTAAATCTATACTCGATGTTAACAAATTTCTCTTCTTCAGAAACGCTTTCCTTGCCATTGCCAGTCTACATTTTATATCCTCTCTACTTCGACCATCATCAGTTACTTTGCTCCCGAAATAGCAAAACTCCTTTACTACTTTAAGTGTCTCCTTTCCTAATCTAATTCCCTCAGCATCACCCGACTTAATTCGACTACATTCCATTATCCTCGTTTTGTTTTTGTTGATGTTCATCTTATATCCTCCTTTCAAGACACTATCCATTCCGTTCAACTGCTCTTCCAAGTCCTTTGCTGTCTCTGACAGAATTACGATGTCATCGGTGAATCTCAAAGTTTTTATTTCTTCTCCATGGATTTTAATACGTACTCCGAATTTTTCTTTTGTTTCCTTTACTGCTTGCTCAATATACAGACTGAATAACATCGGGGAGAGGCTACAACCCTGTCTCACTCCCTTCCCAACTACTGCTTCCCTTTCATGTCTCTCGACTCTTATAACTGCCGTCTGTTTTCTGTACAAATTGTAAATAGCCTTTCGCTCCCTGTATTTTACCCCTGCCACCTTCAGAATTTGAAAGATAGTATTCCAGTCAACATTGTCAAAAGCTTTCTCTAAGTCTACAAATGCTAGAAACGCAGGTTTGCCCTTTCTTAATCTAGCTTCTAAGATAAGTCGTAGGTTCAATATTGCCTCACGTGTTCCAGTATTTCTACGGAATCCAAACTGATCTTCCCCGACGTCGGCTTCTACTAGTTTTTCCATTTGACTGTAAAGAATTCGCGTTAGTATTTTGCAGCTGTGACTTATTAAACTGATAGTTCGGTAATTTTCACATCTGTCAACGCCTGCTTTCTTTGTAATTGGAATTATTATATTCTTCTTGAAGTGTGAGGGTATTTCGCCTGTCTCATACATCTTGCTCACCAGATGGTAGTGTTTTGTCAGCACTGGCTCTCCCAAGGCCGTCAGTAGTTCCAATGGAATGTTTTCTACTCCGGGGGCCTTGTTTCGAATCAGGTCTTTCATTGCTCTGTCAAACTCTACACACAGTATCGTATTTCCCATTTCATCTTCGTCTACATCCTCTTTCATTTCCATAATATTGTCCTCAAGTACATCGCCCTTGTATAGACCCTCTATATACTCCTTCCACCTTTCTGCTTTCCCTTCTTTGCTTAGAACTGGGTCTGCATCTGAGCTGTTGATGTTCATACAAGTGGTTCTCTTATCTCCAAAGGTCTCTTTAATTTTCCTGTAGGCAGTATCTATCTTACTCCTAGTGAGATAAGCCTCTACATCCTTACATTTGTCCTCTAGCCATCCCTGCTTAGCCATTTTGCACTTCCTGTCGATCTCATTTTTGAGACGTCTGTATTCCTTTTTGCCTGCTTCATTTACTGCATTTTTATATTTTCTCCTTTCATCAATTAAATTCAATATTTCTTCTGTTACCCAAGGATTTTTAGCAGCCCTCGTCTTTTTACCTACTTTATCCTCTGCTGCCTTCACTACTTGATCCCTCAAAGCTACCCATTCTTCTTCTACTGTATTTCTTTCCCCCATTCCTGTCAATTGCTTCCTTATGCTCTCCCTGAAACTCTGTACGACCTCTGGTTCTTTTAGATTATCCATGTCCCTTCTCCTTAAATTCCCACCTTTTTGCAAAGTTTGATTATGTTTACACAAAGGAGAGAGAGACAAAGGGCGACAGTTGTTGAGGATAGTCTCTATTTAAATACCCACCTGGCCACCCAGATGTGAATTTTCCTTGATGTCTCTAAAATGATTCAGGCAAATGTCGGAATGAATACGTTGAAAGAGTTGAATTGAATTTTTCCCCACCCTTCTGAACTTCAGCTACGTCCATAATGATCTCGTCGTCAACGGAACCTTCAGCCTTAATTTTCCTTTCTTCCTTCCATCCAGCCCGAATTCATAGGGCAGAGTAGGATAGTTAGAGTATGGAAGTAACGGGAAATGCAAGTATGATACGGAATTAACGGAAGTTACACATCAATAAAGTTCAAGACAGATGTCTCTTATGCTTACGAGATTATTACGCATAAATTAAGTGGATAAAACGGTGGATCTGACGTAAAGCTCAGGTCTGTAAGCAAAAGGAGTGGCTTTAACAGACTTCTTCGATGCTAGTAACGAAAATAAATCAATACCGGCTAAAGGAGAAAGTTGGTGACGCGGCGGTAGTAGATGACACAGGCCGACTGAGGACAATTGCAGCTTTGAAACATAATTGCGCGGTAAGCTGCGTATTATGCATTTTGTTGAGACGCATTGTTTGTGAGAACAATAGGAGTGTGGAACTAAGGACTGAGAGACTTCATGAACTGAACAAAGAGCTGAGAGTAAAACTCCAGTCTGTTATAGCAGTTGTCAAGGCTAAGCCTTTGTTTTTGGTAGACAGAGTACTCAAGAATTAGCTTGTGCCATGTGTGTGAAAAAGGCACAAGATTGCTACAATTTCGCGCTATATTTCGGGACATCACTTTGAAAGAACTCGCAACTTCACTGAATGTGGTGCGATACCGTTTTATGTTCCGGAATTCAGGAAGTATACTTTTGCACTCGATCAGGTATTGCTGGAAAGTCATACTATTTTATAAAGCCATTATGCTAATAAATGCCCAGTTACTACTTCTATGAAAACTGCCCTTAACTTACTAGTACAGGTAGACGAATAATTTGTGAGAAAACGCAAAAAAATAGGATTTGAATTCAACTTCAGTGGCATCAGTCCATCATAACTTTACTTTGTGCTGATGAACGGTAACTGAAATACCTCTAAATTACTTTATGTACAGAAATTTCAAATGACAAATGTATTATTGGAGTGAATGTCTTTAAATAATTTTATTATGACTTCATTTGTTTCTTTTCTTAGCGCATTTTACAAACATTCCTGAGTGAAGTCTCTCAAAACTTGTCGTTCGTCATGTTGTGGAACAGTTAGGTTGTGATTCTGATTTTTATTCAAGGCAAATAGCTGAAATGTCTCTGAGCACTATGGGACTTAACATCTTAGGTCATCAGCCCCTTGAACATAGAACTACTTAAACCTAAATAACCTAAGCAACACACACATCCATGCCCGAGGCAGAATTCGAACCTGCGACCGTAGCAGTCCCGCGGTTCCGGACTGCAGCGCCTAGAACCTCACGTCCATCGCGGCCGGCTTACTTAAAGGCAGTGACGCTCAGATTTTCTTCTTTTTTTCTTGCAAATCAATATTTTTATCTATCAGATTTTAGCGATCGACTCTCCAAACAGAAATTCTGATGATACAGAATACTAAAACTCGTGTTTCTAGAAATCCAACATGTAAATTAAACCAATTAATTAGTCGAGATTGTTTCAATTTTATTCTGAAAAGAAATTGAGTAAGGAGTTAATTTGTAGAAAAATATTCAGCTATCTTCATGGTATGTTGTTACTTGAATCGGAAGACAGGAAAATGAGTATTCACACATTTATTGACTATTTTCAATGTGTTTGTTATGTATGATGGCCGAAGGATTTTGTATACAATTAATTACCCTAGATTTTCAAAGAAAATCTTGGGTTCCGCCTCATTCTTACTCCCGCAATGCGTAACCTATTCACTCATATAGAACCTTTAGTCTGTTAATAACTACACATCGTCTTCATTATGTGTCCAAAAATTATTATCCCGTAAGTGAATTATCAAACACATAATTCGTAGCTCCGTCTTGTTTAACTTAGTAAATTTAGTGCTAGGCCAAAATCAATTACTTCAGTATACGAGATGGAAGATAATAGAAAACATTAAAACAAGTGCACTTCATTCCTTTGACTGTCAGAGAATAAAATGAGTGGAAGGAATAATCATGATCAAATTAATTAAACAACAAGGGAGGAAACTTGACCAAAACTTCAGCAGTACTGGCACGCCAAAATGCTCAAATGGTTCAAATGGCTCTGAGCACTATGGGACTTAACATCTATGGTCATCAGTCCCCTAGAACTTAGAACTACTTAAACCTAACTAACCTAAGGAAATCACACACATCCATGCCCGAGGCAGGATTCGAACCTGCGACCGTAGCAGTCGCGCGGTTCCGGACTGAGCTCCTAGAACCGCGAGACCCCCGCGGCTGGCTACGCCAAAAGGAAAAATCTGTAAATAGGGTAAGGAAAATCCACTTTGAAACAGATTTTTCTTTCTTCTTATCTTTGTCTCCGTTTCTCTTGTATCATGATTGACTCACGTTTTGGCTCAAATCTCGACTGGTGCTTTACCTTTTTCTTCCTATTCTACTTTCTGGTTCAAACGTCCGTACCGTGTTTTACATATTAATAATTCCTAAGTTTTACCTTGTATTTCTTCATTTTCAGCAGCAGTTCCTTGTTTTGGGAATGTAAATTCCTCGAGCGCAAATTGCGTTAAATCTGTTTGCCTTTTGTTTTCATTGTAGCTAACTTTATGTCTCGGTTTCCCAGTCACTATATTTTATGTAAATATGTGTATCATGTCTGCTCTTTCGGACATGTCCCAAAGAACACACGTCATACACATGTAATTACGGCGATGACAACCCAAGGATTATTTCAGTGCGGGTGCACATACACGCTCGACCTCATGAGGGGAAAAGGCCTTGCCACTAGCATTGAGATTAATGGGCAGGGAGCACTACTTTCGTAGAGTGTGTATTAAGCTGAGAATGTGGGTTTGCTGGGGGACGTGCGTGGGATAAACCCGCGCAGCCGCGCTAATTCTTCTGTACCCGGTGGCTTAGGGGTCAGAGCGCCTGCGTAGTAAGCAGGAGATCCGAGGTTCGAATTCCGATTCCACATACATTTTCAACTCTCCTCAACCTCCCATACACAGCCGATGTTTGTAATTCACTGAAATTTGGTGTAAATCTATGCTGATCAGTCGATTATCATCCTTTACTCGTTTGACCAAAAAACGTCATCTTTTTCCTGGTTAAACTCTATAAGCTATTATTGACTTATTTTAAAGTACCCATCCTTTTATTCAAGTGTCAGTTTCCTTTTGGTGATCAAAAAGTTTCCGTTTTACTCAGTTGCTGCATCGTATATGCAAAGTTCGGGTACATAAGCACTGACTGGTAGGCAAGGGATTCGTGTGAAATTCCAATCTTTCAGACGTGCGTAGGGTAAATGTGGAAACGTGAACTACGACAACGTTATTACTAAATGCTCGAAACAGGACCAACGAGCTGTTGTTCTTTTGTTGTCTGCCGGAGGACACACCCCGGTGGACATCCACCGCACAGTGAAGAATGCGTATAGGGCAGCATGCCTGTCAAAAACCAACGTTGTGAAATGGTGCGTGACAAGTGCAGTTCCCGCGTCATGATGACGCATGTTGCCATATCACAAATTTTGTGATCCAGACTTTAAGCCAACTCAAGTGGGAGACACTTGAGACCACGCCCTATAGTCAAAATCTCTTCCCACGTGATTATCACGCCTTCGATCCACTACAAAAGGCCGATTCGGGTCGACGATTCCTGTCGGAACATGACGTGCAGCACTCGCAGACTTCTTCGCGCAGCAAGACACGATGTTTTGCCAAACGTTTATCTTCAACGTGGTGCGCCGGTGGGATGAACTGCACGGCCTTCGAACGGAAAATTTTTAGACCACCCCGTGTATTTTCAACCTTTCAACACTGCACGATTTGACAAGTTGAGTTACTGATTCGTCCACTTATAAAGCTTCCCGAGTACAATCGGAGATTTGACTGGAGGTTGGTTTCCCCTGGAGTCTTTGCAAATATTGTGTAATCTTAAAAATAGTGTTAAAAAGATTGAATGCCCTAGAAATGTGCTATATTTCTTTAGAAGAATAGTTTCTTTTGATGACTACAAGAACACGCTGCTGCTGATGGATGATTTCTCTGAGGTCAATATTAGTTTTTCAGGTCAAACAAGAGAGAGCACCTAACTTTCTACATCTGCATCTATATATACATGGATACTTTGCAAATCAAATTCAAGTGCCTGGCAGAGGGTTCATCGAACCACCTTCACAATTCTCTATTATCCCATCACGTACAGCGCGCGGAAAGAACGAAAACCTATATCTTTCTCTACGAGCTTTGATTTCCCTTATTTTATAGTAGTGATATGTAGGTCGGTGTCAACAAAATATTTTCGCATTCGGAAAAGAAAGTTGTTGACTGTAATTTCGTGAGAAGACTCCGCCACAACGAAAAACGCCTTTCTTTTAATGATTTCCAGCCCAAATCTTGTATCATTTCAGTGACACTCTCTCCGATGTTTCGCTATAACACAAAACGTGGCAACTTTCGCACCATTCAGATGTCTTTTCTAAATCTTTTGCAATTTCTTTCAATCTTCTCATGACTTTAATAGTCGATAAACGACAGTGTCATCCGCAAACAATTTAAGACGCTGACTCAGATTGTCTCCAAAATTGTTGAGATAAGGAACAGCAAAGGGTGTATAACACTACCTTCGAGAACGCCAGAAATCACTGCTATTTTATTCTATGACTTTCCGTCAGTTACTACGAACTGTGACCTCTCTGACAGGAAATCACAAATCCAGTCACATAAATGAGATAATATTTCTTAAGCACGCAATTTGACTATAAGCAGCTTGTGCGATACAGTGTAAAAAGCCTTCTGGAAATTCACAAATACGGAATCGATCTGAAATCCCTTGTCAATAGCACTCAACATCATACGAATAAAGAGCTAGTTGTGTTTCACAAGAACGATGTTTACTGAACCCATGTTGACTATGTGTCAGTAGACCGTTTTCTTCGAGGTAATTCAAAATGTTCGAACACAATATATGTTCCATAATCATGCTGCATATTGACATTAAAGATATGGGCCTGTAATTAAGTGGATTACTGTTTCAACCTATCGTGAATATTAGTGTGACCTGTACAACTTTCCAGCCTTTGGGTACGGATCTTCCGTCGGGCGAAGGGTTGTATACGATTGTCAAGAATTGAACTAATGCATGAGCATACTCTGAAAGGAACCTAATTGTTATACAATCTGGACAAGAAGACTTGCTGTTATTAAGTGATTTAAGTTGTTTTTTTCTACTCCGGGGATATTTGTTTGTACGTTACTCATGTTGGCAGCTGTTCTTGATTCGAATTCTGAAATACTTAGTTCGTCTTCTTTTGTGAAGGAATTTCGGAAGGCTGTGTTTAGTAACTCTGCTTTGATTGCATTGTCTTCGATAGTATCTCCATTGCTATCACTCAGAGAAGGCATTGGTTATTTCTTGCAGCTAACATGCTTCACATACGACCAGGATCTATTTGTATTTTATGCCAGGTTTCGAGACAAAATTTCGTTGTGGGAACTGTTATAGGCATCTCGCATTGAAGTCCGCGCTAAATTTCGAGCTTTGGAGTGCACCACTAAAGACACTGATTGGAATAACAGATATACTTTGCGCAAAAGAAAGGTACGATTATTTCTTTTTTTTAAACGTTCTCAGTGAACTGGATGCGATCTGGGTCGTTCAGATGAACAGCTCATGAGAGACCAAGTTTCTAATGTCTTGAAGATGCTATAAATGATTGTTTAAAATCCTATATTATCCGCCCAGTGTCTATCCATTATCTTTGGTAATAAATTCAATAAAATTTTGTATCAAATATTTATGTTTTAAATCCGCCCGGTGACATTTTAAATGAACGAATAGATTTAAAATATAAATATTCCATTCATTGTTTTAAAATGTCTTGAGGACGGATCTAATCACAAACATTATTTAGAAAATTTTATTGAATTCATAACCAAAGGGAACGAACAGAGACAGAGAACTTCCCACAGACACGTCGATTAGAAAGATCATACATACAGACCAAAATGATAACATAAAGACATCACCGCAACTGTAACCATATAGCATCTTTGGCCCACTGTCACAACTATCAGTCTGTGAAATCTGACGATAAAACATCAAATA
The DNA here is from genome assembly GCF_023897955.1 of Schistocerca gregaria. NCBI lineage: Eukaryota > Metazoa > Arthropoda > Insecta > Orthoptera > Acrididae > Schistocerca > Schistocerca gregaria. Next base: position 503,900,921 of record NC_064922.1, on the reverse strand, counting down.
AATAAAATTACAAGAAATGACGATTAACAACAACAGCAAACCACAAAACAGTATGTAGTATAAGTGTCCTAAATCTATACCACGTTGTCATACAATACGAAGTGACAGTCACTACCAATGGTATATGGTGTGAGTATAAAAAGTTGTTTAACTTTCGCGGATGGTCTGAAGGTGGCAGTCTAGCCGAACTGGAACCATCACAATAAAAACATTAAACAACTGTAACATCAGTTTTGGTTTTATTATGTAACACCTCTAAGAGATTTGATGCTTTAAGTATATCTTATAGCACCAACTTCATTATCCTTTGAGGGCTGGTGTCCGGAAGTCTCTAGTCTGCGGTGTAAAGTACGGATAAAGCAAACAAAACGACAAAAATTTTAAATTTTCTTCATTCACAACTTCTACGCTTGAATGTGGATCACGCTGCCTTAGGCATATGAATCAAGTTCATTTTTCAATAACAAACTTATTAGTTGTTTTACCAAAAACAAATGGCGATATTTTTTCCAAGTCTCACATTTACTACATCCATTATAACGATTAGCCTCATTCAAAAATTTAAACAAAAAATATTCAAAAGAAGTAGTGAGAGGTGCGTCGTACTGATACGCCTTATCGTGCCACAGATTCCATTACATAACATGATAGAATCACTTCTCAGCAGATGCTATGGAGTTCAAGGTGTAAACAGTTGCCAGTCCCTAATATTTAAGAACACAAGTTCATATAAAACAGGTTACAGACAATACACCGGGTGATCAAAAAGTCAGTATAAATTAGAAAACTGAATAAATCATTGAATAATGTAGGTAGGGAGGTATAAATTGACACACATGGTTGGAATGACATGGGGTTTTATTAGAACAAAAAAAAATACAAAAGTTCAAAAAATGGCCGAAAGATGGCGCTTCATCTGATCAGAATAGCAATAATTAGCATAACAAAGTAAGACAAAGCAAAGATGATGTTCTTTACAGGAAATGCTCAAAATGTCCACCATCATTCCTCAACAATAGCTGTAGTCGAGTAATAATGTTGTGAACAGCACTGTAAAGCGTGTCCGGAGTTATGGTGAGGCATTGGTGTCGGATGTTGTATTTCAACATCGCTAGAGATGTCGGTCGATCACGATACACTTGCGACTTCAGGTAACCCCAAAGCCAATAATCACACTGACTGAGGTCTGGGAACCTGGGAGTCCAAGCATGACGAAAGTGGAAAGTGGCTGCTGAGCACACGGTCATCACCAAACGACTCGCGGAAGAGACCTTTCACGCACCATCTGTTGGACATTTTGTGAACTTTTTTTTTTTTTGCTTCTAATAAAACCCCATTCATTCCAAGCATGTGTGTCAATTAGCACCTCTCTATCTACAGTATTCCGTGGTTTATTAAGTTTTCAAATTTATACTGATTTTTTGATCACCATGTATATATATCTACCAGCTTAACTCGCCTTGACGGAAGGAAGATAAATACTAAACTTTGGAAGGCGATATGTGAACAACTCCGGTAGTGGCCACGTTCTTAAACACTGCCAGGCCTAGACCTCGGATGACATTTCACTCCTCGCATAGGCGAAGGTACGATTAAAAGTTTCAGCCCGAATCACAAAGACATTCCATTAACTGTGAAACATAGAAACACTGAGCAGAACCTTTGACTCACACATGGACAACTGTATTAATAGAGTGCACGCTTTAAAAACAGCAACATAAAATCATTTGATTCGAAGAGAGACAAACCACTAGTAAAACTTCTGAGAAAATTTTCAAATAAGAGTCACCATTTAACTAGGCCAACTGAACTCTTCCACACCGTCTTAAGGTACGACTATGAAAGTCTCACCATAAACATCATGTTTAAAATCTCTGAGTGCGTCGGTGTACAAACAGCTACGACGTCTTACTCCAAACCAGGTACACAATACGAGGGAGCGGGTTCCACAGCTACACCGCTTCCTTTCACATTTTGTTCCCAGCGAAGTCACAGAAGTTGTATCTCCAAGCTGCCCATGTCGGCAAAACGCCCAACCAGTTTCACACCACTACTTGTAACGGCCATCACGCACGTTCGGCAGCCGTTGACACTCGTCTCCCCGCAAATGTCACGAGATCTCTAGGGTTACCCGTCTGTACCGTAATGGGCCAGTAGTGGCGTTCTGGATATATTACACGTTCGGAATTGAGGCGGCCGCACAGGAGGCTCCTCAATGCCGGGGCCCGGCAGCAAACACGTGGTGGCAAACGTTAGCTGGACGTGAGGGGTAGCCCAAGCGCATGGTCCAGCCGCGTGGCTGGGAACTCCGCTGTGACGAAAACGGCGCTTTGTGACAATGAAGGAGACACGCCGGGAGTGCCAAAGATGGCGGATTTTGTGAAACCTTAATAGCCGACATTTCACAGTTCGTGTAGAAATTAATAGTATCGAGATGAGTCATGATACATCAAAAAGAGACATGTACATTACTGTAATTTGCACGACGATTCTGAGGGTGTAATCAAATTTTCAATATCTTTATTAGTTTAAAGTTTAATATCTGACGATAAATTATACAAGTAACACCCAGCAACGAATTTACAAAATATAAGCGCTTCATCCGATTTTGTCTGTCGCCGTGTCTTTAGAAAGCTATTAGTGTAAACCTAAATTGGTAATAATTACAGGCATGTAACGTAAATAGTACATGAATTAATAGAGGTCAAAATGGCCGATTGCTATTGATCGCGTTATGCTATAAGTACTTCAGTTACACGAAAAAACGGTATCAGCATGCTTATAAATATATTTATTTATCTATGTCTTTGTATATATCCGATATATACTATTCATGAAGAAATTGTTTAAGTAAGCTCAGAGACATTAGGCTCCTGGCCTGCCTTTTCCGTCTTTTCTTTTGATTTGTGTTTATTTAATTTGTTTATGTATTTAATAATGTGTGTTACAGCGTGTTTATTGTCCAGCCGTAGGAACATTTATTTCATTTCAAGTATTTAAATGTAAATCCAGTATTTCATATGTGCTTTATGGATGTGAGTATGTATTGGCTGTAAGACGTGGCGGGAGTGCTTTAGCCAATCACACCGTTCGTTAATGGTGAGATTGTGTGGGAGAGGGGGAGGAGCATCGTTTCGAGAGAGGACGCAGGGGCAGTTCTGGGCAGGACGGCACAGGACACAGACGGTATGGGCGACAGACGCACGTCGCGGGAAGGACTTGGGGCACTTTACGCGTAGTCGTGCGAGATAGAAATATTTCGTAGTGCCGACTTGTGCACTTGTGATATTTCCGTGGCTTCTGCAGTGAAGACGTAGTGTGCGTTTAGAAGTGAATGTCTCGCGAGCTATGTTGTTGTTCATAACTAATTACGTGAAGTAGAAATCTGTTGCTTCCCTGTCATTCAACTTACGTTTTATTTAATAGATGGACCATCAGCACCAATAAGTGTTTCTACTATGGTATTCGTCATTTAAAGTCGTTAAGATAGTACCTGTAGATTTTATTTAATTGCAGTCTTTCATTCATAAATTTATATATTACTTTCAAAATTCGCAATTGCCGAGTGATAGGAGCTTCGACTATTCGATTCATGTGTCTGTTCATATTGTATACGGTTTGCTCAGTAGTATTTGGCTTGTAATGCGGCAACCACTTATCCCAGCCCCTAGACAACGATACCAGCCAAACCTTTTAATGTTTTAACTCTGAGTCTTAGGATACGCAGTTGAGGGCCACACCATTTCATACAGTTTCTTTATGTGAAAGCCCGCACGTCGAAGGCTAAACCGCGCGGGATTAGCCGAGCGGTCTCAGGCGGTGCAGTCCTGGACTGTGCGGCTGGTCCCGGCGGAGGTTCGAGTCCTCCCTCGGGCATGGGTGTGTGTGTTTGTCCTTAGGCTAATTTAGATCAAGTAGTGTGTAAGCTTAATGACTGATGACTTTAGCAGTTAAGTCCTATAAGATATCACACACATTTGAACATTTTTTTCGAAGGTTAACAACCAACTCGCTTCACCTGCGAAACCGCAAGATAAGATATGCGAAAAGCAAATATAGCTTACCTCAACAATACATGAACAAAATAAGACTGATGCCAGCTCACCATGGCTCACGTACTATAGACAAAGTTGGGAAATTTTCTGTTTTTTACATTCTATCACATCACTTCAGCCACATTTTAAACTCTCTTCTGGAAGTGGCTCGTCCTTCTTATCAGTGTTGCAATGTTCCATGCAGTTTATATTCCTGAGTCGCTTTCAGATCATTACAAACAATAAACATCTGCGGAAAGACAAGACCGTGAGCGTTTTATGGTGGCAGGGAACATCGTACTATGAATCAGAGAAGAAGAATCAGTATTTTAGCACAAAATTACTATACCAAAAAAGAAATACTACTTCCGATAGAGCAGTTGATTTCCCGGGCCACTGGAATCAAAAACGGTTCAAATGGCTCTGAGCACTATGAGACTTAGCAGCTATAGTCATCAGTCCCATAGAACTTAGAACTACTTAATCGTAACTAAACTAATGAAATCACACAACACCCAGTCATCACGAGGCAGAGAAAATCCCTGACCCCGCCGGTAATCGAACCTGGGAACCCGGGCGCGGGAAGCGAGAACGCTACCGCACGACCACGAGCTGCGGACTCACTGGAATCATCAGTAAATTAATTCTGTAGTAATTCCTCTTTACCACAGCACATCTTCGACTTTAAAAGTACCATTGTTCCACCAGTAAATGCGTTTACTGCAAGAACGACGTAAGGAACAATTACAGAGACCAATAATTCAAGTGGCATTCAGTGCCGCATAAATAGCCTGGGGTGGGCATTATTCGTGCTTGTACGTATGTGCCGACATGTAACGGCCAACATTTCGGTAGCATAGGGTCATACATTAACGCAGTGCCTAACGAAGAGATCACCGATTAGCCGCCGGCACACGGTGATTGAGGAGTCGCGCTAACGGTGCCTTTGATGAACAGCTGCTATTACAGAAACTATGCACAGGGCATCACACAGCCACTGCTGATCATAGTCCACGCCGCTTCACGCGTACAATAGTTGATACCGTCTCCCACAACTGCTTCGCATTAGCAGACGGAGCTACAGGTGTTGGACGAATAACTATATGTATTTAGATTTGTCAGTTAAACTACTTTTTCTTTTTACTTTTCAGATGAAATTCTCCTTTGATATTAAAGCTGGTTTAGAGGATGTTTCTCGAAAAACATTCAGTTTTGTTTTCACAAATGCCGTTAAAAATTAGACGTAGCTGACTCCATAATTTTTTACAAAGTAAAATACTTTTCTGGTACTCTTATGTCTGTCTTGGAATTTTTTTTCGCATGGTCGCAGATTACGGCAACGTATGAATGAATTAATATGCATTTATACTGTGCTCGAGAAACGTCCACATATGTGTTGGCTTTCAGATTGTCGGTTTTCTTGATTTTCATCCTTTATTTTCAATGTGCTATATGAGATAAGTCACTGATGGTCTGGCGACTACTTCAGATTTATAACAACAGAATTACGATTTATGCTTGCATAACTGTTTGTTTGCTCGGAGTCAGTTGTCTTGTTTGTTGGATGAAGTGTTACCCACCTTTTGTCTATTCCTTTTTTATATTTGTCCCTCTCTTTCTGTGTTACTATTGTGTACGTTGTGGATATTCTGTACTTTGTTTGTGGATATCTGCATTATGAAGTCTATAGGATAGAAGGAACGGTACAATTATGAATGTGGGTATGATTCTGACGAGAAGTGGGTTACAGGGAGCTCAGCTGGATCTTCACTGACGGTATTTTAGGTTAGAGGTTATTTGATGTGGATCAAGAAGAGAAGGGGAGAGGGGGCTGTGTGTCAATATTCTCCTGATAACATGTTGGCGTATTGTTCTAATATTTTTCCTTTTACTGTAAACACTTCTTTGTGACCTTCACTTGGTCATTAGAATGGGAGCTTGGATTATGATTACATTCTCTGAAATACTTAGGATGACATGGAGGCTAGTTGGTAGTGTTGGGTCTTCAAGACCTATTCGGACGGGGTTTGTTTGCTTAATTCAACCTTTTTGAATCTCTCTCCATTCCTCCCCCCCCCCCCCCCCCGCCCGGCTGCAATGGTCTGGTGCTCTGGGCAGTGGCACTGTTTTCTCCCCCCCCCCCCCCCCCCCCCACACCCTCTCCATCCACCCTATAACTGGCCATGCATGTGCTGATTCTGCTGACTTTCCTCAGATCTCACATGCATATATGGGCGTCGGTAGAATGATGAGGCAGTTATTTGACTCATAGTTAGGGGTTGCCACATTACTTTTTTTTGCAATGTCGAATGTTCTGCCAGTTTGCATCACATTACACTCACCCACCAAACGTGTTACAACATAACTGGTATATACCTGCTTTTTGGTATAAGCATGTATCTTTTAGAAATATTGGTGTTTTGACGTGTAGTTTATGTTTGTATGTCATTTGGCAGCATCATGTATTTTTTTCTTTCCTGTTTAACTTACGGTGTTTCTTTAGTGTTAAGTATGTTTGCATGTCTTGGGTGACACGGTGTTTCTTTAGTGTTAAGTATGTTTGCATGTCTTGGGTGACACTGACAGTGGCACTGTTGTCCTCCCCCCTCCCCTCCGTCCACCATAGAGCTGGCCATGTATGTGCTGATGCTGCCGACTTTCCTCAGGTCTCACATCCATATATGGGTGTCGGGAGAATGGTGAGGCAGTACAGCCGCAGTATTGTGGACATACTTATTGAGTCTAATCGCCATTTGAATTCTATGATTGGGAAGATGACAGAAGTTTACACATTTCTGTGGCTGGTGATATGTGCACCCACTTGCCCATTATTACGATAGGAAAGTCGTTCTATATCTTGTAGGGCTTTCTGTTTAACTAACGTAGATTTCCCCTTTACATGCAAATCATTTATCTGTAATACCTATCTATTTTAGCCGCAGAAGAAATGGCAGTTCCTTCCAGCTTGATGGTCATCAGTTGTAAATTTTCGTTGTTCCTGTCAAAAGAGTGTCAGAAAAATCCACATCCGTAATCCTAACTGCTCATTCAAGTCTATTTGAACATTTGAAGTGTTCATAGTTTTTCTCATTAGAAAATCTACTATTAGTACGAAAAGAATTGGTGACAAAATGTATCTCTCTCTGGCGCCTACCAGAATACTACGGGAAACAGTGTTTCCAGCTTCTGTGCTTGTGTTTACAGCAAATTCCTAATATTTGCTTGTTATTAACTTTTAATTGTTATACCTACGCTATTAATTCTATTATTATTTTCCCTTTCTACTACAAATTAACTTTTCCGTGCATCATGTTAATATTAGCATTTAGTCGACGAATGTTTGTAATCGGTTCACCTGTTAACTGAAATAGATCATAACCGTATATGATCCATACAATGTGGTGTATTGTACTGCTGGTATGATGTCTTCAAAATAATTTAGAATAATTATTTAAGTAAACTGTTTTAAATTCAGTTCTTTAGCTCAGGGTGAAGTTAGTTTGAAACCAATTGCAAAATGTGTACTGAGCAGACATCAGAAAACCAGAATATCCTCCGTTACACACTAGACAGAGAAGCAAGTTAATACTGCACTGGCATCCAGTTCTCTGCAGTGTAGCAAGTTACAAGTCTCTAACTCATTGCAATGTTAGTTTTCTTTCAACTGCAAAATTTGTCAAACAGGCAGACAGAAAAAGATAATACCTTCGACCATTCACTGTAGATGAAATCGAGTAAATATTGTATTATCATCCAGTAGTGAGCTACAGGTATGTTTCAAGTCTCTAACTGATCGGGAAGTTTAAAATCAAATGCAAATTTTCCACCGAACAAACATAATAAAGTACCTCTGCCACACACTATACACAAAACCGTATTAATATTGCTATATACTTGGGAGCTATACTGGAAGTTCCCAGTCTGTAGATCATAGAGATCATAGTTTAAAAACCATTCGAAAATTTGTATCGAACAAACAGACAAGAAAGTGATCTAATAAAAATGTGTTAGAAATACCGACTAAGGCTCCATAAACTAGGAGCACATTGATTGTCTATTATGTTGTAAAAATAATTTATCCTTTAGGTGAAAGTAGTGATGCTCTGTTGTATCTCGTAATATGATGAACTAATTCAGGAAGTTGTTGGTTTGCTTTGAGATTCGTTCTATGCCTGTTTTCTCTGATGCTCGTACGTCGGAATTTGCTGCTACATAACTGTAAATACCGAGCTGCTCTACTCATTGCATTCCAACATGCTTGCCTCCCCCTTGGCGTGCTGTCCACAAGACGCTGGAGACGTTACTGCTTAAACCCCTCTTTGAAGGCGATTCTTCTGAGGTCATCTTGTATGTGAGAGAATTCTTACGAAGATGTAATTTTTAGCTAGTCCCTAGCATGCCCCTACGGGTTCACGTCAGGGGATCACGAGGTACGCGCTGTGTGCTTGTGCGTTGTCGCCTTGAAAAACGTACATTATATTCCCATATTTTAGAGCCCATAAATTTCGTTCCTTGGGTATCGTCCGACAACCGTAGATGATACAAGCCAAAGAATAATGACTGACCCATCTACATACTGAAGCCAGTGGAACTGTTCATCTTACAGATTCGGTACATTTATAGTTGTCTGTCTATCAATTCCTCTAGAATGATCATAAGAAAAATCCTGTTTTTCGTCATCAACAAGCAGTTGAAGGTTTTGTAGATAGTATCAGGTAATTAATGCTGAAGGTGTGATCTTCTTACCATAACATTTGCTTAAAAAAGAAATCGTTACGTATTTGTTCGGCATTTTGGTAAAATAACACGAGGTGTCATGGCATAGTGAGAACGACTGGAAATTTGACTGAGCTCGAGTCCATTTAGATAAACATTTGCCACATCCCACCTGGTTGTAATAGATAGAAAATCTTAAAAGACTGGGACGGGGCCTTCGGACGTTCACTATAGAAGTAACGGACGTGATTACACGTTGCCAGAATAAAATAATATACTATACTTCAAAAACTAACACTTTGAAAATTACAGTCCTGGGAAAAGGCAAGCTGTCGTAGTACATACACTCCAGGAAATTGAAATAAGAACACCGTGAATTCATTGTCCCAGGAAGGGGAAACTTTATTGACACATTCCTGGGGCCAGATACATCACATGATCACACTGACAGAACCACAGGCACATAGACACAGGCAACAGAGCATGCACAATGTCGGCACTAGTACAGTGTATATCCACCTTTCGCAGCAATGCAGGCTGCTATTCTCCCATGGAGACGATCGTAGAGATGCTGGATGTAGTCCTGTGGAACGGCTTGCCATGCCATTTCCACCTGGCGCCTCAGTTGGACCAGCGTTCGTGCTAGACGTGCAGACCGCGTGAGACGACGCTTCATCCAATCACAAACATGCTCAATGGTGGACAGATCCGGAGATCTTGCTGGCCAGGGTAGCTGACTTACACCTTCTAGAGCACGTTGGGTGGCACGGGATACATGCGGACGTGCATTGTCCTGTTGGAACAGCAAGTTCCCTTGCCGGTCTAGGAATGGTAGAACGATGGGTTCGATGACGGTTTGGATGTACCATGCACTATTCAGTGTCCCCTCGACGATAACCAGAGGTGTACGGCCAGTGTAGGAGATCGCTCCCCACACCATGATGCCGGGTGTTGGCCCTGTGTGCCTCGGTCGTATGCAGTCATGATTGAGGCGCTCACCTGCACGGCGCCAAACACGCATACGACCATCATTGGCACCAAGGCAGAAGCGACTCTCATCGCTGAAGACGACACGTCTCCATTCGTCCCTCCATTCACGCCTGTCGCGACACCACTGGAGGCGGGCTGCACGATGTTGGGGCGTGAGCGGAAGACGGCCTAACGGTGTGCGGGACCGTAGCCCAGCTTCATGGAGACGGTTGCGAATGGTTCTCGCCGATACCCCAGGAGCATCAGTGTCCCTAATTTGCTGGGAAGTGGCGGTGCGGTCCCCTACGGCACTGCGTAGGTTCCTACGGTCTTGGCGTGCATCCGTGCGTCGCTGCGGTCTGGTCCCAGTTCGACAGGCACGTGCACCTTCCACCGACCACTGGCGACAACATCGATGTACTGTGGAGACCTCACGCCCCACGTGTTGAGCAATTCGGCAGTAAGTCCACCCGGCCTCCCACATGCCAAGTATACGCCCTCGCTCAAAGTCCGTCATCTGCACATACGGTTCACGTCCACGCTGTCGCGGCATGCTACCAGTGTTAAAGACTGCGATGGAGCTCCGTATGCCACGGCAAACTGGCTGACACTGACGGCGGCGGTGCACAAATGCTGCGCAGCTAGCGCCATTCGACGGCCAACACCGCGATTCCTGGTGTGTCCGCTGTGCCGTTCGTGTGATCATTGCTTGTACAGCCCTCTCGCAGTGTCCGGAGCAAGTATGGTGGGTCTGACACACCGGTGTCAATGTGTTCTTTGTTCCATTTCCAGGAGTGTAGTTTACAATTATTGACAGAGTATGACATGCTGCACTTCATGATTTTGATTTTTTTTACCATTTGAGTTTTGTCTGTTACATATGTCTTTTAAGCTTTATCATCGAGACGAGTACTTACTTTTCAATTATTTCTGTACATAGCATTGTGTTGCCTCGGAATTATGTTCTTACTCTTATAAAAAGAAGGCTATTGTCTTTATTTTGGGTTTCTCGGACAATGGGTTATACAGTCCTTGATCTGCTGAGCTGTAGGAGTGGTAGAATGTTACGGTAGGAGATGCCCACATGTGAGAGACCCAAGGATGTTTGATAACCGTAAATTCTTTAGTGTGAGAGTTTGTGAAACTGCTGAAACTCACACTCACTACACAATGAGCTGGTAGTATCTTGCTGAGCCGATCCTAAAGTAAGCGCAAATATCGTCGTAGCACACGCGCTAGTATTTTGGTTTTGTAGACCACATCAACAAGCCTGACAGAATGTTAGTCGGCCTGGGCTGTAGCTGCTCTCGATGTGTGTTTATCACTTAATATTCTTTTTTCATATACAATAACTCAGTAACGTTTTCTTTATAAACTGTTCATTGTATTACAGTTCATTAATGTACTATTTACAGTCCACACATTGTTTCTACCTCACGGATCTAAAGTGTTCATAGTAGAACATAGCGAGGTAATGTTTTTACAGAACAAGTAAGAGTATGTACATCTTTGTATATGAACCACATTCATATACTACGACAGAAGTAGGCTTATACTTATTAAATATCTTTGATATTACGACTCTGTCCTCATTTCAGGTATTCCCGCTCTGTGTAAGAAGCACATTTTTTACAGATCAAGACAACACTGTCTTTTTACAGGGAAAAGTCAACCATAGCATAGACATTTAAACCAAATCCGTATGTAGCACTCCTATAAATAAAGAGAAAGCACCAAACTTATGCTTAAAGTTGAGCAGAACACATACTTACAAGTCACGAGGAGCTAGGAAATCTTTACTCAAAGTCAACTTGCATTTCTGAAGGTAATATTTATGTGACTATTAATAGTGTTAATACTAAGTCATCTTCTTAAGGCTACCTTATAGTAACTTGACAGATTAATGTTTACAGATTCGCAATCAAAGTGCTTCATTCTCGTGCTAAATTTTTGTCTTATTAGTCCTGGAGTACTGAAAACTATGTGTATCTGTAACTTATGAAGAAATATTTCTTAGTACTGCACTTAATATGAGAAACTGTTCGCACTCTGAATGAACAACTTATAGCAGAATATTAGCGTCTTCATTTTCACCTCTGAGCACAAATAAGCCAAACCCCATGAAATGTTATGGTCTATTTTAACATGATAATTAGAGATATTAAATCTTCACATTCAGTTCATTGGTCGACGCATCTACAGCATTGATCACCACAGTACTTAGGTCATGTGTTTCAGCCTACCGTCCAAGCAGAACCCATACTAATCCTACATTGTGTTTTGTCTTACTCTTCTTATTACTATTTAAACACGTATATACATCAATAAATATTTCAATAGTATAGACAGCTTAAGGTCTGTCAAGTAATCACTTCAAAAAGGTAATCATTAAATAGGGACTTTCTCGAAATAGTATGGAAAGAGTCACTTTGAGGGTATGTATACATGATTAGCGTTGACATTAATGAACAAATCATAAGTTTTTCCTACACATGCAACTAGACTTGACAACAGCTTTGTTATTATTACTATTATTTAGTCAGCGTTCCTTTGGACGCTTTAACGACTTTCCTTAAATTGTACAGTATTTCTTGTAGTATGCAAGTAATGTCAAATCTTCTTAACTTACTCGGCCTTTACGTAAATTTCACTGTTCCTCTTACGTGAGATTTTACTTCCCTCACTTGTCCACAGCTTACTTATTTTAACGAATCTTTTAGATTTTTTTAAGATAGCAACTTTCAAACACTGACACAAATTTACAATGCAATAAACTGAATCTGACATTAGAATATCTAATATCTGTCGACATGCGAGTATGCCTCATCCAATACCACCCCTCCGAGCTTATTTATAGAACCCAATATCCTATTCTCAAAAATAGAACTTCACTGCTTTTTATGAGCTTGCCTCTGGATTGTAAGTTGCCATACTGTTCATTTCCATTAATTGTACATCATGAACAGACAGCCTATTAGCAGCTGGGTACACAGTAATAGTGCCCACTTAAATTCTCTTCCTCTGCTAACAAATATTCGGAAACTGAGAGTACTAATTTCATAGCATTCATTAAGACCATGCAGATATGTCCTTACACAAGATCTCTGATAACATCACTGGTTAAACTAGTCACAGAATATAATTACTAATCACACTTAAACGTAATACATTACATACAACATAAATAAGATAAATCATTTACTCAAATACTTCTTAAGGTCCTGGTGGACAAACAATTCCTTAATTTTATTGGTTTTAGGATAAGACAGTAGATAACTTCCTCACTATCTAGTAACGCATCTTTCAAAAAAGTTACCATTTAAAGTTACAACTGTGAAGAACTGAGATTTTGTGTGAGTCTTAAATACAATTTTTTTCTCCTATCTGATATTTTTCCTTCAGTCGAAATCTTCTAGCATAGTACACCAAAAGCATATGTGCTCAGTCAGTAAGACTAAGACGTTTCTTACCTTTCACTGCCCACAGATACTCTAATCTGTATACACGTGGACGTGGTTTCATCCATTCATTTTTCTTTTTCATCCTACTTAAGAGCTGAGCTGGAGTGAACTGTGTATTGCCCAGTGGCAAACAGTTCACTACCTGTTCAAAAAGCTTTAAACATTCTTCTCAGTTTGCTTGATTACTTTGTACTCAGATTCTAGTGGGCGTTAAAATCTCGAAATTTATGTTCAGGGGAATTTTCGTCATAATGAAAAGTGATATAATATTTGTTTACTGTCATATTCACGTAAAAATATTTTCCATGTTTCACAAGTAAAAGCATTATCTGACAGCAAAGCAACAGGTAACTGTTTACCGTTATCTTCCTGATCGCATCTGCTGCAGTTAACTTCGTGGTATACATTCTATATAAAACATTCTGTTTGCCTTGCCTGATTAGTGCCCACCACTTTCTTGGTCCGTAGCATGGAATACGTATTACCACAACAGATTTCCTTGGGAAGAACTTCCACCTCATTCTGATAATGCTAGGCGTGTTTCAAAATATGTATACAAATCTTGACTGTAATTCTTTCAATTCTGCTTGTTGCTTTGAGTCAATAACAGTAGACTCTAGGAATTTACCTTTTACTTTATTTTCAGTATTTTCAACCTGACTTCACTGTGTGGGTATACTCCTGGTGCATGTTGTCTTAGGTAATTTAACCTTGAAGTATTGACAATGCATACTATGTTCTACTTTTGTTTATGTTAAATATAATACAGTTTTCTGACTATAACATTTAAAATACATTTGCCTAAAGAGATGTCTATTACTGTGTTCTTCTCTTGTAGGAAATCAAAGACAACAACACATTCTACTGCCAATCGAGGTGTAACTAGGAACAAACATTTTATTACTTCCTTTCCTGTTTTAACTTACACATGCATTTGCATCCTGACGCTGTAGGAATTAACATCAATAGCTCCTATGAATCTACAGTTTTGTGCTGAATATTTGGGTACTTCAGTAACCTCACATACCTTTTTGAACACAACTGGAGACAGAATCCGAACCATAGCACCTGTGTCTATTACAGTCATAGTCGGAATCTTTCCCACTGCAGCATATGCATGGCTTGGATAATCTCTCCATTCTGAATATGATAATTATAATCACCTGTAGTTATTTCCTTCCTGATGTCAGTATCATTGTTGAGTTGTAACGGGTTTATTTTACTATCTAAATTGCCCCCAGTCAAACTCGTGTCTTACAGTTTGTGGTCACACTTAATTTATAATTTTTAATGTTTGCAGGGCGAGATCCTTTCACCACCAGAACAATGTTTATTGGCGAGTTCCCCTATTTCTTAATTATGTTATGAATGTAGTTTAGTATTAAAATTCCATGCGAAAGTCTCTTGTTGATTTCCTAGTGAGTTTACGTGTCATAATCATAACATGTCTTAGTCCACTATGATGGTGTCTGATTAGGTATTTGTTACCATCTCTGGACAGTTGTATGAAGTTTTATGTACCAAATTCCGCGTGTCGAGTACAGCACAGCAGTTGCACCATCTGCTGCATCACGGGATTGACCTCGATGTCTTTTGATATGCAATAAGTGCAAAATTTCACACACAGCGGACAGAAAAGCGTCATGTCGCTATCGTTGTTTGTACTGTTATTAGTGCTTTAATTTCGGTGAACACCAGCAATATATTCATTTTCTATCAAGAATTCATACAATAATCTCATTGTGTGGTGTTGTATAAATATTTTCGTTCCGTATGGTAACAACATACGGCAGCAAACAGCATTCATCGCTTCTCATGAGCGGTTGCGTTAACCGCTTCAGCGATCCACACACAGTCCCTAACGAATTCAAATTTCCAAATTACCACACTTTGCAAGGCAGCGTCCCTCGTCTATTAACTCCCTACTCGAAAATATATGATTTCCGTAGGAGTTTGGACGACATTAGTGCATAGGCGTTGAAACAAACGCTGACTAGCCACCGCGCCGTCGGACATTCTAAAATGTCTTTCTCCTTTTAAAGACACTCATTCTTTTTGTTTTCTTGTTGAAAGTCATTCTGTCAGTTTAGCGGCACAAGAAGTACGCTGCACACACGGTTAGTAGACCGTGCTGGTTCGTTGAAATATCTGCGTCTCATTGCCGGCCAGTCTCCCGGAGCCGTGAAACGTCAACGAACGTTTTGTTTCTAATAAAAGTTGTGTTCCAGTGTCGAGTTACACCACCCGAAGACGTTTGTCGCAAAGAATTTGAAATACGATGCTTCCCACTGACTGATTCGAATTTAAACAAGGAGATTGGCGTCGATTGAATAACTTCGAAGTTGTAGAATAGGTAGGAGATATGACAACCTGAAGAATTATCAAGTTTATGCCCATTTTAAATGAAACAGAACAGCAATATATTTTCCTAAGCTGCATTATTATTCCACATCCGAACAAGACTGGGATAAGTACAGTCATGGAGGCTCGGGGCTCTTCCCCTCTTACGTGTCAATCCCGACTCCATCCCATTCCCAACTCAACAAAATGTTGACCAAACGTGGTCTCAAACAACCAACACCCACCATCTTTCCCCCTCACATTACATCATTACTCTGGCCGCTCTTCTCGTACTTTCACCATAGAGCGAAATACGTAACGAAAAACAAAAATGTTTATTTTATTTTAAATACTTTTTGTGAAACGAAATATAATCTTATAAATTTTCCCAGATTTATCCACAAATGAAACAATTATTTGTTCCTGCATCAATTCACCAAACAAATTCTGCACACTTCGATAGATTCCATGTGAAAATTTATACATTCAGAATAAAATCATCAACAATTAATTAATTAACGAATTGTTCTCTGTTTGAATCATCAGTCTTATGACAGTTTGATGCTGTCCGCAACTAATTCCTCTCCTAAGCCGAACTTCTCATTTCATAGTAGCATTTGCAACTTACTCCTCAATTATTTGTTGAATATATTCCTGTCTCTGTCTTCCTCTATAGTTTTTACCTTATACAGCTTCCTCCAGTGCCAATAACCTTGCGCAGTGGTGACGCAGCCTTCCGTGAGTCCACTGCAGCTAAGCGCTATCGGTCTTCGCTCGCACTCGCATGGGTGTTCGTCCAAATGTGCAGAGCCCTGTTGGCGAGTGGGGTACATTCTGGCCTTGGGAAGCCAGTTCAGGATGTACTTCTCTGAGAAGTAGCGGCTCCGTCCACGAAAACTAACGACGGATGGGGAGAGCAGTGTGCTTACCAGATGTCCCTAAGTACCCGAATCCAGTGACTACTATGAGATGAGGATGACATGGCGGTCGGTTGGTACCGTTGTATCTTCCGAGGCCTCTTCGGACGAATTTAGTTTGTTAGCTTCCTATAGTACCAAGTCATATCATTCTGTTCCTTCTTGTTGTCATTGTTTTCCTGATATTCCTTTCTTCGCAGATACTGCAGTGAACCTCGTTTCTTCCCTTACCAGTCTACCTAATTGCCAACATTCTTCTGTAGTACCACCTCTCAAATACTTCGATTCTCTTCTGTTCCGGTTTCCCACAGTCGATGTTTCACTACCATGCAATGCTGTGCTCCAAACGTACATTTTCAAATATTTCTTCCTCAAAGTGAGGCCATTGTTTGATACAGATAGACTTCTCCTGCCCAGAAATGCGTTCTTTGCCTGTAATAGTCTGCTTTTTATGGCCTCCTTGCTCCTGAGTTACTTTGCTGCCAATGTAGCAGAATTCTTTAACTTCCTCCACTTCTGATGATAAGTTTCTCGCTGTTTTCACTTCTGCTACTTCTCATTACTTTCGCCTTTCTTCGCGGTACTCTCAATCCACATTCTGTACTCATTAGATTGTTCATTATATTCAACACGTCCTGTAATTCTTTTTCATTTTCACTGAGGGCAGTAAAGTCATCAGCAAATTTTATCATTGTCATCCTTACTCCTTGAATTTTAATCATACTGTTGAAAGTTTTTTTATTGGCGTCATTGCTTCTTCGATGTATAGTCTGAACAGCTGGTGCAAAAGGCTACATCCCTACCTTATACCATTTTCAATCCGAGCACTTCGGTCTTGGTATTTCAGTCTTGTTGTCCTCTCTTGGTACATATTGTGTATTACACATCTTTCCCTATAGCTTAGCCATATTTTTCTGAGAATACCGAACATCTTGCACCATTTAATATTGTCGAAAGCTTTTTCTAGGTCGATAAGTGCTATGAAAGTGTCTTGAATGTTGTTCAGTCTTGCTTCCATTATCAACTGCAACGTCAGAACTGCCTCGCAGTGCCTTTAATTTTCCTAAAGCCAGCCTAGTCTTCACGCTACTGATCCTCAACTTTCTTTTCCACTCTTCTATTTGTTATCCTTATTAGCAACTCGGATGTATGAGCTGTTACGCTAATTGTGTGATAATTATCGCACTTGTCGGTTCTTGATTTCATCCCAATAGATGGATGATGTTTATACAAAAGTCAGATGGTATATAGTAAGTCCCATGCATTCCACACACGCCCATAGTCGTTCTATTGTCACTTCCCCTTGTGATTTTAGAAATCTTAAGTCGTTGATAACATTTTTTAAATTCTGACTCTGATACTGTATCCGCTCTCTCTTCCCTGTAGACTCCTGTTTCATATTCTATCACGTCGTCAGACGCCCCCCTCCCCCCCTTATAGAGAACTTCAACGTCATTTTTCTACCTATCCAGCCTCCGCAGTATTTAAAAGAGGAATTCCAGTTGCACTCTTAATGGTGCCTCCCTTGCTTTCAGTTTCACCGATGACTGTTTTGACTTTTCTGCATGCCGAGTCGTCCTTCCGACAGTCATTTCTTTTTCGATTCTTTCGCATTTTTCCTGGAACCACATTACTCCCTAGCTTCCCTTAATTACCTATATATTTCATTAATAAATGACTTGTATTTCTATATTCTTGTTTTTCCCTGTTCATTTCTGTGCTTTCTTCTTTCGTCGATTGCCTGAAGTATCCTTTTCCTGTTACCCACTGTTTCTTCGCAGATACCTTCTTTATATCTATGTTTTCCTTCCCAGCCTCTTAATCCCCTTTATAAAGATATCCATTCCCTGTTAATTGAATGCTTACTGAGCTATTCATTATCTTAGTATCTGTAGCCTCAGAGAATTTCATTCCTTAATACTCTCATATCCCACGTCTTTGCGTAATGATTCTTCCTGTCTACTGTCTTAAACTTTAGCCTGGTATTCGTCATAACTAAATTCTGATCTAAGTCTGTATCTGCCTCTGGGTACGCATTACAATTCAGTATCTTATTTCTGGATCTCTGCCTGATCATGATGTAATCTAACTGGAATCTTCCTACATTTCCCGGCATTTTCCATGTCTACTTCCTCCTGTTATGATTCTTGAATAGAGTATTCGCTTTTACCTTTTTAAATTCATTGCACAACTCAATTAGTCACTCCCCTCTCTCATTCCTACTGCGAAGCTCATATTGCCCAGTAACCCTTTCCTCTACTCCTTCCCTTGCAGCCACATTCCAAATCGCCATGAGTATTACATTTTCATTTCTATTTACGTACTGACTTGTCTGTTTAGCATTCTTTCCTCTACCTCGTCAGCCTGTATACCTGAATTATTGTTGTCGGTGGTGGTTTGCTGTCTATTCTGACGGAAACATCCCTATCACTGCCCTGTTCACAACAACTCACTTTTTGCCCTACCTTCGCCGGTCGCTGCGGCCGAGTCGTTCCTGGCGCTTTAGTCTGGAACCGCGCGACCGCTACGGTCTCAGGTTCGAATCCTGCCTCGGGCATGGATGTGTCTGATGTCCTTAGGTTAGTTAGGTGTAAGTAGTTCTAAGTTCTAGGGGACTGATGACCTCAGATGATAGTCCCATAGTGCTCAGAGCCATATTTTAATGCCCTACCTTCCTACTCATAACGAATCCTACTCCAGTTGTATCATTTTCTACTGCTCTCATTTATTTATTTTCCGTGTCCAGAATACCACACATTACATTCTAGTATAAGTCAGCTGGGACGAAATTTAGAGTTTAAAATATGTTTCGCCCAATAACCAGCAATACAGTTGTACCTATCATTGGTTATCTGTAAATATAGCGTTCTACAACTTGTGTTGAAGTTTTGCAAAGACAGTAGGTGATCGTCCATTTCGACATTCCCACAGTCGCTTATTGGTTCCCCACTGAAGTAACCCTGTCGAACAAGATTAGTTCAGTTTCAGGCCATAGACGTCTACTTCTTGAGAGCTCTCCATGCTATAAAAGATTTATTATTTTCAGCCGCAATTTCTTCCTTCGGCTGCAGATAGGATTTGGTGTTGTCTCTTTCCATATTGGAAGTTTCCCCTCTTCGATGGTGACTTTAATTGGCCCTGACCTCCAAAGGTTGTTGAAAGAAGCCGCTTTGGTTGCTGGTGCCCGTGTAGAGGGTGACGATTACCTATCCCCTGTATCATCCTCTTCTCCTCAGCAGCTACTTCCCGTCGTGTACTGGGGGACTCTGTCCCTATGAGAGGTAAATCTCCTTCGTCAGCGTGGGCCTCAAACATTCTGATATGATGCGAGATGACTCATTTAAGGCCACATCACTGTACTTCAATGGGCCGAATTCTTCTGCAAAGGCACGGCGTGTTCAGCTGCCGAAAAACTGAATGCAATTGCTATTGTTCGAAGCACTTGTGGGTCAGCACTCCAGGTTGTGCACTTCAGGTAACGAATGATATTATTTCTTGCGCTGACCTTTTGCTTAGTCTCCAAACAGTGCTGTTTAAATGACAGAGGTCTGTCCAACTTCACGCCTATGTATTTTGGAGTGTAGCAGTGCTCTATCTTCTCACCTCCGGAATTCACATGGAGTTTTGTTTTGACTTCCTGTGCTTTTGATACTGCCGTATTTTGTTTGTCATAAATACATCTAGACTGGGCACTAGCATTTCTGTTTTCAGATTTCCTAGCTTCCCTACCACGTTCAGACTTATGATATTCCACGCTCCGGTTCGTAGGACGGTGCGATTTTGTTGGTTATTCAGTTTTTTCTCAAGGTCACCTCCACCACAGCAGTCCCCTGCTGAACATTTGTCCGCTCCTCCGCACTCTTTGACAAGGCTGTTGGCAGAACGATGGTGACTTCTTATGCCGATGGTCTTTTGCCACCATTCTAGATGATTTTCATTCAAAACTGAAGCAGTGGCAAGGTTAGATCCAGGGACAAAGGACGTTTTGATTAACAGTCAAAGACACTACGGGTGAAAGTAAAAAAAGCTGATTCATTGTAACCAATGCTGAAATAATATTTAATACAGTGCTGCAGTAATAAACTAGAAGGAACAGATAATTCCAAAGAAGTACGTAAGTTTGAATATCCAAATAATGCGGCAAACTACTAATTAAAATATTTGCTTCGCAACCTAAACTGTTGTCCCACCTGAATCAGACTTTCCATGTTCTTTTACGTGGAAAATTGTTCTTCATTTCATACAAATCCATATTTCGTTCTCTTTCGTGTGTCTACATAACTTGAACACCTACGTCTTCATCTGTATGCAAATCACTGTAAACTGCTCCTCTGAGGACACGTTTTGCTGGACCATACATTAAAGACTATTCGAAAGGACAAATTCAAGCTCCCTGAAGTAGCGTCCACACTGCTTGGATTTTTGAGGGACTTGAATAAGAAAAGAAGTTCAAGACAAAAAAATTATTACTTCACAGATTCACGCTCACCATTGATGCTGTTAAAATGCTACAGTGTTCACAACACCTGAAATTGTCTCCTATGATGCGAACGTTAGAGCGATACATCGCAGTTGCAAGACACTGGACTCACATTCAGGAGGAAGGCGAATCACATCCCTGTCTGCCCATCAAGATTTACCTTTTCGATGATTCCTCCCAAAACCACTTGCGGCAAATGTCGTGATTTCTCCTCTGAAAAGGATAAGCGGATTTTCCTATCCATCCTTTTCCTCCGTGAGTTTACGCTGCGTCTTTAATGACCTAGATATAGGCGGGCCTTTGAACCCCTATCTTCCATATATGTTTGTGATAACGCGTTTCCTAAGAAGCCATTTGTAATTACAACGTCCACTTTCTCAGGGTGGTAGGTCACAGGTGGTGTATTAGTTCTTTCTAATGGTTTCTATTATATCTAAAAAGTGTAACATCATGATTTTAAGACCTATTGCTATACTTTGTTCTTCACATTCCTTATTGTTAAGAATTACTTTTGTCAGACTTGATAACGTCAATGAATCTTTAAATGTATAAATGGCTTCTCATCCGTCAGTCCAGCCGTATGGATTTGGGGTTTTTAGCTTTGCTTAGGAGGTACTCACGGAATACAATGACCAACAACATTTTAGATGTTCTCAACTGCTTCTAAGTGAAGTGGTGTTTCTTGATTAGCGTCTTAGGCTCTACAGTGCCTTTAAGGATTAAAATTAAATAGAGATTTGATTCTTGTTTGCAATCCGTTGTGTGCACTAGTCGTGACCTCAGAATAGCACTCCCGCCCTGCATCCTCAGCTGGTTTGATGTATTTAAGTTCCTGTCTTCCTCTAAAGTTTTTATCCCCTGCAGCTTCATTTTGTACAATGGAAGTTATTCCCTGAAGTCTTAACACATGTCATATCATCCCGTCCTACATTTCTGACATTATTTTCCACGTGCTCCTATCTTCGCTCTCTCTCCGGAGAACCTCCTCATTCTTCACTTTACCAGTCCACCTAATTTTCAAGATTCTTCTGCATAATCAAATTCGAACGCTTCGATTTTTTTCTGTTCTGGTCTTCGTACAGTCCATGATTTACTGTCATACAGTACTGTGCTCCATAATTACATTCACCATCTTTGGAACTAGTAGACTTCTTTCGGCCGCGAATGCAGTTTATGCCTCGCTCGTCTCTATCCTATTTCATCCTTTCTTCGTCCGCTATGGGTTATTTTTGCTTCTAAGGAAGCGCAATCACTTAACTTCGTCTACTTCGTTAATATATATTCTGATGTTACTTTCCTTGCTGTTCTCATTTCTGTACTCATTAGACCATTCGTGCCGTTCAACATACCTTTAGATTCTTCTTCGCCTTCACTGAAGATAGGAGTGTCATCAGCAAGTCTTATAACTGACGTCCTTTCACCTTGAATTTTAATAGCGTTATTGAATCTTTCTTTTACGTCCGTCATTGCTTCTTGGATGTGTAGTTTGAACAGTAGGGGCGAAAGACTGCATCCCTGTCTTACACAGTTTTTACCCCGAGCGCTTCGTTCCTGCTCTTACAGTCTTATTGTTCCCTCTTGGTTCCTGTTCGTGTTATATATTGCCCGTCGTTTCCTATAGCTTAGTCTTAGTTTCCTTAGTATTTCGAACACCTTGCACCATTTTATATTGTCGAACGCTTTTCCCAGGTGGACAAATCCTACGAGTAGGTCTCGATTTCCCTTCAGTCTTGCTTCTATTTCGAGGCACAATTTAAGGTCTATGTTTCTGGTGCCTTTATCTTCCCTAAAACCAATCTGAGAGTCATCGCAGTCCTCCAGTTTTCTGTTTCATACTTCTGCATATCATTCCTGTCAGCATCTTGGATGCATGAGCTGATGAGCTGATTGTGCGATATTTCCCATACTCATCTGCTCTTGCTATCTGCGTAATTACATGGATGATATTTTTCCGAAAGTCGGAGGATGCGTCGCCAGTCTCAAATTCTACACACCATCTTGAGCAGTTGTTGGTTGCCACTTTCACCAAAGATTTTAGAAATTCAAATGGAGTAATATTTATCCGCATCTGTCTTATTTGATCTCAACTCTTCTAAAACTCTTTTAAGTTCTGCTTCTCATACATGACCCCATATCTCTTCCACATCGACTCCAATTTCTTCTTCTATCTCATCAGAGAATGTCACCCCCTCATAGAGGCCTTCAGTGCTTTCTTTTCACGTATTCATCCTCTACTTTGCTTTTAGAAGTGGAATTTCCATTGCACTTTTAATGTTGTAGCCCTCTCTGTTAATTTCACCGAAGGTTTTGTGACATTTTTATATGCTGTGCCTTTTCTTCCGACGATAATTTCTTATTCGATTTTTTCACATTTTACCTCAGACATTTCACCTTCCCTTCCACGAAGTTACTACTTCTTTCATTCCTGAGTGATTTATATGGCTGGCTCTGAGCACTATGGGACTTAACATCTACGGTCATCAGTCCCCTAGAACTTAGAACTACTTAAACCTAACTGACCTAAGGACATCACACAGCATCCAGTCATCACGAGGCAGAAAAAATGCCTGACCCCGCCGTGAATCGAACCCGGGAACACGGGGGCGGCAATCGAGAACGCTACCGCACGACCCCGAACTGCGGACGAGTGCTGTATATTCCTGTATTCGTGCCTTTCCCTGAACTGTTTTGCAGTTCCTTCTTTCGACGATCGAGGACTACCGTTCAAACCCCCGTACGGCTATTCCAACTTAGGTTTCCCACGATTGCCCTAAATAGCTTCAGGCAAATGTCGGGATATTTCCTTGGGTGCGCGACAGATTTCCTTCCCCATCAGCTTTAATCAGAGTTTGAGGTCTCTTTCACTAATGACCTTGCTGTCGACGGGACATTAAATACTGATCTCCTCCTCCATCGATGATCAATTGAAGTATTTTAACTGATACCCCAGGTTTCTTAACAGTTAGGATACATATTTTTGGCCTTCCAACATCTGTTATTTCTCGTCAACTAAACAGCCTAGTGGAGTATTCCTTATCGTACTGTCCACATGTTTAGCGAACTTCAAATGCATCTCATCATTCCCCACTCTTTTAGTATTCCACTTCCATCTACACAGATTCTTCCGTTCAGTCCACTATTCATCACTACTAGATCGTGATCTACACAGATTCTTCCGTTCAGTCCACTATTCATCACTACTAGATAGTGATCTGAATGTATATCAGCTTCTAGGTACGCGTTATGAACTAAGCAGCGAACAGTGGACAGACTAAGTTTCTTTTATTTATCTGTTTAACTTAATATTTTGATTCTATGTATTTTGACACTGAATGAGTCAAAATTTTTCAATCTTTGTTAGATTTCTGCGTTTATTACGGGAAATAATAGGAATAAAAAATATAAACTCAGTAAATTCAGAAATCAGTTATTCTGTGCGGTTTTAACAGACAGGTTAAAATGGCCTGGGAAAAATCCCATATAGCAAAAAACCAGTTATTTCAGCGATAACTGACATTTCTATCTCAAAACGCCTTAGCCTGATTCTGCCCTTGTGACACAGACATGTAACCTCCTGGAGGAACCTGCTGGAAGATCTCGTCGCTGTGGGGGAAGGCATCAAGCATGAAGGGCTAAAGTGGTTCGAATAATGTTCACGTAGCGCACACATGTCATAGTGTCTTCGATAAGTGCTATAGGTCCTATGGATGTCCGGATGAATGTCCCCCATAGCATAATACTACCCAACCAGCCTGCGCTCATGTCGCGGTGGGTGTGTCGAGAGGCCGTTCGCCCAGGTGACACCGTATCCGGACCCGATCTTCGACCTGAAACGTATGTGAAACGGAATTTTTCCGACTAAGTAACACGTTTCCATTGACTTTCAACACAGTCTCGATGATTGCGTCTCTTCTGAAATCGCACTTGCCGCTCTTTCAACATAGGGACAAGTATACGTCGTTTGCCGTGCCGCCTCTCGTCTAGCACATTGCGCTAAACACTTGCACCAACGTTGTACTTGGTCGTCCAATCCGCCACAAATCACCTCCTACTCTGCTGTACAGAGCGGGAAAGCCTCCCACCCCCAGGTCCACTACCTTTTCGTCAACAGCCGTTTTCACTGTCCGTCAACTAATTTCCGTGAATGATCAGGACAGCACCACGTGAACAGCTGACCATCTTTCAGAGATGTTCGTTCCTAGGCGCCAGGCCACAAAAGTCTAGCGTTTATGAATGGCGATTATTCCAGTAGCGGCCGGTACTGTCGCTAGAATGACTCCTCACGTGTCACTGCTCCTCGTGCACGCTTTCTGTGGCTCTGAGCACTATGGGACTCATCTGCTGTGGTCATTAGTCCCCTAGAACTTAGAACTACTTAAACCTAACTAACCTAAGGACATCACACACATCCATGCCCGAGGCAGGATTCGAACCTGCGACCGTAGCAGTCGCACGTTTCCGGACTGCGCGCCTAGAACCGCGAGACCACCGCGGCCGGCACGCTTTCTGTACCACATGACGTGTCCGTATAGTCACCACGAGGCATACATTATGTTTCGCCTTATTTAATTAATTAACTCATTTTATTGCTTATTTAGCCGGACCAGATTAGGGCCTTAACGTCCTCTCTTACATTTGACTAGGAATAATACATACATAGAAATTTCATAACAGTCAATATAATAATAATGTATATTATCAAAAAAATTGTAACTGACGATAATAAATGTAACACTAATAACGATAATAATATAATGCAAGAATTAAGAGCGATATTATTTTGTTACTTCATAAGAGACTCAATAATAATAATTTTTATTATTAACAAAACCTGGTAATTTACAATAATAATAATAGTATGCCACCTCTTAAATTTGAACAGGAACAACACATACAAAGAAATTTCATAATAACCACTATAATAATAGTTTTCATTATTATTAAAAATAATAATTGACAATAATAAATGTAATACTAATAACTGTGACAATTCAAACGCAGGAATTAACAACGATATCATTTTGTTATTGCTTGAGAGACTCAATAACAGTAATTTGCACTATCAACAAAAAGTGATAATTTACAATAATAATGAAAATTGTAACACTAATACCAATAGCAAAAATAAGGGAGGCGTTAAGAATCATACTGATTAGCTCAGCAGTTTTTAAGCCTTTTTTCTATATTAGAAGAAGTGGAAAGGATAATGAAAGATGACTGAAATGATAGTTAGAATGGCAGCTAGGAAAAAAGAGGAGTTCAGTAGGGAATACTGTAGACAAGGAGAAAGAAAAGTGTTTGCGAATGGAGAGCTGATGAACCTGAACTGCAACAAGGGATACTTGTTCTAAGACAGGGTGGGCCATTAGCTATCTTTTGAAGTTTGAAAGGATTTTAATTTCTGTAATATTCTGAGGAAGACTTTTCCAAAGTCCCTTTCCTGATATAGAGAATGATTTAGAGAACATGGCAATACTCTGTAGTGGTACAGAGAGAGTTTTACTTTCTTGAGGATGAATGTTTCAGTTGTGTTGTTCAGCGAGGAGTGTAACAGTAGAACATAAATAGGAAGGAGTGTAGTGATTTAGAAGTCAAGGCAGGAAACACAGAGTACGGTAATATCTATGCCTATCAACATGTAGCCATGGTAATTGTTCGCAGGCAGAAGTGATATAGTCGTAATATCGTACATCACAAATGTGTCGTACGCAATCATATATCGCCAGTTCCACCCGACGTGAACTCTCATACAAAAGTCCTTGGAAAATAGGATCTCCACAGTCAAGAATATGGTGTATTACTGACTATACAAATTTCTTTTTATGATCAAGAGGGGGTACTTTTATATAGTTCTGTGATGAATGAAATGATGCTGACACCTTCAGACGAAGAAAAAGTGCATTTAATGCTGTGTAGGGTTAAAGGTGAAAGTGATTCTCTGGATCGAGGAGTAACAAATCTCTTGCAAGCGACTAAGGTTAGCCGGCCGCGGTGGCCGTGCGGTTCTTGGCGCTGTAGTGCGGAACCGCGGGGCTGCTACGGTTGCAGTTTCGAATCCTGCCTCGGGCATTGGTGTGTGTGGTGACTTTAGGTTAGTTAGGCTTAAGTAGTTCTAAGTTCTAGGGCACTGATGACCTAATATGTTAAGTCCCATAGTGCTCAGAACCATTTGACTTAGGTTACTTCCATTTTAGAAGCTTTAAGTTTCAAAAATGTTTTGCGCCCATTTTGATAAAATAAGTAAGTCAGCATTTACGTTTTGGAAGACTGTAAGCAGATTTGTTGAGCTTGCACTTAGCTATAACCGAAGGTCATATCGTATAAATGATATTTGCACTGGGAGATGATAGTCGATACATCATTAACATATAATCAGAATAATAATGATTCCAATACTGATCCTTGTGGGGCACCTGAGATTACATTATTCCATTGTGACATCTTTGTTCCGATCATTACACAATGTCGTCCGTATATAAGGTATGAGTGAAACCACTGAACAGCATTTGAAGAAAAGTTTTGACTTTTGAGTTTAGCAAGTAGAATATCGAAGTCGACAGTGTCGAAAGTTTTGTTGAAGTCCCCAAAGCACATAATAGTCGCCTATTATTTCTCCACAGCTTGTTTCAGGTCGACAGTCACTATTATAAGACCAGTCGCTGTGCTGTGATTTTTCCAAAAACCAGATTGGTATTCATCCGGATTGTGACTGGTAAGCTGATTGTGATTTATTTATTCTGAAGCCTTAGGTGCTGTTGGTAAAGTCCAAATGAATCTCTAGTCAGAAGGTTCTTTGTCAGATTCATTTCTGGTTAGAGGTTTTCAGAGCCCCCTTCTCCAGGCTATTGGAAAGATGGTGGAGGTCAGACAATAGTTAGAAATATACATTATTATCGGCAGTAACCGATCGATAAGGAAGCTGGTCATTTGTATTAGAAAAATAAATGTCGTGTGACTATGGCCTCCCGTCGGGTAGACCGTTCGCCGGGTGCAAGTCTTCCAATTTGACGCCACTTCGCCGACTTGCGCGTCGATGGGAATGAAATGATGATGATTAGGATAACACAACACCCAGTCCCTGAGCGAAGAAAATCTCCGACAAAGCCGGGAATCGAACCCAGGCCCTTAGCATTAACATTCTGTCGTGCTGAGCACTTTCTCTTTCTTTTTGTTGATCGTTGTGTTTGGACGTTGCGGACGCCACATGACATCCGTTCAAGTTCGTTTGTTGATCCTTCCACTCAGTTTTTTTTATTACAGAGGCCAACCAGCTCTCTGACGGAACACGCTGAGCTACCGTGCCGGCAGATCACTCAGCTACCGGGGGCAGACGTCATTTGTATTGGAATATTGTTACTACCTGCAGCTGTGCATATTTATATCGTTGGAACCTCACCAAGAAAGTCACGTTTGCAATACGGATGTAATTTCATCCGTAGCTACAAAAAAAAAAGAAATGCGCTCGTTATTCTAGGCAACAGCTCAAGACCATGCACACGCAGTGCGCTGGTGCATTCCTGTTACACACTTTCTTCTCAGTAGACGACTGGACGGCGATACACAGTTGGTTCGAGAGCGAGAGACAGCACAGAGAACTCTCGAGGTAGACCTGTAAGCTTAATCACAGAGTATAAATACCTATGGAGGGAACATTCGGATGTGCAGAATGTGAACTCTGTCCGCTTCATCGGCTGCAGCTAAAGTCACGTGGTTTTGTGACGGTGAATTTTATCCCTATATCACTTAGCGTATTTTGAGTGTTATTACTTCGCTGCTACAGACAGATCACCTTCAGAAGTACCAACAAGCTTTGTACATGTATTTCACAGACAACTTAACTATTTGATACCAGGAACTTTAGTTGGCTTAAAGGTGTGAAGAGCAATAGCATTCCGCATTTTCACCAATCATAGCTGAGTGTCCACCTTCTTTATGTTTTTTCGGTAACAGGATAAGAATTTCCTGTGAACAATACCTTTTTTACCATTTGTATTGCACTTATACATGTTATGAAATCCATTTTCTATGACAGGCAGTTTACTCAGACATACCTGCAAATTTATCGGCAAATTTGTCGAAATTATCTCTGCAATACAATAGAAGACTCTAGATACTTAGCCGGCCGGTGTGATGGTGCGGTTGTAGGCGCTTCAGTCTGGAGCCGCGTGACGGCTCCGGTCGCAGGTTCGAATCCTGCCTCGGGCATGGATGTGTGTAATGTCCTTAGGTTAGTTAGGTTTAAGTAGTTCTAAGTTCTGGGGGACTGATGACCTTAGATGTTAAGTCCCGTAGTGCTCAGAGCCATTTGAACCAGCCATCTTGATATTTTTCTGCATGTTCAGATGGTTCAAATGGCTCTGACCACTATGGAACTTAACTTCTGAGGTCATCAATCCTCTAGAACTTAGAACTACTTAAACCTAACTAACCTAAGGATATCACACACATCCATGCCCGAGGCAGGATTCGAACCTGCGACCGTAGCGGTCGTGCAGCTCCAGACTGTTCAGCATATAACTGATCCTACTTTCTCATATATCTCTCTTCACATGCGTAACAACAACAATTCTGTGCCATAGCTGTTACTAAAGCTCAAACGTGAAGAAATGTATATAGAACAAGGCGAATTCGCTTTACGTTCAAGCTAGGCTACTACCGAAAATTGTAGACAAGCAGCGTGCTTTGACGTTGATAACATGTGCAGAAGGTTATGCTCACTCCATAAGTATACATGGTCATTTACAATTCATGTTACACACTTCAATATGTTATAGAGAGGGCTTAAGGATCTCGTTTTAATGGAACCCACGTCCGGAATCAGCATCCATCGACGCAACAGGACGTCAAAACTACAGGCGCCGGCATCGGTGTACGTGTATACAGGGAGACTCCATAAGAGCGTGCAAATATTTGACAGGATATAGGAATGTTCCACTGAACAATTCGAAGTAGGGAACCTGTGTTCGGGGAAGCCACCTTAAGGAAATATGTTAGTAAACTTGTGTACCGCTTTGTCTGTCATCGGTGTTTTCCAGCTTATTTGCAACTAATATGCCTACTAGTTTACAAATACTGAGCTGTTTACTTTCATTTACAATCTTTATTTCCTGCAAGAAAAGGAGGAGGACGAGCCTGATTACTACGAAGTCATGATGCAGGTTTTGTTTACTTCACTTGTCTGTAAGGTAGCGCTGTTGCATGGTATTTACATTGTCCCATATCAGAATGTGCTACGAATCACCGAAAGGCCCTTTCTACACTCGGAGTTAGAAACTGTAAGTAGGCTGTTTAGGTTTTCTTATTGGTAAGGCCACGTAGCGCTCTGTTTGAAAATCACTGGCTGTGCTGTGTGCAGTCTGTGGCTGGGTGGCATTGTTGTAATACTCGCCATTGTAGCGTTGGGCAGCTGGATGCTAACAGCGCGTAGCGTTGTGCAGTTGGAGGTTAGCCGCCAGCAGTGGTAGACGTGGGGAGAGAGATGGCGGAGTTTTGAAATTTGTAAGAATTGATGTAATGAACTGATATATTTATATTATGACTATTAAGGTAAATACATTGTTTGTTCTCTATTAAAATCTTTCATTTGCTAACTGTGCCTATCAGTAGTTAGTGACTTCCGTAGTTTGAATCTGTTAGTTAGATGGCAGTAGTGGCGCTCGCTGTATTGCAGTAGTTCGAGTAACGAAGATTTTTGGTGAGGTAAGTGATTTGTGAAAGGTATAGGTTAATGCCATTCTTTTGTAGGGATTATTGAAAGTCAGATTGCGTTGCGCTAAAAATATTGTGTGTCACTTTAAGCACAGTCGTGTATAATTGTTCTAAGGGGACATTTCAAGACGTACAGTACAATACGATGGAGTAGTACTGGTACAGTTTTGTGGAACTTACTGACATGTAGCTTGTGTATGGGGAAGTATGTTGCAATGCTCTCGCTGCTGAAAGGCTGTACAGGGAACGATTCCCTAAAAGGCATTATCCGTCACGAAGAGTGTTTATTTCTCTCAATCGATGAATCACAGGATTTTAGCTTCCTATGATTTGATTCGAAGCACACCAGGCACAATTATCAACGTGCGTCAGTCTTTAGTTCGCCGACGTTATTCTTGCATTGATGTTGACGGCCGTAATTTTCAGCACATTTTATGAGATACGGTACAAATTGTACATTAACTGTGTTATTGATGGCATTTGCAGTTAACTGTAACTAATTTAAATAAAAAGCACAGAGGAATGTGTTTTATTTATATTATTCCAGTAGGATGACTCCTCCGACCGCACGTTCACTACCTCAAACTGTTCACAGGAGCATCCTCTATGTCCTGTTCAATTTTTGCTGGCTCTCACGGTAACGCCCTGGATATACAGGGTGATCCCACAAGGATGTTATAAACCTTGTAGTATGATGGAGAAGAATAAGTGCGTCAGTATGAGGTAAGGGTCCCTATGTCGGAAACATGCGGGTCGAAAGTTATAGGCGAACACAGTTCTGATAACTCTGACTAGGGTACATGTACTGGTTTTGTTGTTGCTAAGACTGTTGGGTAAGCAGCTTTCAGAGTTGGTCTTATGGATCAAAACATGAAAAAATAACTGGTAAATATGAGCTCTAAAATATATAGGCCTATCCGAGGAGCTAAGAGCAGATTTTCATTTTCGCTACTGTGAAACACTTCTGATTTTTAGATCCCATGTTCAGTAGTCTTTTTTGTTTTGGTCCATACCGCTGATTATTAAAGTTCCCTACCCTATAATATCAGCAACAACAGTAGCGGTGCATCTATTCCACTAACAGAGGTATGAGAACGATTTTCGCTTATACCTTCCGACGCGTTCGTTTCCGGTACAGAGACACTTACCTTAAAATGAGACATTTATCCTTCTCCGTCATCCTAGAAAGTCTGTGACATCATCACGGAATCACCCTTTATAATCAGGGTGCACATAAAATCCGGGAACACTATCAATTATTTATGGCACAAGAACCAAACATTGTACAGATGTCATACATATTGCATTTTGAAGAGAGAGTCGGAAAGCGTTTTTACAAACATTCGATAAGCGAACCATGACTGACACGGCAGACGTGAACACGGTAATCGAATTCTTGCCATATCCGTCCCAGCATGGCATCGTCGACTGTGGCAGTCGCTTCCCGTATTCTCTCCCGAAGCTACATCACGTGGTAGAGGAGGTACATACAACAGATCTCTAATGTGTCTCCACGGAAAACACTCACACGGAGTGAGATCTGGTGATCGGGGAGGTCATTTCATGAAACAGCTGTCCCCTTCTCTAGGACGGTCGATTCATCGATGCGGCAGCTCCGTGTTCAGGTCTCCACGAACTTCACAATGAAAATGGGGTGGAGCCCCATCCTGCTGAAATATGAACGGAGAGTCCGATTGCATTTGGGGCATGAGCCATTGCTGCAATACGTAGAAGTAGGAATATCCAGTGACAGTGTTCTGGGCGAAGGGGAATGGCCCGTGCAGTTTTCCACGTGACAGGGCACAAAAAACATCTACCTTTCGGGAATCACTCTCAACTTCAGTGCATTCGTGTGGATGCTTTGTACCCCAGATTCAACAATTATACCTGTTCACTTTCCCATTAGAGTGAAAAGTGGCTTAGTCGCTAAAAATTACTCTCTCAACTGTGCTATCCCCATCCTCATTCAATTGTTGCAACTGTGAACAAAACTCAACACGCTTGTCTTTAAAATTTTTCCTTTTAAAATTCAGTCTTGATCACACAACGTATGTTACAAGAACAAAGGTGACCGGCTTCGGTCATATCACATGACCATCATCAGACCCATGGCATCCTTCGAGGTGATAGGTGGAGCACTCTTCTCAGCTGCTGTGATGTGTGTTGGAGTACGACAAAAACACGTGTGGTGCAGCTGTTCAGCGGATGTTTAGAACCTAGTACGGTAAGAAGCCACCAATAAGGAAGGCCATTTACCACTGGCACAACAAATTCGTTACAACGGGTTGCTTGTGCCTGGTAAAGAGAAGCGGGCGTCCCAGTGTGAGTCAACACCAGTTGACATCACAGCAGCTGAGTAGAGTGCTCCACCTATCAACTTCGAAGTATGCCATGGGTCTGATGGTGGTGATGTGATATGACCGAAATCGGTCACCTATGTTCTTGTAACATACGTGGTGTGATCAACACTGAATTTTAAAAGAAAAATTTTAAAAATTTGTGATCACTGTTCCAAAAATGTTTATTAAAAACGCTAGTCTTAGTGGTCGTCATTGAGCTTCTGCACCAGCTCCAATTCGAATGGTTTCACAGACAGCTTCTGTCGCAGGACTTTCCACACTGCCATTGGAGTCATTTAGAGTTCACAGGATGCATGACGCACTGGTTGCTTAGGACTCCTTATGAATGTCCCTCGTACGCGCTCGACGTTACTTTACTCACACTGGAACGTCCGTTCCTCTTTCCCAGGCACAGGCAACCCGTTGTAATTAATATGTTGTGCCAGTGGTAAATGGCCTAACTTGTTGGTGGCTTCTTGCCGTACTTGGTTCTAAACATCCGTTGAACAGCTGTAGCACACTTGTTTCTGTCGAACTCCAACACATAGAAAGCTCGCTGCTCACCTGAAATCGCCATGTTAGCGACTAGCGCTGACTATCGGCAAATTACCAAACCACGCTATGGCGGTATCATCATCATCATTTAAGACTGATTATGCCTTTCAGCGTTCAGTCTGGAGCATAGTCCCCCTTATAAAATTTCTCCATGATCCCCTATTCAGTGCTAACTTCAAAATCATTCTTAACCGTATCCAGTTACCTTCTCCTTGGTCTGCCCCGACTGCTCCTACCCTCTGCTGCTGAATCCACGAGTCTCTTGGGTAACCTTGCTTCTCTCATGCGTGTAACATGACCCCACCATCTAAGCCTGTTCGCCCTGACTGCTACATCTAAAGAGTTCATTCCCAGTTTTTCTTTGATTTCCTCATTGTGGACACCCTCCTGCCATTGTTCCCATCTACTAGTACCTGCAATAATCCTAGCTACTTTCATATCCGTAACCTCAACCTTATTAATAAGGTAACCTGAATCCACCCAGCTTTCGCTGCCATACAGCAGAGTTGGTCGAAAGATTGAACGGTGCACAGATAACTTAGTCTTGGTACTGACTTCCTTCTTGCAGAAGAGAGTAGATAGTAGCTGAGAGCTCACTGCATTAGCTTCCCTACACCTCGCTTCCAGTTCTTTCACTATGTGGCGGTATACATGAAAAAAAAAAAATCTTTCAGGGTTTCTCTTCAAAATGACGTATATACGATATCTGTACAATGTTTGGTTCTTGTGCAATAAATAATTCAAAGTGTTCTCGGGCTTAATGTACACCCTGTACACGCATTTACAGGCGGCGGAACCTAAAAATTTTGACGTTCTGCAGCGTCGTTGGATGACGTCGCCAGACATGGGATCCTATGCAAAACTTGATCTACGAGGTCCCCTCTACAACCGCGAGAAGGGTATGAGGTGAACTGTCGAACATCCTGTATAGTTCTACGGGCGTAGCGCCTCCGCTAGGGCGCCGACTGTCAAGGTGTGGTGGCTCGGTTGGGTGGCTTTTTTTACTGTGCGTGGCGACGGACTGATTACGGCTCGCGCGCAGCCGGGCCTGCGCGGGTCGCTGTGACGGACGGGCGAGACAGGCAGGCGGTCGGCCCGGGCGCATGACGAATCGCTCAATCAGGAGCGCTCGGCGGGTACTGTGCCGCGTCCCGCGGCTCGCCGTGACCCCGGCTCGGGCCGGCCGAATCAATACGGCCGCAAGCGCCGCCGCAGCGTCGCCCATTACACCCCCGGCCGGCTCCCGCAGCAAACACACCGCTGTGTTAATTCCTGCCATCCATCAAGACGTCCCGCACGATGACAGTCAATTACTCTTCGACAGCGCGGCCCAGCCGAACGCGCTCGGGGCGGCCTCGGTAGCCCGCGCCGAGACCGCGGCGGTGCTCGGCCGAAAGGGGGGGGGGGGGGGGGGGAGGGGGGCGGGTGGAGCACAGAAGGCCGAGCATTACGCTTCGAGCGCACAGGAGTTCGCTGATGCAGTCTTCAGAAGCCGATTGTCCTCTGCTGTGACAGACAGTTCTATCGAACGAAGACTACAATTGCTGCGACACTCACGTCATTATATGAGGTCTTTCTTTTACACACGTGAGCATAAAAGCTGTATTACCTATACAATATCTACATCATACTGCGAAAGGTAACTAATGGTGTCTGGCGGAGAGTACTTCTGGTGCCACTAACTGATCGATCCTACCCTGTTCGAATCACGAATGGCCCCTGGGAAGAATGATTGTCTGTAAGCCTCCGTATTGGCTCTCATTTCTCTAATTTTCTCGTCGTGGTCATTGCGCGAGTTGTATGTGGGTGGAGGTAATACGTTGTCCGTAGCTTCCTGGCAAGTGCTCTCTCGAAGTTCTAGTAGTAAACCTCTCCGTGATGCACAAAGCCTATCCTGTAAAGACTGCCGATGGAGTTTGTTAAGCATATCGGTAACGCTCTTGCCCTGGTTAAACGACCCCGTCACAAAACGCCACGGTCTTCTTGGATTTCTCTGTCTCTATCAGTCCAACCTGGTAACGATCCCATACTGATGAACAAAAGAATCGGTCGAACAAGCAGCTTATAAGTCACTTCTTTCGTGGAACTACGGTATTCATTTATTGTGTTAATCGGTTTTCGCTTCACAAGGCTATCATCAGACAGTTACTGACTATTGTCCCCAAACAAGTTAAAATGTTTGTAAACGGCGTTGGAAAAGAAGTAGACTGAAACACAAACACACAGCATATGACATCTGCGACAGTGTGTCGGTAATGCAATGTAAAAAATACAAAGTTGAACGACAAATAAATGTAAATGGAGTGAACAGGAAAAATCCTTAACAAAGAAAAGGGAAATGCACGCCTACAAAACAGTTAAACAAAAAAAAATAGTGCTCTACAAGGCCACTTCAAAAGGTATTAAACATGCAGAGTGATACACAAATCAATTATAAGAAAGTATTATTAATTACAACTACAGAATATATGAATAATTTGAGCAATATCAATAAGATAAACAGAAATGAGTAAATGCACGCAAATCGAGGAATGTGGTGGAACATACAGTTGTGGTGGTAATTCATTTTAAAAAGTAAAAAATTGAACAGTATACAAATATTAAAGGGGCAAAATATTTACACTCGAAAGCAATGCCTAGACAACAGTTTGCATTAAATAAATGAACCAAGTAAAATAAAAACAGTACTTGACGAGACAACTTCAAGAAGTATTAAACATAGAAAATAATACAAGTACCAATTAATAGAAAGACTTAACAATTTTAACAACAGACTTCATTAATTAACAGTCAATTTCAATAAAATAAAAGAACTCAGTGAATATACGAAAACGAGGGAGTATGAAGGAACAGACAGAGTGAGAAGCTACGAAAAACTGAGAGGATTATGTGAAGTTCAGAAGATGGGACGTATTAAGCTGCGTCTGGTAATGTAAGGTTAGATCTAGACTGTGAGCTAGATGTTTGTTAACTTCCTTGGCTTCCAGCAGATTAACATTTGGCCTTTTTTTTTGCTAAATGAAGGACATGGGATTCTGTTTGGTACTTGCAGCCCTCACAATAAATAATACTGCAGAATAAAAGCAAACTAACGCTTTTCATTTATTATAATGTTGTTCTACCAAGAACCGACGGAAATTTCTATTAACATAAGTTATGTTTCCTTAAAATTGTGCCTATGAATCTTAGTCTGGCATCTGTATATAATGGCACCAAAAGAAACTATAATGACTGTTACTAGCTATCACTGTATTTGTACTTAGCTAGATCTGCCTTTTTTAGTTGACGACCGAAAGACAGCAGCTCTTCTTTTCAGCATATCAGGAGTGTTCTAAATGTAACAGGAATTTTGCAATTTCGCGTCTTCTACTAGTCAGTTTCGTGCAATTATTTAGTAGTTACGAAAAATATTAGCACTTTACTAGCCCATTCATATATTTAGTCTGTTTTCAGGTGAGTGAGGGTACTATGTGTTTTGGTACGGTCGGTGATTGTTTTATTTTACGCAAAGCTGGGTTGGAGAATTTTTGTTACATTTTGCTGTATGAACGTAAAAGAGTGCAACAACGTTTTAATAAAGTTGAATGTAGCTTTTGAAGAGTCATGAGTGAGGAGGGGTATACGAGTGGCATAAGCATTTTCAAAAAGGTCGTGAAGCGTTGAAGATAACATGTCAAAAAGCGTACCATATATGAAAGAATACAAGATATCCTAAAATATTGATGTTTTCTGAGGCTCGAAATTCAACCAGGATATCAATGCGTGGTGCTTTCAGTAGTTTCCACAATCACACTGGCAGAAAATCGAAACAGATTTTACTCATATGAAAAGTTCACAAGCAACAATACACAATCCATACCTTCATTGCGCAACAATTATGGTAACATTACCGATGAAAGTGCCACATGTCGTGAGCAGACAAAACTACTCTTGTCCGGCCATAACTGTCGGTTCTTTAATTCCTCTGGGCGAATGTTTATCAAACTGGAACACAAATATTAGTTTACTTAATTACACAAATGAATAAAAGACTTCTTTCCGACAGAATCACTTTATAATTTACAACTTCCATTGGCTATGAAAGTATCACGTGATGCACTAATAAAGGAACTGTTCTCTATAGGTTCAGTGTTCAACCTTTACGAAAGAACAAATTTATCAGAACTTTACAATCTCGTTGGTGTTACACTATGATGTTGACACCTTCAGAGGAGATCACAAACTGAGCAGAGCTTCTCGAAGCTCGGCTCGTCTCGCTAACGTCTGTGGTATTGATATGCGTTGTCAATTTTGCTGTGGCACCTCGATTTTTGGACTATACCACACCACTAAAGCTGGGTTACTACACACTGTTTCCCGAGCTTCCTTCACCAAGAGGAAGGGCTCTGGAATGTATACTGTATTCGAATACTATGAATTACCTCGAAGAAACCGATTTGTTAAGAGAAAGTCAGCACCTATTCAGAAAATACCAGCCATCTGAAATACAACTAGCTCTTCATTAGCATGAAGTAATGAATGCGAGCGACATAGTATCTTGGATTGATTCCATATTTCCAGATTTCCAGAAGGCCTTTGAGACCGTTCCTCTCAAGCGACTTCTGATCAGATTGTGTGCTTACAGAGTATCGCCTCAGTTGTGCGACTGGTTTTGTGAGTTCCTGTCACTAAGGTCACTGTCCTTAATAACTGACGGCAATCCATCGAGTCAAATATAGTGATATCTTGCTTTCCCCAAGAAATATGTCATAGGCCCTACGCTGTTCGTAAACAATATAAACAATTTAGGAGACAATCTGAGCAGCCCTCTTAGATTTTTTGCAGGTGATGCTGTCATTTACCGTCTCGTAAAATCATCAGAGGATGGAAACCAACTGCAAAATGATTTAAATAAGATATTTGTATGCTGCGAAATATGGCAACTGACACTAAATAATGCAAACTGTGAAATCATCCATATGTGTACTAAAAGGACTCCCTAAGTTTCAGTTACGAGGTGAATCACACAAATCTAAAGGCTCTGAATTCAACTGAATCACCTAGAACTAAAATAACTTCAATTGGAACTATCACATAGATAATGATGCGGGGAAAGCTAACCAAAGACTGCGATTTATTGACACAACACTTAGAAGATGTGACAATTCTACCAAAAGGCTACCTTCAATTGCGGTGTAAAATCCGCGTCAGATACTACTGACATTACACATCGAAAAATTTAAAATAAACTCAGCTCGTTTTGAATTACCCACAAAATAAGGGAATAAGTGTCACGAAAATGATCCGCGAGATGGGGGTGGGAATCGTTAATACAAAGGCGTTTTCCGTTGAGGCTGGACCTTTTCACGAAATTTCAATCACCAATTTTCTACACTGATATTTTGTTGGTTCTCAGCTACATAGGGAGAAACGATCATTACAATAAAATAAGAGAAATCAGAGCTCGCAAGGGAAGATCTGAGTGTTCGTCTTTCCCGCGCTGTTCGAGAGTGGAACAATTCTGCAGTAATGCTCCAACCTCCATCTTGACAAAACATGAGCCCATTGACTTTTCTTATTTACAAAAATAAAGAAAACCTTAAAGGGCTGTCATTTTGCAAGAATAAGTTACATTAAAAACGCATCACTGAGGGAGCTACACGCTGTCTTAAAGGCGGAGTTCCAGAGGTGTTTCGGAGATTGGAAAGAAAAACTCTAGAATAAGTGCATAATATCCATTGACGACTGTTTTGAAGGTGATAACATTGACGTAGTCGAATTAACAAAATTCTTGTCCTAATAAGAAAAATTGCCGTTATTTTTGAACAGTTGTTAGTTGTAGTTGGCCATCTTGTCGAATTATAAGTTGAAAGAATAAAAGGTGGTGACATAAATATCGAAGAAATTTACGAACATGTAATTATGAATTAGCCTCCAGAGATTGTCGTATTTGCCAAACAAAAACACATCGTTTACAAAGCGAAATAGATTAAATTATTTTTCTCCACAATTAAGGTCGTCTAAGGAGAAACACTTTTGATTCTAATACTAGAAATCGTTACTTTACTTAGTATCTAAATTCATGTTTGTTTTGTACTGTAATGGACCTGTTGCATGTAGAAGACTCTTCACATAGTAACATTATGATAAAAATATAGCAGAGCGTTAAGCTACAATAACTTAGGAAACTTCGGAATCGAGGAGTGAATCACAATAGGAGACGTCCCTTGGCACTAAGCTCTGATTCGCCGGCCGGAGTGACCGAGCGGCTCTAGGCGATACAGTCTGGAACCGTGCGACCGCTACGGTCGCAGGTTCGAATCCTGCCTCGGGCATGAATGTGTGTGATGTCCTTAGGTTAGTTAGGTTTAAGTAGTTCTACGTTCTAGGGGACTGATGACCTCAGAAGTTAAGTCCCATAGTGCTCAGAGCCATTTCATCAATTTTTAAGCTCTGATTTGGCACAGGAAATAATATTTTGTGTCGCTAAAATTTTTCGTGTTCTACCAGTCATGCTCGTGTTTCCGTACTCTGATCGATAAGTAACAACTAAGTGATAAAAACAATACTTCTGCTTCGTCGTTAAACGATTAAATGCTTAAACTTTATATAAATGATTTCTACTTTTCGTAAACAGTCTTCTGTATCATGCCAGCCATCGTATTAATCTTTCCATATCCACATGTACAACATATATTGCTTTACACTTTATGGTGATATCTAATCCTACAAACAGTCTCTATGTTCCTTTCAACACACCGTTAACAATGTCTTTGTGCTGTCACACTTGTGTTATACTGAAATGGTTCTCTACAGCACTTTTGCCCTCTCTTATTCTCACAATCTCTTTATTTCACAATTAAGCAGTTCACTAAAATTTGCCCCCTTTTGCAAACCCAACCCAACCAGATTAGCCTGTTTTCATGATGTTCCTGTGATTAAATAGGTTACCACTTTCCGTTCATACTGCAAACTTAAGCGAGACACATATGGGAAGAGAACATTCCTGTATATTGAGTCATGGTGTAGTCTGCACCCTGTAGACCTCACACCGTACAGGTCCGACTTTGCAATACAGTGAGTGAGACACGTTCAAATTGGCATTCAAAGGGGCGTAACTCATCAACTGTCTGTTTCGTAATATCTAAAATGGCTCTGAGCACTATGGGACTTAATATTTGTGGCCATCAGTCCCCTAGAACGTAGAACTACTTAAACCTAACTAACCTAAGGACATCACATACATCCATGCCCGAGGCAGGATTCGAACCTGCGACCGTAGCAGTCGCGCGGCTCCGGACTGAGCGCCTAGAACCGCGAGACCACCGCGGCCGGCCCGTAATATCTCACGTCCTTTATTCACACAGATTATATTTAACATATACTTTCTCTGGGAATGGTGTCGTGTGATGTTGCAAAGGAACTATCACTGAATAGATCTGATGTTTCGGTCATCGTTGAAGCAGTCGTCCTCTGTGTCTACTGGTATACTATATTGACGACGATCCACCTACTTTCCTTCGCGACTGCTCTACTGGAAGTGACATGATGTCATACTTAAAAAGAAAAAAAAATTGTTGATAGTATTGCTCGTTGTGGAAGCAGTAGGAAACCTCACTAGATTGGCTTTCTGTGATGGAAGGAATGGGAATCCGCTGTTGCCCATTCCCTCATTCAGTATAAGCCATGTGAAATGGCAGGGAGCTAGGTGGAGGAGTGGTAAGGTTTCGGGCATTAATAAAAACTATAATACTGTGAAATACTTGTATTTAAATATTCGTAAACTCAGAATAAGGAGACACCTCTAACATGTTCTGTTGCAATGCAACACGTCCATTATGGACAACAGGAAATAATAATTTTGAACGCAATGAATTTCATTAAAAATAACTCCAACCAAAATCGACTGTTAAACTCACAAATAGAAAGCTTAAAGTATTGAGATAAATTTTTCAGTCAATTAAGCCCGCAAAACTCAATAACGATGCATAAACTTTAAAACAATAACTTCCAGTGTTTAAAGCACGTTCTTTAAAGAAAACAAAATACCAGGTTCACAACTGTAATTTCCAAAACCTACGGCCCTGCAAGCTCTGCTCTACCAAGTGCATGGCCCAGATGCAAAGTGGACGCAACGAACCACCTCTGTTTACTAGAGCGTACGTCAGCACTTCCACCTGATTGATTATAGTTTCAAAACTTTTACAATACAATAAATAAGCTACCTGTAACACATCATATATATAAAACAAAAAGTACAGTTACCACACACCTAGTCTAAACAGCAGAAAGTACTTAAAACTTAAAGACAATCTTTAAAATATTACACAACTGCCACAGCTGAAGGAGGTCGGTAAGCTTACAAGCCAGAATTAAAAAAGTACCGATTAACGGTACTATAAGTTAATGGCAACACCACTTGCCCGTCTCTCGGATCACAATTACACAGTAACTTTTGATTAACGGCAACACTTCCTTATGTGTACGGCAGTGGAACACGTGTTCTCGATGTTACACTTTATTCTAGATTCAGCTTAGGTTGCAATGCACTCTCAGTGACCTTTTAATAAACCATAATACGACAGACTTCGGAACGAGGATGGCAAAGTCTGGTAGGTTCCCTAGAACGAAGTCGGTAACCTCTTGAAGGAACTTATTAAAGGTAGATGCTGTCTATACTAACACAAACGCAGTCTGGTCGAAGTAAGCTGGTCTAGTACCACAGTAGAAATTTACTCGTTACACAGTGTAAATTTTAAAATACGCGCAGCTGCAGTGACGTCCTCCCAACGGCTCCTCCCAAGACACACCACTGTAGAGGTAAAACCGTCTGCTACACTCCTGGTTAGCGAAATCTTCCGAAGAATTCACTCCACTTGACGCGAGACCTATTGCCGGCTATCAATTGCACCCAACGCTCCAGTGGCCTTCTGCACAAGGCCAAACCCAGAAACCCAGCTGAGTGTTCTTGTCGCAGACACGACACTCAAACCGCTTGCAGAGCCAAATACTGCCAGTTGTTACCTTTGTAAGAGCACTGTCGCCAGAGAGCTCCACCAGAGCATGCGCGCCTCTGTAGTCACGCATCTTCCGTCTGCCCCCTGGTGACAACCACCTAAAATGCGCATACATCACTCAGTCACAACAAGGGTGACAGATAAATTGCGCGTTACGGCTCACAGTGATTACATCACAGGTGAGTGAAGTGTGTATCCCTGTTCGTCGTGCGAGACATCGGCCGCGCAGCATTATTCTTTGCTCCCGTGTAGCCGTCACGACTGGAACCTGGTGACGATTAGATTATGCCATGTTGGCTGATGTAGCCTTTGCTCGTTTGCAGAGTGGATGTGTAGATAAGGAACGAGATCGAATATCTTCGGGTAAAAAACGAGAGGCACACGGGACGTGGCAGCTAACGTTGACGTGCACGCAGACGGGATATCCAGCGTCACGAGACACATCATTGTCGGAACGAGGGATAATCTGGTTAACGTGATTTTGCATTCTCAGCGCTCCTCAGCTGCAGTTTTCGCCTTTATTTGGTCTCCAAACTACACGGTTTTTTCAGAAAATCGGTGTCCGTAAAATTCCTACGTTAACACTACTAAAACGCACATTTCCTCCCTTGTCCATATGCTACTCATGTTGTTCTGTCTGTGGCGTACATAAATAAAAAACATCAATATACCTCAACACGTAATAAGACAAAAAGAAAACATACTTGTCCCGTCAGTAAGGACATCAACTTATAAAAGTTCACCAAATCCAACAAACTCACTACTGATAGAGAACGTGCTTTTATTTATCCACTGAAGCTGTAAATAGGCTGTTTAGGTTTTTTTTTATTGGTAACGCTAACGCCACGTAGCGCTCTGTATGAAAATCACTGGCTGTGCCGTGTGCAGTCTGTGGCTGGTTGGCATTGTTGTAATACTCGTCATTGTAGTGTTGGGCAGCGGCAGCTGGATGCTAACAGCACGTAGCGTTGGCAGTTGGAGGTGAGCCGCCAGCAGTGGTGGACGTGGGGAGAGAGATGGCGAAGTTTTGAAATTTGTAAGAATTGGTGTCATGAAGTGATATATATATATTATGACTACTAAGGTAAATACATTGTTTGTTCTCTATTAAAATCTTTCATTTGCTAACTATACCTATCAGCAGTTAGTGCCTTCCGTAGTTTTAATCTTTTATTTAGCTGGCAGTAGTGGCGCTCGTTGTATTGCAGTAGCTTGAGTAATGAAGATTTTTGTGAGGTAAGTGATTTGTGTAACGTATAGATTAATGCTAGTCAGGGCCATTTTTTTGTAGCGATTTTTGAAGGTCAGATTGCGTTGCGCTAAAAAATATTGTGTGTCAGTTTAGGCACAGTCGTGTACAATTGTTCTAAGGGGACGTTTCATAAAGCGCCAAAGAAACTGATATAGGCTTGCTTATTCAAGTACAGAGATATACAAACAGTCAGAATACGACGCTGATCACCTGCATCCCCTCATGTCCACTGTGCAATGCGACGGACTTGGGCAATTCCAGCAGGACAATGCGGCACCTCACACGTCCAGAATTGCTACAGAGTGGCTCCAGGAACACCGTTCTGAGTTTAAACCCTTCCGCTGGCCCCAGACTCCCCAGAAATTAAGATTCTTGAGCATATCTGGACCGCCTTGCAACGTGCTGTCCAGAAGAGATCTGCGGCCCCTCGTACTCTTACGGATTAATGGCGAGTTCTGCAGGATTCATAGCGTCAGTTCCCTGCAGCACTAC
Source organism: Schistocerca gregaria (assembly GCF_023897955.1). NCBI lineage: Eukaryota > Metazoa > Arthropoda > Insecta > Orthoptera > Acrididae > Schistocerca > Schistocerca gregaria. The sequence goes on along the minus strand of NC_064922.1, from coordinate 503,856,662 downwards.
TTCAGACATTGGTCGAGTCCATTCCATGTAGTGGTGCGGCACTTCTGCGTGATCGCTGGTGCCCTTCACGATATTAGGCAGGTGTACCAGTTTCTTTGGCTCTTCCGTGTATAACACCAAGTATTCTGGCAATTATTTCAAATAATTCCTACAAACAATTAGAAAACGCGAAGCTGGAAACAATTAGATACAACAGGACTCTTACTGATTTAATCACTGTTCTGTAACGTTGTGCCTCTACCCACTGCGCTTGGCTGTAGCTTCGTGATAAGCGACTTTGTATTTTATCTTATAATGTTTTATAGGCTTCACTAGCCGAAATGATATAAATTCACATTTAATTATAAAAGGTCCTGACAAGAGCGACAGTTTTTTCATGAATCTTCATTGTGCAGTTGCCATAAAACGGCTTACTCACATAACACACGAGTCCTAACGCGATAATAAGTAAACACAAAAAGTCATGTAAACGTAGGCCTCCGCGGTCGTTGTCACAGTCAATAAAATTCTTCTGTGTTTAAGGCCGCATTGTCAATTATAAAATTACGACGTTTTGGCAAGACGCCTTCCATAGCAGTACATCCTGAGGAAGGCGTCTTGTAATAGTCGCCGAAACGTCGGAATTTTATAGTTGACAACGTGGCCTCAAACCCAGCAGAATTTTACTGACCAAAAGTCTTGTAGCACCAGTATGGCGTTTCCCGTCATTTTATTCCAACAGATCGTAGCAATAACGTGTTGTAACGCGGTAATAACTAAATACGAAAATTGATAAATCACCAATATCACGTTTCCCGTCGTTTTATTGCAACAAATCGTACCAATAACGATTAATTCTCGAGACATTAAATGTACTGGTGCTTCATAAACATCATATATTCACGGGGTGTACAGTATCATACAAAACTCTCAGAATATGAGCTTCTGCTGAACTCTATAAAGACAATATGTCATCTCGCTATCTACAGGCCTCAAACATTCCGCTTGTGACGCAGGGAACGTTCTTGCTTGCTACTGGCTCTACTTTGCGTCACACGTCACCAAATATCGCAGAACTTATTTGGTGTTTCACATGACTGAATGGTTGCTCAACATGAAATGGAATGAAGTTACGTTCAAATGGTTCAAATGGCTGTGAGCATTATGGGATTTAACATCTGAGGTCGTCAGTCCCTAGAACTTAGAACTACATAAACCTAACTAACCTAATTACATCACACACATCCATGCCCAATGCAAGATTCGAACCTGTGACCGTACCGTTCGCGCGGTTCCAGACTGAAGCGCCTAGAACCGCTATGCCACATCGGACGGCTGAAGGAAGTTACATCAAGAAAGTCGTGTCGTACTACATCAAAGTTAGCTAATTCGTTCCGTATGCCGATGGCGCTATACTACATGCATGATCGTCATTGTCACAGCAGACATTTTGCTCAAAGTCAGCACATACCCGATGTTTAGTATCAACGGTACTCTTTTGTATCTGCTGACAGTAAGGCGCTCTGCAGACACGCCCAATGCCTTATCTTCTGGCAGCGAGCTACTATTACGTCCTTAAGAGATGACGAATAGATACGTGGTAGTATTTACGTTACTGTGTGATGTCTTGTTTACCGAAGGAAAATTAAACAACGTACAGGGGAGAATAACGTTCCAGAAAGCACGACTGCGGCGTGAAAGCGGATTAGAGGCTGCGGTCGGCGTCGGCTGCAGATTTACGGCTCGGCTTAAGCGGCGGCCGTAGCCGGGCGACAATGACGGCAAGTGGCGCCGGAGACACTGCAGGGCCGGGCGCCGGGCCGCGGGCACGGACGCGCTAAGTAGCGCCGGGCCCCCTAAATCACGGCTAATGGCGCGCGCTCCGGGCGCGTGGGTAATGAATTGTCGCGGCCGCGCGGATGATAAAGGGGCTGCGGGCGCGCCGGCCGACACGGCCGCTCTGCAACGGCACGTCGCGCTCTGGCAGTCTGCGACGCTGGTCGGTCGCGGTGCTCTCCTCAGGTTGCGACACTGGATGTACACTCCTGGAAATTGAAATAAGAACACCGTGAATTCATTGTCCCAGGAAGGGGAAACTTCATTGACACATTCCTGGGGTCAGATACATCACATGATCACACTGACAGAACCACACGCACATAGACACAGGCAACAGAGCATGCACAATGTCGGCACTAGTACAGTGTATAGCCATCTTTCGCAGCAATGCAGGCTGCTATTCTCCCATGGAGACGATCGTAGAGATGCTGGATGTAGTCCTGTGGAACGGCTTGCCATGCCATTTCCACCTGGCGCCTCAGTTGGACCAGCGTTCGTGCTGGACGTGCAGACCGCGTGAGACGACGCTTCATCCAGTCCCAAACATGCTCAATGGGGGACAGATCCGGAGATCTTGCTGGCCAGGGTAGTTGACTTACACCTTCTAGAGCACGTTGGGTGGCAAGGGATACATGCGGACGTGCACTGTCCTATTGGAACAGCAAGTTCCCTTGCCGGTCTAGGAATGGTAGAACGATGGGTTCGATGACGGTTTGGATGTACCGTGCACTAGTCAGTGTCCCCTCGACGATCACCAGAGGTGTACGGCCAGTGTAGGAGATCGCTCCCCACACCATGATGCCGGGTGTTGGCCCTGTGTGCCTCGGTCGTATGCAGTCCTGATTGAGGCGTTCACCTGCACGGCGCCAAACACGCATACGACCATCATTGGCACCAAGGCAGAAGCGACTCTCATCGCTGAAGACGACACGTCTCCATTCGTCCCTCCATTCACGCCTGTGGCGACACCACTGGAGGCGGGCTGCACGATGTTGGGGCGTGAGCGGAAGACGGCCTAACGGTGTGCGGGACCGTAGCCCAGCTTCATGGAGACGGTTGCGAATGGTCCTCGCCGATACCCCAGGAGCAACAGTGTCCCTAATTTGCTGGGAAGTGGCGATGCGGTCCCCTACGGCACTGCGTAGGATCCTACGGTCTTGGCGCGAATCCGTGCGTCGCTGCGGTCCGGTCCCAGGTCGACGGGCACGTGCACCTTCCGCCGACCACTGGCGACAACATCGATGTTCTGTAGAGACCTCACGCCCCACGTGTTGAGCAATTCGGCGGTACGTCCACCCGGCATCTCGCATGCCCACTATACGCCCTCGCTCAAAGTCCGTCAACTGCACATACGGTTCACGTCCACGCTGTCGCGGCATGCTACCAGTGTTAAAGACTGCGATGGAGCTCCGTATGCCACGGCAAACTGGCTGACACTGACGGCGGCGGTGCACAAATGCTGCGCAGCTAGCGCCATTCGACGGCCAACACCGCGGTTCCTGGTGTGTCCGCTGTACCGTGCGTGTGATCATTGCTTGTACAGCCCTCTCGCAGTGTCCGGAGCAAGTATGGTGGGTCTGACACACCGGTGTCAATGTGTTCTTTTTTCCATTTCCAGGAGTGTATAATGAGAAGTGTGCTGAGAGGGACCCTCACGTAAGACACCACTTGCTGTTCATTAATACAATGTACGTTAAAAAATTATCACGTCACAAGTGGTAGTACAAGTCTAAAATGAAAGAAACGTACGTATAATGATACGTCCATAAACCAATACCTGTTGAGACATGGCCCAATCTGTCCTCTTACTCCAATCTGTTTGTTACGTACAAGTAGATACCATAGACCACTGGCGAGGAAACATTCGGCTCGTGGGCCGTGCCCTGGCATAACTGCAATAGCACTCAGCCGAGCTGCACACTACTCCCACTGCCACGGCACGCTGCCAGTGGATCAGGAGGGGGGGAAATAGCAAATGTGCCACATTTAAATGGAAATTTGGTCGCCCTACATACGGTTTGGTCTTGTATTTCACATTTCTGCTGGTAATAGGGGTCCTATTTGCGTATCGTGCTAGTACGACGTGTATAACCGGTAGAAAGCCCGATTTTCCAAGATGACATCGTAGATGAAAAAGTAAAACATTACAGTTTTAAACATGACTTCCTCTCAGGAACCCTATATCACTTTCAAACATAGTAATTATACAGCCAACCGGTTTGATACAAATGGTACAATTGACCTAGGTTTCGACACCCACCAAGTGTGTCTTCATCAGACTGAAATTTTGACAGTTACTATAAAAAATGCAAAGAAAATTACGTATGGCAAAAACGACGTTAACTAAGATGACTATTTTCTTGATGTAAAAAGTTTAGTTACTTAAAACTACATTACTAGAAAGCAATGGTAAGAATTCAGAGCAGCTATTCTCAAGTCAAAATTAAGTAAAGTACGTTCCAGTCTTTTCACGTATGCGTAGCTAGGAATAACATTTGACTGATGGCCCAGTAGCTTAAATCGCTGTCACGAGAGCCGGCCGCGGTGGTCTAGCGGTTCTAGGCGCTCAGTCCGGAACCGCGCGACTGCTTCGGTCGAAGGTTCGAATCCTGCCTCATGCATGGATGTGTGTGATGTCCTTAGGTTACTTAGGTTTCAGTAGTTCTAAGTTCTAGGGGACTGATGGACGCAGTTGTTAAGTCCCATAGTGCTCAGAGCCATGTGAACCATTTTTGCTGTCACGAGAACAACACAAGTAACGCCGCCTATCGGGCACAGACAGCCACATGTGCCCATTTGAAACATTATGACAGAAATAACTGAAAAAAAAGACGACAGTTAATTACGAAACCAAATTACAAGGGTAGAGCTTAATATATTTTTGAAATTACACGGTAGTCAAGGAGATGAAGTAGAGGAGCTATCTAATAGGCCTTACAGAAATTACTGTTACATAAAGGACAGAATAACATAGAACATTTATGGAAACAACAGTACGCTCCAAAAAATTTCTACGTGAAGGTAACTACAATAGTACACAACTGTGAGATTCGAAGAAAATATGTTTGGGAACTAGGAGCAGAAAAATATAAAAAAGAAGACGAATCAAAACTCTTCAACTAATGAATGAAACCCACTGAAAACTTTTTGGTTACGTAATTGTAGCTGTTCATTGAGGATGAGGCCATCGTTCTTAGAAATATGCTTGAAAATCTGTAGTTCTTTCTCGTACGTCCAGTCTATGACCTTTCTTTTCTCTGTGTAGAACGAAAATTCCTTCAACGCTTTTCAATTTGTGACCGGAAATTATCAAATGATAGCAAAAGTGGAATTATGAACATTAATGATTCTTTTTCTCAATAAATGTTCCTTGTACCTGACACTAAAAGATCTTCCAATTTGTCCTTTATAATAAAAGAAGTAGCACTGCTGCCTACGGTGGTCACTTTAGCGTGAGTTTTAACGCTGAAGACCTTTTGTCAACTATCGAGGGAATTTAGCCATTATTAACCGCAATAGTATTTATGATATTCATCTCTTTGTTGAGCTTGTTAGGTGACAAAAGTACAGAAACTGTACTATGAATGACTGAACGGAAAAATGCTTTTTTATGGGAATGGGGATTCACTGAATTGGTGGGAACAATTTGATATGTATTAGTTGCTTTTCGAAAAATACCGAACGAAAGTCTGTCATTGTCAATAGAAATACTGAAAACCAAGTAATAAAGGTGACGATCGTTATTTTCTCCCAGGTTCCCGGGTTCGATTCCCGGCGGGGTCAGGAATTTTCTCTGCCTCGTGATGACTGGGTGTTGTGTGATGTCCTTAGGTTAGCTGTTCTAAGTTCTAGGGGACTGATGACCATGGATGTTAAGTCCCATAGTGCTCATAGCCATTTGAACCATGTTTTTTTCGTTATTTTCTATTTCACGAATGAATCTGACTTTTTTCATGAAGACTATTGAAAATTTTCAAACAAATCATTAATTCCGTCCCGGAAACCACTGTAAATGATCGAAACGTCATCCACGTGCCGAGAATATGACAAAATACTCAGATCAGCAGCAGAAAAATTATTGAAGAATTTCTCTTCTAGCAAATTGATGAAAATATCGGCTGAGATGCCTGTCAGGCCGTCAGGCTGCTGGGGCATAGTTCGCCATTGAAAGCAAAATAATTGTATTCTACTACTCTTTTTAGCAAAAGAATTAGGTCAGTAATTTGCTAATCAAAAACATCATTTTCAAAATTAGGAGGTCGTTTGAACAGGTACGTTAGTGTAAAGGTTCGTATTGTCTAATGAAAACAGTTTAGTATCTTAATCACACCACTGACTGATCTTTGATTTTAATGACTAGATTTTGACTATTGACGACAGAATATTTATTTCAAGAAACAAACGATTTTTTTTATTTTATCGAGAAGAAACCTTGCTAATTCATGATATGCACGGTTCATAGGTTTCACAATTGGACGTGTCAGTTAGTGATTTTTATGTACTATAAACTGGGAACACAGTTTTGGTGCATAGTATAATTTTCATCTGTGTTCATACTGACAGACGCGAACTGTTTCAGAAGTTTTCGCCTTCAGTTTGTCAGATAATTGTGACTTATTTAGTTTCTTAATCGATGAAATGTCTTTCACGCACACATATACTGTCCAAAATTTTGTAGCATTTTTGTAACCTCATTATAGGGAATTGTAGAAATTCTACCCTAGGAAAATAATTTATGCTTTCCGAGACATGTTATGGAAAAAGGTGTAGATCAGTCAGATACATAACGTGATTTTCTTTGTAAATATATCACCTTCAAATCATAAATAAGTCATTTCTCACTATGCATCGTCTTACTGTGGACAGTATGCAGTAAACTACACTTGATAAATGAGGTCTGTAATTGTTTCTGGGTGTTCCTAGACTCCTTCTTCCTTCGTAAATTTAAAAATTTCGGATTTTAAATCGAAAAATCGTTCTAGATATGCTGCATCATTTAACCAATATATTTTGCAGCATTATATTATAGAAGGCCACCATACTCATCGTTCAGTTCCATCGTAAACTGTTGGAGTTTACAGTGGATTAATCGATGCAACGTGAGAAATTTTACTATTCGGATCTCCAATATTTTCACGAGCTCCACGCCTGCTAAGTTTGCACCAAGTACTTGTTGATGGCCAGCCGTAGTGGCCGTGAGGTTCTAGGCGCTACAGTCTGGAACTGAGCGACCGCTACTGTCGCAGGTTCGAATCCTGCCTCGGGCATGGATGTGTGTGATGTCATTAGGTCAGTTAGGTTTAATTAGTTCTAAGTTCTAGGCGACTGATGACCTCAGAAGTTAAGTCTGATAGTGCTCAGAGACATTTGAACCATTTGAACTTGTTGATGGAGAGAACAATAAATCTCATGTACCGATCGTTGTAATTGTTTGCTCTTTCTTCATGAACTAAAACTCTAATTCTATATGTATGGTACTCCAAAGTCGTTCTGTAGCAAATTTACATTTTCCGTTGATTATACAACAGCACAATAGGTATTGAGAATTGTTGTCCCTACCTTCTGTCACTCTCATTCAGTTTTAAAGGTTGTGACGATATATTCGTAGATTGCCTCTTTTTGCGCAAACAGTCGCTGGACCAATGAACAAATAGCGAATGGTGAACAGTGCTGGCTGGCGCCGCGATTCTGTCGAACTGAAGAGACTTGCGACGTCCGAAAAATGCCTCACCGCAATACTAACTTAAATTTCGCGCTACTCCAAGTACTTCCGAGAGGGACCTAGGCCCCAACAAAGGAGAGACAGGACAAGCCTTTCTCCACAAGCGGCTCGTACACCTGACTCACGAGGCGTCTGGCACGCCGTGGCTGGCCCTGCTGGAGACAGAGCTGCATGTGGTGACAATGCATCCTGGCACAGCTTACAGCCGCTCTTCGCAGTGAATCGCCCACTGTTTCAGTACACCATTCGTGCTGTGTCACATACATTGGTCGCACGCTCCTGTAACGTCTGCTTGTTGTCAATAAGGTGTCATGCATCAAAGCTTTTAAATATCCCCACAGCTATAAATCTGATGGGTTCAAGTCTGGTGAATGGGGAAGCCATCCGTACTTTCTCGGCTTATCCGTCGCCCATGGAATTCTACGGTGAGTTACTATCGTATGATCTGTAGAAAATTGGGCAGTACTCTGTCTTTCTGCAAGGATAACGCTCCAATAGCGCTGGAAATTTATTGCTCAGAAATCGGTAATATTATAAGATGGCCTACACCTTTGAATACTACATATTCGTCTCGCAAGTAATACGGCTCATATCTCAAAAGATATCGGTTTCCAGAGAGACAACTGTAGGAATTGTAGCTACAGTTTCGACCAGTATTACGTCTGCATTATTGTGGGATACTTAGTGTATACACCGTGTACAGTAAAGCTTTTGTATGTCTTACTGACGAAAAGTAATGAAAGAACATCAAATTCGAGTAGGAAATTGTTCAGAGCCAACATGATCTAGTTTTCGAAGTTCGCCATAACCAGACATGTGCGAAATATGTACGATTGGCGTCTGGAGAGCTATTTACAACTTGGATGTAGCGTAGTGTTACTGTGATCGCGGCAATATGATACTGATATTAAAGACTGAAAAATGACCACTCCTTTCCACACAGAGAGACTTTTATATCTGTTGTACCCTCCTAGATGACAGTTCAATAGTTTTACTTCCGATGGAGGCCGATTTTGAGCTAAAAACCAATGAAAATACTAGTTTAGTTTAGTAAAACTGTGTAATAAGGAATACTTAACTTGGATGCGATCCACGTTCGCGTTGGTGTTAATTCATATTTAATAATGTCGCGGAACACAATGATAACTGTTTATTACGGAGAATAGCACTGAATTGCAGGCAAATAACACATTCATTTAAGCATAACTTTGCTAAATGGTAACTGCCTGCAAGCAAATAAAATAAAAAATAGAATAAAATAATTTTGGTGCACAGTACTAACTAAAGACATTAGCTCGCTGCAGAATCCAAAGCCGATGAAGCTGCTATCACAGTCAGCTATCAAAGAGTTCAGCGAGAGGCGTTGGGTTCTAACTTAAGTACACTTCGAGTAGCGACGGTGTACGGACACTCTTGACGGCCCGTCTTCGTCAACGTCTATCATTCACGACTGCGTCTGGTAGCTACTGCTTTTAGCTTTTTGTTGCGTCGTGAGGTACCAACTTTATGATGGGACTCACTCTTCGGATGACACACAGCCAGTCACCAGCTGCTCTTCGGTATTTTGACAGCGTAGATATCCAGATTCCTACACTACTGCCATGGTGGTTGGTTGTCTAAACGTTCATAGAATTAATACAATGAGCGCATTGGAAAGCTACAGTCAGTGCAAGGCCTTTTGAGTCGTTTGAAAATATGTTGTAACAAACTGAGATAGCGGTTTTGCAGAAGTTACTGTGATCTAATCATAAATATTGACTTAAATGGCGAGTTTCCACCATGCTGTAGGCCAGGTAATATACAAGACAAAGAAATGAGAAGTTCAATAAAGTAAGTATATCGGGAACTAGTCCCTAAAGAGATATACCGAGAATGATTACTACGGTGTTACATTGAACATAGTAGCCACGGGAACTGATGTCTCTCTTTGCTTCTGGCGCTGGAAAGAACAGTCTACATCTACATCTACATCTACATCCATACTCCGCAAGCCACCTGACGGTGTGTGGCGGAGGGTACCCTGAGTACCTCTATCGGTTCTCTCTTCTATTCCAGTCTCGTATTGTTCGTGGAAAGAAGGATTGTCGGTATGCCTCCGTGTGGGCTCTAATCTCTCTGATTTTATCCTCATGGTCTCTACACGAGATATACGTAGGAGGGAGCAATATTCTGCTTGCCTCTTCGGTGAAGGTATGTTCTCGAAACTTCAACAAAAGCCCGTACCGAGCTACTGAGCGTCTCTCCTGCAGAGTCTTCCACTGGAGTTTATCTATCAGCTCCGTAACGCTTTCGCGATTACTAAATGATCCTGTAACGAAGCGCGCTGCTCTCCGTTGGATCTTCTCTATCTCTTCTATCAACCCTATCTGGTACGGATCCCACACTGTTGAGCAGTATTCAAGCAGTGGGCGAACAAGCGTACTGTAACCCACTTCCTTTGTTTTCTGATTGCATTTCCTTAGGATTCTTCCAATGAATCTCAGTCTGGCATCTGCTTTACCGACGATCAACTTTATATGATCATTCCATTTTAAATCACTCCTAATGCGTACTCCCAGATAATTTATGGAATTAACTGCTTCCAGTTGCTGACGTGCTATTTTGTAGCTAAATGATAAGGGATCTATCTTTATATCTTTCTATGTCTTGGTGGCTTCGCCAACTGCTATGGCTGGCCAGGAAAATTCTATAGGTTACATGTGGCCGAAACGATTCCATCTATTGGATATGTTCGACACGGGCGTTGGATTCTGAATAGAGGGGGGGGGGGGGGGGAGGGGGGAGTGTTTGGAAACGAATTCCTGCCACGTGGAAGATGAAGTTCGTGAGGTGCTCAGCAGCTAACTCGCTGTTTTGGTGATGCAACGTAAGTTGCGCCATGTGGGACTTTAAAATAAATTTTTTTAGCGTTTGCCTTTAGGAATTTCTTCTCCTATTATTTATCTTTTTTAATTTATTCTTTGAAAGTACATGATTGTGCAAGATACGAACGTGATGGTTCAAATGGCTCTGAGAACTATGGGACTTAACATCAGAGGTCATCAGTCCCCTAGAACATAGAATTACTTAAACCTAACTAACCTAAAGACATCACACACATCCAGTCCGAGGCAGGATTCGAACCTGCGACCGTAGCAGTCACGCGGTTCCTGACTGAGTGCCTAGAACTGCAAGACCACCGAGGCCGGCTACGAACGTGATATTCCTTCGGAGAACAGTATGGTATTCAGCGGACTAAATGGTCAAATTTGGTGCGATCACAACTGTTGATTAATGCTACGCGTTCTAAAGTCACAGTTTGTGTTATCTTACTTTATTTAATGATGTGTAAAGCCACGCCACGTGTTTAAAATTGATTTTCTACTGAGTTGCTACCAGTAACACTAATGTGTGGAACGCCTGCTCTAAATATTTTGGAGACGAGGAGAGCTCATGGAAGCGGATTATGTGAGTCCAATGATTTGAAGCCATCGTTTCACTCGATCTTTGTCTAGTCTGCTTACGTATTTGAGATTAGTGGGAAATGAATTTTTAAGTAGAGTCGACGCCTTTTCTAAGCAGTGACACGTTTTCACATGTACAGTACACCGGGAGTTGACCTATTTTGGTGGTTTTTGTCAATTTGTCAGGGAATGGCACCTCATGAGCCCCCATGTGTCCTCGTAGCGTCCGAGATTTCGCAGCTAAATTGTCTTAACACTGTTGCCCACATTAATCATTTTGTGAAATCATTACGTTTAGAAGTTGTAGCTTAACTATTTAGCACATTGATATTACCTCAAATCGGTCGGTGTCGATTACATGACTTGTCCTTGGTAATTCCGTCCATCACTGGGCCAAAAAGTGTATTCCCTATGAATCATTTTAAATGGCTATATGCCTTGCGTTTCATATTAATTTTTAACTGACAAAGGCAGAAATGGACTTCATTTTGAAACATTGAGGGGCGTTGTATTGGAGATAGAGCTGATGTTTTCATAGCACTTCACAATAAAAAAAAATCGCATCCAAGCCCCTCGTCTCTCCAAAAATCAATTAACTGACTGACTGACTGGCTCATCATCAACCTGCCCAAACTGCTAATGATAGAAATTTGAAATCTGCAGAGCGCGTTCATTTTATGCTGCAGGCGCCTTTTAAGAAAGGATTTTTCGAAATTCCACCCTAAGGAGGTCAGATAGAGGATGAAATGGTGTTTTAAATATTACTCTTGAAGCTAGACCTACGAAACCTGGTATTTAGTTACTCGGTCAGAAATAAAGAAATATATGTTTCAGCATCTTTGAAACTTTATCCTCCATGGGCGAAAAATAGTGGGTGAAAATCTTTGTAAAAAACTCTTGATTTAAGTACTACTAAAGTATTTTTACAGATACATCTCTGAAAACTGTTATTTGACTTCTCGGTCACAAATTAAGAAAAAAACTGTTTTAGTGTTTTTGGAAATTTAACCCCTACGGGGGTGGAATAGGAATGAAATGTTTCATGGTATATTTCATTATGAACGCATTTTCAAGGCTAAATCTATGAAAATATTTATTTGTTTTCTCGATCAGAAATAAAAATGATGTTTCACTGTTTTTGGAATTTCCCCATGGGGGTGAAAATCTTTGTGAAAATATTTCATTATAGAAGCATTCTTCAAACTAAGTGTATGAAGGTTATAATCCGGTTTCTTTGTTAGAAATATTTACACTTCACTGTATTTAGATATTCGGCCCCAAATGGGGTGAAATGGGGGATAAAATGTTTTATTAAAATATTTAACTGTGCAAGCATTTTTAAAGCTAAATCCATGGAAATTGGTATTTGGCTTTTCGATCAGAAATGAAAGAAGTAAGTTTGTCTCTGGTTTTTGAAATTCAACCCTAAGGAAGGGCAATAGAGGATTAAACGTGCAATGAAATTATTTTTGTTAGAAAAACATTTTCAAAGCTAAATCTATGAACATTTGTATTTTGTTACTCTGTTAGAAATTAAAGATATATCCGTTTCACCAGAACTAGCGATATCCTGTCCAGCTTCATTCGGTTTTCGAGTAAGCCAGAAATGACTATCTAGAGGGTGTACCTTAATTGACGGCAAAAAGTTATAAGGGCGAAACTCTATGGTAGTAGAAGAAATACGACCCTAGAAAAATCCGTGCGCGAACGAGCTGTTTTTGAATAATTGCAAATATTGTGGTTCCTAGCACTCATTAACTTCAGTATGAAATATTGTTGTAGTTGTAGCAATATACGTGAAATGGAAACTGCTCTCAAATTTCGCTCATGACCTACTTAACAGGATATCAAATATGACTTTACAACTTATCTTAGCGTCAGCAGTCTTCTGACGGGTTTGAGGCGGCCATCGTGAATTACTCTCCTCCTCTTCATCTCGGAGTAAGACTTGCAATATACGTCCTCAATTATTTGCTGGACGTATTCCAGTCTCTGTCCTCCTACACAGTTTTTGTCTTCTACGCGTCCCTCCACTACTATGGAAATATTCCTTCATGACTGAAGAAATGTCCTATCATCCTGTCATCGCTCTCCTTATCAGTGTTTTCTACATATTCATTTCCTTTCCGATTTTGCGCAGATCCTCCTAATTCCTTTCCTTTCTAGTTCACCAAATATTCGACATTAATCTGTAGCATCACGTCTCAAATGCTTCGGTTCTTTTCTTTTCTGGTTTCACCAAGGTCCTAACGCCCATGTTTCACTACCAAACAATGCTGTGCTCCAGACACACATTCTTAGAAATTTCTTCCTCATATTATGGGCTGTGTTTGATACTAGTAGACTTCTCTGGGTAAGGAATGCTCTTTTTGCCAGCGCTAGTGTGCTCTTGATGTTCTTCTTGCTCCGTCCATCGTTGATTACTTTGCAGCCTAGGTGGGAGAATTCCTTAACTTCATCTACTTTGTGACCACAATTTTGATAAATTTCTCGCTGTTCTCATATCTACTACTTCCCGTTACTTCCGTCTTTCCTCGATTTACTCTCAGTCCCTCTTCTGTACTCCTTAAACTGTCCATTTCATTCAGCAGATAATGTAATTCTTCATCACTTAACCTCAGGATAGCAGTGTCATCTACGAATCGTATCACTGATATCCTTTCACCTTGAATTCTAATTCCATTCCCGAGCCTTTATTTTATTTCCATTATTGTTTCTTCGATATACAGACTGAACAGTAGGAGCGAAAGACTACGCCTCTGTATTTCATCCTTTTTAATCTGAGCACTTCGTTCTTGGTCGTCCATTCTTGTTATTCCCCCTTGGCTCTTACAGACATTGTATACTTACTATCCGTCTCTCTGTACAGCTTACCCTTATTTTTCCGAGAATTTCGAACACCTTGCATCAGTTTACATTCTGAAAAGCTTTTTCCACGTCGACATATCCTATGAACACGTCTTGATACTTCTTTAGTCTGGCTTCCATTATCAACCGCAATGTCAGGATTGCCTCTCCCGTGCCTTTACCCTTCCTAAAGCCAAACTGATCGTCTTCTAATTGATCAATTTTGTTTTACAGTCTTGCGAATACTATTTTTGTCAGCAACTTGGATGCATAAGCTGTTAGGCTGACTGTGCGATAGTTCTGGCAGTTTTCAGCTCTTGCAGCCTTCGAAATTGCGTTGATTTTTCGGAAGGTCAGATGGTATTCTATGTCTTTATCTATCCCGGACAAACAAAACCTGAACGAAGCAAAAATGAGCGTAAGGAGAGTAATGAGAGAAGCGTTCAATGATTTTGAAAGTAAGACGTTGTCAACCGACCTGAGTAAAAACCCTAAGAGATTTTGGTCGTATATAAAATCAGTAAGTGGGTGAAAATCATCTATCATTCTCTCAGCGACCACACCGGCACCAAAATGGAAGATAACAGAGAGCAGGCCGAAATACTGAATTCGGTCTTCCAAAGTTGTTTCACCGCGGAAGATCGTAACATTGTCCCTCCCTTCTGTAGTCGTACGAACATCGAAATGCCAGATATTGAGATAATCGATCGCGGAACTGAAAAGCAGCTACAATCGCTTAGTAGCGAAAAGGCTCAGGACCAGATGAGATACCTATAAGATCCCAGAAATATTATGCGAAAGAACTTGTTCTTCTTCTAGCAGTAATTTATCGTATATCGCTTGAGCAACGAAAGGTACCTAAAGACGCAGGTCATTCACGTTTTCAAGAAAGGCCATAAGACAGATCCACACAATTATAGACCTATCTCGTTGACGTAAATCTGTTGTAGAATTATGTAATATGTTTTATGCTCTTGGTAAATGTACATATCTCCTATAAAAATCAACATGGATTCAGCAAACAGAGATCCGGCGAAACTCAGCTCGCTCTGTTCCTCCTTGAGATCCACATTGCAGTGGACAACGACGCTCAGGCTGTTGCCGTGTTCCTCGATTTCAGTAAGACATTTGACACACTCCTGCATTGCCGTTTAATGAAAAAATTACGAGCTTACAGAGTTACGGAGCAGATCTGCGATTGGATTCAAGACTTCCTTGCAGATAGAACCCAACATGTCGCTCTTAAAGGAACTAAATAGACAGATGTAAAAATAATATCCGGAGTAGCACAGGGAAGTGTGATAGAATCGTTACTGTTCATAGTATATGTAAATAATCTAGTAGAAAGCGTCGGATGCTCCTTACGGCTATTCGCAGATGATGCAGTTGTCCATACCAAAGTAGCGCCAGAAGATAGAAACAATTCGCAGAACGACCTGCAGAGAATTGATGAATGGTGCAAGTTCTGGCAGTTGACCATGAACGTTAATAAATGTAACGTATTACGGATACATAGGAAAAGAAATCCACTACTGTACAGCTGCACTAGTGATGACAAACATCTGGAGACAGCGTCTGCCGTTAAATATCTAGGCGTAACTATCCAGAGCGACCTTAAGTGAAATGACCATATAAAACAGATAGTGGGAAAAGCAGACACCAGACTCAGATTCGTCGGAAGAATCTTAAGGAAATGTAACTCATCCACGAGAGAATTTGCTTATAAGGCGCTTATTCACCCGATTCTTGAGTATTGTTCATCTGACATGGATCCCTATCGGGCAGGACTGATAGAGGAGGTAGAGAAGATCCAACGAAGAGCGGCTCATTTCACCATGGTGTCGTTCAGTTGGCGAGAGAGCGTTACGGAAATGCTAAACAAACTCCACTGGCACATGTTACAAGAGAGGCGTTGTGCATCACAGAGAGATTTACTACTGAAATTTCGGGACAGCACTTTTCAGGAGGAGTCGAAAAGCATATTACTTCCCCCCACATACATCTCGGTTTTTGACCACGAGAGGAAAATTTGAGAAATTAGAGCCAATGTAGAGGTTTACCGACAGTCATTCCTCCCACACAGATTTCGCGAGTGAAACAGGGTTGAAGGGATAAGATTGTGGCATCGAAAGTACCCTCCGCCACACACCATTAGGTGGCCTGTGAAGTATGACGATGTAAATGTAGATGTAGATTCCTTCTGCCTTATTTGATCTTAAGTCCCTTAAAGCTCTTTGAAGTTCTGATTCTAATACTGGATCCCCCCTCTCCTCCAAATCGACTTCTGTTCTTTCTTTTATCACGTCAAATAAATCTTCCCTCTCATAGAGGCCTTCAATGTACTCTCTCCATGTATCCGCTCTCTCCTCTGCATTTCTGTGGAATTCCCGTTGCACTCTTAATATTAGCAGCCTTGCTTTTAATTTTACGGAAGGTTGTTTTGACTTTCCTATATGCTGAGTCAGTTATTCCGACAATCGTTTGTTTTTAAATTTCTCCGCGTATTTCAAGCAACAGCTTCATTCTAGTTTCCCTGCGCTTCCTGTCTGTTTGATTTCTCAATGACTTGTATATCTGTATACCTGAATTTTCCTGAACATCTTCGCACTTCCTTCTTTCATCTGATAATGGTTCTGAGCACTATGGGACTTAACTTCTGAGGTCATCAGTCCCCTAGAACTTAGAACTACTTAAACCTAACTAACCTAAGGACATCACACACATCCATGCCCGAGGCAGGATTCGAACCTGCGACCGTAGCGGTCACGCGGTTCCAGACTGTAGCGCCTAGAACCGCTCGGCCACCGCGGCCGGCCTCTTCTTTCATCTGTCAACTAAAGTATTTCTTCTGTTACCTACGGTCACGGTCCGGTACAAAGTTTTAATCTGTCAGGTAGTTTCATATCAGCTCACACTCGGCTGCAGAGTGAAAAACTCATTCTAGGGAGGCATCGTTCTCAGTTTAAGCATGACTGTGCTTCGGCAAAAAACTTCTACATAGACGGGACCACAGTTTCTCATATATACAGAGGCCTAATATTTCCAGGATGGCCATTTCCAATTTGTGAAAGAAGGCTGTTAAGTTTCCCATACACTCGTGCCCCTGAAATATGTGATTTGCTGTTCGCTGAAAGAACCTAGTGACTTCCTGGGGGCAGGGGAATTACAGTTTTGCCTCCAATAAACACATGCGCCAGTCGCTCTGTTCATATCATCCCAGCTTCTAACACGAGAATACTTATACTTTTATGACCATCCCACAGTTTGCACAAAAGCTCAGATTACAGCAGTCTCTCTTAAATGTCTTCCTCCGCCCACTTTCCACCAACTGGCTGCTTCCGTGAGAGTCTGTCGCCTGGCCGAGTTAAAATGTTTTGCGAACGATCACCTTCCTGCTCTGGCCCTAAATGGGAAGAGTGGAGTGCAATAGCTGAAGTCCCTCTGCAGATACAGTTCACAGACTGCTACTTTCGCGAATCACTCACACAGCCAGGTCGCTGAATGCAAAATATTTGGCCCACAATCCATCTTCCTCCCTGTTCTCCGTCGTCTCCACTACAGCCCTATAGGTACAAGTTCTCTACAGGCTACACATGCAGTTACATTAAAACTCTGCACATAATTTCGTCATGTAAAAAAAAAAGACATAAACCACCAACAGCAAATTTAGTGTTGCGGAATGCGGAGATCATAAGCTAAAATATGAATGTTAATCTGAATGACAGTGTAGTTAAAGTAAGAAAGTTTCATGCCACGTCTCACTACCTCCCTGTTATAGAATAATCTCTGCATGGGGAGTGGCACACTCCAACAAAGAGAATAGTGTGACATAGAGCAGAAGAAATTACGACACTCTAATTGGCTCTTTGAGAATAAAAAGCTAGACCATGACAGCCTTGCCAACCAAAAACAAAAAAAGGCACACACACACACACCATGTCTTGACCTCATTCAACCAGGGCTCATACACAAACTCACTGCTACATGCCTGCAAAACTTTTGCCGTTTTCTAGGTGTTGGAATTGTTCCTGTGTACCGTCAGCTCTTTGAGATACGCCCCTTACCATAAAAACAAGGACTGAATGGTTAAAAGGTCATGCAGACATTTAACTAACCCATTCACACTGAAGCTGGGATCAGATATGATTGGTTTCATTAATCAAAATACAATATCTTTGAAGACAGAGAAGTCTCTGCCTTAAAGAATTTGTTATCCTTGTCCAAGCATTACAGTGACTCAATTTTCCATAGAGACAATAACATGACAAATTCTGTCCAATCATTCCTTTAGTACGGCACAGCAAATGGTGTTAACACAAAATAATGAGAATGTAAATGACGTGTGTAATATAATGAGACTTAACACAAATGACAAAGACGAACTAAATACATGAGTCAATTTCAAAAGGAGGTTTGAATATTTGTTCATTTGTAGTGTGTGATCTTTCGTCCATCTTAGATTTTAGACGAGCGTGACTTTGTACCCCAGTAAACATCTAATAATGGTGTGGTCCCTTGAAAGATTACCTTAACACAATAAAACAAATACAGCAATACACACAAAAATAAAAATTAAAAAACACAAACATTTTTAAGTCTCCTACTGCTCTATTGTCCAGGGTCTTTAGGGTGTCTATTGTTAACTTTAACATTAGACGGACAAATAAACAGCCCCTCACTCAAGAAGTGTGTAACAGTTGAGATGTGGCAGGTGTAGAGGGTGAGCTGGTGCTAAGAAAGGAGTTACCCCTTTACTTAACTTCATCAGTGGTAGCACCAGTGCCAGGGCAGCATGTCTCCAGTCTATGGGAGCAACAGGCATGCATCTGGACTATTAACAGACTAGAGATGGAGCAGTACATGACAGACAGTGGTTCTTGTTGAAGACAGTCCTCCAACAGCAGTTGTCAGTGTTGTGGCAGGTGTCCAGAGACGTCAATCGCTTCGTCCGGTGGTCTCCAGTTCCTCCTTTCTGGTCGGCAGTGGCGTTACATTCAGGTCAAGTCCCTCAAGATTCATGCATCGTTCAGTAGTGGTCCCAGGTGGTCGCACGATGTCAGGGGCTAGCCTCCGTTACCTGTTGCTTGCAGGCGTGGCACCCCTGCGGTTGCCATCACTCTCCACTGGCACGAGTGAAAGGACTGTATCCGTGCTTCTGTCGCCCTTCAGCTGCCCCAGTTTCATCACGTCCACCGACTGCCTGCGCTGTCGCCTCAGAGTTGGGGTGGGGTTGCCTGTAGCTCGCAGCTATCTGGTCGTGCTGCGACATCACTTTAGCTGGTCTCTAGCGCGGAGACGATGATTCTGTTATATCAGGCTGTTGTGAAGCCATTAATGTTGTGTATTTGTGTATGTCAGTGTCATGTTGTTTTCCCAACAACACTCATGCACCGCAACGAGCTCGGCCCAAACAGCCTCTACTCTCATACTTCAAGCACTCTCACACCACGCAACACTTACTTCTCATTATTCCACCAGTTACTAAATTTAGCTAGCTCTCATCCTTCCTACTTTACACAGCGCCAGAGACAGCCCACGCTCGGCCGAGCATTGTCCCCCGTTAATCAAACGCTCCTGTTGTATACCGGTCTGAGCCGTGGATGTGGCTCCAGGTTGTGTTTCACTATTTTGCCTTTGATTTTCCTGGCAACCAACGACCTCACAGCGACGTTCTGTTTCTTCTGGTTGAATTTTTACAGGAGCGAACCGTTCGCACATTTGTCTCATCTCATCCGCCAGCTCATTCTGCTGTGTAGTCAGACGTGTTTGCTCGGGTTTGATTTCTAACATTTCTTCCTGCATCTTTTCAGCTACCTTATGTTCTTGTTTTTTTTAGAGCAGAGGTAGTCTTCTTGGTTGCGCTCACTTCGACCTTTGCCACTGCTGCTTGATCTCGCGCAATTTTGGCATTTTTCCACGCATCTCGTGATTCTAACCTGGCTGTCTTAGCCTCAAGTGTGGAATCTACCTCTACTTCTCGGGTATTATCTGACGTATTCCTAATGTCATCAGCGTCTGCTTTTACACCCTTAACTTCATTTACGACCAGGTTTACGTTTTCGACTAATTCATCTGTCCTTTTTTAAATTTCCTTAATTTCTTTCATTACTGCGTCCTGTCTCTTGCCTCCTTGTCTTGTCACTCCTGAATTTCCCTAATTTTATTAATGACGGTTTCCTGTCTTTGGTATTTTTCCTGTCATCCTCTGTTATCTGCTTCTTACATAAAGTGAATAATCGATACTACCTGTGTACTTGAGTAACGTATCCTGACTAGACCCACGCGACTCAGCTGCTCTATGCCGCATTGCCTGCGAAATCGGACTATTATTCTCCCTGACTGTACCTATTTTCATATTTACAAAACCAAAATGATCTGCCACCCTTGCACCGTTTTCATTTTCATTTCCTGAGTGAACTGAGCCCTCATCATCGGAATATTCTGCATTTGACATTTGTGCCACGTTTGCCGAGTGCTTTAAATGGACTTCTACCGCCGTCCTAGCTTGCTCTTCATCAGTGACTGGCACGGTTTCCATTTTGGACGACAATAGTGCATAACCTTTCTCTCTACACAAACGAGCTTTGCTTCCCATAAGCATTCAAATCAAATGCTACTTCCACAAGCTTCCGACTCTAATGTATCATGGGCCACAGACTCTGACCTTTTTCAAATAATGCACACATTTATGCCTGAGTCCATTACACAAAACCTTCTCTAAAATGTCGTTCACAACCCCATAACCAAACCTGCACCAAAAAAGATCGCACAATGCTGTTAGCAACGACGCAACAAGAAGTGACGCAGAACTCTCAGAGAACACACAACGACAAACAAAAATACACAGACAATAGATACACTGAAATAAAATGACTACAACATACTGCAGATTGCTGATTATAGCGCATAGCGCCAAAACCGAGGAGATCATGGCCTCAAATATGAATATTAATTTGACTGACAGTGTAGTTAAAGTGAGAGAGTAGCGTGCCACCTCTTTGTGTCATTTTGAATTTAAGAGCTACAGCGTTTGCCGAAAGCCAATTATAGTTTTAAGAACATTGTTTACTGTTTATTCCGTTAGTGTGCGTATGCTTGGAATAGTTCCAGTACCAGTGACATCCGCAAAAATAAGTAAACTGCTTGTTCTATTTTAGACGGAAGGCCGTTTGCAAATATGAGGCACTATAGTAGACCTAAACTTGAGCATTTTGGAACCACATACGTCATTTCTTCCAAATCAGAAGAATATGTCCTGATTTCGCTAGTTGAATAACCAGTTTATGCAATCTTTTAGTTACACGTTACATCATCAGTTGGTCGGATGTACCATGAGTTTCGTTAAACCTGAATTTATGAAAGGGAATATTGTGATTTATTCTAGTGCGAATTTCAAATGCAGCCTGAGGGGCACAGGCCTTTGCCCTCTGTTCAGCGATTCTCTTGTGTTTATTGCAGAGCCAACAGCTCCATGGAGCATTCTGCGCAATTCCAAACCATAATACACATATACCGCTCCATGTGTGGCTCCAAGCTCCAAGAAGAGCTTAATTATTCCAAATAATCAGTTTTGTAAGTCACACTTGCAAAATATTCATACGTTTTATTTAAATAAGAACGGGAAAGTGTGACAGAAGTCGAGTTGGAAGACCAAATGTGACGAATGGACAGTCTTGAAAAGAGGTTATCAGATGATCAAAAACAGAAGTAATGAAGGGAGGTTGAGTGCGGTTGAAGTAAATCAGCCTGTACTGAGAGAATTTGAACACTGAGTAATGCAGCACTAATTTAGTAGATGACATTTGCTACTTAGACGTCAAAATACCTGACGATGACTGGAAAAAAGAAGATGGAAGGTGGACACTGGCATGGCCCCAAATAGATGTTCTGAAAAACAGAAATATGTTAATATCTAAGACAAAATTTCAGTTTTAGAATGTCGTTGCAGCAAATACTTTCCGGAGTCCGTTATTGTGTGGAAGTGATTCGCGCACGGTTAGTGAATGACATGTGGTGATACAGAAGGCAGAAGAGTGAATGGGTGGTCCAGACGAGAAAAGGTGATGTATTGAAACTAGCCGGGGAGAACAGAACCTAATGGAATAGCTCGAATGTACGAATGGAAGGGATGATAGGACAACCTGAGATATCAAAGAAAAGCTAATTTTCAGATTCAGGGAAGTCTATGGTGTAGAAAGTCTGGATGGAGAGCAGCGCTCGGCCGCAGTAAGCAGGTAACGTGGAGGTAGATTGCAGACGCTGTGCAGCTATGAAGATGCTTACACAGTATAGGCTAATGAGGAAAGTTGCCTCAAACCAGACTCCGTACTGAAAACCACACCAACAACAACTGCAACCTGACAACACTGATCGGAACAGACCTGTAAATGTCATGATGAACAGTGCCAGAAGACTGACTTCTTCATGACCATGCTCTGTGTGCAGAGGATAAGTTAAAGATGACCCCAACAACATTGCTAGAGCAATGAATCCTCACTCCTGGAAGAGCAGAGCTAGAACAAAGTTATGGATATACCGTGAGAAATATATGCTTGAACGTAAATGCAGCTGTTTGTCAAGCTTGCAAGTTGTAGTGTTTTATTTGATCAACAGCGGCACTTTTGCAATTTCCTTAATAAGGTGGAAGCATATGAGACCTGGTACCAAGGAAGGCAGAATTGGGTTACGATTATGGACGGGGCCGTAATCAATTACTGTTGGTTAGTTTATTTTACAATCACGTACACCTTATTTGGAAACAACAACAAATAAAAGGTAACAATAAATTAATAAGTGTTCCACGGCTGAAGGCCATAATGAAAAAGCATTGAAAACTATTTCTCGGCTGAAGGCCACAATAGTGATCATTTAAAACTGTTTCACGGCTGAAGGCCTGCTTAGCAATCTTAAGAACCAGTTAAACTACTTCAACCAGCTCTTACAGTTATTAAAATATTTTTAAAAGAACAATCATGAAAATCTCACTGCTAGAGTACAATTGTCTAATTAAAATTTTAAGACAAGTAACACTCACAGCTGAAGGTCTTAATGACAACAAATTCAAATGTTTCTTTGCTGAAAGCCCAAATAGTAATAATTTAAAAACTGTTTCACCGCTGAAGGCCTGAACAGCAATATTTTAAGAACCAGTTAAACATGTTCAAACCTGAAATTACAGTTTTTAAAATATTTTTTAAAGAAAACAATCATCAGATCTGACCAAAACAAGGAGTAGGGGGGGTGGGGGAGGGGGTTGTGCAGACGTTGTTCCAAGGACTACCTGGGAAAGTCCCTCAGAACTTCGCAAGCGATGAGACAGGCAGCCAAGAGTTGCATTCACTTGACGAGATGGTAACTCAGACTAGTGGCAGTTTAAACGCATGACCGATAATCATTTGTCGAATCTACCCAAAGTCCGAACGTCCGATGACCAATGCAACGATGGAATAACATACGCAAGCCAGAACCGGAGGTCAGTACTACGTATTCAGACTCCGGTATTTAGAGCATCCGGAAGCAGAAAGGAAACACTACTACCACATTTAAAAAAAAAAAAAAAGAAAGCACCACCCAGCCCACAAAGCAAGAAAGCTGTCGAACTACACGCCTTACCGGACAACAGCGGCAAGGTAAGGGAAAGTACACTGCTTTAATATACACTAAGCTCCATGGGAGGTAGCTGGAGCGTTAGCGGCCACTAGGCACGAAAAAGACCACTGGTTGAACGTCACAAATAATAACACATAGAATACAATAATTAATAATAAGAAGAACTAGGTTCGCCTTCCCCAAACGCTCCATTCACTGCTCTTCGTCTGGGTGACACTGCGAGCAGCAACACGCAAGCAAATGGCGAGATTTCACAATGGTGGAGGTTTCACTACTAGAATTAAGGCCCACTCAACTTAAACTTCCTGGGCCCGGTTGACAACGAAGTTGTATTCACCGCGACTGCAGCCCTTCCATCCGGCAGTGCATGCGTGCTGCCATTGGTCCCGGCGTGTTCTCGCGCTGAGCTGACCTGGCTACTCGTCCGTCCCCAACCGAACTGTCGACTCACCCCACACGGAAAACACCACAACGTCGCCCCACAGATAGAACCACCGTTACTTGATACCGATAACCGCCTCCGCTGCTGCCACTAGCGGACAGACAACGCTTGTAAACGGAGTGGCGCCAATGAAAACAAGAACAAGACGACAATCGTAACTATACCAACTAAACGATGCCAACCTAGCAACGGCACCAACAAGAGCTGCAGACGGCCCAGTACCATTTGTGCTAAGAACAGTATTCTGGGTAGCTGTGTGTACATTGCGCCGCAGATATGTGAATTACAACGTGGACAAATTGTTCATGCTCCTATGATGCGTGCTTCTATAATCAAGGGAGTCGAAGTAATTGTTGCTTCAATAGGCATCCGTATAGAAGATTTATACCGTGTACAAGGAAAGGGGAAAGACAGCTTCCACTAAGTCAGAATGCGGACGAAAGTGTGTGTAGAGTGATCGTGACAAATGGTCATTGAACGGAATTCCGACAAAAAATCTGACGACAGCTGCTAAAATCACTGTTGACTTGAATGTCATAATGACGAAGCTTATCAACACCAAGAAAACAAGGAAGGATCTCCATAAACTAAGAATTGCAGGGCGAACTGGAATTCCAAAGCCACATATCAGTAATGCACATGCCCGTAACAGGAAAACGAGGGTATCGAAGCCATAAAATTAGGACTACGGAGCAATGGAAGAGCCATTTGTTCGGATAACTCTTGTTTCACACTGTTTTTAATTTGTGGAGGAGTTTATTTGTGGGGCTTACTGTCCCAAACCTACAGTGCAGTCTGCTTGCTGCGAAGTGTGTGGCATGGAAGGGGTTTGGTGATGATTTACGCAGCCGTATCGTGGTATTTTATGGGCACCTGGGTACGCTGCTAGGTCGCGTTACTGCCAAGGAGTAAGTGACCATGTACACTCAACAGGTCCCTCCCACAGAAAAATGTTTGTTCTCTAATTGTAATTCCATGGCCGGCCGATGTGGCCGAGCGGTTCTAGGCGCTACAGTCTGGAGCCGCGCGACCGCTACGGTCGTAGGTTCGAATCCTGCCTCGGGCATGGATGTGTGTGATGTCCTTAGATTAGTTAGGTTTAATAGTTCTAAGTTCTAATAGACTGATGACCTCAGAAGTTAAGTCCCATAGTGCTCAGAGCCATTTGAACAATTTTTGTAATTCCATGTTCCAAGACGACAGATTCACTGTTCACACAGCTCGCGTCGTCCAGGTCAGGTTTCGTCAGCACGAGGGTGAACTGTCACTTCCCCTCAGATCACGATAGTCACCAGATCTGAATATTATTATTTGTCGTCTAATTATCCACCTCCATCGTTGTTACCCGAAGCTGCTACGATTATGCTAGAGAATGGTGAAATATTCCACTGAAAACGGTAGAGGACCTGTGTTTATCCAATCCGAGACGGCTGGAAGCTTTCTTTTTTTCCCCTATACCACATTGGGGACGGTGATATGTTGTGATTTTGGTGTTTGCATATTTTTATCTACCCCTTGTAGGATTTCAGGCGAATCCACCGTGAAAGGATCTACAGTTTTGCACGTCAAAGCTATCGATGGTTTACAAGATGATCTCTATGATATCTATGATGACCGTAACAGTGAACATAATTCTGATACAACACACTGTACTTTTGTTTGGAAGTAAAAATTAAAAATTTGCTTTCTTCCTTGTATTCGTTATTTTTCTTTTGTAATTTAAGTAATTAATAACAGATATACGTACAAATAAGAACTAACAAATATTTTGGTGAATATTAAGATCTAAAAAATAGACAGATTGTAACAGGCAGTTTTCTTTAAGAATAGAAAAATAGTCATGAAGCCTGTTGAAAGCTGGGTGTTCGTCTCATATTCCGCATTTTTTTGCTGAAATCTATAAGACATTAATCATTTGGCTTCCAGACTCCATTGGCAAATAGCAACAACAGAAGAATTGATTTTTACTATTCGGTAGTTCGGCCCAACGACAGAAAGATAATTCTTCAAGTGCCTAGTACCTTACGCGGAAGCTTTGTAACTTGTCGGCGGCCAGTACTTGTTTTAAGAATAATGTACAAAAGCACTTCATTTAAATGTCCGTGTATTTGTTTCTCTTCTTGATTAATGGGCGAAGAACGGCATTGCAGGTAGCTAGCAGTTGTTAAGCTTAAACGGAGTCTTAACGTTTACCGCTATTTAGTCGTAACTAATCTCATTTGGGTCACTGGTGCTTTCTTTCCTGACAATAATTAGTCGAGCGAAGCGCCAGACACAGCCATAAAATTTTAATTTGCAACTACTTAGCTGTACACTGTGAGCCAGCCGCCATGTACCGAAGCTCACAATCCCATTACATGGTAATCCCGTTCTTCCAACTCGCATTATATATGGATGACGTTAAATAGAATGCTCGGTGCTTGCAAGTAATACTGCACTTTACGAGTATCTTTCAGAAGCAATTATTAATTCTGGAAGTTATAATTCGTGTTAGACACCACAAAATCTAACAGTCAACATTCACATACGTGCCCCATAGGTCGGCGTACAGCGAATGATGCAGGTCATCTCATATCCGTATTGGACAGTTTATGTCTCACGTCCTTTGTGAGTCAAGCGAAGGAAAAATATCTACGTACGTTATCTATGCATTATGCATTATCATAATCACTATACGATGTTGGAGCGACTAACTGTCAATCCTTCTGGAACACTGGTTCTCTAAATTTATCGGATAGCACTCCGTGAGAAGCAAATCTTCTTTCTTCAGATTATTCTTGTATACGCGTATGTCCACTGACCATCTCCGGTACGCTTTCGTATCAGCTATACTGACATGTTTCGATCGTGGCAGCGTGTCTCTGGAATCATTCGATATCTGTTTTCTCGCCTACATGACAGGAATTCCGGATTCTGGAACTGTTCGCAGTCACGGCTTGTATTCAGCACATCAAGCGTAGATTTTGTCAAAGACGTTTTACTTTCCCATACAACTGTCGTAAGACCTAATTTCCTTGTAAAGAACAACACCGTTAACAAACAGTCAGCCGAGGGTGATCATCCTGTCTGATTAATCGCTTATGTACTGGGTGTTTGTTTTAACTCGAGACAAGCATTTTTCATCAGTAAATGTCCCGATATGCGAAACGGAGTAGTACAGAATGCAAACTTGAGGGGGAAGAGAAACAAGGCATTAGTTCTGCCAACAACAAGCAACGTGAACCATCGAACCATGTTTATTTCCACAAAGAATTCTAACGTATATTGCTGATATTTGCACTTTTTATGCAGTTTTTTTAGTTCATTACGGATGTGAGGATAAATGGAGGTGAGAAATCAACAAAAATTAAATTATTCTATAACGAGACACTAAAGACCATCGGTCCTTTATGCGAAAGTAGAAAGCATTCCTGAGGTAGTGTATCTGTAGTTTGGGTTCGTTCTGCGGATTGTTGGCAGGCCAACTCGACTAAAATATAGCCTTACTACTAAAGAGCAACGGGAAACTGGTCTTCGTGCACGTATTTGGTTCCAATATGACTGATTACCGGTTCACTTTCTACATTTATCACCAATATGCTTGTCAGGCATTACCTGATAATAGGTTACAACAGAATATGAAAATAGGGTCCTGCTTCATGAGCTTTTCTGATTCCGCCTGATTTCTTTTTCTGGGGATCTGTGGAAAGTTTTGCGTACGAGAAAGCTCTTGAGACAGCAGAGGATCGTCAGAGAAGAATTCTCGCTGCCTGCATTTTTTAAAAATGAAACTGTAGTTTTCTGGCCGAGCACCACAGAATTATTTGTAACGATATCTTGGCTGCGTAGAAGCTGGAGATTGCCGGTATGGGCAACTGTTGTAAGTGTAGTATCTTGTGCAAGGTTTAAAAATAAACGTAATTATTATATACTTGCCCCTATTTGGATTTCACCTCCTTGACGTAATGAAGTACCTTTTGCGAAAATACTCTGCATAACAGTTGTAGTGAAGTACATTTTAATTTCAAAGTAATGAAACCACAGTCAGCTGTATAAGAGTGTACATCAATTGAATTAAATTAACGGCAGTTATATGAAAGGCGTCAGTGCGGATATAATCAGTGAGATGCAGTGTCATTACAGTAATATCATACGACCAAAAAACACTGTCAAATGGTTAACTTGATGTGTAACGAATATGTTGTTTGAAAATGATAATTAGATCCCCATTAGGACTCGAATCTGTATGTCCTGATTCTCGTGAATAGTTTATTATTTAATATTGTTACTGACCGTCACTACTGAAGTAATTAAAATGCCATTGTGATCAATCCATTACAAAGCCAGTCGATACGAGGTTACTGATATCAAAATAGTAAGTCTGGTCAGCTCAAACATGCACTATGATATAAGGCTACAACGGAAGTTGGAAATTGGAAATTTGTGGTAAGGTCTTATGGGACCAAACTGCTGAGGTTATCGGTCCCAAACCTTACACACTACTTAATCTAACTTAAACTAACTTACGCTAAGGACAACACACACCCATGCCCGAGGGAGGACTCGAACCTCCGACGGGGGAAAGCCGCTCCGACGGGGGAAAGCCGCCCGGACCGTGACAAGGCGCCCCAGGCCGCGCGGCTACACCCCGTGGCTTCAACAGAACCTTTGTAGCAGATCTGCCAATAGAATATACTTGTAATAGATTATTATCGCTTTGTCGCTTTGTGAATCATCTTAAACAATTTTCCGGAAGATCCGATTGTGACCACACTCGTTGGATGCATGGCCTGGCCACATGTAGCGCCATAAGCGTTACCGCATAGTCAACAACAGCATAAAAATTTTGTTTCTTTATAGGTCCACAGTCTATAAATATTTCACAAATGAAAACACAGTTCGCTGTAGGCTGTACGGTGATATTCTTTATTCAGTTAGTGCGACTGTCAACGTCGAAATGAGCTAATAGTACAAGTTAAATAAACGACATTAACAAACAGCCTGCAACGGACCATATATTCATTTGTAAAACGACGACATGTCTACCGATACAGATCCCGTTGCAGCCGCTGCCAGTTATTACTTTCTTTGGCGCTTCAATCGGAATATAATTTCAGTAATGGCCTCTACTATGAGAGGTGACGTGCGGGATGCTCGATGGCAATTTAGGATGAGGTTGGAGGGAGCCATTTACATATCCGATACGGTCCAAAGAGGTAGAGGCTACGTTGCATCCGGGCTGATGCTTCCTGATATGCTCCGTTTCAGTCTATGGAAGAAGACGTCGAGCGACAGATTTTTTGAGCAGGTTGTTGCAGTTCCATGGATGGTAGCCACTGTGTTTGCTAACCATCTGCCTGATGATTAGATTAGATTAGATTACAGTAAGTTTTTGTTCCTCAGTCCCAAAAAATGAGAGGATTCTCGTAATTGTGGAACATGTCAGAAAGTATAACATAAAAACATAAAACATTTGAATATAATACTTACTACCCTGACCATTTGTCAGGAGATTCTCGAAATTGGTGAATACAATGCGGTAAACTAGAACAGCTAACATTTACAGAATTAACACATTGTCAGAATGAAACACTGTTATGAACTATTAATAAATTTATCATATACAAAATACCTAAACTTGACTGTTGTGATCAAGTGCTGTGAAAACTGAAATCTAACAGATATTTTTACTCTGCCTGGCTGAACAGTCTCTGTTAAGATATTCATCTATGGAGTCGAAGGAGTTGTCTATCTTAAAGTGTTTCAAATTCTGTTTTATCTATGCTTTATCTGAAACCAAGATTTTTATGGTTGCTGGCAATTTATTGAAAATGTGCGTTCCAGAATATTGGACCCCTTTTTGGACCAAGGTAAGCGATTTTAGGTCTTTATGTACATTGTTGTTATTCCTAGTATTGATACTGTGTATTGAGCTATTGGTAGGAAATAGAGATGTATTACTTGCAACAAATTTCATTAAGGAATAAATATACTGAGAAACAAATGCTTAGAATATAAAGTTCCTTGAACTGGTTTCTACATGATGCTCTTGAATTTACACCACAAAGGATTTTTATCACACTCTTTTGCACTCTAAAAACGTTTGGTCGGTGTGATGTGTTGCCCAGAATATGATCCCATAATGAAAGGAAGAAAAATATGCAAGTTTTTTTTACATTTATATCTCCTACATCTGACATAATTCTCACAACATATACATACATGTTTAGGCGCTTAAACAATTCTGTGGTAGGCCCTTCCCCAATGAATTTATTATCGAGTTGTAATACCAGAAATTTAACACTGTCAGCCTCTTCTGTCTATATGTCTTCATATGTTATACACATGCTGGAAGGAAATATCTTACAGGTTCTGAACTGCATATAGTTCGTCTTCTCAAAGTTCAATGACAGTGAATTAACTTTAAACCACTTATTAATATCAGTGAAAATATGATTATCAGATGTTTCTAAATCTGTACTTGAAAAATTACTTATTGAAATGTTTGAATCATCTGCAAACAAAACAAACTTATCATCTGGCAATCTAACAGATGAGAGGTCAATACTGTACACAAGAAAAAGCAATGGACCCAAAATGGAACCTTAAGGAACACCACACGTAATTAATTCCCAGTCACATGACGACTGACTGCTTACTGCACAGGTATTTCCCAACGACACCCTTTGTTTCCTGTTTGATAGATAAGACTCAAACCACTTCGCAGCATTGCCAGTGACACCATAATATTCTAATTTATTTAAGAGAATGCTGTGCTTCACACAGTCAAAGGCTTTTGGCGGGTCACAAAAAGTGCCAAAAGCCTCTAATTTACTATCTAATGAATTAAGTACATTCTCACTCTAAGTTTAAATAGCTTTCTATATATCAGAACTTTTAAGAAATCCAAACTGTGACTTAGACAATATATTATTTGCAGTCAGATGCTTAAGGAGACGCTTGAACGCAACCTTTCAAATATTTTTGAGAAAGCCGGCCAAAGTGACATTGGTCGATATTTTATGGTATCTCTTTATCCCCCTTCTTGTATAGAGGCTTAACTTCAGCATAATTTAGCCAGTCTGGAAATGTTCCGCTGAGAAGAGATTGATTACTAAACAACTTAAGATAGAACTAAACTCTTTGATTAACTTCATTGATATGTTATCATACGCACTGGACTACTTAGATTTTAAGGATTTTGTGACGGATGCTACTTCTTTGGGAGACGTGACTGTCACTTCCATTTTACTAAAGTTATTTTTAAAGACTGGTCTCGGATACTCCATTGTACTGTTCACCGAACCTGATGACCCCAAGCTGTCAGTAACAGAGATGACGTACTTATTTAACAGGTTTGGAACACTATGTGTGCTTCTTATCAAAGTCTCATTTATTTTTAGAGCTATCTGTTCCTCTTCCTTTTTGGCCCCACCTTTCTCTGTCTTCACTATATTCCATACAGTTCTTACTTATCTGATGGGTTTAATTATCTTTTTCTGATTATAAAACTGCGTTGATTTCTGGATTATTTGCTTCAATATTTTCCTGTATTCTTTGTAATACATTACAGTTCTAACATCAGAGCTGTTCCTAGATAGTAGATAGTCTCCTTTTTGTCCCACATGATATCTTTATTCCTTGTGTAATCCACGGTTTATTCTTTGACTTCTGCGTGATTTGAGTTATCTTCAGGGGAAAACAGTTTTCAAAATTGGAGGTAAAGTTGTTAATGAACGCTTTGTATTTTCCACTTGAGTCAGAAATATTGTAAACATCTCTACAGTTCATGTCTTTGAGCAATTTTCTGAATTTTTCACTTTTTGATTTATTACTCTCCTGTACTCATATTTAATAGATTTTTTGTCCTGAAAAGTTTCAACATTTAACACAAGATGCTGCATGTCATGATCAGATAGCCCATTTAATATTGGTTTTGTGATATGGCTGTCTGGGAGAATCAACGTAATACTGGGCTAGCTGCTGCAGCGACTCTAAAGGACTATGACCATCTGCGAGGATAACACGGATCAGACATTGCACGGAGTGAGCATATCCTTTGTTTTCCGAGTTTGGGCTGCTGCATGTGTGTAGAGTCGGGAGCCATCGAAGGCTACCTGTTACAGACGACCATCCTGTTGTCCGCTGACACATCAAATACTTTGTGAAGGATGGAGGACTCTGCTGGTCGCGGAGCGTAGTGCTGTAAGAAGCTCCACTTTTAGTGCGGCCTTGGAGTCAAAAGAAGAAGCTGGATCTATTGACTAACGACAATAATGCAGTTAGGCAACGCTTTTCCCGAAGATTGGAAAGCTTCTAAGAAAGGACGTGACACACAGTCATGTAGGTGTGGTTTGCAATGTCTTCTCCATTTGGGTCTTGAATGTACATACCATTTGTTCCTAGGCGGAATTGGACTGGAAGTAGAACAGGTGAGTATATAAGTGCAGGATGCACTGCCGTGAACAGATCTCATCAAATAGGTTTACGTGAAAAGGGTGGTAGGAGGGGGGAAGAGAGAGCGTGAAGTAAGTATTGTCCATGTTTACAACTCTCGAACTATCCATAATGACAAAAATACGCTACCTGCAAGCCACTGACTTGTAGAAATTTATTACCTGAAGTAAGGGAAGAGCAGCAGACTGGTAGGAGTGACTTTAAGTCAAGTTGGTAGAAAGGTCACGTTGCAAGAAAAGAGTCTTGCTACTATGGAGCAAACATGGGAGAGGTGTAGATCAACTGCTGCATTAAAAGCTAGGCGTAAATACAAGATCACAAGCATCATGAAACCAGCACCAAGCTTAGCCAGTGACAGAGAACATACGCACCTCGTGTACAGATTTTGACGGAAAGGATAAGGTAATTATTGTAGGAGGAACAGGAAACGGCCTGGATAACAACTAGGTTACAGCATTAAACGTGACCTGCAGAAAATAGGAGCAGCAGCACACACTCGTGTGGGGTTTGTCTAAGATTTGTAGCTATGTGACCAGCCCTGTGTTAACGCGGCTGTGAGCCGTATGAGCAAAACGCTGGGCGACTCGCTTCTGACTGAAATAAAGCTCACATCGGTGCCATGCCTGTTGTTGCGATTGGAAAATAGGGATACACTAATCATGGCCTGCGCCTAAATAGGATCAGGAAGAAAAGATTAGTTGAGCGTCTTGCGTACAGTGTAAAGGTGGCCGTATGTGCACAAGATAAAATCCCCGAGATAACTTGAATCAAAGGAGCACAGTTTTAATGTTAGAGCCAGGCTACAGATAAAGAGTATTGAAAGAAATTGGAGCAGTACAGGACCATAATACGTTTAACAGTTTCGAGAAAAATAAAATTGATTTGTTTCATCAGACTTTAAGAGTGTTAAAAAAATGATGTATGAGACTGTCGTAAGCCTGTGAGCTGTCTTTAAGAGTGTTAAAAAAATGATGTATGAGACTGTCGTAAGCCTGTGAGCTGTGGGAATCTGAAGGGATAGATGTTCTGTGCTTCTCTGAACACCTTGTAACGACAGGCAGGGAGGATAGACTTGCAACATTTTCGTGTAGAGTTCACATGGAAAAAGGAGGAGTTGCAACATATGTAAAATTTGGACACAGAGAGAAAAATACTGAAACAAATAAGTTTTGTGTTGATCAGGACCTAGAAACATGGGTTTGTGTATTATTGCTGCAGAATACTTCTCTGACTGTTGGAACACTCTACAGATCCACTCTAGGTAACTTTCATCTATTTATAAGAAATCTAGATGCGTTATTGAGCTACATACAAAGCAGGATCTTTGTCGAGATATTAATGTAGATTTCTTAAGATACACGAACATGAGAAATGAACTACAATTATTATTTGGGTGAATCTGTCTACCTCCAATAGTCACTTTTCCATCTCGTGTGCAGCAAAATAGTAGCAATTACTACCGCTGGCGAACGGAACGGATTGGGGAATTAAGTGCACCTTGGCTGGTCTACACTCCTGGGTGTGAAAAAGGAAGCTGTGAGCAAATTCGTTCGGTGAGCAAAACTGAAAGTGTAACTCTTGGTACTGTGCACTACTCACCTGTTGTTCGATCAGTGTAGGGCGCGAGGTGGCTTCTCCTTACCAATAGTGAGTGACGTTACGTTACTGGAAGTTAGTTACATTAATTTTGAGAATAGTGTATGTGTAAACAGCGATTGATGGTATCTGCTGTTTTAAAATGGGATGGTAAATTTTCAGATGATTTGGAGTAAATATAATATTTTATTTGCTGCGAGCCGTTTGTTGGGCTGTGTGAAGTGGAATAAACCATTCAAAGACAGGACGGAATGCACTAAGTAGATTTGAAATTTGTTTTGGTTCGCTATTAACAACTTCTGACGGCCAACTGTTTTGGCGACTGCCTGTAGATACTTACTTCACACTTGTTAACTGCATAGCCTGTTCGTTTGGAGCGCTATTTCGTGGGTACTCTAATCACGTACTTGCTATAGAATTTACCGTTCTAAGTAACCGCTTCAGGCAGCTTGCCCTAGAGTACGAGCTGGCGCCTCTATCTCAAAGCTCACTCAAAGTGTTGTGTATTCTCACTCTTCGCTATGCGAACTGTAAAAATGTATTGAACTTCCTACGTCCTTGCGTTACGCCATTGCCAAACGGGTTCTCATCCGAGATCCCAGTTTCTTGCAAAGCGTGCTTCCGGGTCTCCTGTGTGTTCCGTTATTATATTATTGGATCGGTGCCTGTGAGGAGTCGGAACCCGAATGGAATAAGCTGTAACCCGAGGAGTATCGAAATTGTTACATATAATTCATTGAACCTGCCACCAGTTGTGATGTCATTATAAGTGAATC
Source organism: Schistocerca gregaria (assembly GCF_023897955.1). Lineage (NCBI taxonomy): Eukaryota > Metazoa > Arthropoda > Insecta > Orthoptera > Acrididae > Schistocerca > Schistocerca gregaria. The sequence continues at coordinate 503,821,973 of NC_064922.1, read as the reverse complement.
TATTTTTCCATAATGGGTTGATAACCCCTAACTTATTATGCCAGAATTGTGTAACAGATCCATAATTTAATTTTTGAGAGTAGCTTTAATCAGAGAAGGGACTGCCTGAGAGTATATTATCTCTCTAATCTATCCTTTTATTTATCGTCATCTATCCTTATATCCGAACCGTTAAGCTCATGTAAGTTATTATTCTGCGTTTGCTTTATAATTAATTGTTTTTGTTATTAATTAAATACAATTACAATAGCTGGTATGTATTTGTAGAGCTATTGAATTGTTTAATCTGTGTAGCTGTCTGACACATTAGAACTGATGTGTGTGACTATGTGGTTTACTAATTTCAAATTTTTCTTTACTTGGCCCTGATCATATCTTACTGAATTTCTTTGTAAAACAAAGAATTTCGTATAGCTAACCAGAGTGTCAGTTTTACTTTATCTTTCAGTGCTTCCTCTGACTAACTGACCAGTTTTAATTTTTCCTTGAATGGCTGTCATTGCTACTTTGGTAAATTTTTAAATTAACTTCTAAGGGGAAAAAATCGCGTGTTGTAAGTCTATGAATGCCCTTCAATGGTTGCTATGACTGACTTATGTAAATGTTGCGTTTAATCATCCGCTGTTCGTTTCATACTGATGTTAAAATAAGGTACTCCGAACAAAGTTTGAGAAAAATTCTCTTTGCATCTCGGCGTTCAGTCCTGTCTCTCAGCAGCCGATTACACTGGCGTCAAAACGGCGCAAGGATTCACACATTAATACTGTAGGTCGGACCGAGGTGCGAACCCAGGACATTTGCATTTCGGAAGAAAGTGCTCTATCGGGTGAGCTACTCGCTCACGGCTCGTGCTTCGTCCTGACAGCTTTAGCTTTGTGTGTGTGTGTGTGTGTGTGTATTGTCTATTGAACCGGGGATATGGTCCCGCTGTAGCCCGCAGTGGTCCACAACCCGACAACAGGCAACAACAGTCCACTCACCCCACAGCCGCCCCACAACGAACCCAAGGGTTATTGTTGTGCAGTTTGGCTGCTGGACGCCCCCCCCCCCCTTCTCCACCCCCCCACCCTGGCAACATCTCACACCAGACGAGTGTAACCCCATTGTTTGCGTGGTAGATAATTATGGTGTATGCGTGGAGATAGTGTTTGCGCAGCAATCGCCGACATAGTGAACTGAGTCGGAATAAGGAGAACGAGCCCACTTTCACCGAGGCCGATGGAAAACTGCCTCAAAGCCATCCGCATGCTGGTCGGCACACCGGACCTCGACACAAATCCGCGGGGCGGATCAGTGACGGGGACCGGCACGCCTTCCCGCTAGGGAAGAAGCGCTTAAGACCGAGCGGCTAGCTGGGCTGGCTGCCTTAACTTTACTTCCTACAGTTCTTCATCTCCTACTGTCCAGAGTTCACGAAGTTCTCCTGCGTAACTTGCAGGACTAGCACCCTTGGAAGAGAGCATATTGCAGAGACACTGTTTGCTTCCAGAATGAATCTTTCACACTCACATGAATCTTTCACACCGACATGAAATATCCTGGCAGATTAAAATTGTCTGCCGGATCGGGACTCGGTCCCAGGACCTCTGCGTTTCGCACACATGTGCTCTACGTTGGAGTTAGCCGCGCACGACTGACCAATCGTCCTCACAGCCGTACTTTCACCCGTTCCTTATCTCCTACCGTCCAAATTCCACAGAATTTCTCCTGCGCAGCTTGCAGGACTAACACTATTGGAAGAAAGGATATCGCGGAGACATGGCTCAGCCACAGCCTGGGGATTTCATATCAGTGCACACTGCGCTGCAGGGTGGAAGATTCAATCTGGAAACAATCCTTCATCACCGAGCTTGGCACAAGGAGGCTGGCCAGCCAAAGAGACACCGCTACAATGAGGTCTACATTTTATGGCTGTTCTGCTCGAGGCTGCAGTGCTGGGCATTTCTTTCTCTGGCCGCCATCGGGTGCTGATCGGTGCACATTAGCTGTTATCGGGGGAAATGAGTCACAGTTGTGGTAGCGTGATCCACATTCTAAGCAGCTGGTTGCTTGCTTACTTTGCCTTAATTTTGCTATCTTATTTTGTATCGTTACCTACGATTGCGTGAGCTGCTCGCATAAGCAAAAGTAGTTACGCTTTCTCCATATAGTCAACCACACTAATTGCTACCGCGCCACAGTATTGCCCGCCATTGTGTAGTTTCATATGAGTTTTGGAGAACTATGTTGTCTGATAATTTTATTGTGATTTACGTCAATCATTAGAGGTAGTAAATATCGGGTTATCTTGTTCTTGTCCTAGATTTCAAGATCGTTTGCATTTTCCTACAACGTTTCCATTGTTAGATGATCTAGTGACATAGAATATAACAGGTTTGTACGCATAAGTCTGTTTTTCTTACTGTAACAGTATTATCGCTGTGTACAGTGACCAAACTCAAAGATCAAACGCTTATAATCATGGAAGGTAACGAGCATTTCACTCGCCCCCCGTTTTTTGATTATAAAACTGTTGATTGACTAGACAGATCTGTCTCGATTTCGTCCAGGATTATAAGTTTGCTGTGTACTGTTTCATGATATTTGGCTAAGATCCTTACATTAATAAGCAATAACATTGTGAGTAGTTCCTTGGGATGAGAAAGCAACATCTAATGTGAGCAACTGCTATCTTCAAACCAGACTGTGCTCTAAGATGTCTTATATTAAGTCACTCTCAGTGGCTCGCCTCTTTCACCTTTTATGCGTTATGACCAACAAAAGACAGATTGTAGACGCAGCCCCCAATCAAAAGAACAGTAATGTTTAAGTCCCACCAGCATAAAAGAGCCACTCCCCCACCTGAAGCAGATGTGCTCAAATCTCAATCTTCCAGTTCTCATAAAGCTGTTGGGCTCCTCCCCCACAATAATCTACGCTTTGTAAAAAAAATATCCGGACACCCCGAAAACCATACGTTTTTCATATTATGAGCACTCTGTTGCCAACTACTGCGAGGTACTCTACTCCATATCAGCGACGTCAGTAGCCATTAGAAATCGTGAGAGAGCAGAATGGGGAACTCCGTGGAGCCGACGGACTTCAACGTGATCAGATGATTGGGTGTCACTTGTGTCATACGTCTGTACTCGAGATTTACGCACTCCTAAACATCCTTAGGTCCACTGTTTCCGATGTGATAATAAAGTGGAAACGTGTAAGGACATGTATATCACAAAAGCGTACAGGCCGACCTTGTCGGTTGACTGACAGAGACCGCCGACACTTGAAGAGATTCGTAATGTGTAATAGGCAGACATCTACCCAGACCATCACACAGGAATTCCAAAATTCCAAACTGCATCAGGATCCACTGCAAGTGCTATGACAGTTCGGCGGGAGGTGAGGAAATTGGGCGGCAGATGTGGCCGAGCCGTTCTAGGCGCTTCAGTCTGGAACAGCGCTGCTGCTACGGTCGCAGGTTTCAATCCTGCCTCGGACATGGATGTGTGTGATGTCTTTAGGTTAGTTAGGTTTAAGTAGTTCTAAGTTCTAGGGTACTGATGACCTTAGATGTTAAGTCTCATAGTGCTCAGAGCCATTTGAACCATTTTTGAGAAAACTTGGATTTCATGGTCGAGAGGTTGCTCATAAGCCGGTAAATGCCGAACGACTCCTCGCTTGGTGTAAGGAGGATAAACATCGGACGATTGAACAGTGGAAAAAAAACGTTTTTTGGAGTGGCGAATTACGGTATACAATGTGTCGATCCCATGACAGGGTGCGGGCATGGCGAATTCCCGGTGAACGCCATCTGCCAGCGTGTGTAGTGCCAACATTAAAATTCGGAGGCGGCGGTGTTATGATGTGGTCGTGTTTTTCATGGCACTATGACATCACAGGCCTACATTGATATGTGGGCACATCACTACCCCATAACTTCTGTCACCTGATTGTATATCTAAAATGGTGCTTACTTGAAGTGCAAAGAAAATTATATGAGTTCAAAATGATAGCAACAAATTCAATTCCACAACTGAATGCACATTGGTGTGCGCGTCCGCACAATAAATGATTGTTTAATGACACGTTCTATTAATAAGTGGTACGTAGTGCAAAGTAAATGTAAGACTACTACGGAAACGCGATTGGCTTTCCAAATCTGTGCAACTCGGATAAGCAAATTAGAAACGAATTGAAGATTCAAATAAGCAAAATTATTGAAGAAGCAACACAATAGACCTTGTACATTGTGAGGTGAGTGCTAACGCTGAAAAGCGTACTTACTCAAAGTAGTCTGCAACACTGCGCCAGCGTTGGTCCGGACGCTTCACTCTCTCTCGATATGACCTCAAGGTCGCATGTCTCCACACCATGTCCTGTTTTCTGTACGTTCCTCTCTCCTACCAATCACCAATGTGTTGAAGGAGATGATTCACAACTTTCGCCATAGTCATGACCGAGAATTTGTCTTATTACATGAAAAGGCAGGGGAATCTGCCTAAAACTCACCAACGCTTACTGTATGGGCATTAACCGACCAGATGTTTGTACACTATATTTGATATGTTGCCACTCATTGGTTCAAACATTCACGGCACAACCACTATGCTGGTGGCGACGCATATGTATGGGCGGCAACATCTAGAATGAAACATCAAAAATTTTCCCATACTGGTGACAGCAAAATGACAATTTTAAATGTTTGCATTAGCCTACAGGACGCGAAGATTCGTCACTCCAACAATACTCGGGGGACCTGTGATTGCCATGATTGCCATAGGGTGGTGCCATCTCGCAGACAACGGAGCCTGGCCAGTTTGCGGCCGATCAGTTCTGACAACCTGAAGCTCGATGGGAGTTCTAAGCTGACCCGTGTTCAAAGCACTGACGTTACTCAGGTTTCTCGCAGCACATCCGGTCTGCCCCAGGGAACAGAAATGAAGAATCTTACTCCAGAGGCCACTAGGAATGTATTTCCCTTCAGCAAAGTTAAGAAAATGCAGCGGCAGATTTTACTCATTATCTCGAAGTGAAACGTGACTGTCAGAAGCTGCACACATACGTTCCCGATATGAAGAACGCTCTGCCGCCCTCTTGCACCTCAAAAACTCGGTAAGTCACCCGCTTATTCCAATAGAAAATGATTCTGGTCTGTATGCAACTGTGAGAGAAACGTTGCGATCCACAGCTCTGTAATTTGACATCCCCATGGGATCTAATCAATCAGTGGCGTCAGCTGGGTATATAATACGCGAAGAAACTTTCCAACACGCTTCCTCATTGAAATGTGGTCATTTTCACGGCAAGACATGGTGTTACACAATATCAGTGCAGTATCTCCTGACGGTCACAAATATTTTTCCTCAATGTATTTATTTTACTCATTTCAGTACCTTTCAGGTAAGAGGAGGTAATAGAAAACAAGAGATCAAAATTGGTGCAGTGCGGATTGGCACAGAGTATCATGGTTCTAGTATGAGCCAAACACAGAAACGCAGAAGAAATGGAGACGACAATGTATCCCGGGCAGAGCCCAAGGAAAAGGCACTCTGAGAAGGACATCATAGGAGGCTAGAGGTCTTCGGAATACAGAACTTGGTTACGTATAAAGGACAAGTATGAGGCACACTAGAGGTCATAGGGATGTGGAGTGCAGGAAACCACGAACTGCATTAAAGTGGAGGATAATGCTCATAGCAGAGAGTTTTGGAGTAAGGGACACTAGAAACAGAAATGTCCCAAAAAGAAGGTGTGCGTGTGTGAGTGTGTGTGTGTGTGTGTCTGTGTGTGTATGTGAAAGAGAGAGAGAGAGAGAAAGGAGCAGTAAGGGTTTCAACCGCATTTTTTCCTATTCTGGGAATAAACGCAATATTTACAATAATACTACGAAGGAAATACATTTTTCGGGAAGAAGTAACGTAGATGGATGACGATGACGGCCTTGTTGTTATCTCGAGTTGTTGTCGTCTGTAGCCAGCAGCGCAGCGTGATAAACGCCACGGATTTCCAGGAAAGGGCCTCACGGCACCTCGAGAGTCGCTCTAGAACGGGCACGGTGACGAGGGCGGCATACGCGAGGGAGGGGCGGGCAGGCTGAGAAGCGACGCCCGCCCGGCGGGGCATTCGCCCCGGCGTCGAGTGTCGGGGCCGCTAATTGCCTGGGGAACACGAGCAATAGCGGCCCCGGCGCGTTACTTAGGCTACCAGACGGCGGCGCCTCGCCTTGTAACCCTACACCGCGCCGCGCGACCACTCGTACTTTGCCCGCGACGCTAACGCCGCTGCCTGGGAGGTCACACAGCCGGCCGTACATTGGGGCGGCCAGCGCCCGGCCGCCTCACTGGCAGGCTGCGGGAACCTCCTGCTGTCTGACATTACGAGGGCAGCAGCGGCCTCAGGTGAACTGTGTGGCAGCGCGATTCAGAGAGTGGAGCTCTGTAACGTACAGTAAGCACGTAGGTTGAATGCTGCTTACTGTTACCCCGGAATGTTCTTATCGCAAAATCGTGATACGGGTCGTAAAATAAAAGCTAGTTTTGGTAGGGTTCCTGCACTTTAACTTAGGATCCACTTAGGAACTAATAAATACACGAAACCCTCCGTTGCCAAATTTACCTTTATTGTAATTTTATTAACGTGGAAGCCATAAAAACACCAAACATGGAGGCAAAATGTACGCATTTAAAGGCTACTTAAAAAAGGAATAAAATCACTTAAATAAGTTTCCACAAGAGGAGAATACAACGTCCCAATTCGGACCTCGCTAACACATTTTACTAACATTACATATAACAAGATAAATAATCATACATGTGACGAGAACAAATGAATAACACTATCAATCTTTACAGATGAGAATACGACTGTATCCACGAAGGTTCGCGCCCTGGCAAGGGAGATACGTAATTTCAACATGAAAGGTGATTACAGTAAGCTCTAATTCCACTCGACAAACGTAGTAACTATATTAGCGAGACAAATGTACTGAAGGAGGATAGCCGCATGTGGCGTAGTAGAAAGGGCTACTATCAACTACGTCAGGACGCTACCCCCCTGAACACGTCATTTTCAGCTACCTGCAACATACACAGAGTCGTTTGTAGCTTCTTAAAACAGTTAACATGAAAAGGCACAACGCTTAACACACTAATAAAATATAAACGACTACTTCACAGAACTAGCTCCTCTTTAGACAAAGCAAACAGCAGAAAATTAATAAAACGTAAAATACTTCTAACCTATAACAAACTAAGATACCACGTGATAGACAATCGTCTTGAGGTCATAGAAAACTCAGTCTGACTTGCCTGCTTATAGGTCTTACAACTCGAGAGTGTAAGCTTAAGCAAACCTGCGAATACAAAACTCGAAATATGACTGGAATAATGATTCAAGCCACCGACAATGCTAGGCTGCCACACAGAGGAGACAATAGTAATTTACAGCGGCATACAACCGACCATACATCTCCAATTTAGTATAATCAGAATAAACAATTTTGTGTATAATAATTACTTACAATACCATGACAACCTCAGAATGACACTTATTACAGAAGGTAGGTGCTGGTATCTAAAGGCACCTTTAGTAATAAGAGAGTTGGAGTGTATTCTCTTATTTGAAGGGTTTCAACTTTACGTCCCTTTCCACATAGCTCTCTGTTTACACACTTCTACAACTTCTGTAACTTCTGCAACTAAAGAAGGGCATATAGATGCACATATAACTGACACGGATTTAAGCAGAGTAAAACAGTACCTTAGTACGGCGCAAATGGCTTCATTTGCTTTACACGCGGGATATCTTCACCATTCAGTGATTCCGAAACATATTCAACAACGCTTGAGAGCAAGACGTCGCCGTGCTATCAGCTATTTACTTCACATAATTTCCTGCACAGGCACAAGGCAGACGAAGCGTTTTCACATGCAACAGCGGCGAGCATCACGCATTTCCTCCGTCACGCTATATACACATCTCAGTTTCAATGGCCAGTAACATGCACCTATACATGCCCTCGCAGCAGAAAAGCCCCAAAACACAACAGTGAAGCACCGCGATACCAAACCCGAGGTCCCACCAGGTCAGTGTCGGGGTCTCTCGCTGACCCTGCCCATAGCGTACAGGCGGCCTACCACAGGCCTCACGATAAACAACAAGCCACCTGCGGCCCTGCGAATCTCCATTCCGCTGTCTCTTTTTCTCTCCCATTAACCACCCGACCACCAGCCTGAATCGCAGAACGCAAAGATGGTGACACTATAATCGATGGCAGCGATGCCATTCTGAGTGCGAGAACACTGGGGCCAGCCGCGCAACGGCTCAGGCTGTTATTAGACCAGCAGAAAAATGCACCTGTTTCAAAGACTCTGACTGGAAAATGTGATACTGGTTGCTTCATTCTACGTTCCTCAACATCTTTAAAAAATTTCCCAAAGATTTGGCATTGCAAGTATATTTACAATTTTCTTAATACGCAATTACTTCTCACCCTCACAGGCTCTCCTATCAGTAACTCCCTCGCACCCACCCTCTCCCACTTCCTCCTTCTCACTTTCTGATGATTCCTAACGCATTGTCATTATCTCTTTGTGCCTCTATGTCAGCCACATAATCTTCCGTTCTGTCCTATTAATACTGTCTCCTCCCCCTTCCCCTCTCTTGCAACTACTATCTCCTTCATTTCTTCCCGCTGGTACTCTCTCTACTCATTGTCACTATCTCTCTCTTTCTCGTTATCATTGTCATAGAGTCTGTCTCTTATTATCACTGTCTCTGACCCACTTATGTTTTCTCGGTCTATTTCTCTTCCACTGACATTTGATCCTTCACACTTTTCGCAGCAGTGTTCTGTCGCTGTCAGTTATATTCCACTGCCGCTGTGTCCCTCCCTTTCTCTCACACTATCAGTGTCTCGTTCGCTCTTTTTATACGACAACCAGTGTACCATCTTCCACTATTTATTATTTTTCCGCCTCTTTCCCACTGCCACTGTCATCTTCTCTCTCAACATAAAAAAGCGCGAATATGTTCGCAGGTCAAAATTCTTGTGAAAATTTTTAAATATGCTGAGGATAGTAGACTGAGACAGCAGGTTTCACACTTTCCAATCGAAGTCTTTTAAACACGAGAATACGTCCCCTTTTTATGTTTCACCAGCATCATTTTTCCGCTGGTTCTTTTTTCTTCGCCGTTGCAGCAGGGCATGTTACTCTCATGGAAAACCTTTGACTCAGTAAAGTGCTGACAGTTTACTTATGTGAAACTGAAATAACAGACTTTACGTTTATTAACATTCAGCATGTACTTTAGTACTACAGTATGGGGTTCCCAGACCTCTTCTCATAATAACGGAGACAATTTACAGGATGTTTCTCCGTGATTCGTTGCTTTATAAACCACGTCTTCACCTCACACCGGATTTCACTTGCTTATTTTACGTGTACAATTTGGGTTACTCTGAACCTGCGTATCCTGGAAACGGATATAAATATCAAGAAAATTTTCAAGGCTATTCAGGACCCGAATCTTAGGTATATAGTAAAAATTTTAGCCAGTTGCTTGTTAGATTCCACGGCTCGATTTTAGTATCCAAAAACCATGTTTTTAGGGCGTTTCTCGATAACGGACGAAGGCTTTTTAAAACTGGATAACGACACTTCTACATACATGCCTAGAGAATATACCGTTAACATCTGAGCAATTATGCTGCCATTAGAAATTTAGATGTCCGCTGGTGACGGCGAAAAAATGGTGAAAAGCGATTTTTTTCTAGGTTTCTCAGGAACTACCTATGAACTAAATGATACCTCCATAAGCCTCCTAAGGCGCACTTTGGTCCACATACAAAAAAATAAAATAAAATTAAATTAAATAAAAAACAATCATTACCTCTGGTTGCCTCTATGCTGGAGGAAGCGTGTTATTTAAATTTTGATCCTGTAGTGTAAGGCGACCCTTCTGCTGGGTATACAAACGATTCCTAATCCAAAGCTATCCAAATTTCTTGATTCTACCATTCTCTTACCAATATAGAATCCGAGGCTGAGCTCTGGAAATATCCCGTACTTATGCGCGGAGCTTAGGAACGTATTAGGTAGCGCACTCTGTGGCTTACGTACTGGTACCACAGTAGAAAGTAATAGTTCCTCAATCTTGATATATTCTTCTTCATCCTTGCCTCAACCCGTATCTTCATCCCGTCAGCCCATTAATTTGCATTTGGTGTCGTTAGAAGTACAGGGTGGCCGGATACCTTTTCCATCGCCACCCCTTTCTGCCCTGGGTCGGAATCCGTGTGCCGCAACAGTCTGCCCTTAGTAGTATGCCATGTGAATGTATGTGAACGTTTATCCAAGTGTTTTCGCATCTTATTAATGAGGCAGGACATGGCTAGCAGCGCGATATTCACTTACTCTGATGTGGGAAACCATCCAAGAACCACATTCAGGCTGACCGGCGTGCTTGTTGTCGTTGTTATTTCACCTACCGGACTATATCCGGGGCCGGGCTCCTCCCCGAATCCCGGACTTGGCGTTGTAACGCAAGCGGCTATCCTGCCGAGTCCCCTCAGAATCCACATATTTCATAAAAACCATTCAGTTTCCATGAGCGTGCACGTGGGCACATAGAACTGGAACAAAAATGTAACTGGTTTATTGATTTACATCCCAAACTTTACACACCGAATCCATTATACATCAACCGTAGATAAGTGAATACCTGTAAAGTCTGATTTTATGAAGAAGTCGCATATCCACAAATGCTTCCCAGTTGCAGTACGAATACATAACATAAACCTGAAAAAGTGGTAGAAAACGATGTCACAGATAAGATGAATCCACTGAGAAAACATGGTAACTTTAACAATGATTGTTGTTACATACATTACTAAGTTACTCGACACACGAGTAACATGTGGTTGTAGATATTGAAGGAGGGCTGTACAACTTTTATGTAATCATCAAAAAGGAAAAAGAGCAACATCAATCAGTAATATAGCTCCATTTATGTTTTACAGCACTGAATCGACCTCCAGTAGACAAACAAACAGTATTTGTAGACCACAGTGGTACGAGCACATGAAATGTGCGAAAGTGCAAGCAAGAATAAAGTTACAGACAGAGTATACTCTTTAGTTCCGAGGTATCGTACATAATACCTCCAGTTTTTGCTTTTTTCTCCCTCGCGTTCGCAGCTGAACTTTTTCTGGCCTGTGGTGTCACGTACAACAAACATTTCGGTTGCGTCAGTTCACTTGTTCGTCCTTCTACCGAGGATCGTGATGTGGCAGCACTGATTGGAAAGTTTTGGTTCTGCAGCTGCACAGCATGTCTCGGCGAAATAAAGATAAATTTTTTTTCTAATTACGTGTGCCTTCATATACTTTAATATCGTATAAAAATTGTACAAAATCCCTCAGCTAGTGGCGAACTATGAATTAACGTTTGAGGTATCACATGTGATTCATCGGAACTCAATATCAACTTTGTTTGTGTCAGTTGAAGTGTGAGTCCCAGACTTGAGATCACTCAGTAGGCAACAGAATGAATCCAGATGCATCTGACATAGAAACTGATGCACCTGATGATAAAGATAATGCTCTGATACAGTGCGTCAAAAGAAGGAGCAGTGCCTCTTCCTCAAATTCGAGGAAAAAACGAGGTCTGGAACCATAAAAATTAGACATATTAAAATAATTAGTTTTTTCGTCTAGTCTGTTTTCTTCGAAAATTAATTTTTCAATATTTTGAATATTTTACTTGTAATTGTTGAAAGGTTTGGAACCATGTTTGTAGTTTGAGCTATCTTGAAATCTACAGCAAATATGAACAATATGTATAATTTGTATGATTTTTTGTAATAAAGCAACATGAAACTACACACTTGTGTTTATAATTGTCGTGCTTGAGTCCAAAGATATCACATATGATAGCATGTGCAAGAAAATAACCATAGCTTCAAAAATTTTTTTGAAGTTCATTCACTGTTAACTAGCATTAACAAAAAGCAAATGCCACGTAATGTAGCACATTTGCACTTTTAACGTGTGCATGAGACTGAAAGCGTTATCACTTACATTGTGTAATACAGTGGAAAGTATCAAGCTAAGGAGTCAGTCATATTTATAATCTTTAGCCACTTTTTCTTAACTTTGTCGTCTTTTTTAAGTTTTTGTTACAGTTGCAATCTTTTTTGCTCTTATAGGAAGAAAATAAATTACTTACTTTCTTTTCAAAGCTTCGGTATTCGTGTGTGTGCTTTTGACTTTTTTTAAATGCTCTGACAACGAAAGTAGATAAAACTAACCTGAGGGGTTTCTTAAATGTGAGTTAGATCTCTCCGTTTTGGTTTTTGAGAGATTTTTATATTTTGTGCAACTAACAAAACTACTGTTTAATTGAGAAAATCCGTTTACGAGATGGCAAGATACAAATTCCGCAGGGACTGGGTTGAAAAGACTCATAGTTTGAAAAGCAAGGTCTCTGCTTACGAAGGGGGGGGGGGGGGGGGGGGGGAGAGGGAGGAATCAGAGTAAACGCCCTACAGTGTGTGTTTTTTGTCTATTACTTCTGAGACGAAAGCTATTCAGCTATTCAGGCAGTTTGTAACCACTATCAACAAAACGTAAGCGTACCATTGAAATTTAATGTAGACCATATCAACTACATTCAGTACTTCTGTATAAGGCAGAACCTTCAAAGCAGGTACGTGCACCAACATATTGATGTTAAGTACTAATAAGAGTTCCAAGACCGCTTAACTGATTTGTACAATGAAACATGTGATTTCTAATTGCTCTATAGAGTCGTCAAATGATATTTTTAAGGTTTCAAATTGTTCCTGTTCCTGAAAATTTCTCACTTTTATCTAAGAAAATGAGAAATCTAATCACTGATGCACTGACACCGTATTTATGCATTCATATCTGAGAAGAGGCACGTTCATTGTGTTACGTATTGAGTTTTGATGAAACTGTCAGCGTCAAAGATAAAAAACAATTATAAACAAACATTACATTTTGGTCAGAGACTAAATGTCTCATGACAGTGCATCATCTAAGAGTTTTCTTAATCGGCAAACCAGAAATTATGTGAAGCCCTTTCAGAAACCAACCTGTCCGTAAATAATTGCCTCATGGTGGGAGCAGAAGAATCTAACGTTAATAGTAAAGTGTTTAGGCTTTTAGACAGTGATGTCCAGGAGATGTGACGCATCCAGCTTACAAATATTGTAATTTTCAACATTAATACAAAACGTAATGACAATGCAAAGGGTTTGGAGGGCTTAAGTTAAAAAGTATCACAATTTCTGATCAATATTTACCATTATTTTGAAGATTGGTGTTCCTTCTGGAAAACATTTAAGGGAATTCAGTCTAAAATGTCACTCAACAAGCTTCCGAGGCATACGACCACAAGGTGGCTTATTATACTACCTTCAGATAGCATGATTTTGGAATGAAAGGATGTTATTCAACATCACTTCGTTAACCATACATCTCTAAAAATATTTCTGCTACTGCCCAACCCAGATCCTACAGTAACAAAGTGAATGCTTTCAAAAAACCTTCAGTGAAAGCAGAACATCATTTCATGATATCATTAACAGGACTATTTAGTAAGTTCACACAATCTTTCCAAAGTCAAACACCTTTGATTCACAAGTTGTATACAGTAATATAAAACATACTTCAAATGTATTTGGTTCGTGTTTTTCAGGTTTCTACTTTGAGAAAAATTTAGAGTATTTCTGAAGTTCATCATAAACAACTCTTTACATCGGGTAATTTCCTTCATCTCGAACTAGCTGCTATCAGCCAAGAAACCAAAGAGTTTAGTAAACTGGAAGAACGTGACAAGATGTTAAGTATTTTTTCTTCCTGGTGGACCACAGTGATGCAGAACTTTTTGAAAGAAAATTCCGTCATTTGACTATAGATTACTGTTCATTAATTCCACACAATCGTGATTTCGGCTTTATATCCATTCTCAACTTTACGTTTAACTTAAAATAATAAAATGTAGATTCCTGAGAAACGTTATTGCGAAAATACTTAGTTACCTTTTCCCAGTATGATGTGTAGAATCTCATTAGTTGTAAAAATGTAATGTATATTTTATTTGTAAATTACTGTCACCAACATCGAATTGCCAATACCGAATTACCAGTGTACCTGCATTATTAAAAAGAAGGTATTTCAAGAAAAAAAAATTGGCCATACCCCTTCCGGAATCAATTTATTATGGTCTTAACTGGCCTTTTCCGTAGGGAATTGTCAACAGTGAAAATAATGCATTTCTCCTATATCTGTTTATCGAAATAATTTGCCATCTGTTAATCACCTTATTGAGGGACATTCTCACCTTTGAATCAACACTTTCAAATAATTTGTCGCATTTCTCACCTGTTGCAAATGCCACCTTAGCTCCTCGCCCTGCTATACACAAGTTCAGTTGTCATCGCCGGCAAGCGATAGCTATCAAGGGCATATTGCAAGTGTCGAGCACGTCATTGACAATACTCTGCGTAACGCCGCTATCCGGTTAAAGGGCAAAATCTGCGAGCAGGTGGGGTGGAATACTGCGTTAGCCATCGGTGGTTAGTGAGCGCGGTGCTTTGACATTTGGGTAAGTTAACAAGCATATGAATGTTTTGTCACATGGGCTACCCTCGCTCAGCATAACTTGCCAAAGCAGCGGCAATTCGCGGCGCAGTCAAGGGATGCCTCCGTCATCGAGATGAGGAGCAGCGCATTGGCACAACAAGTAGGCTGTTATGTGGTATAAATAAACTTAGTTATCTTAGTAGATTCGTTCGCAGACGAACGGCTACATCAGGCGAGGAGATTGGAGGGCAGAAATTTTGTGGTTTACGTGCTCCAGGGACCTCAGTAATGTTATTCAACACTGTAATTGATGAGTGAGGATCAGACAGAGACATCGCATGAAACGATGCCGAACATTATGAAGCGGTAAAAGAGCCAATTCTGCAGCCCGCTGTTGAATTTAGATGCATCACACAAGGTCCGCTCTATTGTCCCGAGAAGGAGCACCTAACAACAGAAAAAAAATCCCCAAAACTTCACAGAACCACATTTGTCTGATAAGGCGAGTTGAGGCCCTCATTGAGCGGTTGGTGCCCTCGACGCCATTTAAAAACTGCAAATGTAAATCATCGGGACCCACTATACTCCTCCAATCAGCTCCTATCCATTTTGTGTGTTGTTTGGCCCATGCCCATTAAGGACGCGTTTTGTTTTATCCTCTGAATAGCAGTTACATTGAATATGCACGTCTTGAATTATTTGTTGGATATATTCGAATCTCTGTCTTCTTCTACGGTTTTTACCTTCTACAGACCTGTAAGTACCATTCGAGTTATTATTATCATTCTAATCCTTGAGGGTTATCCGAGCCCAAATGTCCAATGCATGCAGAGTTAACTTCTCAATTTTGTCTTGAAAACTCGTTGACGTGGACCACCATTCATTGACATCAGCAATTCCTGTTGACCAACCAACTGTCACTGACAAGCTGTAGCGTTCGTCTACCATTTCTGTCTGTTAGTACATTGTAGAGGAATCGCACCGTGCTCATTCCATACTACGAACTGCCACTTGAACATTTCTTCATTGCTGTCACACGCCAGCGATGGAGGGTTACATGACCCAGTGGCACCAGTTCTACCCCATGTACTGCTCTCCAAAGAGACCTTTGTGCTCTTTTAAGGGGAGATTAATAATTTATTTGGTGAGATTGAGTAGCATACCAGGATACATGTAGTATCAATTTCTGTTACTTGTATAGTAGTGTCAGCCACTTCTTACGCCAGATTTAGGAGTCCAGATCCAAAGCTCTATGAGTATCAGGATTCTGTTACTTGTATAGAGCCAGCCGTGGTGGCTGAGTGGTTCTAGGCGCTCCAGTCCGGAAGTGCGCTGCTGCTACGGTCGCAGGTTCGAATCCTGCCTCGGGCATGGATGTGGGTGATGCCCTTAGGTTTAGGTAGTTCTAAGTCTAGGGGACTCATGACAGACGTTGAGTCTCATAGTGCTCAGAGCCATTTGAACCACTTGTATAGAAGTGCCATCTACTTTTGACCTCAGATATAGGGGTTCTAGTAGGGGTCGATTAGAAGGATTTGTTCAAGCTCGAGAGTGTCAAGAAAACTATATTCACAACCAAACATTTGTTAATAAGAAACACGGAGATGTCTTCCCAAGCGCTGCAGTGGCAGTTTTGTTGGGCCGTTGGAGTGTGGACCCAGTCAGCAGAAGCAAGCACACGCCGACAACAGTTTTGCTGGGTCGCGGAAGGCTCATGACGGCTTGGTTGATAGCTCCGAGACGGCAGCAGGCACAGCCCTCGCTGGGGACAGTAGCCTCTGCAGGCCAATCTCCGAAGTACTCTCATTGAGGACGTGAGGCAGGAGATTTGCCCTCCAGAACAAGAAAAAGGACGGAAGGAAGTGTTGAACGACCCGCCGTCACCTATGTCATCAGATACGGAGCTCAAGCTCGGAATGATTGAAACGAGGGGAAGGAAAATGCCTGTGCCCTTTTCAAACGAACCATCCGAGCATTTGCATTAAGCGATTTAGAAAGAAAAAAAAGTGGAAAACCTACATCTGGATGACCGGACGGGGAACAGCACGTAGCAAGGCATCCCAGATATATGCTCAATAATGTTCATGTCTGGGGACTTTTGTGGGCATCACAAAGGTTTTAATTCAGAAGAGTCTTCCTGGAGCCGCTCTGTAGCAATTCTGAGCATGTGGGGTGTCCCCATGACCTGGTGGAATTACCGAAGCCCGTCGGAATTCACAAAGGACATGAATGGATACAGGCGATCAGACAGGACGCTTACGTTCGTGTCACCTGTCAGAGTCATTTCTAGACACATCAGGAGTACCGTATCACTCGAACTGCACAGCCCAACATCACTGCACAGCCACACAAGCTTGAACTGTCCACTGCTGACGTGCAGGGTCCATGGATTCATGACGGGACTGCTCCGGCCAGGCAACATGTTTTCAGTCATCAACAGTCCAATGTCGATATTGACGGGTCCAGGTGAGGCGTAAAGCTTTGTGTCGAGTGGGCTTTCGACTCCGAAAGCCCATATAGATGACGTTTCGTTGAATGTTACGCACACTGCCACTTGTTGATAGCCCAGCATTGAAATCTGCAGCAATTTTCGGAATGGTTGCACTTCTGCTACGTTGAACCATTCTCTTCAGCCGTCGTTGGTCCCGTTCTTGCAGGATCTCTTTCCGGCCACTGCGATGTCGGAGATTTGAGGTTTTGCCGGATTCCTGATATTCACGTTACACTAGTGAAATGTTCGTATGGGAAAATCTCCACTTCGTCGATACCTCGGAGTGCTGTGTCTCATCGCTCATGCGTCATCTATAATACCACGTTCAAACTCTCTTAAATCGTGAAAACCTGCCATCGTAGCGAAAGTAATCGAACAGCTTAGCCAGACACTTGTTGTCTGATACAGGGGTTGCTGACGCAGCGCTTACTCCACCTTTTTACATATCTTTGTATATGAATACTCATGCCTATACCAGCTTCTTTGGCGCATATATATATATATATATATATATATATATATATATATATATATATATGTGTGTGTGTGTGTGTGTGTGAGTGTGTGTGTGTGGGCGTGTGTGTGTGGCGTGTGTGGTTCTGTGGTTGTGTGGGTGTTTTGTGTTTTGAAAAGATCCCTGGAACCAAATAGTTCGATTTGGTTAAATCAGTTTTTCATGGGTTTCAGGCGATACGGTGGTGCGCTATTCCAGTGCAGATGGAGAGCATCTGCAATGCTGCTCATATTAGGAGGAATACCATTGACCTAGGCGTGAATGGGAATGTTGACTGAGGAGCTAGACATGCTAGGGTAGTCCGTGCAGTTGTGCAAGGCGACTGTGTCGGGTCAGCGTAGTGATTATCTGATCCGCGTAGCGACCAGGAAACCCCGATATTGAATCCCGGCCTCGGTACAAATTTTCAAAGTCAAATGGCTCCAATCACTATGGGACTTAGCATCTGAGGTCATCAGTCCCCTAGACTTAGAACTACTTAAACCTAACTATCCTAAGCACATCACACACATCCATGTCCGAGGCAGGATTCGAACCTGCGAGCGTAGCAGCAGCGCGCTTCCGGACTGAAGTGCCTAGAACCGCTGGGCCACAACGGCCGGCAACAAATTATCTTCCCACACTTCAATCAGCATGTATACGTCATCGATGTTACAGAATGCCGTGCGGGATTAGCCGAGCGGTTTAAGGCGCTGTAGTCATGGGCTGTGCGGCTGGTCCCGGCAGACGTAGCAAAAATCCTCCCTCGGGCATAGGTGTGTTAGGATAATTTAGGTTAAGTGGTGTGTAAGCTTAGGGACTGATGACCTTAGCAGATAAGTCCCATAAGATTTCACACAAATTTGAACATATGTTAGAGAATTCGCCTCAACCTGCTCAGCATTTCTTCCTAGCTAGCAGTTCGCCGGTTATTGACTCAGTTTTCTTGACTTCTGATGTCTCTGGAACCGTATAGTTTCATATGACGTTGCTTTGTAACTGGACTTACTTATGACACTCTGCTATATCACTATCACGAAGATACGTATCTGTCTATTGGCCTCAGATTTTTCACAAGGGAAGCTCCCCCTCGCACCTATTCAGATTTAATGGTGAGTAGGCCCTGTGGACAGACCGTCAAAAACTGAAAACAGATCAAGCTTGGAAACAGGAAGAAGTGTAATGACACTATGAAAAAAAAATAGAAACAGTAACGGTCCAAGGACAAGAAGTGCAATACATAGCAACCCATAAGAAGAAGGTTGACGTGGTTTCGGTGTTGAACTACCACGCGCGAGCCGTGTTCAATTCTCCCTCGTACCAATTTTTTTTTCTTTCATTGTTGGCTGTATTCAAATTTGTGTTTGTGTCATGGTGTAGTATTCGTTTGCAACAGCGACGTGTAAGGAAGGGATCTACAATGACAGATGATTCTACACAACTATTGTGTTAGCAGACGAAAGTAAGTGGCTTTCGAATTGGACACGCCAACGTTTCATGGCAAGGCGAGAAGTCAACCGAATCTTCCACCGGAAAACACGTGTGGTGTGTCATAACACGACATTGTTGGCAGTACGTGTCACATATGATAGGAATCTTTTACCGACACATCTAATTTGTACGCCTGGTAAGTGAGAGACATATGCCTCCTTGCTAGATTTAGATGACAGTATGAATGTGAGGGAATTACTTACATGGTACTAGAGGGAGCTGTAGAGGGCAAAAACCGTAGAGGAAGACAGATATTGGAATACATCCAGCAAATAATTGAGGACGTAGGTTGCAAGTGCTACTCTAAGCCCCACCAAACCAGTCAGAAGACTGATGGCAAAAAAAGTATCTGAATGCAATTACTTCCAAGAAAAGGATGAAAACATAGTAGTTTGTCACGTAAGCTAGTCTGTGCTCTGTCAAAACACTTGTTCTCTATGAAGTCCCTTTGTTGTGATATGGTTCACATTCGTTTACTTGTTGTTTTCGATTCTGTGAGATGATTATTTGGTATTATACGGACACTATATTCTGGCAGTTTTAGGTGGGGAGTGTTTTGAGCTATGGTTGTTTAAGTCACAGGTAGAGGCCGGGCATGAGCTACCACTGCCAAGCACAACAAACAATTGCGCTGTAACCACTACCAAATGCTTTCTTAATCAATTTTTCCTTGTTTTCCAGACTGCTTTTTTTCCTAATTTGAAATGAATGAAGATGCTAATCCTGGTTCATGAGGGATTCGTATGCTACTCTCGCCACAACAAAAAGAATCGGCGATCCTTATGACCGTTATGTCAGTTCTGCTTTCGTGGAAGCACAGAACGAGGGCGTAGTGTGGCAGCTCTTAATTGGCTTGGACCGTTCATTGTTTCTATTTTGCATCTTTTGTACAGTTCAGCACAACTTCTTGCTGTTTTCATGCTCGATCTGTGTTCAGTTTTTGACGGGGTGTCCACTGGGCCATCTTCAAAAAATGGTTCAAATGGCTCTGAGCTCCATGGGAGTTAACATTTGTAGTCACGAGTCCCCTAGACTTACAACTACTTGAATCTAACTAACCTAAGGACATCACACACATCGATGCCCGAGGAAGGATTCAAACCTGCGACAGTAGCGATCGCGTGGTTCCAGACTGAAACACCTACAACCACTCGGCCATATCGGCCAGCTGCGCCATCTTACCACTATATTTGAGGGGTTGCGATGGTGACTTTCTCTTGTCAGCATTTCCTCGTATCTGGCAATTCGCCGGTCATTGACTCACGGGCCTCATTCACCAGTGACTAATTTTAACAAAATCTTTGTGTTATCCCACGATACTATTCCGTGACGCAACACCTGTATTGTTATGGGGGAGGGGGAGCTATCATCAAAGTACTCACACGTAAGTTGGAAGTATGACATTAGCGACTGTTACGACATGTTATTACAATGCTGATGGGGAGCAAGCGAGAAGCCTGCACGTGTGTTGTCGCGCCTGGAATGTAGGCGTAGCCGCTCCCACATGGCCGTAGCACATTTGCAGGAACTCGCCAGAGCCGGTCGTCACCTTAGCGGAGTGCCCGCACACTACAGGTGCAGCGGATTCCTGCGGCTGCTTCATTAGCAATCGATATATCACGCGTCGGCTGGCGTTTACGACTGCTAGCAGCGGGTCGCGCGGCCATTGTCTTCTGTTAGGCTCACAGCTGCGCTGTCCGCCACCGCGGCTGGAGTTTCGCACGGAGGAGCACGGAAATGCAGCGCCCGAAGCTATGCGCGTCGTCATACGACACGAGACTGGAAGGACGTAGAGAACTGGCAGTAATGAATCCGCCACAATGTTCTGTACTATCTTCTGACAAAAAATAGAAGTTAACGTTAGAGGCTCTGGACTAGGATTCTGTTAGAGCATGACTGGATCTCCGTCCCACTGTGATGCAGTTACACAGCGTTTTTCATAAATTGCTCTAAGCAGTTATTAAGTGAGTACTTAAACTGATCTTATGTTATCCTCTATCGCACGCTATTGCTTGAAGCTAGACATAGATTTTTTGGCGTTGTAACATTAATTTTTTAACTGCTGTTTAAATGCTTATGAATAATATATCCTGGAAACAAACTGTGAATACTCCAAACTGTGTTTGTGTTGGACTTTTTGCTACTTTCTTCACTGTCTTCAACTTTTAAACCTTTTCTCCAGCGTCAGCACCTTTTGTACCAGACTCGTCTTCTCCTGCACGTTCAACCCCTACATTGCTCTGTCTTTACGATGGATGCTATGTAAGATGGCAAGAACTATCCCCCTTACATGAAGTAATTAAAGATCACCTAACTCACGCAGAGCGAACAGTAGGGCTGAACAAAAATGACTGACAAGGTACAATGCATATTGTAGAGGGTATAGTGTGGACGTATTGTAATAGTTAATGTCAGGTGATGGTCTTAAAGTAATTCACACGACATGAAAACTTAGTGGAAAGGGGTCGATTTACTGGAGGCTAGTTTACCCCAGGGAAGTATTCAAGTTGACCACCGTGGCCGGCGGGGGAGCGGCGATAGGAAGCGACAATAGGCAGCTCAGGGCAGCTCAAACTCTTGAGAAAGCAGTAACGGTGCGCGACCTCCAGGCACCTTAAATGAGTCACAGTGAGGGGGTGGTTGACCATAACTCCATGCTGGTGTACCCGGAAACAGATGGAGAATTTGTATGCCTGTTGATAAATGTCCGTCTCCCGTTTCCTGTGAAACATGCGAGAAAGCCACGGAAACCTATGGTGGAGCGGTCAACAGAGAGTTCGTGACTATAGCAACTTCACGCTGAACTCACGGTCCGCAGGGTCTGAAGTAAATCAGGTGAAGAGCGGCAGATTGAAATTCGCCGGCCTCCAATGGGAACATAGGACCAAGGAATATGAAGTACTCTCCTGCGAGTCAGAATTCCAGAAAACTTGGTGTTTGTGCAGACGCTAACCTGGAGGGGTGGCCTGGGGGGGAGCTAAATAGAAGAAATTGAGAGCAAGGGAAATTTTGTGGGTATTTGTTCACTTCCCAGAGCAGGCATTGGTCGGTACTGGGAAGCGACGCATAATTAATGCGACTTGCGCTGAAATTGGCGTAAGTGATTTTGCTGGAGGGGAAACCGAGGTGAAGAGCGGTCTCGGTAGAGGTCTTCCGTTCCCAGGTTGCCTAGAGTATGGACGTGGCGTTCTTTACTCAGCTTGCCTGAGAAAGAGTGATCATCTCTGCAGTTTAGGACTTAGCTAATGGAACGATTGAGCTTGGAGATAGAAAGTTTTGGTTCAGCTATGTACTGAGCAAGATAGCTTGGAGTAAATAGACGAGCGCACCCTTGCCGCACCACGAGGTCGGCCGACGTCCACACAGCGACGACGCTCCGCCACGCTGTATTCGGTGATATTGCGCCCGCTCCGGGTTCTGATTAATTTGTTGGATCACGTAGGCAAATTTTCCATGAGGGTTTCATGGGCCGTGTATTGTATAATTCTTCTCGCACTTCGCATTACGCCTGGGTCAGTCGATAGGAATTACTTTTGATTTATCGCGCTTTACTCCACGCAAACGCAATTTATTGTCACTGCCTGTTAGGAGAGTAATGTAATGTGGTGATTGAAGGTCGTGATCTAAAATAAATCTGTGCTAATCGACTGCATCTGTTTCCAAACAAGTAGTTGAAATCCCAAGTCACTTTCTTAATTAATTTTATGTTCACATTTGTATCTGGTGCTCAATAGCTGAATATAACATCAATGTGCACCTCTTTTTAATTAAAAAGGGATCAATTCTGAACCAATTAATGTCAACACTGCCACAGCAGTTCAGTCAGGAGACAAAGGGCCATATTACTTTTTTGCAATATCCGATATTGCGGCAGTTTTGCACTCTCTGTTGATGGGTTAGTCAATTACTTGGGGTGAACACACGCCAAAACCAGCTTACTGACGGGTGGGGTGTTACAACTAAGTCAGGCTATGTTTCTAAATTTGCCGGTAGTTGTGGCTGAGCGGTTCTAGGCACTTTAGTCCGGAACCGCCCTCCTGCTACGGTCGCAGGCACGGATGTGTGTCCTAAGGTTAGTTAGGTTTAAGTAGTTCTAAGTCTAGGGAACTAATAACCTCAGTTCTCAGAGCCACTGTTTCTAAATTTCGAGTGATGCTTATAGTTATAATTATTTTAAACAGGACGTATATGTTGTGCTTGCCTCGAGGGGAGATAAATGGTCCTCTGAATTTATTCCTTTTAGAGTAAAGAGAAACATATATACCTCATTTAAATAATTTATTTTCTAAGGACTAGGATCTATAAGAAGAAGAAAGTACGAATATGTTCCATTGCTACATCAAACAAATGCAAGATAATAAACCAATTACACATTTGTCAATTACTCACGACTCAGAAGATTGAAGATTTATCACAAGAAAAAGCTTAAATGGTACAACTTATCTTGCCCTGCCCTGCATCTATAGGAGAGTACACCTGTACTGGGAGCTGCAGACCGGTTAGACCTATTGAGAGAAAGATGTTTTATTCACAGTTGGTGACGTAAATGGTGGCATCGTCTTTCCTACTCTTTTTTGGGCATTAGAGTAGTAAAAAGTTTCATCTTAGAGGAACTGTAATAATGTAGGAAAATGTGGTCACATTTTTCTCCATTATCACAGTTTATTTTCACCTTCCTTTTGTAAGACAGCCTTTAACAGCGAGAAGCATAAAGAAAAGAGGAAGGGCAACGTTAATCACCAAAAGTAAACCACGATTTTGTGTAGTTTGCGTTTTAGATCAAATCAAGGGAAATGTAATGAGGTTACAGCAGCAAATAAACTGTGCAAATGTAAAAACTGAGACACAAATATGAAAAAAGGCACAATTAGAACTTCGCTACACACTCTAATCATAAGGCAAAACCACTAAGCGAATATAAAGGTGTTTTACCAACAAATATATGAAAAAAATTGTGTATTTCTAGAAAACAATGTAAAAGAGACAATGAATTCATTTACTGAGCTTATTTATTGCAGACAACAACAAAAACCGCGAAAACCGCAAAAACAGAGGGCACACACTCCTCAGCTGAAACAATTAACCAATATCTCGTGCATCAGATGTCACACAATTCGCCTGTTGGCTCCAAAACAGATGATAAATCAACGCTACATCGCATCGCCACACAGTTGTAACACATTCGTCTGTCTGTGAATTCATGGACACAAACTTTTGTGTCCCATTGGGCACGAAAGGGTTAACTGTTTCACAATAGATATACTTTACATTTATTTTCTGAGATTCATTGCTGAATATTTAGTCTTTGGCCTCAAAGAGTTTCTCATACAAGACAAGCATTTAGAAGTTCGCCAGTTATTTTCGTTTTTGAAATCTAAAAATGCCCAGGATATGCCACATTAGACATCAAGTGGACTGTTACGTGGAAGTGTTATTCTGAAAATTTGAGTTATCTCATCAAAAATGAATATTTTTAGTTGTTGTTAACGAACTGTTGCTACCAGTGATATTTCATTGACGTATTTTCATGCTTCATTTACAATTTCTTTGGCAGAGTATTGCAAAGATCCCGTTTATCCGAGTTTGTTTCCTGCTGAGTTTTTCCTTTATTATCTCTTTGGGTGTCAACACAAAACAAAATTTAATTCAAAACTTTTTCACAAGCTCCACGTTCGGTGTCACAGTAGGCAACGAATATAAGAAGCAACTGGCAAAAGGTTCACGGTGCGGCTCTTAAATACGGATAAATGAAACTATTTTTTTTTCAAAGCAAATATATTTAAGCTAAATACAAATGAAATTAATTTCCTGTTACATATAACTAGTGGTATCTTTCAAGAGTAACATTTCTCCATGTAACCCCCTTCAGCCGAAGTGACCGCCTCCAGTCTTATCCTGAAGCAATCGCACGCACTCTTTAAAATAGCGTTGACCATATTCTCCATATTCGTGAATGGCTGCTTCGATAGCGGTGCGCAGACATGCGATATTAGGGTGCCTCGTCTTATTGGTAACTCTTTCGACTACGCTTCGGACGTAGTAGTCGAAGGGGTTCAAATCTGGGCTATTCGGCAACCAGTACTTCTTTGACCATAATATTCAATGTTACTGGAACGTTTTGGACTAAGCGGCGCGTATGAGGTCCTCCTCTGCCATCCGATGCATTATCGCTCGCTGACAATCAATACCGATTCCAGTTTCCTCAGCGATTTCTGCGAGTCCTCCGAAATCACCACCCTAGCCTTTTCTAGAACTACCGCAGTTCGTGACACGCATTTCCTCGAATGAGGTTTCCTCACCGGTTTAGTGGAACCTTCCCCAGACTTCTGCGAAGCATTATACTTGGCCTCAGTATCGTAAGCGGCTGATCTCGGATACTTGAAGAGTTGAATTTTTTCAGTCGGCGAACGTCCAACGCAAAGACTTTCGATAACCGCGGCTCTTCGGTTGTATTGTGCATCTGTCCGTAACATTTCGGCCATTTTGATGTTCTCACTGTTTACTAGATGCCTATGGCTATCAAGCACGCCAATCGCGATCTCTGGTTGAACTACGATGAATCGGGAAATTGAAATTTGTCCGGATTTAAGCACCGCACCCTGTAAACAGTCAATTATTTTATAGTTGGGTTTCACACGTCTCTTCATGAGATACATTAGAAAACAATGCGCATTTTTCCTAGACATAAAACCACATCTCCCAACGGCCATGAAATCGTAGTACCTAAAATAAATTACAGTCCTAAATAACAAGCAAAACTGTGGCTAAGATTTATACCATAAGTACATACTGATTACGAAACAACTCGATATAACAATGGTACGAAATCAAATTTGCCATACAGTAGCATTATATATACTTATTTTCACTGTCAAAGATCTATTTAATATGATCAGTATATCCAAATAAAAAAAACTTATGTCAAAGTATCTGTCTTACTATCACGTGGCACAGTGTCAGCTGCGACTGTGCTTTTGAACGCTGTAAGTGACTGATAGGCACAACAATGCCCTACATTCGTAGAAGTGTCTCAACGTACCACTCCATATCTCTCTCTTGCAATAACATCGGTTATTTCATGACGCTGGAGAGAATTCCCCTTACCACCCTACCCCCCTCATTACTAATTAGTGTACTTGCATAATGGCTGTAGCGTTTACCTGTAATAGTTATCAGGCAGTTTGCTGATTATTCAGTTGTAAGAAAGGCTTCATAATAATTAGGCGGAACAGAATTGCGAGAACAGCCATGTGAAAACAAGAACAGAAGTGTTTTGAGAAAGAAGCCCTGTGAACTATCTCGGGGGGCGTAAAAGACATGCTTTACGATAGTGCAAATCACAAGCTCGCCAAAATCCATGATGAAGGGATTACGACAACGAACAATAATGCTGATTACTATTTAAGAACAAACTATGGACCTCTTGTACCTTTTGAGTAAGAGCGTCCCTTTTATAATAAAGTTTGTAATTTACTGGCTCATATTCACATTTGGCGTTGTTGCTTTTATTGCCTTTTTTGTTGTTGTCTTTTTGCGTCCAGGTCTGATTATAATTTCACTTCTCTGTTCGGCAACACGTCACCTCCATATGGGCTGCTAAATTATTTTTGTGTATTGACGCTTCATTCGGGTACTGTTCCAAGCCATTTTGGTGGATGAAATTTTCACCAGCAGTATTTGCCCGGCAAGAGGAGAGGAGGTAGAGACGTAAGGCTTTAGATCGAAAGACCTTACCCCAATATCCAGGATTAAGCGACTGACGTTTCCACGCCGATGGTTTATCCGTCGCATGAGGATGGGAAAGTCGCTTGATGACATTCTACAGGAAAAGGATATGTGCTTGCATCAGATTTTCCTCTACCCTCCCTTCACTCTCACCACTATCAATAACACAAACACGTCAGTGAAACTCCATACATACTCCTCAAAACCATTTAACAGATTCACGTATACACTTACAGAGAGAGAATCCGTCAATCAGTATTTTGTATTTTCTGTGTTTATGATGTGTTAAATTCAAAACTCAAACACCAGCTTCCAAAGTGAAACTTTCCGAGTAACATAAGGCAAATCCAACGGTCGTTTAGTGCTAGCATTTTTGACTAGTTCGAACCCCCTGCCACGGCTTCAGATTTGAATGATGTTAATCTGCATGACGTTCGAACATGTGCGCATGTGCAGTCACCCTCTTTCTGTCAACGGCCTTGACAAAGAAGGGCGAGGAGCGGACAGAGGTTCAGGGCACTCTCCTGCCCCTGTGGTCGGAAACTGCCCTATAATGCGAATAAATCATCAATGATCAGCAGCATGTGGATGCAGAATTCGGAACGTAGTAGGGAAACTATATAATCTGAAAAGGGAATGCAAAGGCTTCATATAGATACAGTGGAGGTCAGTGAAGTGAAATGGAAAGAAGACAGGGATTTCTGGTCAGGAGTATATGGTAATATCAACAGCAGCAGAAAATGGTCTAATACAAATAGGGGTTGTTACAAGTAGGAGATGGGGCAGAGATTGAGTTAC
Organism: Schistocerca gregaria; assembly: GCF_023897955.1. Taxonomy (NCBI): domain Eukaryota; kingdom Metazoa; phylum Arthropoda; class Insecta; order Orthoptera; family Acrididae; genus Schistocerca; species Schistocerca gregaria. The sequence continues at coordinate 503,794,385 of NC_064922.1, read as the reverse complement.
TGTGAGCAGTTCAGTGATATGGCTGTTCTCATCAGAACCGACTGTGAACCAATACCGACCACAATATTACAGGTGTATATGCCGATGTCGCAAACAGACGATGGTGAGATAGAGAAAGTATATGATACTGAACGGGTGTTTCAGAAAGAAAGGGAAATGAAAAATCTAATAATCTTGGGGGACTTGAATTTGGTTGTTGGAGGAGGATTATAAGAAGGGTAATAGGAATGAAAGACGAGAAAGACTAACTGACTTCTGCAATAAATTTAAACTAGCAAAAGCCAATACTCCGATCAAGAACCAGAAGAGGCAGATGTATAATAGGAAAAGGTCGGAAGACTGAGCAAGATTCCAGTTACATTACTTCATGTCAGGCAAAGATTCCGAAATCAGATATTGGATTTTAAGACGTACCCAGGAACAGATATAGACTCAGATCACAATTTAGTAATGATGAAAAGTGGGGTCACATTTGAGAGGCGAGTGAGGAAGAATCATCGTACAAAGAAGTGGGATACGGAAATACTAAGGCACAAAAAGATCCGCTTTAAGTTCTCTCCAAACAATCCAGAACATAACAAGAGTCTACGAGTGTGAAAATAATCGCACAATCAGCTAAACAGTTCACGCATCCGAGTTACTGAGAATAATAATAAGCAACAGAACGGAAAACAACATTGAGAATCTATTAAACGACAATCACATTGACTTTAGGAAAAGTAAAACACATTCCGGTTGATAAGTATAACTATGAGCTATAGGGAAAGACGGGTAAAGTGCAATATAAACACGAAGCAAGACAGAACAATAAAACTGAAAGACCTAGAACGATGTTTTTGCCTGTCGATGCTTTTACCAGGAGGTGTCTGGGACGACGGGAGTTTATTATCGTAATAAAAAATAAAAACACCTACAGCCGTCCTTATAATTTTATTTTATTTTGTCGCTATCAGTTATGCATGGGGACCATATCAACCTGTACCGCATCAAAACAGCCTGAAGATGACGGAATGAAGCATCAAAACTGGTAGCGACAAATAAAAAAAAAATCATAAAGACGGCTGTAGGTGTTTTTATGTTTTGTCACAAGAACGATGGGCTCGGTTTAAAAATTGTGTAACAGACGGATGTAATCCTTCGCTATGCTATTCAATCTGTACATCGAAGAAGCAATGGCGGAAATTAAAGGAAGGTTCAGGAATGGGACTATAGTTCAAGGTGAAAGGATATGAATGACAAGATTCGATGACGACACTGTTATCCTCCGTGAAAGAGAAGAAAAATTACAGGATGTGTTGAATGGAATGAAGAGTTTAATGCGTGCATAATACGGATTGAGAGTAAATCGAAGAAAGACGAAAGTAATGAGAGGTAGCTGAAATGAGAATAAGGAGATACTTAATAACAAAAGTGAAGATCACGAAATGGACAAAGTTACGGAATTATGTTACCTATGCAGCAATTTAACCCATGATGGACGGAACAAGAACATAAAAATCAAATTAGGAAAATGAGTATTCCTGGCCCAGATAATTCTGCCAATATGAAAAACAGTTCTTACTTTGAGGAAGAAATTTGTGAGAATGTACATTTTAAGGACAGCATTGGATGTTACTGGAACATGGACTTTTGAAAACCCGTATCAGAAGAAGATCGAAGCATTTCAAATGTGGTGCTGCAGACGAATACTGAAAATTGGGTGAACTGGTAAGGTAAGGAATGAGGAGGCTCTCTACAGAATCATGAGAAAAGGAATATACGGTAAGTACCGACAAGAAGAAGTTCCGGATGACAGGACGTCTTTTACGACATCAGGGAATAACTTCCATGGTACTAGAGGGAACTTTCGACGGTGAAAACTGAAGAGGATAACAGAGACTGAGACACACTCAGCAAATAATTGAGGGCATTGGTTACAAGTTCTACACTGAGATGAAGAGTTTGTCACATGTGTTAGTGGCGGGCTTCATCAAACAACTCAGAAGATAGATGGCTCACTCGGCAGCGTCGGAGTAGTGTGGCTGGGTGATAAAAAGGTCACTAGTTCGAGCCTCAGCGTCGTCTTTCCTTAGATTCATTTTTTTTCGTTGAATTCAAATACCTACATCATTTAAATATCTAACTTATCAAATATATGCTTATTAACACGTATGTATTCACCATGTATTATGATAAATGCAGACTTATTGTTTCTAATTACTTATTACATACACTGCAAATATAAATACTTAATTACCGATATTTTATAAAAGAGTGGTAATAAAGAGAGTTTAAATTTTTTTAAATACAGATTTATTCACACTTTCTGGAAAGTATCAGTATCGATAAGTAGTAATTTATATTTACAATGAAACCTGAAATTTGGACTGGGGTATGAAATCAGAATCATTATGTACATTAACATAAAAATTGTGATTTTGTAGTTTCTAATTGGCATATATTTGATTGGTTTTCTACTGCAATATGTAGGCATCCGAAACTAACGAAAAAATTAAACAAAAAAAGACCATAGCTAGATTCGAATCAGCGACCCATAGATAACTCGATTAGAAATTTCCAACGCTACCAGGTTATAGTTGCCTTTGTTTTTAGTCAATTTAAGTTCCTGTGAAGTGCTCAAAGACTATTTTCTCGAGTAATTTTTAGATTTCCAGAGAGTGCTTTGTATGACTGACATTTGAGCCCTGAACGTTAAATACCATAAATAATAAAAATTACAAAAGGTCGATAGCTGGCTGGTCTAGTTGTTAGAAAAGAAACGGTGCATTGCTCATAAAGGAGAGAAACCTTTTCCATCTGAGCCCCTGACCGACCCTCTACTAGTCTTGCACCCGATGCAGTACGATTTCTTCCTTCCATCTGGTTCTCCCACCACTGTATCAGGTACGAACTTTGTTGTTAGAACGAAACTTAATACTCTTTTCCTATCAATCGAAAATTATTTTCTTTATCGTTTCTTTTGTAGGGTGTATCTAACCTGGGCTTCATTTAATGCTTAAACCATCAACGAGGAGATCTAATTTTGCTTTATGAATGTAGGGTGGAAGATCATTTGCAATTTTATCGTAATTAACAGCGAAAACTGGCAGGGGTGGAAGTACAATTGCACGATTATAGAAGCAAAACCATTACAGAAAAAACTGGTTCGCAAAAGGGCTACCTGCGAGACAACTGCGAAATGTTATGAGCTACTGCCGGTTTCGTCATAAAATACTGTACTAGCGAGTGCTTGCTCAACACCGTCATATTTTACCGGTGATGTAAGACGACAAATAGCGGACCAGCACGACCCCACGTTCATTGACCTAACATGACCTGCTCTTTGGTCTGTGCCACGTCTCAGAAACTCAACTGTCTAGCGCCCAGTCGGCACCGTAAAGGAAATGAAGCAATCAGTTGTGCAGTCTTGTCAAACTTCCGATATGTGAGTATTTCTACAACTCCAGCTGCATCAAACTCCGCAAGCCGCCTCACGGGGTGTGACAGAGCGTGCTCCTGGTACCACTAACTATTCTCGCCTTCCCTGCTCCACTCGATAATTGCACCTGGGAAGAATGATTGACCGTAAGCCTCTGCATTACGTCCAATTTCTCGTACTTTCTACTCGTGTTAATTTTATGAGATGTATGTAGGAGGAAGTAAGATGTTGTCAGACTCTTCTCGGAATGTGCTTTCTTGAAATTTCAGTACTAACCCTCTCCATGATACACAGTGCCTCTCTTGTTAAGGTTCCATGTAACGCTCTCTTGCGGACTAAGCGATTCCGTGACGAAACGCGCCACACTTCGTTGGTTCTTTTCTAACTCTTCTACTTCTCCTACCTGGTAAGGGTCCCATACTGATTAACAATACTCAGGAAACGAACAAGCGCCTTGCAAGTCAATTTTTTTCCTAAATGAGTTACGTTTCCTTAAGATTTCCTACGAATCACAGACTGGAATTGGTTTTTCCTACTGTTTGTTTTACGTAGTCATCCAATTAAGGTCGCTCTGGATAATTACTGTTGTACATTTTACTGTAGATACTGCTTCCAGAAATTTATCGTCATTGGTGCCCTTGTACAGCAATGGATTTCTTTACCTATCTATGTTACATAAGTTACGTTATTTTTAGGTTCAAGGTCAACTACAGACCAACTGCCAGTGCCTGCACCATTCATCACCTCTGTGCATGTCAGTCTGCAAATAGATACTGTCTTCTGGCGGTGCTTATAGACAACTGCATCATCTGCAAACAATCTTACAGGGTTTCTGAAGCTTGCTACGAGATTATTTACATACATTTTAAACAGAAACGCTTCTAACACGTTTCCTTGGAGTACTCCGAAAATTACATTTACACCTGTAGATTCTGTTCCGTTATGAATGACGTGTTAAGTTCTGTCTGCAAGAAAACCTTGGATCCAGTTGAAAAACTTGTCCGATAAGCGATAAGCTGGTATTGTTTTCACTAAACGCAATTCGGGGCGGTGTCAAATGACCTCCTAGCTCAGCGCCGTTATCCACAGAGCTGAGAATCTCATGGAGGAATAATACGACCTGAGTTTTCGGAGATCTCTGTTTGCAGAATGCATGACGTAAAAGCGTCACAATTTTTGAGCGTAAAACATGTTCCAAAATTCTACAACAGAGTAGTAACTATCTACATCTGTCCTAGACCCTTCTTGAAAACGGGAAAGTACCATTCGTTGCCCAAGCGAACTACTTGTTTGAAGTAATTCCTAACTCACTGGAGATCTTAGTACAGTATTGCATCCAAATACGGTTGCAAACATGACAGAAATTTCGTTTAACCTGTGTGAATCTATAGTAAATTGTAATATTTAACATGCTGAAGTACTGTTGTATATTTTGTTTCGGTACGCCACAAGTGAAATTTGAGTCCCATTAGGTGTGGACTTAATCGAGGTGTTTACATTTCACATCATTTGTACTAACGAGGACAGTCTTTGATACTGAAGTCAGTGGCGGGTTAAAAGTACACGTTCGCAATAACGTCGCAAATGGCTCGTTTGTTGAAACGTGTGTACTGGAACGATTTTGCTGATATTACTGTATACTTCCTACCTGTGTCAGTTTACGCTATTAATTATCATACACCTTACATGAAGCTGCAGACGTGTCTATCCAACATGGAGCCATGTGGAACACCAGAGGAATATGATGCCTACCATGTCTCTCTGTCTCCTGTGAATTAATCATTAAGTGGATCAGTTACTTATTATACCTTACAAACCACATTGTTTTCAATAGCTTCTTGTGTTTTACGTTCCACAGTCACTTTTTTAGAACACGTAGTGTCTACTACATCGCTCGTGTTTATACGTGAGCGTTCGCTCATTTATGTATGACCAATCAGTTTCGCCTGCGAATGATCTTCATGTCGATCTATGTGAAGAATACATACAACGTCAGTTGCTGGGTTACCTTATCTTCCGTGTAGTTTATAGTCAAATAAAACTTTTAAAGAACGTTATTATTGCCACTGACTGTTAAATTTGCCGAATTTGCAAATGCTACAATTTCCCATAAGACTGAAAGAATTGTAGAGTTTGTGAATAAAGTAATTTTGACGTTCAAAGGCGACAGTAATACCCACTATACAACCGTCTGTATACTTCTTTACTGGGGTTCACTTGAAAATGGAGTAAAACTGAACACAATTCATCATCTCTAAATAAATAAAAAAATACCAAAGGAAAAACGAAGTATTTGCCAAAATGATGTTACCATACACACAACCGAATCCTTACAAAGAGAATCCCGTAACTGAATTTACACTGAAGAGCCAGAGAAACTGGAACACCTGCCTAATGTGTAGGGCCGCCGCGAGCACGCAAAAGTGCGGTAAGAGGACGTGGCACGGACCGGACTAAGTCTGAAGTAGCGTTGGAAGGAAATGGCACCATAAATCCTGCACGTCTGTCAATAAATCGGTAAGAGTACGAAGGGGTGGAGATCTCTTGTGAACAGCACGTTGCAAGGTACCAAATATATGCTCAATAATGTTATTGTCTGGAGAGTCTGTTGGCCACTGGAAGTGGTTAAACTGAGAAGAGTGTTCCTGGAGCCACTCTGTAGCAATTCTGGACGTGTGGAGAGTCGCATTGTCCTGCTGGAATAGCCCAAGTCTGTCGGAATGCACAATGGATCTGAACGGATGCAGGTGATCAGATAGGATGCTTACGTACGTGACACGTGTCAGAGGCGTATCTAGAAGTTTCAGGGGTCCCGCATCACTCAGGATGCACACATCCCGCACCATTGCACAGCCTCCACCAGCTTCAACAATCCGCTGTTGATATGCAGGATCCTTGGATTCATGAGGCCGTCTCCATACCAACAAACTTCCGTCCACTCTATACAATTTGAAACGACATTCGTCCGACCACACAACATGTTTCCAGTCAACAACAGTCCAGCGTCGGTGTTGACGGCCCAGGCGGGGCGTAAAGCTTTGTGTTGTGCAGTCATCGAGGGTATCTGAGTGGACCTTTGTCTCCGAAAGCACATATCGATGATGTTTCGTTGAATGGTTCGCACGCTGACACTTGTTGATGGCACAGCATTGAAATCTGCAGCAGTTTGCGAAAGGGTGTACTTCCGTCAGGTTGAATTATTATCTTCAGTCGTCGTTGCTCCCGTTCTTACGGGATCTTCTTTGCGGGCACAGCGATGAAGGAAATTTGATGTTTTACCGGATTCCTGATATTCAAGATACACTCGTGAAATGCACGTACGGAAAGGTCACCACTTCACTGCTACATCGGAGATGCTGTGTCCCATCGCTCGTGCGCTGACTGTAACATCACGTTCAAACTCACTTATATCTTGATAACCTGCCACTCTAGCAGCAGTAACCGATCCAACAAGTGCGTCCGACGCTTTTGTTTTATACAGGGTGTTACAAAAAGGTACGGCCAAACTTTCAGCAAACATCCCTCACATACAAATAAAGAAAAGGTGTTATGTGGACATGTGTCCGGAAACGCTTAATTTCCATGTTAGAGCTCATTTAGTTTCGTCAGTATGTACTGTAATTCTTCGATTCACCGCCAGTTGGCCCAATTGAAGGCAGGTAATGTTGACTTCGGTGCTTGTGTTGACATGCGATTCATTGCTCTACAGTACTAGCATCAGGCACATCAGTACGTAGCATCAACAGGTTAGTGTTCATCACGAACGTGGTTTTGCAGTCAGTGCAATGTTTACAAATGCGGAGTTGTCAGATGCCCATTTGATGTATGGATTGTCACGGGGCAATAGCGGTGGCGCAGTACGTTTGTATCGAGACAGATTTCCAGAACGGAGGTGTCCTGACAGGAAGACGTTCGAAGCAATTGCTCGGCGTCTTAGGGAGCACGGAACATTCCAGCCCATGACTCGCGACTGGGGAAGACCTAGAACGACGAGAACACCTGCAATGGACGAGGCAATTCTTCGTGCAGTTGACGATAACCCCAATGCAGGGTCAGAGAAGTTGACGCTTTACAAAGTAACGTTGACCACGTTACTGTATGGAGAGTGCTACGGGAGAACCAGTTGTAACCGTACCATGTACAGCGTGTGCAGGCACTATCAGTGATTTGAAGAGAAGTAATAAAATGAGCTCTAACATGGAAAGTAAGCGTTTCCGAACACATGTCCAAATAACATAATTTCTTTCTTTGTGTGTGAGGAATGTTTCGTGAAAGTTTGACAGTACCTTTTTGTAACACCCTGTATAGGCGTTGCCGACCGCAGCGCCGTGTATTCTGCGTGTTTACATACAGTGAATAACCTCAATATTCGGACACTGAGAGAGTTTTATTTTGCCTCATCATAACTCTGTTCTGAATAAAAGAAAAATATAATATATCCACGTATTATATGAATATAGTTGTCTAGTATGAATGATGTTTACACAACGTATACAACTTGTTAAATACTCGTAATACAATTGAAATAAAGCACTCTTCAACGGTCACGTTACTTTAAGATCCGGACAGATGGCGGTGCCACAGTTGATTTCACCGTCCACACCGGGATACATGCTTCTAGTCAGAAGGCAAGTGTGTGTTTACAAGCGCGGTCGATTGTCCGGAAGGTTCGATGCCACGCAAAGCTACTACTACTTTTGAGATACGATAGCTTGTGATTTTTCACAACGCGAAAAGTAAATCGTGTAGACAAAGTGCTGCCACGCTCAACATAAGTAAAAGTACTGTGGCAGATATCGTCAGACGATTAAAAAATGAGGACCCCATCGACTCTATACCGCAAAGGGGCCAGCCACCGAAGCTGGATGCAAGTGACAAGAGGCAGCTAATGGAACATGTAATACAGAAAATAAAGAAGGATCCTACACTCATTGCACCCAGATTAGCACGTGAGTTGCTAAATGAGACTGGCAAAAAGGTACATCCTCAAACGATTCGCAGAGCATCGAATGAAAGTGGCTACAATGGAAGAGTGGCCTGGAAGAAACAGTATGTGTATGAACAGAATCGAAAAAAGATATTGTACTTTGCCACGGAGTTTATTACGAAGGATGCAATATGGTAGAACGACGTCATTTTTTCCCGACGAAAGTAAATTTAATGTTTTTGAGTCGGATACATGAAGCATGGTGCGGTGAAGGAAGGACGAAGAATTTACAGTCACAAATATTAAACCTATTGTAAAGCTTGTAAAGCATGGAGGTAGCACCGATCTTGTCTGGGGCTATATATCGATAGTTGGATCGAGCGAATTGGTGTTCATCGACAGTATTGTGGACAAATATGTCTATTTGAACATATTAAAGAACAATTTACGGAAAAGTGCTAAAAGCATGGAGATATCAAATACGTTCAAGTTTTATCAGGACAATGACCCGAAACATAAGGCTCGCATTGTGCAGGAATATTTGTTGTACAATTGCCCCAAAGTGTGGGGAGAACTGATTACAAAAACACAAGTATCGAACAAGGGAACTCTGAAGCGTCAATTACGAAAATAATGGGACAGTCTACATGCGGACTATTTAAAAAAGACCACTTGCAGTATGCCGCAGCGTTTGAAAGAAGATATAAAACAGAAAGGCTACCCGACAAGATAATGAAACATTTGATGTTCCACAAAATCTTGTCTTGAAATGATTAGTTCTTCAAAGTGTCCGAATATTAAAGTTACGTGAATATAGGACCGAGTTGTATTTAAATAGTATTGTAAAATAACTTATGTCTGTTAACTTTAAAGTTTATGCTATTATCTACAAGACACATCATGGAAGATAATACTTTATTATATGCTTTGCCGGACGGAGTGGCTGAGCGGTTCTAAGCGCTACAGTCTGGAACCGCGTAACCGCTACGGTCGCAGGTTCGAATCCTGCCTGGGGCATGGATGTGTTTGATGTCCTTAGGTTAGTTAGTTTTAAGTAGTTCCAAGTTCTAGGGGACTGATGACCTTAGAAGTTAAGTCCCATAGTGCTCAGAGCCATTTGAATCATTATATATTTTGTATGTTTCGTTACGAATAAAGTTCTGGTCGTACAAGATTAAAACATCATAGTGGCCGTATATTAAAGTGATTCACTGTACCTGTGAGATTGATTACGCATGCCCATACGAGCTTCCTTGGTGCCTCCGTGTAAGTAACTGTATTTTTAATGCAGCGACGAGAAATGGCAGATGGCAGAGGAGTAGCTGAGAATGGCAAGAGCTGCCTCGGTAGTCGCCACCGCTCGATGGAAACATTAATTATGAAGCCGAGGCGGGCGGAGGTGTTAAATGGCGGCAGGGCGGTGCCGGCCGCCCTTTATTAGCACACAATGGGATGACACACGCGGCCTCCCCGCCGCTAGACCGTCTCTGGCCCGGTAGCCGCCATTGCTGTCTACCACAGGTGTCCGGTACGCTCCTTACAAGGAATAACATGCCGAACGAAATGAATATTTTTATTACATAGTCAATTTCTATTTATTAAATGCTGTTCTCTGTCTTAAACTGTTTTGTTTATAGTGTATATCCTTCTGTGCTTGTCGGTGTATTTCTTTTTACATAGATATGAATTTCCACGCATATACAGTGTGTTCGGAAATTCCCGTTACCAATTTCTAGGACTTCTGGAGGACTCTGTGACGTTGTGGCTGTGCTGTTTGAGGCGCCATATCACGGATTGCGCGGCAGCTCCTGCCAGAGGTTCGAGCCCTCCCTCAGGAATGTGTGTGTGTGTGTGTTTTGTTCTTAGCATAAATTGGTTTAAGTAGTGTGTAAGTCTAGAGACCGATGACCTCAGCAGTTTGGTCCCTTAGGAATTCACACACACACACGCTTCTAGAGGGGAGTGAGTACAAAACATTTTGAACAGGAAACGAACCTGTTCTGTGTTCTCGCCGTTACAAATCATATTTGATAGATAGCTACGCAACAAGGCAGTCATCGTAACGGTTGGTTACGACGGATCAGCTGATCTCATTTAACGTCTATCCTCCCTCTCTGACCTGTTCCGAGCATGATTCACGTGTCTGAGAGTGTTAGAGCAACATGGCAGAGTACACTTGTGCACGTCGGAGGTTCGAGTCCTCCCTCGGGCGTGTGTGTGTGTGTGTGTTTTGTCTTTAGCGTAAGTTAGTTTAATTAGTGTGTAAGCCTAGGGACCGATGACCTCAGCAGTTTGGTCCCGTAGTCCTTACCACAAATTTCCTATTTTACACTTGTGCAGAATACACCGACATGATGCTTCTCAATGGCGAAGCTCACGGTAATGGAAGAACTGCTCGTCGCCTTTATCAGGATCGTTCCCTACAACGTCCTACTCATTCGCATATCCTTTTCATCACAATTACACAACGGTTTCGACAGTGGGTACCTTCACCGTCAGGAGACGTGACTTTTGTGCACCGAACAACCGAATTGGAAGAGGTTGTTCAGCATCACGTTCAAGAGAACCCGTCAACCGCTACATGAACAATTTCTTTGACTACTAATGAGTGGAACTGTCAAACAAGTGCTCTTTGGGGCCGGCCGGAGTGGCCGAGCGCCTCTAGGCGCTTCAGTTTGGAAACGCGCGACCACTACAGTCACAGGTTCGAGTTCTACTCGGTAATGGATGTGTGTGATGTTCTTAGGTTAGTTAGGTTTAAGTAGTTCTAAGTTCTAGGTGAGTGATGACCTCCGATGTTAAGTCCCATAATGCTCAGAGGCATTTGAATCATTTGATCTTTGGGTCACGTCTAATCAGTCACTTGCAAAAGTGGTCTCATTACCAACATGTTTTCAAATGGACATGGTTTCCAATGGAAAATGTTATCAAAATATTTCTACGCGTCCTAGATGTTTGTAATGGGAATACCCGAACACCTTGTATCTGTATATATGTGAAATTTGGATGACGTAAAACTTATTGTAAATTGGATAATGTGCTATGCCGATACGTGCAGTGAAGGACAAATCTAATATATGCTTTCAAGCAAAGGTGACGAGAACAGTTGATAGTTGACAGTTAAAATGGAAGGATACTTGTGTGGGCGGTTACAAAATTCGATTAGAGAAAGTGTTGCGTAGTGGTATTAGGCTTGTTACTTCTGGAAAAGAGGATTAAGAGAAGTACTTTTACTGTATAGTATAAACAGAATTCGAATCTGAGAGATCCAGTAGAGAGATAAAGATTGTTGTTACGTCGTGGTGATTTGGTGATCCGTTGAAGCTGTTAGCGACCTTTACCTTAAACCACCTCTTATTTAAAGCGTACAATGACTGAGGATGAATAAAAAGTAGGGAGAAAAGAGGACTAAAACGTCGAAGACTACACATAGGTATTGGCTGGTGAAAATCTACGAAGAGAAGAGAAAACTTGACAAACGTTCGATGGCAGCTACATTCTCCATTGAGTACTCGAGGCTCAGTGGTTAATGGACTCGACTTTAAGATGTGCTGTTGGAAACGGTATAAAACATTTACTGATAGGAATTAATAATATTATTTGAGAGAGATCAACGTGTGAGTTGACTATGGCGTGTGAATGGTAAATGGTATGTGCTGTTTAAAAGACAAAAACTGTAGATGAAAATTGTAATTTGAGATACAAATTAAAGCCTTTACATAACTGAAAGGCCAGAGCACGGATTTTGTATAGAATGGGATAACGAATCGATGTGCACGTGATCGAAGAGGTATCGTCTGCCTGGTACTCTTCAGTATTGTTTTCATCAGAATTCCACGATAAAATCTGTTCAGAAGTTACTCTTGAGTTGTTTAAAAAGATAAAGTTTGGTACACAGTGCGTGACCAGCATGTAGATCGATTACAGCGTCTCCTCGAGTGGTACTAAGGGGGGAGGGTGGTGAACGCATAATCCGACCTTCTTATACCGCAAGAAAGGTCCTCGGTACTTAACAGCGGGCCGTGTAGACCCGGGAGAATCCTGGAGGAACTACAAAAGATCCCCCCCGCCCCTATCCAGGATTCAACCCGAGACATCCATGGCCCGAATCTAGTACGCTACTCACTAGATCAGCGTTTCGCAACCACTATGTCGCGACACAGTGTTGTATTACGAATATGTGTCAGGTGGTACGCGAGATACTTAATATCTTCTATTCTTGCGCATCGGAATCCTGCAGGATACAGCGAGTCTTATGAGACACTTTTCAAATGGCCCACAACATACACGGAAAAAGAGAACAATAAAGGGACCCTAATTACTCTATTGATTTGTTTTTCTGAAGAACATCAGACAAAAATGTTATTTAAAATGAACTGGTTTTTGTTGTAACTGTCAAACATTATTCTGATACAATAATGCCAACCATTTTGCAATGTCAGACTTCTTTATATAGTGCGCTGATTCTCTCGCAAGTAGTGTCAGACATATAGCTGCAGTTTTTTTCGGTAGTCATGTTAACAAAGTGGCTGATGTGGTGATAACGATCTCCATGTTCGATGCTGTCTAGTAACCCATCTTGCTGTGACAGTATCTTTTCCATATGCTTCCCACTGCGAGCCTTTTTGTCTTCGCTGCAAAATAGAAAGAGGTTCTTAGAAGAATATTTGTACTTAAATACCGTTATATCCAATCATTTAGTAATCCTATCAAAATTTTGAATAAACACCAGCAAAATTCTCAAAAAAAGGAAATTTGTGTAACCTTGGAGCTATAACTGAGAATTTCCATGCTTAACTCTACAGTTACACATAGAAAATGTATAGGGTTGAATTTCAACTTCCAAAAGTTTCCAGCTGTTTGCACCCCCACTCTCCGCATCTGCCTTTTCCAGAATCTGGCCGGTGGAATCTTTTATTGCGTTGCCTCTGATAAGGCCAATTGTTTCTGTGGTTTAGAATCCTGTAAACATTGCTTCTCGCCACAATATTTCGGTTTGTTACGTCCACCCCTTTTTGATTTTTCATACGGATTCCTTATCAGCGTCTAATATTTTCTCGTTTCTCCTTTGAATTTTCGGCCATGTCAGTTAACATTAACCTAAACCCTTCTACGTCAATTTTTTCAACACGTGCCGAATCTTTTTGTGCTATGTCGGCATTTGTTGATGAAAAGCTGTATCGTTCGCCACTGCTATAGGGTGCTCTAGGTGATAATTTCTTCTTAACGTTTTATCAAAGTATTCCAAATTCGTCCTGAACGCCTTCAACGACAGTCGTAGGGATTTGGTAGCAACTGTTCCCACTGTGATTAGATTCCCCTTCGATCGGTACAGCTTCATGATCTCTTCTTCAATGTTGGAGAACATTTTACTGTCCCAAATTGCTAACAGAACTCGTGCAATCACTTCACCACTCACGTGGCCGCTTAATAACTCGTGTATGCACTGAACTGGCCAAGAATTCGGTAGACTGTCTTTAAGCAGAATGATCCGCGCCTTTAAGTGCCGATTTCCAACAACTATGTAGGTGAGACACTTGCGTAAAGATAAGTACCTGCAACGGAATTTTTTTTTCCAGCCATTAACACAGATTCTGCAGCAACAGTTGCCTCTCTCACCATAGCTCCTATTCGTACTGGCGAAACTGTATCAACTGTCTGACAACCTTAAGCTGTGTGTTGTTCTTTGTTTGCCTGAGATATTGGTCCGATGTCTAACGCTATAGGCGCCGTGGTTTGTTATCTCCGACTTTCCTATGTTATGAAGTTAGGAAGAAATCCACTTACAGCTGGTGAAAATGTTGTTTATTATAACGCGACCGGTTTTTCTGCTTCTAGCCGCATCGTCATGTGAACAACGTTAAAAGATCACAGACATATTCATCACTCCTAGTCACAATCTCTGAATAGTAATTTTGACTAGGAGCGACGGGTATGCCTATGATCTCTTAACGTTATTCACCTGATAATGCAGCTTGAAGCCACGAAAGCGGCCGCGCTTTAATAAACAACCATTTTACCAGCTGTAAGAGGAGTTCTTCCTAACATCATGCATATCAGCAGCTGCTGTTACCTGGAATATAAAATCGTTTACTACCCATTTTAGTTTGACAATTTCTCGTCTGGACATGAAAAACTCCTCAGATTTGGGGAACTGAAAGAGAAAGTGACTCGATGCATGAAAAGGAGGGAACGCTACAAACATGTCCCTGATCCGGTTGTAATGGTATTTGAATTACGTAACCATTACGGCACCGCACCTCAACCTCTCGATACCAGCAATATTCTACTGAGTTTCTGTAGAATAGTTAACATATTTCTGAGACAACATTCAGATTTGATGTCATTAACGTATAGGTACATTGATACATCGGTATGTTTATATTGCAATGATATTATTCTTATGTGAATTCTTTCTTTTGTCACTATGATCTTTGACGTACTTGTAACTCTGATTTTTGGGCTCGTAAGCGGTTATTAGAGAGCCACGTCTTGGTCGTCATATGGAAAAGACGCAAATTGTTTTCAGTTTATAAAATTTAAACTTTAACAGCGAGGAAGATATTTTCAAGTATGTTTCATACTGTGTAGTGAAGTTTTGTGAGTTATTGCCACAAAAGTAATAAAAAAGAGGTGTAACTTAAATTCGGAGTGCTGATTACTTTTTTACATCACCATTGTGCTAACTTGCAAAAGTTTAATCTTCAAGAATGGTTTATGAAACACATCTATAAAACTTTTGAATATCGCAGAGTAACACCTAGGCCTCTTTGCATCCGAGCTTGGAATCATCACTACCTAGATTTTCGACGCTTGAGCCATGAGTTCACAACGAGACCAGCGTGGGAAACACGAAAACGTGAGTGCCTAGTTTATCCATTATTTCATGAAATGACTTTATTAAATGTGCTCTAATGACACCTGCCACACAGTATATAACTTTGTTGTTACCCGAAAATGCAGTATTTAGCAGCGTGAGCAACACCACAATCATAATTAATTTTTGACCTTTGTTGTGGTTGGGTTGTTAGACGGTGCACTAATATACATCAACAGTTTCTTCTAAAATTTTCTTTATCGAAATTTAAAGGGCAGCTCTGCATCGTCAGACATGCATATAGGAACACTGTATAACTTGAATTGTAAACTCATACATTGTATAATTAAATCGCAAGCATTTCTAAGATTATTAATGAGTGTGAACGGTCTTTTGCTATAAACTGACAAAGCATTGACTGAAACCCAAGGGAAGGTAATACACAGGATTCGCTGAACAGAAAATACAGTTCAGAAGATGCCCAATTTCTCACGCTTCTTTGGAAAAGAAAGGCAGATTCTTGCTGACATCCATGCTGGACAGATACTAGCTAGATTCAGGTGGGAACATTGCGTCTAAGGCATCGCTGCAACCTGTCGTCAGGGATTAACTCTCAGAAATCGCAACTTCAGAATTCGCCGAGCAGGCTCTGAGAGCCATCCCAGAAAGTCACGGAACTCTTGAACAAAACTTTGCTGTCGTTCACTGCAGTGATCACAGTCGAACTTCACGAGGTTTTCCCCTGAATTTTGTTGATATAAATATGTGGAAGCAGACACTGTAAAATGTGCAAACGAGAAGTATAAAACTTTAGGTACAGATGAATTGTATCATAGACATCATAGCTGTAACTATGAACGCAATCTCTAAATTCATAATTATCATCGACCTAAGTGATTATGTAAATCTTTGTACAAGCGCATGCAATCTCACTTTTTATGCTTTACCGGATGTTATTGTCTCAAATAATTTTACGTACATATAACAGAGAATACATAATACAACTGCAAAACATTAAATTTTACAAAGTAAATATACATTACAAAATTATATTCCTTCATTTTATTGGCTGTGTTGTCACGACCGCCAATTTAATGTGACTGGCTCTCTTTAAATGAATTGAAGTTACGTACAGTAACTGAGAAAAGAAAATACGGACTTTCTGTAAAACCTCATTTAAAGAAATTAGCAATGACGGTAACGTTAAAGAAAGGTGGTACCACTTTTCATGAAATATAGTTTATTTGATTCTATTGTTAATGCTTTTATGTAAATTATTAGACAGTTTCAGTGTCACCTTTAATATTGCTAAGACCCACACTTTGTTTGGAAGGCAGTTCTTCCTATAATCTGCAAACTGACCGTGAAATTTAGTGTTGTTTGCTTTCAGAAAAGAATATGGTAACTAATAATCGGACTTCGTAAAGTAAAAGTGATTGTAGATTCTATCTTAATTTATAGAATAAAGCTACATGTAATTCAGTGGAGCTTGAAAATTACGAGGACAAACATAGAAGTTTTCCTACTTAATTACTCCACTATTACTAATCTTATAAAGAAAGGAATGGTATTTAAATGACGTAAAAATGAATTTAACTTAATGTTCAAAGTAATTGTCAAACGCATTTACATTTGGTCATCCAGTGACTAACCGAAGGCAATGACGGAAAAAATGAAAACTGTTACTGCGAACACAATACTTTTATATGATTGTTATACAGTTAATTATTCTCAAAATTCCTTCAAACTCTGGCGCTTGATGCACTGACAAAACTGTCCCTCATGATTACCTGGCATGATTATTTCCTTTACAATGATGACTCAACATCTGACATTGGTCACAGGCTACATCTACCTTATCATGGCGGTAACAAGGCTAAGCACGAGCAACACTAATGCCTTGTGGTGGCCGTTGTACCTGTTAGAGAGTATTGGAACTCCAGTCATTGCATACTCGGTGACAGAGTATATGCGTAAGAAGCTACATTGATATCCGATAATGTCTTCTGGGCACTTTACTCTTCTTTGAACTTAGTGCATGGACTGGAAAATTAAACTAAAGATTATCATTAAGACGTAGTGATCCATAATTTCGTGTCACGGAAGCAGTATCTTATAACATTGTTCTGTTTATTGTAGAATAATAATCTGAGTGGCATTCATAAGGATTTCTTTAACTCAAAGACCCTATACTTTATACTTCTCTTAACGTTTGTAGTGATACGTCCTTTAAATATGTTTCTTGCATAAATATTAAATGGCTTTCTTTGAACTCAGTGATGTTACGTCTCACAAAATAATGCTGATCACTACAAAAAAAAACAAAAACACACACAAAAACCACAAGAAAAACTGACCATTCCAGCCATGTTATGAACCATGTCCTTGTTTCCAAAAGTATTTCTGTAAGTGTAAATAAGCTTCAATGAAAATTCGGATTCACGTAGTGACTGGCGGCCGGTAATCATGTGGTTACGTGCCGCAGCATACTGTAAATATCGCAGGAAAATTATAACACCTTTCTTCGAATGCGAGCGGGAAATCGTATTAAAGATAAGCCATTTGTCTTGGAATGCGAGCCGGAAATCACATCAAAATCACATCACTTCGCTTCGAATGTGTGATGGTTGCACATAAAACAGACGAAGACCTGTTTTGTAGTGCTCTCTCCGTAAGATATAGAAACCAGTGTCGAGAGATAAAGTGACGCTCCGCCGTGGCATGATGTACTCGGGGAAGTGAAACAGTTGTGTTTTCTATCGTGCATGGTCTGTTGTGACGTCATCACTTCTTGCACTTCGAATGTTACGTTGCTCTCAGCACAACGTCAGTACTTTTCTTTGACACTGCATGTAGCATGTTGTGAAGGCGTCGAGTACGGGGACGTTTCTAAAGAATTGTTGCTGTGACGGCAGTGTGGGTGATTCGTGTTAAGCAGACACTGGAAATTTGTGGACCCAGGTTTGATTCATACTGATACATTTTTAAATATATTTTATTTCTCGAAATATTAAACTATTAAATATCAGATTTAAATATATTTAAACTGTTAAATGTATATACATAAAATTTACATATTACAGTTGGAAGTTAAACTGCTAGAGGCCATCATATTCTAGTATATTAGTATAATTTTGCATGAGATGCCACTGTCTGTAATACGTACATGGAAAGGCTGCTTTCAATATGAGATGCTAAGAAACAAATTGAATGTAATCGCTGTGTTGCCTAATTTAGTGAGCTTACTGACATTGTAATGGACTGCATCGTCACTGCAAACTCTCTTCCGGTGCATTACGTTTTCTGCCAAAATCATTAAAAATAAACATCAGTTGTACGTGAGTTTCTCTCTCTGTATTTTAGATATTAAGAGTCACAGACAAAGAATAAGGTTCACTGGTATTCTGTGGATGTTTAAAAATACGGGGATACATCTGCAAAGCAATTTATTGCAAATTTTGGAGTAATTTACAAAAATGACATAGCCGGATTCGGAGTAATAACCACTTCACGAAGTTAATAAAGCATGCTCTCTCAAGAAATACACATCGCGCATACTAACTAGGCAACGCAGGTACAGGTTCATTTTTTCGAAAGGGCGCAATTATCTCCGACTACGACTCCTATGTTTAAAATTTGTCTCAAAGATACCTACCAACTATCTTACTCTGTGATGGGGAAAAAGCGTGGCGCCCTGCGACGTCACCCTCGTGCTCGGAGACGCTTGGAAGAGCAAGGTGTCCACATGCGCGAAGAAAAGGTCTGAGTTCAGTCTTCGAGGCGGTCCTGCCTTGCGTGGATTTTAAAAGATCCCGCCACCTACCGTCTGCGGCGCTGTCTGTCGAAGACAGGCTGCCTGGCGGCTGTTTCTGCGCTCTGGCGCTTGCAGCGGCACGGGAAACGGGCGTTTTGTCTGATGATCTGCGGGAGTGAGGACTAGCAGTACTGATCGCTTCCAGAGCTTACGGTTACGGGTTTTTCTAGGTGGATCGCCGAAACATGAAGTCATGTATTTACAGTACTTTGACCGTCTGTTCAATTGTGGTTAATCATGCGTCGAATATTGGATGCATTGGATAGAACTCTTATTTTCTACCAGCTGTAGTAAGTGTTTCTTCTTGTAGGCACCGGCAAGACGGTTTCTTCGTGGTTTCGCAACGAGCGTAGTATGTGTCTCTGTTTGTAATCAATTGCTGTTGTTGTTGTTGTTGTTGAGGTCTTCAGTCCTGAGACTGGTTTGATGCAGCTCTCCATGCTACTCTATCCACAAGCTGCTTCATCTCACAATACGTACTGCAGCCTACATCCTTCTGAATCTGCTTAGTGCATTCATCTCTTTGTCTCCCTCTACGATTTTTACCCTCCACGCTGCCCTCCAATACTAAATTGGTGATCCCTTGATGCCTCAGAACATGTCCTACCAACCGATCCCTTCTTCTAGTGAAGTAGTGCCACAAACTCCTCTTCTCCCCAATCCTGTTCAGTACCTCCTCATTAATTACGTGATCTACCCACCTAATCTTCAACATTCTTCTGTAGCACCACATTTCGAAATCTTCTATTCTCTTCTTGTCCAAACTATTTACCGTCCATGTTTCACTTCCATACATTGCTACACTCCATACAAATACTTTCAGAAACGACTTCCTGACACTTAAATCTATACTCGATGTTAACAAATTTATCTTCTTCAGAAACGCTTTCCCTGTAATTGCCAGTCTACATTTTGTACCTTCCCTACTTCGACCATCATCAGTTATTTTGCTCCCAGAATAGCAGAACTCCTTTACTACTTTAAGTGTCTCATTTCCTAATATAATTCCCTGAGCATCACCCGAGTTAACTCGACGACATTCCATTATCCTCGTTTTGCTTTTGTTGATGTTCATCTTATATCCTCCTTTCAAGACACTATCCATTCCGTTCAACTGCTCTTCCAAGTCCTTTGCTGTCTCTGACAGATTATAATGTCATCGGCGAACCGTAAAGTTTTTGTTTCTTCTCTATGGATTTTAATACCTACTCCGAATTTTCTTTTGTTTCTTTTACTGCTTGCTCAATATACAGATTGAATAACATCGGGGAGAGGCTACAACCTTGTCTCACTCTCTTCCCAACCACTGCTTCCCTTTCATGTCCCTCGACTCAGTTGCCATCTGGTTTCTGTAAATATTGTAAATAGCCTTTCGCTCTCTGTATTTTACCCCTGCCACCTTCAGAATTTGGAAGAGAGTATTCCAGTCAATATTGTGAAAAGCTTTCTCTAAATCTACAAATGCTAGAAACGTAGGTTTGCTTTTTCTTAATCTAGCTTCTAAATTAAGCAAAAAAATTTTCAAATTTGTGTGAAATCTTACGGGACTTAATTGTTAAGGTCATCAGTCCCTAAGCTTACACACTATTTAACCTAAATTATCCTAAGGAATAACACACACGCCCGTACCCGCGGGAGGACTCGAACCTCCGCCGGGACCAGCCGCACTGTCCATGACTGCAGCGCCTAGACCACTCGGCTAATCCCGCGCGGCTAAGAAAAGCCGTAGGGTCAGTATTGCCTCACATTTCTACGAAATCCAAACTGATCTTTCCCGAGGTAGGCTTCGACAAGTGTTTCCATTCGTATGCAAGGAATTCGCGTTAGTATTTTGCAGCCGTGACTTATTAAACTGATAGTTCGGTAATTTTCACATCTGTCAACACCTGCTTGCTTTGGGATTACAATTATTATCTTCTTCTTGAAGTCTGAGGGTACTTCGCCTGTCTCATGTATCTTGCTCTCCAGATGGTAGAGTTTTGTCAAGACTGGCTCACCCAAGGCTGTCAGTAGATCTAATGGAATGTTGTCTACTCCGGAGGCCTTGTTTCGACTCAGGTCTTTCAGTGCTCTGTCAAACTCTTCACGCAGTATCATTTCTCCCATTTCATCTTCATCTACATCCTCTTCCATTTCCATAAAATTGTCCTCAAGTCATCGCCCTTGTATAGACTCTCTATATACTCCTTCCACTTTTGTGCTTTGCCTTTATCATTTATGAATCACGAATTCTGAACTGTGTGGCTCAATGGAGAGTGGTTTAGCAAACAACACGCGATTAACGATAGGAATGCTTGTTGAATTGGAATTGTAGTGTGTGAACCGCGGGCGGAAGTAGTCATTAACATATGTCCGTCTGAAAGTACCTGTAAGAGCGTGTGTTGCCGCCGGATTTATGCACCATGTCTGTGCCGGACCTAACGCGATGTTAACGTTTGCCATGCGTGTGAAACGTACTTGCAGCTGTACATTGAGATCTCAGTTGTGCAGCCTCATTTACATTCTGTATTGAGTTACCGTATTAGTGACTGCACAGTTTTTGTAGTCAGTTTAGTAGTGTACAAAAAACCTGCACAGAGTTAGATGCTACGCGGTGTGCACCTGAAAGTTGAGGTATTATGTGCGTATGAAATGTGAAGGTACTGGCTAGTTTCCATTAGGTTCCATAAGTAACAGTTTAGATTTTGTTTCGTGTGGCAAACACCGACAATCTCTTTGAAATGACTCTCGTTGGCATATATGTTTCTTGTCTACCACCGTGAGTTGTTCTACTACGTCCTGTGATAGGTGATTAGGCGCACATTCGTCTGTTTTTGGTGGTCCAACTACGTGAAAGATTAGTGAATTATAGTGTCTATGGTGTCTTATTACCTGTTTTGATATCTCTGTGCTAGCTGTTTGAAATCTGATTCCGCATATTAGTGGTATCGCGCGAGTTTGTTACTTTATTGACGTGAAATAAATTTTGCACGTCATCTGAGAGGAATGACTAGAGAGTTCCTTGTGTCGAATTCTGAGCAACTACATTAAAACAGGCGGCGTCAGTATGCATTAGACAACGGCACTGTGGTGGTGCTCAACGATCTGTAGTTTGCGAAAGCCATGACCCACAGGTCCTGCATTCTATTAATTTCTCATGACCTTATTTGTTTGGCTGTTGGACGAACGTGAGCGTTGATTGTCTCACCACCTCGTGTCACTGGTATTTGTCTCCCGACGTGATTTTCATGTTATTTGTCTCTTCATCTGTCGTTGTGTATGCGGCTTTCACGTTTAACAATTTTTAATGCCTGAAGTTTTATTTAACGCATTCTGATTAAGTTTTTAGAGCATTTCTCAGATGAACAGATGAATGTTCTGGTGTGGTTTTAAGCGTCGTCAGTCAGTGGACGCGCCGGCCGGTGTGCCCGTGCTGTTCTAGGCGCTTCAGTTTGGAACCGCGTAACCGCTACGGTCGCAGGTTCGTATCCTGCCTCGGACATGAATGTGTGTGATGTCATTAGGTTGGTTAGGTTTAAGTTGTTCTAAGTTCTAGGGGACTGATGACCTCAGATGTTAACTCCCATAGTACTCAGAGCCATTTGAAGCAGTGGTGGCGCTGATTGGAGTGAGATAAAGTTACTTACTCAGATCCTTCTTTCACAGCAAGAGAGCTTCCGTTTGTCTTTGGGATTACACTACCAGGAATTAACGGGTGAGCACTGTCGTAGCCACTGACGACGTGCTGGTCTAGATGGGTCAGGTTCTCAGTCCGGTAATCGGCTCACTCCAAGGTTGTCGGACATTCCTAACTGGCTTCGCATACGGGGAGTCGTGGATGAAATTTGAGAAAAAATAAAATTAAAAAAATATGCAAAAAATTGTCAACCAACCGACCCTAAGTTGCAAACAGCCCAATACTCTACTCTCTTCCCACACTCCCTGTCCTTTCACTCAGAAGTTTACGTAAGGTGTAAGGTGGGTTAATGATGTCACACTGACACCAAATTTCACCACAGTTCTACCTGACGCCATTGTGGACGAGTCGCAGGATGGAAAGTTCATTACACCGCCTCGTCCATCCATTTCACCCCCTCTTTTGAGGCCTTTGCGATTGAGGTCAGAACTGCGGCGGCCAGCAATGAAATCACACGGTTTTACGGTGGGTGGTGAAGGAAAACACTTCATACACCGCCGCTCATAATCTACACGAAAAGGCATTAAGATGTAGCATAAAGGGCGTCAATGAAACCACTCCTTTCCATGGGGCGAAGATCCCCACCCTTTTCACCGTCGAAAACAATTCTCACAAGGGAACCTCCCCATCGCACCCCCTAAGATTTAGTTATAAGTTGGCACAGTGGATAGGCCTTGAACAACCGAACACAGATCAATCGAGAAAACAGGAAGAAGTTGTGTGGAACTATGAAAAAATAAGCAAAATATACAAACTGAATAATCCATTCCAAAGCTAGGCAACATCAGGGACAGTGGGAGCTCAGCAGTGCCGTGGTCCGAAAAGTTTAATTTTTTATTTTCAGTTTATGTGACAAACTCTTATGTTTTCATCACCTTTTTCGGAGTGATTATCACATCCACAAGAAAACCTAAATCGGGCAAGGTAGAAAAATCTTTTACCCATTCGCCAAGTGTACAAGTTAGGTGGGTGGACAACATAGTCCTGTCATGTCACGCACATGCCGTCACCAGTGTCGTATAGAATATATCAGACGTGATATCCTGTGGAGGAATCGTTTGACCTATGATCTTGCGATCAAATGTTTTCGTTTCCCATTGGTGAGGCACGTCCTTTCGTCTACTAATCGCACGGTTTTGCGTTGCGGTCGCAAAACACAGACGCTAAACTTATACAGTGAACAGAGACGTCAATAAACGAACGGACAGATCATAACTTTTCGAAAATAAAAAGTAAACCTTTCACTCGAGGGAAGCCTTGAACCAAGCACCTGACGTTCCGCAGCTGCTCACGCTAATCACGGGACCGCGGCGCTCCTGAGCTCACACTGTCCTTGATGTTGCCTATCTTGCGCATGGACTACTCAGTTTGTATATTTTGCTTATTTTTTTCATAGTTCCACAGAACTTCTTCCTGTTTTCTCGATTGATCTGTGTTCAGATTTTCAAGGCCTATCCACTGTGCCAACTAATAACTAAATCTGAAGGGGGTGCGATGTGGTGGTTCGCTTGTCAGTGTGATGAGCAACAGGGCTGACAACCCCGCCCTCCTCCCCCCCCTCCCCCCCCCTCCCCCCACCACTCTGCCGAACGCTTCAGCCCTTCTTGGAAATCATGAGACAGAAACTCCACTGAACGTGATGGCACCCCACTGAAGTGCAGAGCGATCGCAATTTTTGTAGTGGTGTCCAGGGTGGAACCATTACGCACCTTTCAACGCCATTTAGAGCAATAGAGGGTGCTTATGCTCTTTCAGCCGTTATATTTTGTGCCTTCCTGTGACGTGATCACAAAGGAGTGCGATATTGACATATGCGTCAAGAAAACGGCAGAGAGTCCTTTTAAGAAACCCCCCCCCCCCCCCTCCGCCATTTCGCAATAACCTCAGTGCCACCTACTCGCATTTGCTGAGCACTTCAAGAATGTACCTGAACGCACACAATCTATGACGAAGCCCTACGTTCTTGCTAACAGGCAATCCCTTCGAAACTCCTCCGATTGCAGATGGCCTACTAGCAGGTGAAAGAGCAGCAGCGTAGCCTGCCTGTAAGCCCCTAGGACTCTCGTCACAGGTTTCATCTGTATTTTAAAGGTGTTTAACAATGATGAACAGGTGTCAGTGTGTTGCCGAAATGGGTGATTTTAGAGGATCCTTTTGCTGTTTTATTCACGGATATGCCAACATCGCACTGCTTCTTTCTCAAGCCACAGGAGGGCGCAAAACAGTGTGGCTGTAAAAGCATAAGCATCCTTTGCTACTTCGTGTCGTGTTCAAATTTCGTCGAATGATTTTCAACGGTCCCTAGCGCCTCCACCCTGTGCACCGCAGTAAAAATTGCGGTCACACTGCAACTGGAAAATGGCAAAATGAGATTCAGTGGGCCGGCCGTAGTGACCGAGCGGCTCTAGGCGCTTTAGTCTGGAACCGCGAGACCGCTACTGCCGCAGGTTCGAATCCTGCCTCGGGCGTGGATGTGTGTGATGTCCTTAGGTTAGTTAGGTTTAAGTTGTTCTAAGTTCTAGGGGACTGATGACCTCAGATGTTAACTCCCATAGTACTCAGAGCCATTTGCGCCATTTTTAGATTCAGTGGGTCTGCTGGATTACGATATTCTTAGAGTAGGGTTGAATCGTCTCACCTGTCAGCAATGTCAACGTTTGTCAAGAACGTTGTCCTGTTGCCTGTCACGTTGTGAACTGTAGTTTTCGAACGCGAAATGTGTGGGAATCAACGCGCCAATGGAAGGGATGGTATCACTGACGCCCTATATGCCACCCGAAAGGCCTTTCTGTGTCGACTCTGAGTGGTGGGGTGTCTGAAAAGGTGGTACGTCTGAAACGGCGTGATTTTGTCAGCAGGTGTCATAGTTGTGACCTCTAACATTAAGGCGTTAAATAAATTTGTGAAATGTGGATAAGAGTAGGAATAACGACTTTTCCACTGTGTGCCACGTCCACCGTGTCGTTGGGCAGAGCTGTGGTGAATTTTGGAGCCGACTTTCTACTTTACGTGAGCTTCTGAGCTCCGTCCGTTTCTTCGAATGTGTCGAAGCCTTGTTGTTTGAAGCGTCGTCGAACCTGAGGCTGACGTCGCAGTGCAGTTTCGTTTTGCACTATTACCATTGTAGGAATTTTTGAATTAAATTTCAAACCTATGCTTAGCAAAGGAAAGAAAGTGATCTTTTAATTGTGTTGTGCAGTATATATATATATATATATATATATATATATATATATATATATATATATATATATATATATATATGAAAGAGTATGGAGATCAGTTAATTGTTTCACGCATAACATTAACTTCGTCTATTCTGTGATATCTATAATCATTCTGCACTGTCATTCAGTTATATCAGTCAAAGGATACGGCGCGGTATGGTTAAATCTTTCCTTATCTTTTGTACTCACAAAGAGATGAGTGACAA
The DNA here is from genome assembly GCF_023897955.1 of Schistocerca gregaria. Classification (NCBI taxonomy): domain Eukaryota; kingdom Metazoa; phylum Arthropoda; class Insecta; order Orthoptera; family Acrididae; genus Schistocerca; species Schistocerca gregaria. The sequence goes on along the minus strand of NC_064922.1, from coordinate 503,768,300 downwards.
CAGCATTAACATCAACGGAACGTCTTACACTAAAACCTTTTGTTTTTTACACGCTTCTGTTGTTAAGACACGAACAGATTGTGAAACTTTTTTGGCGTGAATAATAGCGGATCGCATAAGTGAATGAAAAAATTACTTCCCTGGTGTCAGAGTTGGCAGAAACTCATATAATTATCTTTGATTTGCTTACTCGCCACATTACTTTAGAGGTCCCGCAGTCCTTTCTTTCGGCGTTTATTTGTACACCAGCTGGTCGTTGATTGGTATTTCGTTTGGACACGGCACGGCGCAGGCCGCATCAGCTCTTCAGAAGCTCCGGAGGTCATTAAAAGTAACACGTGTTGTCAAACTGAACTGACGCATGGTACACTCAGCAAACACCGCCGGGTCTTCGGTGGAGAGGCAAGAAAAACAGTGCCGTCATGCGGATGAACGAATAGCTTTCATGTCGTTGAGGCGAGCAAGTGTTTTCACAACTCGCGGACCCACTCCCGTGCCGCGCCCTGGCTGGCCGCCAGCACTACACTACCACACTAACCAGGCCGACGTCGGCTGCTCACGCTGTCTGGCGGCGGAACACGCGGAAATGCTGCCCTCAACTTCTTCATCATCTGAAGCTCTTAGTGTAAGCACCTCTACAGCGTCGGTGCTCGACTCACTGTTAGTTGGTTCAAAATTCATTTTTGTAAGAAATTCACCGGTTTAATGCAATCAAGAAAAGTCTGGCTGGTGGGTGGTTCACCTTCTGTTCAACAAATGGCGCATTCTCTGGTGCTTTGCAGTATTTCGTGGACCGATGCGATTAACGTGCAGAAAAATTGTGCATGAATTGCAGAAGAACAGCCATTCATTTCTAGAATTCTTAGCAGCATAATTAAGATAGTAATGACCTTCCTTGCGCATGAACAATATAAGTTCATTAAGAAACGACTGCTACGACACAATGGAAACAAAGCAAGGGCGCTCTGCAGCAGATGCTAATCTCAAATCTGTAAACTACAAATACACCAACGAGTGACACTTTCCACAGCTGTTATAACAAGATATTATCACAATTTCTTTTTTTTCGGAAGGCGAGGGGGGAGGGAATAATGGCAGGGTGGGGAGTGGCGGCGAGGGGAAGGGAGAGAGGGAGGGGTCATCCGTCTTCCGAGAGGTTGATGCGATCTACCACGAATTCCTCTCCTGCGCCAACTTCTTCATTTAAGAGTAGGACTTGCAGCGAACGTAGTCACTTGCTCGTTTGTATGTATTCTAATCTCTCTCTTCCCGTGCAAACTGATCGCCCTTAACAGACCCGAAATTTTCTTTTCCGTTGTTGTATATATTCTACATCTACATTCCGAATGCCACCTTATGATGTGTGGCGGGGAGTTCTTTGTCTAGCAGGAGCGCCTCAACCTTTTCCTGTTTTACTCGCGTGTGCTTTGCAGGAAACCGACTTCTGTTTAGCCTCCGTGTGGGCTCCAATCTCTGTAATTATATACCAACGGCCTTTCCGCGGCGTATACGTAGAAGGAAATAATATATCCACTAACTTTTCTAAGAACATACGCTAACTGAAGTTTGACGGTAAACCATGCCGTGATGCAGAATGCTTCTCTTGCAAAGTCTGCCATTGGAGGTTCTCAGCATCTCAGCGACGCTGTCGCCCTTACTAAATGAACCTGTAACTAAACGTGCTGCTCTTCTTTGGATCTTTGATATTTCCTCTGTCAGTTCTGTCTGGAACGGATCCCATACTGACGAGTAATATTCACTTATTTCTTTAATGAGTATTTTGAATGCTGATTCCTTATGTATAATAAAGAGAAGGAAAATGAACCGCAAGGCAGCTGTAACTGGTGATTTCGTTATTGTCATGACCGGTTTCACTGCATTAGAACAGCATCCACAGGTGAACCACGTAAGGAAGAAAGGATTCCATGTAATACATATGATCAGAACACTTAAAGAATCTTTTAATATTTGTTTAATTTTAAATTTTTTCGAGAATTCTTATGTATTTCCCTTGAGGAACTGCTGTTTTAATTCAGGGAAACCTGATATGACAATAAAGAAATCACCAATTACAGCTATATTGTGGTTCATTTTCATCCATTCATCTACATCTACATCTGCATCTACATGACTACTCTGCAATTCACATTTAAGTGCTTGGCAGAGGGTTCATCGAACCACAATCATACTATCTCTCTACTATTCCACTCCCGAACAGCGAGCGGGAAAAACGCAACACCTAAACCTTTCTGTTCGGGCTCTGATTTCTCTTATTTTATTTTGATTATCATTCCTACCTATGTAGGTTGGGCTCAACAAAATATTTCCGCATTCGGAAGAGAAAGTTGGTGACTGAAATTTCGTAAAAAGGTCTCGCCGCGACGAAAAACGTCTATGCTTTAATGACTTCCATCCCAACTCGTGTATCATATCTGCCACACTCTCTCCCCTATAACGTGATAATACAAAACGAGCTGCCCTTTTTTTGCACCCTTTCGATGTCCTCCGTCAATCCCACCTGGTAAGGATCCCACACTGCGCAGCAATATTCTAACAGAGGACGACCGAGTGTAGTGTAAGCTGTCTCTTTAGTGGACTTGTTGCATCTTCTAAGTGTCCTGCCAATGAAACGCAACCTTTGGCTCGCCTTCCCGACAATATTATCTATGTGGTCCTTCCAACTGAAGTTGTTCGTAATTTTAACACCCAGGTACTTAATTCAATTGACAGCCCTGAGAATTGTACTATTTATCGAGTAATCGAATTCCAACGGATTTCTTTTGGAACTCATGTGGATCATCTCACACTTTTCGTTATTTAGCGTCTACTGCCACCTGACACACCATACAGCAATCTTTTCTAAATCGCTTTGCAACTGATACTGGTCTTCGGATGACCTTACTAGACGGTAAATTACAGCATCATCTGCGAACAGTCTAAGAGAACTGCTCAGATTGTCACCCAGGTCATTTATATAGATCAGGAACAGTAGAGGTCCCAGGACGCTTCCCTGGGGAACACCTGATATCACTTCAGTTTTACTCGATGATTTGCCGTCTATTACTACGAACTGCGACCTTATGACGTTTAACGGCTGTGGCTGCCCGCATTACAAAGTTCTGTACTTCCGGTGTTCCTGTTGACAGCCACTTAGGTGGCTGAGCTGTGAAATGTTTGAGTGATAATTCTTACACATATCTTCTCTTACTAGCATCGGAATTGTGCAGATGATATTTTTCGGGACGTTATATGGTATATCGTCAGTTTCGTGTCTTTTATCAACTAGCTTAAATAGATGTCTTTCAAAGCTCTGTTAAACTGTAATATTCGATCCCTTATCTGTTCCACGTCGACTCCCATTTCTTAATACTAGGTCCGGTTGGGGAATGGTGCGGGAAGAGATCGTTTAAAAAAAAAAGATATTCCGATATTTTCCTTCAGCTGTTTAACAACGTCAGGGAAGAGCTAAATATGGGTGTCAATACGAGGATTTGAATACGAAAGCAACGTCTTACCTCCAAGGCACTTTGTTCCTTAATAAAGTGGTCGTGTCCTCGAAAGTCCGTCATCGATTCTGAAGATCGATCATGAAAAACCCGAGTCATCGGTATATAAAGTGATACGCTATTATTCAGGAATAGAGGTAAAATGATTTAAATTCTAGACTTCGGGCAAGAAGGAAACTTCGCTATGTAGTCGTTGTGGCGATGCACTGTTAGCTATACTGCAATACTAACTAATTTTCTGAGATTTCCTCTGTAGCAGCTATGGAAAAGGACATCGTTATTATGCGAAGACCAGAATTTTTATGGTTGAAAAACTAATAATTGATTTAAATTATTACTTAAAATGGCTCTTAATTAGAAAAAGATGACCGTAAGTGTACAATGATATGATTTTTAAGATCCATTAAATTTTCATTACGTTTATTATTGAAAGGTGATACATTCCTCTCTCCTGTCACTATTTTGTAAACACAACTTATTTCGAATGAGTTGGACTGTTTCTCATCGTCATCCACTGTTTACAGAATAATCTCTCCATTTTTCATACCTCGGGCAAGACACGTCGCATAACGAAATTTTTTTAAAATTTTGTATTTTTGGGAATCCACAGCCTCCATGTGCTTAATAAACGTAAACATGTTCCGTAGTACGTTGTAACGTGATTTTTATTTAATCGTTCTATTGGCTAATTTCAACTGCTTGTCACGTTCGTTGAAATTTATTTATTATCATTTAAGAAATACAAAGTATTTAATTAACAAAAGGAAATCGATTGTTGACATAAGTTTGAACTTTGATTGACCAGAAATTGACCACTCCGAGTGCATTCGGTATCACCCTCATCAGATGTCACATGGTTCATGTGGCTGGAGGTTAATTTGCACAGAACCACACTTGCGGTAACATAACTCAGCAGGAAGGCCCCACTTTCTGTTTCTTTTTTAGGCATTGTTTCTTATATGTGAGTGTTTGGTCCAGGTATTTAGGGATTCAGTGTTCAGGAACAGTTCCTTTCCATATGATTTGAAGGGTTTAAGCTGCTTTTTTATTCCTAAGGTGGAATACACAGGTCTGAGTTATTGCAGATTTCGGCTTCAGGTCGTTTTCATTGCAATAGGTGGTACATTCTTCCAAAACCTCAGACAGGGATTTCAAAACACTCGGCCTGAGCAATGATTGCACAGTCATCAGTGCAGACAAGACTCTGAGTTCCTTCAAGCAATGGCTAGTCTTTTCTTATTCTTTATTGAGTGTCGATTCCCCCAAAAGGGGGCGGGCTGGCAGCAGCTTATTTCACCGCTCTTCAGCCTACAGAATTTGTTTTAAAAAGATGAAGATAATAAATAATAAAAGTTGGCGATAAAATCGGTGACTTAAAGGTAAAATGGCGGAAAATTGTGGAACTTAAAACATAAAACAAATGGTTGATGATGCTAATAAAATCACAGGAAGCAGAAAAATAATAGACAGACAATTTAAAAAGATGGCTACAGTCTGGTTTCTGTTCGCAAGCGACATAAAACTCACACCCAGCGACAACATGATTTCTGTTCGCAACACTTTGGAAAGAAGCACAACACTGAACACTCACTTAAGCACTGCACTAAAAAGTTGGCACAAATATTACATGCCACAGCCGAGAGCAGGTGGGGGGATGGCTAGTCGTTAGCGCAGATGTTAAATAGCAAAGATGCGAGCATACTGCGTGCGAGCACATTACCTCGGTGTATACCATCCTTCTGTGTTCTCCATTTGCATCATTGTCTATGAAATTCCACGAAGGATCTCCGTTTCTGGAGAACGCTTCTGACGTTGTACACGAGGTTGAAGTCTTTAGTGATGTCATACTCTTTTGTTTGAAGATGCTGCTGATTAACTTATTCGTAAGCCGCAGAGAGGCCAATGAATACAATGCCCGTGACGAGACATTTCTCGAAGCGCATCGTCGATGCGCTGTCTCAATATCTGTGCTGCACAGCTTTTTCCTTCTCTGAATGCAGCTTGTTGTGCTATAAGCGAAGGCTCCACTTTCCTAACAGTCTCTGCAAGACCAGCCCATCCAACAGTTTTGGAGGTGACAGAGCAAGGAAATACGTTTGTTGCTTTTGGGATCCGGGAGATTTCTGCCAGGTTTAGGGATAGTCGTGTCCGTAGCGCCCCAACCGACTTCGGGGATCTTGCTTTCCTGGACACAGTTGTACATTAAATTCAGTAGCCAACGCATTGCAACAGGGCCAAAGTTCTTAATATGCTCTACTCGTATGTCGTCTAATCCAGAAATTTTACCCAATTTGCGCTTACTCAGTGTTAACTGTACTTCAGCTACAGTAAGAGAGAACTAAAGTGGTAGTAATGAGTATAAAATAAGGGCTTAAACCAAATATAGACAGGATAATTCGGCCAGAATACAGATACATCATGAAGGATCAGGTCGACATGAATTTATTACTTACAAGGTCATGTCCGCGGAAAAACATGGAGGCGGCGAATGCGTCTGAACTTGTCCTTTCTGGAGTGAAACGTTTGAATACCGCATACCTTTTATCTAGCTATGTGAACAGCGCTCCACTTCATTCCACTTGCATTCCACACACGGTTCTATCACGTGCAACTTCCATGTTATCGCATTTAACGTATCATGTCTCTGCGCAACAATCCCTTTGTACAAGGCATGAAGGCGATCTCATGTTGCCTCGTAATTCCTGCAGGGCACATTCTTAAACTCATTGTCCTGTCCAGCAGTCTTTGTAAACGAAACTTAAAAATTCCGGCTTGCTATTCCAGTACCATCATACATCGTCTGAGAATCACGTAATTTAACTTTCTGGAACACTGAGAGTAACGTCTCATTAAGAAAATACTGATCATCCTTACAATCCAACAACAATGTTATTGTATCCATATACTGATTACGAAGAAGAGGGAGAAACGAAACTCCAGATCAGTTTCTTCAATCGATGAAGGGCAAGAAAAGCACTGGAGAATAAGAAGTAACGCCGTATTCGCAAAGAAAGAAAAATTTATCTTTGAAGGACAAGTCCGCTATCGTTTTCGCAAAAGCGCTAAATAAAAAACAGCGAGGTGATACGATTGCTTATTTTGTTGTCAATGCCTCAACTCCAATCCATTTCATAGGAAAACGAACTATATGTGAGATGTAGAGTAGCTCTTCCGCTGCGAGTGGTGTCCACTCTGCAATATAATTTCCTTATAAGACTGCGTTCAGGGCGGTGAATCAATAATGGAAAACCACACTCACAGCTGAGCTGTCAATATGCCGATATCGTGTATGTACTTGTTATTTCCGAGAAACCTCACGCTTTACTGAATGCACAGACACAGCAGCCGTCTCTACAGATCTAGCACAGGTAGGAGTAAGAATATGACATGAAGCATATATTTCAGAAAACAGAGAGCTAATTCTGACATTTCTGAAACTTTTAAGTTGAAAATCATATCATCCAACTCTTTGTGACAAGTCAATGAAAAACATAGCCATTATTGGAATGTAGATTCTTCACGATGGAGATTTAACTCTACTAAAATGCATTCGGTGTTGCATCTTGAATTATTTGCTAAAACGAGATATGACTTCGTTCACGCTCTTTTAAGTAGATCCATAAAAGAATGATAAAAGCGCAGTTAAATGCACTATACCGCCCTGCGGGTCTGGGGTTTAGAATAGGTCCGAAGTATTCCTGCCTGTCGTAAGAGGTGACTAAAAGGAGTCTCCTACTTTTCGGCCTTAAGGATTATGGTCCCCTTTTAGTGTTTGACCACGTTTACCAAACTTTTCAGAAGTGTGGGTCATTTGGAGAAGGACGCCTCATGTGATGTACTGAGACCTTCTGCACCTATTGTTATCATGGCTCTGCAGCTCCAACTGTAATCCAGCTATCTGGGTGAGGACATCTTAAGGGGTTCATAATCTACGTCGAAATCCCGCTGTAATTTTGTGCACCCACCATAACGATGGATCTTTTGGCACACAGTATCCAGTGCGGTAGCCAGTCAGTCGTGGAGGGGTCATCAGGAACCGTCTCGGTTGTAGGCCCCTGACAACACAGAGACTGCACTGATGGTGCCTGAGCTGGAAAATCCCCATCTTTGCCAAAGAATATGTCCAACTTCTTTGGGCATCGGGGTTCATGACAACAGCCATCCTGCTAGGTGGCTTTTGCTGAGGCTAGGTGGCACCCATGGGGAGAGCCGCTGGTCGGAGTGGGTGGCATGAGGGCAGGCGACCTGCAATGAAGGAGACCAATTCGTCTTCTGATGGTGGCTGGATGACTCCAGTAGTCTCTCAGAAAGGAATTCTAGACTTCAGTGCCAACAAGTATGACGCCCAAATCTTCCCCCCCCAGGTACATCATTGTAGGAGCAGAAGGCTTCAGAAACAAGAAGGCCATATTCGCCTCAATACTTAGTTGCTAGCCTGCGACAAGCTGGGTCAATTCCCAATTCAGTCGTTCCCCTTAAAAACATAGACATGATCCAGGAGAATATTTTTCATCGAGACCTCCTATTGCAGTCGGGCGACAAGCTACCCGCCAGTTGAGGCCGATGAGGTGTTCACTTCTTTCAGCGCGTCAATAGGGGAGTAAAAGATAATACCGTTGCTACTGGTGCCTGCATCTTCGCCTCTGAGGGTGATTCGATACCTGGAAAGGTGAAGGAGGTGATATACCAATGTTACGTGAGATATTCGTCCAAATACTTCATGTGCCCCTCCTCCCACCTGTGTCAGCTGTGTAGAGCACCACCGCTTCTGCTCGTTGGACTGTATGGAGAGGAAAATTATTAAATACAAGATCCTGGACAAGTTGACTTACCAAGAGGCATAAAAGAAATATGAGCAGGTGAATCTCATTCGATTGACATTGTCCTATGATGCAGCTACGATGAAGTGCCCTTGCTGGCGATGGTAGACCCCTCGTTTATGACTCTTACAGCTCTCATGGCTGCCTGACTACATCTGCCCCGTTGGTGGTTGGGGACTCTTCTTCTTCTGTTGCTCCAAAAGCACCTACTCTGGAAGCAATGCCCCCTCCTCCCCCGATGCCAGGGATCTCGGTTCTCAATCCCCAGCTAGAGAAACAACAGCCATCTCTAGCTCTTCTCACAAGGAAGGGGTCCCTTGGAACTCTAACTTCCAAAGTCTTCATGTGTACAAAAGTGGAATCAAAATTACTGGCCACTGTAAAGACGTCGAATATTTACTAACTCAGTTCGATCTTTCCCTTCTAAATACCGGTGTTCCCATTCATTTCAGTGCGGCACATGGCACATACTCACGGCAAAATGTGCGGTAGTGTCTACTTATGGCACTTTTTCTCCCTCTCCTGGTGTCACTCACCTGAACGCTTGCTTAGTTGGGCTCTTACCAAGGCTGAATGGGACACTTTCACTTCTGATACCACTGTTGAATCTCCAATGCATGGCAACATCGACGTGCTGATCCAGAATATTACTAAGAACATTGCTTCTGCACTTGAATAACAATCCCTTGTTCCTCGCGTTGCTACTAACGACAGACAGAGCCGAGGTGATCGTCGGAAATCGCTGTGGCCTTTACAGGACGTGGCAGGCCGTACATCGTACATGTCATAAGCGACACCAATCATTGGCTCACCTCATTGCCTTCAAACAGCTCTGTGCCTGGATCCATAATCAAAAGAAAATTGGAGGAGTGGTGGGAATGGTAAGTCTCCACCATTGGAATATGAACCTTTCCCCACCGACGTGTGGGCTAAGATCAGACCCCTTTACAGATGTCAGACCTCTGTGGGTTGTAACATGGAAAATGTAGATAAAATACCTGTTTCACCATCCAAAATTTTTCGCTGTTTATTATCCGTTGATAATTTGTACTTTACTTCTAATTCTGAATGTATAAGCTTTATCAGAGAAGGAATATTTAATATGTAATGGATGTAATAGTGTATTTATTTATGAATACACATAAAAGACTGTAATTATAATGTAAATATTGTAAGTTGCTGGTTAATAGCCAAGGGAACTTTATTTAAACGTATCGATAGCAACGACTCTGCCATTGTTTATCTTTGCATATGGAGAGTCTCTGCCCTCTGTGATGCTGTGAACAGAGACAGCAGAGCAGCTTGAATCATCAAAGAGAGCGGAAATGTTTGTTTGGCACTCCCCAGACGCGGTGTGCAGCAATGATCACACCAGTGTAGGCGCATCTAATTCTTTAATCCGTGAGTACTGAGAGCACCGTACGAGTGGGCAGGAGAAGGAAGCTGCTGTTCTGCTGCCTGTTCTATACTTATCCGTGGCTCTGGAGACGAATCATGACCCTCAACCAGCAGCAGCAGCAGCTCACCATTGTCATCGGCTACATTCTTTGTCGCCTGCACAGCAACAACGTCGTAAGACTGTTAAGTAACAAAATATAATTACTATTGTGTAGGCATTACCCAGTGACATTTCTTTCACAAAGTATGACTAACCTGCAAAAGTTAAAACTAAAGTGTACCTGTGCTGTCATTGTCCTCAGACATTATTACCAAGCAGCGTCCCTCTCCTTTCTGTGCAAACACCGAGCGTCGCAAAAATAGAAAATTGATTATTTACTGCAAGTTTTCTTTGTTCGCTAATGAGTCTAAATTTTCTGCCTCTGTAACTGTTAATTCATCTGTTTGGTAACAGAGGCTTTACTAATTTGCAGTTTTAGGATTAACTTTATTCACTTAAAGTAACGTAAAATTTCACTGGCAGCAACTACTAACTGAAGGTACAGCACAAATTAAGAGAGTGCCATCTCTATTTATTCTGTATTTAGCTTAGCCCGTCACTTTGCTGGCTAGGTATGTATTTTACTGTTGTTATATTAAATTTAAGATCAGCTACTCTTTCCTTCAAAGTAAATTCATTTTTGTCTTTCAACAATCAAAAGTAAATTGCTTGTCTTCTTCTAAATTTTGTATTATGTTCCACTGAGGTTACTGAATGTCGTTTATTACACAACAAAGTTCAAGTTGCAGTCAGTCATTTCTGTAACCTGTAATTTCTTTTAACTTTACTTTTCAAATTTAGTATTTCAGAATAAGTAATTGCAAACTCGATGCTTTCTGTTAATTTATTTTCTCTTGAACTGTTTTGTTGCAAAAAATCGTGACAGCCGTCTGTTGCCATGCCTCCTATGACTTGCTTAACTTTCTTTGCGATTGCCTTTCTTAAGATTCTGGAGGTTCATTGTTCTAGTTGGCTTGCGACCGTTTAATTATCCACTTTTTAGCTATTCAGTATTTTTTGTATTATCAGTAACTTTTTTAATAAATATTACGTGACACCCTTCCAACCGTCACCCCCCCCCTCACCCCCCGCGTGGTTTACTAGCGATTGCACTATATTCCACCCATTTCAAAACTATCATTAGTATTTAAATTATGTTCAGTATACAGTCTTCTTTCAGAAGGGACTTCTATACACTTCCCTCCTACTAACCGGAATTATTTTCCTTTGGTAACGAGAGCCATATTCACGGTAAAATTTCATTAAGCATACGCGATCATGGTCAATTATATCGTAATCCGGTACGCCGATTAGGAAGGGGGAATTACGAGGTATACCTGTGATTTCAATTCATGGGTCTGTATTTACCGATCCATATACAATCACAGAGCGTTTTGCTGAGCATTACACTCGAACCTCTGCGTCTGAGAATTACCACCCCACCTATCATACCCTAAAACATATGGGACACAACACCTATATTTTACTACACTCCGTCCAGAGCTTTATTATGCTCCATTTCTCAGTGGTCTTGAACACTGTCCCGATACTACCTTTGGGCCAGACCGAATCCGTCACCAATGATTAAACATCTACCAGTGGATCACCAGTGCCGCATACGTGCCGTCTTCAACCGCATTTGGAGCGTTGGCGAATTCTCGTCTCATTGGCGAGAAAGTATCACCGTTGCAGTTCTAAAACCGCGTGAGATCCTGTTATTTATGGATAGCTATTAGCGCTTAACTTCACAAACGTTCTGTTCTAGCTGCTCGGATGTATGGTGAGCTGGCAGTTTTGTTGGCTCCTTGGGTCTCGGGGCCATCTGGTTCCATACCAGGGCTGATTTCGCAAAGGTCGCTCCACCACTGACAACTTGACATAACTGGAGTCTGCCATCCGATCGGTCTTTTGCCACAATCATCACCTTATTATCGTCATTTTTGACCTGGCGAAAGCCTCTGACACCACATCCTCGCTACATTACGCGAGTAGGGCCTTCAGTGCCAACTTCCGACTTTTATATTAAATGTTTTCGCTCCACACCTTCAGAGTTCGAGCCGGTGCTTCACACAGACCCCCCCCCGCACCGCGGACCCCCATACTCAAGAGAATGGAGGCCCTCAGGGCTCTGCATTGAACATTTCTTTCTTTTTAGTGTCCATTAACGGTTTCGAAGTAGCTGTGGGGTCCTCAGTATCACCATTCTTGTATATTGACGAATTTTGCATTTCCTTTCCCTCATATACGGTTGGTGTGGCTGAACATCAGCTGCACAGAGCCATACGTAAGGCTCAGTCATGGTCTCCGAGCCACGGCTTTCAGTTTTATGTTGATGACCGTCTCCTTAATTTAGTGAACTCTTTTTCCTTTTTAGGACTTGTTATCGACGCTGCTTAACTTGGCTTCCCCATCTTCGTCAGTTTAAGCAAAAATGCTTGCAGCATCTTAACTTTTTCGTTGTCTCATTCACACTGAGTGTGGTGCAGGTCGCCCCACAGTGTTATAGCTGCACAAAGCCCTTGTAAAGTACCGTCTTGACTATGAGGGCCTGACATATGGTTAAGCATTGCGGATGCTGGATCCTATACGCTACTGTGGAATTCGTATTGCGACGGGAACTTTCCTACGAGCCCTGTGAACAGTCTACTCATGGAATCTGGGATTCCTCCACTGCGGATCAGGGGACAACAGCTGCTTGCCAGTTACACCACACACATTCACAGTGTGCCTAAGCATTCCAATCACCGTCTCCTTTTCCGTAACGTGAAGATCCATCTCCTCCAATGACGGCTCTGGTTGGGGATTCCAATTGCAGCCTGTGTCTGGTCCCTTCTCCCTGAACTCGAATCTTTCCCTCCACCACCTCTCCTCTGGGATCACTCACTCAAATGGTTCAAGTGTCTCTGAGCACTATGGGACTCAACTTCTGAGGTCATTAGTCCCCTAGAACTAACCTAAGGACATCACACAGATCCATGCCCGAGGCAGGATTCGAACCTGCGACCGTAGCGGTCTCGCGGTTCCAGACTGCAGCGCCTAGAACCGCATCGCCACTTCGGCTGGCTCACTCACTCACACTGCCATGGTGTGTACCTGGACCTATGGCAAGGCCCAAACGACTCAGTTCATCCTGCGGCCTTCCATCGCCTCTTTCTCTTCATTCTTAACGCGTCTCAGGGTTCAGAGGTAGGTACATGGTTGGCTTCATGGTTGATGGTAACGTTGGGTTCGCTTATTCTCAAACAGGATATACCAACTTGAGCTCCTTGCCAGATGGCTGCAGTATTTTCACTGCAGAGCTACTAGCGATCTCTCGTGGTCTTGAGCGTAGCCGTTCCTGGGCTGGTGAGACATTCCTTACTTGTAGCAACTCCTTGGTGCCTTGCAAGCACTCGACCAAGGCTATCCTCACCATCCTTTGGCAATGGCTTTCCAAGAATCCGTTTACGTCCTTGAGCAACGCGGTCAATTAGTAGTCTTCCTATGTATCTCAGAACACATCGCAATCCCGGGAAATGAACTTGCCGACAGGCTGACCAAAGACCGGAATCTGTTCTTCGGTCGGTATTTTTTTGGGTCCTGCAATACGGAATGGCGCACTTTGACTTTGCCGGATAAGTTACGTACGATAAGGAGATAACGAGTGTGTAGAGATTCTCCTTGCCAGCCTCTAGCAGGACTCCATTGTCCTTTACCGACTCCACATTGGCCATACTTGATGCTCCATGTTTTGTTGAACTGTCCAAATGTAGCCACCCTCAGATGTACTTTTGATCTCCGTAAAACGCTTCCTTTGATTTTATGTGACAATGCCTCAACGGTTAAAATGATTTCAAGTTTTATCCATGAAGGTTTTTTTTATTATTCTGTTTAAGGGTGGCCGCCTTAGCCTCATATTTCATGCCCTCACCCTGCCTGCGTTTTAACTCCTTCTCGCTCTTTCTGGTGCTGTTTGTTCAACTTGGTGTTCATCTTTTCACTATAGGTGTTTCTCTTGCCTTGTGCCCTCTATATGCTGGAGTTTTAATTTGCTGCAGAGTGGCTGGCTCATCTTTTTTATTCTTACGATCAGCCAGACAAGGCCGTCTGCTGGACTGTTTTAACATCTTCTACCGCTTTTTTTTACCTTTTAATTGATGTTTTCAATTTTGCCTTGATACTTTTGTTTTCTACTTCAGAGTGGTTACTCACACAGTTTTACACATTTTGTTCATTCCCCGGATATTTCAGGCGATATGATTCTCTTGGGGTATGGTTTTAACCCGAGACATGTGTGGCTAAGAAAAAAGGGACTCAGAACCTTGCAGTTTAGTCCTTTTAATCTACAAACCAGCCAAGCAACCTTAAGTGCACTGCCGAGAATAAAGAAAATTTTAGTCCGTTGTTTTAGTACAATGAGGGACCTGATGCTATTTTGTAAGGCCATAACGACCAACATTACAAATGGTGAATTCTGGAACACAATTACGGTAGGTAATGCTGCAAAATCCATTCGTTACGAACAGGTCTGAGCCTTCCACGATATGCAAGGCAGATCCCCTATCTTTCGTATTGAGGGTTTGCAGAGTCGTAGAAAGAATTGTTTCACTGAGCTGCTTCTCGAATTTGATATTATTAGGTTACCCATAAAAACATTTCAGAAAACATAACGTTCCACACTCTGTAGCAAGAGCTTGGTATTGTGTCATTATAATAAAGCATTTTTCAGAAGATAATTATTATATGATCATGCTCCGAGAAATCTCACGTAAGAAACACGCTACCAGCTTAAGTTGCACCAGGAGGCCTTCGGTGGCTACGAAAACTCTGAGCATTTCCTTAACCACTGTTCAGTTAACTTTCCATAACTGGGATTCACAGACATTTAAAATTTTTTGAAAGACATCATGTTTACGCCACTGACTGTTAAACTTTTTTTTTCCACTATTGCACTTTCGGCTTTAGGCCACTATCAAGTGCAGATGTTTTGGCTTTAAACCATGTCAACTTTACACACGCTGACACACTTATTTGTCGTTGTCATTTGCTGTTATATACATTCGTAACGCTGCGAAGTAGTATGAGCACACATGTCCATATATATAAAACAGCACAGTCTGTACATACACATGTTTGTTCCACCATCACTAGTAACTTTTGCACTAAACCACAGCAGTGAACGACTGTTGAAACAATGAAAGTAAGACCGCACTACGGTTTCGTCAGTTTGGAAAGCGGTTTGCAACTGAGCTGCGCTTGGAAAATGGCATTAGCAAAAATATCATGAGCACTCGGATGTTAAATCGGTGGGGGTAGCAGGAAGAATATGCAGGCAGCATAAGGACTCGACACTCAGTGGCCTCTATCCCGCCACACACTCCGCATCCCCTACCATCAGCACATCTGTTCTGAAGATATGCGACTGGGGCACTCTTTGGTCTTTTGACAGGAGGATGTGGAGTCCAGTGGCTGCAAAGAAATGTACCAGAAATGAGTTCGACGCTACGCATGAAGGTGACTCGTCGAATCGTTTCGACAATACAAAGGCACGACTTGGCTTACAACGAGAGAGGATTTCATTATGAAACTTGCCAAAAAAGCTGGAATTTCCATGCAGCCTTAGTTTTGCTTTCAGTGATACGCAGGAGCTTTATAAAGTGCGTTATACATGTCGTCCCCTGCAAAAGGCCATTACGTAATAAGAGTGGTACATGTCAAAAAAAAAAAAAAAAATACATGCTGCAGGTGTTTTGCCGGTACAGATCTGAAGCGGTATATATAACAGGTGCTTCACTGTTTGAGTGTGTAATGGCACGACAGCTGGAAATGTATTGCAAAGTTTAAGTATAAGGGACTGTACGATTCTTGTAGGTAAAACGTCTCAGTGAAATTCTGGCGGTATATGGACCAAATGTAATGTTGCGTGCAGGCATAGGGAAATGGTGCCAACAGATTGACCAATTCCGCACAGAAAAGGGTGATATTGCTCCACCACATGCTCCAGATCTTGCACTATGCGATTTCCACTAGTTCGGGAAGCCGAAAGAACACATGTGGACAAAAACTTTTTCCTACCATGATGACAGTCCCGTAGCGTTTTTCTGATGGCTCAGTGACTAAGGAGCGGATATGTACAGTTCAGGAGTTGAACGATGTATAACATTTCGACCGTTGTTTACAGGGACTTGGTGACTATATTTAAAAGAAGTGTCATGTATTTACGTCATTCTGAATTCTAGTTACTGGGCATGCCAAGATGAAATGTAACTTACTTTTTTGAAATCCCATCCATTTGATGAATATTTTGTATCATCTTCTGTTGATAAGTATTATGAACTACTGTTACACATTGACTTTCTCGTGTCTGATGACTTCTCATTCTCCTTAATGTACTTAAATGTCCTGTTTAGTGTCTTCTTAGTTATTAAAATTTATTGCGCTACATACGCTCCTTCGTTCCAAACCCTCTGTATAAGCCGAGTCAGATCAACTGCAAGAATTACTTATGCATTGCTACTGAGATGGATAACGAAAAAACGTGGAGTACACAAGAATTCCAGCTTTAGTTTTATTTATTTATTTATTTATTTACTAGCCTTTCTTCCATAGCTTCCCCTGCACGTGCACTACACACATGTATTGAATACACTGTATGGGGGCTTAATTAAAATGCAATAATTTTAGTAGCTGTGTGTCAGGTTACGAAGTCTCGTAACTGGTTGGCCCTGAGTAGTATTAGCACGCAATCTGACTGCATAAAATGTCCGTTAACACAACTGATTAATTAAGTCCCCTGCAACTATAAAAGCTACGAAACAACAAGGCACAAGTCTAACTGTTCTGTGTGTGGTAGTGTGATTCAACGTACATGTATCTGGCACGGTTCTTCCTCAATACGACAAGATATTTTAAACACCATTTACAATGAACTAACTGAAAAACCAGAAATACTGTAATTGCACATAGATACCAGAGTTACAAGTCTAATACATGAGCACGTGCCAGATGCTTTATTGACTGAACTTGTGACCAAGAGGCATTGTCATTAAAGAAATGTGACGTAATTTTTTTTACCTCAATATATATTGCCGAAAAATATACTGCGTTCATTGCAACCTCTTCCATCTATACATTACACTAACCGAACAGCATATACTCTCTCGCCCAATAGAACAACAACTGCACACGACATCGTCAGAACTAGTATTGCTTTCGACATCCTCTCAACAAGTACTGCCCACGGCAACCTCTGAACTACTAATGCCCTCGACGTCCTCTCAACACCTGCTGCTCTCGACATCCACTCAACACCCACTGCGCCAGTGGAGGAGGCGGAATATTAATCTTTGGCGCAATTTCTGGCGCTGTGACTCAGTGTAGCCACCTTTCAACACCTCCTCCTCCCCCTTTCTCTATTCACCTCTTCCTCTCTCTTTTTGTCAACCTCAAACTCTGAGCTCTATCTCCTTCTCCCATCTCCCTCTCTTCATATCTTCCTCCCTCTGTCTATTTCTTCCATCCTCCCTCTCTGAACATATATTCCTCACTCCAATCTCTAACCATATCCTCCACCCTCTCTCTCTTTCCACCACTTCTTTTCCATCTGTCCATTAGCCATTCACACCTTTCACTTGCCTCATACATCTCACCCTTTCCTCTCTCCCAGTTTATTTCCTCCTCTCTTCTGTCTGTCTCTCCCCACCACTATCCATCTCGAACTGTCCCCAAACATACTCATTGGCATGCTTAGCAACTTCAGTGACTTCAAAAAAAAAAAAAGATTATTAGCATCTGATGTGCTGTTTGCAGCCCAAAGCAGGTCGATAAAGCAGGTCGATAGTACTCCAACATACTCACTCATCACGCAAGGCAGCCTACGTCCTGGGGACTGGATAACCATTTCTTGCCCCTGACTTGTAGAGCAGGTTGCTTTAGTAGGCCAATACTTTTCACACAGAACATCCATGTTGTGAAGGGCAGCCTATACGCCAGGGGCTGGGAAAAATAAGTTTTTCCCCATACATTAGAACTAGAAGATTATAAACCACACAGTGCTGATACTCAAGAGGTTCCTTGTACATTCTATAGTAGCTCACATAACTATCTATACTGTATAGTTCTGTTTGCTGTATGAGGGAGCCGTTCATAGTAGTGCACTGTAGATCATTCCAGTGAAAGAATCTATTTGATGCTATCTTCATTATGGTGGCCTCTTGTAAATTCATTTGTGGATAATAGCATCACTGTCTTACCTATATGGTGTATACATGTATCTTATGATACTTTTTTACTGTATATTATTACGTTCCACTATGGAGAGGAGATTATTTTGTTTCACTGGCCAACGTGGCCAAGCGGTTCTAGGCGCTTCAGTCTGGAACCGCGCAACTGCTACCGTCGCCGGTTCGAATCCTGCCTCGGGCATGGATGTGTGTGATGTCCTTAGCTTAGTTGGATTTAAGTAGTTCTAAATTCTTGGGGACTGATGACCTCCGCTGTTAAGTCCCATAGTGCTCAAAGCCATTTGAACCATATTTATTCCGTTTCAATAGCGTGAATCCTTGTTTTGTTTCCTGGTTTTATGTTTTATCTGAAGTTAATTATTGCAATTATTGCAATTATTGCAATATATTGCACACAAGTATTGAATGTATGCATATGCACATCAGTTTCATAAATGGTTGTTTAACAAAACAAAGACTCATTAAAATTTCGTACTTGGGCAAACCTCACTCCAACTCCAGTCTTATCCAAATCCCGCGCCACATTTAGGAAATCACTTGAGCAATTTCTAAACGATTATAGGTTGCTCATCATGGCACAGATAAAATCTTCAATAGCACTTTTGTCAAATAATTATCAGATTGCACATTTGCAGCAGAGGTCCAAAGAAAACTCCAGAAACATCTGATCTGGGTAGTTCACACACAGGTTTACAGTTGGGGACTTCAATACGCCCTCGATATGTTGGGGAATATAGGGAATATACATTCTCAAAACTTGTGATCGGTGTGAATTATCTTCGTAAACTGTAGTAAATGATTCCTCTGGAAGTTATTTAAGGCAGTTAGTTCAGGAATGGTTGCAATAACATACTCGACGTCTTAGAAACATATAATCCCGAGCAAATAGGGAGTACCATGACCGATACAGAATCAGCAGTAGCAATACACAGCCAATGATTTCTCTGCTCGTTAACAATCAACATACTATCGATGACAGTGCTGCCAAAGCAGAGTTACTGAATGCAGCCTTCCGAAATTCCTTCACCAAAGAAGATGAAGTAAATATTCCAGAATTCGAATCACAAACAGATACCAACATGAGTATCAATATAAATCACTTAACAAACGCAAGTCTTCCTGTCCTCATTATATACTAGCTAGGTTCTTTCCAGACTATGCTGATACAATAGCTCCATTCTTAACAATCACATTCAACCGTTTGCTCGCCGAAAGATCCGCTACACAGGTCACACCATTATTAGCAATATTCAAGAAAGGTAGTAGAAGTAACCCACTAAATTACAAGACCATATCACTAAAGTAGATATGAAGCAGGATTTTGGAACATATATTGTGTTCGAAAATAATGAATGTCCTCGAAGAAAACAGTCTATTATCACACAGTCAACACGCATTTAGAAAACATTCTTCTTGTGAAACACAATTGGCTCTTTACGCACACAAAGTGTTGAATGCTATTGACAAGGGATTTCAAATTGATTCCATATTTCTAAACTTCCAGAAGGCTTTTGACACTGTATTACATAAGGGGCTAGTAGTGAAATTGAATGCTTATGGAATAGCGTCTAAGTCACGTGAATGGATTCGTGATTGTTACAGGCCCTTTGCTGTTCCTCATCTATATAAACGATTTAGGAGACAAGCTGAACAGCCGTTTAAGGATGTCTGTAAGTGATGCTGTCGTTTGTAGAGTAATAAAGTCATCAGAATATCATAAAAATTTGCAAAAAGATGTAGAAAATATATCTGTATGGTGCGAAAAATGGCAATTGACCCTAAATAACGAAAACTGTGGGATCATCCACATGAGTGCTAAAACTAATCCGTTAAACGTCAGTTGCACGATAAATAAGTCAAATTTAAAGGCCATAAATTCAACTAAATACCTAGAAATTAGAATTACGAGAAACTTAAATTGGAACGAACACATAGAAAGTGTTGCGGGAAAGGAAAACCAAAGACTGCATTTTATTGGCAGGACACTTAGAAAATGTAACAGATCTACTAAAGAGACTGCCTACACTATGCTTGTCCGTCCTCTTTTAGGATACTGCTGGATGGAGTTAGATCCTTACCAGATAGGACTGACGAAGTTCACTGAGAAAGTTCAAAGAAGGGCAGAATGTTTTGTATTATCGCGAAATAGGTGATAGAGTGTCACTGAAATGACACAGGATTTGGGATGGACATCATTAAAACAAAAGCGCTTTTCGTTGCGGCGTAATCTTCTCACGAAATGTTAATCACTAACTTTCTCCTCCGGATGCGAAAATATTTGGTTTACTCCGACCTACATAGGGAGAAACGATCACCATAAAAAAATAAGGAAAATCAGAGCTCGCACCGAAAGATATAGGTGTTCGTCTTCTCTGCGCACTATAAGAGATTAGAATAATATAGAATTATTGTGAAGGTGGTTCGCTTAACCCTCTGCCAGGCAGTTAAATGTGATTTGCAGAGTATCCATGTAGATGTAGATGTAGTGACCATAAGTTTGTTGTAGCAAGACTAAGTATCGTGGTTTCTAAACTGATCAAAAATAAGCGCAGTATAAATCTATTCAAAATACAGATAAAAATTCTCTTAACGCGACGAGAGAGTCTTCAATCTTTCCGAACTAAGTATGCAATGATAGACCAAATGTATAGATAAAATGTGGCTTAAATTTAAAAAGATATTATCAACAGCAGTCGAGAGTTACATACCAAATGAACTTATAAAAGATGGAGCTTATCCTCCGTAGTATATAAAACGGTTCAGAACACTGTTGTAAAAGCAACGAAAAGAGCATGCCACATATTAAAGAACAGAAGATGATCAAGAATGGCGAAGTTTTGCAGACGCTAGCGCAATTTCAATGCGAAATAGTTTTAATAGTTTCCACAACGAAACTCTGCCTCGATATATTGCAGAAATCGAAAGAGACTCTGGTCGTATGTAAAGAACACAGGCTCCAATACACAAATTATTGCTTCACTCCCCAATAGCGGTGATAATGGCAGCAGATCGGAGGAACTAAATGGGGTTTTCTGAAACTCCTTCACCGAAGAAGATAAATTAAACATTACACATTTCGAGTCCAAAACTGTATCAAACGAGAGAATCTTAACAGTAGATATCCCTCGTTTGACAAAGCAGCTCAAATCACTTAACAGAGGCGTCTTTGATTCAACATGCGTACCATTTAGGTTCCTTTCAAAATATGCTGAAATAATAGCTACATATTTGTCAATCATATACAGAGACTCACTCGATGATAAATCCGTATCACGACCGCAAAGTTATACAGACCGCACCAATACGCAATAAAGGAAATAGAAGTAATCCGCCGAATTGTAGACGAGTATGACAGACGTCAATTTTCAGTAGGATCCAGGAACATTTACTTATAAGAACTGCCTCGAAGAAAACGATTTATTGATACGTAGTCAACACTGACTCAGAAAACATCGTTACTGTGCAACACAATTGGCTTATTACACACCCGAAGTGATGAGTGCTAACGACAGGGGATCCGAAATTTATTCCATATTTCTAGATTTTCAGAAGGCATTTCACACAGTTCCGGAAAGCATCTTCTAATGCAATTGCTTGCCCGAGTATTATTATCTTCGTGGTGTGTCGGGATTCGTGATTTTCTGTCAGAAAGGGTGTAACTGACGGAGAGTCATCGAGAAAAACAGCAGTGACATCTTTCACTGTCCTACGAATCATTTCAAGCCCTCTGTTATTCCTAATTATAAACAATAAATGATTTAGGTGACAATCTGAGCAGCCATCTTAGATTATATACAGATGATGCTGCCATTTACCGTCTTGTAAAGATATCAGAAGATCAAAACGAATTGCAAATAAAGGATACAAAATAGATGTATGGTGCAAAATGTGGGAACTGACCATAAATAATTAAAAGTGTTAAGCCACCCTCATGAGTACTAAAAGGAATTCGTTAAATTGCATTACGCGATAAGTCACAAAAATCTAAAGACTGTCAGTTCAAATAAATAACTGAGGATAACAACTGCGAACTATTGAAAGTAGAAAAATCGTAAAGATAATGTCCTGCGGAAGGCGACCCAAAAACTGCGTCTTATTATCAGAAATCTCAGAAGATGCAAAAATCCAGTAAGGAGACTGGCTACACTGCTCTTGTCCGACCTCTGATACAGTAAAGCCGTTCGGTATGGGATCTGTTACAGATAGGATTGACAGAGAACATCGAGAAAGCTCGAAGAAGGGCGTCTCACATTGTAGTGTTGCGAAACATGAGAGAGAATGACACGGATATGATACGGAAATTGAGGTGGCAATCAACAGACCAAAGCATTCCCTTGTTGCAGTATGATCTTTCCACAAATCTTCATTACAGAACATTCTCTCCGGAAAGCGAAAATAATTTTTTGAGGCGCACCTACGTAGGGAGAAATGTTCATCGTAATAAATTAAGAAAAATCAGAGCTCTCATGGAACGATTTAAGAGCTAGTTTCCCCCCTCTCTTTTCTTGTAAGCTATAGGAGTGTAGGGCAGTTCACCTTATCCGATCTTATCAGAGGCAGCACTATTTTCCTCTCGTGGGCCTGTTCTCAGTTATTTTCTATATGCATTCTAATCTTTGTATTCTCCTCCATTTTTCATCCTCTATTATCTCTAGTACAAAGCCAGGTGGCGCAGTGATTAACACAGTAGCCTCGCAATCTGGAGGTCTGTTAGATTAGATTATATTAGATTTACTTTTATTCCAGTTGATCAGTAGTAAGGAGGTCCTCCAGGATGTAGAACATCTCAGAAAAACAAAAATACATGATAAATATTTACAACTCAAGCAAATAAGCTAATCTACCATTCCACAGGTCTCAAGTGGAATGATAGTAATTTTTTAATGAACACTATATGAAAGAATCATTTTACAAATACTAATGCACTGAATTTAAAATAAAAATTTTTATTTATTTATTTATAAGGTAATAAACGTGTAATACAACTACTATAATAGTTATTTACAATGAACACATTACTGCACTGAAATGGTGCAGAAGTTAGATTGCACTTACACACACACACACACACACACACACACACACACACACACACACACTTGTTTATAAAGAACATCATTGCACTGAAATTGTGCAGAAGTTATATATTCATCTGTGGAGTAGAAGGATCCTTTAGGCTTCTCTTAAACTGAATTCCATTGGTTATTAAGCTTTTTATGGCTGCTGGTAAGTTATTGAAGATATGTGTTCCTGAATAATGCATACCTTTTTGTACAAGACTAAGTGACTTTAAATCCTTGTGACGATAATTCTTATTCCTAGTATTGATTCTATGAATTGAGCTGTTGGTTTGAAAAAGTGATATACTTTTAATGACAAATTTCATTGAAATCTACGTTTGGCCATCCATGTGTAGATTTTCCGTGATCTCCCTAAATCACCACAGGTAAATGACTTCAAACAGTCAGAGTTTGTGCACTGTCTCTTATGACCTCGATGTCCATGGAACGTTAAACTGCATGCTTCCTTCTCTTTCTTTACTACCTCTAGTAGCATGGAAGTTATTCTCTGATGTCTTCTCGCTAGATTGTTTCAACACATCCTTTTCTTATCCGCTCCTGTGGAGAATTTGGTCTATTTTTATCTTGTCAGTCAGTATCCTCGTGTAACACCACTTCTCAAGCGCTTCGATTCTGTTGTTTTCATATTTTCACACAGCCCATATTTTACTTTGGTACAGTGCTGCGCTATAAAACACTTGCTGAAATATTTCTGTCTCAAAACCTCTTGTTAATACTACACGGTGGCCATTCACATTAATGTGGCCACCACCTATGATCGACGTTAACGTGCAACGGCACGGCAACACTAGCAGTCGGCGATATCTAAAGCATGATACCTACCAGTGCAGTCATCGTAATGTCCATTATAATTTCCTGGCTGTTATGCCGTGGTCGGTTGATGAATCACACAACACCCAGCCGTCACGAGGCAGATAAAATCCCTGACCCCGCCGGGAATCGAACCCGGGCGCGGGAAGCGCGAACGCTACCGCACGACCACGAGCTGCGGGCTACGCCGCTTGATTTCTTCATCTGGGACTTCTTGAACGACCACGTGTACGCGAACAAAGTGGACGATACTCCTACGTAGCGACATGGTATCACTAATACGATTGCAACAATAACAAAGGAAATGCTTCAAAGAACGTGGCCAGAAATTGAATATATACTTGATATTCTTCGTGCTACAAATGATTCGCATGTAGAGGCGTACTGATGATAAATAAATAAATTCTTTGAGATGCTCTACAATATGATGCATTTTTCACAGTCGTGTCTACTGTGGTTTTTTTCCTGGGTCTTTGAAATCAAGAAGGTTTGAGTGGGACATCCTGTACGTTAATCCTGATAAAAGGTATGTAACTTATTGGGAGAAAATCGCAAAACTGCAAGATATCTGTTTGACGATCAGAGTGGAAAAGACGCCCTAGTCAAATTAAGTATACCATTATCATCAAAACGTAGAAAATCATGTTCTCAAAATTAAATGCCAAAACGACAGCAGCCCTTATTCGCAAACAATATGTATTATGTTTCACTACTTTTTATAATATTATTATCCTGTCTGAAAAACGTGTAACGACAACCACAAAAATAGCTCCAGCCTGCACCTGGAGGTTTTGTAAGACCTTTGACTTTGTCAAAGCAGACGCTTTGCTTGGTCGTCAGGCAAGCTAAAAAAAGGTGTCTACTATGGATAATTCGGCAAACTGAGGTAATCACTAATTTATGTGAGCACCTTTATCAAATGTGCAAGTGTATCCAAATCGGTAATTATATCGCGTGGTTAAATGACATCATGGGCAAGACTGTTTCTTTTCAGAGAACGTCAAATGTAAATGAGCTACCAGAACGTGCACTAAAGAAACTGGTGCACCTGCCCAGTATCATGTAGGGCCCCCATGAGCACGCAGAAGTGCCGAAACACGATGTGGCATGGACTTAGATAATGTCTGAAGTACTGTCGGAGGGAACTGACAGAAAGAAATTTGCGGGGCTGTCCATAGATCGGTAAGAGTACGAGGGAGTAGAGATCTCTTGAGAACAGCACGTTGCAAGGAATTCCAGATGTGTTCAACTATGTTCATGACTGGAGAGATTGGTACTAAGCGGAAGTGCTTAAACTCAGAGGAATATTCCTGGAGCCACTCTGTAGCAGTTGTGGACGTATGGTGTGTCACATTGTCCTGTTGGAATTGCCGCCCCACGCAATTACAGGGCCTCTACCAGCTTCAGCAGTCCCTTGCTGACATGCAGATTCCACGGGTTCAAGAGGTTTTGTCCATACCCGTACACGTGTGTCCATTCGATGCAATTTCAAACAAAACTCGTCCGACCAGGCAACATGTTTCCAGTCATCAACAGTCCTATGTCGGTGTTGACAGGCTCAGACGAAGTGTAAAACTTTGTGTCATGCAGTCATCAAGGTTACACGAGTGGGCCTTCAGCTCCGAAAGCCCGTATCAATGATGTTTCGTTGAATGGTTCGCACGTTGACACTTTTTGATGAGCCAGCATTGAAATCTGCCGCAATTTGCTTTCGGGTTGCGTTTCTGTCCCTTGGGACGATTACCTTCAGTCGTCGTTGGTCCCGTTCTTGTGGGATCTTTTTCCGGTCGCAGCGATTTCGAAGACTTGATTTTTTTCCCAGATTCCTGATGTTCACATCACTGTATTTGAATACGCAACCTTGTAGCAGTTTCTTTGTCACTTCAGTGTATTTCTACAATCTTGTACAAGAAGAAGCAACCTGGCAGATTATCAACAATACGTTGTCTTTGTGCTCAAATGTAGATACTTAAGCGTAGAAGATTAGTACGAAAATTTTGTTACACCTAAAAGATTGAGCGGAGATGACTGAAGCAACGTTAAAAGCTGAAGCGCTTCCGCGGCTGACGAAAACAGTTTTTAGCATCACAGTTAATTAATGGCTGGCGCCAATTAGTTCTGGCTATTCTGTAGGTGTCCTACCCTTCTGTGTCGCGGAGATTATAATGAGTAAAAGAACTGTACGTGTACATGCAACTTAAGGAAAAAATTATTAAATTTACTTTATATCTGGTGGCATAATCTGAACCTAATGACTACAACCTAACGTGACTCTTGGAGTAGAAATGGGGGAGCAGCCGTGAGCAGACTGAGTGCAATGCCACAGCTCTAAAGTAACAGTTTTGTTTGACTGTTGCAGCCAACGTTACATTGAAGCTAGGCGGGGGTGCTAGGGTACCGGCCGCTCGTACGTACAGAGACGCTGCAAACGCCGCGGCGGTCATCTATGCGCGCACCTTTACTGCCGCATTGTTGGAGCGCACCGCGGCGGTGATACGTTGCCCAGTTTGCTGCCGCTCTCCCACGCTAGGCCGTGTCACGGTCCGTTCTGCTGGCTAACGTACGCGCCGCGACGCACGCACACGAGAGGGGGCTCGCGGTTTATAGCTCGCCTAGGAACGCAGGCTCACCTCGGGCCGTGAGTTATGCAACAGAATAGGATAAGGCTCCAGGCCGGGGGCTGTAAATCGCTCCAGCTGGACGCCGGAACGCAAGCGTTCTCGTGCTCGCTTTGTCTTAGCGATTATCTCAATCAAAATTCCAAGTGGCTAACTAAAGGCTGCGCACTCACGTGAGAGCCTATGTACGGGACACCCCGCCTGTCTATGCGAGAAGCCTCTACCCGGTCTTTGTAATACTCCTACGTCGTTTTCCGCCGCCCTATTACGGGCGCTACATTCTCTCCAACAAGCATTCAGGTCTGCCTCAGCTTTGTACCACATGTCACGGGCTAACAATCCGTACACACTTGACATCACTCAAGTATAGGGCATTCTAGAGTAGTATCAAGTACAAAAGTAAAATCTTCAACAGCCAAGACAGCTAATTACACTTGTTTGTCTGATGACCGGCTCCGGCAAATCTAACTTGCCATCATCTCTTCTGTAGAGCATATAGATTGAAAGTACAAGCATAATCACTGAATTTCCGTCATATGTGCAATATCGAATGTCATTTTTTTGATAGATGCCTGATGGTCTTCTCATACCACATGCAACCAATTACCATAAATTTGTAGTAACAGACATATCTAAATTGTACACGAAAATACGATCATTTTAAACATGACATACAATTCGCATGATATTGGCTAAATTATGAAATCCCAATTATATTGTATAACATTACATACAGCAATTTGTGCGGAAAGTGTGAAATGTGTGCACAGAAACACCTATGTAAGCAAAATTCACTTAAATCGTTATGTAAACAACGAAAGAAAAGTCATGTTCATTGGGGTAAGTTAGTAAATTGACTAAATAAGATTTGTATGTAGTGTCCCCTTCTCTACTGAACAACAGATGACTTATAAGACATTAAAATTAAAATAATTAAATGGAATCTCAAGCTTGGGGAGCGATGATGCTTTCACTGGGGAAGCGTATTCTGGTTCAGGACTGCGGCCTCTCCCAAGCAGAGCCACGATGTGGGAAGCGTCACACGCTAGCACTTCACTTCTCACCACAGTAAACACATGAATGGGCTCATCAACAGGAGTATATCGAGCAGGGAATGTGGTGTGGTATAGGCATGTTCCTGTCTGATGCGAAGGTTCGACCTGTGGCAAGGGCCACCAATCTGAAGTCCTTCAGTAGCAGGTGGAGGAAACAGCAACAGTGCGTAGTGCGTCCAACAACATGAAGAAAGTGATCCATCAGCATGGCAGTAACACAAAAGGATCTACGTTTTTTTTTTTTTTTTTTTTTTTTTTTTTTTTTTTTTTTTTTTTTTTTTTTTTTTTTGTAAAAGCAAGACACAATGTTGGACACTGCTGCAAACACCATAGCGGATTCAGGCAGAACAGATCCTGTACAGTAACCTCTTTATTTTACAACAGCTAATGGAAATTTCATAGCAATAGGGAAGGAGCTACACATCGCCTTCGTAGACTTCAAGCCTATGACACGGTCCCTAGAGCAAACCTCTCGGAAACTTTGAAGGATTTAGAGATGGATGACCAATTTGCACAGATTATTATTGAAACGTACAGAAATAAGGTTTAGCTTAAAAGAATTGCCATAATATATTAATGTCACAAAGGGGCTGAGACAGAGTTGCAGGATATCACCCGTATTGCTCAATTTATACGTAGAATATTTATATGTAGAAGTGGTTCTTCGAAGGTGAAAGAACACCTGTGGAGGAATGGGTATTGTTGTTAACGATGTACAGCAATTTTCGTTACGGTTTGCTGATGATCAAGCTGTTCTAGCGTAATATGAGTTAGATCTGGAATTCACGATATGTCGTATCGGGAATACGATAAATGGGGATTGCAAATGAGTCTGACAAAAACCTAATATTTGGTAATGGTTAGTGACACTAAATTTGAAGCTCACATCAATGGGTTGGGTTGGGTAGGATTGGACTGGTTTGGGGCAAGAGACCAAACAGCGAGGTCATCGGTCTCATCGGATTAGGGAAGGATGGGGAGGAAACTCGGCGGTGCCCTGGCAGAGGAACCATTTCGGCATTTGCCTGAAGCGATTTAGGCAAATAACGGAAAACCTAAATCAGGATGGCCTACGTGGGGATGAACCGTCGTTCAGTGCGAGTCCAGTGTGCTAACCACTGCGACACCTCCCTCGGTTTCACGCCAATGTCAGAGCAGTTATGAAATAGGCAGAAGCACTTCTAGGCGATATATATAGTCAAAAATGGGCTAGGTACTACAGGAATAAAATTCAGAATACAACAAAGGAGAAGATCAATAGGGTGTATAAATTCTCTTTGCTGGGACAAGAACATTTCTAACAATAATAGTAAAAGAATGGGTAGGCTAATTGTTGAATCAGTTCTGTACTATGGGTCGAAACTATGTATTATAAATGCTGAGCTCAAAAGAAGAATAACAGCTGTGAAATGGATTAGTTAGAATATCAAGAATTGAAAAGAAAAGAAATAACGACGTGGGAGTTCGAATGAAGGCAGATTGAACATTGATAGACAGAATTGAAAGAAAATCTCTAAAGTGGTACGGAAGTTTGTTGATCATCGATGGCCAAAGAAGCTTTACGAATGGAAACCACCTGGCAGATATAAACTTGGGATACCACGGCGTTCTTGGAATGATCACATCAACGGAATAATGGAGCATCGCAGGATACATAAGGAGGAGGCACTGAATAGTGAGCCTTGGCAGAAGATAACAGGAATACAACAAAATGTTGTTAATAGTTTACCTCTGCATTAATTAATCCTTTAATAACAATAATAATAATAATAATTTAGTGATTCGAATATGATTTGGATTACGTGGTTTGTATAATTACTTACGAAATTGTATATACAGCATTATGTTGTTTACTATTCTTCCTTACGCTTAGTATGTTACGACTGTATTTGTGTTCGTTTACTTCTGCAGTGCCATCTTCTGGTAGCTCGTAGAACTCCGCTTTTGACTTGTGATTCTCAACCGTCTTTCACCTTTTGGGTAAATACAAGCTTGTGCAATCGGTCAACATGCATGATATTTTATGTAAATCTTATTGTATTATTGACATTCCGGTGTATTACTTTCCTTATTTTACTGGAAAGACGTTTCACGACTTGACACTAGGCACTGCATGCACGAAGTATGTTGTATATGTATATACTTGTTGTTTAAATTGTATACTCTGTTATATCTATTATATCTAACCTGATTATGGTTGTTTTTCGATGAACATGCTTTACAGATCCCATGACGGTAGCTTAGATTTGCCGAAATCGGTCATCACAAATAAAATAAAAATCAGCGAGTTGGCCTGTTCAAGTTTTTACTTCTGTATATCATACTGAATGCAGAGTGAATGTCATTTCCGAGATTTAATTTGCTATCAATAGTTCCCCCTATTTGTGTAGCTACACTTCCGGTTCCAGAATGAACTTTACACTTACGGTTGATAGTAAGACAGATTTTAATTACCAACTCGAAATAGCCTATCTATGGTCATGAAACTAGGTGGAGGTGTTTATCTTACTGCACGTATTCTTTTTTCAGTGTGAGACATTCATCCCAGCGATGGATACATTCCCCGAGATCTTTCTTGTAGAATTCGTTACTTTAGATGAGCAGCACACCGGAAACTGGTCGACGTTCTGAAAACCTCTGCAAAGCCCTGGGAAAAAAGTCGGTGGGTACCCAGTAGGAGAAATAAGTGAACTAAGCCAATATTCCATACCTCAAATGAGCAGCATCGAAAAAAAAAGGTCATAAGCAGAACAAGTTAGAGCGTTGTCGTGCAGCAAAAACACCCTCTTTGACATCTTCACATTATGCCTCGCTTTGAAAAACTGCGGTAAGCGGGAGATTTCAATAGTACGCTCCTGTAACGGCTTTCTCTTACTATCCTTGTCTGCTAGTACCATACCATGACATTCCCCCCCCTCCAACACCACCCCCCTGCCCCCCCACCCCCACCCCAAGAGAGAAAAAACCGCTTCCATTACTCCTTGGCCACGGGTTCTCAGTGATACACCAAGTACGCGTCCGAGGTGATTAAGCGGTTGCAGATCTCACCTACTGTGGCCTGACACAGTTGCAACATTTGCATTCCTGCCTCAGTTTGGCGGAATTCTTGAATAGGTTGAAGCACTCTTGGATCCCATTGTGCGGCGATCTTTGTCGTGTTCAAATTGTGCACGATGTAGGAAACTAATCAGTGACTAATTTATACTTTTTGTACAACTGCATCGGTTGTGATAAGCCACTTCTCAAACACAAGGCAATTCCTTGTTCTACACTTAGGAATGATCGGCATCTTCCTCCTTCGCCATTTATACTTGTTTGACTAGACTGTCAACGTTTGCACCACTCAGCCATTGTGTCATACTGTCATACGATGGTGCGTTGTTGCTGTATACCTCCACCATCTCAGTGAGAGTAATTGCAGTGTTGTTCCAGAGAAAACGAATTATCACACGATGTCCCATATTACACTGAGTAGCCACCTGCCGAATATTGTGTTGGACCCACGCGAGAACGCAGAAGTGCCACAACACGACTTGGCAAGAACTCGTCTAGTGTCTGAAGCAGTTCTTGAGGAAATTGGCACCATGAATCCTGCAGGGCTGTCCGTAAATCCGTAAGAGTACGGGGGGTGGAGATCTCTTCTGGCCGGTCGGGGTGACCGAGCGGTTCTAGGCGCTACAGTCTGAAACCGCGCGACCGCTACGGTCGCAGTTTCGAATCCTGCCTAGGGCATGGATGTGTGTAATGTCCTTAGGTTAGTTAGGTTTAAGTAGTTCTAAGTTCTAGCGGACTGATGACCTCAGTAGTTAAGTCCCATAGTGTTCAGAGCCATTTGAACCATTTAATCCCTTCTGAACAGCATGTTGCAAGGCATCCCAGAGCGTGCCAGGAGCCACGCTGTAGCAATTCTGGACGTGTGGTGTGTCGCATTATCCTGCTTAAATTGACAAAGTCCGTCGGAATGCACAATGGACATCAATGGATGCAGGTGATCAGACAGGACGCTTATGATGTACGTGTCACCTGTCAGAGTCGGAACTAGACGCATCAGGGTTCTCATATCACTCCTGCTGCACATGTCCCATACCATTACAGAGCCTTCACCAGCTTGAACAGTCCCTTGCTGACATGCAGGGTCCATGGATTCATGAGGTTGTCTCCATACCCGAATACGTCCATTCGCACAATACAATTTGAAACGATACTCGTGCGACCGCACAACATTTCCAGTCATCAGCAGTCCAATGTCGGTGTTGACGGGCCCAAGCGAGGCGTAAAGCTTTGTAGCGTGCAGTCATCATGGGCACACGAGTTGGTCTTCATCTCCGAAAGCCCATATCGATGATGATTCGTTGAGTGGTTCGCACGCTGGCACTTGTTGATGGCCCAGCACTGAAATCTGCAGCAGTTTGTGGAAGAGTTGCATTTCTGTAACCTTGAACAATTCTCTTCAGTCGTCGTTGGTTCCGATCTTGCAGGATATTTCTCCGGCCGCAGCTATGTCGGAAATTTGAAATTTTACCGGATTCTGATAATCACGGTACACTCGTTAAATGGTCGTACGGGAAAATCCCCACTTCAGCGCTACCTCGGTGATGGTGTGCCCCAATAAGACAATTGTTGTCTTATATATGCACTGCTGACCACATAACCGAATTTGCATATCTCTGTATTTGAATATGCATGTCTGTACCAGTTTCTGTGGCGGTTCAGTGTGTCATTGCAATGTATAATTTTGTTTTGTTATCTCTAGTGACCTTCTGCGCAACTATAGGCCGGGGAGGTCTTTGCATTCCAGGACTGCAAGCGTGTTACTACAAAATATTAATAAAGCAATCCGTACCTTAATTTTTTTCAAGGAGATAATTAACGCTTGAAGACAAATCCTTATAAGAGTGCCGGCCGCGGTGGTCTCGCGGTTCTAGACGCGCAGTCCGGAACCGTGCGACTGCTGCGGGCGCAGGTTCGAATCCTGCCTCGGGCATGGATGTGTGTGATGTCCTTAGGTTAGTTAGGTTTAAGTAGTTCTAAGTTCTAGCGGACTGATGACCTCAGTAGTTAAGTCCCATAGTGTTCAGAGCCATTTGAACCATTTAATCCCTTCTGAACAGCATGTTGCAAGGCATCCCAGAGCGTGCCAGGAGCCACGCTGTAGCAATTCTGGACGTGTGGTGTGTCGCATTATCCTGCTTAAATTGACAAAGTCCGTCGGAATGCACAATGGACATCAATGGATGCAGGTGATCAGACAGGACGCTTATGATGTACGTGTCACCTGTCAGAGTCGGAACTAGACGCATCAGGGTTCTCATATCACTCCTGCTGCACATGTCCCATACCATTACAGAGCCTTCACCAGCTTGAACAGTCCCTTGCTGACATGCAGGGTCCATGGATTCATGAGGTTGTCTCCATACCCGAATACGTCCATTCGCACAATACAATTTGAAACGATACTCGTGCGACCGCACAACATTTCCAGTCATCAGCAGTCCAATGTCGGTGTTGACGGGCCCAAGCGAGGCGTAAAGCTTTGTAGCGTGCAGTCATCATGGGCACACGAGTTGGTCTTCATCTCCGAAAGCCCATATCGATGATGATTCGTTGAGTGGTTCGCACGCTGGCACTTGTTGATGGCCCAGCACTGAAATCTGCAGCAGTTTGTGGAAGAGTTGCATTTCTGTAACCTTGAACAATTCTCTTCAGTCGTCGTTGGTTCCGATCTTGCAGGATATTTCTCCGGCCGCAGCTATGTCGGAAATTTGAAATTTTACCGGATTCTGATAATCACGGTACACTCGTTAAATGGTCGTACGGGAAAATCCCCACTTCAGCGCTACCTCGGTGATGGTGTGCCCCAATAAGACAATTGTTGTCTTATATATGCACTGCTGACCACATAACCGAATTTGCATATCTCTGTATTTGAATATGCATGTCTGTACCAGTTTCTGTGGCGGTTCAGTGTGTCATTGCAATGTATAATTTTGTTTTGTTATCTCTAGTGACCTTCTGCGCAACTATAGGCCGGGGAGGTCTTTGCATTCCAGGACTGCAAGCGTGTTACTACAAAATATTAATAAAGCAATCCGTACCTTAATTTTTTTCAAGGAGATAATTAACGCTTGAAGACAAATCCTTATAAGAGTGCCGGCCGCGGTGGTCTCGCGGTTCTAGACGCGCAGTCCGGAACCGTGCGACTGCTGCGGGCGCAGGTTCGAATCCTGCCTCGGGCATGGATGTGTGTGATGTCCTTAGGTTAGTTAGGTTTAAGTAGTTCTAAGTTCTAGGGGACTAATGACCACAGCAGTTGAGTCCCATAGTGCTCAGAGCCATTTTTGAACCTCGTAAGAGTTTTATACGGGACGCAAGATGTAAGTCCACGAAACGAAATGAAACATGTGATATCAAGAACTGACTCTGTATGCGCTGAAACCCATCTTCTTCGCCCAGAATGTTCAATGGAATCCAACTAGAGATGCGACAAAATGACGCACAGAAAGCATGAGACCATATTGTATGACTGGAGAAGTACTGCACAGACGCTGACTGGGTCGCTTAATGAATCTTTATCAGATGTGCAAGAATGACTCTCATGTGATCCATTTGCGATAATCTATCACTAGTGTCAGATACATGGAGTTTTACATACGAAATGAAGTTATGTGATACATACACAACCTTCTCCCCATCTGTACCACTCGATATATCTCATAAAGAAGATGGGTTATCCCCAAAATCGTGATACTGAAGTTATTCAGCTAATGGCGTTTCATTAAGTCATCCATTCAGAGTTTGTGCAGTAGTGTTGCTGTTGATGGGTTCAGATGGTTCAAATGGCTCTGAGCACTATGAGGCTTAACACCTGAGGTCATCAGTCCCGTGGAAATTAGAACATCTTAAACCTAACTAACCTAAGGACATCACACACATCCATGCCCGAGGCAGGATTCGAACCTGCGATCGTAGCAGTCGCGCGGTTCCAGACTGATGCGCCTGCAATCGCTCTTCCACTGCGGCCGGCCCAGTTAATGGGAACCGATCGTGAATGGTGTTTACCCTATTGGCGTTTGAACTGATAGTACCATCACAAGACATGATAGCATTCAACAACCTCCAGTATCTGCTAATGTTTCGTTACTTCATTGCCGGAAAAAATTGCAGCACCCTCAAGAACTCTGTTCAGTGGCACCAGAGTGTAATATGTGGGTATTGTAGTGTTATTGATTCTCTGGTCACTGTTATTGGCGATAGACGTCTCTGAGAAGGCTTGTATGTGGCACCTCAGCTTTCACTCTATAGCCATTGACTGTGCTGACTTTAGAGATGAACAGTGTTTGCAACTTTCATTCTAGGGTACAACTGTGCCCCACCCACGAGTATCTACTGATGTTGAACAGCTTCAGCCATTTGAATGGAGTTGCCTTCTGGGCCTGCGGGCAATTGGCAGCCCCTGCCGGAGATCCGAATGAGAGAATAGTCCGGAATCTTCTGACAATGGGGAGATCCATCTTGACACTTTTTCCATTACAGGCCACATGTCTTGTGGACAGACACTATGTGTCTTTAATGCACCAGACCTTGTGGCCGAGTGGTTCTAGGCGCTACAGTCTGGAAGCGTGCGACTGCTATGGTCGCAGGTTCGAATCCTGACTCGGGCATAAATGTGTGTGATGTTCTTAGGTTAGCTAGGTTTAAGTAGTTCTAAGTTCTAGGGGACTGATGACCTCAGAAGATAAGTCCCATAGTGCTCAGAGCCGTTTTAACAATGTTTTTTTTCTTTAATGCAGTTCTTTCCTTTGCTTGCTTCATCCCCATGCCACTGGCCATTGCTGATTCTTCCACCTTAAGGGGGCAGTTTACCACCTGAAAGGCAAGTGTGTGACCTGAACCTCTGTCTGTTCCTCCACCCTCTTTGACAAGGCCATTGGCAAAGAAATCCGGAATATTTTGTTTGTAGGAGTTCAGTAACAGAGTAACAAGTGTGAATTAAAAGTTTGTTGCAACACTGCCCATTTGGCAGTATGGTTCTTGTGAGCAGCAGACATCAAGGGACGCCGTTAGTTGTGGGAAGGTGAGGATGAGAGGCGAGAAGAAAGGAAGAGCGTCCGTCCGCTGCGCGTCAGGTGGGCAGCGGTGACACACGCACGGCACAGCTGAGCAGCGCGAGGTGACTCAGTCCGGCGCCCACTCGCCTGGACCGCTCATTGTTCCCAGTGCCGCCTCGATCAGCTGGCGGCCGGCCGCTGGGGCTCTCAGCACACGCCTCTTCTGACTAAGCTCTGACTAACACTGTTTCACAAACCGTTCTTCAATCGGACACTGCTTAGTCCAGTCTCGCTGTTAGATGTATGTAAGCAATGACGCAGCTCGAATGGGTTTGTGGAACCAAAGTACATTTCATTCATCGTTTTCCATGGATCCCTTGGAGAGGAGTCTCTGGGAGGTGGAAAGAGTCAAAGTTTTTATTTTTATTTTTTTACTCAGATACATGGATATTGTACAGTTCTAATGCAGACATAGTTAGGAGCTATAATTCTTGTGAAGATATTCAACGATGACGTAGAAGGAGTTGGCCAACAGGAAGTCTTTTAATTCACTCTGAAACCGATCTTTCTCACTTACAGGACCTTTGATATGCTCTGGTAAGTTATTGACTATATGAGTACCCATTTATTTGACTTCTTTTTGTACTAATGTTAAGCTTTTATAGTCCTCACACAGACTGTTTTTGGTTCTGGTATTATAATCATGTTTTTCACTGTCTTGTGTAAAAAGGGACATGTTGGAAATGACAAACGACATTAATGAATATATGTACTGAGAAGTAGTAGTTAGAATACCAAGCTTCTAAAAGAGGCGTCTGAATGATGATCCGAGACTGACACCAGATATAATTCTAATGACTCGTTTCTGAATTTTGAAAATGTTCTCTTTGTGAGAGGAGTTTTCCAAAAGATGATTCTATTTCTCATTACTGAATGGAAGTAGGCTGAGTAGACTAACTTCTTCATTTTTAAATCACCTTTTTCTTCTATCAGGCAGCTGAACTAAAGCGTTTCATTAAGTCTAGAGTGCGAGTTTTCCAGTTTAGGCAATGGTCTATTTGTAGCCCTAAAGATTTGACACTGCCTACAGCTTTAATTTCATTGTCTGAAAACATTGTACTTACAGGGTCAGGTTTTTTTATGAGGTACTAAACTGTATGTACTGGATTTTGGCAAAATTCAGTGACAATCCATTTGCTGTGAACAACCCACGAATACAAATATCTCATTAGCTGCTTGCTCAGTGAGATCGGTGGTACTGTTTTTATACCAATACTGATATCATCTGCAAATAAGAAAAAAAAAGCATTTTGTGTACTGCTTATGAAAGGTCATTAATATACACTCCTGGAAATTGAAATAAGAACACCGTGAATTCATTGTCCCAGGAAGGGGAAACTTTATTGACACATTCCTGGGGTCAGATACATCACATGATCACACTGGCAGAACCACAGGCACATAGACACAGGCAACAGAGCATGCATAATGTCGGCACTAGCACAGTGTATATCCACATTTCGCAGCAATGCAGGCTGCTATTCTCCCATGGAGACGATCGTAGAGATGCTGGATGTAGTCATGTGGAACGGCTTGCCCTGCCATTTCCACCTGGCGCCTCAGTTGGACCAGCGTTCGTGCTGGACGTGCAGACCGCGTGAGACGACGCTTCATCCACTCCCAAACATGCTCAATGAGGGACAGATCCGGAGATCTTGCTGGCCAGGGTAGTTGACTTACACCTTCTAGAGCACGTTGGGTGGCACAGGATACATGCGGACGTGCATTGTCCTGTTGGAACAGTAAGTTCCCTTGCCGGTCTTGGAATGGTAGAACGATGTGTTCGATGACGGTTTGGATGTACCGTGCACTATTCAGTGTCCCCTAGACGATCACCAGAGGTGTACGGCCAGTGTAGGAGATCGCTCCCCACACCATGATGCCGGGTGTTGGCCCTGTGTGCCTCGGTCATATGCAGTCCGGATTGTGGCGCTCACCTGCACGGCGCCAAACACGCATACGACCATCATTGGCACCAAGGCACAAGGGACTCTCATCGCTGAAGACGACACGTCTCCATTCGTCCCTCCATTCATGCCTGTCGCGACATCACTGGAGGCGGGCTGCACGATGTTGGGGCGTGAGCGGAAGACGGCCTAACGGTGTGCGGGACCGTAGCCCAGCTTCATGGAGACGGTTGCGAATGGTCCTCGCCGATACCCCAGGAGCAACAGTGTCCCTAATTTGCTGGGAAGTGGCGGTGCGGTACCCTACGGCACTGCGTAGGATCCTACGGTCTTGGCGTGCATCCGTGCGTCGCTGCGGTCCGGTCCCAGGTCGACGGGCACGTGCACCTTCCGCCGACCACTGGCGACAACATCGATGTACTGTGGAGACCTCACGCCCCACGTGTTGAGCAATTCGGCAGTACGTCTACCCGGCCTCCCGCATGCCCACTATACGCTCTCGCTCAAAGTCCGTCAACTGCACATACGGTTCACGTCCACGCTGTCGCGGCATGCTACCAGTGTTAAAGACTGCGATGGAGCTCCGTATACCACGGCAAACTGGCTGACACTGACGGCGGCGGTGCACAAATGCTGCGCAGCTAGCGCCATTCGACGGTCAACACCGCGGTTCCTGGTGTGTCCGCTGTGCCGTGCGTGTGATCATTGCTTGTACAGCCCTCTCGCAGTGTCCGGAGCAAGTATGGTGGGTCTGACACACCGGTGTCAATGTGTTCTTTTTTCCATTTCCTGGAGTGTATAATAGGGACAACATAGGACCTAAAATAGAGCCCTGGGGCACTCCTTGTCTGATGGTTTCATATTTTGAATGACTATTGTTATGTGGTGAGCCTAATACAGACACACACTGTTTTCTATTAAAAAGTTACGATGAAAACCATGAGCCTGCTGTACTCCTGTTATCGCATAATATTTTAATTTTTGTGTAAGGATATCATGTTTAACACAATCAAAAGCTTTCGCCAGATCACAGAATATTCCAAGTGGTAATAACTTTTGATTTATTAATTATAATATATAACCTGTAACAGTGAATATAGCTTCATCAGTTCACAATCCTTTCCGAAATCCAAACTGATTGCGAATGAGAATATTTTTCTGTAGTGTTTATTAAAGTCTATTATAAAGTCTATTGTACAGACATTATTGAATATAATGCCAATAATGCTATGGAATTGCTTTTCCACTGATGATACCCCAATATGCAGCTTGTGTATGTAACTATTGGCGGAGGAGAAAGAATGAAATGTTAACGCTACGAAAAGATGTCACTGCTGCGACAATGTCCCCGTCACAATGTGTTTATTCTTGTTGAGAGTGTATCGTCCGAAGTCGTGACTGGACTTGAACCATAATAACCCAGTGGAGATACTGGAAAGGGTGGAGTAATTTTGATTGTCAGGCATGTTGCACATATTACTCCACTCGCGGAAAATACAAGTTTCAGGCGTTCTCCCCATTGTACGTTATCCGCCATCCTGAAAACAATCCGCTAAGAAAAATGCACATTTTTAAATTTCTCCTTAGTAACTTGCTTCCAGTGCATTTTAAGCAAAAATATTCCAGTATCAGTTTTACAGAACGTTAAATTTCCTGCAAGTTTCATACATATTATGTTGCAAAACTCAGCACAGCTACCGAGATAAGAGGCTGTGAAAATCTGCAAAAACGTCAAAAAATAGCAAAAAGATAAATATGTCAGTGGTTTAGCCTTAGTAACACTTTTAGAGCAGTTTTGGGGACAATTCATAATGACCATTGTTGTAGAGGATTGAATTTCTCTCAAGATTAACAAAAAATATTCTGAATTACTCCTTATACACGTCGTGAAATGTTGAATCAACAGTTTTAGTCAAAATAAGTGTTCCCGAATATAATATCACCTTTAAGCGCTATGTACACAATATCTTGCTGTAGTTCGTGAGATTCGCGTAATTTCTTGGGAATAAATGCAATGATGAAAAAAAGCACAACACCAAAATGTAAGTAACGTGTAGTAATGAAATTTCGGGAATACATTTCCCTAGGTGACATATTTGAGCGATTAACATTCCAACATCACAGATTAATGCAAGAGCGAGATATGTCATTGCAAAAGTGAAATGCTGGTACGTTAGAAACCTGTGTAACGGCCTGGACATTCAGTGGAGGCATGCAAACGTGCATGCGTTGTGTTGTACAGGTGTCGGATGTCAATTTTTGGGAAGGAGTTCCACGCTTATTGCACTTGATCGGTCATTACATGGACGGGTGATACTGTCTGTTGATGACGCTGGAGTTCTAGTCCGATAATGTCCCATATGTGCTCGACTGGAGACAGGTCTGGTAATGGATCAGGTCAGGACGACATGTTGACCCTCTGCAGGGCTCCTTGGATTACAACAACGCTATGTGAGTGAGCGTTATCCTGCTGTAATGCTGTTCATGAATGACAGCACAAGAGGTCGAATCACCAGTTGACTTACAGACTTGTAACTTGTAACTCCAGGTGTAAGTCCAGAGCTTCTAGCGCTCAGAAAAGTCGTTTGCAGGCCCTCAAGAAGCCTCGTTCTAATCAACGAACCAGCTTTCATCAGAAAACACAACCGACCTCCATTCCATGCTCCATTACGCTCTCGCTTGACATCACAGAAGTCGCAAATGGCGGTGGTTTAGTGCCAGTGGAATGCACGCTACTGGGCATCTGGCTAGGAGCTATTCTAGAAGTATCCGATTTGTAACAGTTGGTGCCAACTGCTGCTCAGATTCCAGCTACAGATGCAGTACGTTGCGTCAGATCCATACGCCTCTCCGTTGTGTCATGTGGCCGTCCGGGGTCCGGTCTTCATCTGTTTATAGTGTTTTGCCTGAGATGTGGTCTACAATTCTACATCTACATCTACATCTACATTCATACTCCGCAAGCCACCCAACGGTGTGTGGCGGAGGGCACTTTACGTACCACTGTCATTACCTCCCTTTTCTGTTCCAGTCGCGTATGGTTCGCGGGAAGAACGACTGTCTGAAAGCCTCCGTGCGCGCTCGAATCTCTCTAATTTTACATTCGTGATCTCCACGGGAGGTATAAGTAGGGGGAAGCAGTATATTCCATACCTCATCCAGAAACGCACCCTCTCGAAACCTGGCGAGCAAGCTACACCGCGATGCAGAGCGCCTCTCTTGCAGAGTCTGCCACTTGAGTTTGCTAAACATCTCCTTAACGCTATCACGGTTACCAAATAACCCAGTGACGAAACGCGCCGCTCTTCTTTGGATCTTCTCTATCTCCTCCGTCAACCTGATCTGGTACGGATTCCACACTGATGAGCAATACTCAAGTATAGGTCGAACGAGTGTTTTGTAAGCCACCTCCTTTGTTGATGGACTACATTTTCTAAGGACTCTCCCAATGAATCTCAGCCTGCTACCCGCCTTACCAGTGCGGAACTGTATCGAACGCCTTCCGGAAGTCTAGGAAAATAGCATCTACCTGGGAGCCTGTATCTAATTCATCGTTACTACCAATAGGCAGTGGATCATTTAATTCGTTTTAATCCCCGCTATATGTGAACTAGCAATCTCCGGTGAAACACACTCATCTGAAGATCACTGAATAGTTGTAAGCCCAAATGTCGTGGCAACAAGTCGACATCATCCAGCTGCAACCCCGAAACTTCGTAGAATACTCTTTACGCTGGAAAAAATTCAAGAATTGAAGTGTCAGCGCTCTAGACTTCAAGCACAATAGAAATTTTGGCTACTTCGGTTCTACGATCATTCTTTGTTTTCCCAGTGCACTACGCTGTCATAAATATTCGGCAGTGTTTCACTCTAATGACAGCGTTTCAACTGCAGCACACCTTGCCAGTTACATTAATATGAATAGCTTCAGGAACATATTCTAGATAAATGGTTGTTCTGAAATTATTGCCTTCTATCAAAATCTCCGAAGCTCAGTGCCCGATTCTCAATGAGAACACACGTACACATGTCGGAGTTCATTATAGTAAAACGACTCTGGATGTGAACTACAACTACCAAAACCTGCAGAGGTTGTAATCCTCTCCCGGGACGCGCAGGCTATTCTCGACAATAGTCTGGATTAAATCATCCGCCACATGCGTGGCACGCAGTGCATTGGACGTGAAACATTAGTTTCTCTCGAACAAAAGGCCTGCGGAAGAAAGGCTGAGGCATAAAATAGCGCACGGGATGTGCCTTGTGTCCCACGAAGCAGGCGCAAAGAAAGTGAAGCGTAAGTTACTGTTCCGGCCTTAAGACGTTACTCCGCTGGGAACTAGCGCATAAATCGTGCGTTTAAGCTACGCGGGTCATACATAACGGCCGAGTGGAGCGGCCTGTGCTTGTAAACAAATCTGTCCCGGCCGCTCTCCAGACATCTCCGGATGGCCGCCTTTATTGCTGCCGCTATTCAAGTGTCCGCGCTTAATCTCTGTGTCTCCCGCCACAAGGCAGTAGTACGCTCTGCGCATGCGTCCCGGCGCAGTTAACAACGTTATACACAGCCGCCTGGGTACAGGTAGCTTTCGTATAACTGCTTGTTTGTGTGTTGGAACATAATTGGAATCGTATACGTCATAAAGTGCGATCGCTACACTGTACTTCTAGTAAGGCGTATATACATTGCATCCTTCGTATACAGAGGACGTTCGACTATACTCCTTGCTAAGACGTGTACTGGATGGTGTAAGAGAGAGATTAATGCGACAATGGTAATTTATAGTCGACCGTCATGTTGCAGTTATAAACGCTTGATGTGACTAACAGAAAGGACACGAAAGATTGAAACGTGCTATACATTGTTCATTGGTGTGCGAGCGCAGGTGATGACACAACAAATTAATCAATGGGCACTTAAAACATAACGATAGTTTGTTGCACAAACCTCGTTCTGGTAGGCCTTCGGTAAGTGAAGCTACACCACTGGCCGTTAAAACTGCTACACCAAGAAGAAATGCAGATGATAAACTGGCATTCATTGGACAAATATATTATACTAGAACTGTCGTGTAATTACATTTTTACCCAATTTCGGTGCATAGATCCTGAGAAATCAGTACCCAGAACAACCACATCTGGCCGTAATAACGGCCTTGATACGCCTGGGCATTGAGTCAAACAGAGCATGGATGGCATGTACAGGTACAGCTGCCCATGCAGCTTCAACACGATACCACAGTTCATCAACAGTAGTGACTGGCGTATTGGGATGAGCCAGTTGCTCGGGCACCATTGACGAGACGTTTTCTATTGGTGAGAGGTTCGTGTGCTCGAGAAATGGGTACAAAAAGACTCCAGTTCATAGGGTTTTAAAGAATCGTCTCCGTTTTCCGTGTTACAAATTGCAGTTTTTGGACGCTATCAAACCGACTTGAGCCACAGTGGCTCTGTGATTAGCAATTCTTCATGTAAGTGCATGGTTCGTCCACGAGGGCAGGGTAGATGGATGTTGGCGCTCTCCGGCGGTGATTGGGGGAGGAAGCTAAGAGTGAGGATCCATCGCGATGAGATAGAAATCGACACGGCGGGGAGACGGATCGCTCCGTGATCGAGAGAGGAGAGAGAGATAGGACAGCTGCTTCTTTGCGGTGGGTCCAGCAGGATAATGGTTCAAATGGCTATAAGCACTTTGGGACTTAACATCTATGGTCCTCAGTCCTCTAGAACTTAGATCTACTTTAACCTAACTAACCTAAGGACAGCACACAACACCCAGCCATCACGAGGCAGAGAAAATCCGTGACCCCGCGGGGAATCGAACCCGGGAACACGGGCGTGGGAAGCGAGAACGCTACCGCACGACCACGAAATGCGGGCTGTGCGGTTAGCACCTTACGTCACTGAAGGACTGCTGTCGATTTCAATAAGACTGCCAATAGTGGAGCCCACGTTCCACATTTAGGTGAAGGTGACTGCTTCTGTTTCTAGTGACATATGCTCTCACCTCCGTACTTACAACTGCAGTGGAACTTACAACCGCAGTGGACGTGCCTCTAACATAATCGCTACATTTTGAACAGACTGTTAGTTGTATGTTGCGACTGGTAAAGAAAGTGACTGATTCTTTAACCTGTTCCGGAGCAGTGATGTCAACTGATTTGTCACGCTATTAAATGTCTGCTGATCATACGCTGCCATTTATATGTTATACTGTCTCGGGCATGGATGTTTGTGAAGTCCTTTGGTTACTTAGGTTTAAGTAGTTCTACGTTGTGGGGGACTGATGACCTCAGATGGTAAGTCCCATAGTGCTCAGAGCCATTTGAACCATTTATATGTTATATTTTGCGAATGTATTTGTTAAAGCGTTTATTTTTTACTAAAAACTGGATATAGCATGTTGCTGGCTATTTTGTATACCGGGTAGCACATAGCCGCCTCACGATTACATGAGTCCTAGCCCGGATTGGTGGTTGTGCATCACGTGAACGACTTTGTCTAAGCATTTTCTTTCCTGTTTCGTTATTCGTGGCCGGCCGAACGGAATTTGGCTGCGATGCGGACGAGCTGTACCCGCGCTAGAGGTTCCGTAGTCCTGTGTTTAGACGCAGAACTTGGAACCGAACCACGCCATACCGTCCGGAAGTTCGGGACAGAAGTTACTTACCGGATCTGTTTCAGATATTGTGGCATCACCTACTATAGTCGAAGCACCCCCCAAAAGTCCACTATTCCTAATGTATCGAGAATCAATTAATAACTTGGCCATTAATTTGTATACCTTTATTCGGATCACTAATTACCTTATTCTTCATGTATGTTAAATTATCCTTTGTGGGAGCTGTATTGGTGACCTTATTATCGTGTTCATGAATGGCAATATAATATTCATGCACTGCTGAGTGTTCGTATACTGAAAACAGTTCCGCCTTGCTGCTTGTCCCATCGTAAGATTAAATCTTGCTTTGTTCTATAATTTGGTTGACGCCTTAAGGTTTGTTTCTTGTGACAAAATTCTGTTCCAGGCTCTTGACGAGAATTAATTTAATATAATAATAATAGTTAACTAATAGGGTTTGTTTTCATGGGGATTTGAGTACCTT
Organism: Schistocerca gregaria; assembly: GCF_023897955.1. Taxonomy (NCBI): domain Eukaryota; kingdom Metazoa; phylum Arthropoda; class Insecta; order Orthoptera; family Acrididae; genus Schistocerca; species Schistocerca gregaria. The sequence goes on along the minus strand of NC_064922.1, from coordinate 503,723,632 downwards.
CCATGGCAACTTATTGTTTCTTAACTTACGGAAAGCAAAATTTCTGTTCATATTTATTAATATTGTAAAACTGATTGGTGACCATTTTCCCAAAGATATTTAATCACTAACTAAATTGCTAAATTTAAGTCCATAAAACTATAGTAAAAAAGGTGAATGACGTTTTCTAAACAGTACTTCGAGCTTGTTACAGTTGTGCTTATGAGACTGACTGTGAGGAACGGTTTAGATGAAGATCGGTTAGCAATGGCCTCACATTCCTTGCCTGTGGTCATGTTCGTTGCTGTAACGTCAGAATAAAGGTTTCTCAAAATCATCGCGCCTACGTTGAGTATGAACGGGACACCTTTAAGGTAAACATGTGGTGTGCCCTGATCCATGATAAAGTTATATTCCCATATTTCCTTCGAAGTAGACTGAGACATCGAAGAGCTATCTCGACGAGCATCAATTGTGTGTTGTGCCACAATATCTTCCTCACTACGCTAACAATGTTCGCGAGCTTCTGATTACAGAATTTCCCCAGCGCGGGAAAGGAAGGAGTGTTTTTAAATCATGGCCATCACCGTCCCAGGACCTAACGTCATTAGACTTTTACTTTTGGAAATTTGCGGTAAGGGCTTATGGCACCAAACTGATGAGGTCATCGGTCCCTAAGCTTATACACTGCTTAATCTTACTTAAACAATCTAACGCGAAGCACGACACACACAGATGTTCAGATGTGTGTAGATTCCCAAGGGGCCAAAATGCGGAGGTCATCGTTCCCTAGACTTGCAAACTACTTAAACTAACTTAGCCCGCTGTTCTGGACGAGCGACTATAGGCGCCTCAGTCTAGAACCGCGCTGCTGCTACAGTCGCAGGTTCGAATCCTGCCTCGGGCATGGATGTGTATGATGTCCTTAGGTAAGTTAGGTTTAAATAGTTCTAAGTTCTAACCCACTGATGATCTCAGATGTTAAGTCCCATAGTGCTCACGGCCATTTGAACCATTTGAAACTAACTTACGCTAAGAACAACAAACACACCCATGCCCGAGGAAGGACTCGAACTTCCGGCGGGAGAGACCGCACAATCCGTAACATGGCGGTTCAAACCACGCAGCCACTCTGCGCGGCCAACACACGCGCGCGCACACACGCACACACATACACACGCACACACATACACACACACACACACACACACACACACACACACACATGTGCACGACGGAGGACTCGAACCTCCGGCGGGGGGAACAGTGCGAACCGTGACAAGGCGCCTGAGGTCGCTCGGTCACCACCCCCGGCTTTTACTTTATGTTTTATATGACACAACAACTGTACAGTTAACGTAGCAAGAACATTAATCACCTAAAACAGAGAATCACAGACGCTACTCACTGTGTTACACTAGATGTCCCTAAACGTGTGTGTGTGGGAAGAACTAGAATCTGGTTTACATGCGAGTAGGGCACCAAAGGAAAGAAATATCGAACTGCGATGAAGAGTTAGCCACAGTTGGAGAATTTCTCTTTCATTTCCATCTTCTTCATTTCTTTTCTGTGACAAATTAAATCTGCCCCATGACTTTAGTCTATTTCGTAGTCCAACTCGTGACCTGATCGTTTTTTGATAAAGGGGCAGCTGAGGGTGCAGTTATGCTCCAAAACGAGGAAACTCTATGTTTAATAGTATGGGAAATATGTTGCAGAGAGCACTACATATATTATCACTGTATTGAAACAGGCAACGGGCCACCAACAGCGGAGAGCCAACGCCCGGTAGACAATGCGGCGAGTGTCAAACGTTCCCCGTCGACGCTTGGTGCAGAGTTAATAATAAAAAAAAAATCCATTGTTAGTTTCTGTACTGTTCAGTATAATCTGCTGTACTGAAAAGTACTTATCGCCTGCCCAGATGTAACTAATAATGAACCTCAAATAATCTACGTGATTGTATGATAGTGACAAGATTGGTGCTATATGTGTATTGCCTGTAGAAGGTATGTTGTTGTGTTACACTAAGAAATCGCGGCTTTTGATTGGTAGATTACATTTATTATCGTGCAAACTTCGTGGAAGTTCAAATTCAGCAGTTCTGGTTTATTTGTAATTTAAATCCACTTCGAGGAAATGGCAGTTTATTCACCCAGCGGCAGCGGAATTACTCTTCGACCTCGGTTAATTTTAGGTAACACTCATTTCAAGAAAACTTTCTGCCTACGTGACGTCATTATGACGCAGGACCCGCTATCGACTTTCATTTGCGTTCGATACGTGCCTCTTACAAGACTTCATTAACGCGTATCGAAGATGTGTAAAAACACAAGGTTGTTAGAAGAATTTACTACAATTATTGCTGTAATTACACGTCACGTAACGATTTATCTACGGTTAATGCTTTCATACAAGAATTATCTCTTGGGAGTGAGTTGTTATTGTTAATAATTTACAAATTAATCAGAAAACTCACTTATAAGTTCCAGTACGCAACTTGGAGGTCGAAGCACTCAGGTTTTCTCAGGACACTCGATTGATTGGACACGTGTTCTCGAAGTACGCAAGAGCCTCCAGGAGAGGAGAAAGGGTACAATGGCTGAACCTCTACATTTAATTTTAAAACAATTAAAATTAACATTTTAATAATTTTTATATATCCTCTCTCTGTCTCTCTCTCTCTATCTATCTCTCTCTCTCTCTCTCTCTCTCTCTCTCTCTCTCTCTCTCATATATACAAAGACTCACACTCTCATCCAAGTGCACCTATACGGGCGCCTACGGACAAAGCAGTAACTAAAAACTCAAAATTGCCACAGATAAAAATTCATTTAAGCAGCACCTATCATGCAGGCTTTCAACTCTCCAGTTTATCTCAACGCAGAGTCACAAGTCTTCTGCTTTTTTCATCAATTGGTAGATTTATTTTTGTGTTAACTTGGTGACCGGATGCCCCTCCTATGGTCAGTCATTAGTTTACCTACATCTACATCTACATCTACATCCATTCTCCGCAAGCCACCTGACGGTGTGTGGCGGAGGGTACCGTGAGTACCTCTATCGGATTGTCGGTATGCTTCTGTGTGGGCTCTAATCTATCTGATTTTATCCTCATGGTCTCTTCGCGATATATACGTAGGAGGGATCAATATACTGCTTGACTCTTCGGTGAAGGTATGTTCTCGAAACTTTAACAAAAGCCCTTACCGGGCTACTGAGCGTCTCTCCTGCTGAGTCTTCCACTGGAGTTTATCTATCATCTCCGTATCGCTTTCGCGATTACTAAATGATTCTGTAACGAAGCGCGCTGCTCTCCGTTGGATCTTCTCTATCTCTTCTATCAACCCTATCTGGTATTCAAGCAGTGGGCGAACAAGCGTACTGTAACCTACTTCCTTTGTTGTCGGATTGCATTTCCTTATGATTCTTCCAATGAATCTCAGTCTGGCATCTGCTTTACCTACGATCAACTTTATATGATCATTCCATTTTAAATCACTCCTAATGCGTACTCCCAGATAATTTATGGAATTAACTGCTTCCAGTTGCTGACCTGCTATTTTGTAGCTGAATGATAAGGGACCTATATTTCTATGTATTCGCATCACATTATACTTCTCTACATTGAGAGTCAATTGCCATTCCGTGCACCATGCGTCAGTTCGCTGGAGATCCTCTTGCATTTCAGTACAATTTTCCATTGTTGCAACCTCTCGATACACCACAGCATCATCTGCAAACAGCCTCAGTGAACTTCCGATGTCATCCACCAGGTCATTTATGTATATTGTGAATAGCAACGGTCCTATGATACTCCCCTGCGGCACACCTGAACTCACTCTTACTTCGGAAGACTTCTCTCCATTGAGAATGACATGCTGCGTTTTGTTATCTAGGAACTCCTCAATCCAATCACACCATTGATCTGATAGTCCGTATGCTCTTACTTTGTTCATTAAACGACTGTGGGGAACTGTGTCAAACGCCTTGCTGAAGTCAAGAAACACGGCATCTACCTGTGAACCCGTGTCTAAGGCCCTCTGAGTCTCGTGGACGAATAGCGCGAGCTGTGTTTCACACGACCGTCTCTTTCGAAACCCATGCTGATTCCTACAGAGTAGATTTCTAGTCTCCAGAAAAGACATTATACTCGAACATAATACGTGTTCCAAAATTCTACAACTGATCGACGTTAGAGATATAGGTCTATAGTTCTGCACATCTGTTCGACGTCTCTTCTTGAAAACGGGGATGACCTGTGCCCTTTTCCGATCCTTTGGAACGCTTCGCTCCTCTAGAGACCTACAGTACACCGCAGCAAGAAGGGGGAAAAATTCCTTCGCGTACTCTGTGTAAAATCGAACTGGTATCCCATCAGGTCCAGCGGCCTTTCCTCTTTTGGGCGATTTTAATTGTTTCTCTATCCCTCTGTCGTCTATTTCGATATCTACCATTTTGTCAACTGTGCGACAATCTAGAGAAGGAAGCACAGTGCAGTCTTCCTCTGTGAAACAGCTTTGGAAGAAGACATTTAGTATTTCGGCCTTTAGTCTATCATCCTCTGTTTCAGTACCATTTTGGTCACAGAGTGTCTGGACATTTTGTTTTGATCCACCTCCCGCTTTGACATAGGACCAAAATTTCTTAGGATTTTCTGCCAAGTCAGTACATAGAACTTTACTTTCGAATTCATTGAAAGCCTGTCGCATAGCCCTCCTCACACTACATTTCGCTTCGCGTAATTTTTGTTTGTCTGCAAGGCTTTGGCTATGTTTATGTTTGCTGTGAAGTTCCCTTTGCTTCCGCAGCAGTTTTCTAACTCGGTTGTTGTACCACGGTGGCTCTTTCCCATCTCTTACGATCTTGCTTGGCACATACTCATCTAACGCATATTGTACGATGGTTTTGAACTTTGTCCACTGATCCTCAACACTATCTGTACTTGAGAAAAAACTTTTGTGTTGAGCCGTCAGGTACTCTGTAATCTGCTTTTTGTCACTTTTGCTAAACAGAAAGATCTTCCTACCTTTTTTAATATTTCTATTTACGGATGAAATCGTCGATGCAGTAACCGCTTTATGATCGCTGATTCCCTGTTCTGCTTTAACTGATTCAAATAGTTCGGGTCTGTTTGTCACCAGAAGGTCTAATATGTTATCGCCACGAGTCGATTCTCTGTTTAACTGCTCAAGGTAGTTTTCAGATAAAGCACTTAAAAATATTTCACTGGATTCTTTGTCCCTGCCACCCGTTATGAACGTTTGAGTCTCCCAGTCTATATCCGGCAAATTAAAATCTCCACCCAGAACTATAACATAGCGGGACAACTCGTGCGTTTCATGTGCCTGTGAAGCGCGTCAAATGTTTCCTACGTGTTATCGTATTTTACTGTTCTCGCATCGTATTTTCTGGGGTGGAAGTTGTTACACACCTCAGAATTTGCCTGAGCAACGGTGAAAAACTGCCTGAAACCCAGAGTCAGGATGGCCGGTGTACCAGACCAGCAGTCGTTAGAACGGTGCGTGGGTTCGGTCCGGATCTGTCCTACCTCCCTGTCTCGTAAGCTAGCGCGCTTTGCTTTAAGCTATGCGAGCGGGTTGGCTGACTCGTGAGTAACAACAAAGTAATATGCCCACAACAGCTCAAGGAACCCAAAGGCGATCCATATTTTGCGGAACTTACACCATATTCGTCTTCTTATTGAAACTACAAAATGATGTGATGTCGCTGAATACACACATGGAGTCAAAAGATACGTCACCTAGATAATTTATCTATCGTCGTCATATACGGCGTATTAAATATCAATGTTTTCCATTTGTCACCAGTACAGATATATTCAAAACTGTACCCTATTCGTAACTGCATCAGCAACTCTCACTCACTTATAGCAGTGGAGTGTAGTAAAGTAGAGAGGAAGTGAAGCAGAATATATGAGTACTAACTCTAAAATGATGTCAAAAATTCCACAAAAAAAATTGTGGTGTTTCGTAGCGGTTGTCCACCCTTAGGCAAATAGGCTTTAGATGCGGATATTCTGTCGTAAACAGTAATGGCTCTTTTTAACACAAAGTAATCTTTGCGATAGCGCCTCACTGCACTGAGCTGATCTTCTACAGCTTTCACATTGTGGCAACATTTCGTTCGTATAAGGATCCGCAACTGTATTCAATTTTATTTTTTTCCGTCTCACGTGCACCGGAACCATTAACCCATATTGCCAGCGCAACTTAGATGAAAAAATAAAGAAATGGTAAAATATTCATTTTTAACACCAAGACTTCCTGGCATATTAAACCATCAGCGTTGTTTGAAACATACGTGAGCTGTATCGCTAATACCTCGGTATTTAAGCTGCTACAAACATTTTTTCGGTAAAAGCGATAATACGGGTTAGAGGCGTGGTCCTTGAGTCAGTTTTAACCTATCAAGCAATTTATTTCGGCATGCTGAGCTACAGATCCATTTTGTAATCTTAACGTTGACAAAATCGAAGGGGAAGTCTGAGTGGCTGGGTGCTTGACAGCCCGATCAGAAATGTTGTGGTCCTGCAGTATTCCAAACCTTTTGAAATTATAATGGGGACGGGTCTCGATTTATAATTACTACGAAAGGAATCTCCTCTCCTTCTTCTTCTTCCCGTCGTGTACTAAATATACTATCTTTGGTACCCTTGAATTGAAAAGTTTATCCGCTCCATATCAACGTCGTCACGTATTATTTTTACCTCTTGCGGGTAATCGTTAATTTTCCTGTATTTCCATACATTCAGATTCAGACGATTGTGATCTGTACCTTCGTAGGTGTTACATATTTTCAGTTCCTCCCCTAACGTTTCGTCTCTAATCCAGCTGGTGCTCGTAATACCTTCTTGTTCCAGGTTGAACGTGTTTAATTTTTATTCACTACCTTGGCTGTAGTCGTCAGTTGTTTCGCATTATAGATACCTGAGACATTTTACGTTTGCTATTCTTTAATTGATAAAATTGAGCGACATTCAGACATAAAATTCTTCGTTGGAGCGCTTGATTGCTAACGGGATTAATCCACTGTTCGATAATTTTTTTTTATTTCCAACAGCTAAGAAATGTTGCTTAACTCTAACGTAACCGTTGTTCTGCACGTTTTTCACGGTTTTCGAGAACGGCATAGCATTCCCTTGAATTATCGGTGGTTAAAGAGCAATAAATGCTTCCCGAAATAGACTTCTAAGAAGAAGATGAATGAAAAACAGATTTTACATGATCAAGTGTTTCTGAAAATACTTTGTGCAGTTGGGTGCCTCATTTCTTGAATACCAATTACACTCAAATGAGAAATAAGATTTCTCAACTATTTTTTATCCTTTTAAAAGAATCCATCTGATTTTGTGGAACAATTTGTTGTTGTCAGGGGAACCTCAGTCCATCACTTGACGCCAGAAACACGACAGTGATCAAAACACTGAGGGAGTTAGCGATTCTTCGTCTGAAACATCGCAACTGAAAAAATGCAAGAGAGAGTCTTTCGTGTAGTGGAAAAGGGGTTATTCTTACTGATACGATTTGTCATGCATTGCATGGTAGATGAGTAACTGTTCTAGGAATGTTTCATAATTCCTTATACGAAGTATTCGAAGTTTCAATCTTCATGCTTGAATAGCCGTATCCCTAGCCGGTGGCCATCGTTTGAAGAACTTTCAGAAAGCGCGTAGCAGTATTTTCACACATGCACTCTCACCATTCATCTTCATTGGTAGGCTTTGCATAAACCATCGACCTGATATAACCCAAAGGAAAGAGCGTTATTCAAGAAATTGTTTCCTCTCTCCCTAGTGACCAAGGTAACGCACATGAAGGAGCCCTATGGAAATCAAACTGTTGCAAGACCGACGTCGTTCGTGAAGAAAACTGTTCGAGGGACTGCTAGTGAAACATTGACCAAGAAATCAACAACTCACATGTCACAACTACCCGCGAACGTTCGAAAAATTAACTGAACACACGATCCAGGCTCTCATACCTTGAAAACCAAGCGCTTTGAGGAAAAACTGGTCTTGTTTTTACGCAATGCACTTCTCAAATATTGTAGACTATTTTATGAGAACCTGTATTTTTCTTACTAATAAAGGTTACAAAGTCCCTACACTTCTCATTCTCTCATGCGTCTTCCATGGTGCATAGGAGTCTTCATTCCTCCGATTCGTTGCTGGTCACAATCTTCTGTTCCATTAAAGTTTGTAGTCACTCTAGCGTAAAATTTTTCCTGCTTTCAGAATGACAACCGACAACAGTGAGTAGTTAAAAGCTACAAAAACTTTCACAAAACGTGCATTCTAAGGTTAACGCACTACTGCAGCATGTTAAAAGTTCATGGTGCCGCATCTCGCTTTGGACCTTTGTAGTCGGGCACTGCCAGGGACTCAGGAGCGTGCTAAATGGTCTCCCCCTGCTGTCTTACGACTGCGTCGGTCCCCCGACCGGCACTACGCGCCTCTGTGCGCCAGGTAATACAATCCTCATGTAAATGTCACCCAGCACGGAGCTCAGATGGCCAAGTGCATTATAATGTCTTCGCTTCTTGGTCAAGCAGACAAACGTTCGTGCTGGGCAATCAAAGTTGAACGATTGTATTTTAGTAAGAACTTACGGGCTAAATTTGTGCGTAAAAGTACAAGTGCTGGTTTCAACTTTGTGTGTTTAATGTCACTCATGTTTTACGTTGGGTATAAACCTTCACAGTCGTAAAATGTAATACATTGCCTAAGAAGTGCAGAAACATTCTTCAGCCAGGAGCGTAATCTTCCATCGGGATCACCGCTGTAAATACCAAGTATGGCCGGCGCTTACCGAAGGCGCAGGATTCCGTTTGTGGCACCTAACAGTAACATGGTCGCGCGAGGGAAGGGTTAAATTGCATACGACCGTATGGTTTCGGAGAGGTAAATTAACACTGTATGACGCTGTACAACTAATATAACTAACGCGCTTACACCTGCTGCATTCCTTGCAAATTCGTTACAAAAGTCACTTTCAATAATTTATTTCTGGGTAGTTTTCATTGTGTGTAAACAAATTTTGTGATACATCTAGCAGAATTTTGTGTATCTTGAGACAGGTAAGTTGATCCCTGCAGTACCTCTTCACAACCATAGACATAACAAAAGCATAAATCGCACAACAGGTAGCTGACTTCAGTTTCAAAATTGCTTTAAATAATGCACATCCCTATTATCCATATTAGCTTTATCAGTCATCACCTGTGTGCGATAAATTGGTTTGTGGTGTGTGTGTGTGTGTGTGTGTGTGTGTGTGTGTGTGTGTGTGTGTGTATGTGTGTGAAAGAGAGAGGGAGGGAGTGTGTGTGTGTGAGAGAGAGAGGGAGGGAAGACAGGCGCAGTATGATGTTCTAAAAATACATTCTTCCTTTCAGATTCTGTAACAAGGGGCTCTGTCAGTGTTTGCAGACACTTATGTATCTCCTAGTACTGATAATCTATGCCTGTGATAACTAGCCTTAAAACAGATCCGTACTTTATTTCAGTAGTTATACTTTGACAGTGTGTCTGCGATATGGGTGTTGGATTCTTCCTCTTGCCGACTCATTCATTACATTACCTCATTCGCTGTATAACGTGGACTTGTTGAGTGTTCAGATTTTTCGGTAGACGGAGAGAAATTTACTCATCTCCATTTGTGTTATTGTTGCTCTTTGTGTGTACAATGTCGCAGGAAGTTGTGAAGAAATTAGTTATTATGCCATTGGAAATTAATGATCTAACATGTAAGATGCCTAATGGCAAACGCCATAGTTAGGCACACCGACACAGTAAATATCGCTTCTTTATCGGATTATGATACATAACGGAGCCAGATAACCATTTCTAACTCTATAGGACAAGAAACTCTTTTCGGAACGTGGTTGTTCTCATCAAAGAATACCCAATACTTCCAGGGAAAGCGGAGAATGAAAGGCAGTACGCCCACTGGTAGATCATGTACAACCTAAATGACATTCAAGACACAACACAGTCGGTACATTATGGGATAAACAGTGATTCTACACGGTCTATCACAGATACCCCTGGAAAAATATTAAAGTACTTCTGTACCATAATCATTGGTTTAGGCGCCTCATGTTAGGATCAGGATGAAAATAATAGGAATCGCTGAGGATTGAATAATTCTGTACCATGCCTCGAATGGTCACTCACACAGCAGGTGACTCTGGGAATTACTAAACACTGTACCAATATAATAAAGCTCTTGGATCACTGTGGGACTAGAATGGATGGAAACCGAAGTCTATTAAATTCAACAAAAAGGGATTAATTCTGATAAATTACAATATATGGGAACAATACTTTGAATACAAGGTTTCGTGTTGTTCAAGAAAGTTACTCGTATTCCATCAGAGGATTTCTGAGTTTAGAGCCAACAAATAAAGCCAACACATAAAAACACGGATCGCTCCGTGATCGAGAGAGGAGAGAGAGATAGGAGAGCTGCTTCTTTGCCGTGAGTCCAGCAGGATAATGGTTCAAATGGATATAAGCACTTTGGGACTTAAAATCTGAGGTCGTCAGTCCCCTAGACTTGGAACTACTTAAACGTAACCAACCTAAGAACATCACACACATCCATGCGCGAGGCACGATTCGAACCTGCGACCGTAGCGGTCACGCTGTTCCAGACTGAAGCGCCTAGAACAGCACGGCCACAACGGCCGGCCACAAGTCTGTGCTCTATCCACAAATTTGACTGGAACAAAAAAGCAAACTTCACGAAAAAGGTTAATGACTGCTAGTCCAACATAAGGGTGTTGGTTTCCACATAGAAATCCATATTTTAAACTGCACAAAGCAACCTGAGTGGAGTGTGTTCCGGACAGTGGAGTTACGAGTCCATAGCTACAACACAACTGTCTTAAAAGAACTACTCAATGGACGATCATTAGAATCGAGGCACCTTTATTCCTGTACTAAGGAAGAACTCTAATGGGTGGATATAGCCAACTGGATGAATCAAAAACCAGGAAAGCTCTGAGTCTACAGAATACTTTGTTACCTATTATCTATGGAAAGGACCCAGTGAAGTTGATACTACTATACTCTTAAGAAATGAAACTTCTGAGACCACCACCGCTAAATTTTAAATCACTCATCTACGCAGCCACAAGCCACAGAAATTGTAAAAGGTATCAGGGAAAAGATGGATTTTCTTTTCGTTTCTGCGACCATCCACAGCCTCTAAATACCTTATAACGGTAAATAGAGTCCCTAATAGGCTGTAATGTGAACATCCTCTATTTAAATCATGTGATTAGTTAATTTAACCACAAGTAATTCCCAAGCACATTTTTGATATTACGTATTATATAGGTACGAAAATAGACGTCATATTCCATAAATACATTCTAAAAAAGAATTACCAGTGTATTCTTATGTAACTGTAGAATATGACGTCTGGTTTTATATGTTTCAAATGAAAGAATGTGATAATTACAATATGTAATTTTTAGTATGAAACATGTTCTTGAAAATGATTTACGATCGAAATTAGCTAACGGGACGGTTTAAACAAAGAATGTTTACGTTACAGCCTACTGTGGAGCATATTTTCCTGTATAAAGAAAAGGAAGATGTTGCTGAATCGAAAATAAATGAAACAAAATTGCCCTGTAATGTTATTTTCAAAGCACAAGTCATAAGCACAATTAGACAGCATAAACAACATCTGCGAGACTTTAAACAAGAGGTAGCAAAGAACGAGACTACAATATATGGTACTGACAATCTCCCGCAGTATCCAAAAAATTGATCGATATAATTACATGACGAGGCTGTATTAATAATTTATAACGTCTTTAGATATTTTTTCTTTCATCCGTTGCACAAACGACCAGTTGCCATACCACGTCAATTACTTCTTATTAAAAGAAACTTCCACCAAAAAGCCACTGAAAATAATGCACTTTCATGACAAGAACTCTACAAACCATAGGCTATTCTTCGGCAAATGCTTTTTTAAAACTGTTCTCTATCGTCTAAAGGACACGCAATGTAAATCTATTGCCATTTTCTATACCTTCGATATCTTAGAAAGAATCGTTAGGTCAGGGCACAAATTATTCCAGTGGTAGACTATAAACGTCCATAGTTCCGTATCAACTAGTACTTCGACATTTATTATGTAACCCGTTAGCTGAACGCCCAGAGTCGGCGTCTTTCTGTGCCACATAAATTTTTTATAGTCAAATGTTGCTTTGCTCTATCGAGAATACCAAATTATCTGAGCTACAAACAAATTACAGATTCGCAAATCGACTCATAAAGGATATGCATAGCCCTAAGCAACGTGCGAACGTAAGATTGATAGAGTTGAAATTTTAATTACCACACAGAAAACATCAGGCAGCTACCAGGAGACGCGGTAACATTTACACCTACATCTATATGGATACTCTGTAAATCACATTTAAGTGCCTGGCAGAGGGTAACAGTCTTAGGCCTTCTCTACTTATTCAGCCTTCAATGCGACAAATTTTTTGCCCAAAGACGAATAACCTGGCGGACACCAATGGCACTGTAGATAAGCAGACTGCACGGCAAGGTAAGGGCAACTCTGCAGCATACAACAATAGTCTTCAAGATCAAACTTTTATGATGAGCACTAGTAATGGAATAGTACCAAAGATGGGCCAGTCAGCGTTTTCGCCAGATCTCCGCCAACGTCAAGGTGAAGGACATCTCCCCTCCACCCACACCCTCCCACCACCACCTCCTTATTCCTATTGACAAACTGATTGAGTTAAAAATGGTTGTAGATATCCGAATTGCGGTTTGTCATGAAAAATACCTGTGAATATCATTAAGTTGTCATTAAAAAGTGCCTGGCCCATGACGGTTTCATCATCCACAGAAATAGGAACCTATTGCTGGGTTCCATGTCCGGAGAGTACGGGGTGTGTGGTTAAATACACAGTGCAAAGAAACAGCATAAATTAGCGTGTCCTGAGCAGAATTACCTGGTATAGCAAAACTACTCCCCTGATAGCTTGCCACAACACATTATCGTAACAGCCCTCTGTAAACACTGCAGGATATTTCTGTATTCTGCTCCCATTACGAGTAGCAAATTGTGCCAGTCCCAAGAAGAAACTCAGCATCGTGCCTACTTATGATGGCTCGGTCAACTCCAACTTTGAGGACATTGAATCAACGTGTTTGTATTACTGACATCCTTCGTCTCGTGTTCACAATGATACTCCCAGAAATCGTCCAGCATGCTTAGGCGGATAACGAAGCAGATTGCAACGTTTCCACACCTGCCTAGGTTCAGCGGGCTTCTTGAATGAGTATGAGGAGTTGTAGAACTCAGTGGGTGGTGATGTTTGTTATGCTCAAAATATCGTTCAATATGTTGAAATCTGATCCTTCACATATTTTAAATTTTTCTTTAGCGTCCTGGGTGTGATATGCCAGAAAGCAGGAGTTGAGTACCAGGACATCAACGTCTATTACAATTCCTGGTTCCACACAGACAGATGGTCCATCAGTTTGTTCTTCGTCATGAAGACTAGTTTTACCCTACTGCAAGCTATTGCGCCATGTAACCATTGTGTTAGATAATGCTGCATGGTTGCTGTAGGCTTCGCCAAACACAGCATGCATTGCCGCAGTGTAGTTCCCCGGCAAATGCTAAACAGGATTTACCGCAAAGTGCCCTACTTTATAATGGAGCTGTGTCTCTAGGTTTTGGTTCTTGTAACGGCTTGTTACGGTACAGTGGCCCAGAGTTTCCATTCTGTAGCAGGATTTCATACCTGCACCTGCCGACATATAAAAATTATTTTTTGGAGGTGATAATTGAAAACGATCTTTACCTGTCATAGGTGAAGACTTCGTTAGTGTGGGGTGTATACTGAATTCGAAATCAACGAGTAATCTGCGATATTTAATAAAAATATATTTCAAATCTTCATGAGGAAATCAAGAGGCGTAAGGTAGGGTAGAAGTAGTGAACACTGTTGTTTAACTTGTAAGCGCAGGGAGGAGAGCAGGAAGGTATATAAAATTTCATGGTGGACCTGAATATGGAAGGAAGTATACCGTCTCACCCGAATATGTAAGAAAGTAAACCATTCCGAACAAAAAGTATGAAGATGTAAATGAAGGCATCAAATACATGGTCGCTGTACTCGTTCCACAATCGTAGAAGAAGTGAAGAAAGTGAAGACAAAGTAAGATGTACTAACAACCTCGAATAAACACCATAACTGATGAAGATACGATGTGAACATTGATAATATTACCATCTGAAAATTAATGTTATATGTGATGGTGAATTATGCATCAGTCGCGAACTTGTGCGTATTCGTGCTGTCGTTGGTGAACGAAACGGAGCAATGAATATATACAATAAATTCGAGCATTAATAAATCATATAGGAAGCATTACAAAAATGTCTGCGTAATACAGCAGGCAATAATATCATGGAAGACTAGTATCCATGGCATAATGCTGTGCCAATATATTGAATAAGAATAACAACAGAAGACCTTGGTTAGAATAAAAGTAATGTTACTTGTATCACAACTGTGGGAAAGAGGCTGAAAAACAGAAAAGATAATATGTTGTAAAATAATAAGCTCTGCAGACAAAATATTAGTCACTCCCTCAAAAGATCATACATATCGTTTTGAAAATTTGTAAGTGTAGATTTGCTGCAGAGTCACCTACTGCTAAGATGTATAATGAGCGCGAACTGCTTTGTATCTGACATTCAGTTATATGGAATCACCGAAGGAACACATATCGACGTGGTGATGTAACAGAGTGACAGAGAGAAGCAGGCTTGTTTGGACGTGCCCATGGCCACTTCTGGAATGATGTTCTCTAGTCTGTTGGTGTATCAATATGTAATGTCTACATGAGAACAGTGTACCACACTCAACAGTCCTAAAAGGCCCCAAACCGACAGAGATCGCAGTCGAGGTAAGTGAGAGTCGGTATAAAACCCAAAGCAAACACTCCTTCTAGTAAACACAGGTCCATATTAAAGAGGAACCACGTGAACATTGAGAAGATACTGCACACAGTGGACATCTGGAAGAAGGGTACCTCTCAAGAGGGCAGTGAATACAGAGGTACATAAAGCTCGAAGTCTTCAATAGGGCCAATAACACAGCTATATTACAGTAGCTGACTGTAGGCATTTGGTACAGTCTGACAAGTAACAAATTATGCAAGGCATCAAGTGCATCGAAGTAGTGTATTTTGTTTGGACTCAGGGGCAACGTTGGTAGGCAAGCAAAACAATACTCTTAGGAAAACTGTCCCACAGTGGCAGTCATACAGTCTGCAAGATGACTAGAACTAGTAATAAGACATTACACAGATGGGCACAACATTGTTGTCAGGTCTCCTCCAAGGTGAAGTGGAGTCTTCCCCTCTTCCCACTACACCCACGAATCCGCTCTTACCCCGCCCCCTCCCACAGTTCTCTTGGCCAATTGGATGAGTTGAAACACACAATAGAAAAAATGAGTTTTCCTGTTGGTCTGAGAAGCTGTAATAGCATCCACGATTGCCAGATTTATCTCCAGTTATTGTATATCACCATCAGCCGCAACCACTCTACCGGCCGTGGTGGTCTAGCGATTCTAGGCGCGCAGTCCGGAACCGCGCGACTCCTAAGATCGCAGATTCGAATCCTCCCTCGGGCATGGATTATTGTGATGTGCTTAGGTTAGTTAGTTAGTTAGTTAGTTTAAGTAGTTCTAAGTTCTAGGGGACTGATGACCGCAGATGTTAAGTCCCATAGTACTCAGAGCCATTTTTTGAGCAACCACTCTACAATTTATTACTCAGTCACTGGAACTGATGACCTGTTGTGCCCTTCTATATTTTATGTTACACACCATTTATGTTTATCACCCAAAAATATGTGCCTTCCCCCCATCACTGGCGGGAATTAAAAAATTGGAATTTGGACACTATCCTATCCTAAATTACACAATTATTGCGCTATAATTTACTACCCAATTTCTTATCAATGTTTATTAGTTAATTACTCTGAAGATACATAAGTAATTACACTGGTCCCTTGTTTAAAAATTACCAAAGGAACACTACAGGTCACACACAGGACATCGCTAAAACTGCACTGTTGATGTGTGTTAACAAAATGGATGCCTTTACCCCACAATCTGTCCAAAGTGCGTCCTCCCACATATGTCTCACATAATAAGCAGAACAAGGAAACCACAGTAATTAGAGCCAACAGCAAATAGAACAGGGAGATGAAGTTTGTGCATGTGTACTATGCCAGTGGCAGAATATACAGGATGGTCCATTGATAGTGACCGGGACAAATATTTCACAAAATAAGCATCAAACGAAAAAACTACAAAGAACGAAACTTTTATAGCTTGAAGGGGGGAACCAGATGGCGCTATGGTTGGCCCACTAGATGGCGCTGCCATATGTCAAACGGATATCAACTGCGTTTTCTTTTAAATAGGAACTCCAATTTTTTATTACATATACGTCTAGTACTTAATGAAATATGAATGTTTTAGTTGGACCACTTTTTTCGCTTTGTGACAGATGGCGCTGTAATAGTCACAAACATATGGCTCACAATTTTAGACGAACAGTTATAACAGGTAGGTTTTTTAAATTAAAATACAGAATGTAGGTACGTTTGAACATTTTATTTCGGTTGTTCCAATGTGTTGCATGTACCTTTGTGAACTTATCATTTCTGAGAACGCATGCTGTTTCAGCGTGATTACCTCTAAATACCACATCTATACATATAAAAGAAAGTCGTGTTAGTTACACTATTTATAACTCAAGAACGGCTAGACAGATTTGGCTGAAAATTGGTGGAGATGTAGCTTAGAACCAGGAGACGGGCATAGGATACTTTTTGTCCCGCTCGACCGCTATTAAACGTGGTATAACAAAAACGCATCTGACATGGAATAACAAAACGCAGATGACAGCTCACGTCTGTGGTTAAGTATCAGTATATATCATATCCTAAAAATTTAAAGGAATAATTTGTATTTTCTTTGAATCAATGCCGCGAACAAGACGATGAAATGTTTCTCGACAAAGCAGTAATACAAAAAGGATACAAAACATTGCGAATGAAAGGAATGAAGAAGAACAACATACTGCCCGTTAAGAGCGCTGCGTTAGTATGGCTCGACTTCGTGCTTCTCAATCACAAGAGCAAAGTGAGGCAGCCCGTCAAACGGTTCGGTTGGCAATGCGAAATCGTCGAGTGAACAACAGAGATCAACATGTAGATAATTTTCGACGCACAAGAAGAGATTTATCACGTGGTGATTTGAATCTAGCAGCGTTTAGATACGACTGGAGCACTGATTACTGCTTGCATCCTTGCGTTTGCGTTGGGCCGATGGACGTTGTTTGCGAGTATTGTGGCGCATTGAAGTTTTCCGGAGAAACGCACGGATTGTGCTGCATCAGTGGGAAAGTGAAACTGTAGATATTGACTCCGCCACCTGAGCCACTGCATTCATTGCTTTGAGGCGAAATACCGGAATCACGTCATTTTCTTGCAAACACCCAAAAATGCAATAGTTGTTTCCAAATGACTTCATTTGGGGCAGACAGTATCGAAGAACGAGGATTTAATCCGACATTCAAGGTATTTATTTATTTATTTTTGTAATTACACAAAATATTATAGAAGAATAGTTATTTGCGCGACGATACTCAAAGGAAAATTTGAAGGTGAGGAAGTTCTCATTCCAAGAATCCCTATGATCCCAACCAATATGCCGTTTGAGTTTAAAAGACTTCAATTTCCGATCCGTCTTGCATTCACCATGACCATTAACAAATCACAAGGCCAATCCTCGAAAGTTTGTGGTTCAAATCTGGAATATCCATGTTTTTCACAAGGCCAATTATATGTGACATGTTCACGGGTCGGAAGACCATCTGCGTTGTTTGTTCTTGCGCCTGATAATAAAACCAAAAAATGTCGTGTATCACAAGGTACGTAATTGAAGAGTGGAAGCTATGCACCAAAAGACATGAAGAATAAAGAGTCATTAAAATACTTAAGTTTTTTTATTTGCATTTCATAATAAAAAATTGAACTTAACATTCTAAATCTGATTATTTATTGGCTTTAAGGCGGAACAGAGTTCGCCGGGTCAGCTAGTTAATGCAATAAATGCTCAAAATGATGTCCGTCAACCTCAATACATTTGGCAATACATGTAACGACATTCCTCTCAACAACGAGTAGTTCGCCTTCCGTAACGTTCGCACATGCATTGACAATGTGCTGACGCATGTTGTCAGGCGTTGTCGGTGGATCACGACAGTAAATATACTTGAACTTTCCCCACATAAAGAAATCCGAGGACGTCAGATCCGGTGAACGTGCAGGCCATGATATGGTGCTTCGACGACCAATCCACCTGTCATGAAATATGCTATTCAATACCGCTTCAACCGCACGCGAGCTATGTTCCGGACATCCATCATGTTGGAAGTACATCGCCATTCTGTCATGCAGTGAAACATCTTGTAGCAACATCGGTAGAACATTACGTTGGAAATCAGCATACATCGCACCATTTAGATTGCAATCGATAAAATGGGGGCCAATTATCCTTCCTCCCATAATGCCGCACCATACATTAACCCGCCATGGTCGCTGATGTTCCACTTGACGCAGCCATCGTGGATTTTCCGGTGCCCAATAGTGCATGTTATGCCGGTTTACCTCACCGCTGTTAATGAAAGACGCTTCGTCGCTAAATAGAACGCGTGCAAAAAATAATTCAAATGGCTCTGAGCACTGTGGGACATAACATCTGAGGTCATCAGTCAGCTAGAACTTAGAATTACTTAAACCTAACTAACCTAAGGACATCACACACATCGATTCCCGAGGCAGGATTCGAACCTGCGACCGTAGCGGTCACGCGGTTCCAGACTGAAGCGCCTAGAACCGCAGGGCCACACCGGCCGGCAGAACGCTTGCAAAACATCTGTCATCGTTCCGTAATTTCTCTTGTGCCCTGTGGCAGAACTGTACACGACGTTCAAAGTCGTCGCCATGTGATTCCTGGTGCATAGAAATAGGGTACGGGTGCAATCGATGTTGACGTAGCATTCTCAACACCGACGTTTTTGAGATTCCCGATTATCGTGCCATTTGTCTGCTACTGATGTGCGGATTAGCCGCTACAGCAGCTAAAACACCTAATTGGGCATCATTATTTCTTGCCGGTCATGGTTGACGTTTCACATGTGGCTGAACACTTCCTGTTTCCTTAAATAACGTAACGTAACTAACCGGCGAACGGTCCGGACACTTGGATGATGCCGTCCAGGATACCGAGCAGCATACATAGCACACGCCACTTGGGCATTTTGATCACAATAGCCATACATCAACATGATATCGACCTTTTCCGCTATTGGTAAACTGTCAATTTTAACGAAGCAAATACCGTCCGTACTGGCGGGATGTTCCGTGATACCACGTACTTATACGTTTGTGACTATTACAGCGCTATCTATCACAAAGCGAAAAAAGTGGTCCACCTAAAACATTCATATTTCTTTACGTACTACACGAGTATGTAATAAAAATGGGGATTCCTATTTACAAAAAAAAAAAAAGAAAAAAACGCAGTTGATATCCGTTTGACCTGTGGCGGCGCCATCTAGCGGGCTAATCATAGCGCCATCTGGTTTCCCCCTTCAAGCTAGACGAGTTTCGTTCTTTGTAGTTTTTTCGTTTGATGCTTATTTCGTGAGATATTTGGCCCGGTCACTATCAATGGACCACCCTGTATATCCTTGTCAGAGGTGTTACTAGTTGAGGAGAGAGGGACTGCACCATATACATTACAATGTTATCTGATTTGGGAGCCTTGCTCCTCTTTAGGAATTTTATATGGTCAGCCACTTATTCCTCTGAGTGTGGGTATACTACGGCGTTGTTCTCATATTGACCTTCATCTTCCCGCCTAATAAGGCGTTGACCCTCTGTGTCCTCTTCCTCAATGCCATCAGGCAACACGGACCAGAGGAGGACCTCAGTAGTTTCCTGCAAGGATCCCATCATTCAGTTCTTGTTCCTGACAGTGGGCAACACCACGGTGGACCGTATTCTTTTCCCTTAGAGGTTTGTAAGGGACGCCCCAAGGATCGATAGCCAGTTGGCTCAGTACATTCTTTTCCTAACTACTTTTACTGCCCTCAGCTCTTTTTGTAATTACTCCTTAGCTTCCCAATATATCTGTAACCATGACCGTTTTTCTTCCAAGACGACTCTTCTCTGGTAGTACCACCCAGCCCTCCCGACCGACTGACGCATCTGCCCTGGCGATGGAGAGGCCCACAGTCGAATTTTTGACATTTCCCGCTGTTTTCGGTGACATCAGCTTCATGTCAATATTGGTGGCCTCACCCCCTCCGCTACCGTAGGTTTCCTGGCCTATTGGCAATCAGGAACTGCAAGGCCATGATCGTTTCTTACCAACTCCCTCATCCTCAGTGCTGCTGTGCCAAAGGAGGGATTTGGCGTTTATGTCCACCATCACTACAGTCTTGCGCCCCCTCAGCGCAGTGATGACCTGTACGTGTTGGTCTAGATACACTTCTCTCTCTCTCTTCTGTACTGGAAGCACATGTAATGAAATATGTTATTCCTACAGGTAACTGGAGTGGCCAACCGATGGAGTGGCCAACCGATAGGTGTCATAAAATTGTGGCTCTCTGAGCCTTGTTCATTACCAGAATGGCAGCTTTCGGATCATCACCGAAGGTTATTACTTGCCAGTTGACAGTGGAAAATGCAATTTTACCTGCAAGAGCGTATGTTTCCTACAGACAGAGTACATCAAGGCTCATCGCCTCCACCAATCTCCGAAACTCCTGCATGACCAACGTGCTGTTGTGTGTGTTCAATTGTCCCAGCTGTATTTCTGTTGTCATGGAAAGTACTTGTGTACATGTGATTCTGGGATGTTTTTTCTCCAATCAAAAGCCATTCTCCCATGGGTCAGGACTGACTGATTGTATATTTCGTCAAGATCGAATGGTTCGTTTTGTCTTTCAAACACCTTCTTCATCAAGCCACTCAGGGCACCGAACTCAGTGGGAAGATTCGTAGTCTTCAGCTGTATTCTATCTACTGCCTCCACGGCCGAGAAGGTGACTTTACGCCCACATTTGTGACCTAGACGCAACATATGCTCCAGGGGCGGTTCCTCCAGGTGCTATAACTAAATGGAGTAGGGTAAATTCGAACAGGATCGATTTCTAGTCTACTAATATATGATCGACCTGGTATTGTCATGTGACCACTCGTGCTACGCACGGCATTGACCTGCATCTGTTGTTCTGCTACAACATTCCCCTGCACAACGACCGGTGGGCCTTCTACTACAGCACGCCCCTCTTGCCGTGTCAGATGTTCTGGCGACCTGTAACCCCGGCAATAGGAGGAGGGAGCTGCCTCTTGTTCCTAAGGTTCAGTCTGGACGCATGAACACTCTTCGTGTTCGGCCTTCTACGAGCATTGTCAGAAATTGCTTGAACCTTTCAGCCCTTTTCTAATCCCTTGTCATCTTGCAAGAAGGCTTTCTCTTAGGCATCCTGTGCCCTGTTATGGCCTCAGCCACAATTGATCCTAGATATCAGTGTTCGTTCTTGCATACTGTACATGGGGCAGTTTCTACTGGTGGTTATAGGACTTCTTACTCCTCTTGGTACAGGGAATGCAAATTCCGTTTTGAACAATTTTTTCTGATGTGATCTTCTGCTCCGCACCTGGAGCAAGCTGGTTTCCGATCACAATACTGGTGAACATGATCTTAGTCTCCGCAGTTATGGCAGCCAGGTACCACCAAATATTCACGCACAATGGCATGGAACCCAGTGTAAAGTATGCCCATAGACGTTAGCTTTCTCCACATGTTCCCAGAAACCTCGGCAACGTGGTGTACCACGTCGCGCTCCCGATGCTCAGTTTCAAATCTTAATTTGAACGCATTTTGGAAATCTTCTGTACTCATATCTTCGAAATTTTGCTGAATAGTTATTTCACAAATCTTGCTATGATCTAAAGTGACTGGAACATCATATATTAGCACAAGAGGAATTCTCTTGTTTGACGGTTTACACTTTACTCCCGTAGAAAGATTCTGGTTACTTTGTGTTTTATTCCCGCCCTCTTCTGTTGCTGCATCTATTATAACTACGTTCTTAGTTGCCTAATCTTTCTCTTGCTGGTTTTATCTTGGTTGCAAATATTTCTGGCACTTTTTGGTGTCCTGACCGGGCAAGGGTTGTCGGCGGTTTGGTTGCCGCTTGAGCGGCCACACCTGCACATGATTTTACTGAGTGCTTGCGCAGCCCCTCATTCTCCTTGTCAAGTTCTTCCACTAGCCCGTCGAGCTTTGGATGAGCAATAAATCAAGAAGCGAGTTAATTCTTCGTAGCCAGGATCACAGACTTGTTTTTTTTTATCGTCCTTCACATTGGATTCCATTTGTTGTGTATTGTTGACATGTCTTTCCATTACACCTCCTTCTGTCTGCCCCAGGCCCCCTTGTGGGAAGGGAACAGAAAGCACCGAAGCCCTTGAAGGCAATCTCGAATCACTTGTCTCATCGTCAGCCATCATGAGTATAAGACTAGTGAAACAGATTGGGAGCCTGTCTCTTGTTGCCCCCGACGGGGTCCTCTGGCAAGGGAGAGGAGAGGGGCGGGGAGGGGTGGCTTGTGCAGCTCGCCCACCAACCTCGCCCCTACGCAAAGGACACTGCTGAGCTGCCGGGTACAGAACGTCGTTGCCAATAAACTGGTCCCCCTCGACGGCCCCGTCACCGACGATTTCACTCAGGGCTCCTGGGCAAGTACACCCCGCACTCCGGAGAGGCGGATGCACCTTTTCGTCCTTCGCCGCCTACTAGCCCGAGCTTCCACCTCTCGGTCAATGACCCACTCCTACTCAGTTGGTGGGCCGGTCAGTTCAGAAGTCTTGACCTATCTAACCTATTGCTAGAACAGTGGACACCAAAACATCTTGAAAATGATCCCAGAGGGGGTCGTAACGTCGATTATTTTAGAAGAAAATATGGCACTGTCCAACAATCTAGAAGATTTTAACTTTAGTGACAATGACCATAAAAGCCTGCAATCCAAGATATTGATGCTAATAATTCTGTCATGTAACATATCGTCAGCTGCGTGCAAAGAAACATTGGCCATATGACCCTTTGGCGAATTCTGCTGAAAAAACGTGAAGCTTTCTTCTCTTTCACCATGTTAATTACAAAACGGTTGCAAAATGTTTTCCAGATATCTTTCATTGTTAACCGTGTCATTAAAAAATGGATCTATTATTCTGTCGTCAATAATTGCACAACACTCGTATTTTCTGATACAGATACAGACAGAGATAGCCGTACCGTAGGTGCAACCACAACGGAGGGGTATCTGTTGAGAGGCCAGACAAACGTGTGGTTCCTGAAGAGGGGCAGCAGCGTTTTCAGTAGTTGCAAGGGCAACAGTCTGGGTGATTGACTGATCTGGCCTTGTAACAATAACCAAAACGGCCTTGCTGTGCTGGTACTGCGAACGGCTGAAAGCAAGGGGAAACTACGGCCGTAATTTTTCCCGAGGGCATGCAGCTTTACTGTATGATTAAATGATGATGGCGTCCTCTTGGGTAAAATATTCCGGAAGTACAATAGTCCCCCATTCGGATCTCCGGATGGGGACTACTCAAGAGGATGTCGTTATCAACAGAAAGAAAACTGGCGTTCTACGGATCTGAGCGTGGAATGTCAGATCCCTTAATCGGGCAGGTAGGTTAGAAAATTTAAAAAGGGAAATGGATAGGTTGAAGTTAGATATAGTGGGAATTAGTGACGTTCGGTGGCAGGAGGAACAAGACTTCTGGTCAGGTGACTACAGGGTTATAAACACAAAATCAAATAGGGGTAATGCAGGAGTAGGTTTAATAATGAATAGGAAAATAGGAATGCGGGTAAGCTACTACAAACAGCATAGTGAACGCATTATTGTGGCCAAGATAGACACGAAGCCCACACCTACTACAGTAGTACAACTTTATATGCCAACTAGCTCTGCAGATGACGAAGAAATTGAAAAATGTATGATGAAATAAAAGAAATTATTCAGATAGTAAAGGGTGATGAAAATTTAATAGTCATGGGTGACTGGAATTCGGCAGTAGGAAAAGGGAGAGAAGGAAACGTAGTAGGTGAATATGGATTGGGGCTAAGAAATGAAAGAGGAACCTGCCTGGTAGAATTTTGCACAGAGCACAACTTAATCATAGCTAATACTTGGTTTAAGAATCATGAAAGAAGGTTGTATACATGGAAGAACCCTGGAGATACTAAAAGGTATCAGATAGCTTATATAATGGTAAGACAGAGATTTAGGAACCAGGTTTTAAATTGTAAGACATTTCCAGGGGCAGATGTGGACTCTGACCACAATCTATTGGTTATGACCTGTAGATTAAAACTGAAGAAACTGCAAAAAGGAGGGAACTTAAGGAGATATGACCTGGATAAATTGAAAGAACCAGAGGTTGTACAGAGTTTCAGGGAGAGCGTAAGGGAACAATTGACAGGAATGGGGGAAACAAATACAGTAGAAGAAGAATGGGAAGCTTTGAGGGATGAAGTAGTGAAGGCAGCAGATAATCAAGTAGAAATCGTTGTAACAGAAGAAATATTGAATTTAATTGATGAAAGGAGAAAATATAAAAATGCAGTAAATGAAGCAGGCAAAAAGGAATACAAACGTCTCAAAAATGAGATCGACAGGAAATGCAAAATGGCTAAGCAGGGATGGCTAGAGGACAAATGTAAGGATGTAGAGGCTTATCTCACTAGGGGTAAGACAGATACTGCCTACAGGAAAATTAGAGAGGCCTTTGGAGAAAAGAGAACCACTTGCATGAATATCAAGAGCTCAGATGGAAACCCAGTTCTAAGCAAAGAAGGGAAAGCACAAAGGTGGAAGGAGTATATAGAGGGTCTATACAAGGGCGATGTACTTGACGACAATATTATGGAAATGGAAGAGGATGTGGATGAAGATGAAATAGGAGATACGATACTGGGTGAAGAGTTTGACAGAGCACTAAAAGACCTGAGTCGAAACAAGGCCCCCGGAGTAGACAACATTCCATTGGAACTACTGACGGCCTTGGGAGAGCCAGGTCTGACAAAACTCTACCATCTGGTGAACAAGATGTATGAAACAGGCGAAATACCCTCAGACTTCAAGAAGAATATAATAATTCCACTCCCAAAGAAAGCAGGTGTTGACAGATGTGAAAATTACCGAACAATCAGTTTAATAAGCCACAGCTTCAAAATACTAACACGAATTCTTTATTGACGAATGGAAAAACTAGTAGAAGCCGACCTCGGGGAAGATCAGTTTGGATTCCGTAGAAACACTGGAACACGTGAGGCAATACTGACCCTACGACTTATCTTAGAAGAAAGATTAAGGAAAGGCAAACCTACATTTCTAGCATTTGTATACTTAGAGAAAGCTTTTGACAATGTTGACTGGAATACTCTCTTTCAAATTCTTAAGGTGGCAGGGGTACAATACAGGAAGCGAAAGGCTATTTTCAATTTGTACAGAAACCAGATGGCAGTTATAAGAGTCGAGGGACATGAAAGGGAAGCAGTGGTCGGGAAGGGAGTGAGACAGGGTTGTAGTCTCTCCCCGATGTTATTTAACCTGTATATTGAGCAAGCAGTAAAGGAAACAAAAGAAAAATTCGGAGTAGGTATTAAAATCACGGGGAAGAAATAAAAACTTTGAGGTTCGCCGATGACATCGTAATTCTGTCAGAGACAGCAAAGGACCTGGAAGAGCAGTTGAATGGAATGGATAGTGTCTTGAAAGGAGGATATAAGATGAACATCAACAAAAGCAAAACGAGGATAATGGAATGTAGTAGAATTAAGTCGGGTGCTGCTGAGGGAATTAGATTAGGAAATGAGGCACTTAAAGTAGTAATGGAGTTTTGCTATTTGGGGAGCAAAATAACTGATGATGGTCGAAGTAGAGAGAATATAAAATGTAGACTGGCAATGGCAAGGAAAGCGTTTCTGAAGAAGAGAAATTTGTTAACATCGAGTATAGATTTAAGTGTCAGGAAGTCATTTCTGAAAGTATTTGTATGGAGTGTAGCCATGTATGGAAGTGAAACATGGACGATAAATAGTTTGGACAAGAATAGAAGCTTTCGAAATGTGGTGCTACAAAAGAATGCTGAAGATTAGATGGGTAGATCACATATCTAATGAGGAAGTATTGAATAGGATTGGGGAGAAGAGAAGTTTGTGGCACAACTTGACCAGAAGAAGGGATCGGTTGGTAGGACATGTTCTGAGGCATCAAGGGATCACCAATTTAGTATTGGAGGGCAGTGTGGAGGGTAAAAATCGTAGAGGGAGACCAAGAGATGAATACACTAAGCAGATTCAGAAGGATGTAGGTTGCACTAGGTACTGGGAGATGAAGAAGCTTGCACAGTATAGAGTAGCATGGAGAGCTGCATCAAACCAGTCTCAGGACTGAAGACCACAACAACAACAACTCGTCTAAAAACAGAATCAGGTAAGGATGCTTTTCACTGTCACGCCCTTCTTTCAAAACCTGTTCGCAAAAATCAACCATTTGCGCAGGATCAGCTGGCTCAAATTCCTGCACTAGTGTTATTTTATAAGGCCATAGCCCAAGTAACTTGGAGCTCTTTGCACAGAGATAGAAGAAACTTGTTTTTTCTGCAAAAGTCTAAGAGACTTTTTATGGGAACTTTCCAGGCATTACGCAGTGTAATCAAGATAAGCGCCGCGTGCGGTACCCGCGTTGTCTACAGCGCCTTGTCACCGTTTTTGCGGCTCCCTCCGTCGGAGGTTTGAGTCCTTCCTCTGGCATTGGTATTAGTATTGTCCTTAGCGTAAGTAAGTTAGATTAAACAGTGTATAAGACTAGGGGCCGATGACTTCAGCAGTTTGGTCCCATAGAAACTCACGGCCACCACAAGATAAGTTTCTGCGAATACTTTACATCGTCATTTCGCTTCTTTTCATAAACACTTCCCGTTTCACGAAACGTATTCAGTAATTTGTCATTTCCATCACGTCTTTGAATTCGAGCACCTGGAAACTTCTTTTCAGTCTCTCTACATTATAAAAGGACTTTGTACGCACATATCAACCGCTCGTTGTAGAATGGAATAATTCTGTCTTACCATTGTCGCGTTCCCAGACTCCACTGTTAACAATCGTTATGTTTGTTTCACTGTTAGATTGACACTGGCCGAAAACGCACATGGTGCGGCACTAAGCCGTAGGACCCACTCGACCGACCTGCGCGACTCCTTTGGCCGTAAAACACAAACCCACGCGTGCGGTCATCAAATAAATAGAACGCAACGTATTTCTCAATCTCTTCTAGAGTCAGATACTGGACGGGGGAGTAGCTCGCGTATTTGTTTCAGAAAGGAGAGCACCCGATTGTCTGCTCTGTGCTGATTACGATAGTGGGAGATAAATATAATTGTTAATTTGTTTAATTAGGAGCTGTGTCTCGTTTCTGCCTTGCAATTCGTCGTGGGAGCGGAAGGGGCAAACTTTTCTGCGCTCATGTGGTAAGCCAAACACAGTGAGGCAAGTTCATTCGGATTCCAAAGCAGAGAGAGTTCAATTCTGATTCCAGATTCCGCAGAGAGGTCTTCGGCATTGTTATTTCCGATTCTGTGGACACTTCCATTCTGCATCAGGAAGTGGAGCGGACTTCGACAATCAGCGTTGATGGCTTTGCAGAGGCAAATTGCGGTAGCAACCTGTCTGCATACGCTACTCAGGAACGAGGTGAGGGTGTCTTGTAGCAGCTCCACATACTCTGCAGACATAATCATTAGCCAGTTGAGTTGATAATAGAGTGCAGTGCGAAGTTCTGAGCTAAGAATAAGGGACTAGATAGTTAGATTTCAAGTTAGGTTATGTGTGAGTTAGAGTAACAGTAACCTGATTTAGAATGGACTACAGAGCTTAGGTGCGGTGTTAATGATCTTTTGGATTTTTGTTCTTCTATTATTTGGGTCGATTAATTGCTCATAAAAATTGTGAGGATGCGTAAAATGGAGTCATGAGAAAGATAGTTGTACTTATTTCCTTAACCATTATCACCGGGGCTATTCCTCTACAGATTTTAGATAAATGTTGCGTTAACTGTTGTCCATTGTTGGTGCTGTGTAATTTCTTATGTTAGAAAGTTCACTCTACCTTTCTTATGGTTTCATGAAGAAATTAATGTTGTTGGATTCTTGATATTCATTTAGTAGAGTAACCATTTTCATTATTTTACTGTGTAAATTTAGCACCATATCTTAGTTATTACACCCACTTTTAATTTTAATCATTGTTCATCATGTAGGGAATTAGTAGTTTGTTCTCTTGCACAGCAGTGTTATAATCGCAACGATCATGGCGGTTCCCCGCAACACTAGGTCGAGCGTGTCAGGTCACAGTACGAGCTTTGCTTCATCAGCCTTGGGGAAACTTCAATTACCTGATAACTATGGGAAACCTGCCAAAATCTTTGTTGGGAACTATAACTACTTCAATTTGTTTCTGGACAATGTTCTTCATTTCCCAAATTAAAACTCAAATTACACTTACGTGTATGTGTATGTGTATGTGTGATGAATGTGTAAATACGTTCGCTGTTGGTGTTGCGGTGTGTGGGCGTGTGGGGGGAGGGGGGAGTAAGGGGTTGCCTTTGTTTATTTCTATTACTTTTCATTCCCTACGCCAAAAGGTAGAGTAGGTTGTTAAAGCAATGACCCACTGAAGAGTCCGGAGTTTTTCAGCCTAACACCAGGCGGGCTGCTATTGGTGTGTGAGGAATCCCAGTTGAAAGTAACTGAAGGAGATTTCCGGTTCCGGCATTTGCCCTCGATAAAAGATCACAACGGAGGCATGTGGAACTATTTTTAATTTAATTCTCGAATGGTATTTCACAGGTAAAGTATGAATGCTTGTGTAAATAAACGAATATTTGTTTCTATGTATAAATATCTTCATTCTCCACTTCGCGGACTGGTACAGGCTGTTCGAGATTTGGGGAATTAATGACACATGGTTCAATTCAGCCAGTTATCATACAATCTGACAGTGAGGCAGATGAGGGATCCCAATTGGGAATAAATGGAATAGGATTACCAGTTCCAGCATTGTCTACCAATCAAGGGAAACCTCCCAATAATATTTATCAGGACTGGGGTATTGGAGCCTCATTGATTTACTTCTGGGACGTCGTGTTTGGTTAAGGACAATGTCCTAGCAAAAAACTAAAATTTTGTATAGTGTTACACGTATACAGTGTGTAACGGGTAGAAGTGAAGAGATATTTGTTGGTGACTAAGGGCAATGTACTAAAATTCATTACATCAGTATTTACGACTAATAATAGTAGTTACTACAAATCGTTTTAGTTTGGGTAGTACCTCCAAGAACGTGTGACAAGAGCATGCCTTAATGCTTAATTTCCTCTGGCCATCAGTTCAGGTTTTGAAGTGTGGATGCGTAGATGTAAAACTGTTTCTATGCTGTGAGTTGTAGTCCAATTAGAGGTGTTGTTAATATCGTGCAGAATACATCAGGTCATAAGGTTTGTGACGTGTTTATAGGAAGACTGTTCGAAACAGAGACCAAACAACCCACGCACTGATGTGTGGACATATTAAGGTGCAAATGGTTCAAATGGCTCTGAGCACTATGGGACCTAACTTCTAAGGTCATCAGTCCCCTGGAACTTAGTACTACTTAAACCTAACTAACTTAAGGACATGACACACATCGATTCCCGAGGCAGGATTCGAACCTGCGACCATATCGGTCGCGCGGTTGCAGACTGTAGCGCCTAGAATCGCTCGGCGACCCTGGCCTTCGGACATTTTATTGTACCACACATAAAAATATCTGCACTTATACGCATTACACACTGTAGATGTTATATATGAGTGTGTATGTGTATGGACTACTAAACAAAGGGCAATGTTGCTCTTGTGTCATGTTTTATGAGTAGATGTGGTGGCCTCACCTGTTCACGTTCACAAACATTGGTAGTCTCACATAACCAGCAAGACTTCGCGATTCCTACTTCAGTCTTGAGCCCAGTTCCTTTATACCACATCGTACTATTAGATTGCAAATCTGTCGCTGGCATCGTTCATGAATTATAGAAACAAATTTCGTGAGGTAATAATTAAAATTATTAAAAATCAAAATCCCATGACTACGAGTACGCCGGCCGCGGTGGTCTGGCGGTTCTAGGCGCGCAGTCCGGAACCGTGCGACTGCTACGGTCGCAGGTTAGAATCCTGCCTCGGGCATGGGTGTGTGTGATGTCCTTAGGTTAGTTAGGTTTAAGTAGTTCTACGTTCTAGGGGACTGATGACGACAGCAGTTGAGTCCCATAGTGCTCAGAGCCATTTGAACCATTGACTACGAGTACAAACAGGTTTCTGCCTAACAGAAAATGTGTGAAATATTATGGGACTTAACTGTTAAGGTCATCAGTCCTTCAGCTTACAATACTACTTAACCGAAATTATCCTAAGGACAAACACACACAACCATGCCCGAGGGAGGACTCGAACCTCCGCCGGGCCCAGCCGCACTGTCCACGATTGCAACGCCTCAGACCGTTCGGCAAATCCCGCGCGGCTACAAAATAGAACTGTGTCGAAGGCAGTTGGTGAGATAATCCCTGATAACTTGAGGTGTCCTTTACACTGTGACTGGGGGCTGTCAACATTTCCCTTCGAAAACTACCACTCCTCGAAACCAGTAATAGTCACTGTATGCCACGCTAGACACCACAATCTTCTCTTCTGCTCTCCGTAAAGTTAGGCAACTAAATTCCCTATTAATCCTAAAACCGATGCACCAGTTGATACTACCTGTGGGAAAGGAGACAGATAGTCAAGAGATGATAGGGACCTGGTTACCTGGAGAACTGACTCCCGCGCGACGTCGAAGACAGTGTGCGACATCCTGTATTATGAGGGAAGTTCTTTTGCCTTCTGTATGCGGCTGGTTGCGCAGTTGTTTCGGAGGGAACAGTTCTTGATTCCCTACCAGGAATTCGAGCGGACTGGAGACTGGACCAGTGCGCGGTAGCTCCTGGGGACCGGCGGAGGGCGGAGGACGCTTCCCCAGGTGGGCCGCTGGCCCGCATAGCGCACGGGCAGCGGCCATTAGGGCGGCGGCGGTCGCAGCGGGGGTTTCGCCGGCACCCGGCGCGTCTCCTCCTCCACCGCCGCCACCAAGAAGGATGGCCACCATAATTTCCAATTACAAGCCATGTCGACGAACCGACGATATATGGACGAGGCGTGACTCATAACTCGGCGTAAACAAACCCCATCGAGTAAGAGAGCGGCCAGCGCCGGCGCGAACGGCGGCGCCCAACTTTCCCTCATTACGGGCGCGCGGGCTGATTTAGTTCTGAAACGCGCCTTCCCTCCCCCCAGGTTATCACCCCTTTGGGCTATTATGTGACGCAAATGGAGGGGTAAATTGTTTCGACGGCTTGTAGCGGCGGGGCGCCGCCGGCGGTAAATTGGTTTCTCCCTCGTAGTTGCTTTGACCCGACTCTCGCGAACTCGTTACCTCACCTCTGGACGGGGCAGCGGGCTTGTTCTGAGGCCGCATACGTCACTACGTCACCAGCCCGCATAGCGCAATCAGAGTCCGAAGGGAAGACCGAGGGCGGCAGAGTCTCACTGGTAAGTGGACCATCACACGTGTTGACCACGGATAGTGATACCAGTCTCCGTGGTGGAAGTGCCAACAGCCGTACCATTTTTCCCCTCTATCCAGGGTGCAGGGCTATAGACACAGACGATATGCTGGCCTTAGGCGGCAGCGTGGTGTTTGGTCCTAAAAATGATCGCCTTTCTCCTTCAGGTAGTGCCGCAAGCAAGAGAAACACGGATACTACTTCTCCCAGATATTACACATTTTCCCCGAACGAAAACCAACGTAGTGACTATGGTTCGGGGTCTGACTGTAATTCATATTTTCCGAGAGGGCAGTATGAATGTGACAGATTTTTGAGCCTTACTACAAGAACATCACTCACTGATTACGCAAAATTCGAGATACTGAACACTTTACACTAATTTTTTAGGCAGTGTCTTGCTTGATCCACCACTCAGTTTGCTTCTGCTGGGTTGAAGAATTTAACTATCGCTTATAATTATTCTGAACAAGAAAGAAGGTTCTGCTGCTAGGTAGCTCCGACGGTAGAGGTGTGGGCCAGCAGTTGCAAGAAGTGTTGGGGAGTGAGTACCAGGTCACCAGCATTGTGTAGCCTAGCGCAGGGTTGGCTAAGGTGACTGAAACCATAGGGGAGTTATGTAAGAATTTTACGAAAGAGGATCAGGTAGTGATAGTGGGTGGAGCAGGGAACAGTCTCGATAGGGACGGGGAATATGATGTCAGTGGTGACTTGGTTAAGATAGCTACTCGAACTGGTGGCACTAGTGTGCATTTCGTGCAACTGTTTCAGCGTCATGATCGGCCTCACCTTAATGCGGCTGTTAGGCGCATTAATGTGGGGCTGGGGAGGGCGCTGATGGCGGAGGGCATGGATCATATCTCAGTGGTGCCAGTTAGGTCTATCAGTAGATGGGGTTTCACTAGTCATGGCCTGCACCTCAATAGGTATGGGAACGGGAGGCTGGCTAAGCTTATAGGTGCCAGTGTAGTGGGTGGTGGTGGTGGTGGTAGTGGTATCACTCATGGAAATTTCCTATAGTAGTTGGTGTTAGAGCTGCACCTTTTTTAGACTGAAGTCAGCTGACAGGTATACCTGCTTAAAGGAAGTGCCTCTAACTAAGGTCTCACCTCCAGAGGATGTAATGTTTCCAAGTAGAGAAGGAATTAGCATATTTCATCAAAATATAAGAGGTATTAGAGATAAAGCTAGTGAACTGCTAATAGATGTTAACTCTGAAATTATTGGTGTATCAGAGCACCACTTAAATAATTTGATAATTCAGAGGCTTCCTTTACCAGGCTACAGATTAGCTGGCTGTTTCTCAAGGAGTTCCTTGCGGAGTGGGGGAGTGGCTCTGTACGTAAAAAACAGTATTTCATTTGACTCCATAGACGTATCATGTGCAGCATTAGTTGAATTTAGTGAAACTAAACTTCTAATTGCTGTTGTTTATAGGTCCCCTATCTCCGACTTCAGAGCATTTTTGCTTAAGGAAGAGAGGGTTCTTGATTCACTTTGTAGGAAGTACCAGAAAGTAGTTCTATGTGGTGACTTCAATATTAATTTTGTACATGACTGTGAAAGAAAAAGGATGTTGGTAGATCTCCTAAATTCATATGATTTGATGCAAACTGTGTGTTTTCCAACTAGGGTGCAGGGGAACAGTAGCAGAGTCATAGACAATATTTTTTTTCATTCTTCATTATTAGATGGGCATTCTGTTAGTAAAAAGGTGAATGGCCTCTCAGACCATGATGCACAAATTTTAACACTAAAAGGTTTTTGTACTCTAACCATTGTCGTATTTAATTACAATCTACTTACGAAAGTTAATCCAGCAGCAATAGAGAGTTTTTCAAAAGGAACAAGAGTGGCAAGATGTTTATAGTGCCGATAATACAGATGATACATACAATGCTTTCCAAAACACATTTCTCATCCACTTTGCGAGTTGCTTTCCATTAGAACATTCTAAGCGGGGTACTAGCAGTAATGGACAGCCCGGTTGGCTGACTAATGCGATAAGGGTATCATGTAGAACAAACCGGGAATTATATCAAAATGTTAGAAGTAAGCACAATCAAGTTACAGTACCCCATTACAAACAGTATTGTAAGGTGCTTAAAAATGTTATTAGCAAGGCCAAAAGTATGTGGTATGCAAATAGAATAGCTAATTCACAGGATAAAATTAAAACCATATGGTCAGTTGTGAAGGAAGTGTCTGGTCAGCAGCACAAGGTTGACGATATCAAGTCAGTTTGCAGTAATAATATTTCTGTTACTGATAAATCAGATATATGTACAGTATTTAACAACCATTTTCTGGGCATTGCTGGTGAATTAAATAAAAATTTAGTATCTACAGGAAATAATATAAATTTCTTAGCAAATGGCTTTCGGAGATTGACGGTTGGAATACTCCTCTGTGATACAGACAAGAGGGAGATTGAGACAATAATCAAATCACTGAAGACTAAGGACTCTCATGGTTATGATGGAGTGTTTAGTAGAATATTAAAGTACCGTGCTGCACATGTTAGCCCTGTATTTAGCCATATTTGTAATTTTTCGTTTAGGAATGGTCACTTTCCTGAGCGATTAAAGTACTCAGTAGTAAAGCCGCTTTATAAAAAGGGAGAAAGGGATAATGTAGATAATTTTAGACCTATTTCTATGTTATCAGTGTTTGCAAAAATTATCGTAAAGGCTGTGTATATAAGGTTAATTGATCGTTTTATATCACACGATTTGCTATCAAATGTACAGTTCGGCTTTAGAAGTCGTTTGACAACTGCAAGTGCTATATTGTCTTTTCTCTGTGAGGTACTGAATTGGCTAAACGAACAGTTTCGAACACTTAGCTTATTTTTTGATTTAACAAAGGCATTTGACTGTGTTGATCACACAATATTGCTCCAGAAGTTGGACCATTACGGATTAGGGGGAGTAGCTCACAATTGGTTCACCTCTTACTTTAGCAACAGGCAGCAAAAGGTCATTATTCACAATGTTGATAACGGCTGTGATGTGGGATCTGAGTGGGGTGCTGTCAAGTGGGGGGTGCCCCAGGGATCAGTGTTGGGGTCGCTCCTGTTCCTCATTTATATAAATGATATGCACTCTAGCATTATGGGTAACTCTAAAATATTCCTGTTTGCTGATTACACTAGCTTGGTAGTAACGGATGTTGTGTGCAACATTGAGTCGGTTTCAAGTAGAGCAGTACATGACCTCAGTTCATGGCTTGTAGGAAATAAACTAACTTTAAATCACAGTAAGACTCAGTTTTTAGTTTATTTCCAACAATAAGCAGCTTTCACTCGGTCAATACTCGCCAGAAATCAAACCTCCATTTGGATCGGACTTCCTTAACTCTTGTGCAAAAAGGTGTGAAGTATACTGCTGCATCAATTTTCAGTAAGCTGCCACTCGAATTAAAAAATCTTAGCAGTAATCCACGGGCTTTCAAATCGAAAATGAAGTATTTCCTCATATGTCACTCCTTCTATTCTGTCTTGGAGTTCCTTGAAAAATTAAGATGATTCTCATCGTATTGCTGATAACGTTTGCTTAAACTTATGGACCGATTTTCTTTCAGGTTCATGAACATTTATTTTTATCTGTTATTACTTTTTATGTTGTAAGTTCATGTCCTGACGCGTTCCATGACTTTGGAGATTTGCTCCTCAGTTTGGTCCTACGGAACTTGGCATTTAAATAAATAAATAAATAAATAAATAAAGGACCAGAACAGTGGAGCGAATTCAACAAACGTGAAGACGTAACCGGCACTAACGCAAAATACAAAGGGATCGATGAGGAACGTACCCATGAAGAGGGACGTGATCCGCTATTTTTTGTACTGGAACGACAGTTTATGTTAATTATTGTCGCATCATTTGTGTAGAAAAAAGTGATTTTGAAAAAGTCCACTTATTTACGTTTGCCATACATATTTTATTTCAGAAGGATCGTCGTCTTCTTTCAACACAACTAAAAAAAAAGTAAGCAGCAGATCCAAAAAATGAAAAGGTCGATAACTCACGCCGTGCAGTGGAGCCGTAAGCCGATTCGAACCCTGGTTGTGGAAGAAATTATTGCTGCCAGTATTTGGACGGAAATACCTTGGTCTTATTGTTGCGCTCATATTGCACAACCACTTCTGGGTACACATTTGCCATTTTGCCGTATTGTAATACTAAGAATATCGCGTCACCTTGACGACAGTAGGGCTGCATTGGTGTTGAGTAGAGCTCTGATTCCAGTGGCCCTGGACTCACATTCGGGAGAAAGACGGTTTAAATCCCCGTCAGTACATCCAAATTTAGTTATTCCGAGATTTTCCTAAATCGCTTCAGGCAAATGATAGGGTAGTTACTTTGAATTGTCAAAGTCCATGTGATTAATATCTTTTCGTAATCTGTGCTTGTTTTCCGTCTCTCATGACCGTGCTTTAATCTTCCCACATTCTTTCTAATTACAATATCCCATTTTCCCTTTAAATCATTCGGTAGCACTGAATGTGAAATACTTTGTGTGATAGGGTCGCCCTAGCCACCGCCTGCATTTTACTTGTGCAGTTCAGCAGCTGCGTCGTGCGCGGATACTGCATGAGTAATGTCTATACAAAGATGTGTCCACTGAATGGACTTCCATCATTATTCTGAAGGAAGTGTTATTGAAGGGCTTGTTTACTTTACTAAAAGTAACTTTTTATTTAACTGATTCTCTTGACGTTGGTCTAGTTATCTTCGTATCAGGAATATGGCCACGTGTCTTGAATGTCGGAAGGATATATAATACCTGCAGTATTATGAATTTTAGATAAATCAATAACATTGTAATAAAATTGATTGTGTCCATTTGTAACTCATGTATTTACGTTACTTCAAAGAAAGTAATATCGCCTACAAGAACAGTGGCGAAAGGCATCCAGAAATCTACCGTTCACATGTTGCTGACTTCCACCTATTGTTGAATGTTAGGACATAATTTTTAGCTCATATATGTATGACCATTTCAGTGTCACCCATTAAGGACTTCGAAAACACTAGTCATGCGAAAAAACGAAATCCTTCTTTTCTCACATGACTTTCCGGAAACTATTTACGAATCAATCAGGTGGACATGTTCTGAGGCATCAAGGGATCACCAATTTAGTATTAGATGGCAGCGTGGAGGGTAAAAATCGTAGAGGGAGAGCAAGAGATGACTACACTAAGCAGATTTAGAAGGATATAGGTTGCAGTAGGTACTGGGAGATGAAGAAGCTTGCACAAGATAGAGTAGCATGGAGAGCTGCATCAAACCAGTCTCAGGACTGAAGACCACAACAACAACAGGTAGATCCACCATTTCTAGGATTCTCAAAAGCGTTTGAGTCAGTACCACACTACCGCTTACTAACAAAAAGCCCGAATTTCTTGGTCGTGTGGTAGCGTTCTCGCTTCCCCCGCCCGGGTTCCCGGGTTCGATTCCTGGCGGGGTCAGGGATTTTCTCTGGCTCGTGATGGCTGGGTGTTGTGTGTTGTCCTTAGGTTAGTTAGGTTTAAGTAGTTCTAAGTTCTAGGGGACTGATGACCATAGATGTTAAGTCCCATAGTGCTCAGAGCCATTTGAACTAACAAAAATACAATCATATCGAGCATGAAACTAAATTTATGATTGCACTGAGGTTGTCTTGAAAATAAGGATGGAGAGCCATCGATAGATACAGAAGTAAGTTCTATGACAAGTGTGGGAACATTACTGATCATGTTGTACATTACTGACCTGGTAGACAATATTAAAAGCGAACTCAGACTTAAGTCGGATCTG
The DNA here is from genome assembly GCF_023897955.1 of Schistocerca gregaria. Classification (NCBI taxonomy): domain Eukaryota; kingdom Metazoa; phylum Arthropoda; class Insecta; order Orthoptera; family Acrididae; genus Schistocerca; species Schistocerca gregaria. The sequence continues at coordinate 503,685,982 of NC_064922.1, read as the reverse complement.
CATAAGGATACATACTGATGCAAAAGGTGACAATCCGCTGTAAATGATCAGAAACGTAAAATTGTACATTTGTCAGAAAATACAATCCACTTGTCACGGAACACTGTCTAGACATCCAACAGTTCAAGGAACGTTAATTTTTCTTTGCCTATACGAATCGATGTAAGTTCCAACTATGGGTATTAAAGTGTTCTCCAGTAAATAATACAGAAGAAACCAAATTTGTTCAAAATAGGAAAAAATTGAGAGTCGAACAGAAATTTGTTTAGTTTGTTTTTCTTTCGCACGAAAATTCATAACCGTTGCGAGAGAAGTGTACCCTGCGACCATTAGAGTGGAGCTGACATCAACATCACATGTTGCTGTGACATCAGGGAGCACAGTGAAAATCTAATAGGAACTTTTAATTGTAATTAGAGGCGGCCATGAGCGAAGGAAGAAACATAACTATCACCTGTGGAAAACGTGTATATTATAATTACTTGGTTTTCGAAATTGTACTTGGAAGTAAATACAGCCAAAGAAGAACTTGTCTCTTTGAGAGATGAAATACTTAAGGCAGCAGAGGAACAAATAGGTAAAAAGACAAGGTCTGGTAGTAATGCTAGGTATTACACGAGAAATTGAATTTTACTGATGAAAGGAGAATGTATAAAAATAAAGCAAATGAAGCAGACGAGGGGTAACACGAAATTGTAAAAAATGAGACTGACCGGAAATGTAAAATGATTCAGCAGGAATGGGTAGAGGAAAAATTTAAGGATTTATCACTAGAAGAAAGATAAGATGAAACCTATAGGAAGGTCCTTTGGAGGAAGAGAAGAAGCAGTATGAGTATCAAGTGCTCAGACTGAAAACCGGTACCAGGCAAAGAAAGGAAAGCTGAAAGGTGGAATTAGTACGTAGAGGGTCTACAAAAGGGAGATGAGCTTGAAGATCATATTATAGAAATGATGGAGGAGGTAGATGAGGATGAAATGGGATATAAGACACTTCGAAAATAATTTGACACGGCAATTAAAAACTTAAGTCGAAACAATCCCCCTAGAATAAACGACATTCCGTCACAGCTACTGATAGCCTTCGGAGAGCCAGCCATGACAAAATTTTTCCATCTGGTGTGAAATATGTATAAGACAGACGAAATAGCAACAGACGTGAAGAAGAATGGAATAATTCCAATTCTAAGGATATCAGCTGCTGACAAATGTGAACGCTGCCAAACTATCGATTGAATAACCCACGGTTGACAACCACGAATATGAAATCCTTAAAAATGCATTAAAAACTGGTAGGATCCGACCTCAGTGGTGATTCTGCAAAAATATACGAACATGCGAAGCAATACTGACCATACGATTTATTGTAGAAGGTAGGGTAAGGAAAGGTAAACCTACGATTATTTATTTATTTATTTATTTATGCATTTATTTTACCTGGCAAGATTAGGGCCTTCAGGCCCTCTCTTACACCTAACCAGGCATACTCAGATTGAACGAGTTACAGTTTCTACAGAACATTAAGGACATATAATGCGTTATGCAGTATTGATGTTAAACAAGAAAAATAGAGGTTATAACAGAAGTACAATGATAACTATAACAATAAAAAATTATAACAATCAAGAATAATAATGATAATAATAATAATAATAATAGTAATGACTATGTATATGAAAGTAAACATACTTTTCTTTTGTGAATGTCAGTCCTATTGTTAGTTGGGAATTTTCTCGTTATGTTCTTGCAGCTTGTGAGTTATTCTCATCGAGCAGAGACATAAGACGATAGAATGAGTTAAAAGAGATATAGAAGAGGTAGGTATGTTAGAGGAAGAGAAATAGAATGGGAAAATTCGAAGCTGTGATGGAGAGGAGAAAGAAAGAGATGAGAGGGGCACAACAATGGTGGCTATACCGTCCCTAATATATAAGTTTTGAGTTCCCTCTTGAATGTTGAGTAGTTCTGGATAAGACGCAGATCACAGGGGAGCGCGTTCCATAGTTGTATGGCTGAGATGGAGAATGACACGGAGAAAGATTTTGTGTTATGTAAAGGTACAGCTAGACGTATCCGAACTGGTATTGCGATTGTGGAATGATGATAGGTGTTTAATGTGAGAAGATAAGTATTGTGGGCACCAGTGGCTAAGAAATCGATGAAGTAAGCACATCGTGTGGAGATCACGTGCCTTATGTGGGCGTATCCAACCTAGCTGGGAGTATGAAGGACTGATATGATCATACAACCGATTATTGCACTCGTATCTAACGCAAGCATTCATCACTTGTTCGAGGCATCTAGAATTTTCACTATTTGTGCCGTGTTGAACTACATCACAGTAGTAAAGATTAGGCAAGACTAGTGTTTGGACTAATTTTTGTTTAACATGGGTTGGGAATATTTTTCTAAATTTTTGAATTGTATGTAGGGAGGAGAGCGATTTCCGGCAAGCTGTGACTGTTTGTTCTTCCCAGTTTAGGTGTTCATCCAAGATTATTCCAAGGTCTTTTACTGTTTTTTGGTATGCTAGTTGGGTACCATTGAGGAGTATTTGAGGGACTGTTTCGCGAAAGTACCGGCTGATTAACTTTGGAAGAGATATAAGTATGACCTGGGATTTCTTGGGATTTAGTTTCAGACCTAGGTTCTGTGCCCATCGAGAAACAGAGCAAAGATCTGCGTTCATAGTCGCTACTGCGTGAGCAATGTTTTTGGGGCTTGCGCTTATGTACAGTTGGATGTCGTCGGCATAGAGATGGTAGTTGCAGGAGTGAATCACTGAAGAAATATCATTAATGTACAGTGAGAAGAGTAGTGGACCAAGGACGGAGCCTTGGGGAACTCCAGAGCGCACGATTTTCCATGATGACTTTTCCGACCCACAAATGACTTGTTGACTTCAGTTTTTGAGGTAGCTGTCGAACCAGTGTATTGCGCTGTTTGAGAAATTCAGCTGTTTCATTTTAATTAGGAATTTGTAGACATAGAGAAAGCTTTTGACTATGTTACCTGCAATAATTTCTTGAAATTCTGAAGGTAATGGAAGTAAACTACACATAGTGAAATGATGTTTGTATAGAAACCGGCCTGTAGTTAACAAAGCCGAGGGGCGTGAAACGGATTCAGTGGTTAAGAAGGGAGTGAGACAGAGTTTTAGCTTATCACCGATATTATTCAAACCGTACATTGATATTATAAATCTGTCAGAGATAGCAAAGGTATTAGAAGAGCAATTGAACAGAAAGCACAGCCTCTTCAAAGCGAAACAAGGATAATGGAATTCAATTGAATGAAACAGGTGATGCTGAAGGAATTAGATTACGAAACGAGACACTTAAAGTAGTAGATGAGACTGTACATTTAAGTATTAGGAAGTCTTTTGTGAAGGTATCTGTATGGAGTGTAGCCATCTATGGAGGTCAGATATGGACTATAAACGGTTTGGACAAGGAGAGAATAAGCTTTTGAAATGTGGTGCTATAGAAGAATACTGAAGATCAGATAAGTAGGACTCGTGACTAATGATGAGGTACTGAATAGAAATGTGGAGGAAAGAAATTTGTCACATGAGTTGACGAAACAAGGGATCGGTTGGTAGGACACATTCTGAGAAATCAAGGAATCATCAGCGTAGTATTAGAGAGAAGTATGGCGGGTGAACATCGTAGACGAAGACTAGGAAAGGAAAGCAGTAAGCAGATTCAGAAGGATGTTGGTTGCAATAGTTATTCGGAGATGAAGAGGCTTGGTCAGCATAGAGTAGCATGGAGGGCGGCATCAATCCAGTCTTCGGATAGAGGACGGCAACAACATGAACACTTCCAAAAGTTTCTATTTTGCTATTGTCTGACGTGGACGATTGAAAATTAACTAATTATTATAGACCAAGAGGGCAACACAACTTTAAGGTATTTCTTAATGTCGATTCTATAAGACAACAGCATGAAGTAACCATATTATATGTATATCAGCATTTTGTGTAACTATCTTTACTTGCGTAGTAAAGAATAACAGAATGGCTTTATCTTTTGAATTTAAATAAACATGAAATAAAATTAATGTACTCGCTTTACAACAGGAAAAAATCTATTAGGCTATAAGAAATTGTCATCCAGAATTGGAATTAAGGAAGTTTGCAGCGGTTGTCAGTGATAGTTCAGGCCCTGACTCTACCGGCCGTAGATAAAAACTCTCCCCGCCTAAATCTGCCACGAGATAGTGCCCATATAATACTACACAGACTTCTCACAGAAATGTAAACAACAAATGAACGGATGTAAACTATGTTACATCAAAGGCATTCAAGAGTCAAAAGTTCCAAAACGGAACACCACTTCAAAAACATTAAAAGCATATATTTTGACACAGCATAGACAAACTGTGTGATTGTGAAACTGTTGCGTTCGTTTATTGCAGCTTATGTGGCAAACTGTTATGTTTCCATCATTTCCATGGGAGGGATCACATTCATACGGGGAAGGAGGCATATCTCACTGGCTCACCAGTCGTACAAACTAGGAGCGTTGATAACTCATTTCTATCATATGACACACTTACTGTTACGAATGCCGTGTTTGACACACAAGACGTGTTTTCCGATGGAGGATTCGCTTGACCTGTCGCCTTGTCATGTTTGCGGTTCCCATTCGAAAGCCAATTCCTTTCGGTTGCTAATTGAGTAGTTGTGCAGAATCAACTGTCGTTATATGTCCCTACCATAAACCTTGCTGCTGCAAATGGACGTAACACCACGGCCCAGACACAAATTTGAATAAAGCGAACAGCAAAATAAATAAACTGGTACGAGCGAGGTTTGAACACGGCTCGCCCGCTTGACAGACCAATACCATAACCGATTTATGGTTTTTTGCATTTTTCGTTATTGTTCGTTGTATTTGGTCATAGCGGATGTCACATGGCATCCGCTGAAGTTGGTTGTTCATCCCTTCATTCAATGGGTTATTACAGAAACTAGTCAGCTCTCTGACTGATCACGCTCAGCTACCGTCCCGGCAAACCACTGAACTAAGGCACAACTTGTCTGTCAAGCAGCTCTGTAACGCACCTCTTCTTCTTAGACCGTTCATTGCTACTATTTTACTATTTTTTCACAGTCCAGTATACCTTTTTCCCGTTTTTATGCTTGATCACTGTTCAGTTTTTGACGGGATCTCCATAGGGCCCCCTACCACTAAATCTGAGGCGGCACGTTTTACTTTTCTTCACGCTAATATTGGTTTGATAGGTGTGTCTGATGACGCAGTGTTCGAATACGATTTGTATAGATAATTTTTTCCTAGGGGAGAAGCATATGTACCCCTGTCATCTCACCCTCCTCGTGAATCACTTACAGATTTTTTTGGGTGGTTAATATTAAATGACAAGCTTCTGACATAAGACAGTATCGAATTTTTACAATTTCTTAATGTTTAGCGTCTTATAAAACTGCAGTCTTACGTAAAAATTTCATTCGCCTCTGCGATGGATCACGTGCATTGGCGTTCATCGCAACAGTCAACAGCATATACCAATAAAAGGGATTCCTTTTCAAGCGTAGTAAGAGGATGGTTACTGCCCCGTGAACTCAACCGCTGACTTTAATGGATAAGTGAGAAAACGACGCTGCAGCAGCGGCAGCTCATTAGCACGTTTACAGAGGTGCCTATGACAAATCGTATATTTCTGTATTGGTATGGGGGATTGCTGATCGTCAAAAACAGTGCATGAAATAAATAGCGCATTTCTAAACTGACGTAACTCCAAGGAATGTGCATTCTCAGGCAATACAGATATAAAGTCTGCTTAATGCTCTTGCTGAAACTTACATTTCGATTCAGGGTTCATACTTTTATGCTGTGAATGTGTATATGATAAGGAGGACGTAGTACACACTTTGTATTTTGCAGTTGTGTCAATCTGGATCAAAACCATAGGATTTTTTTTAATTTCCCAACTAAAAGAGTGCAAAATCTTTATCCATTTGTTGTAAAAATTCAGACACTCAATTTATATAATCTCAAGCACTGCTTACATTGTAGGATTTGAGGAAAAAGTATTTATATTCAGATAAAATTATCGGAAAGACGCAATGTTCTTCATACAAAGAGTAACTTAATCATTAGTTCATAGATTCGTAAGAACAGAATAAAAAGGCATAAACTGGCTTGGAATAACATTCATCAGTTATTCACAATTTACCTATAAGCTGATTCCAATGATCCTATGCATGTTACGAAATGGCACCATAACACACTTTTACATTATACTCACCGCGTGTTGGCTCAAAATATCCCACTATGAACTATAGCCATTGACTATTATCCTCTCTAGTTCTTGAAGTTTTGTGTAACACAATAGCACTTACAATAAAACTAATTTGTTGATGTGGATGAGCGTGATTGTAAATTGATATAGAAAACATTATTGGGTTTTGAGGTCGCCAGTTACGCAAAACACCGTTTTCCTCAGTTCCCAAACATGTTTCGGCACCACTGTGCCATCATCAGTGGGCTTTCGTTTTTATTTATTCTGCAATGTGAACATTTTTGTTACATGGTTATAAAATTATGTGCACACACACTCCTGGAAATGGAAAAAAGAACACATTGACACCGGTGTGTCAGACCCACCATACTTGCTCCGGACACTGCGAGAGGGCTGTACAAGCAATGATCATACGCACGGCACAGCGGACACACCAGGAACCGCGGTGTTGGCCGTCGAATGGCGCTAGCTGCGCAGCATTTGTGCACCGCCGCCGTCAGTGTCAGCCAGTTTGCCGTGGCATACGGAGCTCCATCGCAGTCTTTAACACTGGTAGCATGCCGCGACAGCGTGGACGTGAACCGTATGTGCAGTTGACGGACTTTTAGCGAGGGCGTATAGTGGGCATGCGGGAGGCCGGGTGGACGTACCGCCGAATTGCTCAACACGTGGGGCGTGAGGTCTCCACAGTACATCGATGTTGTCGCCAGTGGTCGGCGGAAGGTGCACGTGCCCGTCGACCTGGGACCGGACCGCAGCGACGCACGGATGCACGCCAAGACCGTAGGATCCTAAGCAGTACCGTAGGGGACCGCACCGCCACTTCCCAGCAAATTAGGGACACTGTTGCTCCTGGGGTACCGGCGAGGACCATTCGCAACCGTCTCCATGAAGCTGGGCTACGGTCCCGCACACCGTTAGGCCGTCTTCCGCTCACGCCCCAACATCGTGCAGCCCGCCTCCAGTGGTGTCGCGACAGGCGTGAATGGAGGGACGAATGGAGACGTGTCGTCTTCAGCGATGAGAGTCGCTTCTGCCTTGGTGCCAATGATGGTCGTATGCGTGTTTGGCGCCGTGCAGGTGAGCGCCACAATCAGAACTGCATACGACCGAGGCACACAGGGCCAACACCCGGCATCATGGTGTGGGGAGCGATCTCCTACACTGGCCGTACACCTCTGGTGATCGTCGAGGGGACACTGAATAGTGCACGGTACATCCAAACCGTCATCGAACCCATCGTTCTACCATTCCTAGACTGGCAAGGGAACTTGCTGTTCCAACAGGACAATGCACCTCCGCATGTATCCCGTGCCACCCAACGTGCTCTAGAAGGTGTAAGTCAACTACCCTGGCCAGCAAGATCTCCGGATCTGTCCCCCATTGAGCATGTTTGGGACTGGATGAAGCGTCGTCTCACGCGGTGTGCACGTCCAGCACGAACGCTGGTCCAACTGAGGCGACAGGTGGAAATGTCATGGCAAGCCGTTCCACAGGACTACATCCAGCATCTCTACGATCGTCTCCATGGGAGAATAGCAGCGTGCATTGCTGCGAAAGGTGGATATACACTGTACTAGTGCCGACATTGTGCATGCTCTGTTGCCTGTGTCTATGTGCCTGTGGTTCTGTCAGTGTGATCATGTGATGTATCTGACCCCAGGAATGTGTCAATAAAGTTTCCCCTTCCTGGGACAATGAATTCACGGTGTTCTTATTTCAATTTACAGGAGTGTAATTTTATAGTCATGCAACAAAAATTTTTACATTGCAGAATAAATAGAAACGAAAACCCAGTGATGATGTCACAGTGGTGCTGAAACATGTTTGGGTACTGAGAAAAACGGTGTTTTGCGTAACTGGCGGACCTCATATCCCAGAAATTTTAACTGCAAACACGGCCAATACAAGGAGCTGCAAATCAAAAATAGAATATGGAAAACGTCAGTAACCTCCCCGCTGCAGTTCACACTCTGGTGGCTGTTATAATTATTACAAGCCAGCGCAGGCTGATGACTGTCATTAGCGACAAAGCCGCCTTTCTTCTGTTATTCTGATAGATTACTGTATCCCCCATCTGGTACGTTTTCTGTATCTCTCCTTAAAACGTGGCCATATTACACAGTGACCAAGAAAAGCTTCCGAAAGCTCAACACGTCGATACAGACCACGCAGACCACGATAGCTAAACAACATACCGAACACTTGAGTCAGAAATGAATTTCTTTACGAATGCTCGGAGATATGGTGCTTAGACGACGAACACCGGAAGTAGGTAAGTCACTTTGGAAATGATACCGAGTTTTCGATACCGCTTAAACAGGATAAACGACGCAAGTAGTACGACAAAAGTGGAGGTACGTCCTTTTGGAAATATTCTCTTCAAACGCCACAAGAGTACATTTAACTGTTTTGTGAGCGGCGAGTGCTACGAATACCTGTAAATATTTTCTTTACACATGCACCACATATACCCTCTTACACTCAATTTGATTGGAAAGGCTATACAAATACAACGATAAGTACACCGGTTTCTCCACAACAGCTTATTGGAGTTCTGTTTTTCTCCAAAGCGAAACAAGCAGGAGAGAACGGTTTTCACCTTGAATACGTTTTCAGTAGTATTCACATGAGCGCTGTCCTAGAATGGAACGGTAGAGAAATAGTTTAAGGGTGGTTCGATGAACCCTCTGCCACGTAATTAATAGTGATTTGCAGTGTAATCATGTGCATATAGATGTAGACTACAGACACCAGTCAGAACTGAAGAATTACATGTTACTCACGACTGTGGATTGCGAAATAGACGCTCCACTTATTATACTTTTTATCCTTTCTGTTGACATTCTTAAGTGCTTTTATTAGAATGAGAATCGAAAGTGCTTTAACATTGCAGTAGGTACTTTATATTTCACTAGAATATGAGTACGAGTAAGCTACCAGCTATTTATCTCTTGAACAGGCTGGTGACTGCTCTGAATAGGAAACTGTGCACTTATCAGGTTTTTGACACTATTTGAATCTCTTAGAATTTAAATGCAGCGCGAGTCCGTATGTAAAGGTGGGCAGCTAATTCTACAAAATAGTGAAACCAAATATTTAAAATTGATTGGCAATGCAAATTATTATGATAAATACGTGTCATAGGAAAGAAATGGCACTAAAAATGCTTCCGAATCTCAAACAGTGAATGATACACACGACAGTTCCCTTCAGAGTCTTCGTTGGAAACGAGTTGGTGCAAAGAGGTCGCCAGACAAGTAATTGTTAGCGAATTGGCTTTCCACCCTGTTTTTGCTACATGCAGGTCAATTAAAGGGCACTCGTAACGTTAGTCTACACTACGCGAAACCTCCAGTTTAACACCGTTGTGAGACTTCGTGTGTTAACGATCAACTAGCAACTCACGTTTAGCACTCTCTCTAACGATTACAAGTGAATACTTTACAAAGTTTCCTTCATGCAGTACGGAACAATAGAAGTGATTTTCTTATATTATTTCGCTAATTATACGCTGCTGTGCTGATGAAATCAAATGTCGCGCGTGACTGTAATTGGGTACGTTGCGACATGTTCTTCGACCGGCCGCCTTAAAAGGAAGTTGGACACGAAAACGATCGACCTGTACGAGCAACATCGCTTTCACCTGCAATGATTTACAGAAACTGCAGAAAGCTTAAAGTAAGATTACCAGCCGGGTATTTCAACCTCGCTGTTCCGGAATTCAAGTTTATTACCGTAGCTACCACGCCACTTTGTTTGCTGGACGTTAAGTCGAAGGTCCGCTTCCTAGCAGACTATGCATTTCTATTAATTATTTACATTAAGCTTTATCAGCATAGAAAGATGTTTTCATTAAAAAAAATCACTGGAACGATCCAAGGCTAATTACAGCTCCCATATTCGTCTAGTGTAGTGCCCTACGGTAAGTACAAGAACAAAACAGTCACATAATCTCAAAATTTTTGATCAGGAGACACAGTACATGGACACCACCACACGGTGCTGCAGAAAGAGATATGGCGCCATCTCTCAACACATCAAGCACGTTCGTGATATTTTCGGAGCTACCGGCACCGACAATGAGAGCATTACAACTCGTACACAAAACTACATAAAGCCGAAACATTGAAGACAGGCTACCGCATTCCTAATGTTTCAATTAGTGCGGTAAAATACATTTCGTAGTCCGTTATCGATCTAACACGTTCACTACGCTATTACACAACATGCAAAAACAGGTAAGAAGAAACTGGGAGAATAGTTGATTTTATCCCTAATGAACTGCTACCACGTACTTTAGAATAGCGTAGTCCTTCCTGATGGCTACAGAGTGTAAGAGTACGGATATCGGTTCTGTCCTGGTCAGAGACAATCTCTCCCTCCTAAGCTCATATAACGAACCATCCATTTAATTCAACTCTCCTTCCAAGTACTTTGTTGTCTCCGTCACAATTACAATGTTATGGGTAAATCTCAGAGCGAATCTATCCCTCCTACGCATCATATCAGGAACTATCCATTTAATTCAATTCTCCTTTCAAGTATTTTGTTGTCTCTGTCACAATTACAAGGTTATCGGTAAATCTCAAAGTTCTCATTTCTCCTCCCTGAACTTAAATTCCGTGTCAAAAACTCCTTTTTTTCTCTTTACAGCTAGTTTCGGAGATAAGCTACAACCAGGTCTTACTCTTCCTCAACTGCTGCTTCCGTTTCATGTCTTCGACTCTGATAACACCGACTTGGTTCCGTACAAGTACGTGTGTGCGAAATCTTTTGGGGATCTATGAGGATGCTAAGGTCATCGGTCCCTAAGCTTACACACTACTTAACCTAAATTATCCTAAGGACAAACACACACACCCATGACCGAGGCAGCACTCGAACGTCCGCCGGGACCAGCAGCACAGTCCATGACTGCAGCGCCCTCAAGTTCGTGTATTTTATACCTACTACCCTCCAAATTTTGAAGTGTTTCCCCTAGTCAACATTACCAAAAAGTTTTCTAGATCAGAAAACGTTTTAAACATAGTGTTGCCTTTCTGCAACTTATCTCTTAATGTAAGTATTAGGATCAATATTTCCTGTTGTCTTCTTGCTGGGCCTTGTCTTATTGCCTCTTTGAGCGTCTGTTGCCTTCACTATATCATATCTCAAGGATATGTCTTCGACTCCTATTATACTTTTTTCAGATTTTTCAGTCACCGAACTGCCTAATGCTACTTTGGATACTCTAACAACCTGGTGTTCTTTCAATTTATCCTGATGTTATCTCCTTAATTACTCACTTTTCCGTGATTTCTGATTTTCCATCAGTTCATAACTAACATTTATTTGATTCCTTTTATGCGCAACCCCCCCTCCCTCTCCCCCGCCCCCTCCCTTCCGATTCAGATGCTTCTGCTTCTGGACACATCAAAGAAAAATTGAGTTCCATTTCAAATAGGTCTTTCTCTCATACATTTATCGTTCGTGGTAACTTCAACCTATATTCGACACGTTGGCGAAAATACAAGTTTATAGTCGGTGGCAGACATAAAACGTCGTCCTAAATCGTACTGAATGCCTTCTCAGAAAATTATTTTGAACAACTTGTTCAGGAGCCCACTCGAAGTTGCGAAGACATACTTTACCTCTTATCGACAAATAGTTCCGACCAAATAAGGAGCATCATAACAGATACAGGGATTAGTGACCACAAGGTTTTTGTATTGAGACTGAATACCGTGACATCTAAACCTAATAAAGATAAAAGCAAAATGCATGTGTTTAAAAAGGCAGAGAAAAATTTGCTTGACACCTTCTTTACAGGCAGTCTCCACTCCGTGAAATCTGACTGCATAAGCGTACACCAGATGTGGTTTGGATTCAAAGAAATACACTCCCGGAAATGGAAAAAAAGAACACATTGACACCGGTGTGTCAGACCCACCATACTTGCTCCGGACACTGCGAGAGGGCTGTACAAGCAATGATCACACGCACGGCACAGCGGACACCAGGAACCGCGGTGTTGGCCGTCGAATGGCGCTAGCTGCGCAGCATTTGTGCACCACCGCCGTCAGTGTCAGCCAGTTTGCCGTGGCATACGGAGCTCCATCGCAGTCTTTAACACTGGTAGCATGCCGCGACAGCGTGGACGTGAACCGTATGTGCAGGTGACGGACTTTGAGCGAGGGCGTATAGTGGGCATGCGGGAGGCCGGGTGGACGTACCGCCGAATTGCTCAACACGTGGGGCGTGAGGTCTCCACAGTACATCGATGTTGTCGCCAGTGGTCGGCGGAAGGTGCACGTGCCCGTCGACCTGGGACCGGACCGCAGCGACGCACGGATGCGCTCCAAGACCGTAAGATCCTACGCAGTGCCGTAGGGGACCGCACCGCCACTTCCCAGCAAATTAGGGACACTGTTGCTCCTGGGGTATCGGCGAGGACCATTCGCAACCGTCTCCATGAAGCTGGGCTACGGTCCCGCACACCGTTAGGCCGTCTTCCGCTCACGCCCCAACATCGTGCAGCCCGCCTCCAGTGGTGTCGCGACAGGCGTGAATGGAGGGACGAATGGAGACGTGTCGTCTTCAGTGATGAGAGTCGCTTCTGCCGTGGTGCCAATGATGTTCGTATGCGTGTTTGGCGCCGTGCAGGTGAGCGCCACAATCAGGACTGCATACGACCGAGGCACACAGGGCCAACACCCGGCATCATGGTGTGGGGAGCGATCTCCTACACTGGCCGTACACCTCTGGTGATCGTCGAGGGGACACTGAATAGTGCACGGTACATCCAAACCGTCATCGAACCCATCGTTCTACCATTCCTAGACCGGCAAGGGAACTTGCTGTTCCAACAGGACAATGCACGTCCGCATGTATCCCGTGCCACCCAACGTGCTCTAGAAGGTGTAAGTCAACTACCCTGGCCAGCAAGATCTCCGGATCTGTCCCCCATTGAGCATGTTTGGGACTGGATGAAGCGTCGTCTCACGCGGTGTGCACGTCCAGCACGAACGCTGGTCCAACTGAGGCGACAGGTGGAAATGGCATGGCAAGCCGTTCCACAGGACTACATCCAGCATCTCTACGATCGTCTCCATGGGAGAATAGCAGCCTGCATTGCTGCGAAAGGTGGATATACACTGTACTAGTGCCGACATTGTGCATGCTCTGTTGCCTGTGTCTATGTGCCTGTCGTTCTGTCAGTGTGATCATGTGATGTATCTGACCCCAGGAATGTGTCAATAAAGTTTCCCCTTCCTGGGACAATGAATTCACGGTGTTCTTATTTCAATTTCCAGGAGTGTAGTATCGTCGGCAGTTGAGAGATATGTACGAAATAAATTGATGAGAGATGATATTGATCCCGTTTGTTACATAGAACAGGTCATAACATAAACAACGAGCAAAGCATGACAAATTTAACGCAAAATCCCCAAGAAAGCGAATTATTACCCAAGTTCGAAATAAAGCGTGGACTTCAATACGAGGTGCTTTTAATAGTTTCCACAACGAAAATCCGTCTCTAAATCTGGCAGAGAACTCAGATTCCTGTCATATGTAACGTACATCACTGGAAAGATACAATCAATACTTTCCCTGCACGATAACAATGTTGATGTTATAGATGACAGCTCCACAAAAGCAGCGTTACTGAGCACGTTTCTCAGAAATTCCTTCACAAAAGAAGACGAAGAACATATTCAACAATTCAAAAGCAAGAGCAGCTGGCAGTATGAATAACTTATAATGAGATGTTCTTGGTGTTGTGAAGGAGCTTAAAACACTTAAGAAAGGCAAAGCCTCTAGTCGACATAGTATACTAGTCAGGTTCCCAGACTGTGCTGATACAGCAGCTCCACACTTAGCAGTCATATACAACCGCTCGCTTGTAGAATGATCCGTACCCGGAGACTGTAAAGTTGCACAAGCCACAACCGTACCAAGCAGTGGAAACAGGAGTAATCCGGTGAATTACAGATCCATGTAAATAGTCTCAGTTTGCAGTAAGATTTTGAAACGTATGCTGTACTCGAATATTATGAATCGCCTCGAAGAAAAATATTTATTGACAAATAGCCAACAGGGATCCAGAAAATAGCGTTGTTGTGGAACACAACTAGCTCTTTATTCTACGAAGCAATGAGCGCTATCGACAAGGGGCATAAAATTGATAAAATTGATATCATGTATTTAGATTTCGAGAATTTTATTGACACAGTTCCTCACAAGCGACCTCATCAGGTGATCAAAACGAACTGCAAAATGATTTAGATAAGATATCTGTATGGTGCAAGAAGTGGCAGTTGACTCTAAATAGTGAAAAGTGTGGAGTCATGCACATGAGCACTAAAAAAAATATGTTAAATTTCAGTTACACGATAGAGCACACAAATCTAGAAGCTGTAAACTCAAATAAATACTTAGAGGTTACAATTACGAATAACTTAAACTCAAACGTTCACATAGCGTTGTGGGGGAAGCAAACCAGCGACAGCGATATATTGGCAAAACACGTAGAAATTGTAACAGGTTTACTAAAGAGAATGCTTACACTAGGCTTGTCCATCCTCTTCTATAGTGGGATACACATCAAATGAGATTGATGGAGAACATCAAACATTTCAAAGAAGCGTAGCTCGTTTTGTACTGTCGCAAAATAGGGGAGTGAGTGCCACTAATATGTTACACGAATTGAGATGTCATTCATTAAAACAAAGGCGTTTTTCGCTGAGGCAGGGCTTTCTGGTGAATTTTCAATCACCTACATTCTCCTCGGGGTGTGAAGCTATTCTGTTAGCGCCCTCCTACATTTGGAGAAATATTCATAATAATAAAATTATAAAAATCAGAGCTCGCACCAAAAGACTTAAGCATTTGTTTTTCTTTCAAGCTATTCGAGAGTGGTACAGTAGAGAAATAGCTTGAACGTCGTTCGATGAACTCTCTGCCAGGCAGTTAACTGTGAATTGCAGAGTAGTCGTGTAGTTGTAAATGAAGCTGTGGACATAGTCTTGGAGTTGAACCCTGTATGATTTCTGTGTAGTGCCTACAAACAGTGTAAGATAATTATTAATAAGACTTCCTGTATTTCATTGAGCAGTGTCGTGTCCCTGCTTACTTTTTTCCCATTCAAGATTAACGAGGAATATCTACACGGCACGAAAAGGACGGTGGTGAAAGATATAAGACATTTAACATTGGAAATTTACTTGGCATTACTTTCATTTATCATTCTGGCTAGTGTTCACAGAAACATTAATCATGAAAAATAATTAAATAAAAAATGTCGTACTTTATCAAAATAAAGGCAGGAATGAAGACTGGGAATGTAACGTTGACAAAGACGTCTTAGGAGACAGCACAGCAGCTAGGCCGCTAAAGGAAAGGTATATGACGCCTATGGTGACTCTTTGAACGAAGCGTGCTGCTTTCAGTGATTTCAAGTGTTTTAGGGACACCACTGAAACAGCAATTAGAAGTAGCCCACACTCTTCACGAGTGCAAGACGATTCTTGTTGACAGAGCGCGACCACCTCATGATTATAACACTTGAAAATGGAGAAAGCATATCCTGAACAGATTGTGTCACATGAGTACAGGAATCGCACAATCATAATAGTGCCATACACTGCAAGACCACGGCCAGCTGCAGACATTTTCATGCTAAACGGCCTCCAGATATACCCATACAAACTGTTTTCAACTATCTCAAGGTGGTTATTTCTGAGCTTTTGCAGTCTCGCAAAGAATTTTCTTTATCTACTAAATATCCACAGGTATGGCTAATTACCTCGCCCATCTACCTTTTGCTTTCATTAAATTCATAATTACATCTTTACTCCAGGTTCTTCCTTGATCAACTTGCCTCCCTCTTCGTAATTGCAATCATGTATCCTCACAATACTCGGTGAGTTTTCGGTGACATGCACTGATTCTAAACGTTCTCTAAAAGCTTAAGGAGACATTTGAACCTACATTCTGAAAAAAAGATTTGTGAATTACGATTTGAGTTATATTAAAATGAGTCTCAGAAAGTTAGTGCAGTATAGCATTAATCGTGCTGCATTCTTTCACCTTCAAGCTTCTTCTTTACATTCGTTTCAGTACTTACTGGTTGATTCATAAACGTGTATTAATTACATTTCTTTCCTCTTGCTTCATCAAATATAACACGTTATTTTTGTTGCCAGATATTACTATGGAGATAAATTCATTTTACGTAAGGGAATATATGATTGATTAAAATTATATCTACTTAGCAACTGAATTCTATATTTAATCCCTCATTACGTATTTGGGTACATTGTGGTATAATTTGGTAATTAGTTAGCTGATTGTAGAATTATATTCTATGATAAAGGAAGTAGTGAAATTTGAACAGTTCGATAGTGCCTGAAAGTAAGTGAACAAAACTATTATAATGGCTGTAATATCCGCTACAAACAGTGTCATTATTAATACAAGAATTTCAATCATGCTGAACAAGTGATATATAGTTTCTCACACGTGGGGCGTGAGGTCTCCACAGTACATCGATGTTGTCGCCAGTGGTCGGCGGAAGGTGCACGTGCCCGTCGACCTGGGACCGGACCGCAGCGACGCACGGATGCACGCCAAGACCGTAGGGTCCTACGCAGTGCCGTAGGGGACCGCACCGCCACTTCCCAGCAAATTAGGGACACTGTTGCTCCTGGGGTATCGGCGAGGACCATTCGCAACCGTCTCCATGAAGCTGGGCTACGGTCTCGCACACCGTTAGGCCGTCTTCCGCTCACGCCCCAACATCGTGCAGCCCGCCTCCAGTGGTGTCGCGACAGGCGTGAATGGAGGGACGAATGGAGACGTGTCGTCTTCAGCGATGAGAGTCGCTTCTGCCTTGGTGCCAATGATGGTCGTATGCGTGTTTCGCGCCGTGCAGGTGAGCGCCACAATCAGGACTGCATACGACCGAGGCACACAGGGCCAACACCCGGCATCATGGTGTGGGGAGCGATCTCCTACACTGGCCGTACACCTCTGGTGATCGTCGAGGGGACACTGAATAGTGCACGGTATATCCAAACCGTCATCGAACCCATCGTTCTACCATTCCTAGACCGGCAAGGGAACTTGCTGTTCCAACAGGACAATGCACGTCCGCATGTATCCCGTGCCACCCAACGTGCTCTAGAAGGTGTAAGTCAACTACCCTGGCCAGCAAGATCTCCGGATCTGTCCCCCATTGAGCATGTTTGGGACTGGATGAAGCGTCGTCTCACGCGGTCTGCACGTCCAGCACGAACGCTGGTCCAACTGAGGCGCCAGGTGGAAATGGCATGGCAAACCGTTCCACAGGACTACATCCAGCATCTCTACGATCGTCTCCATGGGAGAATAGCAGCCTACATTGCTGTGAAAGGTGGATATACACTGTACTAGTGCCGACATTGTGCATGCTCTGTTGCCTGTGTCTATGTGCCTGTGGTTCTGTCAGTGTGATCATGTGATGTATCTGACCCCAGGAATGTGTCAATAAAGTTTCCCCTTCCTGGTACAATGAATTCACGGTGTTCTTATTTCAATTTCGAGGAATGTATATTAAATATATAATAAACACATCTGTTATGAAACGTCTTGGCAGATTAAAACTTTGTGCCCGACCGAGACTCGTACTCGGGACCTTTGCCTTTCGCGGGCAAGTGCTCTACTGCATACTGCCAGAAGTAAAGCTGTGAGTACCGGGCGTGAGTCGTGCTTTGGTGGAGCACTTGCCCGCGAAAGGCAAAGGTCCCGAGTTCGAGTCTCGGTCGGGCACTCAGTTTTATACTGACAGGAAGTTTGAGTGCACACTCCGCTGCAGAGTGAAAATCTCATGCATTTCTTATGCCTGTCCAAACGTTCTTTAGAGTATTGTGTAAAAATTTGAAGTAAATCGATCCAGCATTTTTCATGATTTTTGGTAACAACCTTTCTCCTCTATATCTTAAATAGATTTTTATAGATTATATGTGCAAAAAAACTGAAGTAAATTAGTCAAGAACTTTTCGACAATTTTGGAAGCCAAGTTTCTCCTTGATATATTACATACACAATTATATGTTATATATAGAAATAAATGTGTAGCATACGTTCATCCGAACCTTCATTAAATATCGTATAAGAATTTGAACTCAGTCGGTCAAGAGCTTTCGATATTTCTTTTATAAGTACATTTTCCTCTATATACGTAGTACACATGCGCTGCTGCCCCCCCCCCCCCCCCCTGTTGCTCCTCTTATCCTTCCCTATGTTTAAAAAGTATGTGCTGTATGTCTGTCTGAATGTTCATTAGAGTATTAAATAAAAACGTGAAGAAAATCGGTCAAGTGCTTTTCGAAATTTTTAGTAACGACGTTATACACTGATTTGTCTTAATATAGTAGAATAGATGTAACTTCGTGGGAGATTGAAATTATGAAATGAACTTGGAATCGCTGGCTATGCTCTTACCTACAAAGCTATCCAGACATGAATCATGCTTCGCCATCACAGTTTTCCTTCCACCGGAAGTTCTCTTATACACTCCTAACATTCCCCTACGTTGTGGCTGAGCCATATCTCCACAATGTTTCTTCCATGAGCCCTAGTCTGACAATGCATGGAGGTGAACTTCTGCAAAGTTAGGAAAGAGGTAATGACGTTCTGGTAGAAGTAACTTTACCACGCAGACAGTAGCGACCAGTGTCTGGATAACTCACAGCGAAGAAAAATAAGAAATTGAAAAGAAGAGAAAATTTTGTAAGGGTATTGCTCAGAAAAGGAAAGATTCTGGGTTTGGGTCCCCGCCGGGAACACATTTTTAATAGTGTAGATACTTCGGAATCAACGTATATACGGCTGTAGAGGAGTTGAAGATATGTTCTGGCTCAACTGACAGATTATCCCAGGAAGGCAGAAACAGCCCCCGATGTCCGAGTCCCACGGGCTCACTGGTTGCGAAGACACGCGCATACTGGCGTTGGCAGTGTTCTCCAAAAACAGTGCGAAGAGCCGCGTAGTGGCGGCGGCATGCCCTTCTTTAGCGTTCCCATTAGCCGCTCTCTGCCGGTGTTTGCGCTCGCATTCAGCGACTGAACTACAAGTGCTAAGCAAATATGCCGCATTCTCGCGGGCCATTCGCAAAATCGCTTAAGCGCCTTCATTCTCGTGTCCCTCCCGCAGTCTGGACCGCGGGGAGGAAGTGATGGGCATGGCACGTGTCTGTAATACACTTGCAAACACCGCTTGCTCTCAGTAACTTCTAACTTCCTTCTCTTCATCTTAAACATTTCCGTGTTTCTCACGTATTATAAACTTCCCTGGGCTCATTCATCTCAGACTGAATCTCACTTGAAGACGTCCGTAAGTCGGGACAAATTCAGCTATTTTCAGGCGAAAGAGAGCAATAAACCAATATCAGGGGCCTGTCAGGCGTTTGTGTACCTTTTAGATAGTTTCACACACACACACATCTCAAGACAGTCGGGTGAATCTGTACCTTTCATGATGCAGCAAAAGCTGAAATAATATGTTCGTTTAGCCGAAACGTATTGATAATTAATAGTCACTTTGAGTTACGAGGTTAAGCATATCTGTGGTCTACTACACTGCATTGCAGGAATATCATAAACAGCAAAATGTAGGTGACGATCAGCGGTCTGCTGAGTCTACCAATTTATCACTCTAATGACAGAAAGGTACAGCAACTGCGAATAAATTTCACGGCATTTTGTTGACATTAATGATACCTTTTTATAAGGTAGCTCAACGGCATTACGAGGAATCAGTTTCAGTCTTCTGTGGGGTTTGTACACTTGACTGATACATTTTTAGACAGCTAAGAACGCATGGTAGCAACTGCGAATAAATTTCACGGCATTTTGTTGACATTAATGATACCTTTTTATAAGGTAGCTCAACGGCATTACGAGGAGTCAGTTTCAGTCTTCTGCGGGGTTCGTACACGTGACTGATACATTTTTTAGATAGCTAAGAACGCATGGTAGCTCTCAGATTATGAGCACGAAGCTCACGCTTATTCCGTTTTTGTTAACTCAGAATGAGGACCCAATCACGTCTGTGTGTGTGTGTGTGTGTGTGTGTGTGTGTGTGTGATTTTGGGAGAGAGAGAGAGAGAGAGAGAGAGAGAGAGAGAGAGAGAGAGAGAGAGAGAGAGTTGAAATTGAGCACGGTAAAATTGGTGTCGTTGTAGCAACACTACTTCTTGTATGGAAAAAAATCATATAAGGAAAAATTAATTGTGCGCACAATTTGACAGAAAGATCTACGACCTTGGTCGGAGCTACACCATCTTAAGTTGGACGATAGTTCATCTATATCTACCTCTACTTGATACTCTGCAGATCACATTTAAGTTCCTGGCAGAGGGCTCATCGAACCACCTTCACAACAGTTCTGTATTATTCCAAACTCGAACAGCGCACGGGTGTGTGTAAAGAGCTAGTTGTTTTACACAAGAACGATGTTTTCTAAATCCATGTTGGCTGTGAGTAAAATTGTAAATTTGTGGTAAGATCTTATGGGACCCAACTGCTTAGGTCATCGGGCCCAAAGCTTACACATTACTTAATCTAACTTATGCTATGGACAACACACACACCCAAGCCCGAGGGAGGACTCGAACCTCCACCGGGAGGGGCCGCAGGCTGTGTGTCAACAGATCGTTGTCTTCTTGGTAATTCGTAACTTTCGAACACAATACATGTTTCAAAATTCTGCTGCTTATTGACGT
Organism: Schistocerca gregaria; assembly: GCF_023897955.1. Lineage (NCBI taxonomy): Eukaryota > Metazoa > Arthropoda > Insecta > Orthoptera > Acrididae > Schistocerca > Schistocerca gregaria. The sequence continues at coordinate 503,664,970 of NC_064922.1, read as the reverse complement.
TAATGCCATGGGCCTGTAATTAAGTATATAGCTCCTGATCCTTTTCTTGAATATTGGTATGACCTGCGGAACTTTCGATTCTTTGGGTACGAATCTTTCGTAGAGCAACTGGTTGTATATGATTGTTAAGTATGGAGCTATTGCATCAGAATATTCTGAAAAGAACCTAACTGGTACGCAGTCAGAATCAGGAGACTTGCTTTTATTAAGTGATTTAAGTTGCTTCACTACTCTGTGGATGTTTGTTTCTATGTTCCTCATGTTGGCAGTTCTTCTTGATTCGAATTCTGGAATATTTTTACTTCGTCTTCTTTGGTGAATGAATTTCGAAAGTATGTGTTTAGTAACTGAGCTTTTGCAGCTCTGTCGTCGATAGTATTTCTGTTGATATCGCGCACAGAAGGTATTAGCTGCGTCAGCCGCTATCATAGTTTACACAAGACAAGAATCTCTTTGCACTTTTGCCAGGTTTCGAGAAAAAGTTTATTTGTGGAAGCTATTATAAGCATCTCGCATTGATGTCCTCGCTAAATTTCGCATCTGTAAAAGATCGCCAATCATGGAGATTTTCGTTTATTTAAATTTGGCATGACTTTTTCGTTGTTCCTGCAACCGTGTTCTTACCCGTTTTGTGTACCAAGCGGGATCAGCTCAGTCGTTTCTGTGCTTAGGTATATTTAAAAGACAATTCGTAAGTAGAACTCCGATTATTTAACTTGAATGTGTACTTAATACCTACGCACTAACGTTTGACACACAATTACGCATCGTAGGAAAAGAGCTCCACAATCGCACGCAGCCACTACGAATGGGACTGTATACTTCCAAAATCTTTTGCATGCTGAGGAAGTGGTAACTTACACGCAAAGAGACTGATGAATGCATCCCGCTAATAATGACATTTCCAATCCGTAAATCTAATAAACAAATATTAAATAAAGTGTTTGTTCGTTATTTATATGCTTAAAATCCACCTTATTTAACATGAGTCGTGCATCTGTAACCCAAGACAACAAATGACCAGAAGATTACTATATCCATGGGAGTTGTGGATTTGGGATTCTTCATAATAGGCTATTATTATTATTATTATTATTATTATTATTATTATTATTATGACAGGATTAAATAAAACAATGGTGAATAAGCAGCAACAGTTTCCTGTATCCATATTATCTTCTGTCAATCGTCTCCTTTCATGGCGCCTTCCTTGCGGAAACCACTACGCTCCGTAGTTCTGCCAGGCAATTTCCATTCAAAAATTATCTTTGGCAACAGATATTCCCAACAAATGCCTATACCACTTTTATAATTTTCTTTCACTTCTCTCACCGTTTCATTTGCCTTCATTCTAGCTCATACTTCATCATTAGTGTGTACTCCATTATGGATGTCCTGGCGCTCCTTCGCAAATGATTCATTTCCACAACTGTTAGTCTCCGTTTGCGGTCAGCATTTAAAATCCATAGTTCCGGTCCGTAGCATAGTACAGATTAAACCATTAGCCTACCCGCTCTTTTCCTATTGTTGTTAGATATGTGTTTATCCCAGTAAAGGAATCCATCCACCTAATCACCCTTCTGCTGTATTATGCTCTGCATTTTACTTCCGTATTAACCAGTCCACTTTTGTCAGTATATAACTCTAAATACTCACAAACATCTGTCTCATAAACGATGCGCCAGTGATGTGAACTTTAAACCTAGTTTCTCTGTTCACTATCAGATATTCCGTAATATTAAACTCATCTACAGTCCCCATTTATCATACTACTAATATAGTATCAAGTACTGAGATGTTCTGGTAGAGAGGCTGGATCATCTCTAAAATTTAAGGAAAACAGCTGTACATGACCAACAATGTTTCCCATTCGTCTACAGCTTTCTTTCTACCTTAGCCACGTCTACAGAGATGGTCAAAAAGATCCAGACACAGTCAAGTGACTGTAAAAATGTTAGTATCGAGATATGGTAGTAGATGGTTAGGTGGATGGAAACAGCAACTTAAGAAGTTCTTTAGTTACAGTGATTTCGATCTACATGGCTGCCAGACCAGTGGTGGAGGCATTTTGCACGATGGACTTCTGCAAGAGTGAGTCTGCCACCCCAGTGTGTCAAAAATTCTGGGCTTCATTTAATAAGACCCCCACTTACCGGACAACCATTTATGAATGGGAGTAGACGTTTAAGAGAACAGGAAGTCTTTTTAAAGACAAAAGCAATCGATATCTAAGTAACTCTTAAAACAAATCAAGAAAACATTCTTCCGAAGTTCACTAAAGTCAACAGCTCGTACCAGTCACAATCTAGGAGTCCCAAAGTCTACTGTCTGGAGAATACTAAGAAGATACCTTTAAGTGAAGCGGCATCGGATTCAGCTGCTCCAAGCCACTACACATGACGAGAAAGATATGAGGAAACAGTTTTGCATTAACGTGTTTTGGCGGACATATTATTGGACCACTTAATCACCCAGAATGCCTTCTCTGTTTGTCTAGAAGCCCAGATGCTACAGATAACCGAGAAGAAAATAACAAATAAAAATATTCGGGAGTTGCTGTTTCCATAAATATGATCATATAGTATCTTACATCAGTGCAGCCATTTTTTACAATTATTTGAAAGTGTGTGAATTATTTTGAATAACACTGTACATATATACTGAAGACAAAAGTCATGGAATATCTGTTAATATCGTATCGGGCCTTCTTTTGCCCTGCGTAATGCAGCAACACGCAACTCATCGTGGCGTGGACTAAAGAAGTCCGCTGCCAAAACATTGAGACCTTCTGTCTCTATAGCCTTCCATAGTTGGGAAAAATGTTGCCAATGCACGACTATGTGATATAAATGATTGTTGGAATTTGTGTCGGGTGGTTATATCACTCAGTGTTGCTTGTCTGTTAGCACTGACAACTCTACACACAACAACGCTGCAAAACACCGCTGCTCTCGGTCACTGAGTAAAGGTCGTTGGCCACTGCTTAACCCGTAGTGAGATGTAAGGCCTGAGATTTGGCATCCTCGGCATTCTCTAGCCACTGTGAATTTCGTAATATTGAATTCTCCTATTTTCGAAATGTCTCATGCGTCTAGCTCCAACTGCCACTCTACGTTCAGAGTCTGTTAATTCCCGTCGTGCCGTCATAATCACGTCGACAACCTTTTCACATGAATCACATGAGTACAAATGACAGCATCGTCAATGCACTGCCCTTTTATACTTTGAGTACGCGACGATCCCAGCAACTGTATATGTACAATTCTCAACCCCTTGAATTTTGTCACCTCAGAGAAAATTAAACAAGATGGCTAACGTTAATTACATTTGAAATAAACCTTAGAAGAACGCAGTGGGTGACATAACATGCTACATCATGCAGTCGCTTCTAGAGTAATCGACAGTTAATAAAATACTTTCCAAAATGCTCATCGATGTCATGTTAACTGTAGGCACAAACGAAAGATAGTGAACGGAAGAGGCTCACGTTTTCTATAGTGGTTCTACATCTACATCTACATCTTTGCCTGGCAGAGTGTTCATCGAACCATTTTCATGCTACTTCTCTACCATTCCACTCTCGAATGGCGCGTGGGGAAAAGGAACACCTAAATCTTTCCCTTCGAGCTCTGCTTTCTCTTAATTTATTATGATGATCATTTCTCCCGATGCAGGTGGGTGTCAACAAAATATTTACGCATTCGGAAGGGATAGTTGGTGGTCGAAATTTCGTAAATAGATCTCGCTGCAAAGTAAACCACCTTTGTTTCAGTGACTGCCACCCCAAATCGCGTATCATATTAGTGAGACTCTCATCCCTATTGCGCGATAACACGAAACGAGCTGCCCTTCTTTGAACTTTTGTCGATGTCCTCCGTCAGTCGTACCTGGTAAGGAACCCATACGGTGCAGCAGAGGACGGACAAGTGTAATGCAGGCTGTCTCTTTACTGTGCTTGTCGCATCTTCTAAGTGTTCTGCCAACAATGCGCAGTCTTAGTTTCGCCTTCCCCAAAATATTATCTATGTGGTCTTTCCAATTTATGTTGCTCGTAATTGTAATTCCTAGGTATTGAGTCTAATTGACAGCCCTTAGATTTGTGCGATTTATCGTATACCCTAAATTTATCGGATTTCTTTTAGTACTCATGTGGGTCACCTCCCACTTTTCTTTGTTTAGCTATAATTGCCACGTTTCGCACCACAGAGAAATTCTCTCTAGATCATTTTGTAATTGGAATTGATCGTCTCATGATTTTACTAGGCGGTAAATTACAGCGTCATCTGCAAAGAATCTAAGGGGGCTGCTCAGATTATCACCTAGATCATTTATACAGGGTGTTACAAAAAGGAACGCTAAACTTTCAGGAAACATTCCTCACACACAAAGAAAGAAAATATGTTATGTGGACATGTGTTCGGAAACGCTTACTTTCCATGTTAGAGCTCATTTTATTACTTCTCTTCAAATCACATTAATCATGGTATGGAAACACACAGCAACAGAACGTACCAGCGTGAGTTCAAACACTTTGTAACAGGAAATGTTCAAAATGTCCTCCGTTAGCGAAGATACATGCATCCACCCTCCGTCGCATGGAATCCCTGATGCGCTGATGCAGTCCTGGAGAATGGCGTACTGTATCACAGCCGTCCACAATACGAGCACGAAGAGTCTCTACATTTGGTACCGGGGTTGCGTAGACAAGAGCTTTCAAATGCCCCCATAAATGAAAGTCAAGAGGGTTGAGGTCAGGGGAGCGTGGAGGCCATGGAATTGGTCCGCCTCTACCAATCCATCGGTCATCGAATATGTTGTTGAGAAGCGTACGAACACTTCGACTGAAATGTGCAGGAGCTCCATCGTGCATGAACCACATGTTGTGTCGTACTTGTAAAGGCTCATGTTCCAGCAGCACAGGTAGAGTATTCCGTATGAAATCGTGATAACGTGCTACATTGGGCAAAGGTGGAGGAACATGGGGCCCAATCAAGACATCACCAACAATGCCTGCCCAAACGTTCACAAAAAATCTGTGTTGATGACGTGATTGCACAACTGCGTGCGGATTCTCGTCATCCCACACATGTTGATTGTGAAAATTTACAATTTGATCACGTTGGAACGAAGCCTCATCCGTAAAGAGAACATTTACACTGAAATGGGGATTGACACATTGTTGGATGAACCAATCGCAGAAGTGTACCCGTGGAGCCCAATCAGCTGCTGATAGTGCCTGCACGCGCGGAAGATGGTACGGAAACAACTGGTTCTCCCGTAGCACTCTCCATACAGTGACGTGGTCAACGTTAACTTGTACAGCAGCAGCTTCTCTGACGCTGACATTAGGGTTATCGTCAACTGCATGATGAATTACCTCGTCCATTGCAAGTGTCCTCGTCTTTCTAGGTCTTCCCCAGTCGCGAGTCATAGGCTGCAATGTTCCGTGCTCCCTAAGACGCCGATAAATTGCTTCGAACGTCTTCCTGTCGGGACACCTTCGTTCTGGAAATCTGTGTCGATACAAACGTACCGCGTCACAGCTATTGCCCCGTGCTAATCCACACATCAAATGGAAATCTGCCAACACCGCATTTGTAAACAGTGCACTGACTGCAAAACCACGTTCGTGGTAGACAGCAACCTGTTGATGCTACGTACTAATGTGCTTGATGATAGTACTGTAGAGCAATGAGTTGCATGTCAATACAAGCACCGAAGTCAACTTTACCTTCCTTCAATTGGGCCAACTGGCGGTGAATAGACGAACTACAGTACATACTGACGAAACTAAAATGAACTCTAACGTGGAAATTAAGCGCATCCGGACACATGTCTACATAACATCTTTTCTTTATTTGTGTGTGAGGAATGTTTCCTGAAAGTTTGGCCGTACCTTTTTTAACACCCTGTATAAATCAGGGACATCAGAGGGCCTATGAAACTATCTTGCGAAACGCCAGATATCACTTTTGTTCTACTCGATGATTTACCGTCTATCACCACGAACTGTGACCTCTCTGAGAGTAAATCAAGTGAGACGATACTCCATATGCACGCAATTTGATTAGTATTCGCTTGTGAGGAACGGTATCAAAAGCCTTCTGGAAATCTAGGAATATGGGATCGATCTGAGATCCCTTGTCAACAGCACTCATTACTTCATAATGGTTCAAATGGCTCTGAGCAGTATGGGACTTAACTGCTGAGGTCATTAGTCCCCTAGAACTTAGAATTACTTAAACCTAACTAACCTAAGGACACCACACACCCCCATGTCCGGGGCAGGATTCGATCCTGCGACCGTTGCTGTCCAGCGGTTCCGGACTGAGGCGCCTAGAACCGCACGGCCACCGCAACCGGCCTTATTACTTCATGGGAATAAAGTTTTGCACAAGAACGCTACTTTTTTAATCCGTTTTGGTTATGTATCAGTAAGTCATTTTCTTCAAGGTGATTCATAAAGCTCCAAAATCCTTTTGCAAATGCCTATGAGGTCAGTGATATGGGTCCGAGGGACAACACTGGTATCTCGTATAGATGCGTAGCGCAGAGAAACCAGTCGTTGTTCAGTCTTTTCTCGACGCTCTTGGCCCGCCCAGTGAGTGTGTCGGCGCCGCCTCCGCTGTTAGCAAGCGGCGGAGAGTGAGTGTGTAGCCCAGCCAGCCAGCGGTGGCTGCGGCAGCGCCGCGCTCCCAGGCCCGGCTGAGTGACGGGAGCGCGGAGGCAGCGCCAGATAGCATCGGCCTGTCTGCAGCCCCAACAAATAAACACATCACGCGGCGCCCCGCTCCGGAGCAAAAAAGCGCGCTCAATATTCAATGTAAACATTTACATAAACTTAATTATGTAACACGACCAATAACAGGAGCGGCGGGGCGTGATGTCCAGATTAAGGGGAGCGCGCGCCGGCGGTGGCTCGTGACTGGAATCTCGCGCCCGCCGGTGGAGAGGTGTGAACGCCTCCAGCCGGGTATTGTCGGCTGGCCGCCGGAATATCAGCAGTAGCAATGAGTCAGGTGTGACGTTCTCACCGGATTTCTTTCTTCACCAAGGGCTCATTACTTGACGCCTCTTACATTACATGTAAAAATGACCTGTTGCATGTCGTCGGTAGCTCCATGAAACTGTTAGCGTACGACACTGTTTTAACCCATGAAAGTTCGAGCAAGAAGGATATAAAAACGGACTAGTACTGACAAAAGCAGCATTCCTCCTCAAGATAACTCAGCTATTATCAAATATACCCTGTAATATGAGGAAGATATTTCTGAGAATGTACGTTTGAAGCATTGTGTGATAGTGAAACTGTATGAGAACCGAGAAAGAAGATAATCGAATGATCTGAGATGTGGTGCTACAGAAGAATGTCTAAAATTAGGTGGACAGATAAGGTAGAGAATGAGTAGGTTCTCCAGAAAGTCGGCGAGGAATGGACTTTATGGAAATCACTGCCAAGAAGAAGGGACATGGTGATAGGACGTCTGTTAAGACATCAGGGAATGCCTTCCAGGTTACTAGAGGAAGCTGTAGGGGGTACCAACTCTAAAGGAAGGAAAACAGAGATCGGAAAGCATCCAGCGAATAATTGAGGACGCAGGTCGCAACTGGATTATTGGTACAGAGACAGGAATGAATCTGAAGCAGAACGTTAATAAATGTAACGTATTGCGCACAGACACTCGAAGGGAGGCGTTACTATTACAAAACGCTCATGACAATTGAGCACTGCAAACATTCACATTTACAATCTTAAGAGCGATCTAGAGTACAATTAACACATACCAGATACTTCAAACCGTAAGTTACACAATATTATGTCAAGTCAAGTACCTTTTATAGAATATCGCAATACATGCCAAAATCATATATATATATCACACCATTTTGCAGTGTAGTCACCAAGTCTCTGTTAACAACTGTCGGAATGCTCTAGCCATAATTGGAAGGAGACAGGAATGATTTTCCATACAAACATTCATCCTGATTGTAAGCATGTTTGCATGCGGTAATTACGTTGTTACTCCTTTTTTTACGTTTTACGTTAGTTATTTGGTATCTGATACGTCTCGTTAGCCCTGTAAAAACTCAACGAATCGTCACTAGCAACACACCACAGACACCTGTGACAAATAGAACAATATGCAAGGTGCTGTGGACTAGGACGGGGACGTCTTTTACGGTTTGCCAGTCTACAGATGAATAAGCAATAACGACTTGTACCACAAGCACTTCAAGCTGTACTTACGAAATGCAGTCCAACCTGGTGGAGGGATGAAATCCTACCTGATGCCACTCTGAAAGCAGAACGTTCATCTAGGAAATCCGTCTTGAAGCAGCGAGGATACGGGTCTCGAAGATGATCAGGAAGGATTTCCTTATCACTTGTTGACATCTACCAATCTCTACACTTTTTTCACTGTCATGGAAGCGCACCCCCTATGAATCTTGACTTACTACTCACCACGCCAGGCCATTTGGTCCAAACAAAAGAGAAACAAAGCTCATGAAGAAAAGAGAGACCAGTCAGACATTTTTCTGAATGATTTTCCTAAAACTGACAAGTAAAACATGAGAGTTATCCTTAAATGGGGCGCCACAAAGAAAGTTAACTCGTGGTGCTGACTGTATACGGGGGTTGGAACTTTAATAGTGGCAACTATTTATTTACAACTCGTACAAAATAGATACATGTTTCAAAGTTTTACTGACCTTTAAAGTAGTCACCAGCATTGCGTATAACCCGTTGCCAGAGATGTGTAGTTCGCAGGATACCCTTAGCAGTGCGACCTGTGTTGTCTGTTAGAACGGCGCGGTCTATTGCCCGACCAGTTTGTAGCAGTTCTGAAGCGAATGCCGTGAAGTGTTTCCTTTAGTTTAGAAATGGCTCTGAGCACTATGGGAGTTAACCTCTGTGGTCATCAGTCCCCTAGAACTTAGAACTACTTAAATCTAACTAACCTAGGGACATCACACACGTCCATGTCTGAGGCATTATTCGAACCTGCGACCGTAGCTGTCATGCGGTTCCAGACTGTAGCGCCTAGAACCGCTCGGCCACTCCGGCCGGCCGTGAGGTTTAGAAATCGAGCTGAATTCACGAGGGCTTAAGGAGAGTGCAGTAGGTGGTATAGGAATTAGCAGCCCCATTAGTCAAAGAAATCACTAACAACTTGCACTGTACGTGCTTGAGCATTGTCCTGCAAAACGATGGTCAGGTGGTGCATAAAATGTCATCACTTCTGTCTCTAAGCTGGTCGTAAGTTGAGTTCCAAAAATGAACACTTGTCGCCATTGAATTTATTTCAGTTTCTGCTTGCGGCTAATGTTGTAATTTCAGTTTCGTCGCAGAATTGCTTCGTAGTGGTAAGTTCCTAAGGGACCGAACTGCTGAGGTTATCGGTCCCTAGGCTTACACACTATTTAATCTTACTTCCGCTAAGGTCAACACACACACCCATCTCGAGGGAGGACTCGAACCTCCGACGGGGCGAGCCGCGTAAACCTGACAAGACGCCATAGACCGCGCGACAATCCCACGCGGCGCACAATTGCTTGGTGGCGGCGAGCTAGCGCGCGAGCTCGTTTTGATTTCCGGGCTGAGGCGTTGGCAAGAGCAAAACAATAGGCGACGTGGTTCGCATAGGTAGTACATGAAACGGTCTGTTTTAGTTTTCTCAGGTGTTTTCAGACAGTATTCACGTGTGTAGTCATGCAGAGCTACGCCACCAGAGCAGACCTCTAACTTAGAGATGAAGACATCCACAATCCGCTGTACATGTTGATGCAGCCTGTCACCTGCTGTGGCTCCAAAAGTAGCTGGCATCCGTCCGAATATGAAATCGAATCGAGACTACCTCTTGTCTTCACGTCGTCGACTCACTTACAGGGTAACCCGCAGGTGACCACCGCCCTTATGGGACATGTACCATAATCCAGACTGGTACACCCTGTATATCCAGTCCAGCCGTTACGAACCACCTAGACAGTTTCTGATTTCGAAGGCGAGAACTATTGTTTGTGGACAGACCTTCCTTGCGCTGCATTCCTCATTACGGGGCGGGCAGGGGGCCGGGACGGCCTACCACTCATCAGCCGAGGTACGATCTCCCTGCCAGTTACGACCTCCATCTTGACATCAACTGGTGAGGCTGTCTATGCGAGCCCCCACCCATGCGGTTCTGCCGACAGCAGCCTGCAAAGCTTCTGCGCCTCGCTACGTCGTCTCACGTGCAACGCGTCCACCCCCTCTCCCCGAATCGCCTCCCCACCGCCCCACCATCCACCCACCAACCTCAAGCGGCGACCACTACTCTGCACTTAACATGCATGAAATTCTAATGCAATCAGGAATGCATTACTAACGGTCAGCCGCTTGCTCCCAGTTACACCAGCCCGCGATCCCCACAGTTTTCTCCTTTTGTCCCTACGTATTTTTACCTTCCGTAGACAGTACGCTGAGATACACAAATAAATATGAATTTTCCTCTTGATATGTCATACAGGGTGATTCATCTGCCTTACCGATGTCTTTTTTTGCAACCCATAATTGTTATATCTGAGCTACCAAAAATACTCGAGAGATTTTCATTTCCTCTCGCTCGTTAAACGAAAACTATTAATCCTACAGATAAAATCAACACGACCTTTTTGTATTTAATTTAGTGTAGTCAAATTTTGTACTGGTAGAAGTTTTCGCTAGAAGAGGTCGTTCTCCAGTTATTCAATAAAAGGTATTAAATTGACCCTGAAACGCATTCCCCCCCCCCCCTCCCCCTTCCGTAAGAGTTTCAAGTATGTTGTTCATGGCACTCTCTCGTACCACTGCACACAGATTTGCGACTTCACGAATTATTATTGCCTGGCCTTGTTTCACCACTGGCTTAGTCGAACACTTGCAAATTGCAAAACTGACGTTCGTGTAAATTTAATTTCAACACCATAAACAGTTGCTTCGTTGCATTGCGGTGCTCTTCTGACTACGAAAGAAATGTGTGTGGATCGAATTCTCAATATAATTAGTTTTGGTGTAACTTACACAAAAATAGTTTTTCTTCCATTAGTCTCACGGGCATGTTTAAATTAATAATGTTAAGTAGCCGACTATGGTGTGATATTCCCATTTATAGAGACCAAAATAGGTCGAATATCGGGAACAGTTCGTGTAGCTCGAAATTTTTGTACAGTGGTAGGACGCCGTGCTACGAACAACGTGCTAGATATCCTAATTGGGGAGGGATGAGTGTGAGGATGGATGCGCGTTTGAAGGTGACTTTTGTAAGTTTTTCTTGAATAACTCGGAAACTGTGACCTCCACCTGTCGGACTAATAGCTTGCGTGTAGCGAGCGAGAGAATACGAAATTTCGCGAGTGGTTCTTGAAGACCAGATATAATATTCCAGGTTGCGTTGAATGACATCGGTAGGAGAGGCTCAGTCACCATGTGTACAAGTATATGTACAACTGTAAGTGCAAAACTTTGTCTGTCCTGGTATTTCGATAACAGACTAAAGTAAAACAGCAGAAAACAGGTAACAGCATTTGACTTCAGATATCCTAACGCAATCTGACCTGGCTCATTAACTTCAATACATAGAATTGCATACCAGGCACTTGCAGCAATTGCGGATCGATTCACTACATCCATTTCCTGTAGAATCTAACGTAGCTGTTCCTGACGTGTACCTTAGTCCTTGTATTGATACCGTACTGCTTGAATCTGTGAGTGCCATTCCCGACTCGCGGCTTGATACTAGAGCTGTGTATAGTACTGTCGTCATTCTTCTTGCCGCGTCGCGTAAAATATGCTCGTGCCGTATCTTTGTTGTTGCGATGGAAAGCGAAAGCCTTTATCTTGGCAGGGTTCAGCTGCAGGTGGTTAACTTCGTAATACATGCTGAGTACGCATAGCATGCGTGTCAGTTTCTTTTCTGTCTTTGAGAAGGTCAAGCACTGAGCCGCCACTGCTGTGTCGTCAACGTGCATGAAATGCCTGATGTGATTTAGCACTGACTGCACACTTTGTACAGCGCTCACACCACCACACTACCTTGTGACAGGCCATTCTTCTGCTTCCTCCACCTACTATTGCTCCTCCAGAGCCTGAAACACAATCTCTTGTGAGGATGGGATGTTTTAATCAAGGAAATCAGGTGGTGATTCCTTGTAAAATCGTAGAGTCAGTGACGTTCTGTGGTTTACAGTGTAGTATGCAGCTAACAGGTCAATTAGAGCCATCGTCTTTTGCTGAAAGCCGTTCACGTGTCAACTTTGTGATTTGGCCATTCCACGGTTTTCAGGTGTGAATGGTGAAAGAATTTCTCTTCAATAATGTTTCTATTTCGGGATCTCGAAAAGGTAAGAGCCCTTAGTTAGATGTAAAAGACCTTAGGTACAACTAAATTATCAGTCGCAGCGTAGCGAAATGTGAAAACGAGAAACTATTACTTAGCCTTTAGAAAGTGTTTTCCTGACTATGAATAAAAACAAATGAATTTCTGAAGCGTGAAAAATATTCCATGATCTTTAAAATTAAACGTTGTTAACTATTTTTAGTGACAGAATGTTATATCACAGCAGATATTTCAAAGAAAACCTAATTGCTGCTTCTTTACCAATATCAAGAATAAGACGACACCACATAACTTCAGACTCTGACTGTGTAATGATTTTCAGTACTGCAGATCACACCAACTTTTGAATAAATTTTCAACGTCAATCTTATCTCTTGTAATCTTGTCTTTAAACACTTACGATTCATCTAAAAAATAAATTTTAGGAACTCTGATTTTAAAAACTATTATAGCCCATAAAATATTAACGTAAGTTTTTCCTGACCATTGGCATAAATCTAAAAAGTATTTTTAAGACAGTGAGAAGTGCAGGTTCTTGACGAAGTCATTAGGCGGCTGTATACAAAGTGTCTCGAGGCAGTCGTGTTTGTCAGCAAGCAACGACAGCAGAGAGCTTACATGACAATGCGTCCTCCATGCACGTTTTTTGTAACGACAGTGTTGGCACCACTGCAGAAAAGCTGATTCTGTACAGGCACCAACTTCTTACTCATGTGGAAGTACTTCATTATTGTTTTTAGTGATATCAACATATGATTTGCTGTCATCTTGTTACTGAGGAGCCCATGATACTAATAGTCAAATAGCGAATGAAACAACAAGTTTATTGTCACTACTCATTGTTTATTTATTTCTACAGTGCATTTGTAAGGTTTGAACCTCCATCACCAGGCGGATTTGTGTGGATTTATATGGTATGTATTTATTAACATTGGAGTGACCTGTGGCATTGTCTAGAGAAGAAAAACAAAACACTTTTTCAACACACGGCTCATAGTTTTGTAGAGGTAATAATAAGTAAATTTTGTCACTTTTGGTAACATTACTATTACACTTAATGATTCTAACATTTCACCCTGATTATTTATTATGTAAAAAGTATTAAGTTGTGTAAACAGAAAAGAATCTGTGACCAGCAAAGACATTTACTCATTTTGCAATTCATCTGCTCAACCAAAGATTTCCACAACGATTGGAGAACTACTGACAAACAGCGTTTTGTTTGTTTTTTTGTACGTTCTTTGCACTTATTACGCTATGGACGCCATATGTGTCCCCTTATTTTTATAAAGTTTGATTGTGTACGTGAGGTAACACGAAAGGGTAAGAAACATGCGTTCACCGGAGGATCCTTTCAGGCAAAGACATCCACAAAACTATGCGTCATATACTGAAACAGTGTTTTCTTACTCTCCAGATAGAACCATTCGAACCTCGAGGTAGAATAAATAACAGCAAAAAGTGACTGTTAATAATAAACTTGTTTCATTCGACATCAGTAACAGTCGTTATAAAGACTAGGCAACGATGTTCGAATTTAAAGTGAAGTAGCGGTACGAGTTAAACACAGTTTGTAAGGTTTTTCGATGAGAATTATACATTATATTTTATTAGAACACTAAAGAACTCCACACAGGGTGAGAGCGGTCGGAAATGGACATAAATTACATGGTTTCTATTTGAAGACACTGCATTACTTCATACCGTGGTTGGTAGTACTCTCAAATTAGCGTGCTTCAACCCACTAGCATAACAACATCAAACTACGCGTACATAAGCATAAACGCGAAGAACAATTTAGCCACAGCCTGATGTTCTCTCTAGGCTATGGCAGCTGTTCTCACACGCCAACCGTCAGTCTGCCAACTTCGATTTGGAGCCAAATCTTCAATTACTGCAATCAGTGTCCGTGCTGTTCTGTGACGGATATCTTCCTATGGAACATCACACTACCTTACAGAATAGTGTCTCCCACAGTGACATACCTTTCACTCTGGTCTTTCGCTGGCGAAATGTCGTTACTTTTACGTCCTCCGGTGGGGCCTCGAATCGTCCGTAAGGCATTATTTGGGGCCATATTAGTCACCTTAAACTGTTCGACCTTCGGAAGATCTTATTAAAATTCCTTTTGCCGCACGTCTCACTGAATAATGTTTCATCTTCCTCGAGCAACACGCAAGCGACCGGGGTGGTCGTGCCTAGGGTCAAAGGACCCTGTCTGCTCGCGCAGTGAAACTGCATTGGAGGCGACAGCCTGTTTATGGCGATCGCAGCTGTCTCCCTTGCGGGATGGCCTGCTCGTAACATTGCGGAACCCCGACACTCACTTCACTAAATACCTGCCACGTCGAACTGTGAGAGGCGTCTGGAAGGCTCGCCACGGTTGTGTTGGCACGAGTAACAAGCAGACTGTAATTCTTACAAATATTGTTATCTACTCAGCTGCAGTTTTATTGTAGCACGGCTTATAGTAAAGAAGGCAGGAATATTAAAGATGCTCGCTTCCGTAGTTCCAGAGGATCAAAACTGGTGTGCGCCAAATTATGGAACTGACATTTTAGTTTCCTCAGTTATTGCTTAATATTTTTCTTTCTCTCGAACAACAGTAGCATATTGCCATGTTGGAAATAGCTGCTTCACTCCAACAGACAAACGACAGCAATATGATTTACCTGAACACTTCTGATAATGCAGTATTTTAAGAAAAAACCTGCTTTATATCTTTCAATTAAATTTTCTTGTAATACCAGGTGTGTAACATGATCATATTATGTGCTTATACTATGAACGAACGGAATGTCTGAATTACTTCCAATAAATGGGAAAGATTGAGTAAGGTAAAAGTGGTAAAAACTTTATAAAGGCAAGATCCCATAAATATCTCTTTATTTTCAAATAACCGATTTCGACAGACTTTGATGCCATCTTCAGGTCTGTGACATAGTGCATATACATGTAATACCTGTCATGTAATGAGTTAGGACGTAATAATTGACACGAAAGTTTTACTGAGGAATTACAAGAAACGGAAATGGTCCTGTAGATTTACATACCTTCATAAATTTATGTTATAAAATGCCTTCGTTTTGAGTTGGATCTCACGCCAAATTGTCATGTGGATAAAATGTATCACGTAATATAAAGGTTTGTCATAAATAAAACATTAAAAATTAAGAATCACTTTGAATACCTGGTCATGTACATATACGTAGCGCTCACAGATGATTGTTACGTCATAAAACACAATTTATAATAAAATGCACACTAACATATCTGTTAACATTACCTGGAGCTGCTATAATCATTTCAGATCCACCTTAGACAGCGTATAAAACACAACTGGAAGGCAGTATTGCAAAGATAACAAATGCAGCTTCTTAGAGCCTTTAGATGGCTCTCAAAATCGGTACCACAAGACCTACGAATTAAAACACATCGTTCCTTCTACTTTCTCAGGATGAGAAAATTCAATCGATGGTACCAGCGGCTATTTGGCTATTTCCCATTTTTTCTCGTCCTTAGTTCGATAACCTGAGTATTACTACGAAACAAAACCTTAGCTTCAAGTTGTACTGTCAGTAGTAAAATATTTACGTAACTTGACATCTTCCTCATCGTTTAAATATCTGGAAAATAGTCTTAGGTTTTGGTCAATTCTTTTTTCTCTTCACTTGAAAGAGCAGTTTTTTACATTTTTATCTTCGTCATCTTGCAGTTACAGGGCCTTGGCTACTAACCTAAGGACATCACACAACACCCAGCCATCACGAGGCAGAGAAAATCCCTGACCCCGCCGGGAATCGAACCCGGGAACCCGTGTGTGGGAAGCGAGACCTTAATCTCGTATCTATACCGGGTCGGCGTGTTTTCTATTAGATGCGGCTCTGTTAATTTTGCAAGGTGGCCGGATGTCATTTCTGTCGCCACTTCGTTTACATCCAGGAACAGAATTTGAGCACCCCAGCCATCTGCGTGTGATGTTATTTGTAAAACTGTACAAAAGTTTTCTAAATGTTTGAGAACCCTTTTACTGAGGTGGAAGGTGTGTACCAGACCGATGTTTAGGTACCAGCCCAATACTCACCTAGTCGAACGCGGAAAACCGCCTAAAAACCATATTGAGGGTGGCCGGCAGACCGGTCCTCGTCGTGAATCCACCAGCGCTTCTGTTCGAATCCCGGAAGCGGCGTGCTAATACCCGCAGCTATCCGGGCGGGTGTGTTTGAAATGGAATCACCACGGAAAATTAATATTAATGAAATCGGATTGAAGAGTTAGATTTGTTGGAAAGTTTCTGGTAAAGTGCTGTGCACGTGTATAGTAAGTCGTAAACAAGATATATTAATCTTTTGGATATGCAGCTCTCATCCTTTCTTTCCGCATTTACAGTTATATTATTGGATATGGCTTCCGCTTTTTTTATAAACGCGCAGCTTTCTCTTTTTACCCAAACATGTTTCAACATGTCTGTGCCGACATGAGTGGGTTTATTTGTCTATTGAAAACTGTAAAAAGTGAAACAATTATATGTTATAATTGATTTGACAATGTGAGACCTAAAGAAAGGATTTTTTTGGTTTGTTTTGATTCTTACCGTGATCTTACATTATGTGATTTTGCAGGACCAACTGTATCGCTTCTCACACAGACAGCTTGTCATCTGCAAACCAAACGATGTAAACATAGATTCCATCGGCGAGTTAATACATCCCTTGATTTAAGAAAAACGTGATTTTTGGAGTACCAAAATGTTTTACATGTATATGTGTTCAAATGGTTCTGAGCACTATGGGACTTAACATCTGAGGTCATCAGTCCCCTAGAACTTAGAACTACTTAAACCTAACTAACCTAAGGACATCACACACATCCATGCCCGAGGCAGGATTCGAACATGCGACCGTAGCGGTCACCCGGTTCCATACTGAAGCGCCTAGAACCGCTCGGCCATACCGTTCGGCTGTATATTTGTTACTACTCACGTTTTGTCGTAACTGATCCTTCTTCTTTTGCATTCTGAGGATAACGGACACACATGTTAATGTAATTAATATTCGCCGCCAAGCTCTCTCGGGAACGAATGAACGCCGACGGGGGTATGAAATACAGCCTAGTGCTCACCGCATCTTGCGAAGTAAAAAGGCGTTTATGAAGAAATAAATTACTTTAACATGTGTGTGCAGTGTCCTCGGAATCTAAAAGGAGAAGGCTCGGTCACAAACGTGATTAGCAACAAATATATACGTAAACATTTTGACACGTCAAAAATCACTTTTCTTAAAAACCAAGGAATGTGTTAAATCGTTGATGAAATTTACATCGTTTGGTTTGGTGATGACAAGCTATCAGTGCAGGACACAATGCAGTTGGTCCTTCAAAACCACGTAATGTAAAATCACGGTAAGAAGCAAAACGAACAAAAACTTTCTTTAAGCCTCACATTGTTAAATCAATTATAACCTAAAATATTTTCACTCTTAATAGTTTGCAGTCATGGACTGCGTGGCTGATCCCGCCGGAGGTTCGAGTCCTCCCTCGGGCATGGGTGTGTGTGTTTGTTCTTAGGATAATTTAGGTTAAGTAGTGTGTAAGCTTAGGGACTGATGACCTTAGCAGTTAAGTCCCATAAGATTTCACACACACACACACACACATACATTATAGTTTTCAATAAATAAATAACCCACAGAGGTGCTGAAACAAGTTTGAGTGAAAAGAGAAAGCAATGTGTCTGCAAAAGGCGAAATCCGGAATCTTTTAACGTAAACAAGACGTTACTGCGACCGATTCTATAGCATCGTTCCAGTATTTGGAACCCTTGTCAAGTAGATATAACAGCTGACATGTAAGAAATTGAGACACGCGCTGCTCGCACCGTAACTGCCAGGGATATCCGATACGAAAGTCTAACAGAAATTCTCATGGAACTGAAACTGAGAGAACCTGTCTTCGAAAATAAATATAAATAAACAGTTTTGGTGCCACCAACGCGAAGATCATGAGAATGTGATAAGAGTGATTAGCGCACGTACAGATGCGTCCAGACAGTAATTTTTGTAGCCTAACAGGAGAGTGGGATAGGACAGAAAATCGATAATGTTGGTAGGTCGTAAGCTCCAACATGCAATGCACAGTGGCTTGTAGAACATCAGAAGTAGAATTTTCATAGATTTCAGACGTCCTGCGAGGTGTACTTCAGATTCTTGGGTTTGCGTATCAAATGAAATCTTTGTCTCTACTAGTGCTTTTTTGAATTACCTGCCGTCTCCGTATTGCCCTAGAAAAATATAAATGACTAGCATGTATATTTGTGGTTAGTACTTGATGTGTAAAGGACAAATGTTCATCTCACGCTCAGTGTCCACGGTGTAATGGTATGAAAATAATGAAAGCAGGCTTTTTCCTCTTTCTTGTGAAGTGGATATTTCTATGAACGCAGATGTAAAGCACAGTGGTCAGTAGAAAGAAAAATTCAGTGAGGACATATCTAATCAGAATGCCAATGGCCTTGCTGCAATGGTAATACCGGTTCCCGTCAGAAGTTGAGCACTGTTGGGCTTGGCTAGCACTTGGATGGGAGACTGTCCGGTCTGCCGACCTCTGCTGGCAAGCGTAGTGCACTCTGGCCTTATGAGGGCTATCGAGGAGCTACTTGAGTGAGAAGTAGCGGCTCCTGTCACGAAAAATAACAACAGCCGGGAGAGCGATGTGCTGACCACATGACTCTCCATATGCGCATGGAGTGACGCCTCGCAGCTTAGGATGATCCTTGAGCCTCTGTGGCCTCTTCGGACGGAATTTAGATTTTTTATATCTAATTACGAACTAGCTACGCTATTTTCGGGTAATATCAGAGTGTCGTTCCCAATTTGAAATAGCTAAATACTTCCTACCTCATTGTTGAGCGTTCCATGTAGTATTCCATGTGAAATACGAGCTTAAGAAGTTAATGGGTATTACGGCGAAATACCAATAGTGTGATTCCTGTGATGTTCTTGATGCTCCTCAGTCGTGTTAGGCTTACCTTCAAAAAATGGCTCTGAGCACTATGGGACTTAACTTCTGAGGTTATCAGTCCCCTAGAACTAAGAACTACTTAAACCTAACTAACCTAAGGACATCACACACCTCCATGCCCGAGGTAGGATTCGAACCTGCGACCGTAGTGATCACACGGTTCCAGACTGGAGCGCCTAGAACCGCTCGGCCACTCCGGTTGGCGGCTTACCTTCGTTTGCAGGTTATTACGTGGAAATTCCTATGTATTCACATTTCTTGAAGAATTAAATTGATTTACAGTTCTGAAACGCTTTACATTACTAACGCTGAAGGTGTATTACCATTGAGAAAAGCCACCCGGGAAGCAGAAAAAGTAGGCAGTTCTTCCAAGACATAAACTCATCTGACTGACGTGAGTGATAATATCAGCGTATAAGTATATCGTATTGGATATGATGTGACTAGAAACACGTGTTCTGCCAGCAATGCTACTAAAACTGCAAAATTAAATAGGTCTTCATCCCAAAACCAGTAACACTAACTTGTACTATATACACCATGCACCATGAAACATCCGCAGACGTTCAAGCCATGAACTAATGTCTGTGTAGGGAAAAGGAAACCTTCAGTCAAGCTTATACATTTTCCAATATGTTATCTTTCCACTTGCCAAGCTTGTTCGACTGACGGATAAATGTATGAGGTGCGAGATGAAATAAAATCTGCTTGCTGGTCTAAGCGCAGATGTGGAATAGACGTAAGCTTAATAGGTAATATATTGGACCAACTACTTCGTAATACTTGCTTTTCTGATAGGTATAATTCATAGAACAGGGTGCGCAACAAGACTGTCCACATCCGGATGAGCCTCACATTTTTTGGCTGTTCCTCTGTTGTGGTAGACCTCAATACACGTTAATCAAGACAGTAAATGCGTATGTTCACTAAATCGAAGTCCCCGCTAGCACAATCATTCACTCATAATCAGAGATTCTCTTGTTATTCCGCCACTCTGTAACGATCGTGGGTTACCGATTGTTCAGTATTATCCCCGTGTCTATTAGACTGCTGAATCATGTGCCATATGGCCAGTTACAACGTTGTAATATTGTGAGTGGTTATACAATGTATTCAGATTACATACCACTCGTGGTGAATAACTGTAACAGGCTTATCACTACATGAACGTATAGTACACAAATAGAATACAGTTGAAAATAAGATCTATAATTTAAATTTCTGAAATCATTAGGGATTCTTATCGATAAATAAAGAGGCAAATCAATTCACTTGGACTTTTGCGATACTTTTAAAGAAAAAACTCAATGAACACAGAAAATAAATACACTGCCTAGGATGACAAACTTCATATTTAAATTAATTAAAGTATTCGTCATGTCGAAAGGTGATTCGTGCAGAGAGAAAGAGGGAGAGAGAGTGAGAGAGAGAGAGAGAGAGAGAGAGAGAGAGACAGACAGACCGACCCCCAACTCCGATGATATAGTTGCTGAACAGTTCATAGAAAATTTGAGTCTCGTAACAAATAAAGACCCCACTCATACGATTGTAGTTGGTGGGGACGTCAACCTTCCCTCGATATGTTGGCAAAAATACTTGTTCAAAACCGGTGGTAGGCAGAAAATATCTCCCGTGATTCTCCTAAATGCTTTCTCCGATAGTTATTTCGAGCAGTTAGTCCACGAACACACGCCAATTGTAAATGGTTGCGAAAACACACTTGATCTCTTAGCCACAAACAATCCAGAGCTAACAGAGAGCATCATGACTGATACAGGGATTAGTGATCACAGGGTCGTTATAGCTAGGCTCAATGCCGTTTCTTCCAAATGCACCAGAAACAAACTCGAAATGGTTCAGATGGCTCTGAGCACTATGGGACTTAACATCTCAGGTCATCAGTCCCCTAGAACTTAGAACTATTTAAACCTAACTAACCTAAGGACATCACACACATCCATGCCCGAGGCAGGATTCGAACCTGCGACCGTAGCGGTCACGCGGTTCCAGACTGAAGCGCCTAGAACCGCACGGCCACACCGGCCGGCAGTGAAGTGTGTGTGTGTGTGTGTGTGTGTGTGTGTGTGTGTGTGTGTGTGTGTGTGCCTGGAGCTGTTCCAAGATGGGCTGCTTCCCATGTGAAATACCCAAAGTCTCATTGAAATGTTGCTCCTTCCTTCCTTGTTCATTCCATACCCAAATCAGTAGGACAGAGTGATGTACAATTCGGGTACTGGCAGAGCAGGTTCCTCCGTAACGAAATCAGAAAGAAAAGGTTTTCTGATGCATGATTCGATAATTTATATTGGCGCAAGGGGGTTTCATTTTAATGTTTATTTAGAGCTTCTTTGTAAGCTAATTTGGGAGCTCTCTTCACGTTACGTGACAAAGGAGCAGAGTCTCTGCTTCAACATTCTAGGTAACCATTTCGAATTGCCCGTTCAATCGATCGATTTTATTTCGGTAGAAAATGCCTGACAAGGAGACTAATCGGCAATCGGACTTGTGTCGTTTTGTGTATTTGTGGTACTTAACGTTCAAAATTGAAATATCAGTCACCAGAAGCAATTCCCAGAAACTTTTTAAAAATTCTCGCGAAAATCAACTTTGAATATTTCTGAGGAAGTTTAATTCAGAAATCACAGTATAACTTTCACAACGAACTGCATGATCAGTAAGTAGTGTTCGCAAGTGGTAATTGTGTAATCAGTTAATCGCCGGCTCGAATCGCGCTGTGGTCTTTTCTTTCGTTTCATTTATTTAGTTCATTTCGAATACCTACACGATTTATATATAAAATTGACCAAATGTAGGCTACTTGACACATATATGATCTTCACTTTTTATAAAAGTTCATTTTTCTCTGTCTAATTGCATATCACATGCATTGCAAAATTAAATGGTTAATTGCAGATTTTTGTAGAAGACTGGTAATAAAGATTGTTTAAATTAACAAAAGCACTAAAAATTTATTAACAATCTTTTATAAAACGTCGATAATTAAGAAATTATATTTGCAACTAAAACTTGGGTTTTACATGTGATTGGGAATTAGAAACCAGAAGATGTCTATTTTTCATAAGAACTGATAAAGATATGTATGTTAATTACAACATATTTGAGGAACTTTTTATTTAAGTAATGTATGTATCCGAACTGAAAGAAAAAGTAAAACAAAGGGAAAAATACGATAGCTAGATTCGAGCCAGCGATCCACTGATTACGCAACTTGGTCGACTGATATCTGAGTTGTTAACTTCATGTACCTTATATATATATAAAAGATACAAAAATCCTATTCCCAGACGGTATTATAGTCAGATTATTTGGAACAGAGTGAATATGACAATCAACATCACAGCAATTTCTTATTCTGTATCATCTAATTATCCCTGAGTGCTTGAACCTTGATGCTACTTACCTCAGCAAACTTGTGCACTTTCTTCCTTGCCAAACTGAATCCATTACCAACCTCGAGTTGGGTATATGGCATGTGTTTACAATGTTTCCTGAGAGTTAATAATTTTTTGTCTGGCGTGCTTAAAGCCAAAAACGGTCAACCGTCTGCATTTGTTTCAAAACGACCTTCTTTAACCCTTCCTTGAGAATAAACAGTATTTGCTTACATATGTACTTGGTTAAAATCTGTGAAATAACGATAAAGGGGAAGTGTGAAAGTTACCATTACGTGGTGTGAATAGGGGCTTGGGTATTTCATTTGAGCCGGCCGGAGTGGCAGAGCGGTTCTAGGCGCTTCAGTCTGGAACCGCGCGACCGCTACGGACGCAGGTTCGAATCCTACCTCGGGCATGGATGTGTGTAATGTCCTTAGGTTAGTTAGGTTTAAGTAGTTCTAAGTTCTAGGGGACTGATGACCTCAGAAGTTAAGTCCCATAGTGCTCAGAGCCATTTGAACAAATTCATTTGAAACCAAGTTGTGTGCTTCCAGGCACTTCGCCGTGTTCCATGCCTTGCATTCCAAGAGCCAAAAAGTTGCGCAGTGCGGTCATCGGTTGGCCACCTTCTTTCGAGTTCGTACTGCCCTCCTCTGTGAGGAAATGGTCGGTTGTAGTGAGGCCGTGTGACAGCCAGGGGCCGTCAGCGAGGCTTTCACGGAGGCGGGGGGGCCGGCGGCCAGCCGCCCGCCACTCGCCGGCAAGTGCTGGAGGCCCGCCTCTGGAACGTCAAGCAGTGCGGAGGCCGCTATTTGGCGACCTTGTTGACACCGTCACCGCTGAGTCGTGGCAAACAAAGGCAAACAGGCTCCATTACCCCGCTGGAGCGGGACGGCGGGCGCACCGCGCATTTTTCAACTTCACAGCCATTCCCTCTATGGGTAGCGTTGCTCACCACTGCTTTAAAGGAACTTTCTGAAGTTGACACACACACACACACACACACACACACACACACACACGCACGCACGCACACACACACACACACACACACACACACACACACACACACATACAAACACGCACGCGCGCGGCATGAAGCGGACATGTCCTCGAGTGAGCTGCCACTTGAAGAATTGATGGCTAGAACGACTCAGTGCGCAGACGTTAAAGCTAGCGATCTCCTTGTACCTCTGCTACATTTAGATATACACTGTTGGCCATTAAAACTGCTGCATCTGAACAGATCTCTCTTCTCTATCTAAATACACTGTCCAATGACGTAAACGTCACCACTAATCAACAGTTTGAACAAACATCTTTTTCAGTGCAGACTTCTGGAAGATCTGCAAGAAGTCAGTCAGTGAGATTATGGAAGGTAGTGATGGCAATATGGAAGAAGTACGGCAAAGGGGCTATCATCCCACTCTGCATTGTTGGCAAATTTATTAAGAAAGGCAGCCATAATTGTGGCAATATCGCACCGACGACATGGAGGGAAATCAAATTTTGGCGGAAAAATAGGCCAACTTGGCACCTCGACGAACCTCACTCCACTGCTGTCTCCTCTCCCCTCTCCCATCTGGAAATCATGGGGAAAGGACTCAGTCTTGCTGGGCTCACCGATAGGATGGACGCAAGACTTTATTTTGTAGGTGGTACAGTATGCTGTTTATTTAAGCAGTTTGTGTTGACATTGATAGAACACTAGGCGTTAACTCCATCTAGTATGTTCAACTCGAGGTTCAGAGACCAAGTGATCTAGTTCACAACACAACCACCAGATGCTCCTGTTGGCCCTCCCCACCCCTCCCCCTCCCATATCGTGATGCAATCCATGGTGGTGGCCTGGCGAAAAAATGGTGGGAAATATGTTCAATCAGTGTGAGCTGCTGGACTGGGAAGACGTCATGACAGTGGGCTAGTATAGCGCTTGAAGGCTTTGTTTCAACAATTTGTTTAATAATAAGGTTTATTGGCTTCTGAAACCGCAATACAATTCGAAACTAATGTTAGTGTTTAAATAATTTAGATGACGTTAAACAATTAAGGTACTTTCTCTTCCAACAGTATAATTACACTCTCACATATCGCGCTAAACATATATGAAAAACTTTTTTGTGCTCACTCCTTGTACCAGAGCCATGGCTGCTGGTAGATTCCATGTGCTGGCCCGCTCCACCAGACAGTCGTACACATATCACAAATACAGACAGATCCCATAAGCACAAGCACTGCTTCCCCATGAAGTCAGTTGGTGATCCACCACAGCCAATGGTCCTCAGGCAATTGTCCCAACACATGCTGGTCAGGTGTGCAATCAGAGCACCATCTGCAGACAGTGACCACTCTCCAACAAACTGAGGTACTGAGGCTTGGCTGTTTCACCTCCCTCCCCCCCCCCTCCTCTCCCTCCCCGCCCACCAGCACAAAGGAGACTGCTAATGTTACTGTTTACGATCTGGCCTGCTTGCTGCTGTGGTTCCTGCGATGAGCTGCGATTGTCTCCAGACTCTGAGATTAGAAGAAAAAAATTGTTTTCGTATGGTTTGCCAGAATATCACACCACCTACACGATACTTCTCTACATCAAGCTCGTAGCAGCATGTTACCGATCACTTCCAGAGTAAAATTCCGAACATAAAGCTGAAACTTTAGTGAGGTCATTATGTGGAACGTGCTGTACACCATTAAGCAACTGGAAACTTATCTTGCCTGGAAAGATTTTTACTAAAAAAACTCTAGAATAGAGGAAACTGGTAGTTCCACAAGTACTGATGTCAGTGATATAACAGGTTACAGTTCATCCTTGCAATTTACAAAGACAACTAAGGTTTCAGCAAACACATCTTCCACCCATTTTCCCCATCTCAATGCTCACAGCACACATCACAATCGAATGTTACCTGAGTTACTCCATTTACCATCCACATCTTGGTCATAAATCAGGTCTTCAGTTTCATAAATATGGTGATTCTGACTTAGTGGCAGGTGTCTGAGCTACTCTAATCCCTGTGTCTATATATTTGCTTGACAGATGCCCTGTTTATGGAGTTAGTGGGAACATGGTACGTAATTTCACATGTCAAAAGTTTGTTTGTTTCCTCATAAGAGGCATTTATAGGACTGATGTGAGCATAGTGTAATTTCTGAACCATGATCAGATGTAAACAGTCGGCGCCCAACACCTAAAGAAAGCTATATTGTGCATGTCTCTCAAAGACTCTACGTTTTCTTCTTTGGCGTGGAAGGAAGTAGTTTTATCATCTTAAAGTTTGTTACCATAGTAAGTGGGATACAAAACTTGCAATTTGGATGTATGTCACATGTGGGATATATATGTCTTGCATTCCAGTGTTAAGTTTGTTGCACTCCACATGACTAATATATTGGAAACCACCTAGCCACGAGCAAGGTTGAACCACCTCAAGATGTCAGACAGTTGCTCAGAGTAAATATTGTGGAATTTAGCGGCAAACTAGTGAAGACTATTTACAACATATCCGCCGGGAAAGCTTGAAGAGTCACATCTGGCTTTAATATTATAGCAAGTTTAAGTGCATGTGTTTATGTTCTACAATCATTTCTCTCTTACCAATACAGTATCTTTTTGGTACAGACCTCATATAGAAGTGCAACACTTTAGAATTGATAGCTGTTGTGTACATAGTTCCTCGTAGTCAGCACATACACAACTTTCCCACTAGAGCGCGCCCCGCTAAGCACAATAGCGCTGTCATAGAGACGGACCAAATTCTGCTTCCGCCGATCCGCGTATTAATATGTAACGCAGCCAATGAGATTGCTGCTAACATAGAACCTTTTCTCCTCGCGGATCACACTTACGCAGTGATACCTGAGGTATTATAACGAGTATACAGACCTCCGATTAGTCAGTCTGTACTAGTCTGCAATAGTCAGCATTAGTCTGTAGTCAAGTTCCAGTCTACGCCCAATAAGATTATCATATTCCTGTACATAGCCATGAAGAGAAATGTATAGACACTTTGTCAAGTATCAGAGATATGTGAGAATAAGATCAACGTACCAAGCCCGAAGAAACTTCAGATTGTCAATTGTAAATAGCATCCAGAACCAAGTTAAGCTATTATTATGCATGTTATTATTTTAATAAATGTGTTTGAAAATTAATCAAGTTCAGTTTCAAGTTGGTCACCGTCAATCTGCTACTGTAAGCGTACAAGTGGCATTTCTATCGTCTGACCTAACGGCATAAGATAACACGCCACGATAAGACCACGAGACATATTGCTGACACTCGCCTACTTCGTTAGAGCGACAAGTCAAATAATCTGATGGTGTGTGTACCGAAGGACTTACAGTACGCACACCACAATAGCGCAATTAATTTACATAAAATCCTTTAAACTCTTTCCATCTGGAGCCCCATCATCAATAAAATCACATGTTTCTTCTTAACTGTCTGTTGTATCGCCACACCACTCTCATATCTACTATACACCAATAAGGGGTGCTATCCTCCTTACTATGAGCACATCTGGAGAGATGCTGTGCACTTGGATGGGTGTTGTGAGTAAGAATGGTGTGTAACAGTCTTCACTGAACAGTACTTATGAACTCAGCTCCCTCCGTTGCTTCACGAGACATGGAATGAGTGCGTATAGTAGCCGCCCACTTCTGATCAGCTGAAAATTAAATTGGTTGACACTATTGCAGAGACAACATGGGGAGATCTTTCCACATAGGGAAAGATGGGCAATAGTATTCATAAATGATGCACTATGGTCCAAGTGCTACAAATACATAGATAACCTAACTGCAATGGTATGGAATGCTGTCTGAGCTATTTATGTTCGATAATTAAAAGAATCGACGTACTACACAGTCATCTATCTACATTTGCAATCTAGGACATACTACCTGCAAAGCAGCGGAGGGGTTGTTTAGTGATGATACAGAAATTGAGAATGGGCTGCCATCGAAATTACGGAAAAACTGATAAAATGGCTAAAATTGATCACACTATCAACCGTGATGTTTATTACAGTCCCATGTCGATGGTGTCTTTTCCATTCCATCTGCCTGCTGGTATGCTGTTGATTACCACATAATGACTGACTGACATCACTTGTTTGAGATGGAAAGAGAGCCTTAATGGGACCAATAACATCTGGGGATGGTCAGCACAGGAACTGTGATTGCATACATGACTGCAATATGAGGAATCGATCGAAATGTATACTGAGACATCTGCTACCCTGTCACTGTTAAAGAAGAGGCTACATGTAGAGGTCATCACCTTTGGACAGATGTTTGAAAACATTCCGCAATGTTGCAAACCTCTCCCGTTTCCGTATGTTGTGATATCTTCTGCATTTCTTTTTCAGTAAGAAACACTGCCTCTTTCATTTCAATCACCCTGCATGTTTTCGGCGTGGCAGCAAAATTTAACCATGTGACATCCAGATTTCTGTGCCAGCCAATCTATCTAAATATGTTCATGTCAGCTTAGCACCTGACACAGACCTCTAGTCATGGTGGCAAAGAAAATGTATGGCAGTTACAAAGCTGTTCTCACACACTGTTGAATATGTTACAGCAGAAAAAACAATGTATCAAACAACAGGACAGGGACCCTCCCTTGCAACAGATAGTCTGTGGGATATGGTCCTCCTGCAGTACAGGCGATGCAACTTTACACTGTTCTGTGCAAGGGACTTCGATCACTGGCCACCTGTTCCAATGGACCAATACATGTATATTTAATAGGTTCACCATGTATGGTCATTGTCAATATGCAAACAGTATTTGTTTCCCAATATATCAGTACAGAGAGATACAATAAAGCCTTATCGTGTTCTCTATCAGATGAAATTGGTGGAGTTTTTATAGTTTGCGGTTTTACTCTGTTGGATGGTACAAAATAATGCTGATAGAATTTTGGGTGACAGACATGAATGCACTCTGATGGATGCTGATCTCCTTCAGACTGCAGTACCGGTATGTATCTTGGAGATGCAACACAATGCTCTAGCAAAACCCTCGTCCTTCTTCCAGGTATCGTAACTGCTCGTACCGTTTTCTCTACTACCTCGTGTTGCGCAACAAAACTCCGTTTGGTGTTGCCCTTACACAGTGTTCATGGTTCATGGAGCTACAACATGCTACCACTTCCACCAAGTGCTTAAAACACTATCCTATCGCATTAATTCAGCTCACCATATTTCGCCACGGGTTGTAGAAGGTGGTAGATATAGCACTCTCCGACCTCTGCTCAGTTCCGACTTAAATTGGGACGATCACATGGACAAAGCTGGATTGGGAGCGGGATAAAGACTGAGGAACAGTTAAAAGAGGCAGAGGGACTGTCTAAAATCACCTTGGAGTTTTACTATATGGGGTCCTTAGCAGATAGGTTCGAAAAAAGTGACTCGCTTTTATATATGAGAGCGCCATGAATATGATTCACTACTGGCTGCAACCATTAAAAGACATCACTGTAGGACCCAACGCAAGTATGTGGTTGAACGGAGAGACATGATTCAAAATCACAGACTGCATATCTACCAAAAAGCGTAACACTATAAATCTGAAAAGCTAGTATATTGGTCATAGGATTTGGTACATTTTTTACGAACACGATGTAGGTTGCATTCGTTTTAAAGTTACTCATCACACAGCATACCATCTACTGTGCGTCATCATTCTCAATCGACCATCATCCTCATTCGCCTATAAGCCAATGGAATAACACATAGATTATGACAAGGCATCGAGATAGAATGCATTAAAAGTACTGTCTGTTAGCGTGAGAAGCATGTAGTGGCGGTGTGAGTGGGATTGCAAATATCGGCTTAATAGCACATTCCTTAGCCGATTCACTTTCTAAATTCGGTGAAAATCGTGATTTTGTTATTGAGACGTGCAACTGCGCTTTCTCTCTGTTGGAACTGTTTCAACTCTTATCCCATAAGCCAATTATCATGCCCACTGCAACAACAACTGCGTTATTGTCCACGTTCCCCTGACACGTTTTATATGCCTTCCTCTGCTAATGCCGTCCCTGCCATCTCTGAGTAGCACGTTGACGTCGATCTTAGGAGGTGGTCTCATTAACGTGATTTGTGTGAATTTTCTTATGGCACGTATGTATTATGGTAAGTAGTACACATGATTACATTTATAGGTGGTATAGGGTACACAGCTTTCGGAATTTATCTTAGAGGGCTACCGCCCCCGATCTTAATAAAGGTTCTGCCCCATATGGGTAACAAGTCGAATTGAGCTTGTATGATAGAAATCGATACGTGTCTACCCTCTATAGCAGAGGACATCAATCATAGAGACTGTTGATATGTAACTTGGCAATCTGTTGCTAATTCATTACTAGACGTTTTCAGTGGCTTCCGACCAGGACATAGAGCTAGCCAGGGCATCCTGTGACTACCCTCTACATTCATTTAGGTCAGGACATTACAGTCAACATGCACTCGCACCCTTCTTCGCTACCGCTTCGAGGGAAGCGACACCAATGTTTGCCGCGCTTAACCGCCCAGCCCATGTGGCTTCTTGTCTTGCTCCAAATCACGTTTTCTCATCCCAAGTGTCTATCGTAGATGCAGGTTCCTTCATGGCAAAAGAACTATTTGTCAATCCTTCTGGGTAATGGTTGTGTGGAGCCTTTGAGATCTTTCAGAAGCGATTGGTATGGTCATCCTGAACTCATTGATTCCATATTCACAGGACTGTCATGACATCCTGGTCAATGCCAGTATTGTGGGACGATAAAATGTAGCCACAGTATGTCTTGATTCTACCATTGTCGAATTCCCACCCACGCTGGCACACGTTCTCCTTGTAATATGAGGCATAACGCCATCATCTGCACTGACATGTGATTTATAACTAAGGAACACACTGCGTAATATGCCCAGATATACAAAATGTAGGAGTCTTTGCCCTACGTACATCGTGCGATTGCGCTGAACTGCTAATGATTTACTTACCTAAGAACGTGGTACATGGCCAATTAGAAGTTCATTACACGCCACCTTCACAGAGTTACAATTTTAATGCTCGGATGTGTGTAGATAGATAAGAGGCAATCAAAAAGTTTCAGTTTGAAGGCTGTACAGTCCAGAATCGGCATGCCAAACAGGCAAAATCACTGAGCATTGAGGCAGTCATTAAACCGACTCAGCAGGTTCAAAACACCTGTCTGATAAAACATCGTGTAGTTCTGCATGAGGAAGTTTGTAACTCCCCGTGCTCATCCTCGGCCGACAGGGATCGTCGATCCTTCAAGGTATTTGTGAAGAGACGGAATGCCTGGTAATCGAAGGGGGAAATGTTTGGCCTGTAGGGCTGGTACTTGTTGTAGTCCATAACGGATGAGGATGGCTTCCTGATGGACCGCCGTCTTATGATGAAGCGCCACCAGCAATGAACTTGGCCCTAATTCCACAATGGAGGTTTGCGATAGACGTCCTGCCCCATACACGCTCCTCATTCTCATAAGAATGGGTGGTTGGTTGATTTGGGGAAGGGAAGAAACAGCGAGGTCATCGATTTCTTTGGATTATGGAAAAATGGTGAAGAAAATCTGCCGTGCCCTTTCCAAGGGACCACCCTGCAATTTGCCTGAAGCGATTTAGGGATATCACGGAAATCCTAAATCAGGATTGCCGGACTTGGGTTTGAAGCGTCGTCCTCCCGAAGGCGTCCAGTGTGCTAACCACTGCGCCAACTCCCTCGGTTCCAATGCATGCCTAGCAGATCCTTCGGTACAATAATTTCACGCTGGTCCTGTTTTTACGCATTTGGTAGTAACATTACCATATCTGTATTTTCCGCACGCACATCAGTAAGTCACGATTGTCACACAAATAGTGCACTTCACAAAACGAAAAAACGTAGTACCTTATGACTATAATCTCAATGAGTCACTGTTGGAATCGGCCAACTCATACAAAAACCTGGGTGTAACACTCTGTAGGGATATGAAATGGAATGATTACATAGGCTCAGATGTGGGTAAAGAAGGTGGTAGACTTCACTTTTATCGGTAGAATACTGGGGAACTGCAATGGAGATTGCTTACAAATCAATATTGCTCAAGTGTATAGGACCCGAAGTAAATACGACTAACAGGAGTATTGAGCATACATAGAGAAGGGCAGCATGGAGTAGCATGGATGGTTACAGGTTTGTTTGATCTGTGGGAGAGTGGTACAGAGATACTGAAGGAATTGAAGTGGAAGAGTCCTGAAGAAAGATGTAAACTATCCCGAGAAAGTGTATTAACAAATTTTCAAGAACCAGCTTGAAATGATGACTCTAGGAATGTACTACAACCCCCTAAATATTGCTCACATAGGGATCGTGTGGATAAGATTAGAATAATTTCTGAAGGCACGGGACATATTTTCTACAGTGCACCTCATGGTGATTTGAGGAGTATATATGTAGATGCAAATATAATGCCTTGCCTTGTACACCCGCATCGGAGTCACGCTACGTTCTATGCTCGCTGCAGAAACGACCACAAATGGAAACTTTTTGATCCCTCCTTATACTTAGGTAAGCTCTGTACAGTCCATTGCAAACGGTGATTCATACAGATAGTAATCATCATCTGCCTTATTTCCTTGATGCTTAGAGAGCGGAAGGAAATGAGTGTCTGTGCCTTTTAATTTCTGTCATTTAAATATCATCGACTCGACTCGATGTACCCGCTCTGGCTTCATCACGCACCGCCCCTACAAAACTACCCAGCACACTTTAATGAGAATAAGCTTACTTTCTTTGAAAATGTATGGATTTCATTCCCAGAAAATTTCTTTTGCGCGTTTTTGTGGGGCATAGTGGCGTGTTGCGACCGGGTCCTCTGCGACGAAGAAAAAGTCAAAGACAAATATTAGACTTTTTTTGTGTTGTTGCATTTTAGCGGACCACAAGGATTTCCCCAACAGTGCAGAATGTCATTTAGTTCAGTTTTAGAGATTCCTCGCGCTATCTGAGTGACAATTTGCCGTATCAACTTGT
The DNA here is from genome assembly GCF_023897955.1 of Schistocerca gregaria. NCBI lineage: Eukaryota > Metazoa > Arthropoda > Insecta > Orthoptera > Acrididae > Schistocerca > Schistocerca gregaria. The sequence continues at coordinate 503,632,179 of NC_064922.1, read as the reverse complement.
TGAAAACAGGTCTACCTATTTATCTGACTCCATTCTGTAACAATTTTAATCCCTTTACAACCTTTCTAGAGGTTTTTTTCGTTCCAGTGTTGTCAGTATTCATGCTTTTCACTACTTCTTGAGAAAAGAACAGTCTCGGTTGTAAAAATCACACTGGCCAAAATACGAAGCTTTTTGAAGAGGTCTCTGCAGGATGTTGTGGAAGTAATATTAAATTTATTTCTTAAGCGTAGTTCCGTATTTTGAAAATAATATCTCTATTTGTTGAGTTTCCGCCAGAAGTCACTCAATAGCTCATCAGTAATTGGAGAAACTACACTCCTGGAAATTGAAATAAGAACACCGTGAATTCATTGTCCCAGGAAGGGAAAACTTTATTGACACATTCCTGGGGTCAGATACATCACATGATCACACTGACAGAACCACAGGCACATGGACACAGCCAACAGAGCATGCACAATGTCGGCACTAGTACAGTGTATATCCACATTTCGCACCAATGCAGGCTGCTATTCTCCCATGGAGACGATCGTAGAGATGCTGGATGTAGTCCTGTGGAACGGCTTGCCATGCCATTTCCACCTGGCGCCTCAGTTGGACCAGCGTTCGTGCTGGACGTGCAGACCGCGTGAGACGACGCTTCATCCAGTCCCAAACATGCTCAATGGGGGACAGATCCGGAGATCGTGCTCGCCAGGGTAGTTTACTTACACCTTCTAGAGCACGTTGGGTGGCACGGGATACATGAGGATGTGCATTGTCCTGTTGGAACAGCAAGTTCCCTTGCCGGTCTAGGAATGGTAGAACGATGGGTTCGATGACGGTTTGGATGTACCGTGCACTATTCAGTGTCCCCTCGACGATCACCAGAGGTGTACGGCCAGTGTAGGAGATCGCTCCCCACACCATGATGCCGGGTGTTGGCCCTGTGTGCCTCAGTCGTATGCAGTCCTGATTGTGGCGCTCACCTGCACGGCGCCAAACACGCATACGACCATCATTGGCACCAAGGCAGGAGCGACTCTCATCGCTGAAGACGACACGTCTCCATTCGTCCCTCCATTCACGCCTGTCGCGACACCACTGGAGGCGGGCTGCACGATGTTGGGGCGTGAGCGGAAGACGGCCTAACGGTGTGCGGGACCGTAGCCCAGCTTCATGGAGACGGTTGCGAATGGTTCTCGCCGATACCCCAGGAGCAACAGTGTCCCTAATTTGCTGGGAAGTGGCGGTGCGGTCCCCTACGGCACTGCGTAGGATCCTACGGTCTTGGCGTGCATCCGTGCGTCGCTGCGGTCCGGTCCCAGGTCGACGGGCACGTGCACCTTCCGCCGACCACTGGCGACTACATCGATGTACTGTGGAGACCTCACGCCCCACATGTTGAGCAATTCGGCGGTACGTCCACCCGGCCTCCCACATGCCCACTATACGCCCTCGCTCAAAGTCCGTCAACTGCACATACGGTTCACGTCCACGCTGTCGCGGCATCCTACCAGTGTTAAAGACTGCGATGAAGCTCCGTATGCCACGGCAAACTGGCTGACACTGACGGCGGCGGTGCACAAATGCTGCGCAGCTAGCGCCATTCGACGGCCAACACCGCGGTTCCTGGTGTGTCCGTTGTGCCGTGCGTGTGATCATTGCTTGTACAGCCCTCTCGCAGTGTCCGGAGCAAGTATGGTGGGTCTGACACACCGGTGTCAATGTGTTCTTTTTTCCATTTCCAGGAGTGTAGTTAGATAGTTCGTGACCTGAGTCTCTCCCTGCTATATGCATCTTCCATGGTTTTCCGGTGTATGGCCAGATACGATTGGTTAATGTCCGTGATACTTCGGTGGAGAACCGTTCCGCCATCTTTACGTGCTGCTGATGTAATGCATTAGCACCAACTGATGATAGCGGAACGGTTGTCCGCCGAAATATCGTGGACTTTCTACTATTTGATAGGGCAGCACACCCGAGAATCATGGAAGTAATTACTTAATTTCTAAAGTATCTATGACGATAATCATTCGTACTACAAACGTTGCCAAACTAAAGCATTTCAGTAAGTCTAAGCTGTGTGTTTTCTAGTAAAGGTTTTGACCTACCAGTAATTGTAGAAATTTAACACATTGTTTTTCGCGTAGTTCATTGTTTTGGATTTTCTATTTACAGCTGGTAGAATTCTATGAGAATTACCGAAGTATAGGTTCTGAATTCCGTCAAAATTCAATAATAATGTATTTGCCACAAAAGATGTCTTGATGTTTTCAAACATTTCATTTGTTGTCAGTAAGGAGACTGTTTAGCAGGATAATACTTGCACCAACTGTAAAAAGTATAAAATTTGCATCCTCTTAAACCCTAAGTTTATTTATGTGTATTAGAAACAATACAGGACCAAAAGCAGGACGTCATGGTACATCATGTCTGCATGCTTCAAATTTTAAGCTCCTATCGGTACATACATTCAGATATCATGGTTAACTCTTCGAAAAGCAGTAATCATCACACAGAATGTAATAATGGTAAGTTCTGATGTATTGATTCTAGCATATCATCTTTCAAGCTGAAAAAGTGCTGTTCCGTTTACGGTTCTACCTTAAATCCAAATCCTTCGCTACTGAATACCTTTCTCGTACTAAGTGTGTATAAAGTCTGTTGCACGTGATCTTATTAATTTGTTGAGAATCGTGGTAGTAAAGTTAATATCTTTAGCGTCTTGTCACCTTTCTTGTGACGTCACTTCACACCAGTTTGTTGAAGTGTCTTAGAAAGTGCCATTGTGATAACGTTGTTTATCACCAAGCAAGTATATTACAAAGTACATCTGAACAACATTTGCTTATTATACTGCCAACTTCACGACAGTCGCTTCAACATTTATTTTAAGAGAACTGATTACCGTGAGATTTGCAATGAAATCAGGTTTTATCACACTTTGTTTCCACTAATGTAGTTTATGGATCAAGAAAGTGTTCAAACCTAAATTATCCACTACTGATTGAGTAATCTTATTCCGACTGTCAGTAATTATTGGGCTTCTTGAATCAGTATATTATTTAGCTTTAAATATATATTCATTTTCTTAACTGGTTTTTCTTGCCTCATTTTTCACTGTGTCCCAAATAACTTTTCCTTGTTGATGGAGGTTTTTCTTTTTATTGAAATTACATACATTTTTGACCCTGTCATAGCTTCGCTTAGAAGTTTGTCTAAACCTGTCATGAACTGTGTCCTTGATGTCAGTTAGAGTATCCTTTTAAATTGTCATAATATTCTGATTAAATCTGTAATTCAGGAATTAGGCACATATAATCTCTTTGTACTGGGTAATTTCGTAGGGAAGTAGCTTCCACAGTACCTAACTGCTACGATATAGAATACATCAAGGGTGCTGCTCAGTTTTGCAAATACGTCTTTTCCTCCTCAATTGCTTTCTCCTTAAATTGCACTTGTAGGCTCCCAGTAACTGACAGCAGTTGACCTTCATGAACTGAGAGAACATTAGCTATTATAACTAAATTACGTCTTTGCATGCTCGATACATGTGTAAAAACGTTGCCAGTATCAGTACTGTATGAGAGTGGGGTGGAGGGCGGAGCGGGGTGAGAATTGGAGTATATGGAACAGTAAGGAATCCAAGTACTGAAAGCTATGATTTAAGAAATTGAAACTGAAATCCCCGTTTAATTGTACCTAATTCATTCCAGTGCACCTAGCAGTGGGTCGGCTGTAGCCAAAGAAATCGAATAATACGAATGCTCAGAGCGTTGCTCAGGTGTGGAGTGCCTGCAGACTTCTTTTTCTGCCTGTTTTTCTTCCTACGTTATGGCGACAAAAAGGGATTTCTGCCATCCATAATAGCCGAGAAACGTCCTTTGTCTCTGCCATTATTCAAAAAACTGTGTAATTTATAGATTCGATTAGTCACAATTAACTAAAATTACTACCTCAAGCTGAGTTTTATAGCCTAAACCTAATTACGCACCTGAAAACTCCAATGCAGTTAGCGATAAGTTCACTGCACGTTAATGTTCCGCTGTTCTTAGCAAATAAAAAAAAACAAAGAACCGAAGAAAAAGAAGCGGCTGCAGCACCTCACACCGATGAGTCCGGGATATTAACTGAGGAACCTCAGTGTTACTGTCCAGCGGCAGAGCACCAATTGTAGGTTGAGCCACTCCTACCTGAGGTCGCTGGATGTCTTCCAGCCGTAAAGTTCTGTTAATGTACGAAGGTCTACGACAGGTGCGGTGATCATTTATTAGAAGAAAATCATTATTAAGATGCAGCGGCCGAGATAAAGAATTGTTAGAAATGTCTGCAACCGGTGAAATGAATTATACCCCCATATATTTTCATATTCGCAGTGTGTCTAATATTACCGTGTGACAACAGTGACAAATTTATGGTTTCATTACCTGACTTCAGTGATTTCATATTCACCTAATATGATATTTGATGAACGTGATATCTGATAACGTGGTTGTTAAGTAAAGAATTTTATCAGCAGCCCAGTCATAGTCATTTCATCTTTCGAAGACCAACATGCTATTAAGTAACTGTCAAAAAATATTTCGTCTCGTAAGTGTGTGCGCGTGTTTGTGTGTGTCAGATCGTTGTAATGGATCCGTCTTCTGAACTGAAATTTACAATCGAAATTGAAATCAGAGCGTCAACGTAAGTTTTAATAACATTCATTTACTGTTACTATTTCCTCATGATTATATTATGAAAGCGAGCAGCGGTTGCATTAATCATTTCTTGGATCGTATTAACTTTGTACACCCTAATATATGATGTAAAGTGGATACAGAAAAGAAGAACGAGTGGCCGGTTTCGGGTCTAACTCTGAACCAAAAATGGCGGCCGGGCCATTCTCTATATAGAGAATATTCATCCCAAATTTAGATGAACCGAGCTTCCAACATCCTTCAAGCAAAAATTACGTCCAGAGCGCTTTCGTATACAGAGTTCTGCAGGTCGTGATGGTCAGCAGTCCAAATTATACTTCCTGAAACACGTGTACAGAAAATATTGGTAGAATGTTCACCAAATTAGATCCACGTTCACAGTTAAACTGAGGCCCAAACCTATTCAGATAGCGGAAAAACGCAATACAACGATTTCCTTTAATTCGGCGCAATTTTAATCAAATAACACGCCTACTTGGTAAGTGCTGGGTTACACCAGTCTTCCGTCGACAGCTTAATACTGAAGAAACGTTTCGTTCAGTAGAGGACCTCCATGGCTTCACTGTATCTGTTGTTTACCGTGTTCCATGTGAATATGGTGAAAATTAGATGGGGCAGACAATCTGATAAGTGTCCTAGTACTGACCGGAAACGTCATACCATGTTCAGAAACTTAAAAAAATGTCATAGACAACGAAACATACACTTACTAAAGAAAGTAAGTTCTCCTTCGAAGATACGAATCTCTTATCTCGCCCTTCGTGGTCCTGTAATAGAGAAGCAGTTGGAAGAAAAATATAGATTAATAAATTTAGGTGATACAGAGGCTATAGTTCTATTGAAATCATTACCATATAACCTCAGTATAACCAGCGCCGTACATGAAATATACCTCCAGTTTTTTCTCATGACCTAAATTTCGGCTACTCCACGATCCATTACGCCCACCAACGCACCAATCCGCTATCCACCCCTTGTTCACTACATTCATTACTTATGCAAAATGCCACAAGCCGAATTTCACACACCAGTTATAATAATTAATTGAAATAAGACTATTCGGGAAACACACGACATTGCTTGTCTGTGACTCCTTTACTTACCACCACCTTACAGAAAGCCCTTTTCTCGTCCACACATCAGCCTCGTTGCATCCTACAGAGAGGTTTCAATCACGAGCCGTGGAATATTTCCTTACAACCAACAAAATTTCAGTGAAACATCATTCTGTGGACCATTCGGTAAATTGTTTGATTTCTCCTTAATACAGTGCACCCATACGGCAGCTTGCCCTATCTAACATGTACTGTTGCTTTCATACCAACTACTCCGCAGATGATTCGTCACCAACATAATCCGGCTCTATTCTTTGTAAAATTCCGGTATCTTGGTCTCCTTAGACATTGGTCGACTATGGTATTCGAATTTCCTTGTTAAAACATTAATCTGTGCACTTTCTACCCATTACATCTGTATTAAAAATAACTTTCTGACATTCCTGGCATAATCAGTCAAACGCAGTACCACCTCCCAATCCATCCATAAGACTGTCTCAAGGGTCGGTTTTGACCCAAGTCTTTTATCCCCACTATATGGCTAATACGCAACAGCCATTTATGTATTTCTCTTTGGTGACTACACCGTCCTTGTAATCCTTCACCCGGCCCCACGCTTCCCTATTAATCATCCAGGCTAACACTATAACGTTACCTACCTCGAAAACAGTACTATAAAATACTATGAATAATAATAGGATTCTCTGCCTGTCTTTAACGGTTCCCTAATTTCTAACTCCTTATCCACAAAGATACCATCCATCCTAAATTATAAAATCTCTGACTGGTACTCGAAAACAAACAGCCTCATGGACTAACTTTCGTATCCCACAAGATGCAAACACTTCCCATAACACACTCCTAACTACCCGCTTAGTGCTGTTCTGTTTCGAAGCCACAACCACTAAACGCTAATTAGCTTTTGTCCAGAATGTTGTTCAAACGAATCGTAAACAATTGCGGCTGCTGACACAACCCATTGTCATCCAGAAAAATTCCATCGTTGTTTTGGAACTTCAAGTCTTCAGTTAGACAAATATAACAGCTTCTATCTGTTATTACGGGTTAAATGTCTTGAGCTGACTGCAATCTAACTAAAAATAATTACACCAGACACTTTCACTTTTATTTACAAACTATCTTCTGTGGTATTGGTATTCCTTTACGTAATCTGTTCCATCCCCGCCACTGTGGCAGTAATGAATGAAAAAGAGTTAGGAAAGTCAGTTGTAAATAGTGTAGCGCAGGTAATAACGCAAAATAACAGAAACTGCCAGGTGCAGATATGAAATGAAGCCTGTTCGCACCAACCACCGCTGGCTAGAAGAGAAGAGCAGATTATGTGAAGAAACACAAGTACCACAGAAGATGCTTTGTAAATAAAAGCGAAACGCGTCTGGTGTAATTCTTTTTAATTAGATTGCAGTCAACTAAAGTCAAGTAACCTACACTAACAGACAGATGTTAACAGCTGCTGAGCAAAATGACCACACAAACAGACGTATAACCATTTCTAGTCAATGCTGTGTTCAGTTGGACCAGAGGACCAAGTCCGTTCCACGTAAACACAGTCCAAACCGCAATGGAGGCAATAGCCAGCTTGGGCAGAGCCTTGTTGACAACTTGGGTCCATGGCTTCGTGGGGTCTGCGGAACACACTAACCCTACCATCAGCTCTCACCAACAAGCCCAGGAGATACGCTGCAGATAATACCGAACTGTTAGCAAAGGCACTCGCGATGATCGTCTGCTGCCATAGCCCACAAACGCAATATTTCGCCGCACTGATCTAGCGGATACATTCGTCGTACGTCCCACATTGGTTTCCGCTATTATTTCATGCAGTGTTGCTTATCTGTTACCCACCAGCCGAGAGTGATAATGCTCTGCTTCCTGGGATCGGGTAGGCGCGCCAGCCCCGGATCGAATCCGCCCGACGGCTTAACGACGGAGGCCGGTGTGCCGGCCAGCCTGGATGTGGTTTTTAGGCAGTTCTCCACATCCCACTAGTTGAATACTGGGCTGGTCCCCACGTCCCGCCTCAGTTACACGGCTGGCTGACATCTGAACACATTCGTACTATTCCATGGATTACACTCGCCACAGACAGTTGGCGTACACTAATCGCATCCCCGAGGGTACGGGGTGGCGGCAGGAAGGGCATTCGGCCACCCCTTAAATTAACCTTGCCAAATCCGATGAAGCATGCCGACCCTGCGTCATTGCAGGGAAACGGCACAAGCCATAGAAAGTGTTGCTTGTCTGTCAGCACTGACCACTATACACAAACACAGCTGGAATCGGTCGTTAAGTGAAGACCGTCGACCACTGAATGGTCCATGGTGGGAGATAATGGCAAAATGTGATGTTCTCGGCACAATCTTTACGCTCTTGATCAGGTAATGCTGTATTCCCTAACGATTCGCGAAATGGAATGTCCCATGCGGCTAACTCCAACTACCATTCCGCGTTCAAAGTCTGTTAGTCCCAACCGTAACGCCATAATCACTTCTGAAACCTTTTCGGATGAATCATCTGAGTACAAACGACAGCTCCGCCGATGCACTGTACTACATCTCTTGTGATACTACGATATCGATATCGACGACTTTTGTCACCTCATCGTAATGGGATGTGGGGTATCGCCCAAAATCCTAATACAAGCTGGCCAGCACACCGCCCTAGTCATCAGTTCGGCATCCGGATTAGATCCGAGGCCATCAGAGCTCTTCGAATCTCAGAAGCTGTGTGCTTATGCTCACTGGTATGTCATTTCTGATGATATTAGCTGCAGTGTTCATAACAAAATAAGAACATGCCTTACTTCATAGCAGTCGTATAATTAACTATCGAGATAGAGATTTCCACCTTGCAACGGATCTCCCGTGATCGGGAAGGTGGGAACGGCGCCCAGAAGAGGGTCGCCTCCGTGCTGGGATGGTGGGACCGAGGGCCCGAGGTGTCAGCGGTGATGGATGAGTGCGCCGCGGGCGTGGCAACCGCAGCCGGCGGCTTGGCCACCTTGCGCCGCCACGTGGAAGTGGGACAATGGGTCCTCGTGGGCCCACGCGGTTCCCACGGCGGAGCGCGGCGCTCGCCACACGTCACGCGGCCGCGAGCGGACACGCCCATCGCCGACGCTGCCGCCGACGCCGACGCTCTGTGCCGTGCTGTGGCTACCGCACTCTGTTGTGCTTCCGTGTGTGCGAGGGACACGCGGCGGTCCGGCTGCTGTACTATTCGGAAGGACCTACTAAGATTACACGAGGCGTGGTCGCACAGTTTCAATTAGCACATCGGGAAAATAAAGTTACGCAATAGTCACATGGTTCAAATGGCTCTGAACACTATGGGACTTAACTTCTGAGGTCATCAGCCCCCTAGAACTTAGAACTACTTAAACCTAACTAACCTAAGGACATCACACACATCCATGTGCGAGGCAAGATTCGAACCTGCGACCGTAGCGGTCGCGCGGTTGCAGATTGTAGCGCCTAGAACCGCCCGTCCACACTGGCCGGCTACGCAATAGTCATTAGATGACACTGTCAGAAGGAGAGCGATCTCTATATCAATATAAAAAAGGCTTCCAAAATCTAATTTTATTTCCCAGTTGACGTTTATCTTGGATTACTAGTTACAGCGAAGTTATATTGCCATCTTCAGATAGTCGGATACGTGTGGCACGTTGAAAACATGCCGGGGAAACTAACAGAAAAGACACTCTCGTGCTACACTATGTATGGGGTCGTTATAATTAAAGTTAAACTTTTAAACTGCTGCCGGCCGGGGTCGCCGAGCGGCTCTGGGCGCTACAGTCTGGAACCGCGTGACAGCTACGGCCGCAGGTTCGAATCCTGCCTCCGGCATGGATATTTGTGATGTCCTTACGTTAGTTAGGTTTAAGTAGTTTACGTTCTAGAGCTAGGGGAGTGATGACCTCAGAAGTTGAGTCTCATAGTGCTCAGAGCCGTTTGAACCTTTTTTTTATTTTTATTTTTTTGAAGCGCCTAGAAACGCTCGGCCACATCGGCCGGCTCGGGTAATTCTTAATTCTCCCTGCAGTACACGTTTGCACGCTACCACTCGTCTCCTCCTGCATTGCTGTGGCTACTGCTTCCTCTGACGTCGAATCAGTTGGTTTCCTCCCTCTTCCATGTTGCACACCAAGAGAACCCTTCATTTCTAATTTCCAAATCATTTTCTCCAGACCCACGGCAGCTATGGGACCAGCGACTTTTTTTCAAGCCCTTCAGTGTCCGGAACTTCTGCAGAGCGACGTGTGCGCAGTCATCGTTCTTGTAATATAGTTTTACAAGCAGTGCGCCATCCTGCATAAAGACAGTCATGGCGAACGCCTCAGACACGAAAGCAGGAAAAGCCGTGTACCCGGTTTGTTTATGCAAACTTCAATTGGTCGTGCGCATAACAGGTGTTTTCATTTACGTATTCTTACACAAACAGAGCCATTTTTTGATCAATTTTCACACAATTTTTTTTCTACCATATGTTTTTCCCCTTCTCCTATAATATTCCGTTGCAATTTGACGTCATCGTCACCAGTGGTGTTATTTCTACTGCGTTTTGAAAGTTTAACTGTAATTATAATCAACCTTGTACACTAAAATAAAAGCCATAGCTGTGTCAGCAAGGCACAGAGGTGTCAGATAAATCAGATAGTGCATCCACTGCTGCCAGATGTGTGCATGTTGACAACTGGCTCTACACTGAGTTTTTTTTTGGGTTTACCTCCACGTTTTCAATAGCAATGACAATGTGGCACACCAAGGGGCATCATAACCACCGTTCCCGATTATCTAAAAGTAGCGTAATAACTTTACTGAAACTAGCAATTAGGATATGTATCAACTGCTGTCTGGGCAATAAAACTTGCTTTACATTAAATTAGAAATTTCTTTTATGTGTGCATATCTGCAGTCCTATAACACTTTGAAGTGCTTGTTCATCAGTGACATAACATATGACTACAAGAAACAGAATGAAATGACTCAGTTCATTGATACAGTGGAGGACTCATTAGTCTTCAGAAATCCTTTGTTGTGTTATCCTCTTTGCCCTAGAGTAGCATACGCACTCAACATCTTCGGTTATTCGTCGGATATATTTCAATCTCTGTCTTCTCCTGCACTTTTTACCTCCCACACCTTCATCTAGTACAATGGTTCCCAACCTACCTGAGACCATCACCCTTGAACGATATCAGATGTCATGCGATATCCTACATAAAGTCTGGGAAATAATTAGACATCAGACAGTAAAAAAAAAAAAAAAAAAAAAAAAAAAAAAAAAAAAAAAAAAAAAATACACTACTATTTTAGAGTGACAAAGTTGACAAATTGCTCATAACACTATGTTAACGTACAAACAGCTGAAACTCACTTGTATACTTCGTTTTCCACTAAATCATAAAATTATTGATGAATCGGGTGCTGGGTTCCGTTTGTTTTATAATCCTTTTCTCATATTTGGCCTGATGTCCCCCATTCCACTTCGAAAGTGCTGTACGAAGTTCATCACTTTAGTTTTCATTGCTACGCTAGTCAAAACTTTGCTTCCCCACCTGTAATCCGCGGCGAATGGAACTGGTATTCGAAGGAGATATTTCAATAATTATAGGTACTAACTAACAACAGGCTGTTAACTAAAAGTACGCCATCACTGTTATTTCAATATCTGTTTACAGCATGTTCTCCTTGAAAGGAATTTTGGAAATAAAGCTTTTAATGTGCATGAAACTGAACGTTAACAAACAATTTCTATCGATAGTTTTGACTCAGACCAGCGAGACGTGACCTTCAAACACAAAGAAATTTGAGGGTGGCTCATCGAGTAAAGAAGAAATGCACGTTGCAAATTTCTAGGAGAGACAAGGAAGGAAATAAATGGATTCGCAGACAGACTAGTATGGGAGACGTAACTGTAACAGTGGTGAATAGTTAGAGGTGAGATGGACAGTTCCCATTAAGGTGGATAGTAGAATTCCAGAGAAAGTTCTTGTTTGAATTACAAGAAATAAGAAAGGCTGAGAACACATACTTATGGAAGACAAGTAGATGACATGAGAAGATATGCAGGAGAAAAACTGGTTCGTATTGCTAAACATCGTACTGCAAGGAAATATCTAGAGGAGGCATTTAGCCACCAGTGGATAGTAAATGGTTTACGACGATGATGGTGATCATGTTGATCAAGTGTTGTGTATTAGAGTCTATCGAAATTTTGTTAACAGAAATTACGTCTAACAAATGAATCTAGAGTGTCAGTAAATCTCTATCGAACCAATTTGGTTTTTAACCATGAAAAACTTTCATTTTACTCCTCAGGGGGCAATTACTCCAGGTTGGGAAGCACTGTTCTTCTATAATGGAACTTATCACCTGAACAGTTAACACGCTTCGTTTCCTCTTGTCCTTTGCTACTGTCAGTCTTTTACACACCTTTCTCCTCCGCCTATTCTTCGGAGAATCTCCTTATCTGTTGTCTTATTAGCCCATTTAATTTTCGAAATACTTCTGTTGCACCACATTTCGTACGCTTCGATTCCCTTCTCCAACGGTTTTATCACAATCTATGATTCAGTTTCGTACAATGCTGTGCTTCAAACACACAACATCAAAAATTTCTTCCTCTAATTAAAACCGAGATATGAAACTAGGAGACTCATCTGGCCCGAACAGCCTGCTATGCCAGTGCTAGTCCGCTTTCCATGTCTTCTTTATGTAAAAAACATAACTGTACGGAGAAAATACATCTAGATGTATTTACAAAGTATAAACCTCAAGCCGTCAGGTTGATTTTCAACAACAAATTACCCGACTTTCCCTCTAGGTTATAGAATTTTTTCTGTGAATTTCGAAGGTCTTACACCATTTTATATTCTCGAATGCTTTGTACATGTCGACAGATCCTATGTACGTGTTTTACATAAGTGTTGCTTCCATTACCAAGTGCTACGTCGAACTGCCCCTCTGGTGCCCTTATATTCCCAAAAGCCAAACTCTCTACTTTAGTAGGCAGGTTGGTGCAATAGTTTCTCGCACTTACCTATCCTGGGTTCACACGTTCCCTGCAGCCATTTCGCCTTGACTGCCATGCACTTGCTATTTATTTCATACTTAAGGGATTTATATTGTTACATTTCTGTATTTCCCTCAAAATTTCTGTTCTTCTGTCTTCGATCAATTGTAGTGATTCTACTGTTACTAAAGGCTGCTTCGCAGTTACCTTTCTTAGACCTAAGTTTGACTGTCCACAATTGCTCTTTTTAGTGATGTCGACTCCTCTTCAATTGAACTACCCACTCTGCTGTTCCTTATCGCAAAACGCAAATCCTTAGCTAACTTCAAATGCGTCACGTCATTCCTAGGTATTTTTGGATCCCACTTGCTTTCACACAGGTTCTTTGTGACGACTTTCTTAAATTACAGTATACCCTTCCTGGTTACTAAATTGTGGTCTGAGTTTCACTGGCACCTGGTTTCGCTTTTCAATCTAATATCTGATTTCGGACTCTCTGTACGACGATAGCGTAACTCACCTGTTATCTTCTCGTGTTCGCATGCCTTTACCAAGTACTCCTCCACCTCTTTGAGATTTGAACGTTGTATTGGATACTGCTAGGTGAAACCTTTTTGCATAATTGGAACAGTATTTCTCCTCTCTCATTCCTACTACTTAGCCCATATTTCCATGTAACTCAATTCTTTTCCCTTTTACAGTCACCCATAATTATTAGATTTTCATCCCCATTTACTCCTACCACCTATACGTTCAGTATTCTCGTATACATGTTGGCCACTACATGGCGGAGATATCAGTTTCATTAAATTTTTCACCTCTTGTGTATATTACTTTCTCATTTTATTCTTACTCTCGGAAATTAATGCAATAATTTTTTGACTGAATCTGCAGCATTAGATAGTTCAAATTTTTTGTTCTCTGTCCGACAGAATGTACAAAATGCTTAGGATACCAGTGTCTACATTTGAATAAGTATGTGTTGATATATCAAATCAGTGCATTACACCCACAAAGTCTCAGCAATATTTGCAGTGTCGTTGGGAGTGGAGTGTAGTCCACATCAGGTTACGAGTTAACCACGTAAATATCACGAGAATTAAACTTGTACATTGTTTTTAACTGCACAATATTTGGGCATCTTGAACCACACGAGATACAAGTCATAGGCTACAGTCGCAACGTCATTGATTTCCAGTAGTTGTCGGTGGTTACAAGATACTGTGAATGTTCGTGGCAGAACAGCACAAGGTCATAATGAGGAAATCCTACAACCTGACCAATAGCTCCGTTAATTGCACGACGAAAACATAAGATTTCTGTAAGACATTAAGAGCAACCCGTTACGACTATTTGAAGAAATTATCCTTAATTACTACCTATACTTGCTCTATGAGATAGCAATCCCCCTAAATTTTGCTGGAATATAGCAACGCCTAATTACGTGATATATTTCGTGCTGTGAATGGGACTTCAGGTGTCTTTGTCGAGTAGCACTCATATGAATTTCTACCATTAATTTCCATATCTACAAGAGTTTACTGAAAAGCAATGCCTCCCGATTTTTTAATAAAAACTCCTAAAGAATTTTAAATAAAGCAAACAGTATTAACACTCTACATCTTTTCTCTTCGTGGCTACATACTCATTTCACAATGAACATATTTCTCCCAGCGACATACCAGTTTGTTCATGCCGTGGCTGTAGGATGTTTGACTTCGTTGACGTAGAGACAGCCTCACTTCTGCTTGCACCGTTCTATCACTATCAAGGGGCAGTCCTCCAAGACATTCTTCAGGTTTTGGAAACAGCTGAAAATCGGATGTGGCCAAGTAGGGACTGCATGGAGGATTAAGGATGACAGTGGACCCAAGGCGTCGGAGTGTTGCAGACGTCGCCGCGCTCGTGTGTGGTCCGCGATTCTCATACTGAAGGAGAGGATGCTAAATTTGTTGCTCAACTCTTCGAATTTGAAACTAGATTATACAGCATGCTGTCTCACACACACCAACACAATTTCGTTACACACAGCCATGTTACACGCTAGAGTTACGAACACACCTTCGACAGAGGACTGCAAATATGCAGACTTGAAGAACAAAGTTGTAGAATATTAATAATGTTTCTTTTATTTACACTGCTTTATGAGTTTTCACATAAAAATTCGGAGGCATTACGTTTTAGCACGCCTTAGTAAATACGAAGCACGTCTTAACGGAGATAGCTCAAGCAGTCCTCGTCGAGATTGGTCTCGTACTTGCAAACAGTATTTCACGGGTTCAGTGACGGTTTAGAGCCAGCGTCTTTGACTAGCAATCAAAAAGTCAGGGGTATCGGATTCGAACTCAACCTCTGCTTATACTTTGAACAAAAGGTACTCAGCAATGGCGCCCAAGACTTCCCACGTCAGAAGTCACGCTCGTCCAGCCGACGGCCTGGTCAAAGAGGGTGGAATAGCGAACAGCGATTCACGGCAACTCTAGTTATTGGTTTGGAAAAATGCCCCTAAAACATAGAGGACTCAGCAATGATCAACTTCTTCATGACGCAGAAGGCAATAGAAATCACTGCGTTAAAGACACGTAAGTTGTATGCGCAGAGACGCTGCCTGTAATTTAGAAAGTGACGATCATGAGAAGAAGACGGAATAACCAACGACGGCATAATATTCAACGACTTGGAGTATGGAATGTCAGAAGTTTAAACGTAACAGGAAAGCTAGAAAATCTGAAATGTGAAATGCAAAGGCTCAGTCTAGATGTAGTATAGGTCAGTGAAATGAAAATCAAAGGAGGTACGGATTTCTCGTTAGAAAAATATAGGGGAATATCAATAGCAGTAGGTATCATGGGAGAAGGATTTGTGATCAATAGAGAATTGCAGCAGAGAGAGAGTTACTGCGAACAGGTCAGTGATAAGTTTGTTCTCATCAGATTCGACAGCAAATCAACGCCGTCAGTAATTGTTACCGTATACACGCCGATGTCGTAAGCAGGAGATCCAGAGATGGAGAAAGTATATGTGGACACTGAATGTGTAATACAGTATTCAAGGGGAATTGATAATCTAATAATCGTTGGTGTTTGGAATGTGGTTGCAGGGGAGGGAGTAGAAGTAAGAGTTACGGAAAAAAATTGTGATTAGGAGTAGGAATGAGACGGTAGAAAGACTGCGTTCTGCAATAAATTTCAGCTAGTAATACCACTCACTCCATTCAGGAGTTACAAGAGAAAGAGGTATACTTAAAAAAAGGCCCGGAGACAGGAAGGTTCTAGCTGGATTACGTCATAATCGGACAGAGATTCCGAATACAGAGATCGACTTGTAAGACTTACTAAGGAGCAAACATAGACATAGATCGCAATTTAGTTATCATGAAGAGTAAATTAAGAATAATTAAGTTGAAGAGAATCGCCCAGAAGAACTAATGTGGGAGGAAGTGAGATACCGAAGAACTGAGAAACGGTAAGACGTGTTTGAAGTTCAGCAAAGGCGTGGATACTTCGAGAACGAATACCGTAGTAGACACTTGTGTTGAGAGGAGGGGAAATCTTTAAAAAGGCCGATCAAAAATTTTTGACACACAAACTTAGGTCAATGAAGGTATCTGCGAAGGGTTGCAGGACAAGAGAAGGGCTACAGGAGAAATACCTTAACTGACCGACTTAAGAGAGAATTAAAAATATGTTCAGGGAAACACAGCAATATTCATCACTTAGGAATGAAGTAAACAGAAGCTGCAGGGAAGCAAAGGGGAAACAGCTGCAGCCCAAGAGTGAAGAATTCTGAGAAGAAATGATAGGAGGAATGATTCAACATATAGGAGACTGAAAGTAACCTTCGGTGACATGAGCAACACTAAAACTGTTACACGCAGAGAGAGAACGGATAGGTAAACAGAGTACATAGAAGAGCTGTTAGAGGAGAAGGAAGTGTGTGTTAACATCAGAGAGGAAGCTGCCGTATTTATGGAATAAACAGGGAATCAAGTATCAGTGTAGTGAATCGTGGGCAGTGGGAAAACCGGAAAAGAAAGTGGAAGTTTCTGAGATGTGGTGCCACAAGGCACTATTGAAAATTATGTGGACTGATAAGGTACTCAACAGAGGCGTTCCCCTAGAATCGGCGAAGAAATTACCACATGTCAAACACTGACAAGAAGAGGAGACATTATGATCGGACATGTGTTAATACGTTGTACATCACGGAAAACATTCCATGTTTCTATAAGGGACTGCAGAGAGATTATAGAGAGATTAGAGTTAAGACATCAAATAATTGGAGAGTTTGGTGAAAGTGTTACTTTGATATGAAGAGCGTGGCATACGAGAGGAATTAGTGGGCCGCATCAAACCAGTCAGAAGACTGATGACTCTTCGGCAAAAAGGGAGTCAGCTCCATACGTTATTTACACGTCTTACAGAGGATACGCACCCGAGAAACACTGCTGATTCTGCTTTTCTTACCAAAAGATTTCGCTGGTGTGTAACAGTACCTGCTTCAAACATAGAAATAAAAGAGGTTGTTGTGACAGCCGTCTTATAGTTTCTTTGAGCCACTTCTGACATGCAAATGTGGCAAAAGCCAAAGATGTTAGATCGACGATCTAGATTGTGATAGCGGTTCAACGCAGTGGGGCGAGACGATTGTCTGGGGGTTTTGGGGGTTTGTCGGTTTATTTTTTATTTTTTTCTGTTGCACTATGGGACTTAACATCTATGGTCATCAGACCCCTAGAACTTAGAACTACTTAAACCTAACTAACCTAAGGACATCACACAACACCCAGTCATCACGAGACAGAGAAAATCCCTGACCCCGCCGGAAATCGAACCCGGGAACCCGAGCGTGGAAAGCGATAACGCTACCGCACGACCACGAGCTGCGGAATTTGTCAGAGGAACCGATGTCAGGAAGCAGTTAATTAGAGGCTACCTAACGTTTATTATAGTCTCCCATGTAATTACGTGATAGGTAGGAAATACATACTTATTCATTGAGGGTAGTAACTAAAAAACTCACACACTTCCTTCATCCAAGAGTATTATTTACCACTGTTCTTCAACTTCCTTTTCTCTTTACAGACATCTTTTCAAGCGAACATTTTTTAGATCGAGAAACAAGACAAAATTATAAATATCTTTTATACCTGATTACGACGTTGTTTTAAATGAATGAAACGAGACAGTAATGGTGAAATTAACACGTAGTAGCTGGAAGAGCTAATTTCCAAACCTTTAATTTCAAAACCTTCAATTTCCAAACTTTTAGTTACAAGTCTTTTAATTGTTGTTAAGCTTTTGAAATGAAACAAACCGTATTAACATTCTAAATTTTTACACTCGCGCTCTGTCTAGGTGAACCACCGTTAAATACAGACACAAAACATGGTATTCGAGTCCAGGGAGACAGGCGTAACTGGCTGACTATAGAAGTATATTAGAGGAAGTAAGGGTGACTTGCGAATGTAGAATGCATACATTAAGACACGAGTAGCCAATGTCGAAGAGAATCTGCGAGTCAGAATCTCGAGCACTGTTCACGTACATCGACGTTTGTGGCTTTCCAAGTACGTTTAGGCCATTTCCGGTTTATCCCCACCCTATCCTTCACAAAACACGCAAAACCAACAGCGAAAGTAACATCATCTACACAATTTGCAAGATCCAGTAATAGCATTTTTCTTTGTTTTTTTGTACACATTTGGAAAGTCTTGTACATTCACGTTTTCCACGGTTTGGCACTGATGTTTTTAGCCTAATTTCACGTTGACTTGTGGCACTACACATTTTACTGGTGTGGGGTCATAGACGAGTTCAAGTCATATAACAGCGAATGAAAATGAAAGAAAAGGTGAGATTACAAGTGGGACGGAGGATGTTCTGGGTGTCATGACCCCTACCGAGTAATATTTTAGTAGAAGCCTATATATTTTTACATTCGTCAATTTCGAAATGGCATAGGTGAATATCGGAAATAAAGTTGCACGAAAACTAAGTGTTGGGAATATGACAACGAATTATAGGAATCGGCAGCCACGTTTAACACGGAACACTTCTTAGTAGATTGCGTGAAGGGCTGCCTGCAGGGATGATCTTGAAGCTTGATCGGTAATATTCCCGCCAGGTCAAAGCGCACATTAACCGGATGGCCCCTAACCTGATGACAACAGTAAGTACGACACAATTCTTATGCCTATAGGTATAACCGGAAAACCACGTGAATCTGAGTAAAAAAAAAAAAGCACAAAGGAGAGACCCTGAATAAGTGAAGAACAGGAGCACTGAGTTTTCGAAAGTAAGCGGAAATGGATGCAAGAAACAGTGCCTCTTTTTCACGATTACATTCCCATATTGCGCAAACACGTGTTCCCAGTCGTTGTGCTTATTGGAATACTGATATTGCTGGGTGCAAATTTTGATTTTAAATCGTGTAGATTATGAGGTTGTCAAAGTTTTGCGTTTTTCTTCATCCACCCCATACTCCACAAGCCACTAATGGTGTGGGGCGGAGGGTACTTTCGCAGCCACTATCTGATCCCTCCCAACACTGGTCAATACGCGAGATGTATGTGGGGTGGGGGTGTGGGTGGGTGGGGGGAGGTAATAAGTTGTCCGACTCCTCCTGAAAAGTGCTGCCCCGAAATTTCCCTGGTGCTTTTATAGTTCTGAAACCAGTTGGATCAGTCTTATGCATCTAAAATTTTCAGACGAGTGCTTCTAAAATGCTGTATTTCTCTATTCGGCAATTTATTGGATGGCACGCTGAAGCCATGTACTAAGCATTCATGTGAAAATATTGTTATTTTTCTTTTACATAGAGCCACTAGGGGCTACGTTTACTTGAACAGTGTCTACTTTCCTTTCGTCCACACTTCACTCATTATTTCTCGATGTTTCTCTCTTATTTCTTCTGCTGCAATGGCTATAGTCTTATTCTTGAGTTTCGTTCATGAGAACCTTCACAATATTTCAATTTGTTTCTGACCGGCAGTCGTTCCTTAATATCGTACAGAGTAATTCGGACTTCAGCTATGCCACTCAGTTACTTTGCACCATGTGTTATCATAACATTGATACGTGAACACGAAATTGAAATACAGATTTTTAATATTTATTTTATAAGGAAGCCAATGATCCTTACAGAACTGGAAAGGCACTTTGCCAGAGACGTGCACAAAGAAAACATAACGTGTGTAAGTAGCCGTTAAGAGTAGTAAAAGCAAGTAGAAGCTTTCGCTTTCACAACACTGACGTTTCATTCTCTATCACGGATTAAAATCTTCAATATCTGAACATCGACAACCGGAGACCTACCAGCTTCTGCCCTTGCGCCCCGATGAAGTGCCATGGTAGAAATGACACACGAAAGGAACAACATTTCTGAAATCACATTTTAATATTTTTTTGTGATATTCAAAAAATTTAAAAAAAGCCTCTCTCACACCGACCTGATTTAGCTTCACTGATCAGGATATTAAAAACATGCGTACGTTAAGGGAATTTTCATTCACAAAGCAGGCTTATCACATTCACACAGTTCAATACTCTTCCATCCTGATTAAATTGAGCTTAACTAAAATTCCATAAGGCAGTGAAGCAATTTCGAAGTCTCGGTGCGACGAAAATTGTCAGTCGATCTCCTGAAAACATTGGTAATATTATTAACTTTCGGTGATCACATGGAGAAGACCGGAGATCTGCTGGTAAGACCGTGTTAGCCTATTTATTTTAAGTAGCTGGAAATCTTGAGCATACAAAACGGCAGGTTCGTCCAGTGTAAATCAGACGTTCCCCACTGATCCCGTGCAAGACAGCGTAGTAAGCAGACACTGTCAATAATAATCAGTTAAATAATACGCGAACACACTTACTTTAGTTTAGTTCATGTATTAAATTCCTTCTCATAGAGAATCTCATCAAGATGGCGACTAGCTCAACAATACATACGTATACATTCTCGTACTTTCACGGCTAATCGGCAAGCATTCATCATTCTTTTAATAAGAGAAAAAAATAGCAGAGAAGCTATTCCATGGAGTAAATGGACGCTCCAAGGAATAATAGGGCTTCAAACAAATTTGCATTGATAATCATCGTACATTAAAGTTTAGAAATCGGTAAGATAAGAAGAGATATTTCGAGATATATAGTGAGTTACATAATTTATAAAATTTCTGAAAATATCGCGGAGAGACCGCTGCAAGAGACGTTACATCTTTCTAGCGGCTTTCATGTTAATCTGGTTCACTTTCAGTAAAACACACACACCGGGAAGCTGTGTGCTAAAACGGCTAGGTTGATGTTGTTGTCAACAGTGAAAATCAACATATAATAGTAAAGAAGTCTGTAAATATTGTCGTGTATTGGCGTCGTCATTTCCCTTACTTTTCTGTAATTGTATGGTCATTTTCTGCATCTACGAGAAAATTTTAAATAAGTTCGTAAGTTCTAATTTCTTCACTTCCAATCAAATGGTTCAAATGGCTCTGAGCACTATGGGACTTAACTTCTGAGTTCATCAGTCCCCTAGAACTACTTAAACCTAACTAACTGAAGGACATCACACACATCCATGCCCGAGGCAGGATTCGAACCTGCGACCGTAGCAGTCGCGCGGTTCCGGACTGAAGCGCCTAGAACCGCTCGGCCACCGTGGCCGACTCATTAATTCACAATAATTCATACCAGTGTAACAGAAACATGGAAAATGGACGAACTGCAATCACTCCACCATCGTGCGACATTTTCATGCAACGGGGAAGGTTTACAAATCGCGATGTATGTGTGCTACAAGCTATAACCAAAAATCAATAAAATCAGTGCGTCTCTGCTTGCTCGTCATCAATTGGCTCGTGTACAACACCAACCTTTCCTATCCTGTATCGCTAATGCTGACAAGAAATTATGACTTTATGTTAAAATAAGGAAAAGAAAGAAATAGTTCATCGCAAACAAAGCAATAACCCCCCTTACATATACGTGCGATCCATAAAAGACCATTTTATATATCTGGTGGAACAGCGACGGTATGGCGTACTACGAATTGCTTACCCGAGGTGTAACCACGAGTGTTGATGTTACCTGTGAACAAATGAGACGTTCTGAAAGGTTCGCAGGAGGGCTTCAGTAAAGTTTGGAAGGTAGGAGACGAGGTACCGGCAGAAGTAAGGCTGTGAGGACGGGGCGTGAGTCGTGCTTGGGTAGCTCAGTTGGTAGAGCACTTGTCCGCGAAAGGCAAAGGTCCCGAGTTCGAGTCTCGGTCCGACACACAGTTTTAATCTGCCAAGAAGTTTCAACTGAGACGTCTTACAGACGCAATCGACGAACAACAACTAGGAAGACATCGTGAAGTAATGTTACTCCACAATAACGCCAGCCTGCATTCCGCTAGACTGACAAAGAACAGTATACAGGAATTGGGTTGGGGAATCATTCTGCACCCACCTTATTCATCTTATCTTGCGCCCTCAGATTGTCACCTTATCCGCTCTTTGTCGAATAACCTTTAAGAAAGCCCATCCCCGGATGAAAGTGCCTTACGAAAATGGCTCAACGAGATCTTCGCTTTAAAACCACTCGGTTTCTAGAGTTCCAGAATCGAAAAGCAACCGTCTTTGGTAGACTCTCTTAAATAGAGAAGGAGCATATATTATTGAATATTAAAGCCTCTGTTACGTATATCTGCTGTGCTTGTTAAATTTATGGAAAAACACTACGAACTTATGAACAAACTCAATAAACCGGGTGATCAAAAAGTCAGTATAAATTTGAAAACTGAATAAATCACGGAATAATGTAGATAGAGATGTAAAAATTGACACACATGCTTGGAATGACATGGGTTTTTATTAGAACCAAAAAAAGCAAAAGTTCAAGAAATGTCCTACAGATGGCGCTTCATCTGATCAGAATAGCAATAATTAGCATAACGAAGTAAGACAAAGCAAAGATGTTCATTCCTCAACAATAGCTGTAGTCGAGGAATAATGTTGTGAACAGCACTGTAAAGCATGTCCGGAGTTATGGTGAGGCATTGGAGTCGGATGTTGTCTTTCAGCATCCGTAGAGACGTCGGTCGATCACGATACACTTGCAACTTTAGGTAACCCCAAAGCCAATAATCGCACGGACTGAGTCTGGGGACCTGGGAGGCCTACCATGATGAAAGTGGCGGCTGCGCATACGATCATCACCAAACGACGTGCGCAAGAGATCATTCAAGCATCTAGCAATGTGGAGTAGAGCGCCATCCTGCATAAACATAGTACGTTCCAGCAGGTGTTTATCAGCCAGGCTGGGGATAATACGATTCTGTAACACATCGGCGTACCTCTCACCCGTCACAGTAGCAGTTACAAAACCAGAATCACTCATTTCCTCGAAGAAAACAGTCCCGATAACGGTAGATGTGGTAAATCCAAGCCATACCGTCACTTTCTCGTCGTGCAATGGAGTTTCCACGACAGTTCTGGGATTTTCGGTAGCCGAAATTCTGCAGTTGTGGGCGTTGACAGACCCTCGTAGCGTGAAATGAGCTTCGTCGGTCCCCAACACGTTACTCAACCAATCGTCATCTTCCGCCATCTTTTGAAACGCCCACACCGCAAGTTCCATCCGCTTCACTAAATCGCCAGGTAACAGTTCATGACGCCGATGGATTCTGTACGGATAGCATCGGAGGGTACGTCTAAGTGCCAACCAGACAGTAGTGTATGGAATGCCAGTGCGACGTGCGACTGCATGATCGCTGACTTCCCCGTGCACAGACGAACCCGCTACAGTCTCCATTTCGTCTTAAACTGTCTCAGCCCTGTGCTCGGTCGGTCACTACGGGGTGTATCGTCTAAACAACCCGTGGCTTCGAACTTCGAAATCATTCTCGCCACAGCTGCATTTTTCAACGGACTTTTACCAGTTCGAATCCCCTTACTTTGGCGATAGGATCGTAACGCTGAGCTAGCACATTGCCCATTCTCATAATACATGCTGCTACTGCTGGCTCATCTGATTCTCTCTCTCTTTACAGCTCCTTTTATACACGATTGTCATGCGTAGTCACTGACGTTTTGTTGTACAGCGCCATCTATCGGACATTTTGTGAACTTTTACTTTTTTTGTTCTAATAAAACCCCATGTCATTCCAAGCATGTGTCAATTTTTATCTCTCTATCTACATTATTCGGTGGTTTATTAAGCTTTAAAATTGATACTGACTTTTTGATCTTCCGGTACACCAATTTATCAGTGAAACCGCAGGCATCTGTGGCATTTAGTGTAACGGAAAGGTTATATTTCACGTAGGGGAGAGACATAAGCAAACTGCGAACACTCCCTCAGCCCCCCGCACAGAACCGGTGCCTGCGTCCACGCTCGCCCTAATTCGAAGTCGAGGGAGTAACGCCGCCCCCGCGGTCAGCAGTAGCTCAGCCGGTGCCTGGCGGCTCGCTGTCCCGGCGTGCAGCGCGCGGCGGCCTACGCGCTGCGAAAGCGCGGGCAGCGCCGCGCCGCGCCGCGCCGCGCCACGGCACTGCACTGCACGGAGCGCCCCGCCGCTGTAAATCTGCGCCCATCGTAATTAAACTGTTCGAAAGCAGACGGAGCAGAGCGCAGCCCGATTTTTTGTTCGTTATTATTTACGAAGGGAGTAAAAGTCTTCATTATTTTATGGCGGCCATAAAGCGGTCATCGTGTCGCTGCAGCGCCGTTGCTGAAACGAGCATTGCTCTGGCCCGCATATGAGCTCGCCCGCCATTGCGCACCTCGGCCAAGTGCGAGGGAAAGCTGTGGCGCAGCTTGTAGGGGCCACAGTACCCTGCACACTCACTGTACACGTCACAGCTACTGACCGGCTGTACACATTGTGTCGCAGTCTTGTCGCTCGCCGGCTACTATTTAGCGACTGATTACTAATATATAAAGCACCTGAGCTTCCCATTTAGACCATAGTTTTATAGTCTTTTCCTTATTCCTTCCATCACCTGCTTCCCAAATCATATCGATTTGTGAAATGCTCAGTACATCTAGTGCTTATGAAACGACTTGCTTGGTCTTTACAGTCTTCAGATCAAAATGAATTTACCTTGGGAAAAAAAAACTTCCAACTTTAACAATGGAAAGCCATGTTATAGCGATAAGTGAGTATATAGATGGTCTTAGGATTGCGTACACAAGGTATAAAAGTTAACGGTTTGATGAAGCTATCGTTGTACTCAGTTGATTCATGTGAAAAGGTTTCCGAATCTTTTATGGCCGCACGATGGGTATTACCAGACTTTGACCACGGAATAGTTGTTGGAGCTAGATGCGTACGACATTCCATTTCAGACATCAACAGGAATTCAGTATACCGAGACCTACAGTGTCGAAAGTATGCAGAGAATACCACATTTCAGGCATTACCTCTCACCTCACAAGTTCACGTATATGTCAGGCACTCAGCCGGAGAGGATAGGTGTACACAGATAGAGAATGTTTCTGTTCATAGTTGGAAAATTTCAACTTCTCGCACATAAAGTTAAGGACCTAGAGATGTATGCCCAGATCCTTCTGAAACATACACTCCTGGAAATTGAAATAAGAACACCGTGAATTCATTGTCCCAGGAAGGGAAAACTTTATTGACACATTCCTGGGGTCAGATACATCACATGATCACACTGACAGAACCACAGGCACATAGACACAGGCAACAGAGCATGCACAATGTCGGCACTAGTACAGTGTATATCCACCTTTCGGAGCAACGCAGGCTGCTATTCTCCCATGGAGACGATCGTAGAGATGCTGGATGTAGTCCTGTGGAACGGATTGCCATGCCATTTCCACCTGGCGCCTCAGTTGGACCAGCGTTCGTGCTGGACGTGCAGACCGCGTGAGACGACGCTTCATCCGGTCCCAAACATGCTCAATGGGGGAAGATCCGGAGATCTTGCTGGCCAGGGTACTTGACTTACACCTTCTAGAGGACGTTGGGTGGCACGGGATACATGCGGACGTGGATTGTCCTGTTGGAACAGCAAGTTCCCTTGCCGGTCTAGGAATGGTAGAACGATGGGTTCGATGACGGTTTGGATGTACCGTGCACTATTCAGTGTCCCTCGACGATCACCAGAGGTGTACGGCCAGTGTAAGAGATCGCTCCCCACACCATGATGCCGGGTGTTGGCCCTGTGTGCCTCGGTCGTATGCAGTCCTGATTGTGGCGCTCACCTGCACGGCGCCAAACACGCATACGACCATCATTGGCACCAAGGCAGAAGCGACTCTCATCGCTGAAGATGACACGTCTCCATTCGTCCCTCCATTCACGCCTGTCACGACACCACTGGAGGCGGGCTGCACGATGTTGGGGCGTGAGCGGAAGACGGCCTAACGGTGTGCGGGACCGTAGCCCAGCTTCATGGAGACGGTTGCGAATGGTCCTCGCCGATACCCCAGGAGCAACAGTGTCCCAAATTTGCTGGGAAGTGGCGGTGCGGTCCCCTACGGCACTGCGTAGGATCCTACGGTCTTGGCGTGCATCCGTGTGTCGCTGCGGTCCGGTCCCAGATCGACGGGCACGTGCACCTTCCGCCGACCACTGGCGACAACATCGATGTACTGTGGAGACCTCACGCCCTACGTGTTGAGCAATTCGGCGGTACGTCCACCCGGCCTCCCGCATGCCCACTATACGCCCTCGCTCAAAGTCCGTCAACTGCACATACGGTTCACGTCCACGCTGTCGCGGCATGCTACCAGTGTTAAAGACTGCGATAGAGCTCCGTATGCCACGGCAAACTGGCTGACACTGACGGCGGCGGTGCACAAATGCTGCGCAGCTAGCGCCATTCGACGGCCAACACCGCGGTTCCTGGTGTGTCCGCTGTGCCGTGCGTGTGATCATTGCTTGTACAGCCCTCTCGCGGTGTCCGGAGCAAGTATAGTGGGTCTGACACACCGGTGTCAATGTGTTCTTTTTTCCATTTCCAGGAGTGTATCAACGACATACTGTCTAGGGTTAACGAACTAGAGACGTATATCTAGATCATTGTAAGGAAGAAAGTAGTTTACTTAGCCGTAAAGGTTGGTGGAATTGAGAAGAATGTGCATGACTTCACTTGAAGGTTGACAGAATGTATATAAGGTGCACCCTGCAAAGGCGTCTGCTTAATAAAAATCAAGACGTCAACTAAGCATGAGGCCATCATGCCACGAAAGGCTGTTCAAGAGAAGTCACAACTGCTAAGTTTAGGGCATTTAGATCATGAGCAGACGTTCAGAAAAACCTTCCAAACAGTTACTGAATCTCTCGATCAACTCTCAGCAAAATTACAGAATGATGACAACGTTCCTGATTTCATTAACCGTCACAGTGATAGTAGAATAGACAAATCATTCTCTGACAGTGGTGAAAAACTGCATGTGTTGGCTATGTAGCCTGTAAGTTTAAAAGAATAAAACAATACAGATAGATGATAGATAATTTCAAAGAACAAGTGGTCTAATAAATCTCATTTTCCTAAAGCCCACAAAAACTGTAAGTTATGCTCCCAAAGAGAGGGAGATGTACGTTGGAATACTGCAAACGAACAGAGTCCATAGCAACGCAGAAAACCAGAGTAGCCGGCCGCGGTGGTCTCGCGGTTCTAGGCGCGTAGTCCGGAACCGTGCGATTGCTACGGTCGCAGGTTCGAATCCTGCCTCGGGCATGGATGTGTGTGACGTCCTTAGGTTAGTTAGGTTTAAGTAGTTCTAAGTTCTAGGGGACTGATGACCACAGCAGTTGAGTCCCATAGTGCTCAGAGCCATTTTGAAAACCAGAGTAGTGCGAAAAATAAAATCATTATAAAACCTAAATCAGATGCTCAATTTAGCATTGTTTATGGTATTGACATCCAGCATAACAGAATCAGCAATCGATCCCAGCAGTATATATATACTATAAGGATCAAATGAACTAATAGACCGACTGCGACTGCACGTGCTATCATCTGCCGCTGGTAATACTGCTCATTCGAATAAGTTTGTTTCAGTTATCTCTGAACTTAGAGAGAGATGTATAATGGAATAACTATGGAGACAGTAGTTCGAGAAACTGCACAAATCCACACTCAAAAGATACATTCTTAGAAACATGACGATATGTTGCGGAAGTGTTAGAGCGATGGTTGCAGACAAGGAAGAATCGATGACCTGATAACCTACAAATCGATCACGGTGGAAAGTTTTACAATAGGTGTTTCAAGACCAAGATGCAACAGTCTCGTGTTTGTCATTGTTTAACATTCACATATCTGAAAGTGATTATCATGGAACGTCTAAACAGAACAATAAAAGGTCGAATGTGGATGCATTTTAATCTTTCTGCCTCCTACAAATGTACAGACATCTTCTCGGAAATAATTCCACAGTACAGATGAATCAAACATAGCACAATAAAAATGAGACCTGGGAACGTTTGGAATACTGGACTCATGGATACCAGTACTGTATAATATCGCATTAACAAGCTGGATCGGCGTAAACAGAAATGTAATGTGGTTGGTTTGGTACGTATGTGGAAACAAAAGACAGCATTTGAGAAGTCATACCTCCCAAACTAGTCCAGTGAGATAATTGCAATTCCCTACGTCCAAAGAACAAACCCAAGAATTTACATCTTAAATGAAAGCAGTGGCACTGAAATTTCGAAATGCTTTTACTCAGAGGAAACTCAGGAGAGCTCATGATCACATGTGTTTTCTCACGGAGCATGTCATAAGACGTCGAGGGAATAGAGCATTAGTTAAATGGCAGGTTTCCTGCAACAGAAAACTGCTGGATTGACAATGACGATTTGCTATATGATGGGGTGCGCAGAGCACAGCAGCGTAAAGTACATGATAGGACACTTATTAAATAAGGTGTTGGTATTCTGGACAAACTTCCAGTTCAAGTGCACATTCGTGTGTGTAATTACTGCAGGCCTGGTACGAGGCTTTAAAGACGTTTGGCTCGTTGTGATAATGGAATGAGCCTGCTTCATGAAGCACGTGTGGAAAATGACACTTCATTTGAAATACATAAAGACCTCTCAGGAAGTAACGCTGCAGGTCGAATTTTCGTTGGTAAAGCCAAGGCCATGGTAATATTAAGTAGGACTTGTGTGTAAATTCCCAGGAGTTTATGAACGCTGCACATCGTGTACTGAAGAAGAAGAAGGCAATGATGAAGAAGAAGCCAGGGAAGTGTGTTTAAAAAACTTTATCTCGACAATTATGTATGCCTTGGAGTATAAAGGACCGGTCAAAGCACCCCACATTCTGCCAGTACCCAAGACATCAGGCGGAATCATCTGCTTCCTCATTCCTATACTCACATGTCTCTCAACAAGAAAGCAAAAAGTCATAACCACATGATGGGAGCAGCAGCCATCAGGAATGGATTGTAACTGAAACCATACAAAAAAGGACTGGATTCTTCATAAATAAAATGAAACCCATTAGTAATCCTACCAGCTAGACCGCTTACAAATATAGGGCTGCTGTAGTTCGTTAGGATAAATCAGCACTCTAAGATTCTGTGGAGTGTTTATGTGGGATGCATTACTGAAGACTATGTGGTAGTCCAGAGAATGTGCAGTTGCGAATTTAGATGTTCCTGGAAGACCAGGAACCCACTGAGTGAGGTATGTCAAGAAAAATACAAATAACACACATTATTTCTACTCATTTGGATACCTGCGCTCACCAGAAGAGTTACATCAATATTTCAACGTCAGAAGACGTGTGCCTTACAAGTCTTTAATACTAACTTGTTCCAGCATCTGTGCATCACGTTCCTTCTAATGTTTATGTAGAAGGACATATAATGAGATGCATTAAACATCCATTCATCAGCTGACGTTCAGATGCACTGACTTTAAAAGAAAGAACCTTAGTATTACGCAACAATTACTTCCCATCGACTGAGAGGAGTATTGTGCTGATTGGCCCTGAGACATAAAACAGCATTTCGAATATCACAGAGGCTAACAATGAACTTCATCTGAAAATTAATGATGGGAAATAAATTGTGGAAACACTGAATTCAGCGATTGGTTTTAACTGCAAAAGTTCAGTGGCAGAGTTATAAGGGTATTGAAGAAGGACCCTAATAAATTTGAGAGACCCGACCAATCAGTGGATATACTTCCTTTCAGTATAGTACGTGCCCAATGTAACACGGCAACAAACTCCTATCTCAACAATAGACTGATTCTTACAATTTACAGTTGCAACAGGATATAATAATGTTGACTGCTTACCAATGCAATTTATCTCCCTTAACAGTTCAGACATTGGACTATCTTGAACTACGTATTGAGGACCAGGATAACCAACTCATTGACGTTCGTGGTGAGGAAATCATGGTATGGCTCTACCAAAAGTATAACCACCAGTGACAGCAAACATGCAGAAACCTGTCAGAACCGGAAGGGGCGGCGATCTTCAACTGGCCAGGACCGGAGGCGGTAGCGACCTCCAACAGGTCGGGAATTGCAGCAGCGCCCGGTGTTCTCGTATTGTCAGTGAAGACAGGATGAGCATAGTGTGTTAAACCAAGGTGCACAACATAGAGCACACACTTCACAGCAGAACAGCAAGATAATAGTGTGCGAATTACGAGTTTCTTAAATCATTAAGTCTGCAACCTTGCAATGACGTTCGATGTAACAAGAGCAATGGAATATGATGAGTGTATTATATGCCAGAAATACTTCAAGAATAAACCTTATGCATCAACCACATTTAACAAGAACGATGAAATTATGATTCTCATCCAACGCTATTGGGCATTAGCCCTCCCATTCAGAAGTTTCACATATTCTGATGGATCGTTTATGAAAAAGGTTGGCATTCCTACAGTGGCATCGAATCTTGTATTTAATGTCTAGCAATCCTGTTTCATGAGATATAATATGAACTAACGGGGTTGTGACAGACCATACACCCAATGTGGCAAAGAGTTAACTCTTAAAATGTGTGTCTCTGTTTCTTCCTTGGATTTGAACGATTTATAAAATTCTGTATGGTTCATAGACGGGCCGGTGCTTAGAACAATGGAGGAGTATGATATTTACTGCATGTATACCCCCAAAACTGCTTATGGGATACCCTACAGACATCCAGCGAATTGTTCTGAACGCTAGACAGGAAGTTAGTCTGTTACGGACTGCCAGATGGGCTATTAAAAGCTCTTCTCAATAGGAGACACCCAGGTTCTTCATACATGTTTTTCAGACCAATAGAAGATGGAATAACGGAAATGACTTCACCAAATTTGAAAACTGCACGTTAACTAAACCTATAGTGTATCTGAACTCCGAAATCTACCAATAAAGGAAGAAGGAGTATATCAAAGGACTCCAGAATTTTGAAAATTGCTGGTTTACGAATGCCAAAGTCTATATGACATATATGCAATGTTCCATGCTTCATACTATGAAGATGAAGGATGTCTGTTCAGCTTATGGAAATCCAAGAAGCTGGTGCCAATCATTGCAGTAGATTGTTCAAAGCAAAATGAAATATTTAAATCTGGACATATAGATGGACAAATTGAATTTGAATCTTCAGAAAATTTTCTAGAACAATCTACATTATACACTCTAGTCCTACATGACTGTGTGATTAACTTTTGAATGCTCACCTCTGTTTAGCAGTGAACTTTATAAATAAACAGGTGCTGAGCCATACCAAGTGCCTTTCACAATGGCATCTCAAGGGGTGAACATCATTGCAGACGCTCAGAGTTTCTATGATGTTGAATAAGACAGTTTATTTTGAAAAATGTTGCATTCACAGCCTACATAGAAGGTGCTAGTATACTAGAGATATTCTCAGCATACAGTGCATTGCTCAGATCTTTCAAGGATGTGAAATGTTCTAAAACATGGAGGAGTGCCAACTGGTTATCGCGTTTCTACAACTGAATTCACAGAGACTATCCTGTTATACCCTATAAAGATACAGTGATACCACTTCGATTATTCGACCACATGGATACCATTCTCTACATCAAAGACAAGGTGAAGATGACATGTATGTATAGTAAATAGACGGATCGCTCTGCTGCGATCTCTTTATTCCACATTAGTGCCGCGTAAATCTACACATTTACCGAACATAAAACTTCACAATATCGAAATTAAATTTTTCTTTTTGTGGATCACAGTTATGTAGTTCTTCAAAGTATTAGGCAAGTATTGTGGTATTGTACGCAGTTTTCTGCGTTTTTGGATCCGTGAAAAATAGACTAGGTGGAGTGTATTTCCTTAAGATACTTTTGAAAGTTCTGTAAAAGCCCATAGCATTGTTCTGTTTGAACTTGGATTCTATTGATGCTGGTTGGTCTTTCATGTATAGTACTTTGGTATTTTTAAGGCCTTTTGATGTTGTTTCCAGGCTTCTTTTAGGGAGGTTTTTTTGTATCGTTTTCATTTGCATTCCATATGTTCCAAACTCGTTGTCTTGTTAGTTTGTCACACTCATCGTTCCACCAGGCATGTTTCCATTTTTTTGGTAAGGAGAATGGTTTCTTCTGCTGTCTGTACTACGTATTTTTCAAGTTCTTCCCATGTTTTAGGTGTTCTCTTTTCCAAAAGTGTCCTAAAATTATCTTCCTTAGTTAACTTCTGAGCGTCAAACGTTTTAGGTTGATATTGGCTCTTTCTTTTATATATTGGCTTAATTTTGTATTTACTGATAGATAGATCGTGTTCTGACCTTTACTCTTAGCAACTTTTATATTGAGTATCTCTGATGTAGACTGTCTGCTTATGGTAACATGGTCAAGTTGTTTCTCCCCACAGACTGGATTCGGGGATACCCATGTATTTTGTTTCCTAGGGAGTTTTTTGAAAAATGTAGATTTTTTAGAACTATGTCATGTACTATGCATAAACTAAGAAGTCTTTCTCCTTTTGCATTGGTTTCTTTATGTGCAGGGAATTTGCGCACTATGGATTGGTGATGACTTTCTTTGCCGATTTGGGCATTAAAGTCTTCCAGCAATATTATTGTGTTTTTGGATGGAATCTGGTTTAAGGTGTTTGACAGCTCTTGCCAAAAAAATTCTGTTCGTTCCTTTTGTGTTCTGTTTTTCTCATTTGTTGGCGCATGTGTGTTTACAATGGCATATAGTTTGTTTACTGATTTGAAGGTTAATGTTGATAGTCTTTCATTAATACATTTAAATTCTACTATTGAGTTTAATATATTTTGGTTTACTATCTTTTGGTTTACTATTATTACAATAAGTTTCGAATTACGTGGTTCATCAATTTTGAACTATGTGGTTCATTAGCATTAACTGTGTAACTTACAATTTACATGATATGCCTTTGAACTAAAATGCTACGCCTGCAAATTTTGGTGCTTAGTCTATAGTTCCTCAAATTCTGCTGCTCTCGTCCCAAGCGGATTATATATTCGGTGATACCACATAATGTGTGACATCGAACTCACTCTTCATCTGCTAAGGGCGTTTCATCGATTTCCTGTCTCGTGTAATGGAATATTTCTTTATTTGGTATTTATCTTGTCCATTTAATGTCAGTATTAATCGTTTCTAAGTCACACTTCTGTCTGTTCACATTTCGGTGTGGCCCAAACTTCTCATTCAGGCTCACTGAACGTATTTTGTCAGTAAACGGGCAATTATTACGTTGCATAATACCATAAGACACTCTAATTGTAGGTCAACAACTTTAAGGTATCGTCTATGCAGCTCAATTTTTGTTTGCAGCAGTTTTCGAGAGAAAATTGAACAAAAGGAGTACCATCTTCTTTAAATCTCAGGGCACAACTGTGTAAAACAATAGAGGTGCGCGAAAACAAACTGTTACATATCTTATTCAAAATCATTTTGCTATACTCAATAACTTGTAGACTATCTTAAGTCAGGAGAAAGCACTAGACGTAATCTCGGTCTTCTGATGAAACATATGACTTCTGTTTGTCCTGGTGGAGGTGGATTTCTGTGACTCCACACTCAAATCGGCAACAATCTGTCTGAAAGTAGAGAGTTTATCTCACTGTGTGGATCAGCGGGTGACGTGATGTCAGTTCATCAAAAGGTCTGCGAAACCAAAAATCCACCTTAGATACTGTTGACTTTGAAAACCGGAATTCTTGTGTAATCACTGATATACCTGCGCCATATGTTTTGCGTCTATTACCATCTCACGTTGAAACATGATTAACTCACGTGTTGCTGTCGTGTTAATTAGACACCTGCGCATATACATGATGTATGCTCGTGCCACATAGCCTATCCGCCTGCAAAATTCGGGCGTCATAAGTGACACATGTTCAAATCAGACTACTGTATTCGTGATGTTTGGCCACTTCTTTTATACACTCGGAAAATTAAAGACACAGATAAATAAATGTTACAGGAAGATATATTCACCCTTTACAAAAAGGAACAATGAGTCTTTAACAAGGAAGTTTAATGGGACCGATCATATGGCCTATACAAAATGTAAGTCTTATTTGTTGAGGATTTTATCTTATATATTGACATAAATAACAAAAGATATCGGTATGGTCCGAAAAACGACAATCGACCCTAAACAACAGAAAGTGTAAACTCAACCACGGGAATTTGTTAAATTTCCATTACTAAGATCTAAAGCTTGTCAGTTGTACTAAGTATCTAGGAATAACAATTACGAACAACTTAAACTGGAACGTTACACAGATAATGTGGTGGGAAAAGCAAATCAAAACTCCCTTTTATTGGTAGAACATTTTGAAAATGCGTCTACCAAAGATACTTCCAACTGTGCGCTTGTCCGTCCTCTGCTAGAGTATTTCTGTGCGATATAGGTTCTTTACCAGAGAGGACAGACATCTGACATCGAAAAACTTCAAAGAAGGTTGGTTTGACAAGCTCCGCCATGGATTCCTTCACTGTGTCAACATTTTCACCTCGGCACTTGCACCTTACGTTCTCACTTATCTGTTGGATGCATTCCAATGTCTGCCTTGATTCTTTACAGATCCCTCCAGTACCACGGAAATTATTTCCTGATGTCGTAACAGATGAGTTAACATTTTGCCTGAAGTCGTAACCGAGTCCTAAAATTGTGTACGCTCTTCTTGTCGGTGTTTTTCATACATACATTCCATTCTTCGCCGATTCTGCGGAGAACCTACTCTTCCCTTTCCTTATCAGTCCATCAAAGTTCTACACTGCCATCCAATGCTGTGCTCCAAGCGTATATTCTCCTTTTGTATTATTGTGAAATAGTGAAGAGACTGTCGATGATATGATAGGAGAGTTGATGTGGCAATCATTAAAACGAAGATTTTTTTTTTTTTTTGCGGTGACATCTTTTCAGAAAATTTCAATTTCCAAAACTCTTCTCCAAACGGGAAAATATTTTGTTGACACCCATCTACACAGGAAGAAATTATCATTTAACAGAAAAAAGAGAAATCAAAAATCGCACGGAAAGACTTAACCTTTAACTCTTTTCGAGCGGTTTTAGAGAGTGAAACGGTAGAAAATTCGTGCGAAAGATGTTAGATGAACGCTCTGGCAGACACTTAAGTGTGAATAGCAGAGTAGTCATGTAGACGTAGATATCCGTAATAGCGGTATTCAGATAGAATTTTCACAAATTAAAGTCTGTTTCTCTTGAGATCTCTGAATCCTGCGAACGCGTTAATGGAAAGAGTCGAGTGGAGGTTTTGTTATTAAGAATATTTTATTTTAAATTTTAATACTAACTAAGCATTTCACCTTGACTAAAACTTACGAAATCTCTAAAGTTTTATGTCACATGATTTAGTAAATGTCATTGTAACTGGAGACATCGAAATAGTGTATGAAACGTGAAGGTTTCTCATCTATTGTTTGTAAATGCTATATGGGCGGGGTGACGTAGGATGTTACGGATATCTCGTGTGGAAGTCGTAGGAAAGCGACTGTAGGCGGAAACCACACAAGCATAAAGGTCACAATGGACAATGGCTCTGTATGCCTGGGCTGGCAGCTCTGCGCAAAGGTCTCGATAGCGAGGATGCACTTCACTCGATTGTCATCTTGACGCGCTGACGACTTTACTGAACGGCTTCAAGGCAACTGGTGACTTCATACAGAAACGTGAAACCACAGAGAGGTCATATGGGGACCCCAAGTCCTTCGACGTGGAGAGAAAGTGGGGACAGCTGCGATGTACATCCTGCACTCCCCTTCTGTTTACACGAATTATTACAGAAAAATAGATTATTGATTATGGCAATTATCTTGTCTCAAAACATTCTAGAAGACTGAAAATGAAAGTAAAGAAACTTACCAGGACGCCTTAACGCATACAAATATACTTGATTACACTTGTTTGTGAATGTGACGATGTAAGATTCTGTTACAAAAATAATTCGTGACCGACGCTGTTTTTTCGTAATGTACTACATAACCTTCGATTGCAATGTTCCTAAGTTTGAGTCCCTGTCTCAGGGCAGTTTACCTGTGGGCCGTACGCCACATTCAGGTCAAGTGAGAATTGCTTGATTAAATGAACGTACATGCGGGTAGGTTATCCATGTACAAAAAGAAAATTCACTGAGATTTTTTATTTATTGTTTATTAGTAACACGATATCAAAAGTTCTGAGAACTGTATAATACTAGTGCGCCCTCATTTTATAGAACACTCATTCTCGTGTTTTATGTTCCTTAACCACGTGATTTTTTAAATAGTGCGTCGACACTTATACTGAAAAAAGACCGTTTTCTGAAATGTTTCTTGAAAAACCTGTACTGTTCTCCGTCCTTAATGATTTACGTTGCTGATAGGACGTAAAATCACACTCGTCCTTCCTTCCTCGATGTTAACTATGGTTTGCAGTAAACTGACGCAGTTTAGCCTAGCACCGTCGAATACGGGTAACGGGATGTTTCAAATCAGTTCTCGTCCTACATTGTATTTTAGCAATATCTACATTAAGAATTATATACGAGAATAAAATTTTGTACTGTTATTTCGTACGTTATGCTGATGAGCAGTTGTGTGGTTGGTGGGTATGTGATACTCGTATACAAAGTAGTGAATGAAATTGGCGATTCCTGACGCCACAGAGCAATTGCTTGCATATTAACACTGTAATAACGTCTGCAACAAAATTTCATTTAGTGTTTTCGGTGGAAAATGGATCTCAAAGAAAGGAAATTTGACAAAATTGTAATTCCAGGTGAGACAAGCAAGTATCTTCATTTAATGCAACACACCTGTGCTGCCCAGTTAGCGAAGAAACAGTTAGTGCAGTGGGTAGAATTTTGCGTTGGAACACTGGAGTTCAGACTTCGATTCTCGGTGTATTCGTAACTTTTTTTCCACTACTCGTCACAAGTTTTCGAACATCCATGAGAAAATATAGGTACTATATTTCGGTTTACAAACACGTTGTATAAATCAGATAGACCAGCAAAACAAATAACATCTCTTTCTATCATGAAGCACAGTTGCAGATTTAAGGATATCACGGGAAACGTAAATCTGGATGGCTGAACCCGGGCTTGAACCATAGTCCTCCAGAATGCAAGTTAAGTGTATTAACGACTACGCCACCTCGCTCGATCGTTGTGTTTTTGCAGTACTGGAGTACAACGTGTTTGTAAATCATTCCAAAGACCTTTGCAGCATTAGATGACCAAGTTTCCTGGCCTTGCCAGCAAGTTCATCATGTAAAAGTTAAATGTGATTTAAGTCAGGCGACTGGCGTGGCCAAATCTGGATCCTCACTTCCTCACAATTCTATTTTCTATTGACATACCCTCTTTGTATTTTATAAGCATGTATGCTATCATTGTCCTGCTGCAGAACAAACCCACTACCCCTCGGTCTCTTGTAATAGGAAGTGCATTGTTGATCGGCAGCGTAAGATAATTATCCTTCCTTAATGTTCCAACAATTCTCAGTAGATCAACGATTTTATTATCCGCAAAACATCGCCATATCATGACTGATACTCCACCAAGCTCCACCTTGGCGTCACACACTGCTTCGTGATACTTCCTGAACGACGTCGACGAACAATCACCCCACGATGGTTTCCAAATACACCTAGATACCCCGTGAATAACACCTTTGACTATTGCTGCACACTGCAGTTTTTATGCTGGTGTGCCCGCTGCTATCTTTTTACCTTATTTTGCTTGTGTAGTAAAGGTTATTTGGCCGCTATGACACTCTTAAACCCTGTTCACGAAGACAGTGTTGTTCTGTTGAGACATACTGTTTACTTACTGGCTGCTCGCATACTGTTTACTTACTGGCGAATTCCGGTGCAATATCAGTCCTCCGACGTTTTCTGTTCTTGGAGATCTCTAAATACTCGCTTTGGCACCAGTTTTCTTGATTCCCTAATGTCTATACACCGCTGCAGATTGGGCTACGCCAACTTTTCTTGCTTCTCTCCTACTAGTGTATCCTTCCAAGCGCAAAGCTCAAATTACAGCGAGTTTTTCGTTTCCAGACTCCTGCTTCGGTACTTTTAGAGGATAAAATGGTATGAATATGATCAGCTAGACAAACACACTGCTACATGCACACAGTGTAATGTAATCTAATGCGATCTGGTTGCTACCCAGAGAGCTTAAGGACTGAGGTCTGTTCAAATTTAGCCGCCTTAATTAAAGGCACGTCTGTGTTTTTGTGGATTCCCTTCACCTCCCCTATATGCTACCAAGCAATCGAGTACCCAACAGAGGCGATTCGTGTTGGCGTTCGTATTATTTTTGTTAGGCGTAACCACAAGCGCCGGAATTAAAATGCAGAGCGCAAGACCAGAGAAGGCGGCGAGGAAACGTCGGCCAAAGGTGCGCGGAACTGGACCACGCGGCGCCAAGTTTCCACCTGGAAGAAGCGATTATACGCGTCGCTCCTGTTAATCTCGGTGACTCAGAGCGGCCCAGTCTGCAACGGACATTTATGCTAAACTATGGGATTGTCGTGATCAGTAGCAAGTGCTACTTGGACTTTGTGTGTAGCAAGAACTTTACTGTTTTCGTATTGCCTCTCGCTAGCGACATTTCCTGTAATCAAAGGTAAGTATTATATATTTCATTTCTACAAATAAAACTACTAATGTCATTTGTTTGAACTGTTGTTCTGTAGCATTCCGAGAACGCAACGTTCTTAGGAATCCTATTAGCAACGAGTGGACAAGATCCACAATTTCATTAGCGGAATAGAGATATGATAGAATATTTGAAAAATAATCCTTGTTTTTTGTGATTTTAGGGTGACGTGGTATCTGGCTTCTTAAAAGCTAGACAGCAGTTACATCAGGTACTATACAAAACACGTGGAATAATTTAATACTAACAGAAAAATAAGAGTACATTCGATTCTATTATTTCTCTTCGTGAATATTTTTGACACATGTGAACATTTATTCTTATATTAAACTTTAAAAATTTGTAGTTGTGTGATATGAATCATTTAACAAATTGTCTATATATAGGTAGATTAAAATCAGAAAAATAAAAATAGTAACTTCCGGAACCGAATCCTTCAACACGCGTTTTCTAACGTAGTACTTTACCCACGGCACTATCCCAGCAGTACAGTTCAGAGTACTGAACTTGTGCCTATCAATGATACTGCCAAAATGTTCTTCGGGACATTCTGTTTCTACACAAAGTATGCACGGGACAAAATTTTTGTGCCGTTAATATGCAATGAATCGCGATGTGGTGTCCAAGTTCACGAATTTTGGGTCACGCTGTAGACAAAGGGTTATTCGTAATTACCTCTGGAGCATCAGAGTACGAGTGCACGAAAACCGCAAGGCACAGAGAAAAATGACACATCAGTGGATACAGTATCTGTCCGTTTAGATTCTTAATATGCACACTGGCATAATTGTACTAGAGGGAAAGCGTATCAAAGTACTTACCCAAATAATCCGGACCGTACTGACCCTCGTGTACTAAGCAGACAATCGATCAAGTCATGGGCGAGTGCAGTGGCTCAAGCTGCACCCAAGACCCAAACCACGAGAGAGACCATCGCGAAAGAGTCACAGAAACAGAACACGATGGTTTTTTTAAGACCTCTGACCAGTCAGGACACGAAGAAAGTATAGGAGATTTTTACAACAATGGTCAATCCAATTAAGGAAAAAATAAAGGTAAACAAGGTTAAGGCAACAAAGAACTATATTAAGTGCTGACGCCGAAGATTTGGAGCACAATTGGAAAGAAGTTCGAATGCATCGTTCGATATGCCTTAGACAAGTATGTTCCAGCAGCATGGTTTAATAGACGTGTTAGACAACTGCTACATAAACAAACAAAGCTTTATCACGGATCGAAGGGAAGTCAAAATCTAGCTGACGAAGACACGTTGAACGAAGCGAAAATGATTCTAACGAGAGCAATGAGTAACTAAAATCCAAAAGAGGTTTAGGTCTTCTGTAAAATCAGTTAACGGTTCAAAATCTCTATCGTTCAGTGAAAGACTACACTGGAACTGAAACGGAAGATAACAGGGAGAAGGCCGAAGTGCTGAATCCGATCTTTCGAAATTGTTTCACCGCGTAATATCGTAACACAGTCCCTCCTTTCAGTCATCATACGAAAATCAAAATGAGAAATACTGCGATAAGCAATAACGGAACGAAAAAGCAACTAAAATAGCTTAGTAGTTGAAAGGTACCGGGACTAGCGCGATACCTGTAAAAACATTATGTGAAAGAACTTGCTCCCATTTTAGCAGCAGTTCATCGTAGCTCGCGTGTGCAACGAAAGATACCTAGAGAATGGAAAACAGCGCCGGTTTTTCCCGTTTTCTATGAGGGTCGTAGGACAGATACATACTGTTATATTGCTATATCGTTAACGTCAATTTGCTATATAATTATTGAACATCTTAAATGCTCAAGAATTATGAAGTATTTGGAGAACAAAAAACCCCTCTACGAAAATCAGCATGTATTTCGCGAAGGAAGATCATCCGAAACTAAGCTCTCCATGTTCCTCCAAGAGATCCGTAGCAAAGCAGACAACTGCGCTCATGTTGAGGCGGTGTTACTTGACTTCAGAAAGGCATTTCACGCAGTCCCACACCGCCGTGGAAAAATCTACGAGCTTACCGAGTATCAAACCAAATCGGCGACTAGATTCAAGACTTCCTTGCAGATAGAACTCAACACGTCGCTCTTAACGAAACAAAATCGACAGATGTAAGTTAATTGCCGGAGTAACCCAAGGACCATTATTGTTTACACTGTGTATAAACGATGTAGCAGAAAGCTAGTATAAAGCGCAGGAAGCTCTTTAGCACTGTTTACAGATGACGAGGTTGTCTATAAGAAAGCAACTTTTCCAGAAGATAGAATCGATTTGCAGGATGACCGCAGCTCGTGGTCTAGAAGCTAACGTTGCTGCCTCTGGCTCATGGGGTTCCGGGTTCGATTCCCAGCCGGGTTGGGAATTTTCTCTCTCCGGGGACAAGGTGTTTGTGTTGTCTTCATCATTCCATCATCATCATTCGTGACAGTGGCTAGATTGGAGTGTGGACAAAATAGGACTGTGTAAAAATTGGGACTTTGTACGGACGCTGATGACCGTGCAGTTGAGCGCCCCAGAAACTAAACACCATCCTCATCGATTTGCAGGCTGATCCGCAAAGATTTCATGAATGGTCCAGGCTGTGGCAGCTGACACTGAACGTAAATAAATGTAACATTGCCTGAACACAGGAAAAGAAATCCACTTCTGTACAACTGCACTACTGATGACAAACTTGTGAGAATAGTATCTACCGTAAAATATGCAGGAGTAACTGTCCACAGCGAACTGAAGTAGAACGACCACAATAAACATACAGCGAGGAAAAGCATATGCCAGACACATTTATATGAGTAATCGTGAGGAAATGTATCTTGTCCAGGAAAGATTCTTCAATATTGTTCATGCATTAGAGCATACCGACAAGGCAGATAGAGAAGAGCCTACAGAGAGCGGCGCGGTTCGTCACGGGATCGTTTAGTCTGCATGAGAGTGTTCCACACATGCTCAACAGATTCCAGTGCTAGGCGCTACAACCGGCCACTGTGGTCGAGCCCTCCTGTACGGAACCACGCGGCTGCTACGGTCGCCGGTTCGAATCCTGCCTCGGGCATGGATGTGTGTGAAGTCCTTAGGTTAGTTAGGTTTAAGTAGTTCTAAGTGTACGCGACTGATGACCTCAGATGCTAAGTCCCATAGTGCTTAGAGCCATTTGAACCATTTTTTGCTAGACGCTAGAAGAGACGCGTTTTGCTTCACGGAGAGGTTTACTATTGAAATTTCGGATGAGTAGTTTCCGGAAGAGAATGGACAAGATAACACTTCCACTCAGATATATCTCACGAAATTACTACGACGAAATTACCGCTAATACAGAGGCTTACTATCATTCTACCCCTGTGCCATTCATGAATTGAACAAGGTAGCAGAAGGATCATGAATAAAACGTTCTCGAGTTTCCAGCAGCGTCAATGAAAATAAAAAGCTCGAGCCTTCGGTGGCCATCTCCACCATCGTCGTCAGGACTTCACTGACTGCCGGAACTGTTTTTTTTTTTTTTTCTTTACTGTATTTCAATTCCCCATCGGGGCAGGCTGGCAGCAGCATCTGCGCTGCTCTTCAGCCGAAAGACATAGAACAAACAATAGAAGACATTTAAAAATAACAAAGGAGAGAATATGGTGAACACAGATATAAAAAAAGGGGGAACATCATGGAAGGGAATAGACAAAAAACGGGGTTACTGTAAAAAGGAGATAAAAAACTGTTTAAAAGTAGCACACAAAAAGCCACATACTGCTACGATTAAAAGAACACAAGGCACAGTATGACTGGAGCATAAAAGTATCGACGGATGGCGTAGCACTTAATGTAACACTGACGGCGAACCTTAAGGCAGTACACAATTAAAATCACACCTCTTGACGCACAGGAGAAACAGCACTAAACATAACACTGATGTGGCACACTGATGATGATCAAAACAGAGGATCTGCCAGGCGCTAGGAGATGAGGGAGACCTGAAGAAGGGAGGGAGCGAAGAGATGGGGGAGATTAGCAGGGGGCGCGCTGAAGAGGGCCAGGTAGGGAGGAATGTGGGAAGGAAAGAGGCAAGTATGGGACGCAGGGTCTCAGGGGAGGGGGGATGGAGGAAAATCCGCTCTGGGAGAAGAAGAGAAGAGGAAAAATGGGGCCCTGGGGGGGGGGGGGGGGGACATGGCCAGGTTATAGTTGGAAGGAAGAGTAGATGTCACAGCAAAGTTCATCATCCGGGAGGGGGAGGCGTTGGAAATTGCCCTGATTAGGGTGTGCAGGTGGAGAGAGGGAGTGATACAGCGATAGAAGTGCGGCAGTGGGCGGGGGGTGGAAAAGGAGGAGGAAACCAGAGGGTGGGGGGATCAAGCCTGTGGACAATGTAAAGGATGCAGAGATGTTGGAGGAACAGGAGGAGGTGGGGGAAGGGGATCAGTTCATACAGGAGCCGTGTGGTGGAAGGAAGGCGGATACAGAAGGCAAGGCAGAGCATGTGGCGTTCAAGGATTTGAAGGGCCTTGTAAAAGCGGGTGGGGGCGGAGATCCAGGCAATGCTGGCATAACGGAGGATAGGGCGGATGAGAGATATGTAGATGTGGAGGATGTGAAACGTCCCCTTAGAAAAATTTATACGCGACTGTGTTTAAACTGAAACACAATATTTTTAGCGCAACGCAATCTGACTTTCAATAATCCCTACAAGAGAATGGCCCTGTCGAACATTAACCTATATGTTTCACAAATCACTTACCTCACAAAAATCTTCGTTACTCAAGCTACAGCAATACAGCGAGCGCCACTACTGCCAGCTAAATAAAAGATTCAAACTACTGAAGGCACT
Source organism: Schistocerca gregaria (assembly GCF_023897955.1). Lineage (NCBI taxonomy): Eukaryota > Metazoa > Arthropoda > Insecta > Orthoptera > Acrididae > Schistocerca > Schistocerca gregaria. The sequence goes on along the minus strand of NC_064922.1, from coordinate 503,588,499 downwards.
AACTACTGATAGGCATAGTTAGCAAATGAAAGATTTTAATAGAGAACAAACAATGTATTTACCTCACTAGTCATAATATATATATATATATATATATATATATATATATATATATATATATATATATATATATATATATAGCAGTTCATGACACCAATTCTTACAAATTTCAAAACTCCGCCATCTCTCTCCCCACGTCCACCACTGCTGGTGGCTCACCTCCAACTGCGCAACGCTACGCGCTGTTAACATCCAGCTGCCGCTGCCCAACACTACAATGGCAGACAACAATGCAAACTAAACACAGACTGCGCACAGCACAGCCAGTGATTTTTCATACCAAGCGCTAAGCGGCGTTACCAATAAGAAAACATAAACAGCCTACTTACAGATGGTACAAGGATGCAATCCCCATGTCCGGCCAGACAGGAGTTTCAGAAGGCGGAGGCGGGAATGGGCTTTCTGCTGGATTGTCTGGAGATGAGGGGTCCAGGTGAGGTGTCGGTCGAGGGTGAGGCCAAGGGGTGAATTGGATGGGACGACCATAAAGGGTGAGGTAGAAATCATGGAGGCGAAAGGAGTGAGTGGTGCGGCCTATGATGATTGCCTGGGTTTTGGAGGGTTGAGATGGAGGAACCACTGGTTACACCAAGTGATGAACTGGTTAAGGTGGGTTTGGAGGGTACGTTGAGATTGTTGAAGGGTAGGATAGAGAGCCAGGAAGGTGGTGTCATCAGCATACTGGAGAAGGTGGACTGGTGGGGGTGGCTTGAGCATATCAGCTGTATACAAGAGATAAAGGAGAGGGGAGAGGACAGAACCATGGGGGACACCAGCCACAGGATAAAAGATACAAGAGCTGGTGTTGTGGAGGGTGACATAGGAAGGACGGTGCGATAGGAAGGAAGCGACCAGACGGACAAAATTGGTAGGCAGGGCGTAGGTTTGGAGTTTAAAGAGGAGACTGGGATGCCATACACGGTCATAGGCAGTTTGGAGGTCAAGGGAAACAAAAATGGCAGAGAGACGGGAGTTGAGCTGGAGGGACAGAAAGTGAACAAGGTTGAGGAGTTGGTCTTCAGCAGAGAAAGAGGGTCGAAAGCCACACTGGGTAAGGGGGAGGAGGTGGTGTTGAGCAAGGTGCTGATGGATACGATGGGAGAGGATGGATTCAAATACCTTACTGAAGATGGATGTGAGGCAGATGGGACGTTAGGAAGAGGTGGCAGAAGGGGGTTTGTTGGGTTTGAGGAATAAGAGAATGTGGGAGGTCTTCCACAGGTCAGGATAGAAGCCAGTAGAGAGGATGACATTATAGAGATGGGCGAGGACAGTCAGGAAGGAATAGGGACTTTCTCGAAGCTGACAGTAGGTCACACAGTCGTGACCAGTGGCCGTTTTGCCTTTTATGAGACTGTTTATGTCGGAGGGCGGCAACTGCCCCATGTACTGGAGTGACCGAGGTACTGGCACGATCCATGACGGTGGGGAAAAGAGAATAATCAAAGTAGGAATCATCGGGGGTGGAGAAGCCTCGGAAAGGTGGGAAGCGAAGTGGTTGGCCTTACTGAGGTTGTGAGGAAGGGGGCGATCGTTATGGAGAAGGGGGTAATGGGGAGCGGAAAGGGAACCAGTAAGACGATGGAAGGTGGACCAGTACTTGGGGAGCGTGGCGTTGAGCCATGTGCATGTCTGGCGCCAGTATCAGCGTTTTGTTGCTGTAATAAGGTTCTGTACGTGTCACTGTATTTGCCGGTGGCGTTGGAGTGTCACGAGTGCGCAGGAAGGAGCGACAGAGGCGGCGGGATTCACGGAGGAGGACAGCCCATGGATGGAGAGTGGGACGATGTTGGTGGAAGGTTTGTAGTAGGAACATGGGCTTCCAGGGCGTCAGTAATTACGTTCTGAAGGAAGGACGAGGCTTGGATGATGTCGTCAGGATGGCGATAGGTAGGAGGGTGGCTTTCGACCTGGGTGGAGATGGAGTCCCGGTAGGCATTCCAGGTCGCATGGCGATAGTCATCGACGACCTTGGGAAGGGGTGCAAGGTGCGGAGCCGGAGGGGGGCGGTGAGCAGACGTTATAGTGAGAAGGGCAGGGAGGTGATCGCTACCTGTGGGGACAAGGATCGCGACAACGATACGCCTAAGGAGGTTTCCGGAGGCAATGACAACATCGGGGGGTGGTGTCACTTTCGGGTCGGGTGTGCTGGGGAAGGGGAACAAGGTCACCTTGGATTGTGGAGAGGAACTGATGCCACCACCGAAGGGCAGCAGGAGTGCAGCTATGGATGTTGAGGTCTGCAGCAATCACATAGGTGGAGAAGGTGTGGTCAATGTGTGAGATGAAGTCATAAGGAAGAGGAGCAGTGTAGCGGACATAGATGGTGGCACAGTTAATGGTGAGGGAGTGGAAGAAGACGCTAAGGATAAGGTGTTCAGTGGGGTCATTGAGGAGAGGTTGTGGCCGGACGAGGATATGCTTAAGGTGGCCAATCGCGACTGCACCGTGTGCACAAGGACCAGGAGCGTCAGTGCGGTGGAGGATGTAGGGAGAGGTGCGGGTAGAATGGTGGGGCTAGAGAAAGGTTTCGTTCAAGAGGAAGGTGTCGACCTGGTGGTCGGAGAGGGTGTGCATGAGGAGGTATTTGTTGGAGCGGAAGGAGCGAATGTTCTGGAAGAAGATGCGATACTTGTGCTGCGCCATGGCGGGAAGGAGGGGGGGAAGAGAGGGAAGACACTTAAACTAGGGTGTTGAGGCGCGTGAAGGTGAAGTGGGCTTGGTTGTGGGAGTGAGTGGCGAAGGTGTTCAGGTGGAAAACAGAGCGAGCAGCAAGGGAGATTTGTTGAAAGGTGTGAGGGCGCTGAAGAGGGTGAATGTTTTGGAGTACAACAGTACGGAACTGGATTATGTCCTCGGCCATGGGGAGTGGAAAGAGGGAATTGTTGGGATGGACAGGAGGATCGACGGGACGAACTGGGACTGTAAGCTTAGGGGTGACTGGAGGGGGTTTAGCTTTACATTTGTGGGAGTAGGTGGGATGGGGGCCATTGCAGATATTACAAGGAGGAGGAGCAGCGAGATTGGGGCAGTTCTTAAGAAAATGGGAGGCCTTGCAATGGGGACAGGTGGGGGGGGGGGGGGTTGCAGTTGGGAGTCAGGTGGTCATTGTACATCAGGCACCGCTGGCAACGGTAGGATTGGGGAGGGGATTTGGAGGATTCAACAGGGTGGCGATGGTGGTATATCAGGGCACCCTGGGTGAGGAGATGGTCAATGGATGGGGCGGACTCAGAGAATACCCGCATCAGGCAGGTGGGACCAGAGGCGTTGTGGATACGGTGGGCAGAACGGATTTCCAAGTCCGGGTGGGAGTTCAGTTCTGCCAACACTAGCGGATAGCGGTGTAGGTGGGGGGGACGAGGGAAAGCTGGGGCTGATGAGGAGTCGAAGTGGAAAGGAAGGGTGTCAGAGGGTCGTGGGGGGCAAACATAACTCGTGAGAGTTTTCGCAGGAGGTCTGTGTAAAAGGATGGGGACGGGGACTTGATAAGGACTGAGTCCCTGTGGGGAATGAGTTGGGAGAACTTAGGATCTGGAGTTGACAGGACAAAGGTGTGGAGGGTGGGGGCCGAGGCATGGGTGGCAGGAGGGGTGGTGTCCATGGAAACGGCGGGGGGAGGGGGAGGTGGTGTTGACTTTTGTGAGAAGTGGCGGGAGCAGAGTCGGTAATGACGTGTTTTTGGGGTTTTTTGGAGACTGGAGGCTGTTAGGAGGGGAGAGGGACGGGGAAGAGATTGGCTGCCGATGATGTCATCATGCCTATATAAGGGAGAGACCGTAACAGCCCCTGCAGTCATTCAACTCCTGACGACGATGACGAAGGTGGCCATCGAAAGCTCGAGCATTTTATTTGAGCTGGAAAACCGAGATTGTTTTATTCATGTAAGACTCTGAGGACACATAGCACAAGGATCCTTTATTGTATGATTATATGATAGCGGAACAAACACTGGTAGGCGTTACTTCTATAAAATATCTGGGAATATGCGTGCGGAACGATTTGAAGTGGAATAGTCATACAAAATTAATTGTTGGTAAGGCAGGTACCAGGTTGAGATTCATTGGGAGAGTCCTTAGAAAATGTAGTCCATCAACAAAGGAGGTGGCTTACAAAACACTCGTTCGACCTATACTTGAGTATTGCTCATCAGTGTGGGATCCGTAACAGGTCGGGTTGACAAAGGAGATAGAGAAGATCCAAAGAAGGACGGCGCGTTTCGTCACAGGGTTATTTGGTAAGCGTGATAGCGTTACGGAAATGTTTAGCAAACTCCAGTGGCAGACTCGGCAAGAGAGGCGCTCTGCATCGCGGTGTAGCTTACTGTCCAGGTTACGAGAAGGTGCGTTTCTGGATGAGGTATCGAATATAAGCTTCCCCCTACTTATAACTCCCGAGGAGATCACGAATGTAAAATTATAGAGATTAGAGCGCGCACGGAGGCTTTTCGGCAGTCGTTCTACCCGCGAACCATACGCGACTGGAAGAAGAACGGGTGGTACTGACAGTGGCACGTAAAGTGCCCTCCGCCACACACCGTTGGGTGGCTTGCGGAGTATAAATGTAGACGTAGATGTACCCTCTGCTACACAGTATGATGTAGATGCAAAAGTAGAATGAACATATTTCCAAATCAGGTTGCTGTCGCCCCTCTCCGAACAATATTCGCGTCAGCGACTGAATTGAATTGCACAAAAATTGATGTTTGCCGCCCCAAATCGTACTCACTTTGAGCACTCGTAATTTGAGCTCAAAACAACGAAAAATGCTCTAATCACTGACTTGCGCGTATTTTCTGCGTGTTTGTAGTTTTCGAACAGAGATCTCCTGAAATCCCAGAGATACTTATGAAGTGGTGTTTGTATGTTTGTGTGTGTGTGTATGTATGTGTGTGTGTGTGTGTTAACACAAACGCACGACACATACATCATTGTTCAGACTTGGTGGTGGTGGTGGTGGTTAGTGTTTAACGTCCCGTCGACAACGAAGTCATTAGAGACGGAGCGCAAGCTCGGGTTAGGGAAGTATTGGGAAGGAAATCGTCCGTGCCCTTTCAAAGGAACCATCCCGGCATTTGCCTGAAACGATTTAGGGAAATCACGGAAAACCTAAATCAGGATGGCCGGAGACGGGATTGAACCGTCGTCCTCCCGAATGCGAATCCAGTGTGCTAACCACTGCGCCACCTCGGCGGTTTTGTCCAGACTTGACGGTACCTTTGTACCGTATGTGATAAGTGTATGTTTAAGATAAACTTAGTGGTTAATTACGTAATTATTCAATTGGTCATTGTTAAAGAAGCACACGATTAAAATATGGTGCAATTTATGTAAATTCTGAGAGCACCATTGAAAGAACCGCAGTGATATTCTTAGTACAAGATGCCATGTTTATTTACATTTCTTATGGTTGTGCCCTGATCAGTTGAGTATAATATCTATTTTTGTTTGTTAAATAATGAGGCAGTTGATATAGAACGACTTGTGAGGTCGGAAAATTATCGGCGAGGTTAACTACATGCTGACATTATTTTAAATTGGAATGGTCTTGTATTTTCTTAAATTTCCAAGTTTACTATGGAGCTAGGTTGGGTACGTGTGAAATTGTTTGTCGCTCAGCAGCGTAGAAGCTGTATCGAACTGCATGAAATTAAAGTGATTATTTTTGTGTGACGAATTGGCCGCTCCAGTTTCATGCTTTAATAGTCTCTGAACATCAAACTCTAACTACAGAAGTTTGAATTTGTTTTGGTACTAAAATTTTGCTATGACTCGAGTGGTAGGCTCTGTTGTCAGAATTATTTGTGATAGTTTTGGTGATAGACCTTGGAGCGATTTAAAGACTGACGTAGTTCGTGTTGATTGTTAGATGGTTTTGTGAGGCAGTTAATTGTATTTTGTGGACTAATTTTTGAAATGTAGCTAAGCTCAGGCACTTTGCGAACTCTCATTTACGCGCTAGTTACGAACATAGTAGCTTAAGTGGATTTGCTAGCAGCAGCTCGTACACAGGCTACGAAGCATAAATCGTATGGTTATATTTTGTGTTTAGTTGTGGCTCCATTTAGATCCTGTAACTCTATCACTGTAAGTCCAACATCCATAAATTTGATTATTGTCAGTGGAAAATGAATATCGGTCTTAATTCACCCAAACACGTTTTGTGTTGGCGATCATAATTGATCCTCCAGAATGAAAGGCAATCAGCTACTATTTAAAGTTTTAAGAATGTTTGTTATAGATATTTTTTGATGAAATCATCACGTATCAAACCTGAAACTACAAAAAAAGGAAAAAGTATATAAGGGTATATAAGGAGAAGTTGAAAAGTATATAAGGGTGTGCGGCCCACAAACATCACGAAGTGTAATAGCTATCACACAACAGAGAAAGCTGCGTAAATAGACTGCTAGCTGTTCTCGTCAGTCAGATGTCATTTATCTATTTGTATTTATCCGTGCATAGGATGGTCAGAAACAGTCTGGAAAGCTTATGGGGATGTTGCACTGTAGGTTGTGCGGGGATATAATTATTAAGAAAACATTCGACACACTGCGCTCTTTCCGAGTTAAGTAACCTTGAAGTTACCCAGTCAAGGTGAAGCGAGTGAAAATTCAAGCGGTCCGCCAGATACAGTTACTGTAAGTTGTTCTCATACTCTAGACGACAGCACAAGAAACTGTCCATTCTTTGGCTCGGGTTCGATCCTTACCATTGTTCCATGATCAATTTCTGCGTCGCTCTCTAGTTCAGTTTTAGCAGATCAAACAAGCAACACGTTTGGTGACACCGTTTCTCACGAACCGCTTGAATATCCGCGCGTAGTGGCCTGATAGGATAACTTCAGTGTTAATTAATTTGGAAACAGAGTAATGTATATAATATTTTTCTTAGCATCTATATATTAACACAACGTACTTTGAAACATCCTTACAAGCTTTTCAGACGGTTTGTGATCGCTTTCCAACTTTAATTCTGTAGTTGGATGTATTTCTGTACTCTGGTAAGGAAGGAATGAAGGAAGGAAGATGTGATCGTTAGAGACGGGGTTTAAAGCCTAAGTAAAGAAGGATAGTGAAGGAAATGAAAGGATCCTTCGCAGCATTTTCCTCCGTGTAAGGAAACCGCGGAAAAAATCTGGAGGACTCGGCGACGATGTGAATCCATTATCCATTGTCTTACCGTTTCTCATTATTTTTAAATAAAATGACAAGGAAAAACTTCATGTTTTGGATTTTTGTAATGTAATACACCAATAAAGTCTTTTTTGCAGACTTATATTCCTGTAATCTTAACATGTAATTTATCCTTCATTTTCAATCCTTACCATTGAGCTCCGTCGCACGGTGCGTGTCCCGAATGCAAGCAGTCTCAGCAGCAGCGTCCCGGGCTAATGCCGGAGTGTAACATGATTATGAACGGTAAGTGGGCCTCAGCTGCTGCGTCCTGAGCGGTGGTTCAACACACACACCTGCCCCAGTATTATGGTCGTAACAGCTAAGCTAGCGCTGACGTCGGACACACTCCACTTTATGTTACACCACGCAGAAAGCGGGGCCCACGACATATACGGGCCCTGCAACGAACTTGTGACGTCGCATCAATCGGTTCCGTCCAGGGCCCACCAGAAATCAACATGTACTTGAAAATGCACCCACTAAAGATGTTAATTTTCGCGTATGCTGTCGAGAACTTGCATGTATTTAAATACGCCCTTAAGAATAATTAAACTCGTCTGAAACAGTTTCACTTTCCCCTTTGGATACGGCTGCTTGCATTCGTAACACCTGCAGTGTTACGTGCCGTGACATACGCGCCACGTCCTGTCTTTCTCGGGGCCTGGACAGAGCGCTGAATTTATCCAATGTCAACCCAATACGATAGTCACCCAAATGTTTTAAAATCTTTACTTACTGAATATTGCTGTAAACACCGATCGTAGCTTCGGCAAGCCACGCTTGTTCACTCAGTATCCACCATCTGCATTATTGTTCAAACTGCAATTAAAATAAAAAATAAACTAACAGAAGTTAAAGGAAATTCAGTTTTTTATCTCCAGAAATAACATCAATACATCTCCTGCAACTTACACTAAACCATATCGAATTGTAATTCAGATCTTAAAAATACAAAAGAACGAAATGGATGAAATGTGTAAGTAAGCACAATTACTTTTCCGGCTCCTAAAGATAGTCTACGCAAGCAACGATTTTCTAAAATCACAGTTGATAAAATTTTCTCTTGGATTTAAATCAATTTCGCAGATATGTAGTACTGTAAAAAGTCGTCTACTTGCTTTGATTTCAAGTAGTCTGGATAACCAGTCGCAAGTAAAAGCCTTCTCCATTCTTCGATTGTATCGTCTGTCAATCTTAATCCTTTAATTTGCCATTCCCTTAGTACAAGCACTTTTTAGCACGGAACCATAGACTTTCAATTCACCCCAGACTAGAAAAAGGGGGGGGGGGGGAGGCTGGTGTGGTAGAAAGTAGCCTATTTATTTCTTGAACATTAGAATCGTCTTTTGTGCGTGGAATGCCGTCTGTTCCTAGTAACTACATTGTTTATTCAGCCCTAATTTTATATTGTGCAATGGAGGGACGCTGTGGGTATAGCACGAACGCATGGAGACGAAATGCACACCAAACAATCTGTTTTGTTCCCCGTGCGGAATACTTGGCAGGCAATCTATTGCTTTATGTCTTGAAAAGCATCTACACAGTTATCGGGCACTCGTGAGATTTTGTAGCACATGGAAACCTACGTGACAGGTTTGAAGAAATACGAAAGTAACGGGAGTTTATTGCAGTAATGTGAATACCCACACAAATCACATAAAACATAAACGAATCGATATGAGAAGAAAAATGGCCTCTTAACATATCTGATGACGACTCTGCCATGACTCATTAGGATTACCGGCATACGTCACTTGTCATAATGGGAGGAAAACTTGATTTCTAATACCCACACGCAAACACAAACTGCGGTTCAAAGAACTTTTGTACCATTTCCCAATACTGTGAAACCATACAGAACAAAGACGTCGGAAGGGCGGGAGTGACATTCGAAACCAGAGCATTCATACAACAGGTAATAAATTCCATAACTTCATGTAAACTAGGTTCCCGCAAGACGAAAATGGATATTTTCTGCATCGAATACTTTCCCTATTTGTTGGTGCTTTTATTTCCATTGTTTATGATTTTCTCAAATATACATTACATTACAGGCAAGTCGGTCTTAGTCCTCTATCTTTTCATAGTTTGTTTATCTCGTTTCTTGGAGAGTAAATAAAACATATCATTTTTTGGGTTTGTCTTCTTCCGTATAGCTTCCGTAAATATTTTTATAAGTTCTTACAATGTTACATTTCCACCAGCTTTAACTATTTTGTTTGAATGTTATATTTTTTATCATTATTCTTTTATACACTCATCAAAAGAAGTTTTGCATCTTCCCGGTTTCCAGAGCTCCTGAAAATAGACATTCACTGTGGATATTATATCACGGACACAGTCCCTTTGACTGTTTAGAGATGTCACTAAACCAGCCCAAAGATGTAAAAAAATATGCCTGAGCAGCGCCTATTAGACGGAGGGTTCCGACAGACGATCAGTTCCAGTCATTACACCTGGAAGGAGGTACACGGCTCGTGTTGTCTGTAGCTTAACCATGCCTAGACGGTTAATACCGCTGTTCGACTTTGTGCCAGGAAGGGCTCTCAACAAGGAAAGTGTCCAGGCGTCCCGGAATGAACCAAAGCGATGTTGTTCGGACGTGGAGAACATACAGAGAGACAGGAACTGCCGATGACACGCCTCGCTCAGGCCACCCATTGGAGGAACCCTGACAGAAAAGCCACCATGTAGAATAATGCTTTCCAAGAAGCCACAGGACGTCGTTTTATGACCCAAACTGTGCGCAATAGGCTGCATGATGCGCAAATTCGCTCCCGACGTCCATGGAGAGGTCGATGTTAGCAACTTGGACAACACTCAGCGCGGTGCACATAGGCCCAACATCATAGCGAATGGATAGCTCAGAATTGGCATAGCGTTCTCTTCAGCGATGAGTATCGCATATTCCTTCAACTCGTCGGAGACATTTTGGAGGCAACGTGGTCAGGCTGAACGCATAAGACCCATCGTCCAGAGAGTGCAGCGAGGTGGACGTTCCCTGTTGTTTTGGGGTGACATTATTTGGGGTCGACGTATGCCGCCGCTGGTGGTCATGAATGGCACCGTAACGGCTGTACGATATGTGAACACCACCCTCCGACCGATAATGCATCCATATCGGCAGCATCTTGGCGAGGCATTCGTATTCATGGACGACAATTCGCGCCCCCATCGAGCACATCTCGTGAATGACTTTATTCAGATGTGAAATCTATCGAATATTCCTAGGATGGACTGAAAAGGGCTATTTATGGACGTCGTAAGGAGTAGGACAATCTAAACCAACAGTGCCATGGTGGACGTGTGGATAGTATGCCACGACGAATACAGTCTTGCATCAATGCAAGAGTACGTGCTACTGGGTATTAGAGGTACCGGTATGTACAGAAATCTGGACCAACACGTCCTAAAGTTTCGCTGGATGGTGGTACAGCATGCAATGTGTGGTTTTCATGAGCAACGAGAAGGGCGGAAATGATTTTTATGTTATATTTTAACAAAAGTTCAGTCTTGATCACAAAACTTATGTCTCAATAACGTAGGTGACGAGTTTCTGTTATATTTATATAACCATCTTCAGACCTGTGAATTAATTTTAGAAAATACTAGAGACCAATCTTAAAATAAAATGAAAACTGTCTAATGATGACAAAATTTTAACAAGATAAAGTAAAACTTATTATACCCATGGCTTCCTTGGAGGACGGTAGGCGGACCTCTCCTCAGCTGCTACGAAGTCAACTGATGGTTATGAGTGCTGAGCATGAGCTTAAATATGCAGAGGCTCCGCCTACTTCCTCTCACACTACTTCACAACTGCCAATCAGCGTTCATTATATGACGCTATAGCCAAAGTACAAAAGTACTAAATACACAAATAACCTAAAAATGATTCATTTAAAATGTCTGCTTAACAGATAGTTAGTATGTGTAAAACTTATTTATATTTTACTTAAAAACGGTAAACTTCGATGTGTAATAGCTGTGCCCTCTATGGGCAACCTGAATACTATTACAGTGTCAGTTAAATCAAAGATGTAAAAGTCCTTGGAGTTGTGGTATATATCGATTATACCGAGTCGCCTACATCACAAGTGCATTGCTGATGTTATAGCAACAAGCAAAATATAGAAAATAGATAAACCTGAAACATGTAAGATATCCCTAAAAACAAAAGATTTAATTCTAAAAGAGAAAAATAAGCAACATAGAAAAACTGACGATAAAACACTTTAAAATATCATTAGTAAATTACTATCAGAAAAAGCAATTGTAGTGAAGGCCCATAAAGTAAATACCCTTTTAATTATTAAAGAAGACGATTATATATCTAAAACACTCTAATTTTTAATGACAATGGGATCGTTGAAACAACTAAAGACACCACTCCAAAGTCCTAGACAAAGATTAAGAAATTAGTCGATGAGAAGAATCATATTTTGACCCCTCCAGAAAAGAATATGATGAAAATTATGAATCCCCGAATACCTAAATTAAGATCGCAGATTAAACTGCATAACAAAGAGAAATCTATACGACCTATTATCAATTACAAAAGTAGTCCTTCATATAAACTAAATATGAAACTTAATGAAATTTTGAAAGTATTCTATGTATATGACAGCAATTTCAGTATCAAAAACAGTTATGAACTAGCCCAACAAATCCACAATATAGACATTCCAACTAGTGCAAGTTTCGCCTCATTAGATATTAAAAACTTGCATACAAACATATCCATTAATGAGACCATCAACGTAATTAGGGCTAACTTAGTACAATACAAAAGTATGACTAATGATGAAATAATCGAATTTATAGAACAGCTCGAATGCACTTTAAACTACAATTATTTCTCTTTTAATACTAAAATCTATGGTCAGAAAGATGGCTTAACAATGGGAAACTCATTGGCTGGGACACTTGCAGACATTTTCGTGAACAGCATCCAGATGCAATTCCAGAAAAACAACCCTGATATCACAAACAAAATCATATATTACAAGCGATATGTAGATGATAAATAAGTGCTTTATAATGGTCCAAAAGGTGAAATTGAGAAGCTTGCTGTAAAATTAAAATCTATGCATCTGAAGTTACAATTTACAGTATAGCACAAAAATCAAAAATCTATTAACTATATAGATCTCACTATAACTAATAACAACAGGAAAAATTGCTTCACCATATACAGAAAACCTACAGCCACTGATGTTTTTATTAATGCCACATCATGTCATCCTTACAAATATAAAAAAGCATTTTTTAAGTCTGTGATACACCGAATACTTAAATTACCGCTGGAAGCTAATGTGATTAAAAAGGAAATGACCATCTTAAAACAAATTAGGAAAACCAACTCTTTCGACACACGACAGATAGATGTCATTTTTCATAAAGTGCAACAATCAAAAAGTACTCCAGTAATAGGTAATCCAAAATATATGAAGATGACATACATGGGAAACGTATCAGATACAATTACTATTTTATTCAAAAATTCTGGAATAGCAATAGCATTCACAAACATACAATACTTTACAACAAAAGTTAAGAAATACCATAAGTAAAGATAATGAAACATTTACCTCATCATGAGTCTATAATATCCAATGTAGAGACTGTGAAAAAATATGTAACGGTCTAAAAGGTCGAAATTTTGCAGTAAGGTACAAAGAATATAGATCAAGACTGAACTTCAGTTAAAATACACTCCTGGAAATGCAAAAAAGAACACATTGACACCGGTGTGTCAGACCCACCATACTTGGTCCGGACACTGCGAGAGGGTTGTACAAGCAATGATCACACGCACGGCACAGCGGACACACCAGGAACCGCGGTGTTGGCCGTCGAATGGCGCTAGCTGCGCAGCATTTGTGCACCGCCGCCGTCAGTGTCAGCCAGTTTGCCGTGGCATACGGAGCTCCATCGCAGTCTTTAACACTGGTAGCATGCCGCGACAGCGTGGACGTGAACCGTATGTGCAGTTGACGGACTTTGAGCGAGGGCGTATAGTGGGCATGCGGGAGGCCGGGTGGACGTACCGCCGAATTGCTCAACACGTGGGGCGTGAGGTCTCCACAGTACATCGATGTTGTCGCCAGTGGTCGGCGGAAGGTGCACGTGGCCGTCGACCTGGGACCGGACCGCAGCGACACACGGATGCACGCCAAGACCGTAGGATCCTACGCAGTGCCGTAGGGGACCGCACCGCCACTTCCCAGCAAATTAGGGACACTGTTGCTCCTGGGGTATCGGCGAGGACCATTCGCAACCGTCTCCATGAAGCTGGGCTACGGTCCCGCACACCGTTAGGCCGTCTTCCGCTCACGCCCCAACATCGTGCAGCCCGCCTCCAGTGGTGTCGCGACAGGCGTGAATGGAGGGACGAATGGAGACGTGTCGTCTTCAGCGATGAGAGTCGCTTCTGCCTTGGTGCCAATGATGGTCGTATGCGTGTTTGGCGCCGTGCAGGTGAGCGCCACAATCAGGACTACATACGACCGAGGCACACAGGGCCAACACCCGGCATCATGGTGTGGGGAGCGATCTCCTACACTGGCCGTACACCTCTGGTGATCGTCGAGGGGACAATGAATAGTGCACGGTACATCCAAACCGTCATCGAACCCATCGTCTACCATTCCTAGACCGGCAAGGGGACTTGCTGTTCCAACAGGACAATGCACGTCCGCATGTATCCCGTGCCACCCAACGTGCTCTAGAAGGTGTAAGTCAACTACCCTGGCCAGCAAGATCTTCGGATCTGTCCCCCATTGAGCATGTTTGGGACTGGATGAAGCGTCGTCTTACGCGGTCTGCACGTCCAGCACGAACGCTGGTCCAACTGAGGCGCCAGGTGGAAATGGCATGGCAAGCCGTTCCACAGGACTACATCCAGCGTCTCTACGATCGTCTCCATGGGAGAATAGGAGCCTGCATTGCTGCGAAAGGTGGATATACACTGTACTAGTGCCGACATTGTGCATGCTCTGTTGCCTGTGTCTATGTGCCTGTGGTTCTGTCAGTGTGATCATGTGATGTATCTGACCCCAGGAATGTGTCAATAAAGTTTCCCCTTCCTGGGACAATGAATTCACGGTGTTCTTATTTCAATTTCCAGGAGTGTATAATACTCTATTGATCACTGTTTCCAAAAATGTTTACCAAAATTAATTTTTATTTTTATCTATATTCCAGTTATCTGTACAGGTTACGGAACACTCATTACCAAGGTGACACAAAAGTTTTTGATGTGTATAATATCGTCCGTAATTCCGCACTTTATTTGTGAGTGCCAGCCACGACTGGACGTATCCGCGGGAAAATATCGGCGTTGCGTGACTACGACGAACGACTTATACCGTACTTGTGCCCTGGCTCTAACATAAAAAACTAAACATAAGATTAACAGTTGGCTGAGCTCGAAGTTTTATTTCTATACAAAATGTCGCTCGTTCAGTTTGGTGATTCAGTAGCTTTCGAGTACCAGCACGTGTTACTATTTAATGACCTGGTGTTGGAATGTAGATTGGCGTATAGATCGCCACCCAGAGGTCTTACAACAACGAGCGTTGTGTTAAATCGTATAATGATTCCGCTATCTGGCATTAGATAGCGCCATGCCCGGTGCCTCTCCTTGCGTGCGGGCAGGTAGCTGTGCAAAGCTCCTAACCTCTCCCCGACCTGCCCCACCCTACACAGCACCTGTCGCCGCTTTTACTGTGTCTCTCTTTAATTTACGGGCGCCTTGAACCGCGAGCGCCACCTCCGGAGGAATGCCGTAAAGGCCGCCCTGGCGCCGTCGATACGCGGCCAGGCTCCGCAGCCACAGAAAGGCCTGCCACGGACTGTCCCGCCACCTGCTCCGTCCGGTTGTCGCCGGCAATGTTGGCGCCAGTCACTGCTGTCGTCCGCCAGGTTACCGCTTCCTGACTCGACCGTTAGTGGCAAACCTCGTTTCAAATTTTCAAATGTGTGTAAACTCATAAGGGACGAAACCACTGAGGTCATCGGCCCCTAGACTTACATAACAATTAAGCTAGCTTAAACTAAGAACAACGCACACATCCATGCCCGAGGGAGGATTCAAACCTCCGCCGGGAGAGGCAGTGCAGCAAGTGCATGGCGCCTTAAACCTAGCGGCCATTCCGCGCTGCAAAACCTCGTTTCCGTCTGTGATAAACACACGCCACTTCTTCGAAGATTCTGTCTTGTCCTTGGTGAAATGTCTCCAACGCACTTTCAAATGCTTCTTTCATTGCTTTAAGGCAGTAACGCAAACTGAAGTCTGCAATTCAGTCTCTGTTGGCATACTTCGTCGAGAATTTTCTTTTGCTATGCAACCCGCTGTGTACCGACTCGGTGTCGGCCACAAGAGCTCTGGTAAGTAAAATTGCCAGACAACTCTCTTCCTCTATAAGGGTTGTACGCTACGGTGATTATATGAGAAAATTTAAAACTGTGAGCCAGATTAAGGGTCACATCCGGATTCCCAGAAGCGATTTATCCACACATCACATGCAGGTCATGCGACCCGCCCCACACTTTCAGTGTGTATTCTTTAAAGGGAGAGGCAGGCGGTGGAGAACGAGACGAAGTTTTGAATCGAAAATAGCACTGTTTATGATCATGTGCATGTGTCAGTGCAACGTTCTGAAAATTGTAGACCATTGACGTACAACTTGCCACAAGCTGGGTGTGCTGTGAACACGACCCCTTGTTCATCAGATGCTCCCAGATCATTTAAAATAATAATCCCCATGAAGCTAATAGCCTGCATGATAGACCAGCTGCCGTGCACATCGAAAAACGTAATTTCCTGAACTCGTCAGGGGTCTCGCCTTCTCGCCTATTGCTTAAGGTTTGAAGACCTAGGTACGTCAATTGAATAATTTGCTTTGATGATTGTTGAATGATACAGTTTGATCTGGGAAAATGATATTTATTCAAACAGTGCGTAGAAATTACTCGGGACACATAAACGTCGTCGTAAAACAATTTGAGAATGAATTTGTATAATTAAAATAGAACAGTGATAAAAACACGAACGGCCAGCAGCTTGATGCTGGACAGTTACGGCTGAAATGATGCCTGCACATCTATGAGACACGAATTAGCTTTCAAGCATGATCGTAAAACTATAATATTGCTCAAACCAAAGGTGTGAGTTCGAAAAGAGCACACGACACATCAGTGGATAAACGAAGAATGCGAAACATCACTATGTGGATGAACTCCGCTGAGTTAACTCGATAACGAAACAAAACATAAGCGGCTACGCAAAAAAAAAAAAAT
Source organism: Schistocerca gregaria (assembly GCF_023897955.1). Taxonomy (NCBI): domain Eukaryota; kingdom Metazoa; phylum Arthropoda; class Insecta; order Orthoptera; family Acrididae; genus Schistocerca; species Schistocerca gregaria. The sequence continues at coordinate 503,571,959 of NC_064922.1, read as the reverse complement.
TATCCACCTTGAAGCAAGAAAATATTACATACAGTGCGTGTAACGAGACTTAGAAATAGAAACCGGGAATAAATTCCTCTTCCGCCACTATATGTCGTATTTCCCATTGCCAATGCGTGACTGGCGTCAAGGAGTCCGCGGACAAGTCAAGCTGCGTCGACCAACAGTCGCGGGGCTGAGCCGATGTGATGTGCCAGTGAATCGCGGATCTTGTCATATTCGTTGCGGATGAACGTATGTCCAAAACGGAACTTCAAAGTCTTGGCAGGAGACAGAAAGTTAAGAAAAACACGTAAGAGCGCGGAGTCCAGAGTAGCATCACCAAGTAAAAGTTTGAATCACAATACCCATACAAATACGAATACAAATGAGTCTTAGAATTTTAGTAGCCTTCCTTCAGGCCTCAGAAAGACACCACACAAAGTGTTTTCTAGCCAGTCCAGGGCCTCAGTGCTCTCTCAGTCTGGGATCTGGAAATCCGTTCTCTAGCTCCCTCCATAAACCTAAATGAATTCGCCACTGAGAGGCGTGTGTACGGAAAAGGTAGACAAGTGTCACTCGTTCCCTTGTCCAGACTTATCAAAAATTCTGGAAATATTTTTTATACTTCGCACTCCTTCCCATGGGAGGGTCAAATTCGGGAAATTTCCAGCACACGAGTGTCTATGTATTTTGCTTGAGGAAATGTGTCTGGAGAACACAGTCACAGCAGCATAATGGGAAGTGAACAGCTGAGGACTCCAGAAGAAGTGTAGTAACAAAGATAAGTTCTCACCCATTCCAGAAGTAGTTTCCCGTTCTGCTACTGAGGACACCAATGTTCCGTTCCGCTTTTCATCGTCCGTAGCTCGTAATCCAGTGGATACCATTGCTGTCTCTAGATCACAGGGTCCTGCGTTCGATCCTTGGCCGGGACGGGGTTTTCTCCACCCATCATTGTTCGCAGAACCTGAACCAGGAGAGTAAACCCTGCAAAGGCTCGTCCGACCGACTCCGCTGTCCACTGGAGTGCGACCCTGTACTCTAAGTGACTGACAGCTCTTTCAGAACATGCAAAATTCCTTCCTGTATCCGTCCAAGCGAAAAAAGTTTCCCTTGTCTTAATCAGATTAATTTAATGAAAATATACTAGTACAAGACTATGATGTCAGCTAAGTACAGAGGGGTAGGTTACCTACATTGTTACACGCTATCTCCTAGCCACACATGTAACCAGCAAGCAATGCAGGGGGAAAGTCGGCAAATAAAATCTAACTCGGAAAGTAAATGAAGCAAGACAGACTCATATGCAAATTCAGTACGCAAATAAGATAAAAAGTGACGAGAAAGACCTGAAAGGAAGGCAGCAGCCTTGCAAACTATGTCGGCTTTCGAGCATTTGAAGAATATGCTATATAAATTGTATTTCATTAATCCGCATTTTACATACTACGAACTAACACCAGTTATGTTTTCATATTGGCTTTCACTTATCTCTTTCACATCAGTAAGAAATTGCACCACAATACATATCGATTGTTAAGCCATTCCCGTTGCTCACAAATTTATTGTAATAGTCTTTACATGGTGTTACTCCCAAGCAAAAGATGTGTGCCAGTCAGAGAGGTAGTCTGATAGCCATAACACTCCCGCAGTCTGAGAGCGTCTAAATTAAGATAAGGGTGATATTCTGGTTCTGTGATCATTATAATATTCAGAATTTGGTTTACGATCCTGTTTCGTGTTCATTCCACTAATTTTGTATTCAAGTAGAAGAGTGCATTTCTCCAATGCGGCAACCACGTTTCTTTTATACCCAGTAAGATACGTAAGTATTCTCAATCTTTCCTGCCAAATGCAGTGGTGTTAGGTTACCTGCTTCGAACACTGAGCGTAAAGAAAATTAGCTTTTCCTAACCATTATGCCGCAATGTTTTAATGTATGGCACCGAACTACAGCGTTTGTTTTTGTAAACAGAAATTTAAACTTATGAAGCTTTTAAAATGATGTCTAAGTGGTTTTCAACCTAGATAAACCGCTCAATTGTAAAATACTGTAAGATGATGGAAATTCTCAAGAAAACAAGTGTCAGCAACATCGAAAGACCGATGATATACTGTATTGAACAACGTGTACTGCTGAAACTGGTTACTTGTTTCAATTTTTGGTGGTAAATGCCTGTCGGACCAAACTGCTGAACGCCAAAGATTCATACCTTATAATTGAATGGAAATTACGAAAAGCCATTTATCTCGGGAGTAGAGACTCAAGAATGTGCAGAAATGCGGATATATGTAACACGGACCACAAATTAACCACGTTGTTGAACAAGTTGTCTTCCAGACTAAACCACGAATATTCCCAAGGGGAGGAAAGTATATTGTAAATCCAAAACAAATTGTGATGCTAAAACAAACACGTCAAGCACATGGTAGCCACGTCTGTTGGTACACTCACACAAAGCACTCCCACGGCGACAAGAAATTACGAAAAATTACGAGATGTGTAGAACCACACATAAGAAATAATACGCATCCGAACCGAACTTACGAAGAAGCATAACGACAAAGGGAGGAACTGGAGACCGATGAGCTGCGGCTCACTGGCTTTTCGTCCACTTGGTCTATCCCACACAAAACCACACCAAGTTAAAATATGGAAATTCTGATAAATTTTTATTCCGGGGAAAGAGTTGTCCGCATAAGAAAATTATCGCAAGGTAATTGGAAGTGGAAACAGATTCAGAGAACTGAAGGCCCTCTAAACCATAGCTATCACGTGCAATTGAACAAACAAACGCACATGTACTAACTGATAAAATTACAGAATAGAAATGAATCTAATGAAACAGAAGAATACAAGGCACGTTTACACATGCATATTCACACTGAGAAACTGGAATACCAGCTGAAACAAAGCACAGCTCGCACACCATTTTCACATTCCTGAGTTTCAGCTGAACAAAGTAACTATAAAAGTGAATGACTGGAAATCATGATGCTCCCTAAACTGAACTAACTATATCACATGAATATTGAGATCTGAAGCTGTAAAGAAATGTGTTAATAGCTTAGCTAGGCCTAACAAAATGGGGATAAGCTATAGGGAGAGGAGGGTGATATACAATACGTTCAAGAGCCAAGAAGGAATAAAAAGAGTGGATGACCAAGAACGAAGTGCTGGGATTAAAAAGGTTGTAAGACAGAGATGTAGTCTTTCGCCCCTACTATTCAGTCCGTACATCGAAGAAGCTATGACGGAAATAAAAGAAAGGTTCATGAGTGGAATTAAAATTCAGAGTGAAAGGATATCAATAATACGATTCGTCGATGAGATAGCTATTATGAGTGAAAGTGAATAGAGCCCGTGAAGAGCACCTTATCAAAATAGGCGTCCACACCGGTAGCGGGGGTGGTCACATAAAACCCTTTCGACACCCTACCTACTTAAGTACAACAGCGTTTCGACCAGAATGAACTAAATTCTTTGCCTCAGTCTAAAGCGACACAAGAGTTGGCTGAATTGTCACAGTAGCAGACAGGAAGTTCACCCACAATCAAACACTATGAAAATACAATACACGGTCACACTCACTCATTATGTCATTCAGAGCAGATATAAATGAGAAGGAAACATAGGAATAGAATATTAAGAGATCATAACCAATGATGGGAGAAATAGAATGAACACAGATGCTTAATTGATGTACATATATTCATACTTTTGTAAAACAGACATTGTTTAAACCGGCGAGGTTTCAGAAAATATATCAGATTGTGGCTGATATGAACATACTCAGCTGCTAATTCTTTCTCCCGGCATGGTTTACTAAATACATCGAAAAACTTGGAGAATGAAGTTCAATTTTAGTGAAAGGTTATGAAATGGCTCATATATAATCCTTTAAATATGTATAAGAATTGTGAAGGAACAATAATAATGTAAGACGAAGAACGAAGTGCTCGGATTATGAAGGCTGTAAGACATGGATGCGGTTTTTTGTCCTCTGCTGTTCAATCTGCGCATCGAAGAAACAATGACAGAAATAAAATATGGGTTCACGAATGGAATTAATATTCAGGGGCAAAGAGAATCAATGATAAGATTCTTCCATGAATGAATTGACTGTCTTGTCTCCCTGAAGGAGAAACTTTTTAGCAATTACGACTATTAGTTTTAAAATAATAAACAGTTTACTTATTTTTTCTGTCTGTCTTGTTTTTATTTGACTCCCCTTATACTCGTTTGTTGAAGCATGAATGTCTTGCAGCGTTCCAATATTTTCGTTCAATCACTGTGTGTAAATACACTGAAGCGCCAAGGAAACTGGTATAGGCACGCGTATTCAAATACAGAGGTATGTAATCAGATAGAATACGGCGCAGCGGTTGGCAACCTTATATGAGACAACACGTGTCTGGCGCAGTTGTTAGATCGGTTATTGCTGCTACAGTGGCAGGTTACGAAGATACATGTGGATCTGAACGTGGTGTTACAGTCGGCGCAAGGGCAGTGAGATATAGCATCTCCGAGTTAGCGATGATGTGGGGATTCTCCTGTACGACCATTTGACGAGTGTACTGTGAATATCAGGAATGTGATAAAACATCAAATCTCCGACATCCCAACGGCCGGAAAAAGATTCTACAAGAACGGGACCAAAGAGTCGTTCAACGTGACTGAAGTGCAGCCCTTTTGCAAATTACTGCAGATTTCAGTGCTGGGCGATCAGCAAGTTCAGCGTGCAAACCGTTCAACGAAACAAAATCGATACGGGCTCTCGAAGCCAAAGGACCACTCGTGTACCCTTGATGACTGCACGACACAAAGCTTTACGCCTCGTCTGGGCCCGTCAACACCGACATTGGATTGTCGATGACTGGACACATGTTGCCTGGTCGGACGAGTCTCATTTCAAATTGTATCGAGCGGATGGACGTGCATGGGTATGGAGACAAACTCATGACTCCATGGCCCCTACGTCAACAAGGGACTGTTGAACCTGGTGGAGGCTCTGTAATGGTGTGGGCGTCTGGAGTTGGAGTGATGAGGGCCTCTGGTACGTCTAGATTCGACTGTGATAGGTGACAAATACGTAAGCATCCTGTCTCATCACCTGCATCCATTCATGTCCATTGTGATTTCCGACGGACTTGGGCAGTTCCAGCAGGACAGTTTGACACCCCAGACGTCCAGAATTGCTACAGAGTGGCTCCAGGAACACTCTTCAGAGTTTAAACACTTCCACTGGTCACAAAACTTCACAGACAAAAAATTATTGAGCATATTAAGGATACCTTGCTACGTGTTGTTCAGAACAGATCTCCACCTCTCGTACTTTTATGTATTTATTGGCAGCCCTGCGGGATTCATGGTGTCAGTTCCCTCCAGCACAACTTCAGACATTACTTTAGTCTGTGCCAACGTCGTGTACCGGTACTTATGCGTGCTCGCGGGGCCTCTACATGATATTTGTCAGCTGGACCAGTTTCTTTGGCTCTTCAGTGTATTTTTAAAACAGGGAGCATTTTTCAGCGCGGAAAATGGTTTCAGTCTCAGAAACTACTGAATATGTTGTAATACCGTTTTTCGTTGTTCACGAAACTATATCGCTAAGTAATGATTTTTTCCAAAGATACATATCGCATCATAAAAAAGTATGGGAAAATTGTGCCTTTTTTCATTTGTGTCAATGATTCACTGATAATTGGCATGCAGTTTGAGTACTACCTTCTACAACATCATGCAAACATTCTGAAATGTATTTGTAGTAAAGTCTCAAAAACGGGTTATTAGTTTTAAATAGGGGCAGAGAGATGATTTTTCTTGAAATAAACGTTATTTGCGTATACAGAAAAATTTTGTACTCTCGCAACGGAAGCGGTTACACTGTAGGAAACGACAGTGCTGTTGGTGCATTTTTTGGCGGGAGCGGTAGAGCCCTCTCGCTATCAAATGTTAGCTGACTTGAGTAGGATTAAAGTAGACACACAACAAACATAAATAAGGGTGCCGCCATTCAGTCTATAAGTTACCAGCGGCAAACGTTCCTAATTCTCCGTAAACGTCAGGCCGCTTAATGCACCCTCTTATTGGGATCGCTAGATCGTATGTTGACTAGATACAAATAAAACGATGTTCTTCTTTTCGTATGAATCGTGGATCAAAATGTCAAAACGCATGTCATCTATGTGGTCGACAACCTTGTAATAAGGAACGAGCAGAGACGTGCATTCTACACAAATTTAGCTCAACAGTGATTTCCAGATTTAACTTGCTGCTGAGTATCATACACGAAACCTTCTGAATCATGTTGAAGGATCTTACTTCGTACAGTATTTAATGTGGTACCACATGTTAGAGGATCTTCCAGTTCGAATCGTGTGCTGTAACTAGGGTAATCTTGCTTACATGTCTCCTAGTGGAGCGAATCGATACATAGGGACTGAATCATTCTTGATTTGATACTGATTTACGAAACTACGTAAAGAAACTTTCGCGGAAATTTTGGCATTTGTCTCCAAGCGTAATACCTGTTATCGCTTTCGAGACGGATACTCTGGCATTGTGTCGGCTTACTTCACTTCGCTGTGACAGTCGAAGTTACCGTCTGTCACAGAACAATGGGAAAACAGCAACGGGGACTACGAGCTGAACGACCAAGATGGCCAATAAAAGCCGCCAACAACAACGTATACTCTGAGTGTAAGCTCTTCCTCTTTCGGTCGGGATTCTCAGCGGTGCAGCGCGGAATCCGTTGTTCCTTTTTCCGAGAGGAGGCCATAGCTGTGAACTTTTCCTCTTCTTCTCCTCCTTTTATATCTAACTACCATGTAACGTTGCTCGTCCCAATAACTCTGTACATCCGCTTTAATACCTGAAGTTGACGAGCAGCTGCGATGTGGAATACCGTGGCGCCTGCAACTTCAGACGGTACACACGTGAGTCGTTTAAGCAGTTAATAATGCGGCAGAGTATGAAACAGCAAGTATCAGCAACTTGCTGTCTAACGCGTCTCCACCAGCGTCCCGCGAATTCTCATGTAAGAAGCAATTCAGTTGTTGTCCGAGGAGAAAACTGATCCAGCGTTATTATTTGCTTCAGTGCAATTTTATTTTTGGAAGTCATCAACCAAATTGTAAACAATTTGTATCATAAGCAATTTATTCACCATGTTAGTCGAGATAACCAACACGGCGACTCAGAGGTAACCGGTTCGAATTCGGTTGGGTGAAGAGATCTACACACCAGGACTTCGCCTGGGAGAATTGTGGGTTTAGTGACTTAAAGTTACTCATCACCAGAGCTTATATGAAGCTTATGGCTTAATTGCCAAAGCTCTTCATAGTATCTTGTGGGGTGAGGCGTTATTAATGGCCATTCGTCCGTGAATGTGGACGTTAAAGTCGGCTGACACAAAAGGCGTCGTTAAGAAAGAATGAATAGGAGAAGGGGTTGCGATAGGACATTTGTCTCATCATGTAATCAGGGATGCAGACTTTTGTTCATTAGAGAATTCCCAAACATTTGTACAAACAGCTATACACCTCAGATACGAGTGTTGGAACTTAAATTGTGGCAACTATTTATTCACAACCGATACAAAAGAGTTGCATGTTTTCACCTGTTACTGTCCTTCAAAGTAGTCACCAGCGTGGTGTACATTGCGTTGTCAGCGATGTGTAAGGCGTAGAAGACCGTTAACAGAGCCTGTTCTGTTGCTGGTGCGAATGGAGCGGTCTACTGCCTCTCGAATCTCTGGAACAATTCTGAAACGAATGCCATGAAGTGGTTTCTTCATGTTCGGGATCAAATCAAAGTCACAAGGACCCAAGTCCGGGAGTATGGTGGATGGTACAGTACTTCCCAGTCCCATAGACCGAACAGAGCAGCCACAGCTTGCGCTGTATGCGCTCCCGCATTGTCGTGCAAAATGATGGGTGGGCTGCGCAGAAAGTGTCGCCGCTTCTTTTACAAAGCTGGTCGCAGGTGATGCTCCAAAAATGAACAGTAATACTGTGCACTGACGGTCTGCTCTGAAGGAACGTAATGCGTTAGGGTAACACCATCAGAGTCGTACGCGAGAATCACCATAACTTTCAGCATACTGTGGCTCCGACACACTTTCGAATTTCGCGGCGACCCATAATGACGCCATTCGTTGGACTGTCGTTTCAGTTTTGGCTCGTTTGATGTGGCCCCTGTCTCATCCAGTGTTACGATAGGGCCTAAGAAAGCCTCTTGCTTGCTCTCATAGCACTTCAAATGCGTCTGAGCAGCGTCGTAACGCATCCATTTCTGCATTTCCGTCAAATCATGCAGAACCCATCGTGATGCAATTTTTCGCATGCCCACGCGTTCCTACAGGATGCGAAGCACAGTCGTATGCGCTAATCCGGTTTCTTGGGCGAGCTCACAAATCGTATGGCGTCGATCACTAATGCGGCAACAGCATGCACGTCTTCTTCAGAGACGCTAGGACGACCTGCTCGATGCATGTCTGCCACAGTTTGCCGATCTTCGTTGAAGGCTTTTACCCGACGTGCCACTGTTCCGTACGATAATGTCGATTCCCGTACGCCTCTTGAAGAACTTGATGACTCTGTCGTACTGTGCGACCTCTTCCACATTCAATCTTCATACAACTCCGTTGTACCTGTTTCGAAAACATTGTGAACCGTTACGTTAGACCGCTCACTCACAAGGGACTGTTTCCCTCGATCGTGCGCAGGCCGGTGACGTGGGACGGTCGAGTCCATTTGCTCGGAGGTAAGGTAGGTATGTCAACAACGTGTGCTATCAGCGACAATAGTAGATTAAATTGCATAGTGTCTCCACAGCAGTGTTGCCACTATTTAAGTTCAGTTCAAACCTACGTATAATATGCCCAGCCACGCAACGGGAAATGATGTTCCTTTAGCAAATCACCAAATGAGTTGGGATTGTTTGGCTGTCGGGCTATAACGGGGTAACTATATCGATTTCTCGGGGCGCCTGTGGTTTTTGCAATGCCTTTCAGTGAACGTGAACGCAAACTGTGACGAAATAGAGAGCAAACTCTGTCAGATGTAGCTTCCTTGTGCACACCTTATAAAAATGCAGTTAATGACGTGCCTTACAGACTGGCGTTCAGATACCAGCACTTAATCCTAGAACAGCATAACGATGGCCGCAATGTTACTGCTGGACAAAAGATTCCCCAGTTTTTACCTGGATCCTTCGTCGCTATACTGCACACATTAATCACGACTGTGTAAAAGGCGATGAAAAAGTTTCCACTCAAAGGTCGTAAAGTACAGAATTGGTATAAGACTAAGGCAAAACCGCCTTGAGTGTTGTAAGGCAATTTTTTAAATCACGAACTCGTGATAATCTCGGATTCTCCAGTGTCTTCCACTTGAGTTCTGCGTTACGACATTTGCGATATGTCGACGTGCGTTATCATAAAGCAAGATCCACCCTTTGGCGCACCATTTCACAGCGATGTTGTTCGACAGACCGTGCTGTCCCATACATATTCTTAACTCTGCGATTGATGTATACGGGGGTTTGTCCTTTGGCAGCCAAGAAAAGAATAACACCACGTTGGTCCTTTTTGGACGCATTTGATAATAGGGTCGTCATAGTTGCCATTTCCGCATTTACTGCGTGCACGTCGGGGAGACATGGCTGCCACACAAGTCCCTTGCCTACCTATTGACACTCTTACACGCGCATCGGACTCCCGCTACGCTGCAGCATCGCCCTCAAACGGAAACTTTTTATCGTCCATTATAGTTTCCACATTAGCTATGTAAAAATGGAAGGCCCGTCACAGTTTCTTGAGGTGACATTGATTTCCGAGACACTGTAATATTCGTAGATTTTGAAGAAAATGGCAATGATGTAAAGTAGATTGTCTATGGACGTCAACACCGTTGTCTAACTGAAAAGAAAATATTACATTTTTCCGTGGTGAAAAAGTGTGATATTTCAAGGTCGAAGAACACGTCCTTTTGAGGAACTGGGTGCTTCTGAAACACAGCGCAAGACGCGGTTATAGGTTTACGAATTCCTCAGTCGATTTAGCATGGTTACAAAATGACGTTACAAATTGGGGATCGACTGCGTTCAGTTTAAGGCTGTTAGTAACGAGCCTAACGGCCAGTTAGAGCGTTTTCTCATATTCATCGCGGGGTTGTTAGACCCGGGTTACATTTTATCCAACAAACAAAAGAATTAGTTTTAAAACAAACTATGTTCCACTTTACTTATGACAGCCTACAGTAAAAAATAATAATGTGTGGAATACAATACACCCATTAACATGACAAGGCCTGAATATTGTGATGTCACCGCCAGACACCACACTTGCTCGGTGGTAGCATTTAAATCGGCCGCGGTCCGTTAGTATATGTCGGACCCGCGTGTCGCCAGTATCAGTAATTGCAGACCGAGCGCCGCCACACGGCAGGTCTAGTCTAGAGAGACTCCCTAGCACTAGCACCAGTTGTACAGCCGACTTTGCTAGCGATGGTTCATTGACTACAGACGCTCTCAATTGCAGAGACGACAGATTAGCATAGCCTTCAGCTACCTCATTTGCTACGACCTAGCAAGGTGCCATATTCAGTTACTATGTCTTCAGAACAGATAATATTGTGACTATTGTACCGTCAAGAGCGACTTTCATCATTAATGGATTAAGGTTAAGTATCAAACTAATTCCGCCCACTTTCTGAATTCTAATTCCTTGACATGTTCCAGACCTCACGTCAGTATAGTTCTTCCCTCCTCACGCCAGCCTGCGTGAGTTAAAACGCGTGCATTTCGGCCTCCTCTAGTAACACGGTCTTAGCTCTTCTGCCAACCCAACCCAACTGACGGCAGGTCAGAGAGCAGCGTGCCGTCGATCAAAGGCAATACGCCTCCAGCGTGGAAACAGCGCTGAAAGCACGTGCAACGATCATGGTGGCTACTAAGCAGCCCGATTTAAGGTATTCACCCGCGAAACAACGAGCCAGTTGCAGCTGTCTTTCAACCATTTTCAATAGACCCTCTTGACCGTGGCACACGAACAGCCGACAACATGGTCGTTCGCGAAAAACTCGTTGCCAGCCACCGTTCAATAAATTGCCACTTGCCAAAGTTGATTATGTCACTCGACTTCGCATTGCCGCTGGTATCGTAACATCGAGTGACATAAGGGGAAAATTATCCAACGGCGGCTGGGAACGAGCTTTTCGGAAACAGCAAATTTGGGCCAAGTTCAAGAGTATCTGTGGAAAATGGTTGAAGAACGGTGAAACCATCAGAGAGCGCATGTTGTTGAACAAAAGAATGGTTCAAATAGCTCTGAGCACTATGGGACTTAACATCAGTGATCATTAGTCCCCTATAACTTAGAACTACTTAAACCTAACTAACCTATGGACATCACACCCATCCATGCCCGAGGCAGGATTCGAACGTGCGACCGTAGCAGTCACGCGGTTCCGGACTAAGCGCCTGGAACTGCTCGGCCACCGCGGCCGGCTTGTTGAACATGTAGCTCTATAGCTGACGACCCCTCGTGTTCCTATGTCGACCCAGCTGTGTCGTCAAATTGCGATTGCATTGGACACCGAAACTGTGCCAATAATTGAAGGTGCCATAACTGTGGACTACATGAACCTTTTTTCAGAGGAGCGGGCAGAGATTCAATGAACATTTTTGACTCTGGAATCGGAAACTGCCTCTAAAGACGGAAGAATTAGCAGTGATTGGTACTGCGTTACAACACAGAAGGCAATGGAAACCTCTCCATAACGACACGCAATATGTATCCACAGGACATGTGGACTTTAACTGTAAAAATATCATGATGCTTTCTCCATTGATAAAAGATTTCGGACTAGTCCTGCATTCGGATCTTCTGGATGGAACTGTCAAGGGAGAGGTGACCAACAGAAAAATTTGAATCGCCAACGAAAGAATAACGTTCTATGAGTCGGGGCGTGGAATGTCAGAAGTCTGAACGTGGTAGGGAAGCTACAAAATCTAAGAAGGTAAATTATGAGGCTTAATCTAGACATAATGGGGCGCAGTGAAGTGAAATGGAAAATATTAGTACATAGGTTTCTAGTCAGACGAGAACAGGGCAATATCACCAACTGTAGAGTATGATATAACTAGTAATTTGGGTGGGAAGATTTAGGATCGGGTCACCCTTATACAGGGTGTTTCAAAATGAATATATCTGTTTTAATACATTGTAACATTCATTATATTCAACTTACAATTACAAATAGTACATCAAATGAAAGAGTAGCTCAAATATTTTTATTTGTAAACCTGTTACAAGCAGTAAAGCATACAGATTACGGTCTACTTACCAACTTTACTACCAAAGCTTTTCTGGATATTGTCTTCTTCATTTCATGTAAGTGGAAATGTGAACACTCATAATGTGTGTCTCTGGGGGTCACCAAATCCGCACGAGATGGCACAGTCGAATCTAGACTTCCCTAAATTAAATGTTCCTTGTATCAAATCCCTGCGAAAATTTTAACAGCCTTTCTTTTTTTGTGCAGCAACTGTAGCTGGTGCTTCTTATCTTGATTAGTTAGAACTATGGCTCTTTCTTTGTACTGTGAGTAGCTGAACCACATAATATTATTTGACAGCCAGATGGTGTGCCGTCTCACTGGCATGACACACTACACGACTGGTTAAACGACGTTGGTTGCAAGGGGCGGGACGACAAAGTACAGACACTGGTAGCAGTTATTTGTGTAAAATATCTGCGAGTATGCGTGCGGAACGATTTGAAGTGGAATGATCATATGAAATTAATTGTTGGTAAGCCGGGTACCAGGTTGAGATTCATTGGGAGAGTCCTTAGAAATTGTAGTCCATCAACAAAGGAGGTGGCTTACAAAACACTCGTTCGACCTATACTTGAGTATTGCTCAACAGTGTGGGATCCGTAGCAGATCGGGTTGACGGAGGAGATAGAGAAGATCCAAAGAAAAGTGGCGCGTTTCGTCACAGGGTTATTTGGTAACCGTGATAGCGTTACAGGAATGTTTAGCAAACTCAAGTGACAGAGTCTGCAAGAGAGGCGCTGTGCATCGCGGTGTAGCTTGCTCGCCAGGTTTCGAGAGGGTGCGTTTCAGGATGAGGTATCGAATATATTGCTTCCTCCTACTTATACCTCCCGAGGAGATCACGAATTTAAAATTAGAGAGATTAGAGCGCGCACGGAGGCTTTCCGGCAGTCGTTCTTCCCGCGAACGATACGCGACTGGATCAGGAAAGGGAGGTAATGACAGTTGCACGTAAAGTGCCCTCCGCCACACACCGTTGGGTGGCTTGCGGAGTATAAATGTAGATGTAGATGAAGCTTGTTACTCATGGCCTCCACTGTCACCTGATCTGATGCCAAGTGATTTTTACCTTTATTATTCATAAAGGATTACGTGTATCTACCTGCACTACAAGCTAGAGTACCTGACTTCAGAAGCATGACTGAAACAGTTGTTGCAGCAATGACCTCAGACACACCGACCAAGGTTTGGGAAGAACTCGCCTAGTAGCCCGATGTGTGCTCTGTGACGAATAATGCTCACACTGAACAGTTGTACGGAAAACTGATTGAGTTGTTCTCTCATTTAATTTATTTTCGTAATAATGCAAGCGGAATGCAATAAATGCTGCAGAGCCTTAAAACCGGTGTGTTCATTTCGAAACACCCTGTACAAGGAGTGGGATCTCCACGTAACTGCTTCAGCGTTCGTCATCTTTAATACATAAACTGCCTTTATTAAAGTCAAACGAGTTTTAAAAACGATCAACAGTAAAACTGACTGAGCAGACTTTAGAAAAATGACTTTGTTTAGCTGCCACTAGTTAGGAGCTACCAGCCATTAACTATACGCCAAGAATATAGAATTTTAAAAACAAATATCTACAATTAGCAAAATTCACTGAGCAGTTTCTTTTAAATAAATGAGCCTTTACCAGCTGTCATAAATTATGACCCCATTGTCACTCACTAGACAGAAAAGGTACAAAATTTGAAAAACTGTTGACAGTTACTGAATAGTTACCTACAGTTAACCAAAATTCCCCGTTCAGATTTTAAGAAAATGACATCTACATCTACATCCACACCACACTCCACAAGCCACCTAATGGTGTGTGGAGGAGGGTACTTTCGGTACAGCTATCTGATCACTCCAACCCTGTTCCGCTCGCGACTAGTGCGTGGGAAGAATGATTGTCGGGAAGCCTCTCTACTGGCTCTGATTTCTCGAAATGTCTCCTCTTGGTCAATACGCAAGATGTATTTGGGGGAAGTATGTGGTCCGACTCATCCTGAAAAGCGCTGTTGCAAAATTTCAGTATTAAATCTCTCCATGCTGCACAACGCCTATCTTCTAACGTCTGCCAGTGGAGTTTGTTTAGCATCTTCGTAAAGCTCTCTCACCAGCTAACGATCCTGTGACGAAGCGCGCCACTCTTCATTGGATCTTCTCTATCTCCTATATCAGTCCCACCCGATAGAGAAACTAGATAGATAAACAATACACAAGAATCGGATGAACAAGCGCCTTGTAAGCCACTTCCTTTGTGAATGAGTAACATTTACTTAAGATTGTTCCTATGAATGTGAGTCTGCTGTCTGCTTTTACCCCTATCTGTTGAATGTAGTCATTCCACTTAAGGTCACTGTGGATAGTTACGCCTAGATATTTTACGGCAGACGTTTTCTCCAGCAGTTTGTACAGTTGTGAATTTCTTTTCCTATGTATGCGCAGTATGTTGCATTTATTTACATCGAGGGTCAACTGCCAGAGCCTGCACCATTCATCAGTCCTCTGCAGCTCGTTATGCAAATTCCTACTATCGTCTGGTATTGCTACTTTTCTCTAGACCACTGCATCATCTGCGAATAGGCTTAAAGAACATCCGACGCTTTCTACTATATCATTTATGTATACAGTGTGGTCCATTGATCGTGATTGGGCCAAATATCTCACGAAATAAGCGTCAAACGAAAAAACTACAAAGAACGAAACTTGTCTAGCTTGAAGGGGGAAACCAGATGGCGCTATGGTAGGACCACTAGATAGCGCTGCCATAGGTAAACGGATATTAACTGCGTTTTTTTAAATAGCGATCCCCATTTTTTAATACATATTCGTGTGGTAAGTAACGAAATGTGAATGTTTTAGTTAGACCATTTTTTTCACTCTGTGATAGATGGCACTGTAATAGTCACAAACATATGGCTCACAATTTTAGACGAACAGTTGATAACAGGTAGATTTTTTTAATAAATATACAGAACGTAGGTACGTTTTAACGTTTTATTTCGGTTGTTCCAATGTTATACATGTACCTTTGTGAACTTAACATATCTCAGAACGTATGCTGTTACAGTGTGATTACCTGTAAATACCGCATTAATGCTAAAAATGATGTCCGTCAACCTCAATGCATTTGACAATACGTGTAACGACATTCCTATCAACAGCCAGTAGTTCGCCTTCACTAATGTTCGCACATGCATTGACAAAGCGCAGACGAATGTCGTCAGGCGTTGTCGGTGGATCACGATAGCAAATATCCTTCAACTTCCCCCACAGAAAGAAATCCGGAGACGTCAGATCCGGTGAACGTGCGGGCCATGGTATGGTGCTTCGATGACCAATTCACCTGTCATGAAATATGCTATGCAACACCGCCTGAACCGCACGCGAGCTATGCGCCGACAATCCATCATGTTGGAAGGACATCGCCATTGTGTCATGCAGTGAAACATTTTGTAGTAACATCGGTAGCACATTTCGTAGGAAATCAGCATACACTGCACCATTTACATTGCCATCGATAAAATGCAAACCAATTATCTTTCCTCCCATAATGCCGCACCATACATTAATCCGCCATGGTCGCTGATGTTACACTTGTCGCAGCCATCGTGGATTTTCCGTTGCCCAATAGTGCATATTATGCCGGTTTACGTTACCGCTCTTGGTGAATGATGCTTCGTCGCTAAGTAGAACGCTTGCAAAAAATCTATCATCGTCTCTTAATTTCTCTTGTGCCCAGTGGCAGAACTGTACACGACGTTCAGAGTCATCGCCATGCTATTCTTGGTGCATAGAAATATGGTACGGGTGCAATCGATGTTGACGTAGCATTCTCAACACCGCCGTTTTTGAGATTCCTGATTCTCGCGCAATTTGTCTGCTACTGATGTCCGGATTAGCCGCAACAGCAGCTAGAACACCTGCTTGGGCATCATTATTTGTTGAAAGTCGTGGTTGACGTTTCACATGTGGCTGAACACTTCCTGTTTCCTTAAATAACGTAACTAACTGGCAAACGGTCCGGACACTTGGATGATGTCGTCCAGGATACGGAGCAGCATACATAGCACACGCCCGTTGGGCATTTTGATCACAATAGCCATACATCAACCCGATATCGACCTTTCCCCAATTGGTAAGCAGTCCATTTTAACACGGGTAATGTATCACAAAGCAAATACTGTCCGCAATGGTGGAATATTACGTGATACCACGTACCTATACGTTTGTGACTATTACAGCGCCATCTATCACAAAGCGAAAAAAGTGGTCCAACTAAAACATTCATGTCTCTTTACGTACTACACGAATATGTAATAAAAAATCGAGGTTCGCTTTTAAAAAATTGCAGTTGATATCCGTTCGACCAATGGCAGCGCCATGTAGATTGAGATACGACTTCCAAAATTATAGAGAACAGGAATCTGTCATCATTTCCTATCAGGCTTTATTAAAGCAAATCTAGATATCGGATGGTAATTAGCCATTATCAATGCAGTATTTCACAGTTTTGGTACATGCCCCAGTACGTCAATACCCTGTTCATTCAAAACTACTGTATGATGAAGGTAGAGTACTAGGGCATGCAATAAAACTTTGAAAAACTGCAGTGATAATGGCTAGTTGCTAGCTGATATCCAGATTTGTTTCAATAAAGCCTGGAAGGAGAGGACAAATGATGGCTGTTCCATCATTTTGAAATTTCAGCTAGTTATGGCAAATACTCTTTTCGAGATTCACAAGCGAAGTAGGTATACTTGGCTAAGACGGCGAGATAAGAGAACATTCCTGTTAGATTACGTCATGGTCAGGCAGACATCCTGAAATCAGATATTGGATGGTAAGACACACACAGGAGCAGATTTGGGCTTAGTAATGACCAAGAGTAGGCTGTAGTACAAGAGGCTAGGCAGGAAAAATCAATTGGCAGAGAAGTGGGATGCGGAAGTACTACGGAATGAAGAGATATGCTTTATATTCTTTGATACTATAGATGCTGTGATAATGAACCGTTCAGTAGGCAATTCAATTGAAGACGAATGGATATCCCTAAAAGGAGCAGTTAGAGCAGTTGGAAAGGAAGACATAGGTACAAGAAAGATAACTTCGAGGCAACAACTCAGCTGACTCACGAAAGATGGAAGTACAAAACCACTCAGGGAAGTTCAGGAATACAGAAATACAAGTCGCTTAGGAATTAAATTAACAGAAATGCAGGGAATCTAAGGCAAAATGCCTGCATCAAAAATTCTTTTGATGAATCGATAGTCGTCCATTCGTGTTGTATGAACATAGAGCTTCATACCTCTTTTACGTACAAGTGAGGCGAACAGCTCAGTCGGTGAATACAATTCATAAGAGCTTTAAACACGCAGATACCGGCTTGATTTTGGGTCGAAATATTTTTCTCAGTATCTGCCTTTCAATTTTCTCTGTGTCTTTGGCGTTGGTAGATAATAGCGACTCCGTAGAGCTGAGTGCTTCTTAAGAACTATTGTGTGGTAGTGACAAAGTTTGGCTTTGGTGGACAGCGAATTCTTGATGTACGTGGTATTCCAGGTAATTATGTAGGCTTTACTCAATTTTCATGCACGTGTTTTCTTAGCTAGTCTTTCGTTGATAGTGTTCCAGATAATTTCACCAAGATACTTACTGTTACCATTTAAGAGTTCGCAACAAAAATACCCAAATCCATTTACTTACAACTGAAAAAAATGCCTGTTCAAGTCCATGTCGGAATCATACCTACTTTATTCTCTTCGGCGAAGGAAACTTGTTGCCCCTATAGAAATCTCTCCCTTCTGATATTCCTCTCCTTTTACAATATTATTTTACTAAAAGAGCAACAAGCTTTTCGTAAATATTTGTGTACTACCTGTGGTCTTAGCTTTCCTTACCATAACACTCGAATGCCGCGAGTGAAAGGCCACTCGTCAACAGATTAAATGAGACCAGGTTATTCGTCTAAAATTGTTAACCTGTCCTTAGATGAGCCAGTCGAGGACGACGTTGCAATTACTAAACTGAAATTAGAGAGGCATGACCCTATCGACGGTCGAGATTTTCGCATGACCCTTCGTGTGGAAGAGCCGGCTTATCATGTTCCGAGGTAGACTCTCACCGCCTCTGGCTACCTCAGAGATGCTCAGCAGATAAATGGAGGTGGGTGAGACGTGTAGGATGTCGAATGAGTGGTATAGAGTCTAAAGAAGCTCTAATGCAGAAATAATATGTTTTCTTTCATTCAGTTGCATTTATTAGTGTTGGTATCACACCGCTATAACTTGTAAAAACGACACCAACAAATACACTTAAAGAAAAAAACATCATCATCATCATTTAAGACTGATTATGCCTTTCAGCGTTCAGTCTGGAGCATAGGCCCCTTATAAAATTTCTCCATGATCCCCTATTCAGTGCTAACATTGATGCCTCTTCTGATGTTAAACCTATTACTTCAAAATCATTCTTAACCGAATCCAGGTACCTTCTCCTTGGCCTGCCCCGACTCCTTCTACCCTCTGCTGCTGAACCCATGAGTCTCTTGGTTAACCTTGCTTCTCCCA
Organism: Schistocerca gregaria; assembly: GCF_023897955.1. Lineage (NCBI taxonomy): Eukaryota > Metazoa > Arthropoda > Insecta > Orthoptera > Acrididae > Schistocerca > Schistocerca gregaria. The sequence goes on along the minus strand of NC_064922.1, from coordinate 503,553,075 downwards.
TGCGTGTAACATGACCCCACCATGTGAGCCTGTTCATCCTGACTGCTACATCTCTAGAGTTCATTCCCAGTTTTTCTTTGATTTCCTCATTGTGGACACCCTCCTGCCACCATCTACTAGTACCTGCAATCATCCTAGCTACTTTCATATCCGTAACCTCAACCTTGTTGATAAGGTAACTTGAATCCACCCAGCTTTCGCTCCCATACAGCAAAGTTGGTCGAAAGATTGAACGATGCACAGATAACTTAGTCTTGGTACTGACTTCCTTCTTGCAGAAGAGAGTAGATCGTAGCTGAGCGCTCACTGCATTAGCTTTGCTACACCTCGCTGCCAGTTCTTTCACTATGTTGCCATCCTGTGAGAATATGCATCCTAAGTACTTGAAACTGTCCACCTGTTCTAACTTTGTTCCTCCTATTTGGCACTCAATTCGTTTATATTTCTTTCCCACTGACATTACTTTCGTTTTGGAGATGCTAATCTTCATACCATAGTCCTTACATTTCTCATCTAGCTCTGAAATATTACTTTCCAAACTTTCAATCGAATCTGCCATCACAACTAAGTCATCCGCATATGCAAGACTGCTTATTTTGTGTTCACATATCTTTATCTCACTCAGCCAGTCTATTGTTTTCAACATATGATCCATAAATAATATGAACAACAGTGGAGGCAAGTTTGCAGCCTTTTCTTACCCCTGAAACTACTCTGAACCATGAACTCAATTAACCGTCAACTCTAACTGCTGCTTGACTATCCATGTAAAGACCTTTAATTACTTGCAAAAGTTTGCCCCCTATTCCATAATCTCGTAGAACAGACAATAACTTCCTCCTAGGAACCCGATCATATGCCTTTTCTAGATCTATAAGGCATAGATACAATTCCCTGTTCCACTCATAACACTTCCCCATTATTTGCCGTAAGCTAAAGATCTGGTCCTGACAACCTCTAAGAGGCCTAAACCCACACTGATTTTCATCCAATTGGTCCTCAACTAATACTCGCACTTTCCTTTCAACAATACCTGTGAAGATTTTACCCACAACGCTGATTAGAGAGATACCTCTGTAGTTGTTACAATCTTTTCTGTTTCCATGTTTAAAGATTGGTGTGATTACTGCTTTTGGCCAGTCTGATGGAACCTGTCCCGACTCCCAGACCATTTCAATTATCCTGTGTAGCCATTTAAGACCTGACATTCCACTGTATTTGATGAGTTCCGACTTAATTTCATCCACCCCATATTTGTATTCTTCGCAGACATGAAAAATTAGTTTTTTTTGAAATTAGAAACGTAAGTAAGCACCGAGAGAATAACTTAATGGTAGGTAGGTATAAGTCATTGAAAAATCAGAATCAACAACATGGATGTGTATGGCTGAAGAACATGATTCGTGAAGAAGGCCGGAGCGAGGCTTTGTCTAGAGTATCTGTAAAACTTCCAGATGAGTACAATAATAAATAAATTTTAGCATATTAACGCTGTGTGCCGTATCTGAATTCCAATTTGGGAGTTTTCCATTCGGACTGGGCTAGCAGACCATATCTCACGACTTCACAACTGTACTTGCGCCGGTATCTCTTCTCCCTCTTTCGGAACGGGACAGAAATTCTCCTGCAGGCCTTACATAGTTATCACTCCTGGAAGAAAGGATTTTGCTGGTAAACGGCTTAGCCTCAGCCAGTAGGGTTCTTTCCTGAATTAATTTGCACTTTGCAACATAATTTAAGCTAACTAGCAACTTTTACAGCCCATTAAAACTGTTTGTCGGACCGGGACTGAAACCTACGAACTACTGACAATGTTTAAGCTTCATGTGCCGGTATATTGTGCAACAAGCTAACCTCCCTTACGATAATGTTTTAAAGAAATTGTCTAAAAATATGGCATTTCAGTCTTTGATTGTTATTTTTTTTATTTTCAATGACCGGTTTCAGGCTAGCTGCCCATCTTCAGATCTGTTAGACAAAGTTAAAAATATAATTAGCAAGAGAGATACAGTTAGTTATAGAAGTATCTTAGTTTACAAAAGGAAATTTTGGAACTTATTAAATGCCAGCATACCATATATTGCAGTTACAGCGTGACTTGTCAGTACATAACAATCGGTTCGCTGTCATAACTAAAGTAAATTTTAATCGGTTAAAACCTTACATCGCAGTTTTAGAGAAGCCTGATTGGTAACAGTAAAAAGTGCCCTCTACCTATAAGAACTGTGCATTTGTTATTATTTCACCGTACATATTAATGGCGAATATACTTTTTAATAAAACTATTTTTAAAGCAATAACAAATGAATAATCTTTTTTTGAGTGGACCATGAACCGAAATCATTTACACTTACTTAAAATTTCTTTATAAAGAAACTTAAAAATATATTTAAAAGGTAGATATTCTTTCGAAAATGTGCGTATCCTCTTCTTTATTTTGATAGGTGGTGGAGAGGATTTCCCTACGTCAGAATGTTTACAACGCCACGCCAAGTCCTCTTCCGCCGCGCCCACTTTACCTCACCGCCAGTACGCTGAGGGCCGTTCCGCTGCAGTTGGTTTTTACTGGAGCGTGCTGTTGCATTCAAGAGTATGCCTAAAACAGGTCTTTAAAAATCTCATGATAACTCCTGTGCATAGAATCACTTTGCTCATTAAGTAGTAGGCCTGGGGTTTTTCTTTGATGAGCGTATATTTCAATCTCTTCGAGCACGTTGAGATAGAGACTTTTAGGAGCTTAATGTAGCGCCTCCATTTGTTCATTTATATTACTTAAGTCACTTTTACTATCTTTTACATGTGCTTCAAATGCTGTCCGATTGCTATGACTCCAATGTTCCCTGTCTCGAATTTCAAAAGTCGGCCGCGGTGGCCTCGCGGTTCTAGGCGCGCATTCCGGAACCGTGCGACTGCTGCGGTGGCAGGTTCGAATCCTGCCTCGGGAATGGATGTGTGTGATGTCCTTAGGTTAGTTAGGTTTAAGTAGTTCTAAGTTCTAGGGGACTGATGACCACAGCAGTTGAGTTCCATAGTACTCAGAGCCATTTGAACCACTTTTGAATTTCAAAATTCCGCCCTGTTATATTTGGCCGGCTCTCTGTGACTGAACGACCCCGTCTCTCGTAAGTTGGTGTCCACGACGATAAACTTCCTCCAATTACGAAGCCTGTTGGGAAAGCGTTCTCTGTGCATTCAAGCTGCACTGTACATCAAATGCATGTCCGCCAACTCTCGGCGAGTAACGTTGCATTTTTCACTACACTGCATTGTGCATTGCACACAGTAACACATCTTACTAAGGAATCATTACAAGCTGATGCAATGGACGACTGATATCAGGGGTAGCAGTGTGCGATTCAAACGGTCCTCAAATGACACAAGAGCTACGAGGTAAGTTGTGTGTCTTTTTGTCGATCAGGGGTGTACGCTCAGTCCAATGTGCAACAGATATCCGGGATTTTCGTGAGAGTGCAGCGTAACTGCAAGGGAAAGAACGCTGTGTAGCGTGCTATTTATTCGTCGTAGGTCCGGTGTGACCACACAAAAATTTCACTCTTCCGTTAAATTTCAGATAGTGTAGGTACATTATTCCACACCCATACCCGACGAATGTAGCCGTAGTTTCCCGTTTGCAAACCCTAGGTGTCGATGCTGTCCAAGCGCCTAGGTGTCCCGATTCAGTGGCAGCATTACCGTGTCGGCTCACAACGGCACGCCAGCCCGGCTGTACGGTCCAAACACACGCCTCGCCTTCTCGCCGATCGCTGGCCTGCATTGTGGACCAGGGCAGCCATTCCACGGCCGCTCGTGGAGTCACCGTGAAAGCGGCCAGCCCCGGCGCAGCCGCTGCCGCCACCGGGTGCCCACCTGATTACACCCTATTCACAACCAGGCGGTGGCCGTGGCCCGCGCTTTCTTTAACGCACCTGAAAATTAACCCTTTCAGGCTTCACCAGACAACGCGGAACGACTTCCTACGGGCGTCGCTGCAGTGGCGCACGGGCTGCGACAAAAAGAATGTGTGGCCAGAGTCCAGTGGCAGACTGGAACTGTCCTGCGGTGGCGGAGACATAAACTCGAGGCAGGCAGCGGCGAGCACTGAGCTGCGCCCCGGCTCCTGTACGGTAGTTGCAGATATTTTTCACCATTCTCACAAAAACACATAAGTTGCGCCAGTGTCCACCTGCTAAGCTGGGTGGTAACGTGCTCGTCTCCCGTGAAAGCGAGGCTGGGTTCGATTCCCGGTCAGGTTGGAGATTTTGTTCGGTCGGGGACTAGGTGTTGTGTGGTCCTCATCATCATTTCATCCTCATTACCCGCGCGCAAGTCGTCCAGTGTGGTGTCGACTGAAATAGGGGTCTCCCGGCCAACGACGCAATACGCTCATTTCCATTTTCCATTTTTGGGCCAGTTTGTTGGTATAATAATCTACACAACAGTAATTACTGTCACGAAGGGAATAGTGTAAATACAGCTGTCATTTAACGAGTATCCTTAGATTATTTAACGAGTATCCTTAGATTATTGCTACATAGTGATCCCAAATATTAACTTGAACACCGTTTTTACCCGCCTGAGCGACGTTAGGTAAGTGACACTTAGTTATTTGAAGGTGTATTATTAACCCTTGATTGGGCACACTTACGTATGAAGTGCGCCATCAGAAATAACATTCTCTTGTACCACTCCATTTTTGTTTTGAAATTCCAGATTCGTTCAAATCCTTCATTATTGCTTCAGTTAACACTGTAATAAGTTGTGCTCTTATGTGCCCAGGTGAGCAGCAGTAATATAAAATAAACAGCGAGATAGACGAGAAAAAATTTGCGATCCACGCATGAAAATGACTCAGATTCCGAGTTAACAGCACGGTCCCACAATGAGGCAATTGTTTACGAGGTATTTAGTAATCAAACAAGCGATTGGCAGGGATTTGATGCATTTGCGCTGTTTAAACCTTCGAGTGGGTCATTGCAATGGGGTAATGTATACAGCAACAGATTGATGTAATGCAAAATTTATTTTGTTATTGTTTGACTAAAAAAAATGGTTCAAATGGCTCTGAGCACTATTAGACTCAACTGCTGTGGTCATAAGTCCCCTAGAACTTAGAACTACTTAAACCTAACTAACCTAAGGACATCACACACATCCATGCCCGAGGCAGGATTCGAACCCGAGACCGTAGCAGTCCCAAGGTTCCAAGCTGCAGCGCCTAGAACCGCACGACCACCACGACGGCTAATGTTTGACTAAACGGTGATTTACCTGATATAGTGTAAGTTAATTTTATCGTTGTTCAAGTAAACTAAGATTAAACTCTGATTTTGCTTATATATGTTTACCTCCGTAACATAAATGACAGCCATTCTTTACATCTGTAAAAAGTGCGCCGTGCTGCCGATCATGTTACGAAAAATGGCAGGCTTGGTCGAAGGTTAAGTTTTTATCAGCAAATTGAAGAAATTTGTATTTTATGTTTGTTTCGTGTCGAGGCACAAGTTTGTAACAACGCGGTACAGTAAAATTAGTAAAAGTCTTGATTGCCTAGTCATTTACAAAAAATATGACCTGTTCCGACCTCTAGTAGTAGGCCATCTTCAGATAATACACCATCCTGGTGACGTTGTCGCAGCTTAGAACAGCTGTGTTGATCAAATTATGGGATCAGGGTAGCTGTTCCAAGTATCATCATCGTCAGCCGGATGGTGTACTATCTAAAGTAAAGTTGTATGGCATGAACAGCTGGAAGGCCATGAAGGAAGGGTTCAACCGCCTAATTGGAAAGGTTTTCCCTATCCTCCGCGCCCTCAGGCACCTTTTCGTCGCGAAGAGTCAGAGCCATATACGGAAGAGTGCCTGTTAAGTGTCAGCGACTGCAGTTGTGTGCAGGCAGGGTCGTATAGTATTCATGTTGGACACGATGAGAGAAAGGAGACGCTGAAACCCGGTGCCGGAAATTGTTTATTCCTCTCGAAATGCACCAGGGGGCCCACCAAATTTTGCGCCTCCATCCGACGGACAGATAAGAATCAGCAGTGTTACATACCCTCACTACATAAGACAGGTTTGCAATTTAATCCGGGACATTGATGAAAAACAGTTGTGATCAGAAACTTTACACTATCACCTTTCCAAGCAAATAGTGAAACAGAAAATATCATCCAACTGCAGGATTGGAACGGACTTACATCCCCCTCCCAGTCGGGAGCCACCGCCTAGGCGTCCATTAACGACCTGGGGTAAGGATGTGGGTGTGCATCTTAAGAGGCCGAAACCGATCATACTCAGTAAATGACTGTGCTATCGAGACTGTTTTCTACTAATTTTACTTAGCTTACGGATCGCTGTTTCCCAATTACGATATTTAAAAGTATGAACGCAGTACAGCGACTGTCCACGGACACGCCGTGTGGCAGTGCAGGTCACTACAAAGAAACAGCCAACAGCCAGCGCCCGGGAGAAGTTCGCGTTGTTAACAAGATCGTTGAAAATTATTATCTGAAAATGAGATTAACTCTCCAGGTTGTTCTGCCTGAATTGAAATTGTATCGAATACATGTAATGAATTTTTGAAATTTCAATGTACCGCATTTACGAAGTAATTATATGTCAGTGTGATTCTATGGCTGCAAATAAACCTCGAACGCTGAGAATAATGAGTTAAAAGAAAACAATTTGAAACGAAAATGTTTCTTACTCCATTGATTTGTTTTGAAATCACTATATGATGAGAACAACTTTCAAGATATATCACATCAATATTCATCGGTATAGCATTTCCGGCAAAGATTTAAGATACTATAGCGAATTTCTCCGTGATAGTGAATTTCTCCTTGATTTTATGAATCGTTGAGCGATTGATAGGTAGCCACTCTCTCTAATAGAGCATCTTTGCAGTAGGAGGGTGTGTTTAACGCGGAGATCGGAGGCGAAGGCAGTGACAGTGAGAGCGGGAAGGGGAAACAGTTTAAAAAAAAAAAATGGTTCAAATGGCTCTGAGCACTATGGGACTTAACATCTGAGGTCATCAGTCCCCTAGAACTTAGAACTACTTAAACCTAACTAACCTAACGACACGACAAACATCCATTCCCGAGGCAGGATTCGAACCTGCAACCGTAGCGTGAAACAGAATGCGATTTTCACTCTGCAGCGGAGTGTGCGCTGATATGAAACTTCCTGGCGGATTAAAACTGTGTGCCCGACCGAGACTCGAACTCGGGACCTTTGCCTTTCGCGGGCAAGTGCTCTACCAACTTTTTTTTTTTTTTGTTTTATTATCAGATTGACTTGGTATATTTCACGAGAATTCAGACAACCATAGTCAAATCATCATTTAATATTAGCTGCAAAAAGAAAATCAACAAATTAGGTGAAACACAAATAAAACATTTCTTCTGAAGGGGAAGACCAACCCGTTACCCCACCCGTACGAATTTTGGGCGTATATATATACATACAAAAGAGAGAGAGAAAAAAAAATTACGAAAAAATACAACAAGGGAGGGGACTCGAGCTCAGGGAAGAAACAGGAATCACAGGGGAACTTAACCAACCCCTTGACGGTTAAACACAAGAAAAAGCATATTCGCAAAAAGCGTTCGGTATTGTGGTAACCGCTGCCATTTCCAATGCGCAGTTGACAAATAATGGTGAAAAACGCGGGGATCTGGGTCATTACCGCCTTCAATGACGTAATGGACATAGTAACCCAAGAGCCAAACAATCGTGTTCGTTTTCGTCTGAGGAAAATAAGAGATGTCCGGATGTAAGAAGATGTCGTCTGGGAATGCGGTTTCAGGCCCTCTAGTAAGAAAAGCTAATTGACGGCGGACCCAGAGCCAATGATCCCGTCCGCAAGCAACTAGCCTGTGAAGTAAGGTGTCAGTTTGATGACATTCCTCACACTGATCAGTCGGACGAAGGCCAATACGAAAAAGACGATCACCAGTAGGTATCAGACGGTAAATGACCTTATACCACGTTGAAGCAATCTCCATCGGCAAAATGGGAAGACTAAGATGAGACCAGACCGTTTTCCATGACGTTGACGGGGAAGCAAGTTCAACAGAAGAAGGGAAACATGCTGTACCCCAACGGATTTGTAGCATGTTGGTAGTTATATGCGTCATAGAAAGTATATCAGCACCCAGAATACCGACAAGTACAAAGTATTCACGAATGTGCCGCAATTTAGGATTAATCCGTCCAACATCAACAGGAGGGGTCAGACTGGCCGGCCGGAGGCGGGAAAGTAAACGAGAGGTGACTGAATGCGGAGCCCGCGTACAGGTTAAAACATTGCGGCGGGCAAATAAGATGGACGTCTTCACTTTGATATCTGAAAGACCCAATCCTCCAAGCTTCCGAGGCCTGGCCACAACTTCATATCGGACACGGAAGACATGGCGGCGCCACAGAAATCGACTAGACAGCTGTTTCAGCCTGCGGGCCATCATCGCGGGAAGCGGGAAGACCTGCGCAACGTAGTATATTTTACTGAAGACATAGGTCTCTAAAACCCGTGCCTTGTGAAGGAGGCTAAGGGAACGGCGGTCATGTTCAAGGATCGCCCCGTGGACACGACTCGTAACCTCACGCCAATTTAGTGCCGCCATTTTGATCGGATTACGATCCACTATGATCCCCAAGGTCTTATGGCGATCGACAACCGTCGCCCAAGGAATGACGACATGATCAAAGCCTCTCAACGGCAGGAACGTGCATTTGCGATCATTAATGCGAGCACCAGCAAGACCACAAAATGAATCCAAGGTATCCTTAAGCCGCGGTATATCCTCGGCATGTCGTACTAAAACGATGACGTCATCGGCGTATGCACGGACTGCAAAAATTTCCCCCAATATATTCCAGCCACGTAAGTGCATGGTGAGATGGCGAAGTAAGGGCTCTAAGGATAGAACAAAAAGTGACATGGATAAGGGGCTTCCCTGGGGTAACCCCCGTCTGATCGATATCCGGGGGGTAGGGTGACCGTTCACAATCACCGAGACACTGATACCGGTAAAAAGATTAGTTAAGACTTGTCGAGCATCATTATTAAAGCCGACAGCGGTGAGCACTCTCGATAAAAAATCATGGCTGACGCGATCGAACGCTTTTTGGAAATCAAGAAAAAGCAAAGCCCCTGGGATATTAGCGGCAGCCGCCACCGAGATTACATCGCGACATTCGAGAACGGAAGTCAGTATCGTGCGTCCAGGCACACAGCTTTGGTGGGCGGCAATAATGGTATCGAGCAGCTTAGAGAGACGGATATTAATTGCTCGAGCGACAAGTTTATAATCAAAGTTAAGGAGAGTAATAGGACGGAGGGAATCAATTGCAGGTCGACCTGTGGATTTCGGGAGGAGGACCATTCTGCCTTCCTGAAAAGGAGCAGGAAGTGAGACTCCCCGCATCACTTCATTTACCATTGACGTTAAGGTGTCACCAATGAGCGGCCAAAATTGAACATAGAACTCCTTAGGAATACCATCTAATCCAGGCGACTTGCGGGACTGCGATCCTGCAACAACATCATATATGTCATCCTTCTGAAAGGGACGCAGAAAGGCGTCGTTTAATTGAGGAGTGACGACGCGAGGCATGAAGGAGGTAAAGTCGTCAAGAGAGGTTTCCGCCGGGACATGAGTATCGTACAGATCAGTAAAATAGGTGTAAACGAAGTCAGAAATGTCACGGTGAGAGGTGAACACGCGGCCGTCAGCGGTTGTGAGGGAGGCAAGGCACCCACGTTTCCGGCGCGACTAGATGGTAGAGTGACGTCAGTTCCTCTTGTAGAAGGGAACGTGGTTGAGATCTCGTCCGCAGGCCCTCCATTTGAATGCGTTTGAGCTGCAGCAATTTGGCTTTGATGCGCTGTATATCAGTAACCCGGAGGGGAGCATGCGTAGCACTATCGTACAGTTGACGTAAGACAGAATAGTAAAATTCTTGCGTTCGTCGATCTTCTGCCACCTTCGCAGCCCCAAAACGCATGAGAGCCCTACGGATGTGAGGTTTTGCATACAGTGTCCACCATGCCACTATAGACGGGTACCGGTCCATAGTACGAGAACAACGTGTCCAAATGTCCTCCAGGACGATACCAAGGGAGGTATCTTGCAAATACGCGATATTGAGCATCCAAGGAGGACGAAACAATTTTACCGGTTGTCGCTCGTAATTAAACGTAACGGCTACAGCGCAATGATCAGTAAAACAGGCTGGTATCACATCAACAGCCAGAAGTTGCCCACACAAGGAATCGGAAAGGTAAAAGCGATCGAGGCGACTGCTAGACGTGGGAGTAAAGTAGGTATGTCGCACAAGTGTAGGATAGCGAGAAACCCACACGTCACGCAGGTGCAAGGAGCGCACAAGGTCGTCGAGTTCTTTACTGAAATTAAAATTAGGAGACTGATCTACCGGCCGTAGAACACAATTGAAGTCCCCACCTAAAATTATCTTTGTCGGGGATTTACGAAGCAGGTAAATGACTTCTTCTTTATAGAAACTCGAGCGTGCGGTAGTACAACCCGAACCAGAAGGGGCATAAAGAAGGAGTAAACTGAGATCATAAAACGTGCACCCGATCCCCCTTCCACTGTCAAGTACTTCGAAAATCATCAACGGAATGCCTTCTCTATAAAACAAGGCAGTGCCCGTAGAAAGTTCGGAAGCGACATTAAAAAACGTCGAGAACCCAGGAATGGAAAACTGGTCGAATAGGACTTCCTGTAAAAAAACAACATCTGCCCCAGACTGATAGATAAACTGTCGCAAAGCGGCGAGCCGAAGCTCAGAACATATTCTGTTAATATTCAGAGTAAGAAATGTATATGCTTGCATGGAACTTCAACCTACAAAGAAAAACAAAGATCGGTAGAGAGCCGTCAGCTGACGGAGAAGCATACAAGTAATCATACCAGAAACAAGCGCTGAACCACAGAGAGAAAAACTACGAAACAGAACCCTCATCTTCCCACTGCTTTTTCTTCGGCCGTGACGCGGCTCTCCGTGGCTGTTTACGGATTCGACTGCGGCTCCGCGGTGCCGACGCTGCAGCGTTCGGCTGCGTAGGAGCATCATGTAGACATTCCGTGTCAGATTGCGAGAGAGAGGCCTCTACATCCCACTCGTCCGCAGACATGGGTTCACGGTGGGACAGTTGGTGAATAACAACGGGATCCACTGGCTCTGGAGAATCAATCAGTTGTTTGATGGGAGGAGGCTGTGACCCAGAGGGGGCGACAGAAATTCCAGAAGGGGGATGCGAAACAGAGTCAATAGGAGAAGTGTCAGAGAGCACCGGAGAAGACACGTGGCAACCAGAAGCAGGTTCCGTCACGGGCGTCTCCGAAGAGGCTGCCGCGGTAGCAGGAACAAAGTCAGATAAGGTGTCAGGGAGCTTCTGCAAAGGCGTGATAGCACCTGTGGCTTCCTCATCCACGATTTCCGACTGAGAAAGAGAGTCCTTTACCGGAGGCCCATCGGAAGGGCGAGCCAATAAGGAAGATTCATCAGCCGCATCATCCTGTGTTCGCCGACGCTTGTTGTGAGAAATCAGCGCGGGAACATCGGAATTATGAGCAGCAACATCCCTACTCAAGGACAACGGGGGAAAATCACGGCCGTTGTCGGGTAACGGATCACTGCGTCCCTCAGTAACAGTGAGCGATTCAGTCCGAGATCCTTGCGGGAGAAGATCAGCTAAAGTCAATTTTTTACGCTGTTCGTATGTAGGTTTTAATACCACCACACGCCGCGGACAATTAGTACGGAAATGACCAGTTTCATTACAATAATAACATGTTCCTTCCTGGCCACTGTACGTGATATGGACCCTATAACCACAAACCTGTAGGTGAGAAGGAATAGGTTTTTTGACCACCATTTCCACCGACCGAATACCACTATATACCTGTAAGCGGTGCTGAGCAGACCAGCGTTCCTTTCGAATATGGCGTACGTCCCCATAAGGAAGCAAAACGGACTTCAGAAAAGAGTCGTCAACCTCGGGCGGAAGGTTAAATACCCGAACATTCGTATATACCACTTCTGCATTTGCCAAGAGAACCATACTAGTGGAACCATCACGGTGCGTAAAGGGTACCTGAGAACCATGACGAGAAAGTAGCCTATCAACCTGGAGCGGGTCAAGAAACTTAACAAAAAACACATATAATTCGCTGTCGAAATATGCGGTATGCACCTGATCAGTAGTGACCTTAACTGTATCGACTAACCAGTCATGTATCTCCAAAGAACCGGGCTGGACGTGACGCGTGGATTTGTCAAAGGTAAAACTGACTGTACCTGTACGCGGAACTTTCGTGGGAACCATGGTGGACATCACGGCGAGAGACGACGCCGCGACAGGAAGGGCCGCACGAACACCAAACACCAGCCGACAACCAGCGATGCGACGCGCACGGAGACCAACACGGCACTAAACTGACAGGAGGAAAACACGCTGCGCTACGGTAGAGGCGGAACTAAGAGCACGACCTAGTCGACCGACGCGCGAAGCGAGAATACTAACTGAGCTACCGAAGCACGACTCACGCCCGGTACTCACAGCTTTACTTCTGCCAGTATCCGTCTCCTACCTTCCAAACCTTGGAAGGTAGGAGACGGATACTGGCAGAAGTAAAGCTGTGAGTACCGGGCGTGAGTCGTGCTTCGGTAGCTCAGTTGGTAGAGCACTTGCCCGCGAAAGGCAAAGGTCCCGAGTTCGACTCTTGGTCGGGCACACAGTTTTAATCTGCCAGAATGTTTCGTAGCGTGAAACAGTTCGCTCTGGGTGAGGCGGCCGAGTTGCAACCTAGAGGCGAGGCGATTAGTGTGCCGGCAGTTGATGGATGGTACAAATCCAGCAGTTAACACTTACCGGCTCTGAGCCTACGAGCGATGCCAGGGAGACACTCAGGCGGGCCGGCCGGTGTGGCCGAGCGGTTCTAGGCATTTCAGCCTGGAACCGCGCGACCGATAAGGTCGCAGGTTCGACTCCTGCCTCGGGCATGGATGTGTGTGATGTCGTTACGTTAGTTAGGTTTAAGTAGTTCTAAGGGACCAATGACCTCAGGTGTTAAGTCCCATAGTGCTCAGAGCCATTTGAACCATTTTTTGAACACTCAGGGGGATTTGTGGACTGCGAAGCATTATTAACTCTGTTTCCGCCTGCTACAAACCTTCGGACGTGTGGGCGCGTACCGAGAGAAGCAGCGTGTTGTGTGCTTCAGCGACGACCGGAACTGGAGGCGAACGGCGCACAGCCGCTGTGTTGAAGTTGTGGGTCGTCTCCAAGCTTTCTAGGTAGTCGTACGCATGTGTCTTGTGAGCTTCCAGTTTGGTTTATTGGATGCGAGTGCGCCGGGCATCCTCAGTAACCATATTTTCTGTACTCGTATAGTGACTGTTTACTTTCGAAGTTTTCTAGCTGTTTATTCGACATTTACGTACGGTTTCATACCAGACTTCTGGTTATTGCTTCCACTTCTGTCCCCATGCACCGAGCTTGTGTGTGCACTTCTATGAAATTAGTGATTTTGTTTCTTTATTTACTGCTCCAGTACGAGTGTTATTTGCCATGTTCAAGCTCAACTTCCCACCAGTAGCCCACTGGAAAGCGTCGGGTCTGTGGCGCTCGACGAACGGCCAGTCAAGTGCAGGTGGTCATGCACCACGTGATCTTTCCCAGCCCACTACACTTTGCCAAGACAGGGCTGCATAGCACGTCGATGTAACTATTTATGTCTTAATCACTGTGCTCCTACTGCAACTCTCCTCTGAATTCTCTTATTTCTACCTCACGTAAATTGTTGAAGTGTTAACCGGATAATTGGCCAGTTGAATAATGACTATATTTATTTACTAAAATGTATTTATGCAAGTGTGACTCGGCCAACGAAATTATTATTGATATTTCTACTTGTATGCACTGTTGTTTTTGAACTGCCCAAACACTAGGAGATTTAGATCTGTTAATTTTGTGAAGGTTCTCACTAACTATTTGTACCGTGCAAGACGCAATATTTAACATCAATCTGTCATTTCATTTCTCTTGCGTACATTGCACACCTTCTCGACCCGGAGGTATATGATGCTCGTTTACGCAGTATGCTTCTATTTTCAATCGTAATTCTTAACGTTTCTCTTGAGCACAAGTTTTAGCTTTTTTCATTGCATTGCTACAGTTTTTATTATTCATTTAAAATGATTACTACACTCCTGGAAATTGAAATAAGAACACCGTGAATTCATTGTCCCAGGAAGGGGAAACTTTATTGACACATTCCTAGGGTCAGATACATCACATGATCACACTGACAGAACCACAGGCACATAGACACAGGCAACAGAGCATGCACAATGTCGGCACTAGTACAGTGTATATCCACCTTTCGCAGCAATGCAGGCTGCTATTCTCCCATGGAGACGATCGTAGAGATGCTGGATGTAGTCCTATGGAACGGCTTGCCATGCCATTTCCACCTGGCGCCTCAGTTGGACCAGCGTTCGTGCTGGACGTGCAGACCGCGTGAGACGACGCTTCATCCAGTCCCAAACATGCTCAATGGGGGACAGATCTGGAGATCTTGCTGGCCAGGGTAGTTGACTTACACCTTCTAGAGCACGTTGGGTGGCACGGGATACATGCGGACGTGCATTGTCCTGTTGGAACAGCAAGTTCCCTTGCCGGTCTAGGAATGGTAGAACGATGGGTTCGATGACGGTTTGGATGTACCGTGCACTATTCAGTGTCCCCTCGACGATCACCAGAGGTGTACGGCCAGTGTGGAGATCTCGCTCCCCACACCGTGATGCCGGGTGTTGGCCCTGTGTGCCTCGGTCGTATGCAATCCTGATTGTGGCGCTCACCTGCACGGCGCCAAACACGCATACGACCATCATTGGCACCAAGGCAGAAGCGACTCTCATCGCTGAAGACGACGTCTCCATTCGTCCCTCCATTCACGCCTGTCGCGACACCACTGGAGGCGCGCTGCACGATGTTGGGGCGTGAGCGGAAGACGGCCTAACGGTGTGCGGGACAGTAGCCCAGCTTCATGGAGACGGTTGCGAATGGTCCTCGCCGATACCCCAGGAGCAACAGTGTCCCTAATTTGCTGGGAAGTGGCGGTGCGGTCCCCTACGGCACTGCGTAGGATCCTACGGTCTTGGCGTGCATCCGTGCGTCGCTGCGGTCCGGTCTCAGGTCGACGGGCACGTGCACCTTCCGCCGACCACTGGCGACAACATCGATGTACTGTGGAGACCTCACGCCCCACGTGTTGAGCAATTCGGCGGTACGTCCACCCGGCCTCCCGCATGCCCACTATACGCCCTCGCTCAAAGTCCGTCAACTGCACATATGGTTCACGTTCATCCTGTCGCGGCATGCTACCAGTGTTAAAGACTGCGATGGAGCTCCGTATGCCACGGCAAACACGCTGACACTGACGGCGGCGGTGCACAAATGCTGCGCAGCTAGCGCCATTCGACGGCCAACACCGCGGTTCCTGGTGTGTCCGCTGTGCCGTGCGTGTGATGATTGCTTGTACAGCCCTCTCGCAGTGTCCGGAGCAAGTATGGTGGGTGTGACACACCGGTGTCAATGTGTTCTTTTTTCTATTTCCAGGAGTGTATTAACCAGTCTGGTACAGTTTTATGATTGCAGATTATTCTGTTTCTCTCGCGGTTTTAGGCGCGCAGTCCGGAACCGTGAGACTGCTACGGTCGCAGGTTCGAATCCTGCCTCGGGCATGGCTGTGTGTGATGTCCTTAGGTTGGTTAGGTTTAGGTAGTTCTAAGTTCTAGGGGACTGATGACCACAGCAGTTGAGTCCCATAGTGCTCAGAGCCATTCTGTTTCTCAGTAGTCAATACCAATGGAGGAATTATTCCGATAGGTGTTTCATAAATCTGACCGGGTATGTTCTGTTAAAATAAAGAGAAAGTTCACAACAGTAATGATTTTCAGTCTCCCTTTGGCCTGGCTTTCCTACCACAGATAGCCTGACGCCAGTACTGTGTACCAATTTTCATTTTACTAATACGAGAATTAGAAGTTACAGGACTTTAAGTTATGAAAAATCTTGCCGTTGTCTTCCTACTGGCATGAAGAAGCTACACCAGAATAAAAGTTAATGAACATATGAAGGTTCAGATGATAATGATAAGGACGGAAAAGGGGCAGTTTTTCCCAGTTTGTTGCGTTGCTACCTGCGATCCGATTGTTCACTCAGCAAAACAAAAACAAACCAAAAATCGAATATTGAACCTTATCCACGGCAATTTCCGCTACATACGTCATCTTTTCATGTACCATTTTCATAACGTAGAGTGGAGGATGGAATGAACTTCAAAGTGCTGAGAAGGATATGAAAACTGACGCATAATGACGAGAAATTCCTTATAAGGTGGGAGAACTAGAAAATCAAGAAGGTTAAACTCGTGTTAAAAATGGAGTAAGAGAAGACTGAAACTTGTCTTTTCTGTATGTGTAGTAGGCCCTCGTAGTTGTCGAAGAAGCATTGACGGTACACAACGTTTAGAGGTGGAACAAAATTTATGAAAAGAACTCATTCGAATGTGATGAAGTGCAATAAAAAGTAGAATGATGACGTGAGAAACTTTAGAGCATAAAAAGAAACAACCAGGTAAAGGGAGCGAATTCTGCTACACAGGAAGAGCATGACTTGGGTTTAAAGTATTGTCTAGGACGAGATGATGCGAATGAGTGACATCTCAAGCTCTGAATGGGGAAGGATGACGAAGGCCTTCGACTGTTTCCTTTTCAAAAGAACCATCTTGCCTCAACCGATTTACAGAAACCATGCAGAAGTTGAATACCGTGGCCACACGCGTTAATAGAAAACGGTCGTCCTGTGTGCAAGTCCAGTGTCTTATCCAATGCGCCATATCTCTGTGTTTTACTATGGAGAATGTACGATCACACTAGTAGGTCGAGGAGGGTAGACATTAAAGAGTACCAGAAAACGATCCGCGTTGGTGAAGTTAGCTTTCTTTAATGAAAGTTTACTTGTATCAAGTATTGACCCTTAAATGAGAGAAATGTTTCAGAAACTTTACGTGTGTTTGGAAATGAAATATGTAGTGTGGTAAGCAGTAGAAAAGAAAACTGTCTACACTTGAAATATGATGATACAGAGAAGTACACAGGGAAATAAATCCATGGAAAATCCCTCGCAGAAGTCGTTATAGGCTACTGTGGCATATGTGAGCATTCAAAAATAGTTAACTTGGCCATAATAGTATTGGTAAAGTGGAGACATTAGAAGCAAGGAAAGATAAGAAAACGCTAAATTCATTAGCGAGTAGCGCTAGGTATACTGGTGATGAAAAGAGTACCACAAAAGAGAGTGGTACTGAGGATTGCTGAAAGGCAGTGTTCCTCTACATTTTCATCTATCTTTTACCATTTTTTCTGTAATATTCTTTCAAAGACTATTTAAAATCGTAGAAATTTAGTAACTCACCTTGACCGAGATCCCTATAATGAGACGACAAGTCCCACACTTGTTCGCGTAAGGAACGTCTCCAGAGTTACACAATAACGATTTGTTCCATTGTTTCCTATAGGTTAGATCGAAATGATTACGTTACATGCTGGTACTCTTGATTTTCGTTTATTCTATACTCATGTGAAACATTAAACACAAGATAGTACACCGGATAGACACAAAGCGCAGCCGCCCGCATGTTACTATCACAGTCCAGACACAGCAGCCATGAACTGCAAGAAGACAGTGCGTAACTACATCCACAAGGGGTTGAAAAAGAAAGTAATGGCTGATTTCCAGGCTTTCCTCAATGCCGACGCAATCTGTAATACATTGTCTTCCTGCATCTTCTTATGCCTATTAGCAACGATTCACAGAATGAAACGTTATAAAGCGGAATCTACTCTGTAGTGAAATTTTCTAGCACTATCACTTTAAGGTCAAAATTATATATGAACGGAAACCGAGTTATTTCAAATAAGGAGGTAACGGTCATAAAAGTGTGTTGCAAGCGGTATGTCGTCATGATTTAGAAATGATAGAGA
Organism: Schistocerca gregaria; assembly: GCF_023897955.1. Lineage (NCBI taxonomy): Eukaryota > Metazoa > Arthropoda > Insecta > Orthoptera > Acrididae > Schistocerca > Schistocerca gregaria. Next base: position 503,534,997 of record NC_064922.1, on the reverse strand, counting down.
CAAGTTTTTGTAAAATGATTTGTGTTCCACAACAAACAAAAGCTTGCCCTCCTTCGTTGTTCATGCTTCCTTGATATGCAACGCATATTATTTTCTGATGCTCCGAATGGAGTTTACCAAATTTTTAAGTTCAAGACTGATATTCGTACGTGAAGCATTACTCGTTAAAGAAGGGTAGCGTATGGAGTGCAAATAGGCAAATAGATTGCATACTGGTTGGCTACGCTGATGGCAGTAAAACACTGGAGCAGTAACATAATTAGGGCTAATCGCCCAGAGCGACCTTAAATGGAACTAGCGCATGAAGTTACATATAGCGAAAACAGATTTTCTGCTGAGATTCACAGGAAGAGTCGTCCAAGAAAGAACTAGCTTACAAAACAGTCCAGAATTCTCTCCTTTCAATATAATTTTACCCTAAAGTTAAAATGACTCAGTATACGGAAAACTCAGAACAACCTTCTGTGGAACTAAAAGCAAGAGTGGTAACATTAAGAGTGCAATGGGAATTCCACTGTTAAATGCCTAAGAGAGACGTGCGGAAAGGGCACATTGTAGGCCTTTATGAGGAGGACGTGTGATGACATGACAGAAGAAGAAAAAAGAGTCGATAGGGAAGAGATAGGTGATCCAGTATTAGAACCAGAGTTTAGAAGAGCTTTGCAAGACGTATGATGAAATAAGGCAGAAGGGACAGATAACATTCCAGCAGAATTTCTAAAACAACAAAACGGCTGTTCACGTTGGTGTGTAGAATGTATGATTCTGGCGATATACCACCAGACTTTCGTAGAAACATCATCCACAGAATTCCGAAGATTACAAGAGCTGGCAAGTGCAAGAACTATCGCACAGGCAGCTTAACAGCTCTTGAATCCAAGTTACTGACGAGCATAATATACTGGAGACTGGAAAAGAAAACTGAATATGTTGTAGACGACGATCATTTTGGCTTTAGGAAAGATAAAAGCATTAGAGATAATTCAAACGTTGCTGTTGATAATACAAGCAAGACTACAGAAAATCAAGACACGTTCATAGGATTTATTGACCTAAAAGGAAAGCGTTCGACAGTGTCAAATGTTGCAAGACGTTCGAAATTCTAAGAAAAATATGTGTAAGCAGTAGGGAAAGAAGGGTAATATACAATATGCAAAAGCACCAAGAGGTAGCAATAAGGATAAAGACCAAGAAGAAAGTGCTCCTACCGAAAAGGATATAAGACAGGGATGTAGTCTTTCTCGCCTACTCTTCAATCTATACATTTCAAAATCAATGACATAAATAGAAGAACGGTTCAAGAGTGGAATTACAATTCAAGGTGAAAGGATATCAATGATGACATTGCTATCTTCAATAAAATTGAAGGAGAATTGTAGGATCTGCAGACCTCAAAGTATTCTCAACCTCTTCGTCCAAAGAACATGTTACACACTTCACCGGTTTTGTGGTCGAAGGAATATAGGAGTGATTCCCTTGTTAAAATCAAAGGTTGGTTTCAAAAATTACCTTTTCATATGGTACTACAATTTTTACTTACTATATTTTTGCTCTTTTTAAGTCGCAGCATCATGTTAGCAACGATTTGCTTGCTCCTTCTGTAGTCAGCTACGAATTAAGCTCACTGAGCAATCTCTTTGTGTGTCCACTGAGGTATTTCGCATCTTTGAAGGTCTGTTGTGGCCTCTAGCCCAGGAGTCGCCATCCCCTTTTTAGAAGATTACGCGACGCTCTAGTTTGAATGTGCATTCATCATTCTGGTATTGTTTTTCGTCGAGCCCGATTCTGTTTGATTTGGATGCATGGCAGGCTTTGTCTGGTGTTGGCCTGAAATGCTTCCTAATTTCTACAGCGATGAAGAAATCGGATGAGATCTTTCCAGTTACTTGCCGTGGTGAGTATTAGGTGAACGTAATGTTGTTTCAGATGTGTATTCTAACGTATCGCACAGTTAACTTGCGATTACTCTGTGTTTAGGCTTAGGAACTATAATCCCAACGACAAAATTGGAATTGCATGGTTTGCTCACCTTTTGTTACATTGAAGCTTTCTACAGGAACGATTTTTCTATCCTTCGTGGTGCAGATTCAAAACTTTTTATTCTCCCCTGGACTGAAAATGAGTTATTTTCTTGCTGGAACTGGTGTATTATGAACATGTCTTTTCGTTGCCCATTCCGAGAAACTTATCTTGTACTTATCTCTTGAGAATTCATGTTGGCTTGGTAAATCAACTTCAGTACTTGAGTACAATATATATATAAATTCATAATCTTAACTTTTAATTATTTGACGTCATACAAGCCACGTTCACTAAAAACAATTATATACTGGCTTACACATATGTGTACGTAAATGTTCAAACCTGTTACAAGCAGTTAATTCTATTAACTACATTCTCCGGTTGCAAGCGACCATCAGTAAATATCAGTTCCTAACATGAAATTAGATTTCAGACGGAGAAACATGGTTTCTCGGTTGCTGGTATGAAGTACCGCTGTTTTCTGAACTTACTGCAGGGTGATATGATATATTAGTGGAATGTAGCGTATTGTGGAATAATTGGTACGAAGGGGCTTTCTAATCACAGTTTTAGGTAGAAACTACATTCCCAACACATGTTTCGATCTTAATGGTTCGCCGCGAGGAGTGGCCGCGTGGTTAAAGGCCCCATATCACGAATCGCGCGGCTCCTTCCACCGGAGGTTCGAGTGCTCCCTCGGGCATGGGTGCGTGTATGTTGTCCTTAGCGTAAATTAGTTTCAGTTAGTTTAACTAGTGTGTAAGTCTAGGGACCGATTATCTCAGCAGTTTGGTCCCTTGGGAATTCATACACATTTCTTAATGGTTCAAGAAAGTTTTTATTTGACAATTACTTCAAAAATACATGCAATGTTTGGAGCTGTAACTCAAATCAAACTCATTATTCTATTTTTGGACTACATATTGATGAATGGCTGTAATACACTATTTGAAGAGTAGCTATGCAAAACTGATCCAGTTGCACTTACATTCTGTACGTGTTTGTGTCCGAGACTATTCTGCTAAATTTATATGATCAGGTAGCGCTTCCAGTTTGCTTTCTGAGATATGAAGTTCCATATTTTATTGTACAGTTTAAACACACTCATACTTTAAGGTTTCTTCAATGAAAATCTGACTTAGTAGCTCACTGTAATCTATAATTAAATATACTGTAGAATCGGCTCCTTTCATTTTTTTTTTTTTACTCTGCTCATACCGATTAACGAATGTAGGAACTCGAATTTTGCAGATGCTCAGCATAGTTGTAAAATGTATTTAACGCTAAAGCCCAGTTATAATCCATTATTAGTACGTAGAAAAGTGTCCGTATTACAGTCGCCTGAAGCAGTTCTATTCCAGAATTATCGTTGTGTAGAACACTGTCTTTTGTTGTGATGCCCCAAAACGCTGCTGTCCGATACCCCCAAAAAATTTGCAGCTTTCCTGGTCGACGCCGCAACTGGAACTGACCATCGCGGTTTCCAAGAAGGCGGCATCTGTTCTCGTTTAACACATTGTTCATTACTTTTTTTGAGTCTTTAGCTGCACCGTGGTCATTTTTTGGTGGAAAGCACGGTATCCCGTAGCGCAGATTCGGGCTCACTGTTTCTCGTGATGTTAGTTGTCACTATGAGCCTATGGTGTATTTTAATGTATGTAGCAGTCAGCGTGCAAGCATTAGTAGTCTCTCGTCAGGTCTGTATTTGAACCTTCGTACCACAGCCGTCTAGAAGAAGAACGACAAGCGTCTGCATTTCTACTTGTTCACCAGCACCGTCACCGACACATCCTAACCCCCACTTTTAATTTGTTATACAGTACTTCGTAGGAGACATACAGTTTCTCGCAGATCCACAATAGGACGTCGCAGAAATTCAATTAAGCACACTGACTGAGATCTTAATTGCCCTCCAGTCATTTAGCAGCCTCTAATAACATTGCCCAACCATCGAAACAACAGACGACTCCGTCGGTAAGTCAAGCAGAGCAGTTACGCCCTGAGCTATGCTAAACCTTGCAGTGTAGGTGACCCTCCTATGATCGTTACGAAATGAATTATTGAATTTAGAGTGCAGCTACCAGTGGAGTGTCTCCATCACGATTGGAAACCTGCACTGGAAGGCCTATATTCTACATCTTGTAAGTGGACCAAATCTTTCTAGGGGGTTGGGGTGGACGGGTATGGGGGCGGTGCAACTTTGAGGGAACAAAGCTGTAGTGAATATTAAAGGCGAAATGATTATTGCCGACCACCTGCATCTCTTAATGCTCGAAGTCTCCTCCTACGGCGATGACATCTTCCAGCAGGATAATTGTCCATGTTACGAGGTTAGCTAAGTGGTTTGTGGGACATTATAGTAAACTCACATTGATGTCTTGGTTAGTAGATGTTCCTGATCTGTACCCGCTGGAACACATGTCGGGCTCCAGCTACGTTCCCGTGAACCACCATCTCGTAATTTAAGGGAAATTCTTGACCTTTGCGTAAACATCTGATGCTACATACTTCTGGAATACTGTCAAGGACTTGTAGAATCACTGCCAAGCACAATCTTTTTGTACTGTATTTGAAAAGTGGGACACCACGCTATTAAATAGGTGTTTTGTATCATCGGTGAGTATAATACAAAAAATTAGCTAAATTTTCCCAAACTTCTGTTATCATAGGACTACTTTGTTCCCTGACAGTGTCCGGGATACAGGCTCAAACATCGTTTTTCAGATTGTAAGGAACAGAGAATGTCCAGCAGTCAACAATGACGCAAAAGGGATAATTAAAGTTTGGAGTACTAGTTATGAGATAGGCTTAAACAACTCTGTTCTACACATTTATATCTCTGTTACGTATTGTATTAGGCATTGCAGCACTTGTGTAACTGGACTTCGCTAAATCATATTTGAAATGGAAATTGTTCAGGTACGCTCGAGTTATTAAATTCCAGTGGATGATTTAGTTGTAAGACTTTTGACAGCAGTAAAAGTACTGAAACTGCAAAGTATGTTTACATACTCGAAACTACCGTGCCAACAGTTTTTTTTTTTTCAAATTTTTTGTCTTTGTCCACGGAAACTAGTGAGACATAGACGCAAATATCGAGTTTACCAGGGAAAAATTATGTCTTCAGTATATAATTCATAAGAGCATAAATATTGTCAAAGTACAATAACAGAGCGATCTTTATCACAGTAAACTTGCTTCGTATACAGGGAGTAACGAGGCGTATTTATTTAAAAGGACAAGACAAGTGTGATAAAGTGGCACTTTATGAAACGTGATAAACGGTTTGTGCAATCCATTATGTTGCGTCAAGGTGGCACTGCTGCACAACAAATCACGGAATTAAACTGGTAAGACGAGCGAAAGTGCCGTACCGCGCACAAACTGTGACGCTATAGCCGTTGGCGCATAAACAGGCGGAACGAGGAACTCGCGGTAGTTGTTGTCCTCGCTACGAATCAACCGTCGAAGCATGCTTTGTATGAATTATGCGGCTCCGGCAGTTTCACCTGGAAGTGGCAGACTCCCCAGAAGTGTCCGTTTCCACAGGCTACCAGAGTTAATTTGTTTCCTATCGTGCCGGTAAATATGTTATTCACAGTAATTAAGAAAACACGGAAAATCCGTGATCTTGACAAAGCGAGTACATATCTAAAATTGATACACATGACTAACACATCGAAGTTACATCAGTTGTACTTTTATTTGCTTGTTTCGCTGTATCGTGTTCATTTTCAGTGCTGTAGTTTAAGGTATTTTTAGGTTATGGGCTTGCTGCCGTATGACAATGACACCTTGACAACTATTCAGCCATCTTAAGGTGAGCTTTTGCATTGGAAGTTGCTGATGCATGTCATTCATTAATTTTATACTGAAAATGACGCGGTCGTGCATCCACATCCATCTATCGAATATAGCTCTATCCGAGGTGCGCAGACGCATGCGTAAGAGTGATATTGCAAGCAGATCTTTTGTCTAACTGCAGACGTGTAGAAAGAAAATTCAGTTGTCAAAATGATAAAATGAAGTGTGGCTAAAAGTGTCATTGGGCTTAAAATTTTGTGTTTCTGAAGATGTCACAGAAATTAAGTCTGAAGCCTTATCGAGTCGATAGCCGCCACCAAGATTAATAAGAACTTCAAAATTCAAATGGTTCCAAGCACTATGGGACTTAACATCTGAGACTTAGAACTACTTAAACCTAAGTAACCTAACGACATCACACATATCCCTGCCCGAGGTAGGACTCGAACCTCCGACCATAGCAGCAGCACGGTTCCGGACTGCTGCGCCTAGAACCACTCGGTCACAGCGGCCGCCAATAACAACTTCCACCAAACGCCTATCTACACATGCATTAATAACTTAACCCTAGAAGGAGCTCGTCATCCTTCCTTCACCACCGTCTACGTACTCTACATTCAATCAAAACTGTTTCCACATATTTCACTCCACTGCAGTTATGCATCAGGCTCTGTCCTTTCTTCCCTCCTTTATATATTGTAGACATTCCCTGATAATCACTCCCAACCTATTTCCTCCAATATGCTGGCCACAGCTACTACCTAGCCCCACATCACACCAACTCTGCCATGCCTCTCTTCATCACCACTTGAATCTTGTGGTTGGGTGATGTAAAACATGGAAACTTCAAGTAAATTCACAGGGAAGACAAGTTATCATCGACCATATATCTATCTCTTCATTTACAACCAATCCACGACTCTGACTCAGCATAGGATGTAAGACTAACAGTCGACAGAAAACTATCGCAGAATTTCCATCTCCTTACCATTCAACACGAAGCCTGAAACCGTCTGGAACTACTAAAAACCTATTGTTATCTTCACCTATAAATTCCACTTTCGCCCTATAGACATCTACGCCATCGTTGCCTGCATCTCCGCCTCCCCCCAACTCTACCAGTTCCCTGAAATTCTGGGAGGACAAGCACTCAGCCTAGTCTTTCGCGTCCCCGTACCTTCCCCATCTCGCATCGTCTGCTAAGTCATCCACATCCCATACCTTCTTCTGTTCCTAGAGCTCCTTCGAATCCGAACGTTAATAACAAAACCCAGTTCCAGGCCACAACTTCCCACCCACTAATAAGCAACCCAGGTAGCCTGCTGCGCTGCAACATCCATGTTCCACCTTCCAAGCACCTTCATGCCTCATCTATCCTTTCCCATCAGAATTTCAAACAACTACCACTCTCCGTCTGTTCGTAGATACACCCCTATCTCTAACCTTAGTCACAACACTCCACCTCAAACGATCCTTCCATTTATTCTTCTCCCTTCGTCACCCTTGCCAACCTTCAGTTGCAACCTGCGGTTCTATGGAGCTCTACAGTCACACTCATAATTTCATATGGCTCTGAGCACTATGGGACTCAACTGCTGTGGTCGTCAGTCCCCTAGAACTTAGAACTACTTAAACCTAACTAACCTACGGACATCACACACATCCATGCCCGAGGCAGGAATCGAACCTGCGACCGTAGCAGTCGCACGGTTCCGGACTGCGCGCCCAGAACCGCGAGACCACCGCGGCCGGCACACTCATAATTTCACCTTCATCCTGACGACTGTTATTTTCCTGTATCACCAGCATCACCATTACACTAGGACATCATCCACATTACCATCATTGACTGTATTTTAACTGCAATATAAAAACTCAACGAATTCTTTAAAAATTGTAAATATTTTCTGCTATGTGATTTTAAAACACTTCATTTACTGTCATCTGGTTTTATACAAAAATCTGAAATATCATCCATCAATATAATTCTTTAACAGTGATCATCCGTTTTGGTATATTTTAACCACCTTTTAAATGTATGAACCTCTGACTGAAGAATGGTTTTCATCCGCTGCCAGTCCAACCCACGTGGGGAACTGGAATGATGATAACAGAAAAAAGGAGATCATCGTGACAAAGATTCTTGTTTCAGTAGACCATAGAGTTCATCTGTGGTTGACTTAATGGACTACGAAAGTTGGGTGTGGCGATCATGTTCCACACCCTTTTCATGAACTGTACGTGTGGTCTGACTAATGCAGGCTTTGTCACATTGACAGTATTAGGTAGACTCTCACCTTCCTTCATCCCAAATCATCCTTTGCCGAGCCAAAATACAGGTTTTTGTATGTAGCCGGGAGGCTACTTCAGCATGGTAGTTCCTTAGAATTCTGTCAAATTTAGAAGAAGCATTCCTCCTAAGTTTGAGGAACACTCTTTCTCTTCCGTATTTTGTGAGTAGTCACGTTTACTCGTATTTAAAGATGTCAGTATTTGATGTGAAGAAAATGCTTTAAACGCAAGCTGAAGATGTCTAGCTTCTTTGCAAGGCTGTCTCTATCAGGCACAGCATGTGCCTACTGCATGAGCTTCCGAAGGACGTCCTTAGTTTGTGAAGGGTGGTCGCAGCTAGACGCCCATGTGATGATCTTACGGTAAATAGAATGACTTAGTGATCCAACAAGTTTCCGACTAACAAATCTAGAAAGAGAAAACAGTAATCTTTCTCCACACCTATGTTGTACAAGATTATCTCGGTGATAGAAAACTGCCAACGTCTTCACTGATTGCCCTCTCCACGATACCACGTCTTACAGAATTTCGATTTGCACAGCAATTTCTAGGCTTAACGATACCATAACTTTCACAAATTCCTCTTGCTTGCCTGAGAACAGAGTACAAGTGGTTTAACGATACCATAAATTTCACAAATTTCTCTTGCTGCCCTGAGAACAGAGTAGACAATATCAAATAATGAATTCGAACAAGATAATATTTGAAGCGTATACGCGCGCAACTAACAGCGAGAAAGCAACATTATCGCTGATGGCAGTATACACAAGGTGTGTATTGCATAAATTATTCTCCATCTTATGGTTTCACGTTTTCAAATATTTTTGCAAGCCAAGAGACATTCCTTTGGACTGTGTAACCTCGAACCTGCAAACTCTCTACAATCATTAATTTAAAGGCTTTTAAGAAAATCCACTTCGGCGTACAGGCTTCCATAGAAAGGGGAATTGGACCGTAGTAAACATAGACTAACTGTAGGATTCCTACAGATTCAGCAAGCAGTTCGACGTCCGGCATAGACATAGAGTACAGCTTACAGTCAGCGTGTAGCAGCAGATCTCTAGTCTGCCATGCACAACCCCTAAACATAAGCGTCGTCTAGTGAAATCTGTTTGGTTATTTATTCATTTCAACGATATAAACTTTTTTCCTTGGAGAGACTGTATGGTAAACAACTAATTCCTTGAATCAGTAATAATAATAATTGTAATAATAAAATCAAAGCAGTAATTAAATGAATAATAATAATCATTACAATAGTTAGATGCAGTTTTTCGATGTTACTTTTTGTCTCTGAAAGAAAATTTTCAACACGCATCTCGATACAGTAACTGAGTTCGGGGGGAAATAATCTTTCCTCTCATGAATCATTACATCTCAGTACAATTATAACATTTTAACTTTCACGTGAGAGGGAGTTACAATGCTTACGTCGTTTGTAGAGTCCGAAATAACTCTGAGCTTCACTCAAAGGTGGAAACCGTGATGTCTACACCCACAACAGAGAGCTTTTAACTTGGCATTCGATGAAAGTTGATCTGCAGCCTGTGCAGGTCGCGCTACTGGTTTTGTCGTCAGTCTGCTGTACAACTACTAAGACTCAATTTTGGAAAACCACGTAACACTCCTAATGCAATATTATGTCCAGGCACGAGTGTCAGTGCATTTATACAGGGAGTGCAACCATTGTATGGCATGTTGCAGACTGTGACCTTATATAAACGTGTGGTTCCAGGTTACCGGCGGAACAAGAAATATCAGAAAAGAAGTGGCCACGTCTACACCAGATTCGTTAATGGCTTGCTCTCCTAGAAGAACACTCCCTTTATCTAAATGTGCAGGCAAAAAATGAACCTTGCGAGTCAATATCGAAATTCAAACTGAGCACAATGTACATAAATTGCTTTACAATGCTTAATAAGTAATGATGTCAAAGAATCCAGCTAACTTGCTACTAAAATCTAACATATCATGATCACGGATCGCAACTGCATGTATCTGGGCAATGTGGACATAGAGGTCAAACCCATACACAGAAAACTCAGTCCCGTTTCCAGATTGAGAACCAACTAATGGTAAGAGATTTTCTGTGCCTATCTATATCGGATAACTAGCTCATCCCAAAAGATTGAAGTCGATTACGTCTTAATGTGTTGCACCAGCCAGTAACGTCTAGCGATCTCAGCCAGGGATTTGCACCAGCGAGATGTGAAACAAAAACCTGAAACTACGTGACTGAACAGAACCATTAACAGACGAAATACGTGCAAAATTCACGAGCAATTTGGACGACTGTAATCGGGGGCCCGTGCCACGTCACGTTCAGTGCGAATTTAATCGACAAGCAATCTTAGTGGCAGCGGCAATCCAAAGAGCTACTGGCGAGACAATGCAGGCGTCTGCCCAGCGCCAGGCAATACACCATCGGCAACAGCGTGTCAGTATGTGTACGTCTTTGGTACAGGGTAGTTTGATCTCACCTTATCAATGAAACAAGTAAGGATGGAATCAGACGTGTGTCATGGCATTTCCGGCCACGGTCGCTTTCATCAGTTTGTCACTGAAAATACCAACTACAACTCATCGTAATTTTTGCTACACCCTATATCTACACAGATCAGCCAGAACGTTACGATCACTTAACATAACAACCGGTATGTCCTCCTTTGTCACAGATAGCACCTGCAATGGATCGTAGCATGGAAGGATGAGGCCGTGGTAGGTCGCTGGAGGGAAATAGCACCATATCTGCACATACAAAATCATCGAATTTGCCTAAATTCTGGGCAGGCAGGCGATGATCTCTGACGCCACGTTCGATCACACGCCAGATGTGTTCGACTGGGTTCAGATCTGGCGAGCGGGTGAGCCAGTACATCAACTGGAAATTGCTAATGTGTTCCCCAACCCACTGTATCACATTCCTAGCCTTGTGACATGGCACATTACCTTGTTGAAAAATGCCATTGCCGTCGGAAAACATGATCGTCATGAAGGGGTGTGTGCAGTCTTCAACCGGTGCACGATACTCCTTGGCCGTCATATCGTATTGCACCAGCTCGACTGGAACCATTAATGTCCACACGAATGTACCGCAGAGCATAATGGAGCCACCTACAGCTTGTCTCCGTCCCGCAGTGTAAGTGTCAAGGAGCTGTTCTCCTGGAAGACGACCGATTCGCGCCCTCCCACTGGCATGATGACGAAGGTGTCGAGATTCATCAGATCGTGCAACGCTGTGCCACTGCACACTGTCCAGCGCCGACGCTCACGTCGTCATTTCGGACGTAACTGCTGATTGTGTGGTGTCAACATTGGCACATGCATGGGCCATCGGGTGCTGAGGCCCGTCGTTAGGAGCGTTCGATGCACTGTGTGTTCAGACACACGTGTACCCTCAATACATTTTGGGTAAGATTGAAATCCTTTATTTTACAGATCTAGTTCGGTCAGTGTGTGACCATCTTCAGTGCAAACTCTTCGAAACTTGTGGGTCCATATCATAATAATACAACATTTTCCATGAGGTGTAACATGTACAGTGACGTTTACTTCCGAAAGATATGTACAAGTCGCGCGCGCCTTCCCCATTCTACACGCGGACAGCAAGCTCACTGACACGGCATGCACCGTGCATGTGTCTGACGAATAGTCACTCCTCACCTGGTGACGCTACTATCGAATGGACGGGTTAATGTCGATAGTAGTTCGATGGTCATAATGTTCTGGCTGATCGGTGTACGTTACCCGGTGGAAAACGTGGATGGTATTGGAATCTGCCAATGATGTTGTTGGATGGGAAACTGGGTACGCTTGGAAACGGAAGCGAAACGGAGATGACCTGCAGGTGTTAGAAACATGGATGATTGGTGCGTAGACTGCCAATAGACGCACCAATTGAACAGATGTCCAACATGGCGTCTAAGAATACGGAAGACTTATTACTGTTCTTGTACACGATTGGTGATCACTTAATGGAGTTATTGGAAACAATAAAATGTGTGTGGATGCGGATCTGGAGATTTCTCGGTAGAAAGGCCATGTAACACTGCATCTAACAGTGACAGAAGACCGAATGAATCTTATTTGAAGAATTTTAAGGAAGTATTATCTGTACACGATAGATCCAGTAGATGTAACTGTCGTTAGACGGATTTGTGCCTTACGGTAGAGCCCTCCGGTTTCCTTGAAACACCGCCACCTGCCGTGTATGGCGCTGCTGTCAAAGTGACGCACACTGGCGGCTGTTTTCGTGACCTAACGCGTGCAGCCGCCAGAAACCGGTTCAAAAATGGTTCAAATGGCTCTGAGCACTATGGGACTTAACATCTATTATCATTAGTCCCCTAGAACTTAGAACTCCTTAAACCCAAGTAACCTAAGGACATCACACAACATCCAGCCATCACGAGGCAGAGAAAATCCCTGACTCCGCCTGGAATCGAACCCGGGAACCCGGGCGTGGGAAGCGAGAACGCTACCGCACGACCACGACATGCGGGCTGCAAAGACCGGTCCCCTGTCGAGTAAAGTATAGTAGTATGGGACTAGCTAGAAGTGCGGGCCGTCTCTTGGGTTTGCGGTAATATCTTTCCCTCGTTGTATCACCGAGACGTGAAGTCATGCCTTTGGAGGTTGTTGTAACAGACGGTGTGTGGTGCAGTACAGTGGAGTTATGTATAGTTAACTGTTCTTCCGTGTAGCTGACGTGCTTCAAGTATTTGTTCTGTAGATAATGATTACGCATTCTTCTAATGTTGAAAGCCTCGGTATTTCTGCCATCCGTAGTTACCATCAAGCTGTTGTTGCCGAGGATAGCGGTGAATGTTGTGTGTGTGTGTGTGTGTGTGTGTGTGTGTGTGTGTGAGTGAGTGTGACTGTGTGCTTGCGTGCTCCTAATCTTTCATAAATTATGTCTTTTGGAATGCGTTGGCTCCAATAGGACTGGTTTAGCAAACGACACTTGGTTAGTGATAAGGAATATATCTTGCATTTGGCTAGCGTGCGAATCACGTGTAGGAATAGTTTTTAATTGTGTATACGTCTCATGTTTAGCACCGGTGAACGTGTTGTTGCCGGCATGGTTTGGCAACGGGTGTAGTGAAATTTTTCTCATGGCCTCACGAGGTTTCTAGCTTGGTGTGCCATTGTTGTTGAGACATTTACGTTCGTCATACCTGCGAAATGTTAGGAGGTTTAGTTCTTGAAATTTTCTTCCCGATGCTTAGTACTTTGAGCTGAACAATGAGATCAGACTTGTGCAGTCCAATTGAAATCCAGTATACGATTTCTCTAATAGTGATTATTGCACTCACATAGTGAAATCGTTCATTTCCAGCTAAATCGGTAGTTGTAGCCGGCCGCGGTGGTCTAGCAGTTCTAGGCGCGCAGTCCGGAACCGCGCGACTGCTACGGTCGCAGGTTCGAATCCTGCCTCGGGCACGGATGTTTATGATGTTCTTAGGTTAGTTAGGTTTAAGTAGTTCTACGTTATAGGGGACTGATGACCATAGATATTAAGTCCCATAGTGCTCAGAGCCATTTGAACCATTTTTCGACAGTTTTAGTTCCTATACAGTATGCACATGGCAGTGGAAGTTGGTTGGTTGTTTGGGGAAGGAGGCCAGATAGTGAGGTCATCGGTCTAATCGGATTAGGGAAGGATGGGGAAGGAAGTCGGCTGTGCCCTTTCAGAGGAACCATCCCGGCATTTACCTAGAGTGATTTAGGGAAATCAGTGAAAACCTAAATCAGGATGGCCGGACGCGGGATTGAACCGTCGTCCTTCCGAACGCGAGGCAGTGGAAGTGTTTTTGATTTGTTTATCTCCGGTGTTACAATGATTGGTAACTTATTTTGAAATGTGAACGTTCTCGATAGACTCTGTCACGCTCTGTCAGCATCAGATTAGAGTTTGTTTCCTGATTTGGGCACTCACAAGCTGTCGTCAGAATGAGATCACAGTGAGTTTGATAGGCGTTTGTGTTTCTGGTCTATCATGTATCACAAGTTCGGGAATCAGTTCTAGCTCCATTGTGTGTGGTTCTGTTGTTATGTATGTATCGGTGATTATGACACAAGTGTCGTGTGTTTCTTGGAAATCTAACTACATGAAAGGTTAGTGGCTTATAGTTTGTCAGGTGTCATGTGTTTGCTATTATTTTGAGAATCTTATGGTACCTGGAAGAACCTCGTCTGTCTCTCAGTGAGTTTACTGTCGACGAGCTAAGTCCTGCTTCTCACACAAAGGTAACGACGAGAAAATCTCGCATGTGTTCAGCGTTGATTATTGAGCAACTGAGTTAAGATTGGAAGCACTTTTGAGCATTAGATTACTTTTAGAGGTGTTAAACGGCATACGGTTTACGAAGGCCGTGTCCCACAGAGTATGAAATTGAACTGGTTGTGTTTGTTCGGTTGTTGGATAAACGGGAGCGTGTTTAGTCGCATCGTCGCCTTGTGTTACTTTGAGCAGTCTCTTCGTGATTTTGGTACTAGTTGTGTGTTGGAGAAACGTCCCCGCTTTTATGTTAAGCGGACAACGTGTCCTGGTTAGCGTGTGGCTTGGGGATTCTAAGGAACGAGGTATTTGTAGGTTATGTTATATGAACGTTTGCTGTACTTATCCGTTTTGTTGACTTGTGCATATTATTATTGTGTTGCGTTAGGAACAACACCAATTTGGTATTGGAGGGCAGCGTGGAAGGTAAAAATCGAAGAGGGAGACCAAGAGATGAATACACTAAGCAGATTCAGAAGGACGTAGGTTGCAGTAGGTACTGGGAGATGAAGAAGCTTGCACAGGATAGAGTAGCATGGAGAGCTGCATCAAACCGGTCTCAGGACTGAAGACCGCAACAACAACAACAACAATAGGAACAACCGACCTATGCTCTTTATCGTGGTAGGTCACTTTTCTCAGTGGTTCTCCTGAGCCCTTATCTGCAAAACTCTACAGCGGAGAACTGTTCTGGTTCTTTAGCGACAAATTAGTCTGGAGCGCTGGTTGCTGCTAAAGTTATCGCCGTATGCTGCGATTTGCTGTTGTTGTTGATCAGGCCAATGCCTGTTTAGTTATTTGAAGAGTCTGGTGCCTGTTTAGTTATTTGATTTGGCTAGTGCCTGTTTATTTACAAAGTGGCTAAGTCCCCGCTCAAAATGATAACCTAGTTTAATCTACGATTGCTGTCGATTGCTTGAGTCACATTTTATTATAAGTGCATACTACCTTAGTTTTAATTGACATTAAGCTCAGTAAAGTTAATAAGTGAGGGCTGTAACCTAAGCACCGAACCAGGTGTGAAGTACCAAGACATCACAGCACAATATTGGGTGACGATCGTCGGTAGTCAACTAGAATCATCGAACTACCATAGTGTCCCAGGTGTAACAGCAAAGGAGTACCAAGACATCACTGTTTATGCAGCAAACCAAAGTCATCATCATTGGTTGAAAGTACCACTCCATGATGACAATGTCAACAAGTAAGAGACGGTATCGCATGCTAGAGTGCTTCTCTCATGATTTGTGACACCCATACGAATGAGTCGACGCCTTCCAGTATTAAGTGGGAATCATCGAGCACAGGAACTGACGTAGCACAAAACGTAAAGACTGGTAAAAGACGAATATAGAGTTAAGAAAATGATATATTTGTAAAAATATTTTTTTTCCTGTTTTGTAAAAGTAATTATTTTTATTATATATGCAAAGACCATAATTTATAGATACCTTAAAACCATTTGTAAAGAAACTCAGTTAGCATAGTTACATAATCTCAGAAACTCATGGAAGGTCTATTTACTTCTTTTATGTGTAAAATTAGAAAAGGATTTATGTAGGATTTTTCTTCTTTAAGTAACAGTCAAAAACACCTTTTTAGGATAATAATATTAATACCAAGGATAGAATTAAGAGGAAACGCTTTTTCATTCTTAAAAAAAAGAAAAAGAAACAAAAACCAATGACACATAAAGAAAAAGGTAATGCCTAAATAAATAAAACAAAGTAACACTACAGAGCTTTTGCGAACATTAACGCAAAGCCTAACTGAAGAAAAAAGGTAACCATAGCAAGACATAATACACTGTACACTTACAAGTTTAGAAAAATTAATATTGTAAAAACAATTTTTGGAAATGAAAAAGAAAAACAGAGACATGTACTGGCAACTACAAAGAATATCAACCTTTGTTAATTCTATATTTGCCAAACAACAAATCATAAATTGTAGAATTACGAGTAAAAAAATGAAACACTAGCTATAAAGAAATCATTAGAAGAAAAAAATTCTTAAGAATGGCTGAGAAAAGTTGATTGGAAAATCTGAAAGAACAATTTTTGCCTCATTTTGTCAATGTTTTGGACAAACCCAAGACAAAAATTTTGTCAGAAGGAGGGAGGTATGTAAGACGTCGTGGTCTCCTGACCTTCATTGCTTACATATTTGGCCCTCACAATCATATTCCACACATCAAGACGCTTCATTCGAACCGAAACTCGATAACATAAAGTCAATGTTGTGTGAATTCATGTAAACGATATGCAAATAACTAGTAAATCGCAAATGCGCTCCGAGATTGAAATACTCGAGGCTGGCGTACATACACACATTCAAGACACGACCGTCGTAGGGGCTTTTAGTTCAGGAGACGCAAACCACCCGCCAGGAGTCTGGTCTGCTCAGAGAACGACTCAACCCATCTATGTGGGCCACTGACCGCCCATAGAGCAAACAACATGAAAGGAAGAACGACCCCGTGTTCGGCTTAAAAGCAAATTCCACTACATTGTGTGGGAGCTCCCAGACTATGCATTCTTTACAACAGAGCACGCAGCTTCAGAGATTTTCACAGGGAGACAGCAAATGCCAAACGCCGATGCTACGGATTTCCGGACTGGCCACCTTAAACGTCATTTTAGAAGAGCAATGCTGATTGACAGACGATATTTCTGATGCCTTGAGCTGAAGGAGTAATGGAAGAGACCGAAAGATACACCCCTTCACGTCTGGCGTGGAGAGGGGCCGTTCCGTTGTCGCTCTTGGAGCGAGAACACGTAACGAGAGCGTGCACGCTCGTATGTGTACTCAAAGACCGAGGGACAAGTCTCTCCTCAGTACTTCACTGGGAGAGCACCTCTGTCGAGAGCGAATCAGAGTGCGACTCTGTATTGAGTCCTTGCGATTAAGCGTTGTTCACTGTATTGCCCGCCACACTTATTGTGCAGTGTGAATGGCCAGAGTTATAGTTAAATGCCTGTGGGCGAATTTTTGAGTGGCATCGCGATAGACTGGTTATCTGACCTGTGGACGAAGCCAATAGTTAGACTAGGGGCGAGTAGGAGTCCTTGATTTCATCAAGACGTAGGAAGAGTGTGATTGGTGAAGGTCAATCCAGATAGAACGAGAGTTATCTTATTTGTCAGCAGCGAGTGGCGCAGACACCAGTCATCGCAGCTTACGGTATTGTGCTCTACAGCTTTTGCGAACCCCATATTTCCTCTCAACAGTACACTTCACTGCATTTCACATGCGACAGCCTCTACTCTACCTAGCAACATTCTAACGGATAATTATTCAAGTTGAGTAGGCGCGGCTCTCAATCATTCTGCCAAGTCAATAACAATCTTAAACTTTGTATAGAAATTTCATTAGCGAATCCTATTCTTGGGAGGCAACTTCACATTCCAAAAGGAACCTGGAAATAGCTTGTTCAGTTCATCACTAAGAGTACTATTGTGATTTCTCAGAATTTTTGCAAAATAAATAATGATTTTCGATAGTATCATGTTTTTCTTAAGCTAACTAGCACTACTCCAGTACCCAAGTATCCCGCTACTTACGTAAGAAATTTTGTGAATTTCTGTGTCGTGTCCTTACAGCGGACGACTCCAGAAGATATTTATTGCTGAAAGTTTTTGAGGTATTTCTCTTTAGAACGTTAGGAGTGTCTGCCTGACTTCTGTAGTAGTGTGGGGGTGGAAATTGCATCTTGCAGGAGCCACAGCGTAAAGGGTACACCTCAGATTAATCCGTTGTGCAGAATGACAGAATAGCACACACACACAGTCACAAATGTAATTTGGGATTGGAAGAATGAAATAAATGGTGGAAAAATAAATGCAAACCCAGCGATCCACATTCGCAAACAACCCAGTTCCACGCTCCCCAACCACTTTCCCGGCCGCGTTGGGGTTCTTGAATATTACTCATCAATCTGGAACCGTTGCCAAGAAGAACTTGTGGAGGAGGTAGAGAAGTGCTATAGAGGCGTAGGTTGTTTCTTCGCCGATTTGCTCAATAAGCGTGAAACCTTCACAGAGATGCTCATAAAACTCCACTGGAAACAGGTGTAAAAAGACCTTACGGAGGAATGTACCTGAAAAGTTCCGAGATCATAATATCTAGGAAGAATTTGGCAAGGTACTGTTTCTCCCCACAATCTCTTCGTGAAATGGACATGATACCAAGAGATTCCAAGTGCAAGTTCGAATGGAGAGCTACCGATCGTCCATTAACGAACAGAACCGGAACAGGGGACACTGGTGGTGGTACTCTAAGTTCCTCCCACCGCACTCTGCGAGGTGATTTGCGGTGTACTGATGTACACTGAGGTGACAAAAGTCACGGGGAACATTGCAATATCGTGTCGGTCCTCTACAAGCCATTGAAAGTCCTCTGCAGAAATACTGAGCCGTGATGCCTCTATAATCATCCATAATTGAGAGCGATATTACAATGAAATCCAAACCATTAGCTGCTTACAGGCTTTGATAAATATCAACGGGGACATGTCCGAAAGAAAAAAAGTATGGCTCTGAACACTAGGGGATTTTTGAGGTCATTAGTCCCCTAGAACTTAGAACTACTTAAACCTAACTAACCAAAGACATCACACACATCCATGCCTGTCGCAGGATTCGAATCTGCGACCGCAGCGGTCGCGCGAATCCAAACTGAAGCGCCTAGAACCGCTCGGCCAGTCCGGCTGGCCCGAAAGAACAGATGCCTTCTTCGTATAGGTAAGGCTTACCGGTAAATGATCTTCTTCAGTGCGTATGCACACACTTTGCTCGAACTCACACTGCGACTGAAGTGTGTGGACAGTAAGTTGGAAATGTGGGTCTCACGGGGAGCGTGCCAGAGATAAGTGGCTGCAGTCGCCTGGTCCTCTGTGTCCTCGGTGGCTCAGTCGGATAGAGCGTTTGCGATGTAAGCAGGATATCCCAGGTTCGAGTCACCGTCAGGGCCCACATTTTCAACTCTTCCAGTTGATATTTATCAACGCCTGTAAGCAGATAATGGTTTGGATTCCATTGCAATTTCTGTCTTCGACAGCTGCAAGAGCACCAATCTTCATGTATTCATACAATTAAGAGTAGTCAGTGCATGATTTTGTGCACGAACAGATCTCTCGATTATCTCCCACAAATGCCCGATGCGATTCATGTTGAAATATCTGGGTGGCCAGATCATTCCCTCGAAATGTCCACAATGTTTTCCAAGCCGAATGCGAACTGTTGTGGCCCGTTCCCATGGCGCAATGTCATATATAAAAATTTCATCGTTGTTTGGGAACATGAAGTCCATGAAATCTGTCTGGAAATTGCCGAACATCAGTTCTTACCAACTGAAATCGGGACTTATCTGACTAGGCCACGGTTTCCCAATCATCTAGGGTCCAACCGATCGTCGTGAGAGGTATCATCTGAAATTTGGTATTCTTGGCACACTCTTGGAGCAGTGGATCTCGGAATATTGAAAATTCCCTAACGATTTGCGAAATTGAGGTGCAACCCCAATTTATTTTATTATTTTATTGCCATCCATTTTAATTGGATTTTATCTACCACAGAGTACTTAATAGGCTTTTTGTTTCATAACGGCCTACTGCTCATTGTTTAAAATCGCAAAAAGGTGCAAAACTAGCTGTAGTACTAATGGTAGCACGAACAACGAATTGCAATCTACTTAGAAATATTAAATAATCAGGCAGAGAGTCCGAAAACAGATATTGTTAGGCGTATCCAGGCCACAATTTGATTATGATGAAGAGACTAGTCAGGATTATCAATGCGCAAAGAAGTTGGATCCGGAAGTACTAAGGAATGAAGAGAGACGATTGAAATTCTCTGAGGCCATAGATATTGTGATAATGAACACCTCACTAGGCATTTCATTAGAAGAGGAGTGCATATCTATAAGATGGGAATCACAAACGTTAATGAGATAACCGAAGGTACAAGAAAGGTAACTGTGATGAAGCTATGGTAACAGAAGAAATACTTCAGTTGATCGATGAAAGAAGGAAGAGCAAAAATGTTCAAGAAAATTCAGGAATACAGATGTACAAGTCATTTAGGAATGAAATAAATGGAAAGTGAAGGGAAGCTAAGGAAGAATGACCACGTTAGAAATGTGAAGAAATCGAAAAAGGTTGTCGGAAGAACCTACTCAGCATACAGAAAAATCGAAACAACTTTCAGCGAAATTAAAAGCAAGGGTGGTAACATAAAGAGTGAAATGGGAATTCTGCTGTTAAATGAGGAGGAGAGAGCGTGTAGGTGGAAAGACTACATTGACAGCCTCTATGGAGGGAGGACATATCCGATGACGTGACAGGAGTTAATAAGGAAGAGATGGGGGATCCAGCATTAGAAAGGAAATTTAGAAGAACTTTGAAAGACCAATGAGAAGTAGCAGAAATGAGAACAGTGAGAAACTTGACACGAGGATTGGTGATTCAGTTAAAGAATTCTGCCACCTAGGCAGCAAAGGAAGGAAGAGATGGAAACCACACAACCACCGCTAAAAGGGCATTGTTGTCCACGAGAACTCTATTAGTATCAAACATACGTCTTCATTTGAGACAGAAACTTCTGGAAGTCTGCGTTTGGACACAGCATTGTGTGGCAATGAGACGTGGACTGTGGGAATGGCGGAACAGAATGGAATTTAAGCAGCTCAGATATAGAATGTTGAAAATTACGCGAACTGTTTAGGTAGCTAATGATGGGGCTCTCCACAGAATCGACGAAAAAAGGAATATGTGGAGAACTATGACAAGGAAAAGGAACAGGATGATGAGACATCTGTTAAGACGTTGGGGAATAGCTTTCATGGTTCTAGAGGGAACTGTATAGGGATAAACTGTAGGTGAAGACAGAGATTGGGATAGATCCGGCAAATAACTGAAGACGGAGAGGTGAAAAGATGAGAAGGTTGGCTCAGGAATGAAATTCGTGGCAGGCCGCATCAAACCAGTCAGAAGGTAGCTGACTCACAAAAAAAAAGAGAATGATCTCATACAGCAACAGTGAATTACAAATAAAAATGATAATCAACTAAATAAACCTATAGCAACCGGAATAACAACAGGCAAAGCAAAAACCACTAACCTAATAACTGGACTTTGTTGGTCATCCTAACACCGATTATCTCCTGATCATTTTCCGTGTTTTCTTTCGATAGCCAGTATGCAGGAGCATTGTACCCAGCAATGATTATCGGGTATGTTCTGAGAAGCAGATATTACTCTTGCGTAGTGTTTCGGAGCGCTCCTGATAGCCTCACTAGCTATTCCATGTCACTCGACGCAGAGTCGGTATGCCCATACGTTTGCCCCAAAAGTAACAGTCATTGTAAATACGGCTTTATGGTTTGTTTTCATGGCGGATAATGCTAGGCTGAAACTGTTAGTTGCTCTACTTGTAATCTGGTGTATTATCTTAGAATCCGTATCTTGTACTGATGATATATAACCACCACAACTGAGTTTCATGTCAATTTGTATCCCGAAGTATGAACAGATGCTTTTTCTAGCCATGAAAATGTTTTCTAATTTAAATGTTGGCTTTGTCGGTACTAATAATGTATGTTTAAGCGGAACGTAGATTGTTTTGTGTGATGAACTCGGCAGTTTCTTTCCGTCACACCACTTCCACAACCGCTCCGGCGTTTAACAAGCTTTAATCCCAAGAGAGGCATTTGAGTTCACTAGAAAAAATTGTCAGTGTACGCTAAGACCCCTTCTGTATCTGTGTACCTAACAGAAGATCAATACAAATTACAAAATGATTCAGACAAGATACCGGTATTTTGAGAAATGTGGCAACTGACCCTTTAAAAAGTGTCACGTCGGTTAAATGAGTACTAAGAGGAATCCGTTAAAATTTGGTTACACGACAAATAATATGACCTTAAATGTTGACGATTCAGCTGTATACCTAGGGACTGCAATTACGAGCAAGTTAAACTGGAACTATCACAAGGGAAATGTGATGGGGAAGGTGAACCGAAGATTGCGTTTTATCGGCAGAACACTTGAAATATGCAACAAATATACTGAACAAATTCACATTTACCCATAGTCTGCAGTAGTAATGCTGCTCTTTATGGGACTGTTTTTAGATAGTATTGACGGCAGAATTTGCACAAATTCACAGAAGGACATTTCAGTTTGTATTAATGTGAAATAAGGAAGTGAGTGTGACGGGTGTGATACGTGAGCTCGGATGGCAATCACTAAAACAAAGTCAAGAAATAGTCCGAAATGTTCTGTGAGCTCTCTGCCAAGTACAGTGTATCGCAAAGAGATTATGTAGATATACTAGGGATGTTCAGTAAGTATGGCAACATTTTTTTTTCTGAAAGTAGGTTGGTTTTTATTCACGATTCAAATACACCATATTATTCCCCAGTCTTTTGGCTACAAAATAGTCTCCGTTCAATGCGATGGCCTTAAGCCACTTACCGGGAGTGCCTGCATGCTAAAATGGTTCAAAAGGCTCGGAGCACTATGGGACTTAACATCTGAGGTCATCATTCCTCTAGACTTAGAACTATTTAAACCTAACTAACCTAGGGACGTCACACACATCCATGCCCGAGGCAGGATTCGAAACTGCGACCGTAGCAGTCCCACGGTTTCAGACTAAAGCGCCTAGAACGGCTCGGTCACCGCGGCCGGCGGCCAGCATGTCCGTATGGTACCTTTCTACTTATCGTCGTCGGACCCAACGTCTGGCTGCATCAGTAAAGTTCACATCATCGCCGTATTGGACCAAACAGGAGGATGGCGGAAGGTGCGAGATCCAGGCTTTAGGGAGGATACGGGACAACAGTCCAATGATGTTTTGTGAGCTTCTCTCGAGTACACAGTCTTCTGTGAGGTCTCTCGTTATCATGGAGAAGGAGTAGTGTGTGTCTTTGTGCCAGCGAACGTGCTGAAGTCGTTTCTTTAATTTCACAGCTGTGTGTCGCAGGTCGGCGCGTGGAAGATTTGGCAGGTTTGCGCGAACCTGTTGCGATGGTGACTGACGACTAACGACTCATCTGAGCTTTTGTTCACTGGCAGTTCTCTGTGTAGATTCTGCAAACGCGTATGATTATCTGTTTTTTAGCCGAAGGAAACTGACTGCCTGCTCTCTACGTGCAACGCTCCTCCGTCACAGACGCCATTTTGAAGGCTACGTATAGAACTGCCGCCACCTGTATCATGCAACTGTAGAGGCTGAAGCGGGAATAGTCTACGATGTCCCACAGCTAATTCCGCGTTTTTTCAACCACAGTTGGCCGAGAGAAGAAGTGTGTTCCATTACTTATTGAACGCTCCTCGTAGGGTAGATCTTATTGAGAAAGGGTTCTATGGTGTGATCGCGGAAGACAGGGCCACGGAAGAACTTCTGCTGGCAGTCTTTTGTACTGCGTTTAGTAACTTTCCGGTCCCTGTAGAAATCGCGAAAGCTTTGTGAGAGAGACGTAGGTAATGGTGCCGCTGTCACTCGCGCGAACAACGCAGGCCATCTCCGACTGTCAATGGTTCAAATGGCTCTGAGCACTATGGGACTTAACTTCTGAGGCCATCAGTCCCCTAGAACTCAGAACTACTTAAACATAACTAACCTAAGGACATCACACACATCCATGCCGGAGGCAGGATTCGGAACTGCGACCGTAGCATTCGCATGGTTCAGGACTGAAGCCTAGTACCGTTCGGCCACCACGGCCGGCGACTGTCAAAGGTGCCAGCGATGTAGGGCGTAATTTCCGTATCATATTTGCGAGACGCTTTGTCTACTAAGGCAAGTCTTTCTTTGTCGGAATGTGTAGTGTTTTGTTACGCTCTGTAACCCTCTCACTGGTGAGTGCGCCACCAACAGCGTGCATCACAAGGTGAGGTTTGGAAGCTCTGCAGTCTTCATGGCATGCCTGCCGTGCCGAGCTCGATGTGGCACTGAGCACTGGAGCGCCTGCTGCGCTGAAACAATGTCATCGCGGCCTCTCCTGTATTTATTCTCACCAATAAGTTCTTAAAATAAATTGCACCTTGAATACTCTCTATTGTTGAAGTTCTTAAAACTACACTACTGGCCATTAAAATTGCTACACCAAGAAGAAATGTAGATGACAAACGGGTATTCATTGGACAAATATATTATACTAGAACTGTCACGTGATTACATTTCCTCGCAATTTGGGTTCATAGAACTTGAAAGTCTCTTCGGGTTTGCTGCCGGATCCTAAAATCAACTTGACTCGATATTTCGGCGATCCAATTGTTCGCCATCTTCAGGAAAATGCTGCTCATGCTGATGAGTCCCGCTGAGAACTGACGCCAGGTTGCAAATCGACGTCCTATATAGGCCACCGTTCAGTACACGGCGCATGGGCTGCCCATCACAGTTTCTGTCTTCCAAAACAGGGAGGTGGCGCCGCCCTAAGTGAAACACTGCTGGCAACGATATATCGCAATCAAGGCCGCACCGAGGAACGTTCAGTTTTGATGCGAGATAATACCGGATTCCACGTTTTGCTAAGTGGAAACCCATTGTCTCTGTTGATGAAATTATCAGTCAACCTAATTTCAATCGCTCTTTATACACACTGTTCCAAAAACCGGAAATGTTGGCAACCACAACAGTTTCCTCAAATTTCATCTTGTGTCCCTCATTTAGGCAGTGTTCTGCTACCGCCGATTTTTCCGGCTGTTGTAGCCTCGTATGCCGGCGATGTTCCACACATCTGTCTTGCACTTTGCGAATAGAACGGCCAACGTATGCTTTTCCACACTGACATGGAATTTTGTACATCCCGGGTTTCCTAAGCCCCAAATCATCCTTCACAGAGCGGAGCAGAGCCCTAATCTTAGAAGGTGGACGGAAAACACTCTTAATGTTAAAATTCCTTAAAATTCGTCCAATCTTAAACGATAAGCCTCCAGCATAAGGAAGAAAGGCCACAGATCTATGTTCCTCTTCGTACACCTCCGGAGATGGTCCAAACTCTATAGCCCGACGAATCTGCTTCTCAGTGAATCCATTTTCCTTAAAAACAGTCATCAAATGCTCAAGTTCTTGCGTTAAGCTGTCTGCATCGGAAATGGCATATGCTCTCCGTACCAAAGTCCCAAGGACGCCACTAAGTTGGTGTAGTGGATGACAACTCTTAGGATGCAGATACCAATCTGCGTGTGCCGGCTTTCGGTGAACACTGTGTCCCAAAGTTCCATCTGTTTTTTTATAAACCATTAAGTCTAAAAATGGAAGCATCCCATCATTTTCAGCCTCCATAGTAAATTTGATAGGGGGATGAAGACAGTCGAAGTGGTCCAAAAATCTGTTAAGAGCATCACGTCCATGCGGCCAGACGAAGAAGGTATCGTAACGTATCTACAGAAGCACATTGGTTGTAAAGCTGAAGTCCTCAGTGTACAAAATTCCATGTCAATGTGGGAAAGCTTACGTTGGCCGTTCTATTCGCACATTGCAAGACAGGTGTGTGGAACATCGCCGACATATGAGGCTACAACAGCCGGAAAAATCGGCGGTAGCAGAACACTGCCTAAATGAGGGACACAAAATGAAATTTGAGGAAACTGTTGTGGTTGCCAACATTTCCGGTTTTTGGAACAGTGTGTATAAAGAGCGATTGAAATTAGGTTGACTGATAATTTCATCAACAGAGACAATGGGTTTCCACTTAGCAAAACGTGGAATCCGGTATTATCTCGCATCAAAACTGAACGTTCTTCGGTGCGGCCTTCATTGCGATATATCGTTGCCAGCAGTGTTTCACTAAGGGCGGCGCCACCTCCCTGTTTTGGAAGACAGAAACTGTGATGGGCAGCCCATGCGCCGTGTACTGAACGGTGGCCTATATAGGACGTCGATTTGCAACCTGGCGTCAGTTCTCAGCGGGACTCATCAGCATGAGCAGCATTTTCCTGAAGATGGCGAACAGTTGGATCGCCGAAATATTGAGTCAAGTTGATTTTACGATCCGGCAGCAAACCCGAAGAGACTTTCAAGACTTATTACGCCGGGAAAGCCTACGCAATCACATGGGTTCATAGATCCTGAGAAAACAGTACCCGGAACTACCACCTCTGGCCATAATAACGGCCTCGATACGTCTGGGCATTGAGTCAAACAGAGCTTGGATGGCGTGTACAGGTACAGCTGCCCATGTAGCTTCAACACGATACCACATTTTCATTAAGAGTAGTGACTGGCGTATTGTAAGAGCCAGTTGCTCGGACACCATAGACCAGACGTTTTCAGTTGGTGAGAGATCTGTAGAATGTGCTGGCCAGGGCAGAAGTTGAACATTTTCTGTATCCAGAAAGGCCCGTTCAGGGCCTGCAACATGCGGTCGTGCTTTATCCTGCTGAAGTGTAGGGTTTCGCAGGGATCGAATGAAGGATCGCGCCACGGGTCGTAACACATCTGAAATGTAACTTCCACTGTTCAAAGCGCCCTCAATGCGAACGAGACGTGACCGAGACGTGTAACCAATGGCACCCCATACCATCACGCCGGGTGAGACGCCAGTATGGCGATGACGAATACACGCTTCCAATGTGCGTTCACCGTAATGTCACCAAACACGGATGCGACCATCAAGATGCTGTAAACAGAAAGTGGATTCGTCCGAAAAAATGACGTTTTGCCATTCGTGCACCCAGGTTTGTCAATTGAGTACACCATCGCAGGCGCTCCTGTCTGTGGTGCAGCGTCAGGGGCAGCTATGGTCACCGAGCTGATAGTCGATGCTGCTGCAAATGTCGTCGAACTGTTCGTGCAGATGGTTGTTGTCTTGCAAACGTCCTCATCTGTTGACTCAGGGATCGAGACGTGACTGCACGATCCGTTACAGCTGTGCGGATAAGATGCCTGTCATCTCGACTGCTAGTGATACGAGGCCGTTGGGATCCAGCACGGCGTTCCGTATTACCCTCCTGAACCCACCGATTCCATATTCTGCTAATAGTCATTGGATCTCGACCAACGCGAGCAGCAATGTCGCGATACGATAAACCGCAATAGGCCACAATCCGACCTTTATAAAAGTAGGAAACGTGATGGTACGCATTTCTCCTTCTTACATGAGACATCACAACAACGTTTCACCAGGCAAAGCCGGTCAACTGCTGTTTGTGTATGAGAAATCGGTTGGAAACTTTCCTCATGTCAGCACTTTGTAGGTGTCGCCACTGGCGCCAACCTTGTGTGAATACTCTGAAATGCTAATCATTTGCATATCACAGAATCTTCTTCCAGTGGGTTATATTTCGCGTCTGTAGCACGTCATCTTTGTGGTGTAGCAAATTTTAATGGCCAGTAGTGTAGATATCATAACAATGATGGGCATTTCGGAAACTTTTTTGTGTGATAATTTCGAAACAAGATACGTCCCACATCAAACTGTTCACAGCAGTCCGGTGCTCCTTTCACTTTTTGTTCTTGCTGCATATAATGCGTCTCCTTAATTATCCCTGTTGTTTTGTTGATGGTTCAACGGTGCCTGAAAAGTGCCTTCTTGAAGTCGTAGTGGATTTTCCTCGTCTGATCTTCGGCTTCCTGACGCCTTCCTTTCTTGATGGTATGCCTCTAAAATCTCACGGCCGAGATGAAATTCCGTGTCTGCAGTATTCTTTCTATTACAAATTTTACATTTGACGTGGGAATTTAGCACACACATTTCCGAGGAGAGAGAAAAAGGTTTTGGTAGCATTTCAGTGTTTCGTTGAGATAAGTAGTGTTTCGCATATGTCGACTGTACCGGTCGACTCGTTGTAAACCAACACATATTTCGGTTTAAATTTTTCAGTGTAAGCTTGGTGGTTCATCCGCACAGTTGATTCCATAGCAGCAGTTTGGCATGTCATAAGCATACTTGGGTCTCCTCTATTATGGAACTTCAAAGCCATCATTATGTCTGTAGACTTGAATTCCATCTCACCTCTTTGCAGTTTGGCATCACATTTTGGCTACACTTCCTCTTCATGAGAGCAGTACCCGTGAATACTCAAAAATGTTCAAATGTGTGTGAAATCTTATGGGACTTAACTGGTAAGGTCATCAGTCCCTAAGCTTACACACTAAACCTAAATTATCCAAAGGACAAACACACACACCCATGCCCAAGGGAGGACTCGAACCTCCGCTGGGACCAGCCACACAGTCCACGACTGCAGCGCCTTATACCGCCGTTAATACTCTGATGCCTCTGATAGAGGACCTGGTCTATTGTAAGATCTTTGCTTTCTATATTTTGGGAGGAGGTAGAATGAACCAAAGCAAGGAAAATTCGCCTAGTACACCTGGGCTCTAAAATGCATACTTTAACAGATGTGAGCACGTGTTCAGTAGAAGAGAAGTGTTTCACAGTAGCAAATATTAGCAAGCTGTCTGTCGCGGAAGCTACGCGGCTAGGGCGGCGAATTGCTAACCGATTCGGTTCGTGGCACGGTTGGAGATTTTCTCCGCTCGGGAATTAGGTGTTGCGTTGTACTTACATTTGTAGCATCATAATTGACTTTCCACACTGGAGATGGCTGTACGAGCGCGTTCCGAAAGCCAACAAATTAAAGAAGAAGAGGATAAAGTTTTCATAGGAACTCTTAAGATATGGACTTTAGAGTCAATGTTTTGTGTAAATTTTGTTGTTTTGGTACATACGGCCGCTTCACGAAATATGTAAAGCAAAGAGTTTGCAGTAGAAAGGATCCTCTGTCAGTGGTATCAGAACGGTTTTCACTTGTAACTTCCGATTCGGTCATTATCTCAGATTCATACACATACCCTCCTCCGTCATCCCTGAAGGTTTGTAACATCATCACTGAGTTACTGGATATGTTAGCACTTGAGGAATGACGACTGTGGACGGCTATATACGTGGCTGGCAGCGAAATGTTTAATTGCTCTGAAGTCTTGTAACCTCAGTTGCCAATGCGTCGCTGGAATGCTGTGTTGGCACAGTCTTCTAGCATTTCCCTATGGCTTCTGAGTTTCGTCACCTGTGGAGTCTTTGGTCCCAAGCTCAGATTCTGGGTACGTTATTGCAGGGTAGTTTAAAACTGTATAAGGCACGGCGCGTAGCAGTGTTTTCCCCTAAACAGCTGCAAAGGTATCAAGCCATCGTGGATATAATAACTCACATTTTTCGTATTTATGCTTTAATGAGATATGTAACAGTACCCATCCCTCAGAGGTCGTCTCAACGCGGAAGTGAGGCCTGGAAGGTGATGGCCTCGACGGATACCGCTTACAATAAGATGGCGAGGCGATTACCTGCCTACTGACGGACGCGAGCACACTACTGCTGACACGTAGGACGAGACATACAGACACACACACACACAAATATAATCGTAGACAGATATACAGACACACACGCGCGCGGCGCGCGAAGGAGATGGCATCAGATAAATTACATAATCATGACGGCTCGCATCCAGCAATCGCGCACGCAGCCTCCCGCTGCCTGGAGAAAGTGGGAGCTGGACTTGACCCCTGACCTGAAGAAGAACAGGCCGGCATGACCGGGAGAGCGGGCGCGGCGTACGGGCGAGCTAAGGCCAGCGGCAGCCGGCCGCGTCGCATCTCCGCAACCGGGTCAAAGAGCAAGCGCGCTCCCCTGCGCCTGCGCACTCGGCCGCTCACCGCTGTGAGAATCGGCCGGCGCCCGGCCTCAGGTCGCTGACGAAAGTGCGCGCGCAGATGGCTATCGGCCGGCAAGGCCGCCGCGTCCCCTGCGCGCCGCCTGCCTTTCTAATATAACGTTTTGGCGCCTGGCATTAATTGCACCCACAGAGCCGGCCAGCTGGCTGGGCCGCTGCTAAACGGCGCTCTCGCCGGCTGCCGGAACACGGCTCCGCGCGTATCGATGTGGCCTGCGAGATCAGATACCGGCGCAGACCTGTCCTCGCGTATGTCACGCGTCACTGCGGCAGCTGTTAATTAGCGGTTATGTCACGACGCAGCATCCCGTGCCTCTCCTCAAGACTTATGCCTGCGTACGGGAAGCGCCTGCTGACGTTCAAGTCTCTCAACGAGAGTTTGTCAAATGATCGTAATTTTTTTAAATAGTCTTGCTAGTCCTTCTCAGTTCGGCTTCTTTGGATATGGTACATTTGTCCCAGCGTTTCCGCTAGTCTGCGAAGAGGTACTGGAAACCATTTTTTGAAAAGTCCTTCAGAATCGCAACCGCGGGGCTAAATCGGAATTAAAGAGAGGGTGTGGAATTTACTTCACTTCGATTTCCTGCGAGATATTCAATACATGCACGGTAATGATTAGGCCGACGGTTACAAACGGCTGTGAAGCATCGACACTGACCCAGCACTGATGGACGATAACTCAGAGTATCTCAACGAAGAATTCTGAGGCATATTGATGGATGGACTCTAAATAATGATAGTACCTGGAAAAGAAGGACCAATGATGAGTTAGAACGACCAATACAATGAACTAATATTATAATTAAAATATATATTATAATATATTATTTAATTGAATAGATAAAAAATCTACTCACCAACCGGCGGCAGAAGACACACATAAAACACTGTTGTGACTGGCAAGCTTTCAGAATCAGTGGTTCCTTCTTCAGGCAGAAGTGTTGAAGGGGAAGGAAGAAGCGTGAACCAAAAAGACTGGAGGGGTCTCGGGAAAGGGGTAGATTTTGGGAAAGTCACCCAGAACCGCGGGTCAGGGGAGACTTACCAGACGTAATGAGAAAGAAAGAACGATTGTGTGACTATCCCAAAATCTGTCCCTTTTCTCTCCAAGCTCTTTTCCTTCACCCTCACTGGCCGGGCTCTTCAGTCTGGAACGGTTTCACGTTCGAATCCTCCACGGGCATGGATGTGTCTGATGTCCTTAGGTCAGTTAAGTTTAAGCAGTTCTGAGTTCTAGGGGACTGTTAAGTCCCATAGTGCTCAGAGGCATTTGAACCTTCACCCTTCTTCTTTCCCTTTCAACCCTTCTGGCTCAGGAAAGAGCTACTGGCTCCGAAATCTAGCCAATCACAACAGTATTTTATGTATGTGATCTTCTGACATATATATAGGACAGGTCCGCGCCGGTATCTGATCTCGCAGGCCACATATATATAGCCTCTAGCACGTGCATTGCCACATGTAATAACGCGAACAATACGTTCCATATGCTGCTAAGACCATTTTCACGAAAGCGGTTACGTCACCACTCGAAGTGTGACTAACTTAATGGGCTGAGATCGACGGAACTACTAAACTATGTTGTTTTCAACATCCCATCGGTTTAAATAGAAAAACAAAAAATGTTTTATTTGTGACATTTAGCTGCACATTCTACCTATTTACTTACATAGTCACCGCTCCGGTTTAGACATTTGTCGTAGCGTGCTACCAACTTCCCAGTGCCCTCCTCATAAAAGGCAGCCGCATGTGATTTCTTCCAATTCGTTAGGCAGGTCTGCAACTCTCTGCCAAAATTTTGCCCTCACTGCCAACGGTCCATGTGGGCGAAAAGATGTGAACGAGAGGGAGCTAAGTCTGGACTGTATGGTGGGTGATCGAATACTTTCCAGAAAAAATGCTGCGGGACGATCCTTGTTGCATCTGCAGTGTGCGCCCGAAAACTGTCTCGAAGAAGGAAACGCATGACAGTTACGTTATGTGGGTTGCATGAAATCGGGCGAAATGTCTCAGCCAGCACTTCACACATGGAGAAGACACAATTTTGTAGGTATCTTCATGTGCACACTATGCTCTCTGAACGTAAAGCGCGACGTGGCACCAGAGAAATTTATACTAGGACAGATACTAAAAGCTTCCCCGAATTTTCAGAGTGATTTTAACGTAGCGGCCGCTCAGAGGTTGAAACAGAAGGTTTGGAACTTTTTTAGTTAAAAGTCAGTCACTCTACAAACCCCAAAATCACAGAATGTACAGCTGGCCTGCCTTCCGACCTGTCCCATTTCTTTTCCTTTTTTTAAAAAATTCTCGTTGCACCTAAGGAAAGCACATAAATAATCAATACTCAGGAAAACCCCCGAACGGCCACTGTGCCCGAAGGGGTTTCACCTAACGACCAAGTAAATAAAAAATGTAAGATAAAGTTAGGAGTCTATTGTTAACACTGAGAAAGGGCAATGACAGAAACTAGTAGAAATTACATGCTAATAGTAAATATTAATTACGTCAGATTGTTATATTGCAAGAAAAACTCATTACCACTACAAAGAAGGAACGCGATTCAAAAAATTATTGCAATTTCACACAAATAGTCATTTTCTTCCTCACTGTACCCCCGCACTATTCGAAGGCCACTCTGCATATTCTACGCACGTGACCCAACCATAGAGTCGGAAACATTTTAGGAACACGCAGTCAAACCTTTTCTAGCCATGCTTGTCTTCCTATTAAGACCATGCATGAGATCGCTCTCGGAAAGGGCACAGAACCTTAACTGTCACGTTGAAAAATCATTTCTGCAGCATCAGGTGATGCTTATAAATTTCCTCTTCTTGTTTCCAAGTAAAAAATGATTTAAACTATCCAAATATCTTTCTGGTGTCAACAGTTCGTGATTTTCCTTCCTCTCCTTTTGGTAATGTTCCCCACAACTCAACAGATCGCTGCAGTAGTTATGAAAGCTATGCACTCAGTCACTGCGTGTACTGCTCTCTCCATGTCACATGGTTCCTATGGTTGACTTTGCACTTGTATATGATCACCATCGCTGTATGTAAAAAATAAATTATTTATATTATTTAGTGATAACTGTCACTAGTACCACTGGATAGTTCTTGTATTTATGATTAATTAATATTATCACTTTCATTTATTATCATCCACTGTATGTTGTAGTTACATTCAGCATTCGTTCGTTCCAATACGTAACAGGGAAAAAAGAAAAAAAATGTTTCAATTCAGGGTGGTGTAATGGCCATTGGCTGTCCTTTGTGGTCACAAGTCGTCATTCTACAAAAGATGTCGTTAAGTAACCAGTCTTTCGAAACTATTCTGTGAGAAAAACATAACTTACATTAAAGTTTTTGATAATTACACGAAGAGAGAAGGGGCTTTAATTTTCTCTTGTACACCGAAAAACATTAGAAATTTTAGAGGATTACAGGAGAAAAATAAACTCCAGATGCAAACCAGTGTCTGAAACCGTCAACCACCGACGCAACAAAGCGTCTCATTCATATTGTACAAGGTATGGCTATACAACAGCTAACTGCATTTTCCCCTCTGGTTATGGTGGCAGTCAGTCATGATCACTGAATAACAAACAGCGTTGCGAGACGTTCCGCCTGCGGTCTGTGAGCGTACAAAGTCACGTCTGCTGCAGAAGGACAGGTGCGGTGGCTGGAACTCGTACACCCCGTAGCGTCGCTGGATGACGATTCCGGGAGCGAGTTCCTGTCATCGATTTGTTCCTCAAGACACCCTGTACAATCCCTCGGACTTCGTCGCAACATTACTGGGGCATTCTGTATTTGTATTGATCATTTCTCAAGCAGTTGGTGAAATGAATTCCATTTATCTGTCCTTTCCAGGATCCTGTAATAGGAAATTACACAGAGAAAAACACTAATGGTAACAAACTCATCATTTCATTGATAACACTCAAAAGCAGTTGGTAGTGGTATTGATTGATTTACTCTAGGTTTAAGTACGCAGACAAAGATTCGTTAACAAATACCTGAGCCAATGGAAAACAATGTCATAAATACAGTAAGATTAATTAAGTTACTGGAATAGATGTAACTCAGTTAATTTAGCCGATAGTAATGTAGAGCTAAACTACCTGTCCGAAAATCTAAAAGAACATGTTTCGAATAGTATTTGTCGATTATTTCGAAGTAAAGATATTAATATCAGTTATGTCCCCTGGATAGTTTTGTAGATGAAACTGAAACCCACTTTAGCGAACCACGGGAATAACTTTTACCAGTCAAGTATCTGCAGTATCAAACGTAACGAATGTGATGAACAGTTTGTAGGGAAAAAATGCAGAAATTTACAGCCGGCCTTAGTGGCTGAGTGGTCTCTAGGCGCTTCAGCCTGGAACCGCGCGACCGCTACGGTGGCAGGTTCGTATCCTGCCTCGGGCGTGAATGTGTGTGATGTCCTTAGGTTAGTTAGATTTAAATAGTTCTAAGTTCTAGGGGACTGATGACCGCAGATGTTAAGTCCCATAGTGCTCAGAGCCATTTGAACCATTTTTGAACCCAAATTTACAAATCACAGATCACATCAAACAGTCATCCTTTTTGGCAGGTTATATATATTTGCCATATCTAGATTTCGGAAAGTGCCTAGCCATTATCAGTGCATTATTTCATAGTATCAGTGCATGTTAGGTCCCTGTTGTTCGTGCGTCTGCCAACAGCTCTGAATTCTTAGTCATTAGATGCATTAGAAGTAACAAAAATTTGTAGCCACCACAAGAGTTGGCCTCAGAATTTCCTAAGCTAGTACACATTGATTTCACGGATGGACATGTCTATAACATTTACTGTATTTTTATAGTTTTGACGTATTGCTTTCCTGTTTTTACATTTTGTAATTTGTTTTGTGAATGTAAATAATATGACATGCTTAAAGCAACATCGTTTTAAATACATTGTCAGCAGTGCACACATAATAGTGTACTTTTCTAACGCGATACTATTTTACCAAATTATTAGAGCCGGCCGCTGTGGACGAGCGGTTCCAGGACCTTCCGTCCGGAACCGCGCTGCTGCTACGGTCGCAGGTTCGAATCCTGCCTCGGGCATGGATGTGTGTGATGCCCTTAGGATAGTTAGGTTTAAGTAGTTCTAAGTCTAGGTGACTGGTGACCTTCGATGTTAAGTCCCATAGTGCTTAGAGCCGTTTGAACTATTTTGAAATTGTTAGTGAATAGGTAAGAGGAAATAATTTAACACTGGAATTGTTATCAAAGTGCTATAATTGTATGATTCGTTGTAGCCATTATCATTTTTATCACAGTATGTTTTTAGCGATTTTAGGTACTACTAATAAAACGGAAGTCTATGAAAGCAACTAAAGGGATGGTGTTTAGTTGCTGATGTGGCACCGTGTTTCCCAGTGCCAAGTACTGGACATGCCAGTCGCTACAGTGCCAAAGCAGCGAGGAATGCTACTACCGTGAGGAGTGCATGAGCTTATGAACGTGCCCTGTGATGGCAGAATGGGGCATTTCGTGCCTCTCACCACAAAAGCGTAAGCGCAACATAATTGTTAGTTTAACTGCATGACGGATGGCAACATTTTGTTAAAGTCGTTATCACATTATTGTAATGTAATACATCTACATCTACATCTACATCTACATGGTTACTCTGCAAATCGCACTTACGAGCTTCGCAGAGGGTTCATTAAAACGCGTTCACAACAATTCTCTGTTGTTCCACTATTGAACAGCGCGCGTAAAAAACGAACAAATGTAATCTTTCTGTGCGAGCTCTGATTTCCCTTACCTTATTATGATGATCGTTTCTCCTATGTATTTTGGCGTCAAGAAAATATTTTCGCATTCGGAGGAGAAAGCTGGTGATTGAAATTTCGTGAGA
Organism: Schistocerca gregaria; assembly: GCF_023897955.1. Lineage (NCBI taxonomy): Eukaryota > Metazoa > Arthropoda > Insecta > Orthoptera > Acrididae > Schistocerca > Schistocerca gregaria. The sequence goes on along the minus strand of NC_064922.1, from coordinate 503,499,026 downwards.
AGACCCCACCGCATCGAGAAACGCCTTTATTTTAATGACGTTAACCCCAAATCCTGTGTCATGTCCGTACACTCTCTCCCTTATTTCTTTTTAATACAAAACGTGGTGCACCTCTTTGTAATTTCTCGATGACTTCGTAAATGTTATCTAGTAAGGCTTCCACAGCGTGCTGCAGTACCTCAAAAAGAAGACGAACAAGCGTAGATTAGGCAGTCTAGCAAATCCATTGCATCTTGTAAGTGTGCTGCCAATAAATCGTAATCTTCAGTTTGCTTTACCCACAACGTTATCTATGCTGTCGTTCCAAATTAAATTACTCGTAGTAGTAATCCCTAAGTATTTAGTTGAATTTACAGCCTACAGATTTGTGTGATTTATAGTGTAACCGAAATTTAGAGGGTTCTTTTTGGTACTCGTGGGTGATTTCACACCTTCCATTATTTAGAGTCGCTTCTCACTTTTCGCTCCATGCTGATGTCTTGTCTAAATCGTTTTGCAATTTCTTTTAATCATCTGATGACTTTATAAGACGACAAATTACAGCATCATAGGTAAACAATCTAAGAGTTCTACTCAGATTGTCTCCTAAATCGTTCATGTAGATCAGGAACAGAAGATGCCCTACAATAAATGGTTCAAATGGCTATAAGCACTATGGAACTGAGGTCGCAGGCCCCTAGACTTAGAAGTGCTTAAGCCTAACTAACCTAAGGACATCACACACATCCATGCCCGAGGCAGGATTCGAACCTGTGACCGTAGCAGCAGCGCGGTTCCGAACTGAAGCGTCTAGAACCGCTTGGTCACAGAGGCCGGCTGCCCTATAATACTTCCTTTGAGAACGCCAGATGTTACTTCTGTTTCACTCGACAACTTTCCATCAGTTACTTCGAGCTATGTCCTTTCTGATAGGCCATCACGAATCCAGTAGCTCAACCGGGACGATAGTCCGTAAGTACGGCGTCAAAAACCTTCTGGAAATTTAAAAATATGGAATAAATTTGAAATTCCATATCAACAGCACTCATTACTTCTTGAGAATAAAGAGCTAGTTGTATTTCTAAAGAATTATATTTTCTGAATCCACGTTGTCTGTTCGTCAATGTATCGTTTTCTTCGAGATATCTCATGATGTTGAAACAGTTTTTTTCCTCAAGATCCTGCTGCAAGTCGACGCTTGTGATATGGATCTGTCATTCAACGGGTTATTTCTATTTCCCTTGTCGTGCGTTGGTGTGACTTGTGCAACTTTTCAGTCTTAGGTACGGATCTTTCAACGAGCGATCGGTTGTATAAGATCGCCAGATACGCAGCTCAGTAAACACCGAGAGGAACCTGAGTGGTAGACAGTCAGGACCGAATGATTTGACTTTGATCTGCTTCTAACTTATTCTATTGTAGGTAATTGTTTTTGGTTCGAATCCCGGAATATTTACTTCTTTCTGGTGATGGAATTTCGGAAAACTGTATTTAGTAACTCTGCTTTAGTGACACTGTCATCAGTACCACGGCCATTGTTATAGCGCAGTGAAGGTGTTTACTGTGTCTTTCCGCTGGTGTACTTAACATACGACCAGAGTGTCTTTGGATTTTCTGTTAGATTCTGAGACAGAGTTTTGTTGAGGAAAGTATCAGAAGCATTTCGAGCTTCTGTACAACTTCGCCAATCTTGAGGGATTTGCGTTCTTTTAAATTGGTCTTTTTTCGTTGCTTCTGCAACAGTGATCTGATCTGTTTGTGTACCATTGGGGATCAGCAACATCTCTTCTTTATCTGATATACGTGTCTCAATAGCAGTCGTTAACATTTCTTTGAATTTAAAGTACATCTAGTCTACGCTTACATATTGAGATAGGAAGGAGAGGACATTGTCTCAATGGGAGGCCTGAAGCGAATTTGTGTCTGCTTTTTTAAATTGATGTATTTTGCGTTTATTTTTGGTACGATTGGATGTTACGGATACAGTCTCGCCACAACAACCTTGTGGACACTAATCCCTGTATCCGCCATGATGCAGTGTTCTTTGTTTCCTCAGGATTATTTGTTGCTAAGAGGTCAAGTATGTTTTCGCAACCGTTTACACTTAGAACTAATTGTTCAACATAATTTTCTGACAACGCTTTCAAAACGATTTCGGATTACGATTTTTGCTTACCTCCGAGCTGAAACATGTATTTTCGCCAACGAGATTCACGTCACCAGCAACTCTTTCTTTATGAGTGGGGCAACTATTTGAAATGAGACTCAAGTTTTCTTTGAAGTCTTCAGCAACTGTATCATCTGAGTTGAGGGGATCGGTAAAAGGAACCAACTATTCATTTATTCCGTTCATCAAGTAGAGCGTATACCCATAGTAACTCCTAGAATCTATCTACTTCGATTTCACTACGAGGTAAGCTACTTCTGACATCAATAAGCAACCCACCACGAACTCTGCTATGTGAACACGGTTAGGTTCCTTGTAAATATTTTGGCTGAACTTATTTCCGGCTTTAGCGAGTTTTCAAAAGGTTCAAATGGCTCTGAGCACTATGGGACTTAACATCTGAGGTCATCAGTCCTCGAGACTTAAACGTAACCAACCTAAGGACATCACACACATCCATGCCCGAGGCAGGATTCGAATCTGCAACCGGAGCAGCAGCACGGTACCGGACTGAAGCGCCTAGACCCGCAGGCCACAGCGGCTGGCTAGACAGCTTTCCGCACCTATAACGAATTGAGCTTCAGTGTTTCCTATTAATGCTTTGAGCTCTGGTTCTTTTCCAACACAGATACAACAATTTGCAACTACGATACCTATTGTTTCTAGGTCTTCATTCCAGTGTTTGACCTGCACTCTTTTATACTGATAACCTTTTTGTAGTTTCCCGATGTCCTGTAACCTAAAATATCTTCCATACCCCTCCACAGAACTCCGTTTTACTACATAAACAGTGAAAATGTTGTAAGAGAGATACTTTTTTACTTTCATTATTTTGTTGAGGTTCTCAGCGAGAAAAAGTTTCGTATAAGTCTGAAATTACGTTTAATGTTGCTTGCATGTCACTAAGTGCCCTCAGTCTCAAATATAAGATGAATAAAGAATGGATATTTGTACGTCATGAGTTACACTTTTTTTTCACCCACGCCCCCGTGATAGGTAGGTGGCTCTTATAATTACTGCGATTCTTTCCAGAGAGTAAGTAAGGTGTACTAAGTTTGGTTCAAGTCGGTCTCGACGCTTAGCAGAAGGTGTGAAACATACATACATGCTCACATCCATCTTTACGTTTACATTCCACTCAGTGTGTTATACATTTCAAAGGCGGTCATGACCAAAACTGGTTACCGGTATATAAGTTATTTATTGCCATTTCGTCAGTTTTATGTTAAAACTGTAATTTTTGATTGCTGTGGTTCCTAAGTGATGTCAAATATATTAAAAGAGTGTAGTTCACTGTTGATGAACTTAATTAACTTTGGATTTTGAAATTCCGAATTGTGATACTGTTAACATTTCCTTGACGTCACCTCTACCGACGGAAAAAAACTTCAAATGAAGAACCTGTTATTATGAAGAGGCAATATTTAACACTTTAACAAGAGAAGTAGAAAATTATCTTGTCAATGTCGCGAATGAATGACAAACAGACTGTTATAGAGGCCCGTGCGATGAAAGACGACGGCCGTGTGATCATTGATTTTGCGGGCAAGGCGTTCCGTAACCTGTTATTAGGGGAGTCTCACCGCCCATGCCTTCAGCATCCTTAATGTAAACGGCTTTCTTTCACTGCAGCATCAATCTGCAAAACGCAGGCGACCGCAGTTTAATATCGAAGATACTTATCGCGTCCGATGCTAGGTATTTCTAATTACTGACGTTAAATGTGAAACCCTAATAACGTAGTCGCTCACGTAAAAACACGTAAATTTTTAAATGAAATAAGAGATAAAGACAGCTTTCTCGAGTCTGGTATCAAATTGAATGAAAATGAAAGTAAGTTGTGAATGAAGTCTTGTAAGAGCCATCTTGAAAGTGATGCACCAACCAACTTTCATAACGCATAACTGGCTTGAGAGTCACGATTTCTGTAGGGAGAAAACTCTGCTGTACAAGAAGCTGCATTCTGATGCCAGAAACTGATAAGGCGTAGCAGAAGATGCTCAGAGCAGAGAAACTTGAGACTTAAACTCTGTATCCGGGAACTCCATTCAGGGACTCTACAGAGCATCGGAAACTTAGGAACCATTGCGCATCTTCAATCAGACAGCCAGTGTAACCTTCTCCACCCCTGCAGATCTCGGGAATCAGTCGAGATTCAATCCTTCACAGATCTCGTTCGACGATTTTTGAAAAGAGATAAGGGATACCACAGACAAATTGAAGTTTAAGACAAAAGTTGAAATAATTTGCCGACGGCGGTTAACGAATCAAACATGGAGGAAGTTCTGTTAATCAGTCAGACAATAAGAGGACAAGAAGTTGCGGTAATTGTTCTGAATGCTTCCTTCCATCTTTACTGTACACTTACCAACTTTGTCCTTGCTCGGATATTGCTGGCGTAATGCTAAAGTCTTCAAACACTGCATGTAACGTAATTGCGTCCTTTTGCATCGACGACACGTTGGAAACCTTATGTACTGCACAAGATCTCTGCATTAAAATTTCTGTCCTAACTACTGTACTATTAGAGGTATTCAGTTCTCTCCCGTCAGTACTTATCTAATTTCTGAAGAAAGGAACAAATATGTTACAGCTATACAAAATGTATTCATTTAAGTCTTTTCGATTCGATGATTGCGGTTCACATACATAATACTCTGTGATTTATAGGCACACAGAATAAATTAATATCATTAATACCATTTTTCTTTAATTGCAGGTTGCACTTCAGTGCACACATTTGTCAGAGTCTTTGTATGCTGAATAAAAAGTTCAAGTTCTTACAGTTAGTATTATTCCTCCACAGCTGCTGCTTCAGTGGTGTTTCACATATAAATAAAAGTATTATCAGTCTTTTGTTTTATATATATATATATATTCAGGTTACATTACTTTGTTGTACTGCAAAGCATATCTCAAATTAAAATAGTTGTAGCTAAATAGTCATCTCTTATATTGTTTACCTTTCAATTAAGGAGCCTTATGCTTTAAAAATGGTTCAAATGGCTCTGAGCACTATGGGACTCAACTGCTGTGGTCATTAGTCCCCTAGAACTTAGAACTACTTAAACCTAACTAACCAACGGACATCGCACACATCCATGCCCGAGGCAGGATTCGAACCTGCGACCGTAGCAGTCACACGATTCCGGACTGCGCGCCTAGAACAGCGAGACCACCGCGGCCGGCTATGCTTTATATATATATATATATATATATATATATATATATATATATATATATATATATATATATATAAACAAAAGACTGATAATATATATATATATATATTTTTATATATATTTTCAGGTTACATTACTTTGTTGTTTTGCAAAGCATATCTCAAATTAAAATAGTTGTAGCTAAATAGTCATCTCTTATATTGTTTACCTTTCAATTAAGGAGCCTTATATATATATATATATATATATATATATATATATATATATATATATAAGGCTCCTTAATTGAAAGGTAAACAATATAAGAGATGACTATTTAGTTACAACTATTTTAATTTGCGATATGCTTTGCAGTACAACAAAGTAATGTAACCTGAATATATTGCCACAGAGCACTGCATACCTCGCAACAAAATATGTATAGCTATACAGTTATCTCTTGTTTTATTCATCAGCAACTAAAAACGCCGTCTACATTTAGGTGAAACATATCTGGCAATAAAAAATTAGCTGCAAATGAGGGACTGAACTTAGATTTACTGTGTAATGCAGTGAGGTTTAATAATATAGTCCCATATTAATTTTGTCTTTGTGGAGTGTTAATAACATGGTTAGCCTTCTACTTCCTCCGCTATTTCTCTCTCTCTCTCTCTTTCTCTCACTCTTTGTGTCTCTCCCACTCCACCGCTTTCGGCAAAGTACCACAATTTTACAAATGAAGAATCACAAAAATACAAAGTACACCTAATAGTTACGGCAGGAGAAAATGAAAGCACTGCAAAGCAATCCTCATACAGGAACACTTAACTGTCACTCACAACTCATAGAAATGGGCTGGAGATGTGTTTCTAGTGCGCACATCTCATTTGGCAGCATCCCTGATCTCCTGAATGACTCTGAAACCGTTTTGCCATAACTCGTTTAGACGTCTATAGTCTTCCTGAGAGAACAGTTCGACTGCAGTGTCATACAGACGAACAAACGGATGAATATGACTGAATCATGGGTTCCTGTATCGTTTGCAGATGAGAGACTATGACAGATGATCACGGATACATCACAACATATAGTCCTCTCGATATTCGTATTGTGTCATTGATTTTTACCAACATATTCACTGACATGCAGTCCAATAGCTGTTTTTCCATACGCCGAGGGTCCAGTGCCAACTATACTGCTCCTACGTTAGTTTACGTAACATTTTGGTGTGGTGAGCAGATCAGCATGAGTGGACCGTTGCGGCTGTTATTACATGAAGTGGTTGCGAACATTAAAAGCACGGTGCAAACGACATCGGAGATGGAGTATCCATAATAACAGAATAGATCTGATCTAACGGACATCAGACTGGGCCTAAGGCGAGGTAGAGGGGACTGTCAACCATCGAAGTAGTACGACTGCCACAGTAAAAAAAAATTTAAGTCACACTACCAAGAACTACTTTTTCAACACAAACAGGGAAAGTCGGAAATCTAAATGACAAACGAAATAGAGATCTACTTGTAGGGGAAATCGAACAAAATACTGGGAGAACAAACGAAAATTCCAGTATTTCTACTAACAATTGAAGATGAATCTAAGACCCGTGGATGGAGACAGTCAGGAGAGTAAGAGCTTGGCAAAATTCTCTCAGACGACGATCTAGGTACTAATCAATTACACAGTCTACTTAAATAAATGCATTCCATCTGTATCTACATCTACATCTACTTGATTACTCTGCTATTCACAATAAAGTGCCTGGCAGAGGGTTCAAAGAACCACCTTCAAGCTGTCTCTCTACCGTTCCAGAGCGGCATGAGGGAAAATTGAGCACTTAAATTTTTCTGTGCGGGCCTGATTTCTCCTATTTTATCGTGATGATCATTTCTCCCTATGTAGGTGGGTGCCAACAGAATGTTTTAGCAATCGGAGGAGAAAATGGTGATAGAAATTTCATGAGAATATCCCGTCGCAACGAAAAACGCCTTTGTTTTTATGATTGTAACTCCAATTCACATATCATGTCTCTGACATTATCTCCCCTATTTCCCGATAGTACAAAACTAGCTGCCCTTCATTGTACTTTTTCGATGTCATCCGTGAGTCGAATCTGATGCGGACCCCACACTGTACAGCAGTGCTCCAGAGTAGGGTAGACAAGCGTGGTGTAAGCAGTCTCTGTAGTAGGCCTGTTGCACCTTCTAAGTGTTCTGCCAATGGATCGCAGTCTTTGGTTTGCTCTACCCACAATATTATCTATGTGATCGTTCCAATTTAGGTTATTTGTAATTCTAATCCCTAAGTATTTAGCTGAAATTACAGTCTTCAGATTTGTGTGACTTGTCGCGTAATCGAAATTTGGCTACTTTCTTTTAGTACTCATGTGAATAACTTCAGGGTCAATTGCCACGTTCCGCACCATAAATATACCTTATCTAAATCATTTTGCAAGCCGTTATGATCATCTGATGACCTTACAAGACGGTAAATGACAGCACCATCTGCAAACAATCTAATACGGCTACTCAGATTGTAGCCTATGTCGTTAATATAGATCAGGAACAATAGAGGGCCTGTAACACTTCCCTGGGAACGCCAGATTTTACTTCTGTTTTACTCGATGACTTTCCGTCTATTACTACGAACTGTGACCTTTCTGACAGGAAATCAAGAATCCAGTCGCACAACTGAGGCGATACTCCGTAGGCACGCAGTTTGGTTGGAAGACGCTTGTGAGGAACGGTGTCGAAAGCCTTCTGGAAATCTAGAAATATGGAATCAATTTGACATGTCCTATCGATAGCAGTTATTACTTCATGAGTATAAAGAGGTATTTTCTGATTCCGTGCTAGCTATGTGTCAATAAATCGTTTTCTTCGAGGTTCTTCATAACGTCCGAATAGAATAGACGTTCCAAAACCCCACTGCAAATCGATGTTAGTGATATAGACCTGTAATTCAGCGGATTAATCCTACTTCCCTTTTTGGGGAACTTGAACAATTTTCCAGTCTTTAGGTACGGATCTTTCTGTGGGCGAGCGGTTGTATATAACTGCTAAATATGGAGCTATTTTATCAGCATACTCTGAGACGAACCTGACTGGTATACAATCTGGACCGGAGGCCTTGCCTTTATTAAGTGACTTAAGCTGCTTCGTTACTCCGAGGATATCTACTTCTATATTTCTCATCTTGGTAGTTGTTCTTCATTGGAATCCAGTAATATCTACTTCGTCTTCTTCGGTGAAGGAGTTTCAGAAAACCGTGTTTAATAACTCTGCTTTAGCGGCACTGTCATCAGTGACTTCACCGTTGATATCTCGGAGTCACGATATTATTGCGTTTTGCCACTGGTGTGCTTTATGAATGACCAGAATCTCTTTGGGTTTTCTGCCAGATTTCGAGACAGAACTTCGTTGTGGAAATTATTAAAAGTATGTCGCACTGCAGTACGCGCTATATTTCGAACTTCTGTTAAACGTTTCCAATCTTGGGATTTTCCGTTCTTTTAAATTTGCCATACTATTTTCGTTGCTTCTGCAACAACTATCTGACCCGTTTTGTGTACCATGCGGGATCAGTGCCATCACTTGTTAATTTATGTGGTGTATATCTCTCAATTACTGTCGATACTATCTCTTTGAAAACATTTTACTACTTTTCTATATTTACATGATCAGATCGGAAGGAGTGAAGACTGTCTCTTAAAAAGGCACTAAGAGCATTCTTATCAGCTTTTTTAAATAGACGACTGCATCTGGCTCAGAGACATCGTCAATCACAGATAAAGACCGAAACCTGTCCGTCAAACGAACCGGGGACTCCATACGATCGGCCCCTCGGAAAGTTTTTCGCTGCCTGCTAGACTTCAGAATGATCTCCCACTCGACCACTGGTGAGGGGTCAACCTCAGTGCAGGCAGTACCCGGCGCGGTCACAGCAGTGGACCGATCGGAGGACACGTCGGACGGGCTCGACGTCCCCCGGATCCCCGCGTTCGATCCCCCACAGTGACGCCCCTTGGCAGCAGCCTCAAGCTGTGTGACGGAAGCCAAAGCAGCCTGGAGCTGTGAGCGAAGGATCGTCAACTCAGTTTGCATCTGTACACAACAATCACAGTTCCTATCCATTACTGCAGTAGCTCCTGTTTGAAGCTCGTAAAAATATATAACAAACGAACGATGTGCTCGGCTTATTAGCAGCGGGAAATCGAAGTGCTCTCTCACTGATGGTCTAACCAACACTGAGTTTTTCTAACCAATCAAACAAAAGCCTGTACGATATGAGAGTCGATAGCAACTGTGGTACTGTACACTAAACTGTTATTGAAATAAAAGGTTGCTCCTAGTAAGCACCCGAACACGCAGGAAATTACAAAAATAAACTAGTAACTACACAGATAACTCAAAATAAGTCGGTCATGTTTGAAGCTCGTAAAACTATGTAACAAGCGAACGGTGTACTCACCTTATTAGTAGCAGGAACTCGCGGTGCGCTCTAGCTGATGGTGAATTGACCCATATGTTGATACTACACTGTCTGCTGAATACCAAGCCTAATACTCACATAGGGAGCTCCACAAGCTTAATCATAACTATAATTTGACCTTAGGAAAGGGAAATTTATTGGACTTCCTTTTAATATTACAGTCGGAACAGTTGAGGCATGTAACAAAAAGTAGGTAACTGCGATATTGACACCGTGCAGCCATTTCATAATTTATGATGACTGAATTATTTCTCTGGCTGAGAGAAGACATACCAGTGTCTATAATACAACGTAAACGAGTACCGTAGGATAGAGCTCTGGTCTGGTCAGCCCATCACAAAAGTAATGAACTTTACTGAAGATTGCCCAAATATGTCAATTTCTGGACCAGTGTTTTGGGCTTGCCACTTAGTACTCTCTTTAACCAATTGAAAGAAGATAGCTAAGTCGCTGTGACGGTGGCATATGCCAACGATGTCATATAGTTGTTGCTGAAGAACTCTTGAGCTGAGCTGGAGGAAATGGAAAATGGAATACTCTCTCGAATGTTGCAATCATGCATAAACATAGAAAACCAAGCACATACATCTAAATAGTCAATATACACTGTGTAGAAATCATCTCCATCACCAGACAACTTACCCAATGAACGAAAAGTATAACTTCTCACAAGACATCCAGCCACAAACAAAGCAACAAACATTATGGAGAAAGTTGTCGGTGCCTCCACATCCAGTTGCAATCTACTACTGCATACTGTAAGGACGAATCATGATGCCATTTTTACACGTCCATCAATGACTTCACAGCAGTTGTCTGGGTGCATAGACATCCATTCTGGCAGCCCAGACAAAAACTGCCTCGTGTACAGTTCGGTGTGCTCCAAGACTCTTAGTGGCATTGAGAGAGCACAAGTTACTCTCTCACTATATTTCGTATGCGCAATATTATTAAAGATATTATTACAACCTGACGCATCTTGAGCTAGACTGTTGAGAGTTAATGGCCTGAGCAGATGGTGATGGAGCCTGGTAGGGCGCTAAATGCATGGGGTAATTTTGTGGTTCTTAGCTCATAGAAATGGCATGTTGGAAGCAATTGGCGGCGGGCCCATCCCTCAGTAAACTTTGCCAGACAGGCCCACAGCTTTACAGGGCAGACAGGGCAGGCCCTTGTTCAGATGAGTCTCCAGCAGAACAATGCTGCAATACCTGCATTGGCACAAGTGAAAGACTGGGTGGGGGCGATGGACTGAATGGACGCATCTACACAGTGGAGTCATAAACCGGGCATTGTGTGCAAAGCCGTGTGTAATAAAAATTCACAAGTTTTCATGTTTTCCGATACTGCAGATAGGCAAGTGACCCACTTGTATCGGCCACCTCGGTAGTATAGGAAAGTCTGGCGTCTAAGAAACGTTTAGAGATAGAGTCTTTATTACACCTCATTGCTACGACTAACAATCTCCAAGGCATAGCGGATTTAGATAATGATCTTTAAGATTGTATCTGCTTGCTTGTTGCTGCAGGAAGCGACGCGACTTTGGAGAAAAACATCTTCCCCCTCGACGAAAATTTGGAAAAGCCTGTAATTGGCGGTATCTTCTTTTTCCAGAGATGCAGGTTTCTTAACTCTTGCTCTGGTTCGACAGGAGTTTAAGCTGTCGTGTGGGAGGGGAGATTTAGCGCGTCTAGAGCGCTGTGATTGGCTCAATACGGTATGAAGCCGGAGTCGTTGGTGCATTCTAGGGAAAACGGACTTTTTTCTGAGGAGGTGCGAGGCTCTGGGCGGCTGGACGTTGGTCGGGTATGAAGAGACTTCAGGTCGGTGCTCTGGCATGTGTCACTGGTGCTTGGGACCTGTCCTGAGACTGACTTCACTTGCGAGTAGTTTAGACTGGGGAACCTGTGGTGACGTTCTTACTGTACCAACAGTGTGACATCAAACGTCTCAGACTATTCGTTTGTTGAGGCCACAGTTATTCATTTTTGGTTTACCAGTCTTAACGTTAGGTATCGTTGCACGCTCTGTCATATAAGTGAGCCAAATTGATCCTTGCCACGACCAGCGAACGGTTGTATCACACACTGGAATCTACCGTGATTTCCAGGGCTGTGTTAAAGAGTAAATGCGATCCGTCTGTCTGATCGCTAGACCGTGGGACTTTTGTATTTCTTTCGTGGCCGGGGTCGATTAGCAGGTGCTGTCTCACGTCTCACCTCCGCCGCACACATCTCGTCAGCTGCAAGTTACATCGCTGCACGAAGCGAACAGGGTAACGTACTGCCACTCCGGCCTTGTCAAATCATACAGATCTCAACTGACACTTGCTCTCAGCTGCACCTATGTTGAGAAACTTCAGCAGATTATCAATCAAAGTCTGCAGATCAATTCGGAGTGCGTTATCTACACTTTTAGAGCCAGAGTACTTGACTCACTTCTGCCACTCAGGATCCTTGTGCACTGTGGATTTAAACCAACTGTTAGTTGTTTATCTGTAACCTGTTTAGCATAATTTATGTTTGTCTTTGTTTTGGGAAAATAAATGTTATTAGTAAAGTATATTTTGCATACATTCTCAATCATTTATATATGGTCCATACAGCCTTTGACATCACGACAACTGAAGCTTTCCTGGTGATCCTCGGAATCTACCCAGGAGGCATTAAAGTAAGGTATTGTGCAGCCTCTTACTACTTACACAATAAGGTCCACTTACTGAACGGGAAAATGAAAACGAACGAGACAACAGTTAATCGGTTCGAAGAGTCCACCATCTTTTTCCCGTACATACACGGACATCCAGCCCTTGGCTACGGAAAAACCAGTCAAGGCGCTGCTTACAAATGCATATATCCCCTCAATTAATTTTGCTACCGACAGGCGAACATTTTTTATCATTAGTTTGTCATTATTACTATTACATTAACTTGACCACCGCTCATGTTCGATGTCAACGTGCAATAACCACTCACAGACGGCAGGTGGTAGCACTAGCAGTGGAGGAGATATATGGCATGTCGGGTGAATGCGGAAAACACTGCAGTTCTTTGGCGTGACATGGGAGAAGAGTGATTTATCTGGCGTCCGGAAGGGCATGATCACTAGCTTTTGAGGCAAAGGTGAAAGCACTTCCGAAATGGCTCAGTTTGTAACCTGCTCGCTTGCCGCCGTGGTCCATGCTGAAATGGCTCAATCCCAAACCGGCGTTACTTCAAATGATTCAAATGGCTCTAAGCACTATGGGACTTAACATCTTGGGTCATCAGTTCCCTAGAACTTAGAACTACTTATACCTAACTAACCTAAGGACATCTCATTCATCCATGCCTGCGGCAGGATTCGAACCTGCGACGGTAGCAGCAGCGCGGTTCCGGACTGAAGCGCCCAGAACCGTTGGGTCGCAGCCCGCCGGCGCCGAGGTTGCTGTGGTGCATCACGGGCCGTAGAAGACAGGGGTGGACGACGGCTGCACAGCTGTGTACTGGCGAATAGACGGGCAGTTGAACGCTTTAGTGAACGCATGGTACACTGCAGCAGGCACCTGGTTCACGCACCCATCCCGACTGCTGTTCATCAGTGACAAAGGCAGATATATGCACACCCGTACCGCAATTTCACGTCACTGAGTGGCTCCATCCGACAGACGGCTTTCGGCGCGTGCAGCGTGAAACGTCCGAAAGCAATCGCCCTGCCACTATTACAGTCTGGGGAATAATTTCGTGGTGTGCCCTGAGTGTTGGCGAGAGTGTCAACCTCATTATGCTGTTTGTTTTACACAACACGATGGGATCTACCAATAACACAATGCAACTTCTTAGAAAGCTCACAGAGTACGTGCTTGGTTCGAATAGTACCTGGAAGAGTTTACCGTGCTTTTCTGCCCACCAAACTCCCCAGATTCAAACCCAATCGAGAATCTTTGGGACAACCTGGAACCGGCTGTTCACACCATGGACCTTCAGTCGAGAAATCTTGCACAGCTGGCGGTGACACTGGAGTCGGCATGGCTCCACATGTCTTCTGGTACCTTCCGGAACATCGTTGACGCTCTTCCTGTATGTCTTACAGAAGCCCGTACTGAAACATGTGGTTATTCAGTCTTTTGACAGGTGGTCACCTTAATGTGAGTGGACAGTGTATTACAATTATCACTAATTAGCTAAGACACAACCCCGTAATCGATTACAACTAGCAATAATTTCCAAAAACACGGAGAACAATGTATAATATAAGTGGAAATACTAGGTGTGAAGAGAGCAGTAAATAAATTAATGACGATTGAATTGGACTGGCTGTGACCAGCTGGTTTGATATCATGCGTCCAGGCCATTCAGCATCCACCTTTACATCGACGTCTTGTGTAAATCTGATAGCAGCTCAGGAGCGCTGTCCCTCCCTACGACACGACAGCATTCTTTAACTCATGCTCAGAGGCGTATTTAAAAAATGAATCTAGCTCAAATCCTTTCGAAGTATTAGTGTGTGTATCACTCCCAGTTTCTCTTCATTCTCGCGTCAGATTTTTTATAACGACCTAAGGTGGAATAAACTTCTTTATTTTCAGTAACATCACTACTTCATTCTGTTTTCTTGGTTCTTCCTCGAGTGAGTGTGTAAATAGCATTAGCATGAATATTCATGTTTGAGTGTGGAAACTGATAGTCCTGATGCTATAGGTGATTTTTCACCGTCTAAATCATCTTCGATAGGTTGTTGGTTCGCAGTATGTCCCACTGTAAGCTAGCAGATAGCTTTGGCAATGCGCTTTCCTTCTTCAAAGTCATGCTTCTCTAATTACCTTTGGGCATTCTTCTGCAATACGTAACGACTGTCGCATCTATATCTACATACATACTTCACAAGCCACTATATTCTCTTTCTTGTTCCACTCGCAAGTGGACGTAGTGATAGACGCCCGTCTTTATACTTCCGTAGGAGCCCTGATTTTTCTTGTCTTCGCAGATCTTCCGCGGGATATTCTTTGGTGAAATCAGAATCGTCCTGCAGTCTGTCGCAAAGGCCTATTCTCTAAATTTTCCCAATAGCATTTCGCGAAATGAAAGTTTTCTTCCCTCCAGATCACATTTTTCAAGTACCACTGCCGTAACACTCGCGAACTAATCGGATCCACTAGTAACAAACCCAATAGCACGCCTCTGAATTGGTTCGACGTCTTTCTTTCATCCGACATACATTACAATGCTCTTCTCTCTTCTGGGCGTTTTCAGCGATTCAGAATTTTCTCTGCATTTCTTGATTATTGTGAGTGATCTTTTTGTGATGATGTGTTATTAAGAATGCATTCCGTGTCCTCTTTGTTTTAGTTTCTCATATTTCACATGACTGTGTAGTTGTAATCCGATGAAGAGCTGGAAAATTACTTCAGCAATCATCTAAATGAATGCATTAAACAGTGATGAATAGGTTGAAATGAAGAGATAGCGAAAACACAAAGGAGAGCATCAAATGGAGATGCTCAATTGCATAGTCATTGCAAGCGAGGCAGCGTGTGTTATGGAGAGGATTACTGTTGAGTTTTAGAGACCAAAGGTTCAAGGGATATTCGGGAAACAAACTACTTCATCCTTCGTATGTTTCGTGAAATGGACAAGACCAGAAAACTAGAGAAATTTGGCCTCATGTGAAAGTTTATAGTCGTCGAAGAAACAAACAGTATTGGTTGCAAAGTTTTAATTATTATTTATTTACCAACTATGCGTTTTGCCTGATTCAGACACCTTCAGATTGGCTGATACTAGATGGCATTAGGCGCATGGGGTACATAGCATACAAAACGTCCCAGCAAATAATTGTCCCTGTCAAATATTCCTAATCATTTGGTGGCTACCCTCGTACAGGCATGCATCGTGGTCCAGTGAATACAAAACAGGATTAGGACTACATAGATCTGTCACCATGTATTCATTGTCTTACGCTGCATGCCTCAACAAGGACACCGCACAATGTTTCCGACTACTTGACGAGAGCAGTTATTTGCTTGGACGATCTGCGTGCTCGGTTTCGCAAGTGCTTTACACTATCTAATATTAGCCAGTCTGATGATTTCTTAAGGACACAAGGTGGTTATAAAAGATGGAAAAACGGATTTTTTATGACTTTATTAAATTCTATAGTCTTTCCTGATTACAATGAGAGATACATTATAGGGTTTCAAATGAAAAATAACCTGCATATATCAAATTTTAAAGTTAAGGTAATGTATGCCACCACGCCCTCTTTATTTCTGTTACATAAACCAGTATTATTTGGAAAAGCACTGTAAACTTTCTGTTTCCAGCGATTATACGTATGATATATTGTGCACGTTGGCAACAGTAATTTTGAAAAGTAAAGCTTAACTTTAAATGATATTATGTCCTGTATGTCCTGTCTGTAACATTATAATTGTCCTACATGATTTGTGACTTACTATGTGGCAATGAAACTCGATACCTCCTGTAAGTGGTGAAAATAGAAATGCGCCACAGCAGTTACCAGCTATAGAAAAGGAACCTCGTACACTACAGTGCAAGGGAAAGAAGCTATGCCAGGCACATCTCGCTGTACTTAGAACGCCTCTGTTCCACTCACTGCAGTGCGGTGACACACAGCAACAAAACAAAACTTTCTTGAGGAGGCGGAGCAGAAACTCCACTTGTTTAGTGACGTTTGGACAATGTAACGAACCCAGACCAATCAACGCTCAAATCACCATAAATTACTCGCAAACAAGCACTGCAGCGACAACATTACCCGAATAACTTCATATTCGTTCCTATCAAGTTCTATTTTCGGAAAGCTTCTCTACATTTGCATCACTGTTTTCTGCTAGTTATTTCCAGACTGCACAGTAGCGTGACCAACACCCGACTCCCTCTCTTACTGCTCACAGAACGCTGCTGGCAACGAGATTGCTATCTGATAACGAAAGATCGCACTTCTTGTACTGAGAACCTCAGTGGCGTAAATATCGACTGTTGAAGACTTCTGTCTGAAAAATATCTCACGTACAGACAGGAAGTAGGACACATCGAATAAATTAGTGAAGCCTGACATTGTCAGGGAGGAGACTGCGGTCTTAATGTTTTATTAGATACAATTGTTTTTAAAGTGAAAGAAGAAAAGCTCATAATGCCGAGACCGCAACTTTTCCTCGTGCACCTGGACATATTCCTGTACTACCGTCACCCTGCTAGATTACTGTCTGTCAGCTGGCTTGCTAACAATCATGTCTTCAAACTACGTACTGTTACTGCAGCTAATGATGCTTTCTATTGCGTATGTATTGTGTTTTAACATTTGGAACGATCTGAAGATGGTTGCAGATAGCAACCGAAAGTCTGCCATAAATTCTTTTTTGCTGCAAAAAATTATCGAACAATAAAAATGGAGCTCACGTCAGTTTAATTGACTACCTAAAAGAAGCTAGTAACCTCACACCTTATCAAATGAAATTTCGGTAAAACCGATACGTCAGCTGCCAAAGTCCGCACAACGAGCTGCAGAGTATGCGACGATGGAAATCGCCCTCTCTGGTATCGGTTGTCGCGCAACGGTGACCACACTGTAGTTTCTGCAGCTAATTAAGCACCCTGTGAACATTGTACCGGGATGTGTCTCCTTCCCAGTACCGGTGTCTTCTGCAGACGTACAGAATTCTGCGCAGCATAAACGCACATGTAAGTGCCTCGTTGCGCTGGATATTGAGTTCCCTGACAGATACTGCCAAATTTATCGTCGTTTACAGGTCCTGCTACACGGGAACGGCGGAGGCTGCGGTGGACAGGGAGGCGGCACTGGCCGCGGCCGTCCCCGCCTCTTTATGGGGCGCCCGGCAGCCATACCGCGACCCGCGTACATACATATGCAGTGGCCGGCGGAACACGGAGCTCTCCGGCCAACATGTCATGCGACGGGCCGCGCAATGAATTAGTAGCAATCGTGCGCGCCGCTGGTTGCTTCTTCTTTTTCCGGGAGCAGTACCGCGCCGGCGATAGAGACGCTATTGGTCGGCGCAGACTCATCTCGAGACAAATGGGAGGCCATTTGAATGTGCGCGCTGCCGGGCCGGCCGTGATGAAGGAGCGGGCGCGTCGTGCGTCTGTCGGCGGCGCTGCGCTGCGCCACATCCCGCTCGTGTGCTTGAGATGTCTGCGCCGGGGCTGCACGTCTGCGGCCAGTTGCCCTACCGACTGACTGAGACTCAGTGTCTGCTGTCTTGTAGTCAATTGATGCAGTAGAAGATGTCACCAGTACGATCTGAGAGGAAAATGACGTTCCAACGAATTACATTTTTTTCAGTTTTGAAGGATAAAGGGAACGATTAGTAGGTTCAAATGGCTCTGAGCACGATGAGACTTAACATCTGAGGTCATCAGTCCCCTAGAACTTAGGACTACTTAAACCAACCTAACCTAAGGACATCACACACATCCATGGCCGAGGCAGGATTAGAACCAGCGACTGTATCAGTCGCGCGGTTCCTGACTAAAGCGCCTAGAACCACTCCGACACAGTTGCCGGCGAACGATTGGAAGATTAGAGTTTAACGTCCCGTCGGTGTCGAGATGACACAACCGAAATCTTGGATATTATCAGAATGGAAAACATATGGTCATTCGTTAATAGCTGTTGTCTGAGGAATAACCGAGATATTCTTCTTAATCACTACAAAGATGAATTTTATGAACACTTAAAAACTCTCGAAGCAACATACAGTGAAAAGCAAAGAAACTGGTATACGCATGTGTATTCAGATGCAGAAATATGTAAACAGGCAGAATACGGCGCTGCGGTCGACAAAGCCTGTATAAGACAACAAGTGTCTGACGCGGTTGTTGAATAGGTTACTGCTGCTACAATGGCAGGTTATTAAGATTTAAGCGAGTTTGAACGTCGTAATACAGGCGGCGCACGAGCGATGAGACACAGCATTTCCGAGGTAGTGATGAAGTGGGGATTATTCCGCATGACCATTTCACGAGTGTACCGTGAATATCAGGAATACGGTAAAACTTCAAATCTCGGACATCGCTGCGGCCGGATAAAGATCCTGCAAGAACGGACCAACGATGAGGCAAGACCATCGTTCAACGTGACAGAAGTGCAACCGTTCCGCAAATTGCTGCAGATTTCAATGCTGGGCCATTAACAAGGGTTAGCGTGCGAACTATTCAATGAAACATCATCGATATGGGGATTCGGAGCCGAAGTCCCACTTGTGTTCCCTTGATGACTGCACTATGTAAATCTCTACACGTCTCCTGGGCCCGTCAATTCCGAGATTGGATTGTTGATAACTGGAAACATGTTGCCTGATCGGACGAGTCTCGTTTCAAATTGTATTGAGTGGATAGACGTTGAGACAATCTCATGAATCCATAGTCGCTGCATGTCAGCATAGGACAGTTCAAGCTGGTGGACGCTCTGTAATGGTATGAGACGTGTGCAGTTGGAGTCATATGGGACCCATATTACGTCTAGATAGGACTCTGACAGGTGACACATACGTAAGCATCCTATCTGATCACATGCATCCATTCATGTCCATGGTGCATTCCGACAGACTTGGGCTTTTCCCGCAGGATAATGCGACACCGCAAACGTCCAGAATTGCTCCAGGAACACTCTTATGAGCTTAAATACTTCCGCAGGCCACTAGACTCTCCAGACATGAACATTATTGAGCTTATCTGGGGTGACTTGCAACGGACTGTTCAGAAAACGTCTGCACCCACTAGTATTCTTATGAATTTATGGACAGTCCTGCAGGATCTGTTATGTCAGTTTCCCCCAGCAGTACTTCAAGCATTAGTCCAGTCCATGGCACGTCTTGTTGCGGCACTTCTGCTTGCTCTCGGGGGCCCTACATGATATTAGTCAGGTTTACCAGTTTCTTTGGCGCTTCAGTGTAGATGACGCTAAGACAAGTAATTTAATATAAGACACATGTGGGCGCATATATCGTGAAATACCCCGAAAATGGGTGAGAAATGTGACGTTACCAGATGATGTACCTCATCGCACGATAGCGTTAGGTCTTGGGCTTGAAGGAATTATTGAGCGATACAGTGCTGGCAATTGGGCAAACAGTGCAGTTAACGACACCTTATGAAACTGTAACTGTTGTAAACATAAGGGTCATAAAATTACTGTCCTCGCTGTAACCAATTATAAGCTCTTCTTACCTTGCGCTTCATTCCCTCATTTTCCACTTTTCTTTTCAAATATTATTTACTAAAGGAAACGTACGTCATTTATAGGTAAATATGCAATTCGCAAGCTTACACTTTTTTACTATTACCAAGCATGTTAGGTTTCTGTTGTACTGTACTTGCAATAAGCCAGGAGAGATCACGAGATATGTAAATAAATTAATAAATTTGATCTTCATATAATTACATAATTGTCTGACGCAGTGAAAAATATTACTGGTTGCTTGATGGAGGACTCGAACCTTGAGCTCCAAGTGCTGAAGTCGTGCAAGTGGGTTCAGGACCGCACCGACGTAAATGCTAGACTTTAGTTGGGATTATCAGCTCGAACAGACCGGTAAGCTTCACCACGGCATCTGATGACGTCACTTGTTCAAAAAATTGTTCAAATGGCTCTAAGCACTATGGGACTTGACGTCTGAAGTCTTCAGTCCCCTAGACTTAGAACTACTTAAACCTAAGTAACCTAAGAACATCACACACATCCATGCCTGAGGCAGGATTCAGACCTGTAACGTTAGCAGCAGTGCGGTTCCGGACTGAAGAGCCTAGGACCGCTCGGCCACAGCGGCCAGCACGTCACTTGTTCAACATATGTCATCCACTTTTGGGTTGTTTCCCGGCATTTGCGACACAATGTGTGTTGTATCAAATTACTTGTGTCAGAGTCATCTTCGTCGCTTCGGAGGTTTTTAAACGTTAAAAGGAATGACCCTCTGGACTGAGAAGTACCTGTGTTTACTCTCTGGCATGTATTCGAGCCTCCACCAGGGGCAGTTACATGGAATTGAACACCCGCTACAATGAGACCATTGAATGATTCCATGCAAAAGTAATCAACACAGCTGTTAGGATATTTATCCCACTGGGAGAAGCCACGATCAATCCCTATTTCGCAGAATGCCGTCGGCCGCTGACGGATCCACAATTGCACCTATTCTTGCACTTCCACGTTCTGCTGAAAGCGACGTCCACGCACGTCTTTCTGTCGGTCACCTAAGCCATGTAAATCGAACGTTGAAGGAGCCGGGCTGTGCAGAGGATGTTACAGTCTTTGCCAACAATATCGCTGAAGCGTAGTCTTCGTCCATCTGGTAGTGTAGGGGCCGGCGTTACCGTGCAACGGGCTGATTGCGTCTGACAACATTCCTGGGCGTTTTGACTTTATGGTGAGTCGCTATTTCTGCACCGTATCTTCATAACGCAGCGTATTGATTGTGGTTCCACGTTCCAGGACCCCAGCAGTCGAAGAAGAAGAAGGTCTTCATGATGTCCTTACTGGAACTTGTGTGAAAGGATTTGGATTTCTTTGGCGAGGAAGATGTGGTATGTTTACACTGTTAGCTTTGCATTTTGCCTTCACGTTGTCGGAAAGCTGTCGAACGGAATCATCCAGTTGCATGATAAAACCAACCTCGACATTGCCAAGCGGAACAAAACTTCAGCGGTTTGATTGGTAAACAATGCAACATCCTTCTTACATCCTGGATCCTTCAACGGAGTAATTTTCATATTCCATGGTCCCGTAGTGGCGTGTTTTGGTTTTTATTTGACTGCCCCTCGTAGTTCAGATGGTTCAAATGGCCCTGAACACTATGGGACTTAACATATGAGGTCATCAGTCCCCTAGAACTTAGAACTACTTAAACATAACTAACCTAAGGACATCACACACATCCATGCCCAAGGCAGGATTCGAACCTGCGACCGTAGAGGCCGCGCGGTTCCAGACTGAAGCGCCTAGAATCGCTCGGCCACACCGGCTGGCCCCTCATAGTTCGTCAAATACAACATCTCTTAAATATGCTTCATGTTTTAGTTTTCTCCAAGACTTCATATGATGTCCGAAATTATCTGAAGTTTTGATTCAAATCAAAAATTTTTCAAAATGTTTTCTTCTTCTTCTTATTATTATTATCGTTAGGTAAGAATAAGAAGATGCGTGTGATGATGGTCAATATGGTCACCATTAGTGTAGCCACCGTTGCATTATTCATAAACGAAAATGCAGGACCATCTGAAGCTGACAAACTAAATTACCACCTGTCGTTCCAGTCACTTGCTAGTAGCTGCAGTAACTACCCGTCCACAATATTTTTATAATTGTGGCTTGTGACGTTATTATGGTGTCACTCAAGCCCTGTGTTATAGTTTAAAGTCTCTCGAATCTACACAAATTATAAAAATGGATGTACATGTGTATGAATGTATGTATGTTCCACATCACCTCCGAAACTCTACCGAACAAGGACAAACTCGGTATGCATATCATTTACTGTCTATAAAGAATCACTGTTAGAGCAAGAACAACCCGTCTGTCAAAGGGGTGGTGGTGGGGGTGAAAAAGCAGTGTAGCCCAACACACGAGAATACCAACACTTTAGTTATCCAGTATTTGAGAATGAGAGCACTTAGAGCCTTGCAAAAAACTTTACACATTATTTCAAACCTTTAAGAAATTTGTTCTCCCTGACGACCTCCACAAAATGATGAAAGGAGAAAAGTATTTCGCCTACTACATGTCCGCAGTTCATGCAGTAAAACTCCCTCATGAAGCATGACGTTTTAATTTATTACTTCTTTATTACGAACGGTATTCGTAACGAATTGTGCAGACGGAAATCACGTATAACACTAAATGTACCAGACAAATTACATCATTGTATGACGCTCAGTTCAGGAGATACGACTTCATAAACACCGAATGCGTGAAAAACTATCGCGTCCTGCAAGAAGTTTATATTTATTACTTCTTTGCTACTAACCATATTCGCAACATATTTCGCAGGCAATATCCACACTCGCCTCTCAGTATACCTATAAAATCATATCATTGTACAAAATGTAGCTCATGAGATATGACGACAAATACTAAGAAGCGTGAAAAACTGCCGCCCCATGCATGGTCTGTTAATTTAATAGTTATTTCCTGCTAATTCTGTTCACAATAAATTTCTCATACAGTGGCCACGTATGTCACGGAATGTTCCTGCAAAACTGTATCATTGTACAGCAAATAGTTGGGGAAATATGACGTCATAAATATTGATCTGCGTGAAAATGAAACTGCAGAGCGAAATTTATTATGGGTGAAATATGTGTACAAACAAGCGTGAAATATGTTACAGATATGTGAAATATATTCTACATGTGGGTATGCGAGCAATGCCATGGCTAAAAAGCGCATCATTAACCCCTGGAGCTACTTCAATCAAATTTGATACACATAGGTCTACTAGTTTCAGTCTGGGAAAAAATGCTATAGTGATGAGAATCAGAAGCCTCATGCTGTTGTAAGAGTGAGAAGATGCAGACAAGAGGGAGGATGAAGAGTCTGACAGGTAGCGAGTGGGATGCAGAATATAGGCACAGATAGGAGGAGGAGGTGGACCGAGATAGGAGGGGGGGGGGGGGGAGGGTGGATATATGCACAGAAACAGGCGGAGTAAGAAAGAGGGAGAGAGTGGGGGGGAGGAGATGAACAGTCAGAATGGGAGGTTGAAATGAACAGAGACAGTAAAAGGGGGAGATGGACAGAGAGAGGGCAAGGACAAGATGGGAAGATAGTTGGGAGATGAATATTGTGGACAATGAGGTGCAGTGGTGGACAGAGTGAGAAAGGGGTGGTATTGATGGACAGGGACAGGGGGAGGGGTGGATAGAAAGAGGAGGGAGGAGAGGTGGACAAAGGGAGACGGGATGGGTAAAAATAGGGGATTTGGAGAAGGTGGATAGCGAGATAGGGCAAAAGAAGATGCACAGAGAGACAGAAAGGAGGAGAGGGCTAAAGGATTAACAACCTCTGAAAATGAAAATCACAATAAAAATGACAAAAATAAAGTGAGAGAGAATGCGCTTGATTAAGTGATAGCACTTTTTTAGTGGATTACTAATCTGGAATCGATTTTTCTCGAGGTAAATTATCTCGAGTGATTTTAAGTATTTTCATCAAGATATTTTTACCTCATACTTCTATTGAGATAGCTCAGCTGCTTTCGAATGTTTTTTGATGAAAGTGTCAAAAAATTAAGTTGAATAACGTTCTCGAGTCAGTCTCGTTGAAATTAGTTCATGGAAGCTGTCCCCCACAAACGCTCATGTCTCACTATGAATGCACATGCGCAGTTCTCGCTCTCAGTAAATGAAAGGAATGTTGCGCATGACAAATACTTGAATAGGAAATACTTTAATCAGACGGCAGACCTGATAAAAGTCAATATAACTGGCAACACTATTATAAAATGATGCAAATAATTTGAAATAATTTTTTGTTACAGCTGACAGTATCCTTATGTTACATCATAACCAACAAAAAAGTGGTTCAAATGGCTCTGAGCACTATGGCATTCAACTGCTGTGGCCATCAGTCCCCTAGAACTTAGAACTACGTAAACCTAACTAACCTAAGGACATCACACACATCCATGCCCGAGGCAGGATTCGAACCTGCGACCGTAGTAGTCGCAAGGTTCCGGACTACGCGCCTAGAACCGCGAGACCATCGCGGCCGGCATCATAACCAACATTTACTACATGAAAATGTAAGTTATGACGAGCTAAGAGCCTTCCGAATTAATCACTCTCGTTAGATGTAGGCAGAGTGTACATCTTGGATTGAGAAGAACTCAACAGAATTTTATGACGAGGGAAAATACACAAATCTATAATCTATGCTGCGAGATTGGGATTCGAATAATAGTTATTACCTATACGTTGCTCGGTAGAGTATATGTTGTTTTGTGTTGCGGTCTTCAGTCCTGAGACTGGTTTCATGCAGCTCTCCATGCTACTCTATCCTGTGCAAGCTTCTTCATCTCCGAGTACCTACTGCAACATACATCCTTCTGAATCTGCTTAGTGTATTCATCTCATGGTCTACCTCTTCGATTTTTACCCTCAACGCTGCCCTCCAATGCTAAATTTGTGATCCCTTGATGCCTCACAACATGTCCTACGAACCCATAACTTCTTCTGGTCAAGTTGTGCCACAAACTTCTCTTCTCCCCAATCCTATTCAATACTTCCTCATTAGTTATGTGATCTACCCATCTAATCTTCAGCATTCTTCTGTAGCACCACATTTCGAAAGCTTCTATTCTCTTCTTGTCCAAACTATTTATCGTCCATGTTTCACTTCCATACATGGGTACACTCCATACAAATACTTTCAGAAATAACTTCCTGACACATAAATCTATACTCGATGTTAACAAATTTCTTTTCTTTAGAAACGCTTTCCTTGCCATTGCCAGTCTACATTTTATATCCTCTCTACTTCGACCATCATCAGTTATTTTGCTCCCCAAATAGCAAAACTCCTTTACTACTTTAAGTGTCTCATTTCCTAATCTAATTCCCTCAGCATCACCCGACTTAATTCAACTACATTCCATTATCCTCGTTTTGCTTTTGTTGATGTTCATCTTGTATCCTCCTTTCAAGACACTGTCCATTCCATTCAACTGCTCTTCCAAGTGCTTTGCTGTCTCTGACAGAATTACAATGTCATAGGCGAACCTCAAAGTTTTTATTTCTTCTCCGTGGATTTTAATACCTACTCCGAATTTTTCTTTTGTTTCCTTTACTGCTTGCGCAATATACAGATTGAATAACATCGGGGAGAGGCTACAACCCTGTCTTACTCCCTTCCCGACCACTGCTTCCCTTTCATGTCCCTCGACTCTTATAACTGCCATCTGGTTTCTGTACAAATTGAAAATAGCCTTTCGCTCCCTGTATTTTACCCCTCAGACTTTTGGAATTTGAAAGAGAGTATTCCAGTCAACATTGTCAAAAGCTGTCTCTAAGTCTACAAATGCTAGAAATACAGGTTTGTCTTTCCTTAATCTTTCTTCTAAGATAAGTCGTATGATCAGTATTGCCTCACGTATTCCAGGGTTGCTACGGAATCCAAACAGATCTTCCCCGAGGTCGGCTTCTACTAGTTTTTCCATTCGTCTGCAAAGAATTCGTGTTAGTATTTTGCAGCAGTGGCTTATTAAACTGATTGTTCGGTAATTTTCCCATCTGTCAACACCTGCTTTCATTGGGATTGGAATTACTACATTCTTCTTGAAGTCTGAGGGAATTTCGAATGTCTCATACATCTTACTCACCAGATGGTAGAGTTTTATTAGGCCTGGCTCTCCCAAGGCTGTCAGTAGTTCTAATGGAATCTTGTCTAATCCCGGAGCCTTGCTTCGACTTAGGTCTTTCAGTGCTCTGTCAAACTCTTCACGCAGTATCATATCTCCCATTTCATCTTCATCTACCTCCTCTTCCATTTCCATAATATTGTCCTCAAGAACTTCACCCCTGTATAGTCCCTCTATATACTCCTTCCACCTTTCTCCTTTCCCTCCTTTTCTTAGAACTGGGTTTCCATCTGAGCTCTTGATGTTCATACAAGTGGTTCTCTTATCTCCAAAGGTCTTTTTAATTTTCCTGTAGGCAGTATCCATCTTACCCCTAGTGAGACAAGCCTCTACATCCTTACATTTGTTATCTAGCCATCCCTGCTTAGCCATTTTGCACTTCCTGTCGATCTCATTTTCGAGACGTTTGTATTCCTTCTTGCCTGCTTCGTTTACTGCATTTTTATATTTTCTCCTTTCATCAATGAAATTCAATATTTCTTCTGTTACCCAAGGATTTGTAGTAGCTCTCGTCTTTTTACCTACTTGATCCTCTGCTGCCTTCACTACTTCATCCCTCAAAGCTACCCATTCTTCTTCTACTGTATTTCTTTCCCCCATTCCTGTCGATTGTACCCTTACACTCTCCCTGAAACTCTGTACAACCTCTGGTTCTTTCAGTTTATCCAGGTCCCATCACCTTAATTTCCCACATTTTTGCAGTTTCTTCAGTTTTAATCTACAGGTCATAACCAATAGATTGTGGTCAGAGTCCACATCTGCCTCTCGAAATGTCTTACAATTTAAAACCTGGTTCCCAAATATAATATACCTGATATCTTTTAGTATCTTCAGGGTTCTTCCATGTATACAACCTTCTTTCATGATTCTTAAACCAAGTGTTAGCTATGATTAAGTTGTGCTCTGTGCAAAATTCTACCAGGCGGCATCGTCTATCATTTCTTAGCCCCAATCCATATTCACCTACTATGTTTCCTTCTCTCCCTTTTCCTACACTCGAATTCCAGTCACCCATGACTATTAAATTTTCGTCTCCCTTCACTATCTGAATAATTTCTTTTATTTCATCATACATTTCTTCAATTTCCTCGTCATCTGCAGAACTAGTTGGCATATAAACTTGTACTACTGTAGTAGGTGTGGGCTTCGTATCTATCTTGGCCACAATAATGCGTTCACTATGCTGTTTGTAGTAGCTACCCGCATTCCTATTTTGCTATTCGTTATTAAACCGACTCCTGCATTACCCCTATTTGATTTTGTGTTTATAACCCTGTAGTCACCTGACCAGAAGTCTTGTTCCTCCTGCCACCGAACTTCACTAATTCCCACTATACCTAAGTTTAACCCATCCATTTCCCTTTTTAAATTTTGTAACCTACCTGCCCGATTAAGGGGTCTGACATTCCACGCTCCGATCCGTAGAATGCCAGTTTTCTTTCTCCTGATAGCGACATCCTCTTGAGTATTCCCCGCCCGGAGATCCGAATGGCGGACTATTTTACCTCCGGAATATTTTACCCAAGAGGACGCCATCATCATTTAATCATACAGTAAAGCTGCATGCCGTCGGGAAAAATTACGGCCGTGGTTTCCCCTTGCTTTCAGCCGTTCGCAGTACCAGCACAGCAAAGCCGTTTTGGTTATTGTTACAAGGCCAGATCAGTCAATCATCCAGACTGTTGCTCTTGCAACTACTGAAAAGGCTGCTGCCCCTCTTCAGGAACCACACGTTTGTGTGGCCTCTCAACAGATACCCCTCCGTTGTGGTTGCACCTACGGTACGGCTATCTGTATCGCTGAGGCACGCAAGCCTCCCCACCAACGGCAAGGTCCATGGTTCATGGGGTGGGCGGGGGGTGGAGGTGGGGGGGGGGGGGGGTAGAGTATATAACGAATCGTAATACCAAGTCTGAAGTTTGAATAAATGTTTGCAAAAATGAAACTGTAGATAAGATTCACTACGCTGAAGAAGATTAGTGTTTAATATCCAATCTATAGAGAAAGACAAGTTCGTACTGGGAAAGAACAGAGGGGGAAAGCGGCTGTGTCATTTTCTAATTAACTAAGCCGGAATCTACCGTAAATATGATTTCCGAAACCACAAAAAAATTTTTAATGCATAACTTGATGACGATTTGAAACCCTGTCATCGTTGATACGATACCTCTATCTTAACGACTCGACAAACTACTGTGAGTTCTACACTGAGGTGAAAAGTCGTGATATTGCAACATGCACATTTACAGATCGCGGTAGAATCGCATACATAAGGTATAAAACGTAGAGCAGTCTTTTGTACTCAGGTGACTCATGAGAAAACGTTTCCAACGTGATTATGGCGGGACGGCGGGAATTAACAGACTTTGAACGCGGAATAATAATTGCAGGTAGACGCATGGGACACTCCATTTCGGAAATCGTTAGGGAATTCAATATTCTGAGATCCACGGTGTAAGAGTGTGCAAAGAATGCCAAATTGGAGGCATTACTTCTGACGACGGACAACGCAGTGGCCGACAGCCTTCAACGCAGTGGCCGACAGCCTTCACTTAACGAGCGAGGACGCTGGCGTTTGTATAGAGTTGTCACTGTTAACAGACAAAAAACACCGCGTGAAATATACGCTGAAATCAATATGGGTCCTATGACAAACGTATTTGTTTGGACAGCGAGCGAGATTTTGCGTTAATGGGCTTTGGCAACATACCACCAATTCGAGTGCCAGCAGTAAGGCAATCAGAATATCAGGACAATTTGTTAGTGCGGGTTTTCTGCGTCAGGGGCAATAATATAGTCTCTTTTGATTGACTGGTGCTTAACCTGTTGTTCTGTTAAGCAGATTATAACCCCCTGGGGATAACCTGTCCTTCCAAGAACCCTCCATCCACCCCTCCTTCTCTTCCTCCTCCCAACCCCTCTGAAACCTCCAACCCTCCCCCCTCCTCCTCGCCAATAGAAGTATACTTCCAGGCCAGAGTTACTCCCAATCTACCAACTTGATTGACCAGTTAATTAAATTGATTAGTTAATTTACCTCTCCCCAACTTTTCCTTCCCCTCCCATCTGGAAATTGGCAGCCCTCTGCCGGAGAGGAAGGATCTTACAGATGGAAATTCAATTATATAGTAGAGGGTATATAGATTATTGATAAAAAAAAATCAATTTTCAGGTGTTGGATGTCTGAAGCACTCAACACACGTAATTATACTGTTAAGAAATCTTTCGATCGTGAAGCATTCACCGTCCGCCGGGCAGTACCATGTCCAGGTATCAGAGAGACCACTCTATGCCTGCTCAGGACCTCATGACTACTGTCGTCGCATAGCCAGCCATGTCACGTGGCACACACACCAGATATCACGCTAATCCCTGAACAGAAGCATGTGGTGGCTGCTTGCCATTGAGATTTCATACCCAAGAAATTCCTGTCAAAACATGTACACTCTCTCTCTCTCTCTCTCTCTCTCTCTCTCTCTCTCTCTCTTTCTCTCCCTCTCCCTCTCGTCAAGTGGTCTCGTCCTGTCGGGTGCCACATACGGGCCTGCGGGCACCGTCAGTCATGGCCGGATCAAGCTGCATACAAATCAGCGTTTACCTGGTGGAAACTCAAGCGCCCCCCCCCCCCCCCCCACTGCAGAATACTGGGGCATGCTAGAACTCCTTCCAAGGCAATTTCCATGCTGAGAATCGTTCCAGAAAAACTGCTGAATTCAATAAATTGATTGACTAATTAATTTCTGGTCGCATGATCGCGATGTAGGGGAATGAGGTGGGCACAGTAGCTCACCAGTCCCAGTTGCAGCCAGTCTCTGGAAGAAGAAGAATCTTGAAGCGTCACCTGCAGCAGTCGTGATCCTCATTTGTCTCTCCATCACAAAATAAGCGTAAAAGTAAGTACCCATTAGATGTCATTGCTACTATTACTGCACATAGTGTTCCCTCCCCCTTCTCTTCTTTGTCAAGTTCCCTTCCTTTGTTCAACTCCATGTCATCGTCTGTGGATGTACATTGTTTCTTCATCTTCGTTCAGTGGCCTCGTATCTGGATCAGCAGCAGCTAGCGTGGGTTTGTTGGCACTTGCAGTGAACATTGGCTTCTCAGAACCAGCAGCACCATGGGATTCTGTAGCACACCAAACCATCATGTTGGAGCAGAACAACGAGCTGCTTTTATCTATCCCACTCATTGATTTACACAACTCCCGGAGCCTCAGAAAGTGTGTGCTGGGGTCCTACACCACACGGTGCAGCTCACAAGGGAACCTCCCCATTTCACCCCCCTCAGATTTAGTTATAAGTTATAAGTTATAGGCCTATCCACTGTGTCAACTTATAACTAAATCTGAGGGAATGCGATGGGGAGGTTCCATTAACAGTACTGGCCTCCGACACATGCACCATCCCAAAACATTCGGTGTTACCCCAAGGACAGTGTGTTGAAGTGATGGATGAGAAACTGCGAATTCCTCCCAATGCTCTACTGCTTTTTGCTTCAGCTTATACGTTAACCACTAATGGTTAAAAGCGTTTAAATAGTGGTAAAGAAGCATCAGTGGACAGGGACTGGCGTGTTGTGTCCGAGATTGAAAATGCATTGAGAAGTGTTAAAGTGCAGAACACTACATCAACCAACAGATGACCTCCTAGTATTCTCCATTTACTGTGCTAGTCTGATGCTTTCTATAACATCATTCTACGATGTGAGATCTGGAGATCAAGCCATCTATCTGCAACACTCCACCACAATTGGTCTGTGGATGTTGCTATCCCCCTGAGCTGGAAAAAATTTAACTGTGGGCTGCCATGTGTTCAAACTGTGTATAAAGACTTCATGAACTATCAATACATGCATGGTCTGCATGTAGATGATTTACAACCGAGCATCAATAGTCTCGAAAGAAGGAGCTACAGGATCATCCATTAGTATGAGTGAAATACATGCTGAATTAACTGCAGATATTCGGGAAACTCTGTTATAGACGATTCATTTGTTTTTGTTGTTGATGCAATGTATCCTATGCATTATTGCTAAATTCCAATAAAATAAAATCGCAAATCTTTGTTGCATTTTTTAACTCCCTTGTCATTATCTAATGTAATTGTTGTAAGTGACTGGTCCTGTGACGATGCAGAAGACGACCAGAAGAAGCAAAAGGAGAAGAAGAGTGGAGTACTCCTGCCAAGATATTCCTGTTTTGGTCGGCATATGGGTATCGACGTATTTTATTTGAGTCAGTCATGTTCCAGAATACCCAACAGTTGGTGAGCAATAATGGAAATCTTTTATAGCTTTCAGAGAAGACAATTCGAATCAAAAAGATATTTTCCAGCCACATTTTGGAACTGACATGTCATTCAGTGGTTTGGTAAGGAGATATGCAGATTGCTGGAATCACAAAGAGTACGGGATTCTTGTTATTGAAGAGCCAAGAATACTGATTGACGGTGAGTACAGACAGAATTTCGATGAATTTCTATAGTATGTCAGTATTCATCACACCATGGACTAATTCACAATTATGTCAGGCACTCAGCCTGAGAGGATAGGCCTGCATACACAGAGAATGCGGCAATAGATAGATGGAAAGGTAAAGTTAAGGAGCTAGAAACATATGCCCAGACCCTTCTGAGATTGATCAATGAATTAGATGTTACGATTAAGGAACTAGAGACGTAAACACGCGTCGTTCTGAGAAACAAAGGAGATACTTAGGTGTAAAACTTGATGGTACTGAAAACAAAGTGCATGACTTAATCGTAAATGTTGTG
Organism: Schistocerca gregaria; assembly: GCF_023897955.1. NCBI lineage: Eukaryota > Metazoa > Arthropoda > Insecta > Orthoptera > Acrididae > Schistocerca > Schistocerca gregaria. Next base: position 503,467,085 of record NC_064922.1, on the reverse strand, counting down.
CGAAATGCATATAAGGTGCAGCCTGTGAAGACCCGGCTTAGTATATAGCAAGAGGTCAATAAATATAAGGTCATCACTGCACGGAAGGCTTTTCGAGACAGAAGGTTAGGACATTTGGATTGAGAGCAGATACTGTGAGAAACGCTTAAACCAGTTACTGAATCTCTGGATGAACTCTCTGCGAAATTACACAGCGACAACGGTGATGCTATTGCTGCTTTCATTACTCATCACAGTAATGCTAGGATAGGCAAAACATTCGGTGACAGTGGTGAAAAACCATACATGTTGCGTACACAGCCTATAACCCCAGATGAAGAAACAGTGCAGATAGGGGTTAGCGAACACCAGACCTACTGATTACCATTTTCCTAAAACTCTCAGAAACAGTAAAGTTTTCACCCCAAAATCTGTAGAGGTATGGTGAAATGCTACAATTGACCAGTGTACACAGGAAAGCAGGAAACCAATGCAGTGTCATATACAGAGACTCAGTGAAGCCATTACTATTAGAAGGCCAGTATACTGATATTTCGCACAAAAGAGTCAGCAATCAATCATCTCAGTATTTATGTTACGACAACCGCAACGATACAATAGATCCAACACGGCTGCTCATGACGGCAGCTTCCGTGGGCAATACAGCTCATCTGAATGAGGCTGTCTCGATAATTTCAGAGCTTAGAGAGAGAGATATTATTGAATAACTATGGAGACAGTAGCTCGAGACCTGCACAAACCAGCACACAAAACATACCTTCGTAAGCCCGTTGTGACTGAATGTTTGAATGATTTTTGGTAGGCTGATCTTGTAGATATGAGAGAATATTCACTTGAAAATAATGGACTGACTTATATTTAAATGGTTATTGATACAAACTTCAAATTTACCTGGGCATTACATGTTAAAACAAAAACGGGGAGAAATGATGCTGAAGTTTGAGTATTTGTTGCAGACACAGATGAATTGGTCCCCGGAGAACCACCAAACTGATTATGGTGGACAGTTTTAGAATAGGTATTTCAAGACTGATGCAGCGGTATGTAATACATCACTGCTCGACATTCACTCACCTGGGGGCGAGCATCGTGGAACGTCTGAACAGAACAATAAAAGATCAGATGTGGATGTGTTTTAAACTTCGTAGCTCATACAAATGGATGTATATCCTCCCAGACGTAATTGCACAGTATAATTGAACCAAACATAGCACAATAAAAATGAGGCCAATCGATGCTTGTGGTAATGGACTCATGGAAACGTTGTAGGTAATATTAAAATGCTGGATCCAAGAAAACAGAAATTTAATATAGGTGATTTGGTACATGTCTCAAAACATAAAACAGCATTTGAGAAGCCATACCTTCCAAAAAGGTAGAGAGAGTTATTCAGTTTCCACAGTTCTCAGAACAAATCCCAGCACTTACATCTTAAAGAATAGCAATTCCCTGAAATTTTGGGATGTTTTTACTCCTAGCAAATGCTGGAGAGATGAGAAGCACAGGTGATTCTGATAGAGTACGTCATAAGACGTCGAAGGAATAGAGCACTAGTTGAATGGCTCGGTATTCCCACAACACAAAAGAGCGGGACTGACACTGATAACTTGTTACATAAAGGCAGCCACAGAATACAGTAGCATAACATGTGAGATAGGTGACGCATTACAGGAAGTTGTGGTATTCTAGACAAACTGCCAGTGAAATTGCACATTTTGGGATATAACTATTTGGACCTGGTATAAAGCGTCAACAACGTCAACTTGACGAGGCGTGCTTGCCACATGGCATAGAATATGCACAACATCACGATCTCGCAGGACATCACGCCGCAGATCGAATTTTAGCTGAAAAGGCTCAGGCGACAAGCAGAGGAAAGGACAGCGCACTGCTGCGTTTGTAGATGACAAAACCATGTTGGCAAAATTAAGTTCTGGTTACGGGTGATGAATTTCAAGCAATTTATGAGTGCTGCAAATCGTCCACTAAAGAAGAAGAAGAAAACGACGACTAAGAAGAAGGGGTATGTTAAGAAAGTGTATCCTGACAGAGATTTATGCAGTTAAAAGTGCTCAGAAGCATAAAGGAGCGGTTATAGCATCCAGGGTTCTGGCAATACCCAAAACATCACATGGAATTAATGCCTTCCAACTTGCTACTCTCGCAGGTCTCTCAGTGGTGGGATCACTGGCTGTTTGTGCTGCAACTATTGCCAGAAATGTCAAGAATGTATGAAGCTCTAAGGAGCAGCTATGCGAAGCAAAAAGACGTTACCGCATGGTGGAAGCAGCAGCCATCGGAGAAGCAATATAGGACAGGACTATGTCTCTTTATAAATAAAGAAAGCCCTTAAACTATTCTACTTCACAGACTGTGTACAAATACAGATATGCTTTAAGTTTGTCAGGAAAAAATCAGCATTCGAAAATTCCTAGGTGTGTTTATGTTGGATACATTGCTGAAGACTATGTGGAATCTGGAGAATGTGGCATTGTCAATATAGATCTTTCTGGGGGCCAGGAAACCACCTAATGGTATGTGTTAAGAAAAATACAAATAACGTATACTACACTCCTGGGAATTGAAATAAGAACACCGTGAATTCATTGGCCCAGGAAGAGGAAACTTTATTGACACACTCCTGGGGTCAGATACATCACATGATCACACTGACAGAACCACAGGCACATAGACACAGGCAACAGAGCATGCACAATGTCGGCACTAGTACAGTGTATATCCACCTTTCGCAGCAATGCAGGCTACTATTCTCCCATGGAGACGATCGTAGAGATGCTGGATGTAGTCCTGTGGAACGGCTTGCCATGCCATTTCCACCTGGCGCCTCAGTTGGACCAGCGTTCGTGCTGGACGTGCAGACCGCGTGAGACGACACTTCATCCAGTCCCAAACATGCTCAATGTGGGACAGATCCGGAGATCTTGCTGGCCAGGGTAGTTGACTTACAACTTCTAGAGCACGTTGGGTGGCACGGGATACATGCGGACGTGCATTGTCCTGTTGGAACAGCAAGTTCCCTTGCCGGTCTAGGTATGGTAGAACGATGGGTTCGATGATGGTTTGCATGTACCGTGCACTATTCAGTGTCCCAGAGGTGTACGGCCAGTGTAGGAGATCGCTCCCCACACCATGATGCCGGGTGTTGGCCCTGTGTGCCTCGGTCGTATGCAGTCCTGATTGTGGCGCTCACCTGCACGGCGCCAAACACGCATACGACCATCATTGGCACCAAGGCAGAAGCGACTCTCATCGCTGAAGACGACACGTCTCCATTCGTCCCCCCATTCACGCCTGTCGCGACACCACTGGAGGCGGGCTGCACGATGTTGGGGCGTGAGCGGAAGACGGCCTAACGGTGTGCGGGACCGTAGCCCAGCTTCATGGAGACGGTTGCGAATGGTCATCGCCGATACCCCAGGAGCAACATTGTCCCTAATTTGCTGGGAAGTGGCGGTGCGGTCCCCTACGGCACTGCGTAGGATCCTACGGTCTTGACGTGCATCCGTGCGTCGCTGCGGTCCGGTCCCAGGTCGACGGGCACGTGCACCTTCCGCCGACCACTGGCGACAACATCGATGTACTGTGGAGACCTCACGCCCCACGTGTTGAGCAATTCGGCGGTACGTCCACCCGGCCTCCCGCATGCCCACTATACGCCCTCGCTCAAAGTCCGTCAACTGCACATACGGTTCACGTCCACGCTGTCGCGGCATACTACCAGTGTTAAAGACTGCGATGGAGCTCCGTATGCCACGGCAAACTGGCTGACACTGACGGCGGCGGTGCACAAATGCTGCGCAGCTAGCGCCATTCGACGGCCAACACCGCGGTTCCTGGTGTGTCCGCTGTGCCATGCATGTGATCATTGCTTGTACAGCCCTCTCGCAGTGTCCGGAGCAAGTATGGTGGTTCTGACACACCGGTGTCAATGTGTTCTTTTTTCCATTTCCAGGAGTGTATTTCGAATATTGGAGACTTGTGACTGCCAGTAGAGATACAATGATACCTTACAGACAGAAGACGTGTGTTCTTCAATTTTCATCGATATCAAGCCTTTAATACTCACTTTTGCTGGCAACTGTGGATCATGTCCCTTCTAACATTTAAGAAGAAGCATATATATAAGGAGATGCATTAAGCATCCCCCGTCAGCCGAGGCTCAGATGTAGTGTCGCATACTCTGACTTTAAAAGAATGGTCGTCAGTATTACGAGCAAATTACTTCCCACCGATTTATTTAAGCACAGGGGAGTGGAATCAGAACTTACAACAGCATTGCGAATATCACAAGAGGTGCTACGGTCGCCGGTTCGAATCCTGCCTCGGGCATGGATGTGTGTGATGTCCTTAGGTTAGTTAGGTTTAAGTAGTTCTAAGTTCTAGGGGACTGATGACCACAGCAGTTGAGTCCCATAGTGCTCAGAGCCATTTGAACCATTTGAACCATCACAAGAGGCTGACAACAAACTTCATCAGGAAATTGTGGAAATAGAAACTAGTACACACGTTGTTTGCGATTTAAAAGAAGTTTTGAAACGGTCTGGAAAAGGCATTGCGCTACATACAAACATCAGTACACCTAAAACTGAAATAAAGACAACAATTGACTTTAGGTTTTTGAAGAAAAATCCTAATAAATTATACAGATCCGACCAGTCACAGTATAGACTTCCTGTCAGACATTCGGTGTTGAGTGTAATATAGCGACAAACTCTTATCCCAACAACAAATTGATTCGTACGATTTGCGGATTATTCCCGTCAGTGCGAGCAAGGTACAAGATCGTTGAGATCCCTGCTAATGCTATTTACCTCTTAGTAACAATTCAGGCTTTGGACTATCTGGAACTGCGTATTGTGCACTACAATAATCAACTTGTCGGTTTTCGCGGTGAGGAAATCACTGTCCGGCTACATCTAAAGCGGAGCCAGCAGTGACCTTGAACGTGCAGAGACCCAGAAGCGGTGGCGGATTGCTTCAGCTAGTCAGGGGATCGCAGCGGCGCAGTATTGTCAACGAAGACACGATGGGAGCAAGGTATAAAGCCAAAGTACACAACGTGTAGTGCGGCACATCACAACAGGACAGAAAGTTGACAATACGTGCAAACTACGAACTTCTTAAATCCGAGGGTCTGAAGCCGCACAGCGACGTCGTTCGATAGAACTATCCCGGAATATGACGAGAGTATTGTATGCCAGGAATACTTCTCGGATACAAAATTGGAAATTTGTGGTAAGGTCTTATGGGATCAAATGCTGAGATCATCGGTCCCTAAGCTTACACACTACTTAATCTAGCTTAAACTAACTTACGCTATGGACAACACACATAGACACATGCTCGATGGAGGACTCGAAACTCCGACGGGGAGGAGCTGCGCGAACGTGACTAGGTGCCTTAGACAGCTTGGCTACCCAGAGCGGCTCTCGGATGAACCTTATGCATCAGCCACATTTAACAAAAACCATGAAATTAGGATTTGATCCAAAATCATTACTCTTTAATCCTCCCAGGCAAGTATTTCGTATCTCTTGATGATACATCGAACTTTACCCGTAATGCCTTAGCGTTACTGTTTCGTCAGATTCGGTACGAACTTAACGGGGACGAGACTGGCCATACAGGCAATGTAGTTATAACATCAACTTTTAAAACGTTTGTCTCCACTTCTTCCTCGGATCTGACCGATTTAGAAAATGCTGGGTTGTTCTTTGACGGGCCAGGGCATAGAATAGTAGATGAGCACAAGGGACACACAGCGTATATGCCTTTAAACTTGCTTATTGAATACTTTAAGGATATGTAGAGAACTATTCTGAGTAGTAAACAGGAACTCATTCTGTTATAGAGTGTCAACGAATAACAACTCATACATCCAAGGAGCTCAAGAGGAGAAAGAGCTCGCCATCAATAAAATAATATAAAAATGTCACACATCACAGCACCGGAAGAGCTGCGTTGTAGTTTTTTTGTAAGTTCAGAATATCTGTGTATTTCTACTGCTTTCTTTCCGTTCATGGGAGGTTTACGAGTAACCAGTGCAACCGACTGCTATCAAAAAAATGAGGCCTATAAAAACCTCCTCTCAGCTCGAGACGCCCAAGTCTATCATTCTTACCTTTCAGACCAATAGAAGAGGGAATATAGCAAATGATTCCAACTAATTTGATAACTGCAAGTTAACTAATGCCAGAATTTACCTGAACTCTTAATTCTACCCATAACATAATTGGCATAGTGGAATTAAAATATATACAGTCCAGCATATGACACGTATGTTAGGGATGTCTGTTCCATCCACAGAAATTCAAGCAGCTGGCGCCAGTCATCATGGTAGACTGTTCAAAGAGAGCGAGGTAATTACCCGCTCACCAGTGTTGTGCAACGAGCTGTATAAATGAACAGAGGCTGCGCCAAGCACAGAACAGTCCACAAAGGTGTCTCATGGTGTGAACATCTTTGCAGATGCTCAGGCGTTCTATGATGATTACCGTAGACAGTTTATAGTTAAAGGTGTTGCATTTGTAGCATATAAAGAAGGTGCTAGAACAATAGATATTCGTAGCAAACACTGCATCTCAGAGGTATTTCAGGGATGTGAAGGGGGCTAAAACATGGAAGAGTGCAAAGTCGTTAACACATTTTTACCGTGAAATTCACTGGGATGAGCCTGTGTACCCTGTAAAGATATGGTGTCGTCGCTTCGATTATTCAATCACTCGGATATCGTAATGTATGTGAAGGGGAAGGAGAAGATCTCATAGATTCTGCTTCAAGTTTGTTGCTTTTCAAGACCCGGAATTCTACAGATGCCCTGCTCTCCACCGATTCAAGGAAAGGATGTGTGAAAATAGTGTTGCTATGTCTGCTTAGGAAAACGTGAAATTACTTTTAAGTTGCATGACAAGAAAATGAAGTTTACCTCACAAACTGTGTGTACTTTATTTCCATCTTGTTCCCCAGTTGATGGTATACAGTTTTACCCGGATACTATGTCCGTGGTTTTCTTGAAGCACAGGAGATATAAGTTTACATGTTAGATATATGTCTTTGGAAGCAGACATGGTCACGTACCCTCCTGCTCCAACAACCCAATTTATGCTATACAATAGGCGTAATCCCATGCAGTCATTCACCTTCTTAACAGTACTCATCTCCAGAAAAATTAATGACGTTTATGCTATGCATATCCTTTTTATCTACACAAGGCAATAGGAGGTATGTTTTTTTGCAAATAACAAAATCAAAGGAGTATAGTACGAAATTTTTTCATTTATTCACTCCATAAAGATATAAAGTGTGTTTTTTTTTTTCTACAACTAAATTCCAAGGTTCCAATAGTGTAAGTTGAACAGAATTCTGATGGACTGCGTCCAATTGGAAGGTAACCTGTCTTGTTGTCCATAATTTTTCTTGTGTTTGCAGTTAAAATGGTAGGATGCAAGGTCCGCCAATTATGCAAAACACCGTTCTTTCCAATTTCCTAAACATGTTTCAGCACCACTGTGCCAACATCAGTGGGTTTCCGTTTTATTTAATCTGTAATGTGAACATTTTTACTAAAGGATTACGAAATTATGTGGAATTTAGTTGAAACAATAACTCCATTCCTCTGTTAATATCTTTACACTTGGTGTGGATGATTTTTCAGGAACACTTGTGTATGGTTCATTACAAGTAGCTTGTCATCTTCAGACAACCGATGCTGATGAGACAGTTTGGGGGAGTTAAACTAACATCTAAACGTAATTTAGTTTGTCACGATATTTCACGCCTATATTCGTTTTTACAAACTTACGTTTTCGTGTGGCAATCCATTTTGTTCTTAGCATCATGGTAAGGTGTTGTGATGCACACGTGAATATAACACGTATTTTCACAAATAAGGTCGTAAAAACACTTTGCACTTCACAAAAACATACTGAAATTGTGGTTGTTGTATGTCCCAGCCCAGTCAGTGTTCATTTGTTCACCAATGAGTTCGTAGCCAAATTTGGATTTTGTTTACATTTCATATTTGTGTGTGTGTGTGAGTGTGTGTATTTTCTGTACACTTCTTGGCTGTTTGTGTTGTCTTTTACATTGTGTTCCTTTTGTGTGTTAAATGTTGAGTCTAGGGTATCATTTTCCGTATGTGTGTGTGTGTGTGTGCATAGACTTTGTTTATGTTGTCTTTTTTGTAAAGTTCCTTTACACTGTTAAATAGTGTCAGTGGCGATTGTGGGCTGTAAGGCGGTCAGCAAATGTGCTATGTACACTTGTACAATTTTGATAACAATAGGAACCTGGAAAACTCAAAGGAATTAATTGACAGATTCAAGAATGTATACATATCTGACACAGCATGCCTCATATGATTTGATGTCACATTAATGTACACTTGTATTCCAATAAATGAAACAATCAACATCATCACACAAAGATAAAAACAACAAGGAAACACACTGAACACAAACATCAATGAAATAACACCCATACTCAAGACAATAACAACACAAAATTATTTTGTGTTCAACACAGAATTTTACTCTCAACGTGAAGGCCTGTCAATGGGACCAACAATTAGTGGCCTACAAGGTAACATATTTATGTACAACCTGGAGAATTTGATCTTCAGGCAAATAATAAAACCAAAAAACTACAACGTTATATACTGGTACTGTTATGTCGGTGACATAATATGCCAGACTGATGAACAACATACACACATGGAACAGCTACACAATGAAATAAACAACTTGCACCCAAACTTAACTTCACATTAGGGAGAGAAACTAACAACGGACTACATTTTCTAGATCTCACCATTCATAAAACAAACAACACACAAAACTTCACAATATTCAGGAAACCGACAACCACAAGCACTACCATTCAAATCCTATCCAACCACCCATTGAAACATAAGCAAGCAAACTCCAGATTCAAGCTCTATAGATTAAACATAAAACCCATGAACAAACAGATGTACACACAAGAACTAAACACAGAAAACAAATAGCAATAGAAAATAGTTATGATAACCACATGGTAGAAAAGTTAGATCAAAAAGTATGTAAACACTACAAAAATAAACATACCACACACACACACACATACATACACACACACAAGTCTTCACCCAACACAGAACAACACAAAACGCAAACAACAGAAACACACAGAAAACAGCACAGCAACAACAAAAGGCGCATACTCACCTATAATAACAAGATTGACCACAGATTAGGCAACATATGAAAGAATGAGGGACTCTCAATAGGATACAGGACAGAGAACGTAACACAGAAAAATATCAGAACACAAGAAACACCCACAGATAAATTTAACAGGTCAGGAATATATGAACTCACATGCAATACTTGTCAGTCAGTGCACATAAGACAAACATGCATAAACCTCAAAACAAAATATTCAGAACATCTCAGAGTTTTAAAGAGCAACAGCTCCGATAGCACATTTTCTGGCCATCTTATGGCCCACAATCACCACCCAACTACAGTAGAAACAGACTTAAGAATACTAAAACCCAGCCACAGCCTATACAACAAACTGGCCATTGAGGAAGAATTCCACATACAGACAGAAATAGCAGAAGGAAAACAGTTCATAAATGAATGCACTACACTCTGCAAGGGCACACTATTTAACTCTTTAAAGCAACTTTATAAAAAAGACAACACAAACAAAGCCTAGGCAACACCCATTTTAGACTGTAGCACAGTATACACATTGTGTCCTCTCGATCGAATACTAGTGTGCTGTACCGGCCTCTGGATAGCACCTTCCAATATGCAATAGTCATACATTTTTGATTGCAGACGTGCAAAGTCCATATTTGGCAATCCATTCGCCTCATCTTTCATTAGGCCAATAACCCTTTTGTTCTGTGGAACAATACCATAAGGATTATCAGCCCTGTATGAGAATGTGTCGAATTCATTATGTAGTACCTCATTACTTCACATAGATCACAGTTCTTCACCCAGTATATGAAGCTATCTGTATCCATATAAGTAAATTTACGATCTAGGAAACGAGTTTTCACAAACTTTTGATGATAGCGGTACATGTGGAGTTTTGATAGGTGTAGTATGCACATCCCCACATAAGCAGGCTTCGTAAAGTGTATTGCAGTCTTCGCCTTCTACACAAGAACAGAGATCTTATTGAATATTGTGACCCACTTCATATTTGGTCTGTCAATGTATTTTCTTACACCATAATGCCTGTCCCATTCGGTTCTAATCAAAATTTCACTTCCTTCCCTAAAATTCTCCATTTTTTGCCAATTGTTGAATTATTCATTAATTTATAAAAGTCTTTCTCTAAGTCACATGCTGTGGAAGTCTCTGTCTCTTATACAAATCAGTATACACCTTCAACCAGGGGGACAGCCTGAAGGAGATAGCTCGGATGATTCTACACAGCTCCTTCCCCAAGTTGAGACGCTATTGAAGATTAAAACAACGATAAATGTATCTAAGGTGTTCCCCAGAATTGTCATCAGTTTTGGAGTGGAGCCTCCTCACAGAGTAAGTTGCTCTGGACACACCGGCAAGTAGGTGTGCGCATCATGTAAATTAGTACGGTATATGAGTTCTGGCTCTACCAAATGCCCCTATCAGAATCAGCCCCCATATCCTCCATCTCTTTCCATCTAATCCCTTGCATTTCTCTTTGGCCACTCACAGAAACTCACCGATCGGTAATGATTGTTGCGTGGTGTGACTGTATAAGTTATTTACATGATGTAACTCCAATCAGGGAATGAGTTAAATCTGTCACCCATCCACGGGTTATTTGCCTTGGCGTATCCATGGACACTTTGGCAATGTCCTCCATGGATCCCACGCCCAAAGAAAAGAAGCATGCCAGCATCAATAATTATATTCTGCACTTCGTTTTATTGAGCATTGCATTCCAAGAAATCCGAGGTGCCATTTAATAAAAGGCGGCATCTAGAGAATATGTGGTCATGCATAGACTCAAGAATTTCTCGAAAACGTTCACAAGCAGGTGCACATCTGTGCCAATGGAAAGTCGTTCATACTTTCGTAAAGTGGTGTTGAATTCCCGTCAGACATTCACGGCATGCTCATTTCTACACCCATTGTGGCAGCGCCGGTAAGGTTGCTGGAGAATGCAGTTATGTCAAGTAGCTTGATTTCGTTGAGTTATGCCGTACTATCTACATAATCAGATGAGAAAACCTCCTTTCTAGTCACAAGTTGATAATTTTGCTAGTCAGGAAATGCAGCTTGAGTGATATGCATATCCCTCTGAGAATTTTTAACAAGTTTCTGGAGTGGTGCCTACATAAAACGTAGAGCGTCAAGGAAGCGGAGTGTAATTCTGGGCGTCATTCGTTTTAAAAATGAAATATATTTCTCAAAGTCACTGACCTGATTTTTCTCGCAGTCGAAATCAGCCAAGTGCTGCTACTAACGTGTGTGAGCGAAAGGCATTGAGGCACCTTAAGCATGTTTGCGTATTGCGCTTGTGGTGTCTCAACTGAGACAACAGATATTGGATCCTGCTTCGATCCCAATGTAATGATAATTATCAGTTTCAGAAAAGTGAAGCATGTTTACATGCATCTTATACTCACCAGAAATTGAAGAGCTCATGGTTATACACTTGTCCCGCTCATCTGGCTTGCTATTCTTCTTCAGGCCACATACATAAACTGATATTCCGCTGTTCTGAGCCTTAAATTTAGATATGTTCTCAATGTTGATGGGAAACTTGGTACCATCAAAGCTACGACACTTATGAATGTCAAGGTATGTATAGTACTGAAATGTGTGCTCTTGATGTACCTTTTATTTCTTTCAAAAGCCAGGGTTGACCATGCAAAACAAAACTGATCCCTTTCATTTCGAACATTACTGCATGCCCTCTTATCAGCTATATCCTTAGGAAGATCTACAAGGCTATCGGATCATAGACAAATGTATGTATGTTGCGGTGTAGTATTCATCTGAGTGCTTTAGCTGACTCTGGACTTCCATCTAGGTCAACCAGTCCATTATAGCACTCCAGGTGGATTCACGAAACTCTCAGTGACTTATGTGCTCTGATTATCACGTTTTTTTTCAAATGAAGACTTATCTCTTCAATACAGAAGCAACTTCGGAGGCGGGGAGAAGAGTGGAGGGGGAAGGGCGAGACAGTTCAATGCAGAGCACTGCACAGCATTTATTGGCGGGATACCATGGATTATCGGATTATTGACTACCTTGAGGAGCTCCATTTCCAGAGCTATCCTCCTGCCTGGTTCTCAATGTTTGTAAACGAGATTCGAGCCTCAAAGTCGCCTGCTAACACCTAGTGTTCTAACTACGATATAGTGTCACTGATCTAAAGTCCTTCACTAAAAGGACAGGAAGGGGAACTGCCGATAACCACAACATCATCTCTATTACTAATACTGTAACTACAACTAGATGACTAAGTTGCTTGCAGTGAGGTGTTGGGGGTATGTGTCATACGTTCCAAGATCGGCGTGGATGAGGTGGTGGTTGGAGGAAGAGTAGCAGTAGGGGGAGACGCTGCAATATGCGGCCAGTGCGAGCAGCCTGGTTGCAGCAGCTCTGACCCGCTCTCCTGAGGCAGGCTGGAGCTGTAGCAGCAACGAGGCGGGGGTGGTGTTAGCAGGACCGGCAGCAGCTTCCCACGCGGCGACTAGCGGCGACTTGCTGGTGAGGCATGCCTCATTGGGCCCGCTTTGGCGAAGAAGGCTTCGGTGCCTCCGGCACCGGAGCCATACTGTATAGCATGAATTATCCCGCAGACACAGCCTCGGGTAGAAGAGAGAAAGAATAAGGGTCACATTTAAGTACAACATTCCAAACATCGCCAGCTGCTGCAGGGAAAGAAACAACACAGATCATTTGTAAGCAGAGTGACTGTGTATTACCTGTTTCGCTCTGTATCCTTGGCATCTCCTGCGTCTCCTCATGACAATGAAGGTCTTCCTCTGTCTCCTCCACCCACAGTGACATTTCGTCCTCACTTGAATTAGTGAAGTCCTATCTCTCCACCTCCCCTAAATCACCTGTAAGCTAATGCTCTAACAATAGAAAAATGCACGTAGAAAAAAATCTACGAGAAAAAATATACTTCTACTTGAGATCTGCGATGGCTCTAGCTTATCCCTGACATATAACTCTCCCTGTTCACCTTCTTCTACCAGAAAATCGCCTTCAACAAGGAATACGCAACATATTTCACGTATACGATGAAATGTTTGTCAAACAGTGACATATTATATATACACAGTATTACAAACAAAATGATATATATATATATACTACTTACAATGCTGCTGCTACTACTTTTGCTGCCTTTCAGCAGCCAGATCGTCAATTATTCACTGCATATGTACAGAAACAAAACGATATTCTTAGTAAAAAGAAAAGAAGTAGCGTTTTATCGATTTTGGTCCTCAAACTCACCTACAACAACAACATATTACATACATATCGAAATGTCTAGAAAGAAACTACGTATACACAGGACCAAGATGAAAAACAGTTAATGGAGATATACGAAAAAAAGAAGTAGCATTTATAGATTTTCGTCCCAAAATCATCTGCAACGACAACATGTTATGTAAATGTTCAAACTTTTTTTTATAAAGACATTTCAATACAGGACACTACGGTGAAAAACAAATTAATGAATACGTATGACATTCTTGTCGAAAAATTAACATTTATCGATTCTGATGCACAAAATCATGTACAACAACAAACACGCACTGACTGACCACTAAGTAATAACAACACATTACGTTTATCCTACTTATGACGATATTGCTGCTGCCGCTGTTGAACCGCTGCCTCGCTGCCTCCAACTCTTCCATGGTTTGGATGTTGAATGCTCCAACAAAAAGAAAAAAGAATTAACATCTAAATCTGAACACATATGCTACAAAACTTTTTTTTAGTTTGAAATCTGAACACGCAATGACTCGGAAAGAACATCTGCAAATGAAAATATTAATCCTTTAAAATGATAAAAATCTTGAAATATGGTAGAAACTGGAAAAAAAATATTTTCTTCATTACAACAATGCCAAATTAATTTAAGCACATTCATAGTAATCAGATAGTTTCTTTTACGTAAGCGTTTTCCAATATGGCAACGGCTGAAAATTGTGATAATACGATCAAATCGCTACAACATAACAAAACACTTTTCATCCTTCTTCAAAGATACTGCTTTTGCACTATTTTTCCGACCTGAAATTCGAACATCAGCCCTTCCATCGCAAGTTCTGTAGGATTCCAAGTAATTTGACAGTTAAAATTCCACAGTTCAAGTTTTCTTTAGTTTTTTTTTGTATAATCTGCGATTCCCAAAAATTTTGAAGCTTTTTTTCAAGAAACAGGAATGGTTTGTTTTACATTGTATCAATATGTGAAGAAATACATTGCAAATTTTCATGAAATACATAGTAATATTTTCACATTAGTTGCAGATCGTCATTTATTTAGAAATTTCGTGAATTCTGTCACTTAATCGTAATTTCGTAGTTGTCTGCTACAAGTTGGCTGGCTGTAATCTGTTCTAACGTTCGTTGCCAACAATCGATCGCTCCGTCATGTGGTTACACTAATGTTTTCACTCTTCCAATGACGATGAATTGAGTTTGATCATTCTGAAGGCAAAAAGTTACCACATGCTGCGATTTGGGAAGTATATAATTAATCTAGAAAGCCGAGCTCTAAAATCATATGATAAAGGGTTCCTTTATCTGGTTCAACGGAAAGTACGATGATACAAGCTATAACGTTCCAGCAAACATGAATCCGAAAACGATCTAATAACTGCTAATGGGTGGTTAAGAACCGCCACTGATTTCATTGCGAAATATTGCCCCTGTTCGTACCTATGTATACGAAATATAAGTTTTTCGATTAATACCGCATATAACTGAGCTCAAATTTCAGCCCTGTCCAAACTTAACGAGAGATACAAGACAACTTCAGCAAGTTACATACTACAATGTGTTACAGCGTAAAGTCAAGCGCCGGCACGGCAGTCGGGAACGAAAGGGAAGAGATGGCTGTGAGATGACTTCAGCCAATCGCACGCTGACCGGGCCTCTCCCCAGGACGGAAACGCTACAGCTGCGGCCCCTGTGTCAGGAGGACAGAAGCGCCGCAATCGACTGCTGATGGTCCAGTTGAATAGCAGCTTCAAGCTTAGCGACTTAAGGGAGCAGCGTCAGCACTAGCTAGTCACTTCACTTGTGCTCTCTATGTTGCACAGACTCGAGATTGTTTGACTGCAGAAGATTCATTATTTTGTATGTCGATCTTCGCTGTGTAATTTCAGAAGTTAAGCACTGTAAATTTCTTTCTGTAATAAAACTCTTTAATACCATTGGCTTCAATATTTGTCTAGCAAGCCGAGTACGCAGGTTTCCTACGCACCACACAATTAACTTTACGCTGGTACCTATTAAAGGATGCAATACAGCACACGTATATTCAGTCACCCTCATTCTGCCAACGGCCTTGTCAAAGAGGGCGGAGGAGCGGACCGAGGTTCAGAGTATTCTCTTGTCCTATGGCGGGAAACTGCCCTTAACGGCGGAAGAATCAGTTCTGAGGCAGCAAAAGCCAATGGAAACCACAGCGTTAAAGACACACAACACGTATCGATAGGGCATGTGGCCTGCTACTGACAAAGTGTCATCATGATCTCTCCATTGGCAAAAGATTCCGGAATAGCTAACCATTCGGATCTCCGGGAGGGGACTGCCAAGTGGAAGGTGACCACCTGAAAAAGATTGAATAACCGACGAAAAGGTAACGTTCTACGAGTTTGGGCGTAGAATGTTAGAGGCCTGAATATGGTAGGTAATCTTGAAAACCTGAAAAGGGAAATGCAAACGCTCAATCGACATACAGTAGGAGTCAGTGAAGTGAAATGGAAATAAGAATAGGATTTCTGGCCAGTTGAGTATAGATTAATATCAACACCAAAGAGAATGTTATGACGTAAGTAAGATTCGTTATGATTAGAAATGTAGGGCAAAAGTGTGTTACATTGAACAATTCAGTGACAGAGTTGCTCTTGTCAGAATCGACAGCAAACAAATGTTGACAACGATAGTTCAGGTATACATGGCGACGTTACAAGTAGAAGATGAAGGGTTAGAGAAAATATATGAGGATATTGAAAGCGTAATACAGTATGTAAAGGAAGATGAAAATCTAATAGTCATGGGGGACTGGTATTCAGTTGTAAGGGGAGGAGTAGAAGAAAAGGTTAAAGGATAATATCGGCTTGTACCAAGGAGAAGTATAAACTGAGTTCTGTAATAAATTTCAGCTAGTAATACCGAATACCCTGTTCAAGAATCACAATAGGAGGAGGTATACTTCGAAAAGACCGGGTAATAGGTAAAATTACAGTTAGATTACATCAGATAAGGATTCCGTAATCAGGTACTGGATTGTAAGGCGTACCCAGATGCTGAATATAGACTCAGATCACAAACTAGTTGTGATGAAGAGTACGCTGTAGCACAAGAGATTAGCCAAGAAGAATCAATATGCAAAGAAGTGAGATACCGAGGTGCTAAGGGTTGACGACCAACGCTTCAAGTTCTCTAAGGCTATAAGGCAATAAGGAACAGCTCAGTAGGCAGTAGAGCTGAATAGGAATGCACTTGTCTGAAAA
This sequence comes from Schistocerca gregaria, assembly GCF_023897955.1. Classification (NCBI taxonomy): domain Eukaryota; kingdom Metazoa; phylum Arthropoda; class Insecta; order Orthoptera; family Acrididae; genus Schistocerca; species Schistocerca gregaria. The sequence continues at coordinate 503,450,360 of NC_064922.1, read as the reverse complement.
GGGCAATCACAGAAGTTGGAATGAAAAACATAGGTACGAAGAAGGTAACTGCGAAGAGACCAAGCGGTTCTAGGATCGTCAGTCCGGAACAACGCGGCTGCTACGTTCGCAGGTTCAAATCCTGCCTCGGGCATGGATGTGTGAGACGTCCTTAGGTTAGTTAGATTTAAGTAGTTCTAAGTTCTAGGGGACTTATGACCTAAGATGATGAGGTCCATAGTGCTTAGAGCCATTCCAACCATTTGATCGATGAAAGAAGGAATTACAAAATGTTCAGGGAAATTCAGGAATACAGGAATACAAACCACTGAGAAATGAAATAAATTGGCAGCGCAGGGAAACTAAGACGACAGAGCTGCACGAAGAATGTGAAGAAATTGAAATAAAACCTTCCCTGACATTAAAAGCAAGTGTGGTAATATTCAGAGTGAAACGGTAACTCCACTGTTAATCGTAGAGGAGAGAGCGGATAGGTGAAAAGAGTTCATTGAAGGCGTCTATGAGGGAGAAGATTTGTCTGATGTGATAGAAGAAGAAAAAGGGGGTCGGTATAGAAGACATACGGGATCCAGTACTAGAATTAGCATTCAAGAGAGCCTTAGGCGGCTTAAGACCAAATAAGGCAGAAGGAATAAATAACATCCCATCAGAATTTGTAAATGACAACAAAACGACTATTCACGCTCTTCTGTAGAATGTACGAGCTTGGCAACATACCAAGTGATTTTCTGAAAAATATCATCCACGCAACTCCCAAGACTGAAAGACCTGACAAGTTCGAAAATCAGCTAAACATCTTATGCATCCAAGTTCATGACAAGAATACTATACAGAAGAATGGAAAAGAAAATTAATGATGTGCCAGATGAGCATTATTTAGGCTTTAGGAAAGTTAAAGGCACCAGAGAGGCAGTTCTGATTTTTCGGTTGATAATGGAAGCAAGATGGTTGGTTTGTGGGATTAAAGAGACCAGACTGCTACGGTCATCGGTCCCCACGGAAGCAAGATTGATGAAAAATAAAGACACGTGCATAGGATTTATCAGAATGAAAAAATCGTTCGAGATGGTAAAATGGTTCAAGATGTTCGAAAGTAGCCTAAGCTATAGAGAGAGACGGGTAATATGCAATATGTACAAAATCCAAGAAGGAATAACAAGAGTGGACGAGCAAGAACGAAGCACTCGGAGTGAAAAGGATGTCAAATAGGAATGTAGCGTTTTCCCCCTACTGTTCAATCTGTACATCGAAAAAGCAATGATGGAAATAAAATAAAGTTTCAGGAGTGGAATTAAAAATCAAGGTGAAACGATATTAATGACACGATTCGCTGATGACATTGCTGTCCTGAGTCAAAGTGAAGAAGAATTACATGATATGCTGAATGGAATGAACAATATAATGAGAACAGAATATGGTTCAGAGTAAATCGAAGAAAGACGAAAGTAATGAGAAGCAGCAAAAATGAGAACTGCGAGAAACTTTACGTCACGCTCACGAGATGAGTAAAGTTAAGGAATTCTTCTGCCTAGGCAGCAGAATAACTAATGGTTGACGGAACAACGAGGACATCAAACGCACACTAGCACTGACAAAAAGGGCATTCCTGGCCAAGAGAAGTCTACTAGCATGAAGTTTCTTGAGGGAGAAATTTCTGAGAATATAAGTCTTGAACACTGCATTGTATGGTAGTGGGGAATGTACGCCTGAAGCACAACACTGTGCTGTAAAGTACTGAAACATGGACTGTGTGGGAACCGGAACAGAAGGCAATCGAAGCATTTGAAACGTGGTGCCACAGGCGAATGTTGAAAATAAGGTAAGTAAGGAGGATGTTCTGCGTAGAATCGGAGAGAAAAGAAATATTTGGAAAACAGTGAGCAGGAGAAGGGGCAGGATGATAGGACATCTGTTATGAAATCGGGGAATGACTTCCATGGTACTAGAGGGAGCTGTAGAGGGCAAAAACTATAAAGGAAGACAGAGATAAAGAGTTTGGCACGGGAAAGGAATTCGTGGCGGGTCGCATCGACCCAGTCAGAAGACTGATGAAAAAAAAAAAAGAAAAAAAAAAAAGAAAATCCAGTGAGTGATAAATAGTTTCAAACATCCGTGAAACGCTTAGTAAAGGTTGATGAGGCTGAGCAGTTTACACCTTCAGCTTTTCACCCATATCAATGGCACTGTTGTACACTTGGCTCTTGAGATAACCCCATACAGAAATATCCATAGTGTTGAGGAAAGGTGATCTCGGTTATATGAGGAAACACTTGTAGCTTTTGGAATATATTCGCGCGTTGATTTTGTCTTACACCACTAGCAAACCGTTCCAGGGCCCCAGCATGAATTACCAAATTCCCCAACTATGAACCATGTGTGAAATTTTGTGTCTAATTAGATGAGGATATTATCGAAAAGTTTAAGTTCTGAATACATTTGTTCTACCTATTCATTCATTGTGAAGGCACTGGTGGGTGGAAAGCACACACAAAGGGTAGTTTAGGACCTTTGTTCCTAGGATAGTTTCTGCTTCTGTTATTGTAAACTTTCATTTATGATAGTTTTGACTATTAATTGTTACGAATCCTGTACAAAACGGTGGCACAAATACTCTTGGACAGCGGCCAGTTGTTTACATTTAGTTTTAGTCTCCAATATACAGCTGCTAATGATTTTAGACCCTTCTACAATGCAGTGATGAGTGGTAGTTGCGGCTTTGTTGATTTTTATTTTATTGGCATTAGCTTGTGATCCAAGACATTTATCTGTACCCAACGTTTCGTCTTTAAGTGCGGGCATATCATCAGACGCCATAAAAACTCAGAAATCAGTTGTAATCTCCTTCAAGCTAAACTGTCCATACGAAAGTAGTGTGGCCGTGACGACTCTAATCCGTTTTATTTGCATTTGTGCCATCACGCGAACCCGGTCATTGACCTGTTTGTCATTAACCACGTCTGATTATATATGACGTCACAATGATGGCGCAGGAAGCCACGCTCCCTTGTTTCTGGTGACATAATCAAGATAGTGAATAGTGGGATATTTGAAACTTGGTGGGAAATTTAAAAAAAGCTGGCAGTGGATGTGCTTATGTATGACATCTCAATGATGATGTCAGAACCTACGCTTCTTTGTTCCTAGTGACTTCGTCATGATGGTGAATGGCAGGATATTTCAAACTTGGTGGGATGTTCAAAATAATTGAAGCTGGTGTAGGGCAGTATATGATAAAAAGTGATGATGACATCCGGTAATAAAATTAAATAATTAAAATGGTGGTGAGCAGTTAATTTAAATATTAAAGATGGAGGTGGATGATAAATTTGTAAAAGTTAAAGATGACAGTGGTCAGTAAATTTACTAAATTAATTATAGTGATGAGCAGTTCCAATGGTTCAAATGGCTCTGAGCACTATGGGACTTAACTTCTGAGGTCATCAGCCCCCTAGAACTTAGAACTACTTAAACCTAACTAACCTAAGGACATCACACACATCCATGCCCGAGGCAGCATTCGAACCTGCTACCGTAGCGGTCTTGCGGTTCGAGGGTGTAGCGCCTAGAACCGCTCTGCCACTCCGGCACTGGGTGATACATTCACAAAAATTGCACGTTATTTTCAAGCAATCAAATTACGTCCACACGCACTCACACACTCCTGGAAATGGAAAAAAGAACACATTGACACAGGTGTGTCAGACCCACCATACTTGCTCCGGACACTGCGAGACGGCTGTACAAGCAATGATCACACGCACGGCACAGCGGACACACCAGGAACCGCGGTGTTGGCCGTCGAATGGCGCTAGCTGCGCAGCATTTGTGCACCGCCGCCGTCAGTGTCAGCCAGTTTGCCGTGGCATACGGAGCTCCATCGCAGTCTTTAACACTGGTAGCATGCCGCGACAGCGTGGACGTGAACCGTATGTGCTGTTGACGGACTTTGAGCGAGGGCGTATAGTGGGCATGCGGGAGGCCGGGTGGACGTACCGCCGAATTGCTCAACACGTGGGGCGTGAGGTCTCCACAGTACATCGATGTTGTCGCCAGTGGTCGGCGGAAGGTGCACGTGCCCGTCGACCTGGGACCGGACCGCAGCGACGCACGGATGCACGCCAAGACCGTAGGATCCTACGCAGTGCCGTAGGGGACCGCACCACCACTTCCCAGCAAATTAGGGACACTGTTGCTCCTGGGGTATCGGCGAGGACCATTCGCAACCGTCTCCATGAAGCTGGGCTACGGTCCCGCACACCGTTAGGCCGTCTTCCGCTCACGCCCCAACATCGTGCAGCCCGCCTCCAGTGGTGTCGCGACAGGCGTGAATGGAGGGACGAATGGAAACGTGTCGTCTTCAGCGATGAGAGTCGCTTCTGCCTTGGTGCCAATGATGGTCGTAGCGTGTTTGGCGCCGTGCAGGTGAGCGCCACAATCAGGACTGCATACGACCGAGGCACACAGGGCCAACACCCGGCATCATGGTGTGGGGAGCGATCTCCTACACTGGCCGTACACCTCTGGTGATCGTCGAGGGGACACTGAATAGTGCACGGTACATCCAAACCGTCATCGAACCCATCGTTCTACCATTCCTAGACCGGCAAAGGAACTTGCTGTTCCAACAGGACGACGATGCACGTCCGCATGTATCCCGTGCCACCCAACGTGCTCTAGAAGGTGTAAGTCAACTACCCTGGCCAGCAAGATATCCGGATCTGTCCCCCATTGAGCATGTTTGGGACTGGATGAAGCGTCGTCTGACGCGGTCTGCACGTCCAGCACGAACGCTGGTCCAACTGAGGCGCCAGGTGGAAAAGGCATGGCAAGCCGTTCCACAGGACTACATCCAGCATCTCTACTATCGTTTCCATGGGAGAATAGCAGCCTGCATTACTGCGAAAGGTGGATATACACTGTACTAGTGCCTACATTGTGCATGCTCTGTTGCCTGTGTCTATGTGCCTGTGGTTCTGTCAGTGTGATCATGTGATGTATCTGACCCCAGGAATGTGTCAATGTGTCAATAAAGTTTACCCTTCCTGGGACAATGAATTCACGGTGTTCTTATTTCAATTTCCAGGAGTATATATATATATATATATATATATATATATATATATATATATATATATATATATTAGACTGTTCGCAGATGATGCTGTAATTTACCGTCTAGTAAGGTCATCCGAAGACCAGTATCAGCTGCAAAGCGTTTTAGAAAAGATTGCTGTATGGTGTGTCAGGTGGCAGTTGACGCTAAATAACAAAAAGTGTGAGATGATCCACATGAGTTCCAAAAGAAATCCGTTGGAATTCGATTACTCGATAAATAGTACAATTCTCAAGGCTGTCAATTCAACTAAGTACGTGGGTGTTAAAATTACGAACAACTTCAGTTGGAAGGATCACATAGATAATATTGTCGGGAAGGCGAGCCAAAGTTTGCGTTTCATTGGCAGGACACTTAGAAGATGCAACAAGTCCACTAAAGAGACAGCTTACACTACACTCGTTCGTCCTCTGTTAGAATATTGCTGTGCGGTGTGGGATCCTTACCAGGTGGGATTGACGGAGGACATCGAAAGGGTGCAAAAAAGGGCAGCTCGTTTTGTATTATCGCGTTATAGGGGAGAGAGTGTGGCAGATAGGATACACGAGTTGGGATCGAAGTCATTACAGCATAGACGTTTTTCGTCGCGGCGAGACCTTTTTACGAAATTTCAGTCACCAACTTTCTCTTCCGAATGCGAAAATATTTTGTTGAGCCCAACCTACATAGGTAGGAATGTATGTGTGTGTGCGCGCACGAGCATTGAGATGACTTCATCGAAAAAGGGAGTGGATTATGAGGTCATCATAGTGGCATCATACATAAAGGGACATAGCTTATAAGGTCATTCTGAGAGGTCAGTTATCTGCTTCACAGATGTCACAAATGGAAACAAACTATATCAGTGTCACCATATCAATACTACATATATACAAGCAGTTTGCCTTGCTGAGCTTATTTGGCATTGTAACTGCTTTCTGAGTTGTTATAGCCTGTATTGATGTCCCCAGGACTGATTGACGAAACATTAGCAGAGGAATACGGCTTGTACCAAGGCCTAATGCCTGAGTAACAAATATCACAAGAATGTAGACCCTTGGCTTGGCCCAGTCAGCTGTAGTGTAGGAGCGCTTTGAGTCTGAGCTGCCCGCACGGGAATCGGGATTGCTCTTGCCGCGGCATGTTTTGTGGCGGCCAGTGGTCCGCATTCCGCGTCGCGACGCCACAGCCGGCTATGGCGCCGTCGCCGGCACCGCCAATTACCTCAGGACTGGGGCTGGCAGCGGCGCATGCGCAGTGCGGTCACCCCCACTGCCGTGACCGGTACGCTCCTCCGTAGAGCGCGCGGCCATTACACGCACCATGAATAATTGCAGGCGCATCTCCGCGCTATCTGCGGAGCCGGCTCAATGGTTTGATTGAATAATACGAGAAGAGATTCGTATCGAGACGACGACCAGGCGGACGTGAGCGAAATTTTGAGCAGGACGCGGCCAGCTCGATATAAGCGCTCCGCTCCTATACGGCATTGTATCCCTCGCCTAAATGGTTCCAGTCGCGGACGGGTCGTACAGTCCGTTCTTGGAAACACTTACTCCAAGGTGTTGTTGAACGCTCTTCCTGCAATGGCAAGGTGGTAAGTTATCGGGTTTTTAGATCCCCTTTGTTTCCAGACATTGCCCCTCTTGAAAAGAATGTACTGCGTCCAAGTTTCACTTGACTAAATTCCATTGTAGAGGGTAATTCTAAATTTTCAGAAAAAGTTCTACCTATTAATTACATCCAGAACCCCTTACAGACAAACATTTCTGTGAACTTTTTCGAACCATTTTCGGTGTAGCTCCAAGTAAAAACGAAAGGTCCTTTCGCTTTTATATCAACAAGAACCTATGTTTATACCAAAGTGGAAAAGAATACAATGGGTCATAATAAGATATTTTGAATCACCACGACCTCTTTCTCACCGTGGAAAATCTTGGAGCGACACCCACGGTCATCTCTCTATGCAACGGAATAATAAGGGTAACAGTCCCATAAACTCAACCAGTTGGTAATTCCTTTACCCACACCCTTTCCCATATACATCGCGGAAGAGGTACAATGTCACCTATTCTGATCTTCAGACTTCTACCCGTGTTCTGAACTTGATGGAAGCTCCTGAGTGGCATAAGAATCTTTGTTTCTAATATTTCAGGCATCTTCTGTTAGTTTCTGATGGAGCTTAAATTGTAAGTTAGTTGAATTTCAGGGTTCGAGCCGTAGGAAGAGCTCTGGCGTGAGTACTTCTCATCAGTCTGGGATATTTTGGGTCTCGAGTTGATTTCAACTGCAGTACACCAATATCTGCAGTGAATGTCCCAGAGCTCTATTAATAGCAATCATGAAAGGGTCTGGAATTTTACTCGAAAAGCAAATCAAGACAAAGCATATGAGAGGCGTGAAATAATCCTGTTCCGCGAGCGCGGTCTTTACAGCGCAATGTTGATAATCACATCTTAACATGGTTGTGTAACTCCTCGTCACTATTACTCGTACAAAACGCAGAAGTATTGTTCGCAGAAATTCTTCCACGTGTTGGCTGTGGCCACCCTTTCCGGTTTTCGGCACCAGAACATTCGGTGTGGTGCCAATGAAAGAAGTAATAGGCACCGCTGGGTTTCACATCAAACAGAACACTTATTTATGCAAGAGAGAAACAGAACAGATTGAGTGGTACAAAGATTTTCATCAAAGTAATTCTACTTAATGCACCATAAAAAAACGTGTTCGATCTTCCACAAATTCATATTTGAAATCCTGATTTATTTCTCTTAAATATGATATTTTTTCCGCCCATGCCAGTCCTCTTATCACGTGTTCTGTCTCTCAGCTGGTTCAGAAGACGTTTGTAGATGCATCAGTACATGTTTGTAAAGCAGCCAACCGGCTGCCCCCGTCGGACGTTCGAATCCTCCCTCGGGCACGGGGATGTGTGCTGTCCTTAGCGTAAATTAGTTTAAGTTAGATTAAGTAGTGAATAAGCTTAGGCACCGACGACCTCAGCAGTTTGGTCCCATAAGACCTTACCACAAATTTCTAATCAACAAGAAGGACGCCTTATATAGACATTTGATCACAGACCACAACATTTACGACACTTTCAGGAAGAAATTCTAGTAAATTTTATTGCAACTTGATAAGAGTTAATTATTCTAGACCGGCCAAAACAATTCTCATTCTCTCTTTTGTCTCTCTAGGAAACTTGAGCGTAATTGCATAACTGAAAGAGGGATCTTGGAAACATTACTCGCAGATAAAGTTTTTACGATAGAATGAAATTTTAGGTTATACGTGACACTTTCTTTGATTAAGCAAAACTCCTATATTTTTCTAAAAAATTTTATTGCCTGTACCAGCCTTGGTATACTAAAATCATGCCATTCCCGCATTTGACTTTCTACGAAGTTAAAATCTCTTTAAAAACAAAGGAAGAGGAGGGTAGCAGAAATTCCACTAAACTAAAACACGAATGCTGTTTTTACAATTCGTGCACCTTCCAGGGCCCGTTCAGTTGTTGACGGTTGACGAATTGCTGTATAACGTATTGAAAAACTTAATGTTCTGTGTATAATTTAACATTACATGCACTTAATCCTCCTTTCTCTTTTCCGTCAAACAGATCGTCTAATAGTAAATCCAAAATTTTAACATTATTTCAGTGACCTGTGCTTGAAATATAGAATAATAAATTTGTAAGTCTGTTACTCTGTTTCCCTAAGGCAGTAAATGTTGTTAACGTTATCACATGATCACATGATGGGCATGGTCACATTTCTTTCCCCTCTTGAAAGTGCATTACGTGTTGCCGCCTGTTGTCATAAGAGCGTACGTAACGCAACACCGACGAACATGGTCTCTCTTGTGGTCCAGATTTTATGCAGTGGGATAGAAGAATATCCCACGTTCGTACTGCCCTTCAAATCTATGAACGCGGTACTCACACCAGTCAGCCTTATTGCATCACAGTAATCCTTCCACAGGTGCGTATATTCAGGAGTACATGCCGTCATGACTTCATTCTCAAGGACGACAAATCACGACTCTATCAAAATGAGCATGTGGAGCAGCTCTTAGAAGGATAGAATATTCGGCTAATGGACTAATCTGCACATTCCCCCGATGTAACCTGTTTGTCAAGGAAGGCAGTATTCGGTTACGATTGTGGACGGGGCCGTAATCAGTTACTATTGGTTCCCTTTTGCAATTACACACATTTATTTTTTAAACGATAATTCCAGACTCAGAAATAAATAAAGATACCACACATTATTAATGAAAGAATAAAAAACTGTGTAATTAATAGTGCTTTCAGTGCGTTACAATTTACCAAATGAGCAGAAAATCCAGACACAGCAAATAATGTTTTAAAAATAAGCCAATGTGATGCCAATTAGAATTTTAAGGGAAGTAACTACAGTCACGTCTGAAGGCCTTATACGCCAAAAACGGAAATTATAGAAAAATTTAACAATCACACTCTAAAACCGCAATGCAATAGTAAAGGTTAGTTTTAAAAGATAGGCAACTGATCACCAAACGGGTGAGACAAAAGATGGTAAATTGGTAGTACAACCATTTCAACCTGCTGTAACGCCAAGAATGGCAATTATATAAAAATTAAAATATATTCAGTAAAACAGCAAATGCAACACCAAAGGTTAATCTAAAAGAACAAGCAACTGATCACCAAACAGGTGAGATAAAATGATGGTAAACTTGGTAGCACAATCATTTAAACCTGCTGCAACGCCACAAATGGCAATCATATAATAAATTTTAGAAACATACAGTAAAACAGCAAATACAATAATAAAACATAAGAGCCAGTCAGAGACGGTGCACGAGCAATCGACCTCTGAGTAGGTCCGGCAAAATAACACTTTCGCGAGGGATGAGATAGGCCGCCAGGATTTGCATTCACTTCACAAGATGGTAACTTAGACCAGTGGCAGTCTACCGAAAGACTAATAATAATCTTGCTGTGGCTACCTGGCGTGCAATAAACCAAATGGAAAATGTAAAAATACGCCAAAGCCGGAACCGGAGGTCTGGACTCCGTCCGCAGAATACTGTACTTAAAACGCCCGGAACGAAAAAGGAATCACTACCACCAGAGTAGAAGAATCGCCAACCAACCTACAATCAAGAAAGCTGTCAAAACTACACGCCTCACCGGACACCAGCGCCAAGGCGAGGAAACGTACACTGCCTTTACATACATTAACCCCAAGGGCAGGTAAATGGGGCGAGGGAGGAAAAATACCGTTGGTTAAACTTAACAAATAGTAACAAACTGAACTCAATAAATAGTAATAAGAAGTCCAGGAGAGCTAATCAGATCCGCCTTCCCCAAGCACTCCACTCGCTGGTCTTCGCCTACACAACACTACGAGAAGCAACACGAACCCAAGTCACTGGAGAATCGCAATATCTCACAATGATGAAAGTTTCTCTACTTGAATCCGAATGCACTCAACTTAAAGCCTGCAGGATTCGGTTTACGATGAGGTCGTGCACCCTCGTGACCACAGGCCTTCGATCCAGCAGTCCATGCGCGCCGCCAGCGCTCCCGGTGTGTTCTTTCACTGTGCGGACCTGGCTCCTCCTGAGTCCCCAAGCGAACTTCCCTCTAGCACCACCCGGAAGAACGAAGACGTCGCCCCACAGATAGGGCCACAGCTACTACGTATCAATAACCGCCGCTGCTGCCACTAGCGGACAGGCAACGCTTACAAAACCAAGTAGCGCCAGTCAACACGAGAAGAAGACAAACAAGTGCAACCATCTCAACTAAACGATACGGCTTGACCTCGAATGGAGAACAGAAACGTACCAACAGCACCAACGTGAGCCGGAGCATGGCTCACCCGAGTTAAATCCCTTCGAGCACTTATGGGATACGTTGGAGAGACTTAACGCATCACCTCCCCTTACACCAACGACTATCCAGCCGTTGCCAACCGAAGTGGTGGTGGAATGGAACTCCCAACCACAAGAACGCTTCACCAGCCTTGTAGCACATGCGCTGCCGTCCATCTTGATCATGGACCCTAGTCAGAACCGTGTTCCGCCTTATGTAATGCCCTGCAGACCAACATAAATGTCGGCGACTTCAGTGCATTTATCGTCCCTGAGTAAAAGTGACATTTCTGTTCGTCTCATTGCGTATTTCTTTAGATGCCTTCTGTACTGTATTGTAACATTCCATTCTACGTATTGACCAAGTTTCATCGAGCTATGTTACTTGACAGTGAGACATCATGCGAATGCCACTTTCGTTCTTCTTGCTCACCAGTGTATACTCCGACGTAACGAAAGCCATATGCGCACATGCGGATGGCGGTAGTATCATATACGCCTGGTATAAAAGGGCAGTGCGTTGGCGAAGATCTTAATCATGCCCAAGTGAGTCACGTGAAAAGCTTCCAGACATTATTATGGCCGCACGACGAGAATTAATAGACCTTGAACGCGGAATGGTAGATCGAACTAGATTCACAGGACATTCCATGGTGGAAATCGTTAGCGTATTCAATATTCCTAGATCCACGGTGTCAAGGGTGTGCAAAATACCAAATTACAGGCATTACCTCTCACCACGGACAACGCACTGGCCGACATCCTTCACTTAACAACCGAGAACGTTTGCGTAGAGCTATCGGTGCTAACAAACAATGCGTTAAATATCTGAAGAAATGAGTGTGGGACGTACAAGCAACGTATTCATTAGGACAGTGCAGAGAAATTTGGCGTTAATGGGCTTTGTAAGCAGAGCAACGACGCGAGTGTTCAGCGCTCGTGGACTCGTGACCGTATCGGTTGCACCTTCGACGACTGAAAAACAGTGGTCGGCCGGAGCGGCTGAGCGGTTCTAGGATCTAAAGTCCGGAACTGCGAGACCGCTACGGTCGCAGGTTCGAATCCTGCTTCGGACAGGGATGTGTGTGATGTCCTCAGATTAGTTAGGTTTAAGTAGTTCTAAGTTCTAGGTGACTGATGACCTCGGAAGTCCTATAGTGCTCAGAGCCATTTGAACCATTTGAACCATTTGAACCTGAAAAACAGTGACCTCATCAGAGGAATCCCGATTTCAGTGACTTTTATGGATGGCAATGACCGATTTCATCCGGTTATTATGTTCGCAATTGATCTGAAAAACATTCTGGACAATTCGAGCTAATTACTTGGCCAGTCAGATCGCCCTTCATGAATCCCATGGTACATTTAACGGACATAACTGAGAGGTCAATTCGCGGACAAAACCCTGCGTCGGAAACTCCCAATTATGGACCTCCATAGACTTGTTGAGTACGGGCCACGTCGACTTGCTTCACTACGCCGGAAAAAGGAGGTTTTCTCGATATTGGGGATATTGCATGACTTTTGCCACCTGAGTGTAAACCTAGCTCCAAATCGTCACCGTCGGTTGTTGTGTCACATCCAGTAAAAGCTGCGGCACCCGCTGGCGCCGACAACCATGGCGTGCGGCAGCCACTTGTCGAGTATAGGTAGCCGTGCATAATCAAACAGACGGCTCCTTTGTGGGGCGGCCGGCCTGCCAGCACAAGCAGCCAGTTTGCATCTCATTATTGTCTCTTTAGCACGCGACGACATTCGTTAGGAGAGCCGCTAATACGGCGGAAATTAAATGCCAGTTAAGAGTGGCAGGCGGTCCGACTCTGCTCGTTACTGGTAATGAGAAGCGACGTTCGTTTCGCGGGCGGACGCTGTCTCCGTTTGCCCCAAGATGGAAAATTGCGGGTTCGCTGACGCTCTCGCTTCCTGGAACCTCACGTCGTTACTCAGGCTCCTCTTTAGCTCTGTTGATGCCTGCCGCTCCTACACATGACTGCCAGGCTATTGTAGAGCCGGAGCCATTTTCATGGAAGCTTAATACAAGTATGAAATAAATCAGGGTGAATGTCCGCCTAGTAAACTATACTCATTGCAGTAACAGGAAAACTTATAGACTCTAGAAAAATTCTTGCAAACCTTTGTGCCTTACATATTCAATTATTTATCAGCTGCATGTCACATCAATTTTTTCTGTGTATGCCTTCGCCTAAATTAACAGTTCAAACCTCCATGTCATGCCAGAATACCTGAGCAAAGATCCTCAATTTTTTCATCTGAGTTGTATAAGCTCAGCAGACAAAAAATTAGACACCCCTGGACAAATCATTACAAGCGTCGTTTACTACACTGTGTGATCAAAAGTATCACGGCACCTGGCTGAAAATGAGTTACAATTTCGTGACGCCCTCCATCAGTAATTCTGGAATTCAGTATGGTGTTGGTCCACCGCTAGCCATGAAGACAGCTTCCACTCTCGCAGACACACGTTCAATCAGGTGCTGGAAGGTCTCTTGGGGAATGGCAGCCCATTCTTCACGGAGTGCTGCACTGAGGAGAGGTATCAATGTCGGTCGGTGAGACCGAGCACGAAGTCGGCGTTTCAAAACATCCAAAAGGTGGTCTCTGTGCAAGCCAGTCCATTACAGGGATGTTATTGTCGTGTAACAATTCCGCCACTGGCCGTGCGTAACGAACAGGGGCTCGAACGTATTGAAAGAGCAATCGCCATCCCCGAATTGCTCTTCAACAGTGGGAAGCAAGAAGGTGCTGAAAACATCAATGTAGGCCTGTGCTATGATGGTGCCACGCGAAACAACAAGGGGTGCAAGCGACCTCCACGAAAAACACTACCACACCATAACACCACCGTCTCCCAATTTTACTGTTGGCACTACACACGCTAGCAGATGCCGTTCACCGGGCATTCACCATACACCCTGCCATCGGATTGCCACGTTGTGTACCCTGATTCACCACTCCACACAACGTTTTTGCACTGTTCAATCGTCCAATATTTACGCTCCTTGCACCAAGCCAGGCGTCGTTTGGCATTTACCGGCGTGACGTGTGGCTTATGAGCAGCTGCTCCACCGTGAAATCCAACTTTTTTCAAATGTTGAAATGTGTGTGAAATCCTAAGGGACCAAACTGTTGAGGTCATCGGACCATAGACTTACACACTACTTAAACTAACTTATGCTAAGAACAACATACACACAACTATGCCCGAGGGAGGACTCGAACCTCTGGCGGGAGGCGCCGCGCAATCCGTGACATGATGCCTCAAACCGCGCGGTCATTCCAAGCGCGAAAGTTTTCTCACCACCCGCTTAACTGTCATAATACTTGCAGTGGATCCTGAGGCAGTTTGTAATTCCTGTGTGATAATCTGGATATATCTTCAACTGTCGGTGGTCTCCGTCAGTCAACAGACGAGGTCGGCGTGTAAGCTTTTGTGCCGTACGTGTCCCTTCACGTTTCCGCTTCACGATCACATGGAAAACAATAGACCTAGGAACGTTAGGAGTGTGGAAATGTTGCATACAGACGTATGACACAAGTGACACCCGATCACCTGACCCCGTTTGAAGTCCGTGAGCCTGCCGGAGTGGCCGAGCGGTTCTAGGGGCTACTGTCTGGAACCACGCGACCGCTACGGTCACAAGTTCGATTCCTGCCTCTGGAATGGATGTGTGTGATGCCGTTAGGTTAGTTAGGTTTAAGTAGTTCTACGTTCTAGGAGACTGATGACCTCAGAAGTTTAGTCCCATAGTGCTAAGAGCCATTTTTTGAAGTCCGTGAGTTCTGCGGAGCGCCCCATCCTGCTCTCTCACGATATCTACTGAGATCGCTGATATGGAGTACCTGGCAGTAGGTGTCAGCACAATGCACGTAATATGAAAAGCATATGTTTTTGGTGGTGTACGGATACTTTTAATCAGATGGTGCAATTTGTAATTTCACCCCTGGACTTGATATCTGCCTGTATCTGTTATGAAGTGATTCCAGAAGGTTGTGAAGGGACGTCGCACTCAGGTTAAGTCACTCTCTGAAGATCTGATCCACCAAATTGTGTTTTTCTGAGCCGGCCCTGCGGTTCTAGGCGCTACAGTCTGGAACCGAGCGACCGCTACGGTCGCAGGTTCGAATCCTGCCTCGGACATGGATGTATGTGATGTCCTTAGGTTAGTTAGGTTTAATTAGTTCTAAGTTCTAGACCACTGATGACCTCAGAAGTTAAGTTGCATAGTGTTCAGAACAATTTGAACCATTTTCTTCATATATGCATTGCGTACAGTTGCTGTCACCGTGTTCTATCTCTAACAGGTTGGGATGGACCTTGACTTACTGCAGCATTCCCTATTTGGTCTGGAATTGATTTTTATTCACAAGGCTTGAGATGTGTGTAGAGTCACTGTCAGAGAAAATTTTCTTCCGAACACAATCTGACATCGTGTTTCTTAGCCACGTGTGTTACGCCACTGCTTATAAACACACTGAACAGTCCGCCGCGAAACAACAAATGGTTCAAATGGCTCTGAGCACTATGGGACTTAACATCTGAGGTCATCAGTCTCTTAGATCTTAGAACTACTTAAACCTAACTAACCTAAGGACATCACACACATCCATGCCCGAAGCAGAATTCGAACCTGCGACCATAGTAGCCGCGTGGTTCCGGACTGAAGCGCCTACAACCGCTCGACCACGCTAAACAACAATTCTAGAAGCTTCACATACCGCATGGCCGTGGTCGCTGCCCTACACTGTTGCTCCTCTTTGCCAGTCTGACACGTCCTTACATTTAACCATGTTTACGTACGATGTCCATATGAAACATAAATGTCTCTCTGATCGCTACTGCCTTATATACCTCACGTAAAGGCAGTGCGCACCCTGTTGAGGACGTGATTCGTTCACTGAGCCACTTGTAAAGGCTTAATGACTCATCTGTGCGTACGCACTGGGGTGACAATTTTTTTTTTTGTTGTGCGGTTAACTTACTTCTGTAAGCTTCTTGGTGAGTAGCGCCTGTGGTGTCTGCTTTCTACATTCAATTCACAGGTATCCATACATTCCCTTCTGGATTCTGTCCGGGCTGTAAGAAAGAAGTGATAACGTTTCAATCCCCGTTTCAGGCAGGAGGTGTATCCTTGATTTGGATTAATGACACGGTGCCCTATTGTGCATGAAAGCGAAATCACCAGAAGACTACATCATCTACAGAGTAAGATTTCTTCTGCAACTGTTTTATATTGCTGTTTAGTCATGGACCGTCAAATGTGGTTTAGAAACTATGGCACTCGCATAAACAGAACTTAGCACATGAAAGTTTGAGCCACAAGTGGCCTAGTAAACTCTTTACCTACAGCTATTCACACACATTTCTTCACATAAGCAGAACATGACCTCAGATGAGAAGCAAATCTGCAGGAGTAAACAATTTACTTTGGTAAAGAGAAGAGAATACTAAGAAATCAAGTTTTATATCGTTATTTGGGGCATTGCTGGAATTCATTCCTTTTTTGGTGGTATGTACTGCAGCAGAGAATCTCAAGAAGGCGTACCTCTACCTTTCTGCTGTCATTGCCAGACCGACTTGCAACATCATTTTCCCAGTCGAGTCGGTTCAGAATGTGTTTAATCACATTTCTTTCTTGGCCGGAGTGCCCGAAGGCCTTCAGTAATGAGTTTTCTGGGAACAATGGAGGAACTGAAAATGTATATAGTCCATATCCATCCAGAAGGTAATTTAAATCTTGAACCCTGTTAGCATCGACCATTTCAATGAGTTTGCGTTCAGTTCATGAGATCAATTAAGTCTTTCAAATTCTTCCGTGTTGAGAAGAATTATATTTTCACGTATTATTTAATGTCTGTCTCACAAGACTCACTGATTTTTGTGAAATCTGTAGCCTTTCAGCTACTTTTCTCTGTGAATACTGTTTTCCTCCTACTAACACCATTGCTACAGCAAATTTTTATATTAAGCGTCACGTTTTCTGTTCATAAACTAAAAAAAGGAAATGAAACAATCACTAAAATACTAATAACCAAACAAAATAATTACTTATTCTTAAAGACGAATGTTCATACTTGCCTAAATTTCTCCTGCAGTTAAGAAAATTCATGTTAAAGTTTATTATCAAAAGTCACACGATAGACAACTGCACTGCTCAGTGTTGCCAACGCTGTTCCATAGACAATGAGTTCATCATGGAAATGAAATACAAAGATGTTATAAACATTTCAGAAAAAAACCATCTTCTTTATTAATTATAGTGACACATTCCACATCATTACAAAAGGTCGTATTCATCATCTATGGAACAATTATTAATGTATGTTCGGATGTATGTATAATGTTTTGAAGGAGAGGAGAGTAGTAATTAAAAACATTTTCTCTCAGTCAGATAATTCTTACCTAGCTGCACATGTAACTAATTCCTGAGCGTAATGAAGACATTATGTATCGTTTAATATGTGCCAAGCGGTTAGAAAAGTTGGATCTCAAAACCAGTCTCAAAAACTTCACATTTAGTTCAAATGAAGTGGACTTAAGATGCAACGAAGTACTGCGCTTCCCTTAACTTCTAAGGTCCGGCCTTTTCTTCACATGTGTCGACACTCTGCAATGTGAAGCGTCGCCGAGTCCAAGGGTGACGCACGGCGCCACGCTCTTGCACCATTACAGAGGAAGGTTATAGGAATCTCCGAGCAGAATTTCTAACTTCTGCGTAATAATGGGGAAAAATTATGGGCTTTCAAACTTTTACTTCATTTGTGTATTGTGTTTCTGCCTTACTTCAACTGGTGTCTCCAATTTTAATAACAAAGGTTATTTTTTTTCTCATCTACGTTTAAAATACACTCCTGGAAATTGAAATAAGAACACCATGAATTCATTGTCCCAGGAAGGGGAAACTTTATTGACACATTCCTGGGCTCAGATACATCACATGATCACACTGACAGAACCACAGGCACATAGACACAGCCAACAGAGCATGCACAATGTCGGCACTAGTACAGTGTATATCCACCTTTCGCAGCAATGCAGACTGCTATTCTCCCATGGAGACGATCGTAGAGATGCTGGATGTAGTCCTGTGGAACGGCTTGCCATGCCATTTCCACCTGGCGCCTCAGTTGGACCAGCGTTCGTGCTGGACGTGCAGACCGCGTGAGACGACGCTTAATCCAGTCCCAAACATGCTCAATGGGGGACAGATCCGCAGATCTTGCTGGCCAGCGTAGTTGACTTACACCTTCTAGAGCACGTTGGGTGGCACGGGATACATGCGGACGTGCATTGTCCTGTTGGAACAGCAAGTTCCCTTGCCGGTCTAGGAATGGTAGAACGATGGGTTCGATGACGGTTTGGATGTACCGTGCACTATTCAGCGTCCCCTCGACGATCACCAGAGGTGTACAGAGAGTGTAGGAGATCGCTCCCCACACCATGATGCCGGGTGTTGGCCCTGTGTGCCTCGGTCGTATGCAGTCCTGATTGTGGCGCTCACCTGCACGGCGCCAAACACTTATACGACCATCATTGGCACCAACGCAGAAGTGACTCTCATCGCTGAAGACGACACGTCTCCATTCGTCCCTTCATTCACGCCTGTCGCGACACCACTGGAGGCGGGCTGCACGATGGTGGGGCGTGAGCGGAAGATGGCCTAAGGGTGTGCGGGGCCGTAGCCCAGCTTCATGGAGACGGTTGCGAATGGTCCTCGCCGATACCCCAGGAGCAACAGTGTCCCTAATTTGCTGGGAAGTGGCGGTGCGGTCCCCTACACCACTGCGTAGGATCCTACAGTCTTGGCGCACATCCGGGCGTCGCTGCGGTCCGGTCCCAGGTCGACGGGCACGTGCACCTTCCGCCGACCACTGGCGACAACATCGATGTACTGTGGAGACCTAATGCCGCACGTGTTGAGCAATTCGGCGGTACGTCCACCCGGCCTCCCGCATGCCCACTATACGCCCTCGCTCAAAGTCCGTCAACTGCACATACGGTTGACGTCCACGCTGTCGCGGCATGCTACCAGTGTATGGAGCTCCGTATGCCATGGCAAACTGGCTGACACTGACGGCGGCGGTGCACAAATGCTGCGCAGCTAGCGCCATTCGACGGCCAACACCGCGGTTCCTGGTGTGTCCGCTGTGCCGTGCGTGTGATCATTGCTTGTAAAGCCCTCTCGCAGTGTCCGGAGCAAGTATGGTGGGTCTGACGCACCGGTGTCAATGTGTTCTTTTTTCCATTTCCAGGAGTGTAACTGGAACTCGTACCTTATTCTGTCTTTCAGCCGTAAGGCTGAAAAATATTTCAATGATTGATTTGACATTAATTGCGATGCATGTTCTCTTAGTAAAGTGGTTCTTAACTAGCAAGTTGAGTGAGTTATCAACCTAAGAATTTAGACTGGCCCAATATACGTGTGCAAAAACTTCCTCATAATGATACCCCTCTCGTTACGCACCCTGATTTAACACCCGGTTTGAAGGTCGATGGTCATCTACCTAGGTTATATCGCCGGGTTCCTCTGTTATGATTTAATTTCAAATTAGCATCTTGCTTGCTTCGACTGTCGCGAATTTGCACTGCATCGATTCTTTTTTCCGGCGAAACTTGATTGATAGAACATAAATTTTTCTAATGGTGAATGGGACTCACGTGCAAGCATAAGATTGGCAGCAGTTTGCTTGTGAGATTCGTCTATTGCGGTAGCGAAGTTGAAAATGTTAATCAGTGAAGGAACTGGTCCCACATGGAATGATCTCGGTGGTGGTGGGCTGTGATGGAGAAAACGCAAGTTTCGCTTAAACCACTCCTGAAGGAAGGGGTGAAATAATAGTGCACCGTAGTAGCAAGAGCAATCAGGTCTTTGAAACAGAAAAACGGAAAAATCTCGACATAAATGCTGTGGCGTTATCAGAGACTATATACTGACAATGTCCAAAAGTGTCAATAAAGGATCGCGGAAACTGAATGGTTCCCTGTGCGGTAAAATATCACGTCTGAAACAACCAATACAAGTGTTTAAAGGTGCTCGCAACA
This sequence comes from Schistocerca gregaria, assembly GCF_023897955.1. Taxonomy (NCBI): domain Eukaryota; kingdom Metazoa; phylum Arthropoda; class Insecta; order Orthoptera; family Acrididae; genus Schistocerca; species Schistocerca gregaria. The sequence goes on along the minus strand of NC_064922.1, from coordinate 503,430,348 downwards.
ATTTTAAGGTCCCACGTATGCTATGTACAGTCTCTTCATAGCTGACGTTACAACTCCACAATCTAACAACCCTGATAGGTATTCGTTGTCGGTTTAGCACGCTCACAGACCTTGCGCGACTGGACCCACTCCTTGATCGCCTTATGCATCCCGCTGCTGGTAAAATTCTCCCGGATCTTTATCCGAGTTTTAAATATCCCCGAAAGACCACCTAACAGAGACTTGTGGCAATACTTCAATATTAGGGGTACGAATTCTTACTTTGGTTGGTCCCTCTTTCTGGACAATGAAGAACAGTACCATTTCAGTAATACGGCTTCACTCATTCTCCGTCTTTATGTTCTCTTTAACCTGACATTAGAATACTTGTATTCTGAGATAACTCTAAACAACAGAGGAAGGTGGGTGTGTACCGTTCTAACCTGTTCTGTGTGCCCCTGACAACATACTTTATCTGTATGACCACTAGGATGTTCATTATCATGTTCTCCAAACGTGTGGCTAAGACCGCCGGCAATAATGGCGTCTGCCTCACACAAGTGAAGTAAGCACTGCAGTGCAATGCATTCAGCCACCCTTGGTGTTCCTAACACTAAATTAAGGTCCTGTTTGAATGTTTTAATATTAAATAGACAATGCACCAGATATAAACGGAATTTTTCAATGACGGAAAGTACTGCTGAAGCTTCCAATTTATGAACAGAGTATTTAGCTTCTAACTTTCACAGAGCGTGACACGCTTAACCTGTTGAGCGTCTTCCTGATGGGTGTTCCTCTAAAAGAGACGTTGCTACACCCAACATAGATAATTAAACTGGAGCTATAATTCCATCGAAAAATTAAGAGTGGCCAAGAGCCATGATGTTACTAACGCAGTCCTTAAACCCTCAAGGGCGGGTTGTCGGGAAGGACCCCAATCAAATTTCGTTCCTTACATTCTTAATTCAATCAGGGGACTTGAAATTTTAGCACAGGTAAGTATGAAATTTCGAAAAAAGGTATCATTCCGATGAACGTTCCTACGACTCTGGATTCTTACGAGGTGGGTAGATAGAACTAGCCTCAGTGCTACTCTGGTCAACACAAGCACCCTGAGAAGATAGTATATGTCCCCAAAAAGGACATTTGCGACTGAAAAGATTTTTCTTTAAATGTCTTAAGCGTGAGCGCTACCTCCCTTCATTTTCGCTCATGATAACGAAGTCATCAAAGTAGTGATAACTTAAATTTAATACCTAAAAAAGTATTACGTAGGAGATGGGACAAGACTGCCACTTCAGTTGAGAACCCACATGCAACTCGGTTAATTTTATACAGATTCCAGTTGGTTGCGATTGCTTTAATTGGCTTGGAATCTTCAGACACTGGAAATTGATAATAGGCCTGTTGAGATCCAGAATGGCGAATAACTAAGTCTTACGAAACCAAGAAAGGCAAGAATCTAAATGAAGCAACGAAGCGAACTGCAAAATCACATTTTTGTTCAATGCACAATAATCTACATCGGGACAAATACCTCCCGTCCCTTTTTGGAACAAAATATATGGGTGAAAAATATCGAGAGCAGGAAGGTCTAATAATCCTTTCCTGGAACACTACATCAATGAACAACCGGCATTGTTTCGACCTCAAAACGGATCCCTGACTGGGTTATTGTTGTTGAGCTTAATCTTGCACCCACCGAATTTAGCAACCTCCAGTACACTGCTAAAAATATCCGGACGTAGCTGACGTACAATGTGCAAACCTCGGAACCTACTCAGGAAATATATAGGTGAATTATCCAGCTTTCATTTATTTGCTTCCGTGACTCTATCACCCTGCACAAGTGCCTTATGAGACTGCTCACAAAATTTGCAAGTTCATTCCGTACAAACACAGAAAGAAAATTTCCGTTCCTTCCATTTATTAAGAATGAGGCCCACACGTTGGATATAAAGGTACAACTGAGAATCGCAGAAACAGCTAAGAGAACAGCTACCTTTACGTTAAAAGTACATGTGAATCACTGGATCTCTAACTTAACTGTGACATCCCTCAACATGTCCAGTTCACCAGAGTTGGTCATCCTGCAGTTCCTGAGACCGGTTCTCAGTAGGGGAAATCGACACAGTGATTAGCACACGTGATACCATTCTTCACTAATTAGTGATACGGAGCTCCTGGCGTCAAATGTTAAGCAACTGCTTCTCCAAAACTGTTCCGTAATGATGTAAAGCTTGAAATAAAAGAACAAATCAAATAGGAATAATTAAAAATGTAAATGTCGTGTGAATACGGCCTCCCGTCGGGTAGACCCTTCGTTTCAAAGTTCGTCTTACCTAGTACGTTCTTTAATTTACACAGTGTCATGTAAATGAAATGCTGCCTTCCATTCAGTGTTCAAAAGGTAATTTTTTCTGTCTTCTTTCTCACACGTATTTCTTTGAATGCATTTTAATTTCTGTAGTATAATTTAGCTCACTCTCTGTAATATATACTAAATTCCTTGGTGTTTTATATCAACATACTTTACCCATACAGTAAATTTACTTGTTTCGTAGCAACCATAGGCTATTATTTACTTTCTATTTGACCACTGACTAACATGGATTGCTACCTTTGTTTAACTGAAAACGTCTGAGAGTGTATATTGTAAGGTCTTTAGTAAAGACAATTTTTCTTTATGACTATATGATGATGTCACATACCTAGACAACTCCACATCACAGCATTTGATATGTGTTCTGGGTCGACTTAAGAAAGCTAAAGTATCAGAAAAAAATTGTTCAGTACTTCCGGATCTCATAAATAATATTTTCTATTCTTACATTTCTATTGCTAAATCATCATTTACTCTGTCCGCGGCTCGTGGTCTTGCGGTAGCGTTCTCGCTTCCCGCGCACGGGGTACCCGATTCGATTCTTGGCGGGGTCAGGGGTTTTCGCTGCCTCGAGATGACTGGGTGTTGTGTCTTTCATCATCTTTTCATCCTCATTCACCCGCAAGTCGCCGTAGTGGAGTTAAAGAACTTGAGGAGCGGCGGCCGAACCGCCTCGCGAGGGGTCTCCCGGCCACCAATGCCATACGGCATACGCTCATTATTCATTTTTTTTTTTCATACTCCGCAAGCCACCTGACGGTGTGTGGCGGAGGGTACCCTGAGTACCTCTATCGGTTCTCCCTTCTGTCCCAGTCTCTTATTATTTATTATCATTTACTCTGAGAGAATGAGAGAATTTGCAGGAAGAACCAATGCTGGAAACTACAAATAGATTCATTGCAAAGTATGCATCACAATATTCCAAACAAAAATTAAAATAATTAGAAAAGGACATCTACATAATCAGTGAGGCTGAGGACTACAGACCATAACAAATGGCGTCCATGAGGGCAAATGTAGCTGAATAACAGCAAACCTGAGAGTTAATTGTTTCTAGCATTGTTTAATAATATTCATCTGGCATTATGGTGGTCTAAGTGGACGTCGAGTAAAGTAGTTCATTTAATAATTTAAAATAGTAAACCCTCGAAATATGGTTTTAGAGTAAATAGGCCATTTTTTCTAGGATGACACATGCAATGAACATGTTTATGCTAGCTTTGTAAGGTCAAAACTACATAAACGAGCAACTGAAAAAATATGCATGCATCTGACTACTACAATAACATCCCCCTTAGTTTATCTACAAGCCCAAAAATGTTGAAGTACGAGTATTTATATAGAGGTTAGTTCAGCTGCCACTACCACTTGGTTTTATGCTGCCCAAAACACCTTCAAATGCCACTCAGATGATTTTTGCAGTTTGTCACTAGCCACACACAAACTGTTAGTCCCCCAGAAAAAGAGGACAGGATCTTTTCGTTGGAAATGTAATGTTGCTACATTTTGTACTGCGATACGTTTTCTCTGAGGACCTGTTTTTCGAGTTATTCAAGAAATAGGAGGTCACTTTTGTACGTTTTTCATGCATAAATAGAGAACTAGGGCCTCTAGTGAAAACCTTTCCCAATACAAAATTTAACTATATTAAATTTCGTACAAATATGTCTTGTTCGTTTTTTCTGTGGGACTAAGAGTTTGTGCATAGCTTGCGAGAGAATATGAAAATTTAGTGTATGGAATTTGAATGTGTTGTGGTTTGTATAATACCCAGTGCCAGAGGCAACTGAATAAAGTGGTCTGTAATGAACTAAAGTGTGTGGTTAGACCTGATATAGCAGTGAATGAAAATACACTCCGGGAAATGGAAAAAAGAACGCACGGCACAGCGGACACACCAGGAACCGCGATGTTGGCCGTCGAATGGCGCTAGCTGCGCAGCATTTGTGCACCGCCGCCGTCAGTGTCAGCCAGTTTGCCGTGGCATACGGAGCTCCATCGCAGTCTTTAACACTGGTAGCATGCCGCGACAGCGTGGACATGAACCGTATGTGCAGTTGACGGACTGAGCGAGGGCGTATAGTGGGCATGCGGGACGCCGGGTGGACGTACCGCCGAATTGCTCAACACGTGGGGCGTGAGGTCTCCACAGTACATCGATGTTGTCGCCAGGGGTCGGCGGAAGGTGCACGTGCCCGTCGACCTGGGACCAGACAGGAGCGACGCACGGATGCACGCCAAGACCGTAGTATTCTACGCAGTGCCGTAGGGGACCGCACCGCCACTTCCCAGCAAATTAGGGACACTGTTGCTCCTGGGGTATCGGCGAGGACCATTCGCAACCCTCTGCATGAGGCTGGGCTACGGTCCCGCACACCGTTAGGCCGTCTTCCGCTCACGCCCCAACATCGTGCAGCCCGCCCTCAGTGGTGTCGCGACAGGCGTGAATGTAGGGACGAATGAGGACGTGTCGTCTTCAGCGATGAGAGTCGCTTCTGCCTTGGTGCCAATGATGGTCGTATAAGTGTTTGGCGCCGTTCAGGTGAGCCCCACAATCAGGACTGCATACGACCGAGGCACACAGGGCCAACACCCGGCATCATGGTGTGGGGAGCGATCTCCTACACTGGCCGTACACCTCTGGTGATCGTCGAGGGGACACTGAATAGTGCACGGTACATCCAAACCGTCATCGAACCCATCGTTCTACCATTCCTAGACCTGCAAGGGAACTTGCTGTTCCAACAGGACAATGCACGTCCGCATGTATCCCGTGCCACCCAACGTGCTCTATAAGGTGTAAGTCAACTACCCTGGCCAGCAAGATCTCCGGATCTGTCCCCCATTGAGCATGTTTGGGACTGGATGAAGCTTCGTCTCACGCGGTCTGCACGTCCAGCACGAACGCTGGTCCCACTGAGACGCTAGGTGGAAATGTCATGGCAAGCCGTTCCACAGGACTACATCCAGCATCTCTACGATCGTCTCCATGGGAGAATAGCAGCCTGCATTGCTTCGAAAGGTGGATATACACTGTACTCGTGCCGACATTGTGCATGCTCTGTTGCCTGTGACTATGTGCCTGTGGTTCTGTCAGTGTGATCATGTGATGTATCTGACCCCAGGAATGTGTCAATAAAGTTTCCCCTTCCTGGGACAATGAATTCACGGTGTTCTTATTTCAATTTCCAAGAGTGTATATCCAAAGGGTACACAAATCCATGTGGCTATTTTGTGCAAGCTTATTCACAGAATCTAAAGGCCCTACTACGTATAAGATTGCAATCTGTAAAAAAAAAAAAAAACATACACAACCAAAAACTCGCGAGAAGCTTTGAGAGTAATGTACCTGATTTTGAATGAAGGCAAAAAGTCATCTCAGGCCATGGACTAGCCAGAGACCATCGCGAAAAACTTTGTAGGTGCCATTCGCCATCATCCGAATAATGAAGTAAGGTTCACACCTTGTTCCAAACTTAATTACAACCAATGGTGAAGTAGGAAGAACTAACATTAAGCTAAAGCAAATATGACATCATAAAATATGTAAGAAATCGTAGTGAATGAAAGACTGAGAAAAGAAGGTGTAAAATAGAAAAAAGTTCCCCTTCGTGTGGTCAGTGGACACCCGCTGAATACCTTACACACAGTTCTAAGATCCATAAAGTATCTGTAGAACGACACACTCACCTGCCATCATATTCCACATCTGCTTAGGGAAAAATGGAATATATCACCGAGGATCAAATTTATTTAGATTTTCTTTTGGTTGGTATCAATTACTACACTACTGGCCATTAAAATTGCTACACCAAGAAGAAATGCAGATCATAAACGGGTATTCATTTGGTAAATATATTATACTAGAACTGACATGTGATTACATTTTTACGCAATTTGGGTGCATAGATGCTGTGAAATCAGTACCCAGAACAACCACATCTGGCCGTAATAACGGCCTTTATACGCCTGGGCATTGCGTCAAACAGAACTTGGATGGAGTGTACAGGTATAGCAGCCCATGCAGCTTCAACACGATACCACATTTCATCGAGAGTAGTGGGTGTGTGTGAAATCTTATGGGACCTAACTGCTAAGGTCATCAGTCCCTACGCTTACACACTAGATAACCTACATTATCATAAAGACAAACACACATACTCATGCCCGAAGGAGGACTGGAACCTCCGCCGCGACCAGCCGCACAGTCCATGACTGCAGCGCCTGAGACCGCTCGGCTAATCCCGCTAGGCCAAGAGTAGTGACTGGCGTATTGTGACGAGCCAGTTGCTCTGCCACCATTGACCAGACGTTTTCAGTTGATGAATGTGCTGGCCAGGGCAGCAGTTGAACAGTTTCTGTATCCAGAAAGGCCCGTACAAGACCGGCAATATGCGGGCGTGTATTATCCTGCTGAAATGTAGGGTTTCGCTGGGATCGAATTAAGGGTAGAGCCACGGGTCGTAACACATCTAAAATGTAATGTCCACTATTCAAAGTGCCGTCAATGCGAACAAGAGGTGATTGAGATGTGTAACCAATGGCACCCCATACCATCACGCCGACTGATTCGAAAGTATGGCGATGACGAATACACGCTTCCAATGTGCGTTCACCGTGATGTCGCGAAACACGGATGTGACCATCATGATGCTGTAAACAGAACCTGGATTCATCCGAAAAAATGACGTTATGCCATTCGTGCACCCTGGTTCTTCGTTGAGTACACCATCGCAGGCGCTCCTGTCTGTGATTCAGCGTCAAGGGTAACCGCACCCATGGTCACCAAGCTGATAGTCGATGCTGCTGCAAACGTCGTCGAACTGTTCGTGCAGATGGTTGTTGTCTTGCGAACGTCCCCATCTGTCGACTGAGGGATCGAGACGTGGCTGCACGATCCGTTACAGCCATGCGGATAAGATCCCTGTCATCTCGACTGCTAGTGATACGAGGCCGTTGGGATCCAGGACGGCGCTCCGTATTACCCTCCTGAACCCACCGATTCCATATCTTCTAACAGTCACGGGATCTCGCCGACGCGAGCAGCAGTGCCGCTTTACGATAAACCGCAATCGCCATAGGCTATAATCCGACGTTTATCAAAGTCGGAAACGTGATGGTACGCACTTCTCCTCCTAAGACGGGGCAACGCCCGTCAGCTGCTGTTTGAGTATGAGAAATCGCTTGCAAACTTTCCTCATGTCAGCACGTTGTAGGTGTCGCCACCGGCGCCAACCTTGTGTGAATGCTCTGAAAAGCTAATCATTTGCATCTCACAACATCTTCTTCCTGTCGGTTAAATTTCGCGTCTGTAGCACGTCTTCTTCGTGGTGTAGCAATTTTAATGGTCAGTAGTGTAGATCAGGGAAAATGGCATGTGGGTCCTGATATGCTGAGGTAATAAATTTCTCACGAAAAGATGAGAAAAGTTATTCTTCCTCGTAGTAATCACGCTTGAAAATCAATTACGAGCAAAGTTTTAACGTTACGTGAATATTCAACCAATTACATTGCTCAAAAACCTATATTCATCAAAACTTCCGAGCAACTGCCAAATTCAGTTCTTCGGCAGTATCATACATCCCAAGAAAGCTAAACTCCGTTCGAAAAGGCCTCGGAGGCCCAACGGTACCGATCACCGCAGTGTCATCCTCAGCCGATAGGCGTCACTGGATGCAGATATGGATGTGGTCAGCAAGCCGCTCTCCCGGCTGTTGTAAGTTTTAGTGTCTGAAGCCGCTACTTCTCAGCCAAGTAGCTCCTCAGTTGACCTCACAAGAGCTGAATGCACCCCTCTTGCCAAAAGCAATCGGCTGTCCAGACGGTCACCCGTCCAAGTGCTAGCCAAGCCCGACAGTGCTTAATGCGGCGATCTGACGGCAACCGGTGCCAACACTGCGACAAGGCCATTGGTCCTAACACACTGCATCCCCGGAATTAGGAGGACAGATTCAAACATGTTAATCTCAATCGGTACTTCGAGCTGGTACTTGGACCTACGAGCGCAACTGTCATATTGTCAAATCTTTGCCGTTTTACAAATAATTGTTTTGATTGATCCCCAATGAAATTTATTGCTTACCGCATTTAGCAAGAATAGCGTGCGGTTCTCAGATGTTCTTAAACTTGATTGGTACAGAGTCAGGAACTTTGGAGAAGGCGAAATATGCTACTCCAGTAATCTAGTCTAAACTGCATCTCCTCGGAATAATAAATTCCGGGCGCTGTGTAATGGAATTATCCGGTTGAATCTAGTGTTACGTCGACAGTAAATAAACAATACGTAATGTTCCACGATTCTAAACATCAAGAGCAACACAAAGGCAGTTGTGCCAAACATTTCAGGAGAGAGATATTAACGTATGATACCGACATGACTAGGTTACGGATAGAAGTGTTCAACCGACTCAAAACTATGCGGTACATTGCCGGCAGTGTGTCATTCACTTTTGCGTTGTCGTATATAGTACTCACCGGACATATCGACCTAAAAATGAATTTTTCGTGGTGAATACCTCGCTAGTAAGATTTTCAAAAGAAACAGATTTGAAAGGTGAAAATCTCGAGACTCCACTCCCACAGGATAATGCAGACTCTAGTGTTTCCAGAGTATCCTCAAGAGCCAGAAACATTTCAAGGGAAAATTGTCTAAGCGTACATCCAAAAGTCTGAAGAAATTTTGCAGAAGCTGATTATGTTCTTTATCAAGGGTTACCATAGGTGAAAATTTGTTCTTGTAGCTTTCTGATTCGTTGTCTGCTAAACAGATCATAAACTAAGAATAGATTATTTTTTTATCGATGAACGGCACTAGAAGGCCTTCCAAACAATACAGAACGACCTTGACCGTGATTGAGGAGGGCCCGATGGATAATTACTTTTCGTCTTCATTGTTTAGAGCTGCGCTTGTTAGATATGTTAATGATATGATGAACAAGTGAAACATGCACTATGCAGTGGGTCAAGGTGTACATACGCAGATTATGTAACTGTTATTTTATTTGAGTATAATTACTGTCTTTAGAAGTAACTACAAGAGCTATATTGGCAATAATTAATTAATTGTGGTACAGACTGTAATAGAATTGTAATACAGCAACACCGTAAATTCACAGTTATGGCAATGAGAAATGCGTTCACTGAATGACCTGCTTTCTAACTAGGGTGATTTGTGTTAACGACTTCCATCGCAACAGCGTTGCTCGTTTATTACACTTTCTCCTCAAGGGTCTACATTGCTCGTAAATAATGGTGCTCTGAGCTGTAAAGGATCTAGTCTCTACCATCGACGTGTAACAAATACCGATTGATAACTTGTAGTCGGCACAAGTACTCATTTCCCCTATAACATAACGCAGTATGCATTTGGTGTTGCACACTACTATTCAAGCGCAGCACTTTCTCCCACTTACGTAGCAACGTCAAAGAAGTATGTGAATAACGGTCATTTTCATTGGTATTATCAACAGATTTGACTATAAACGATAAAAAAAATTACATACGAAGACGGGTTGAATTAACAACGACGGAAATTGCATGGTTAAAGGAGAAAATAGTGATATTGCAGCATAAATCCCCATTCTCTCTCTAACAAATTTTAAAATAATCTGTAGACGAAAAATAACACTAAAATAAATGTACTTGCAGGAAATCCTCTCTCATGTTACAGAAGGCCAAATATGATAAGTACCTACTTGACAGAACTCAAAAAAGCTAAATATAGTCAACAAACATCTTAATAAAGTTTTAACTGCATCACGAGAGGCTATTATCAACTGATGATAACTAGGGTAGTGTGACCCATTTGAAGAAAGATGTTCCGGTAGTACAGCTTTGCTATGCTTCTAAGCAGATAGCACAATTATATTTTTCTGTATTTCTCTACAAGTAATTTTCTACTTAGACACACAAACACTCCTCCGTGGTAGCACAACACAGCGTCCATTCCCAGGCGTCCATTTCCACTCTATAACGCTGGTGGCCCACTGTGGCACAGAGGGAACTTCACGTTATTTCAAATCGCATTGTGAACGGTTAAAGCATCATCTATGGCACACAGGATCATCTCCGGGGTATTCCGTGCATCCACAGTTGGACTGAGGTCAGATGGTCTCGGAAAGCATCAAGTGCAAACAGGTGTAATTGACTTACCGGAAAATAAACGAGTAAGATAAGCTCGGAGAAGACAAGTGCGGGTGATCTACCAGAGAACAAACGAGTGCAGCTGATCATCCAAACATGTGATAGTCATATTCCAGAAGGTTCTGAAGTATTCGCCACTAATGAATTCCCCCATGGGGTTACGATATTAAGGAAATCTTCATCTGAGGATTTTGATACCATCACACAGACCACCATCAAACCTGTGGGGATAATCATTGACTCACTTATATACTCATTCGCTTCATCTATCCTTGTAGGTCATGAGACATAGTTTGCAACCTCCGAGACTGGGGCTGTGTTTTCTGTTGTTCTGCCATGCTGTTGCTAAAGCAGGGATGAGTGGTTGCAACTGACCTGGACTGATGACTCCACATTGTACAGTCTCGGGAATGGGTTAGCGATTTCCAACATCAGCATGTGTAATCTTCTGTAACTCTTTTTATAAAACTGATATACTAAAAATTCAATATTAATTAAGGAGGTACATAATGATTATAGTTTTTTCGGCACCCGGCTCTAAATATCACTGAAACCTGTATTATATAGAACAGCGTTTCTTAAATCGTATTCCGCTGAACCCTGGGGTTACGTGGAGATCACTTAAGGGTTCAACGAAACTTGGGTGTTTTTTTCTAATAATGTTCTAGCAAGTAATTCAAAAACACTGTAAAAATTAACGCGTCTTCAAAATTAAAATAAAGAGAATAACAACTAAGCGTAGTTTCCACAAACAAATTTACATAGTCGGTATGCTTCCATACCTATTGCTTATAAGGCTTCGTTTATCTCAGACCAGACGCAATTTTGCAGACGGCAAACTCAACAACGGAAGAAAGATTGCACAAGGTATTACTGCAGCCACAGTCAACAGAGCACACGTGCCCACTCTCCACAGCAGGACTTCAAAGTCTTTGCATCGACAGTATACTAGTGACAGATCACGTCATGGGTAACAATTGTGGTTCTTTGACGCCACCCAGCGGTGTTAAGTGTCCTTTTGTATTGGTGATGCTCCTGAAAAGCGACAGCGTGTAGGCACTATGTAGCTTACGTATATTTTCGGTATTTCCTGTAATCTACTCGTACTCCGTATCGAGGAGGGTAAGCCCAGCAAAAGTAAAGTTACTGATGCACTTCTAAAATACCTTTCCCCATTGAGAGGCACGCATTCTTGTCGTTAAAAATCCCTCTATAAAATTAATGGGAAAGGTAGCATGCAGCACACCTGGTTAGCAGATCCTACTAGTTTTGTAAAATTCCGCAGTACCAGGGCCTGCGAATGCCAAAATGAGCGAACATTTTATCTCTAACAAAAACTGTTGCCCAAGACGTATTTTGGCACCTCTTGACATTTGATGCAAAGGCTTGAAAACACCATGTGTGAAGAAGCTCGCCAACCCCCTCCCTCCCCCCCAAAAAAGAAAAAAAAATCACAACTTACAGCAAATTATATAAAAGGGCATGTTTGTTTTAATGAGTTTTTGATAAAAAATTAATTCCAGTGTTAAGAATACTATCATCCTAAGAAAACATTTAGGTTTTTGTTTTTAACGCTGTCTGGAGACACGGACATTGGTCACGATAGTACATCTGTAGTAAATTTAGGAAGTTTATTCGAAATTTCGGAATCTTTGTGTTATTAACTGCGGTAAGTGTGAAGCTATTACCTGTTGGCCATGAAAATCTGTGCCGAGCGAGGACTCGAACCTGTACTTCCCATTCTTCACGAGCGCTCGCCTTAACTACTTCAGGTATTCGAAGACACATCGAGGACCGACCTAAATTTCCTTATTCATACTGTCTACGACGTCATCGCTCGCAACTTTACTTGAATTCCCGATACAGGGTTCCCAGGAGACAAACGTATTCGACGTTAGTAATATGACCGTCGTTTTGCCGATTTACGCTTGTAATACATACATCAACAATGTCTGAAGGTATTGACAAGGGTGACGATCTTGCCACTTTACTAACTTTATGAAATTTATTCGCTGTCGCGAAATCTTTCTAACTTTCAAAACTTTTGTCTCCTTGAAACCCTGTGGCGGGCTCAAATGGTTCAAATGGCTCTAAGCACTACGGGACTTAACATCTGAGGTCATCAGTCCCCTAGACTTAGAACTACTTAAACCTAACTAACCAAAGGATATCACACACATCCATGCCCGATGCAGGATTAGAACCTGCGACCGTAGGAGCCGCGTAGTTCCGGACTGAAGCGCCTAGAACCGCTCGGCCACAGCAGCCTGCATTGTGGTGGGAATCGAAGTAAAGTTTCAAGCGATGGGTTCGTTACAATATGACGTACAGAAGTTTTGGTCAGTCCTCAAAGTGTGCTCGGTTAGTCGAGGTTCACCGGCATGGTAGCTCAGCGTGTTCTGTCAGAGGGTTAGCTGCCCTCTGTAGTAAATAACTGAGTAAATGGCTCAACGATGAACTTGGACGGGTGTCCTGGGACGCCCGCCCGAACATATACAACGAACAAAAAAAAGATCAACAAATAAAAAGGTCTTTAGGGACCGCTCGCGACAAGCAGGAAATCTGGGTTCGGCTCCTGGTCCGGTACAAATTTTAATGTGGCACCAACGGGTAAGATCATCATAACTAACGTAGCTGATGTCAGAAATGTACCTAAATTTTCTACAAATTTCATATATTTAAATTTTATTTAGCCTCAAAGTGGAGCTGCCCTCCATTTTTTATCTTAAATTTTTTTCGATATTTTGTTGCAGCACGCAAGGCTGGTGTAAAAAGACACCGTTAAGCGTTCTACAACTGAACCTGATCCCCTGCTTCGAAATCAACAAATAATCAACCTATATCTGTTACTTACGACGTGTGCTGACGTTTAAACACCTGAATAGTTACGGGATATTCCATCCTCGCTCCAGTCCCTAAAATTCGAAGTTTGTTTTTATTTATGATACCATACTCCTTCTTAAACACTCAGATCCTAGAGAGGGATTAATTTACCTATTATATATGTTACAGAAGAGGAGGCCGTCATTATGAAGCTATACTGCAGAGCTACATTCCCTAAGGAACAATAACAACTTTAGTTTTCCCTTGATTTCAGCCGCTCCCAATACTAACATGGCAAGACCATACTGCCTAAAAGCTATTGTCACTCTTCAGGAACCACAGGTTTGTCTGGCCCCTCCACAGATACCCCTTCGTTGTAGTTGCAGCACGCACGCCTTCCTTCCTTGGCAAGTGACATGGTGCATGGGGGATATTTGAAAATATATATTAATATTGAAAATATTTATCAATACCGGCTAGCATAAAAGAAATAACTGCGTCCCTGAGAGTCGTTTTGTTTGCGATTCCAGGCCACAACCAGCAAATTACATATATATTAGCAGAATACTAAAATTTAATCATTTGTACTACCCAAGATGAAGAAGTGAAGTTTATTTACTCCGAAGGATGTGGGAAGTTCTTCCTATACTGCAGCTGAATGTTCAACGTAAATGTGTTAATATACATATAAGCTGATCAGCCGGAAGATTATTACCACCTACCAATAGCGGGTATGACCACCTTTGTCACGGATGACAGCTGCGACGCTTCGTGGCATGGAAGCAATGAGGCCTTGGTAGGTCGCTGGAGGGAGGTGACAAAGCATCTCCACACGTAATTCACCTAACCCCGTAAATTCCGGGGATGGGGGCGATCAGATCTGATGCCACGTTCAGTCACATCCCAGATATATTCGATCGGGTTCACATGTGGCGCTTTGGGGGGGGGGGGGGGGGGGTGGAAAGGACATCAATTGGAGCTCGTGTCTCTGTTCTTCGAACCACTCCATCACACTCATGGCCTTGCGGCAGTGGCGCATTATCTTGGTGAAAAATGCTACTGCCGTCGGGAAACATGCTAGTCCTGAAGTAATGTAGTTGATCTGCAACTGATGTACAATACTCCTTGGCCGTCATGGTGCCTTGCACGAGGTCCACTGGACCCATGGACGCCCGCGTTATTTTCCACAAGAGCATAATGCAGCCACCGCCATCTTGTCTCTGTACCGCAGTACAAATGTCAAGCAGGTGCTCCCCTGGAAGACAACGTATTTGCGCCCTCCCATCGACATTATGAAGAAGGTATAGGGCTTAATCAGACCATGGCATGCCCTGTCACTTCATCAACATCAAGGGCCGATGCTCACGTGCTCATTTCAGTCGTAGTTGCCGACGTCGTGGCGTTAACTTTGGCACATGCATGAGTCACCAGCTGCGGAGGCCCATCTTTAGGTGTGTTCGATGAACTTAGTGTTCCGACATACTTGTACTCTACCCAGCATTAAATACTGACGTTAGTTCGCCGCCTGCCCTGTTTTACCAGCCTTCTCAGCCGGGCGGCCGCTCAGCGCCACGACGTCTGGACGTGGTTTCACCTTGGTTTAGCTCCGTGTTGGAGACACCGCAACACTCCTCGATCACCCGACAAGTCGTGCAGTTTCCGAAATGCTCGTGCCGAGCCTCCCGGCCATCACAATCTGCCCTCGGTCGAATTCAGACAGATCACGCGGGTTCCCCATTCTCCACCCGGATCGCACACTGAATGATACTGCATGTACCGTGCGTGCGTCAGACTAGCAGTCATTTCTCAGCAGATGACGCAGATATCGCCTGGACGGCTTTATATCGATAGCAGGTCGACTGTCGTAGTGTTATTGCTGATCAGTCTATGATATACTATGTCTGTCCTCGCTTCATTCGGTGCTTGCTATAAACGACAGTGTATTTCAAGTGCTCTCTTTTTATCAATTACGAACTTCCTTATGCGTTAATTTTTACGTTACGTTATGTTTGCCTTCCTTAATACTTTCTTTCTTTGTCCGCTAGTATATTGACATAAAAATTTCCAGAAAATGTGATCCCTACTCGACAGCATGAAATGATGTACTTATCTTACTACGTGTAGTGGACATTTGAAACTTAAGCTGCCTCGCGGGATTAGCCGAGCGGTCAGAGGCGCTGAAGTCATGGACTGTGTGGCTGGTCCCGGCGGAGGTTCGAGTCCTCCCCCGGGCATGGGTGTGTGAGTTTGTACTTAGAATAATTTAGGTTAAGTAGTGTGTAAGCTTAGGGACTGATGATCTAACCGTTAAGTCCCATAAGATTTCACACACATTTGAACATTTTTGAAACTTAAGTTGAGTGTGGAATCGTTTTGGCCTTAAGCTTCCGATCAAACCATCTTATTCTACGTATGTATTATTTGTCATTGTGCATCTGGGACAAAGGTATTAACCTTCTTGTATATCCACATATCTCCTCAAGACATGATTCCATTTGAGTTCGTCCAAAGCAACGGTCGCTACGGTATGTCATTTGGCGTCTGACACATCAGCATAACACGACGTTACCCATAGACCAGTGCGTTGTTATTCCACAGTCAAGGTATAATTCCCATTAGGTCGCGAGGCTTTGCTAATTTTGGGTCCACCACTCTTGTACCACGTCGGGTGGTCACTATGGAATTGACCAGGAAGAGGCAGCCCAGAGTGCTTCGTGCTGGTGTCTCTGTCCTCTTACATGTATTGATGCAGTTCTTTCTGAGACTTTTCCCTGCAAGACTACTTGTGTTGAATTGAAAAGCGCAGTTATCGGACACTGGCTCAGTTTAACATTAGTATCGTCAAGAATCTCGGGCAGCACCTCAACAGGCAAAACTGACGTGATCAGATTTTCTATATCAGCACCTACGCACGTACAAAACCTCACGCGATCGTATTTGCATCTTAAACACTGTAACCGACTTAATAATGGCTTAAAACACTCGAAGGAATAATATACACTAACTGAAGTGAAACTTTTTGCACCATGAAGCACCAATGGGATATTTATCAAAGTTTGTGGATATATTCGTCACATAAGGGTTACTAAATATGGAAATTTTCATTCCATTCGGAACTGATGCTCTTCATCAAGACAAATGAGTTTTGTAACGGCTTGCAACACATTATTTTATTCACTGCCGCGTGCAACCAAATTGCTTCTCTCAACATTAGACATTTTTACCCATGCCTGAAACGCATGCTGCGCCAGTTCATGAAGATCGTTGGCTGGAAACTCATAAGAAACTATACGTCTTCCATCGAATCCCAGAAATGCTCAGTAGTTGACAAATGAAAGGCTGGCCAGGCAGTTAAAATTCGTACATCCGTCGAGCCTTTCATTGTGAAGGTACAATGTGGGGTCCAGCGTTATTCTGTTCGAATACCAGAAGACATATATCAAAAGATTTACCTATCTTTCTACACGTGGCGAGCACTGACCACCTTCATCATTTACTATATGAGCCTTGTTCTCTTATCCAAAAGTTCTACACTCCAGGAGTTGGAGACATACGGCTCCCAAGACTCACTGCTGACCCGGACCTATCAAAAGGTAACCTACCGACATGATTGAGTCTATCCGATTGCCACAGACAGAAACAAGGTTCATCACGAAACGCTGCGTAATGCTCCACAATGCCCAAGTCGTCTCTGGGTCGGAACCATGGAAGTTCCTGTCGTCTGTGTAATGACGTCAGTGGTAAACGAGGCGTGCCAACTGTAGATGTCAACTCAACTTCATGCAGTCTGTTCCCGACCGTTACTGATGGCATCTGGCTGCTACGTCTGCCAGAATTTTTTTTTGCTGTCGTTCGCCCACTCGTTAGACCCTGTGTAACAATCTCACAATCTCCATGGAGTAGTCCTTCTGGTAATTCGTGCTCTAGCGGCAGCGTATTTCACTGGTAATCAAAGAGTTTTCATTCCCAGGTTCGTACCCCGGCACCGCTTAAATATAGGATAGAAATTGTCAATAATGGTGGCCGAACACTTCCAACATAAGAAGTCACGAGCGGAACGAGGTTCAGAGCACTCTCGTGCACTTGAGGTGCGATACTTCTCACAAAGGCATAAGAATCAGCAATGATCAGTGGCAAGAGGATAGAGAAGGCAATGGAAACTACTATATTAAAGGCACATCATAGGTATCCAAAGGACATGTGGCACCTAATTGAAAAAGTATCATGATGATATCTCCATTGACAGAATATTAAGGACAAGTCCCCATTCGGATCTGCGGGTGGGGACTGCCAAGGGGGAGGTAACCATGAGGAAAAGGATGAATTAACAACAATATGGTAACGTCCTTCGAATTGGGGAGCAAAATATCAGACCTTTGAACGTGGTAGAGAACCTAGAAAACCTGGAAAGGGAAATTTTCGGGCTCAATTTAGATATAATAGGATTCAGAGAAATGAAATGGAAAGAATTTCTGGTCAGATGAAGATAGGGCAATATTAGCAGCAGCAGCAACAGAACATGCTATAGTGGGAATTGGCTTCATCATGAATAGAAAGGTAGAGCATAGAGTGTGTTACTGTGAACTGTTCACTGACAGGGTTGTTCTCATGAAAATCGACGACAAATCATTACCAACAACGATAGCACAGAAATACACATCATCACAAGCAGAAGATGAAGAGATAGAGAAAGTACATGAGTATATGGGACGGTTAATTTAGTACACAAAGGCAGATGAAAGTCTAATAGCCATAGAGGATTGGAATGCTATTGCAGGGGAAGGACAGAAATAGGATTACGGGAGAACATGGGATTCGTATTAGGAGTGAGAGAGGAGAAAGACTAATTGCGTTCTGCAATAAATTTCGGATGGTAAAAGCGAATATTCTATTAAAGAATCACAAGAAGAGGTGGTGTAGTTGGAAAAAGCAGGAAGATTCGATTACATCATGCTAAGGCAGAGATTTCTAAACCAGATAATGGACTGGGAGGCGTACGCAGGAGAACATATACACTCAGAACACAAATTAGTAATGATCAAGAGCTGGATGAAGTGTAACAGACTAATCAAAAAGAATCAATGCGCAAAGTAGTGGGAAACGGAATTTCTAAGGAATGAAGAGATACGCTTGACGTTCGCTGAGGCTGTAAATATTGCGATAAGGAATAGCTCAGTTGAAGAGGAGTGGAAATCTCGAAAAAGGGCAACCAAAGAAATCGGAAAGAAAAACGTAAGTGGAAAGAAGTTAACTGACAGGAAAGCACTGGTAACAAGAAATACTTCGCTGATCGATGAAAGATGGAAATACAAAAATGTTCAGTGAAATGAAGGAATACAGAAACACAAGTCGCTGAGGAGTGAGATAAATAGGAAGTGCAGGGAAGCTAAGACGAAATGGCTGCATGAGAAATGTGAAGAAATCGAAAAAGAAGTTATAGTCGGAAGGACTGACTCAGCAAATAGGCAATTCAAAACAACCTTCAGTCAGATTAAAAGCAAGGGCCATTAAAAATCCACTGTCTGCCCCCGGTAGCTGAGTGGTCAGCGCGACAGATTGTCAATCCAAAGGGCCCGGATTCGATTCCCGGTTGGGTCGGAAATTTTCTCCGCTCAGGGAGTGGGTGTTGTGTTGTCCTAATCATCATCATTTCATCCCCATCGACGCGCAAGTCGCCGCAGTGGCGTCAAATCGAAAGACTTGCAGCAGGCGAACGGTCTACCCGACGGGAGGCCCTCGTCACACGACATTTCATTTCATTAAAAATCCGCTGGGAATTCCTCTGCTGAATGTAGATAAGAGAGCGGACAGTGGGAAGTAGTACATTAAAGGTCTCTATAGGGGGGAGGAGAGGGGGAAGCACACATCTGGTGTCGTAATACAAAAGCAAACAGAAGCCGATGTAGAAATGATAGGGGATCCAGTACCAGAATCAGAATTTAAAAGAGCTTTGGAAGACTTAAGATCGAATATGGCGGAAAGGATATGTAACTTCCCATCAAAAGCTCTAAATTGATTGCGGGAAGTGGCAACAAAACAGGTATCCACATTGGTGTGTATAATGTATGAGTCTGTGATGTACCATCGCACTTTCGAAAGAACACATCTACACAATTCCGAAGATTGCAAGAGCTGACAATCAAGTTTACATCCAAGTTTCTGTAAGAGTAATATAGGGAAGAATAGAAAAGGAAACTGAGGGTGTGTTAGATGACAATTAGTCTGTCCATAGGAAAGCTAAAAGCACGAGAGAGACAGTTCTGACGTTGCGGTTGACAATAAAAGCAAGACTAAAGATAAACCAAGACTCGTTCATAGGATTTGTCGACCTAGGAAAAAAGTTCGACAATGTCAAATGGTGCAAGATGTTTCAAGATCTAGGGAAAATAGCGGTAAGCCTTAGTAAGTTGCGCAATATGCAATATGTACAAGACCAAGACCGAAGTGCTCAGATTAAGAAGTGTGCAAGACAGGGGCGTAGTCTTTCATCACTACTTGGAAATCTGTACATCGAAGAAGCAATGACTCAATAAAAGTTCAAGGGTGGAGTTAAAATTCAGGATGAAAAAATATCAATTATAAGATTCGCTGACGACATTGCTTTCCTCGCTGAAAGTGAGGACGAACTACTGGATCTGTTGAATGAAATGAAAGTCGAATCAGTACAGAATATGGAATTATCAAATTGAAGAAACCAACAGAAATGAGAAGAGCGAAACCTAATATCAAATTGGGAAGCAGATGATGTTAAGGAAATCTGCGACGTAGGCAGGTAATTAACCCATGACGGACGGAGCAATGAGGACGTAAAACGCACTGGCAAAAAGGTCATTTATGGAAAAGAGAAGCCTACTAATATTAAAAATAGGCCTCATTTTGAGGAATAAGTTTCTTAGAATGTACATTTGGAGCACAGCACCGTATGGTAGTGTAACATGGACTGTGGGAAAACCGGAAGAGAAGTAAATCGAAGCATTTGACTTGTAGTGTTATAGAAGAAAGTTGAAAATTTGGTAAACTGATGAAGTAATGAATGAGGAGGTTCCCTGCAAATTCGGTGAGGAAAAGAATGTATGGAATATACAGACATGAAGAAGGAATTGGATTGTGGGACAGCAGTTAAGGCATCAGGGAATAATTCCCATGGTACTTGAGGGAGCTGTATTTTTGAGGGTAAAAATTATAGAGGACCACAGAGACTGGGGTGCAGCCTACAAATAATTGAGGACGTAGATTGCATGTGCCACTCAGAGATGAAGAAGTTGGCACAAGAGAGAAATGCTTGGCGGGCCGTATCAAGTCAGTCAAAGGACTGACGACACAGAGAAAAAAAAAAAAAAGAAACAAAAGCAGGTTCTTGGCGGTGTGATGCTCGCATAACCCTCACGTCAATGATTCAACCTCTTTCAAATTCCGAAAGAAGGCGATAAGCTGTACGTGAAAGTGATCTGGGTCTAGTGTGCAGTGATCTCTATATGAAAAGTTCCAGTAACTTGATACTTATCCACCAGCCATCGTACACTTACATCACTTTTCATTTGCATGAATGCCATTTTGCTGCAAATTTTGGAGAGTTTTTTTAAACCAGCTACTTCCAAGACAACAGAGTAGCTGAAGAAGCGTGCATCACTACTGAAACTGCCAAAGGAGCATTCTCCAAGAGTGTGAGTTCGTAAAATCAAGATTTGGTTAAGCAATTTTCCGTGAGGAAAAAGAAAAAGTGTACAGACCTACAGGTGAGCAACCGAGATCAAATCTGGAATTGTAAGGAAAATGAAGCTTCTAAGTCAATTCATGCAAGAGAAATGGCCATTTATCACACACATTTTAATACCTGCAAACTCACTCATCAAAGCCTACCTTGAGCTAGAATCATGAAATTTGGGAGACAGCAAGCTTTCACAGTAAAAGTAAAGGAAAATCCAAAAACGTTAATTTGTAATTATATCACACGAAAAAGTATGTTTTGTTATTTGTTATCCGACTTCAAACCTAAAATTAAAGCATTCTTAACTATCAAGGAACCAATATCTTGCCAATATCAAAAACGTCGAAAGTCTTGATTCCCGCAATGAGTCAATTGTTTATCTGCATAATTAAGTTTGTGTGTATCAAAAGCCACCGACTCTGTTTAAGACCAAGAACTCTGGTTCGTAAAACATAAAAAATGTACAGGGGTCACCTGAAAATTTAAGAATATAATTAAGGAAGTGGAAGTACTGATAGTGGATATCCTGGTAATGACAGAAACGAAAAAGGAAGGATCTGGACAAGAAGTACGTGGAGACTATATATTGTTTTCGAGTGCAGTGGAAGAATCTTCGAACAAAATCGCGAGTAGCAGTTCCCATAAAAAGAAAATGTAAACAAGGAATAATTAGTTGTAAGAAATTAAATGAATGGATAATCAGCATAACAATAGAAATTCGTGTCACGAAACTGGAGTTAAATGGGATTATAGCCCCAACGAAGATGCGCCTGACGAGAATAAAAGGGACTTCTTCATCGATTACAAGAAGTATTTGACGAAAGTTCATATGGAAATGAATTGTTAATAATAAGAAACCTAAATGTACGATTTGGAAAAAGATTAAATGATGACGTTGTAGGACCGTGGGTAGGGAATGTATAAAGCGATAAAGATTGGAGTTTAACTTCTGAAAGGTTTAGAAGTGTACAGGTACGAATGGCCATTTCCGGCACAAGGAAATACATAAGTACATCCAGGCTAAACCCTCAAGCAACCTAAAACCAGCGGGTAATTAAGGAGGAAGATGTAAAGGTAAAGAGAGGAACAACGTGTGACTCCGTTCATTTTTACACTCCTGGAAATGGAAAAAAGAACATATTGACACCGGTGTGTCAAACCCACCATACTTGCTCCGGACACTGCGAGAGGGCTGTACAAGCAATGATCACACGCACGGCACAGCGGACACACCAGGAACCGCGGTGCGCGGTGTTGGCCGTCGAATGGCGCTAGCTGCGCAGCATTTGTGCCCCGCCGCCGTCAGTGTCAGCCAGTTTGCCGTGGCATACGGAGCTCCATCGCAGTCTTTAACACTGGTAGCATGCCGCGACAGCGTGGACGTGAACCGTATGTGCAGTTGACGGACTTTGAGCGAGGGCGTATAGTGGGCATGCGGGAGGCCGGGTGGACGTACCGCCGAATTGCTCAACACGTGGGGCGTGAGGTCTCCACAGTACATCGATGTTGTCGCCAGTGGTCGGCGGAAGGTGCACGTGCCCGTCGACCTGGGACCAGACAGGAGCGACGCATGGATGCACGCCAAGACCGTAGGATCCTACGCAGTGCCGTAGGGGACCGCACCGCCACTTCCCAGCAAATTAGGGACACTGTTGCTCCTGGGGTATCGGCGAGGACCATTCGCAACCGTCTCCATGAAGCTGGGCTACGGTCCCGCACACCGTTAGGCCGTCTTCCGCTCACGCCCCAACATCGTGCAGCCCGCCTCCAGTGGTGTCGCGACAGGCGTGAATGGAGGGACGAATGGAGACGTGTCGTCTTCAGCGATGAGAGTCGCTTCTGCCTTGGTGCCAATGATGGTCGCATGCGTGTTTGGCGCCGTGCAGGTGAGCGCCACAATCAGGACTGCATACGACCGAGGCACACAGGGCCAACACCCGGCTTCATGGTATGGGGAGCGATCTCCTACACTGGCCGTACACCTCTGGTGATCGTCGAGGGGACACTGAATAGTGCACGATACATCCAAACCGTCATCGAACCCATCGTTCTACCATTCCTGGACTGGCAAGGGAACTGCTGTTCCAACAGGACAATGCACGTCCGCATGTATCCCGTGCCACCCAACGTTCTCTAGAAGGTGTAAGTCAACTACCCGGGCCAGCAAGATCTCCGGATCTGTCCCCCATTGAGCATGTTTGGGGCTGGATGAAGCGTCGTCTCACGCGGTCTGCACGTCCAGCACGAACGCTGGTCCAACTGAGGCGCCAGGTGGAAATGTCATGGCAAGCCGTTCCACAGGACTACATCCAGCATCTCTACGATCGTCTCCATGGGAGAATAGCAGCCTGCATTGCTGCGAAAGGTGGATATACACTGTACTAGTGCCGACATTGTGCATGCTCTGTTGCCTGTGTCTATGTGCCTGTGGTTCTGCCAGTGCGATCATGTGATGTATCTGACCCCAGGAATGTGTGAATAAAGTTTCCCCTTCCTGGGACAATGAATTCACGGTGTTCTTATTTCAATTTCCAGGAGTGTAGTTACTTCAAAAATTGCTTTTCCAACTAAGACCAAACAAAACAGAAGGAGGAAGAGGCGAATGCTAGAAGCAGAGCTACAGAGGATCGAAAATACAGGATGCATCTGCTAAAAGAAGAAAATTTGAAAAGTTTGTATTAGCAAAGGTGAAATCTAAGATTTGACCCAGTGGAGGAGGACTGGACTGCTAACGAGCCTTAAGGTTTCCTGAAACAGTCAACTAAGGAAGCAGTAGAGAGGCTTTAGAAGGGAAAGGGATAGAAGATTAAAAATGGAAAAGATGCCAAAGAGTTGTTGGAGGTGGTTACATAAAAATAGAAACTACATCATATATGGTTAAACTCTGGGAGTGAAGAGGATGGGAATAGGTACAAGTTACATAAAATGAGCGCCAAGTAATTAACAGGGAAGTTTAAGGAAGAGGAATGGCAAAGATAGTGTCGGGAAATACAGCAATACATTGTATACAGAAGATCGGAAGAGGTATGGAGGATGAGAAGGAAGTCGTAAATAACTAATGATCCTGAATCCACAATACAATTTATATCTGTTGGACAGTGGAAAAAGCAATTTGAAGAAATGATTGTAGAAAAAAGAAGAGACCACGTGATAGAAATTCATAACAAAAGCAGTACAATAGGTAATGCAGAGTCCGTACCGGAGGAAGAAGAAAAATAGAGGCGAGAAATGGAAAGGCAAGTGGAGCGGAAAGAGTTGTGACGGAACTATATAAGTTTGACCCCCCTAAATGTGAGACTTATACATGGATTGTTCAGTAAGATAGTGGAGGGAGGGTAAATATCGGGAGAGTGGTGTGAATCATACTTACTTGCTATGTACAAAAAGAGGAAATATGAAACACACAAATAATTATAGGGGATTTAGTATTATGGCATCTATCAGCAGACTTTCTAGAACTGTACTGAAAAATAACTGGGGAATGAGACTGAGGGAAAGATGAGAGAGGAGCAGGAAGATTTTGCAGTTGGGTGGTCTTAGATCAATCACATTTTTAGCCTAAAAAAAGTAAATGAGAAGGCGTTTTCTAAGGGTTAGCAAGTACACCTAATATTTGTGAATTTAGAAAGACTGTGTGATTCTCTACCCATCAATGCACCATGGGAAGCGATGGAGTATACAGAAGAACAACAAATGTATTCGAAGAATATACGACCAATCCTACGCATTAGTTAAAGTGTGGAGAAAGTTGGGCGAGACATTCCAGACATCGAAAGGCCTTAAAACAGAGGTGCAGTACGTCACCGACCCTGTTTACTATATATACGCAGATATATGTTGTCATGCGGAAGTATAGGAATTCATTTCCAGCGTGCTACTATCTATTCATTAACGATTGCCGGTGTGAAAGTTCTGATAGGACGAAGTTGTGATGATTTCTAATTTACGATACAGAACTTTCGAACGAGGCAGGCTTAGAATAAATATGAACAAAACATAATATTTAGTAGTGAGAAGAGATGGAAGGGATATAGTACTGCCGCACGCAACCATTAGACCTGTAAAGCATTTTAAATACTTAAGATCAACTATCCATTCCTGGGGAAGCCGTGAAGCGGATGTGGTGCGCACCTTCGAGCACGCAAGAGGAGCAATTAAAATGCTAAATGTTCTGTGCGTACGGACAGTACCAAAAGAAGCAACGAAGAGAATTCTGCAAACAGTAATGGAAAGTATACTAACACGTGGTGCAGAAGGATTGATCCTGTGGGAGCGACAGAGAAGCAGAGTACAGGCAGTAGAGATGAGTGGAAGGAGAAGAGCAGCCACGATACCCAGGACAAAGCCGAGAAGAAATAAGGAAATTAGGGAGATAAAAGATATTGAGCAACCAGTCGTTCAAAGAAGTGAGAATAGACGTCTTCAAAGGTACGGCGAACAGAGCAAGGACGGCTTCCAACAAGAATCCTGAAATAGTCTCCACCAGGAAGGAGGAAGCGCGGACGGCCGAAATTGATGGGAGAGCGGGAGTAATTATAATTGTGAGGAAGAGAGATCTGAAAGAGGAAGACTGCATTGATCATGAAAGCTGGCCAATGAGTATACAGGGTAACCCCTGAAGAGTGGTGAAGCCCTTAAAAATAAGTAAGGTTTGTACGGAACCCTCAGACGGCGACTCCTACTCGCGCCTGGCCAATTTTATTCGAACTCTTCCGCGTCGCTGCTTTCGACGTAATGTCATCTAGTAGCTAACATTGGTATAATTAGTCGATAAGGAAATATTTCGACTACTCTGAAAGTAAACTTTCTGTCCGTCTGCCACTCACGGCTGACAGCTTGAGTACGATTATAGCCATCGTAAATGTAGAACCCCAGTCTTCAGACGGAACTAAATTATGAAAACAGCATTTGCCAAGAGCTGCCATTAGAGGCGTTACAGATTTTATGCGAACAATTACGGCCAGAGACTGGACTGGAATAGCCTTCGGATGCTCTCGCCGCTTGAACCAGTGCGTAAATTCTTATATTTACGATGTTTCAAATTGGTCACGGCGCGACCGACCGATGCGACCAATCGTATACGCGGGAGCTGGGTGCGCGCGCGCAACAGTAGCCGTCGCAGTGCTCCCGTGGGCGACGCCGGACTGCGATGCGTCGCGACGCCTGGCGACATCCGGCGGCGGCGTAGCAGCCCGCAGGTGTGGCCCCGGGATAGCGCGTCTACTAATTACAGCCGTGATGGACTATAAAGCCGGCGGCGAGATGGCGGCGCGCGTATAATTGTGCGTCGTAAGGCGGCGGAGTGCGTAATATCGGGAGTACGCTTTACTGCCTCCCACGAGGCGCGCCAGCGCTGCAAACGCGCTATCCTTCTATCATTACCCGGCGCACTTTCCGCGCAAATTTGCTTTTATTGCTGCGCCCCTCTGCTTGTTCCCTTTGGGACGGCTTAATAAAAGGCAACTACGTACAACACGACAATCTCCTATTAAGAATTTCTCTGGCCCATTTCCACCGTTTTGGAGGAGTTTCTGCGTAAGACGTCTCACTAAAACGCGAAATTGTCTCCCGCAAGTGTCGTTTTTCGTACCTAAAAGCAGGACAAGGTGAAAATTTCTCGGTGTAGTGCAGGAAGGGCGTTGATTCAGTGAGCTTAAGTTTTCAGCTAATAAATGTTGAGTCATACAGCAACTCAGTTCGGATCTGTATATTTTTAAGGGAAATTCATGTTGACACAGGTTTACCATCTACATCTATCTACATCTACATCCATACTCCGCAAGCCACCTGACGGTGTGTGGCGGAGGGTACCTTCAGTACCTTTATCGATCCTCCGTCTATTCCAGTCTCGTATTGTTCTTGAAAAGAAGGATTGTCGGTATGCCTCTGTGTGGGCTCTAATCTCTTTGATTGTATCCCATGGTCTCTTCGCGAGACATACGTAGGAGGGAGCAATATACTGCTTGACTCCTCGGTGAAGGTATGTTCTCGAAACTTCAACAAAAGCCCGTACCGAGCTGCAGAGCGTCTCTCTTGCATTGTCTTCCATTGGAGTTTATCTATCATCTTGTAATGTCTCTTGCAGCGGTCTCTCCGTGATATTTTCAGAAATTTTATAAATTATATTACTCAGTACATATCTCGAAATATCTCTTCTTATCTTACCGATTCCTAAACTTTAATATACGATGATTATCAATGCAAAGTAGTTTCAAGCCCTATTATTCCTTGGAGCGTCCATTTACTCCATGGAATAGCTTCTCTGCTATCTGTTTTCTCTTATGAAAAGAATTAGGTATTCTTGCCGATTAGCCGTCAAAGAAGGATGTATATGTATGTATTGTTGAGCTAGTCGCCATCTTGATGAGATTCTGTATGAGAAAGAATTTAATTCATAAACTAAACTAAAGTGAGTGTGTTCGCGTATTACTTAACTGATTATTATTGACAGTGTCTGCTTACTACGCTGTGTTGCACAGGATCAGTGCGGAACGTCTGATTTACACTGGACGAACCTGCCGTTTTGCATGCTCAAGATATCCAGTTACTTCAAATAAATAGGCTAACACGGTCTTACCAGCATATCTCCGGTCTTCCCCGCGTGATCACCGAAAGTTAATAATTGTTACAAATGTTTTCAGGAGATCGACTGACAATTTTCGTCGCACCGAGACTTCGAAATTGCTTCACTGCCTTATGGAATTTAAGTTAAGCTCAATTTAATCAGGATAGAACAGTATTGAACTGTGTGAATGTGATAAGCCTGCTTTGTGAATGAAAATTCCCTTAACATACGGATGTTTTTACTATCCTGATTAGTGAAGCTAAATTTTTTGAATACCACAAGCAAAATATTAAAATCTCCGTAACGCTTTCGCGATTACTAAATGTCCAGTAACGAAGCGAGCTGTTCTCCGTTGGATCTTCTCTATCTCTTCTATCAACCCTATCTGGCACGGATCCCACACTGCTGAGCAGCATTCAGGCAGTGGGGGAACAAGCGTACTGTAACCTACTTCCTTTGTTTTCGGATTGCATTTCCTTAGGATTCTTCCAATGAATCTCAGTCTGGCATCTGCTTTACCGACGATCAACTTTATTTGATCATTCCATTTTAAATCACTCCTAATGCGTACTCCCAGATAATTTATGGAATTAACTGCTTCCAATTGCTGACCTGCTATATTGCAGCTAAATGATAAGGGATCTTTCTTTCTATGTATTCGCAGCACATTACACTTGTCTACATTGAGATTAAATTGCCATTCCCAGCACAATGCGTCAATTTTTCGCTTCAGATCCTCCTGCACTTCAGTACAATTTTGTATTGTTACAACTTCTCGATATACCACATCATCATCCACAAAAATCCTCAGTGAACTTAGATGTCATCCACAAGGTCATTTATGTATATTGTGAATAGCAACGGTCCTACGACACTCCCCTGCGGGACATCTGAAATCCCTCTTACTTCGGAAGACTTCTCTCCAGTGAGAATGACATGCTGCGTTCTGTTATCTAGGAACTCTTCAATTCAATCACACAATTGGTCTGATAGTCCATATGCTCTTACTTTGTTCATTAAAGGACTGTGGGGAACTGTATCGAACGCCTTGCGGAAGTCAAGAAACACGGCATCTACCTGGAAACCCGTGTCTATGGCCCTCTGTGTCTCGTGGACGAATAGCGTGAGCTGGGTTTCACACCATCCTCTTTTTAGAAACCCATGCTGATTCCTACAGAGTAGATTTCTAGTCTCCAGAAAAGTCACAATACTCAAACCTAATACGTGTTCCTAAATTCTACAACTGATAGACGTTAGAGATATAGGTCTATATCTGCACATCTTCTTGACTTCCCTTCTTGAAAACGGGGATGACCTATGCCCTTTTCCAATCCTTTGGAACGCTACGCTCTTCTACAGACCTACGGTACACCAAGAGGTGTTCCTTCAATTTTTGCCATTTAGCAGATAGATGGCTGAATTTAAAAATGGCATTGTTGAAAATGGTTCATATTATTGACAACCAAAAATCGCAGAAACAAACGAAAATATTGTAAAATTGTGCACTGCCATATTTGATAATCGGTTATTCACACCGTACAATGTAACTGACGTACTTAATGAACTCCGTGCCACGCCGTGATGGCCTAATGGGTGCCTACCGGCCGCCGCGTCATCCTTTGCCTTGCGGCATCAGGCGGATGCGGTATGGAGGAGCACGTGATCAGCACACCTCTATACCGGCCATTTTGCAGACTTGGACCATGAAGCAACTATCACTCGGTCAAGTAGCTTCTCAATTGGCATCGTGAAGCTGAGTGCACTCTGTACTAGTCACCCCACCCAGCAAAAATCCTTGCAAGTGCCAAGAAGCAAACGCGGACCCTGTTCAGGGCATTTTTCTCAGCATTTGATTTGGGCCGAAGTCACATGACACCCCTTCGAGTTCAACGTTGAATACTGCACTTCGATTTTTTTTCATTATTATTACAGTGGACAGCCTGCACTTCAACCGACCACGCTAAGCTACTGTGCCGGCGTCAGCTACGGAGGCGGATTACTGACATAATTCGTAAATCATAAATACAGTATTGTACAACTCATGCTAATAATAAAACTTCGTGAAAGCTTTTTGCAAGATAAGTAGTGACTTTGTTAGTGAACGTTAAAAGTAACTCCAAAAATGAATTCAGAAACGTCTCGTCTATTTTATAAACGAGTCAATAAATTTCGTACTCGTAACTGTGAGTCAGGAACCACGCCAAAAATGAGACAACAATGAAAACAGTGCGTAGCGGGAATAAAAAGACATAGCTGAAATTTTGTCCACGAAAACGAAAAGAGCAACTGCTTCTGGGTGGGTTTTGCTTGTTCCTTTCATTGATTAGCTGGAGAAGGGTTGAGTAATATTGGATTAGTAAAGTGCATTTCTTTGGTTTAGGACTACGTAGTTTACAAATTTACCTGATACCTGACGCTAAAAGTAAATAGGTTTTTCCAGGGAACCTGCCACAAACGTGGTTTTCAGTGGATAAACTGAAGGATTTTTCGAAACGCGATTTGTTGGAACGTCAAATATGTTATCTAGTTTTGGCCCTAGCTTTTTTGGATCCTTATAAAAGTTCAGTCTCGTGAAGAGAATATGGCAGCCGCAGGTGAATATTCTGGAGACCTTCCGTAGTCATAGTTCATGAACTGAGTAAAGTAACGGGAAAAAGCTGCTGTACATTAACAATGTGATAAGAGAAATGTCAGAGAAGTTCTGACATAAACGTGATATGTACTGTCTGGCTACCTTTAACGGCGTAAATATATACGTGAGTACAGGATGATCACAAACTGCATGATCAATACAATAAAGCTCGGAATAATAAATTTCGTAAACGTTACAGGAATAACAGCAAACTCAGTGAAATCCTTTACAGATATACCGGGTGAAAAAAAAGTCATTATAAATTTGAAAACTGATTAAATCACGGAATAATGTAAATAGAGAGGTACAAATTGACACACATGCTTGGAATGATGTGGGGTTTTATTAGAAGCAAAAAATACAAAAGCTCAAAAAATGTCCGACAGATGGCGCTTCATCTGATCAGAATAGCAATAATTAGCATAGCAAAGTAAGACAAAGCAAAGATGACGTTCTTTACAGGAAATGCTCAATATGTCCACCATCATTCCTCAACAATAGTTGTAGTCGAGGAATAATGTTGTCAACAGTACTGTAAAGCATGTCCGGAGTTATGGAGAGGCATTGGCGTCGGATGTTGTCTTTCAGCATCCCTAGAGATATCGGCCCATCACGATACACTTGCGACTTCAGGTAACCTCAAAGCCAATAATCGCACGGACTGAGGTCTGGGGACCTGGGAGGCCCCATGTCGTTACAAGCATGTGTATCAATTTTTGCCTCTCTATCTACATTATTCGGTGGTTTATTAAAGTTTCAAATTTATATCATCCGATAAATTAAAACAATCTTGATCACATAAGTATTTATTACAATGGTGACCGCTTTCAGTCTGTTTAAAGAGCAGACCATCTTCAGACTATTCTCCAGTGGTGGCAGGTGGAGGTGGTGAAAGGGACAGGTACCGTCTGGTGAGGAGTCGACATTCGTCTTTCTACAGGCAATACTTGCTCCCTCCACCACATCTTCTCTCACCACTGGAAAATGATCTGGAGACCAAATAGGCTGAAACCGGTCACCATTGTAAAACAAGTTTTTATGCCATTAACACTGTTTCAATTTTTAACTTAAAATCACAGAATAACTTGAACTTAAGCGTGTCAGTAGACGTTGGTCACATAGTTTCAGAATTACTAAAATCAGAGGAACAATTTGTTACGTCTTATACCATTTCCTCCTATTTCAAGTACATCAGAATTTATTTTTTGTCATTTCTTACAGCCAGACAGAACTATGGATTCCAAGACCATTGTAACCCTGTAAGGATGTTTAGTTTTCACTAGTCTCACGTGTTTGTCACAACGTGTAGGGTGAACAAAAAACAATTAAAAATACATATATCTAATGAATTATGATGGATACAGCTATGTAGTTTGTTGCAAATGGTAGCTTAACTCACAAAAACTTTTTATGGGTGCCTTCCAAACGTGCTCTGCTTGTTGCTCGCACAAGGTATAGGCGATACTCAGTTTCTCTCCTGGCTTTTGCTAACATCTTTTCCGTTATCGCCTCTACATTATGTCGTGCTCATCGCACAAAAGTAGGCGCATCTGGAAGTGTTGAAATGAACACTTCATTATTAACGTAACCCCCAAAACAAATGTCAACGTTGGTTACGTCTAGTGAATGTGGTGAGCGAGATGTTGGACCGTATTTACCGATCCATAGATCCGGAAAAGTTTCTTCCAAGAAATGGTAAACAAAGGACTCCGTGTGTGGGGGGTTCACCGTCTTTTTGCAACTTTTAAACTGACGTACAGCGTTAGGTGTACAACATGTCCTGGCTTCAGAGCTTGCAGGAGTTGCAGTCTTTATGTATGGAAATGCAAACGTCTGTGTAGAATGTTCACCGCAGTGCTCTGAGGTAAGCCTGTTTCCCTGCACACATGACGACTCGATAGCCCCGTACTGTATCGAAATGCTACACGAACGGTATCAACAGTCGTCACTCACTCCAGGTCAACCGCTACTTGCCATGTCACCAACAATGCTGGTCTCTTTAAACTTTTCATACCGTCCTTTGATGCTTTTCACATCTCGATCATAGTTACCTAGGAAATGACATTGAAATGTAGATGAACTGTAATAACTACACGTGTTTCATGAAACCAGTAAAAATTGCACTTTCTCCTTCAAAGACGCTGTTGTGACATGGAGGACTCATAATTACGCTACCTGTAACAGGAGAGTGAGAAAAAAAAGGAATCAGATGTTATCAGAGCACATGTAGCTGTGTAACCATAAAAATGTCATGAGTTAAGCCATTGCATGGAACGTGAGGCATATCTCTGTCTAACATGCTTGAAAGTCTCTTGGGCATGCAGCTGGATTGATTGATCGTTGTGGAACGAGTTATCGATGGCGTAACGTGACCTCATCATCAGATTATTCCTACAGCCAACAGGAGTAACCTGATGATGATGGTACCTTACGCCATCGAAAATTCGTTCTACAACGATCAATCCAGGTAGATGCATACTCGAGAGATTTTCATGGAGCATATTCATTGGGAAACCTACTAACACAAGTGTATCTAGTACGTTGTTGTTGTTGTGGTCTTCAGTCCAGAGACTGGTTTGATGCAGCTCTCTATGCTACTCTATCCTGTGCAAGCTTCTTCATCTCCCAGTACCTACTGCAAGCTAAATCCTTCTGAATCTGTTTAGTGTATTCATCTCCCTGGAAGATTTTTACCCTCCACGCTGCCCTCCAATACTAAATTGGTGATCCCTTGATGCCTCAGAATGTACCCTACCAACGGATCGCTTCTTCCAGTCAAGATGCGCCACAAATTTCTCTTCTCTCCAATCTTACTCAATACCTCCTCATTAGTTATGTGATCTACCTATCTAATCTTCAGCACTCTTCTGTAGCACCACATTTCGAAAGCTTCTATTCTCTTCTTGTCTAAATTATTTATCGTCCATATTTCACTTCCATACATGGCTACACTCCATACAAATACTTAACGAAACGACTTCATGACAAATCTATGCTCGAAGTTAACAAATTTCCCTTCTTCAGAAATGCTTTCCTTGCCATTGCCAGTTTACATTTTATATCCTCTCTACTTCGACCATCACCAGTTACTTAGCTCCCCAAGCAGCAGTACTCGTTTACTACTTTAAGGGTCTCATTTCCTAATCTAATTCCCGCAGCAAAACCCGATTTAATTCGATTGCATTCTATTATTCTCGTTTTGATTTTGTTGATGTTCACCTTATATCCTCCTTTCAAGACCATGTACATGCCGTTCAGCCGCTCTTGCAGGTCCTTTGCTGTCTCTGACAGAATTACAATGTCATCAGCGAACCTCAAAGTTTTAATTTTGTTCTTCGTGGATTCCTACTCCAAGTTTTTCTTTTGTTTCCTTTACTGCTTGCTCAATATACAGATTGAATAACATCGGGGAAAGGCTACAACCCTGTCTCACTCCCTTCCCAACCCCTGCTTCTCTTTCATGCCCCTTGACTCTTATAACTGCTATCTAGTTTCTGTAAAAATTGTAAATAGACTTTCGCTCCCTGTATTTTACCCCTGGCACCTTCAGAATTTGAAAGACTATTCCAGTCAATATTGTCAAAAGCTTTCTCTAAGTATACAAATGCTAGAAACGTAGGTTTGCCTTTCTTTAATCTATTTTCTAACGTAAGTTGTAGGGTCAGTATTGCCTCACGTGTTCAAACAATTCTACGGAATCCAGACTGATCTTCCTCGAGGTCGGCTTCTACCAGTTTTTCCATTCGTCTGTAAAGAATTCATATTAGTATTTTGCAGCAGTGGCTTATTAAATTTATAGTTCGGTAATTTTCACATCTGTCAACGCTTGCTTTCTTTGGATTACGAATTATATTTTTCTTGAAGTCTGAGACTATTTCGCCTCTCTGATACATCTTGCTCACGAGATGGCAGAGTTTTGTCAGGACTGGCTATCCCAAGGCTGTCAGTAGTTCTGATGGAATGCTGTCTACTCCCGGGGCCTTGTCCCGACTTAGATTTTTCAGTGCTCTGTCAAACTCTTCACGCAGTATCATGTCCCCATTTCATCTTCAGCTACATTCTGTTCCATTTCTGTAATATTTTCCTTAAGAACATCGCCCTTGTATAGACCTCCTTCCACCTTTCTGCTTTCCCTTCTTTGCTTAGAACTGGGTTTCCATCTGAGCTCTTGATATTTATGCAAGTTGTTCTCTTTTCTCCAAATGTCTCTTTAATTTTCCTGTGGGCAGTATCTATCTTACCCCTAGTGTGATATGCCTCTACATCCTTACATTTGGCCTCTAGTCATCCCTGATAGCCATTTTGCACTTCCTGTCGATTTCATTTTTGGGACGTTTGTATTCCTTTTTGCCTGCTTCATTTACTGCATTTTTATATTTTCTCTTTTCATCAATTACATTCAATATTTCGTCTCCCAACCAAGGATTTCTATTAGCCCTCGTCTTCTTACCTACTGGATCCTCTGCTACCTTCACCATTTCGTCTCTCAAAGCTACCCATTCTTCTTCTACTGTATTTCTTTCCCCCATTCTTGTCAGTCAATTTCCTAATGCTGGCTCTGAAGCTCTCTACAACCTCTGGTTCTTTCAGTTTATTCAGGTCCCATCTCTTCAAATTCCCACCTTTTTGTAATTTCTTTGGGCCGGACGCGGTGGCCGTGCGGTTCTAGGCGCTGCAGTCCGGAACCGCGGGACTGCTACGGTCGCAGTTTCGAATCCTGCCTCGGGCATGTCTGTGTGTGATGTCCTTAGGTTAGTTAGGTTTAAGTTGTTCTAAGTTCTAGGGAGCTAATGACCTAAGATGTTAAGTCCCATAGTGCTCAGAACCATTTGAACCATTTTTGTAGTTTCTTTAGTTTTAATCTATAGTTCGTAACCAATAGATTGTGGTCAGAGTCCACATCTGCACCTGGAAAAGTCTCACAATTTAAAATCTGGTTCCTGAATCTCTGTCTTACCATTATATAATCTATCTGAAACTTGCTAGTATCTCCAGGCTTCTTCCATGTATACAACCTTCTTTTATGATTCTTGGATCAAGTGTTAGTTATGATTAAGTATATAATTCTACCAGGCGGCTTCCTCTTTCATTTCTTCCGCCAAATTCATATTCACCCACTACGTTTCTTTCTCTCCCCTTTTTCCTACTATCGAATTCCCGTCACGCATGACTATTAAATTTTCGTCTCCCTTCACAATCAGAATAATGTCTTTTATCTCTTCATACCTTTCAGCAGTCTCTTCGTCATCTGCGGAACTACTTGGCATGTAAACTTGTACTACTGTAGTAGGCGTGGACTTCATTTCTATCTTGGCCACAATAATGCGTTCACTATGCTGTTTGTAGTAGCTTACCCGCATTCCTATTTTCCTATTCATTACCCCTATTTGATTTTGTATTTATAAGCCTGTATTCACTTGACCAGAAGGCTTTTTCCTCCTGTCACCGAACTTCACTAAGTTCCACTATATCTAACTTTAACCTATCCATTTCCCTTTTTAAATTTTCCAACAACCTACCTGCCCGATGAAGAGATCTGACATTCCACGCTCCGATCCGTAGAACTCCAGTTTTCTTTCTCTTGATAACAACATCCTCCTGAGTAGTCTCCGCCAGGAGATCCGAACAGGGGACTATTTTACCTCCGGAACATTTTACCCAAGCGGACGCCATCTTCATTTAACCATGCAGTAATTTTGCATGCCCTCGAGAAAAATTATGGCTGTAGTTTTTCCTTGCTTTCTGCCGCATCTAGCATAGTTCTGTAGAAATAAATTTTTGTGATCAGGGCAAGACTTTATTTTCGCTCTGTACAGTGGCACACACTTGGAAAATATATGTTCTTAGAGTCTATGATTGCAAAATCATTTACAAAGAACTTGGCAGAATGGGCCACCTGTCAGCATAACGTTGCGGCCTCTTTTCTCAGAATGCACACACTGTTTGGGTTGGGAAGTATGTTATAAAGATTCGCTACTGTCGCATGAGACGTAACGTATGAGGACGCAGGACGTCCGTGATGTAGCATTATGCTGGCAGTGTGCCTTCAGTGCCCCGCGCCCTGTGAGGTCTAAGGGCGTCTTGTCACGGTTCGAGTCCTCCCTCCGTCGCTCATGGGTGTGGGTGTTGTCCTCAGCGTAAGTTAGATTAAGTAGTTCGTAAGCCTAGGGAATTAAAATACAAGGTGAAAGGATATCAATGATACGATTCGCTGATGACATTGCTATCCTAAGTGAAAGTGAAGAAGAATTAAATGATCTGCTGAACGGAATGAACGGTCTAATGAGTACACAGTACGGTTTGAGAGTAAATCGGAGAAAGACGAAGGTAATGAGAAGTAGTAGAAATGAGAACAGCGTGAAACTTAACATCAGGATTGATGGTCACAAAGTCAATGAAGTTAAGAAATTCTGCTACCTAGGCAGTAAAATAACCAGTCACGGACGGAGCAAGGAGGACATCAAAAGCAGACTCGCTATGGCAAAAAAGGGATTTCTGGCCAAGAGAAGTCTACTAGTATCAAATACCGGCCTTATTTTGAGGAAGAAATTTCTGAGGATGTACGTCTGGAGTACAGCATTGTATGGTAGTGAAACATGGACTGTGGGAAAACTGGAACAGACGAGAATCGAAGCATTTGAGATATGGTGCTATAGACGAATGTTGAAAATTAGGTGGATTGATAAGGTAAGGAATGAGGAGGTTCTACGCAGAATCGGAGAGGAAAGGAATATGTGGAAAACACTTATAAGGAGAAGGGACAGGATGACAGGACATCTGCTAAGACATGAGGGAATGACTTCCATGGTACTAGAGGGAGCTGTAGAGGGCAAAAACTGTAGAGGAAGACAGAGATTGGAATACGTCAAGCAAATAATTGAGGACGTACGTTTCAAGTGCTACTCTGAGATGAAGAGGTTAGCACAGGAAAGGAATTCGTGGCGGGCCGCATCAAACCAGTCAGTAGATCGACGACCCCCCCAAAAAAAAAAAAAAAAAAAAAAGCCTAGGGGCCGATGACCTCAGCAGTTTGGTCCCATAGTCCTTACCACAAATTTCCAATTTGTTCCCTCAGACACTACCAGCCGTGACGAGGAGTCTAACCAGGTGGGTCCCCACACCATGACACCACATTGGAAACATTGGACCACACGTCGACGATCGTCATCCGTGGTAGTGCAGAAAATTGATGATGGCTGAGCACAGTAGGGTGCCATTCATCGGCAGTCCTTGCTTCCCAGTGAAGGGACCACATCAAACACAGTGATTTGTGTTGTGATAATAATGTCATTTCCCTTGTCAGGGGCATTTTCTACTGTACCACTTTGTTGTGGGATGACACGGGATGCTGCAGGGAGTCCATTACTTTTCATCGGGTGGCACAGGCAGATGTGAAGGGGTTGCGATATGCTTGGTTCACAATACGACTATCTTCTTGGTGGTCGACTGTGCCCTTGATGACGCGTGTGCTTGGTCTCACACGCTCATGCAGTTCATCGCTGTCATATCCGAGTGCCCCATAGATTTAGGTGCTGTACGAGCCAACTAGCCGTCCAAGAGGACGCATACGACGAGGCTCTTTTCAGTCTCTTTAAGATGCTGATGACGCTGTCTCACACAAGTACGCGGAATCTCTGTATCCTTGACTGCAGTCACTGAAAAGCGGGAGTTGTTTACGCATATTATATACCCTACCAGGCCTAGCGGGTAACAACACTAAACACAATCAACAGTAATGTACTCTAGTAGCCAGTGTACCTGTCATACAGAACTTATGCAAGCGCCGATGGAATGTAGGGAGAGCCGGGAAAAGTGGTCTTGGCGCACAAGGAGGCTATTGGGGACCTGGGTCCTATGAGCAGCTGACATGGCTCGGAAAACGCTTTAACTTATTCTCGCTGGAGAGGCCAGTCCCTCTATGAGGTCTAATCTCTTTTGCTGTGGCTCTCCTGAGAGCTACAATAATTTTTCTAGATTTTAGTTATCCAGATGTAACTGAAGTGGCCAGTTCGTGTAGTTATTGTAGACAGAACACGTGACTTCTGTCACGTTGATGACATTGACTTAAAAGCGCCAGAACCGTACTTCAGCTGTTGAAATTTTAGTAGTAGAGGTTATACAAACTTTGTGTAATGGCAACAATGAGGGGAAAGTGGTCACCTTTGCGGCGGCGTCTGGCCATTTTGTCTAGGGAGAAAAGTTAAAAGCAGCGTCTAAAAGAAGGGCTCCACGGCGATACTTAAACCAACTCCTTGTAACGGTGGCCTAAAAGCGGCAAATGAAGAAGGAATTTAACTGCCTTTATATAAAATTTTCGTTCGTTCTGACCCATTATTAGCCACAAATTCTTTCGCTTAACATTTTCAGACCAGCGTTACCAATTACAATTTTAGCTGTTATTTAAAGGATTTCTCTTTCTTGTAGTTACAGATTACCTTTCATACATACTTATCACATTTTAGTGAAACAGTGAAGTGGTTTACAGTTGAGATTGCTCTTTGTACTTAAAGGAGGAAGCATGTTATTTATTTTTAATCTTCGTCATACAGCATACGCACAGGAACTTATAATTGCTGAGAACGGTATGCTGTGAGTAAAGTTTTATCTTTGAAGCTACGTATAAAGTGACAACTTATCTTTCTTTTGTGAAACCTTAAAGAATGCAATAACTGATGAAGAGGAAGTCATCATTTAGGTTTTGTGGAAGTAATTTAATCATTTATTTCATTTGTTATTGTTTATGTTAATTTACGTTCTGTTCTGTGGAAATGTTAATTTGTACTTACAAAATAGGATTTCTTTTGCTGTGTTCGTATTAAGTACTTCATATCTTCTGTGTCATCTGGAACATTTGTTTCCACACTTTTTTGTTGGTGTATAATTCATTTTTATATATGACGGCCAACCGGCAAGCTGCTAGGGCGCTGACCAAGAGGGCCAAGTAAGAACTGAGTGTCTGCAGCGCCACATCGTTTACGTGTCCCGTAATGAACTTCCCCAACGATCCACGGTGACCTCTCTCCCTCTAACGCATGTGCAGGCTGCACTACATGATGTAATGGACGATCAAAACCTGCTACCATCTCAAGCCGCTGCGAGCTCCATCGGAGAGTCAGCGCCTTTCTCCGCCGACGACGACGTCACCGCAGCCAAGCAGTGACGAGGTTCCTACAACCTCTGCCCACCACGGCGTCGTGGGCACCCAGCAGCCCGATGACCAAGACCGTATGTAGCCCCGTCCTCCAGGGGATGTCGAATCTCGGACCGGCAAGCAAAAATCACCCAAGCGAATCAAGAAGAGACGATTGTTAGTTGAAGAACGGGACAGGGGTGTGAAACTGGTGGAAGACATCGACTTCGTTGACGTGTCTACTGCTGCTACAGATCCCGGCGGCTTCATTCACCAGCGGGGCTCCTGAAGATAAGAAAAACTCTCTTGCTTATGGTGGTCCCGAAAACGAGGCGCGTACCATCGATTTATAAACTGTGGGTGCCTATGAAAGCGACCAGCCACCACTGACGTCCCAATCCTCGCTTGGTGATTGGGCAGACGATATGGAGGTGCACAGTACACATCGATACCTCCCCCAGAGCCCATGGCTGACATTGAGCCCGGAGGACTTTGCCAGTCAGGGGATCATATGGCACAGTAATGTACGGCATGCGGCTGGATGGCTGTGTGGTGTGCGAGACCACTTTGGGCTTGTTAGTTGCCTCTACCACTCGATATGTCTCAGTCATACCTTGTGGGAACAGTCAATGTCAATGGTGTCCACTCCACTGTCAAGAACCGCATGTTAACGACATGATCAGAATGGCAGACTCGGACATTGCCCTTCTCCAGGAGGTCCGTCTCGAGCTGCGTTTAGACCTACATGGCTACATAAGCTACAGCCTACCCTCTGGTGATGGCGCAGGAGGAACGGCCATCCTTCGCCGAGATGGCATAGCCGCAAGGGACGTGACATACTTGCTGAACGGGCGAGGCACCGTTCTCACACTTGGTGCAGTCCGCCACGTTAACGTCTACGCTCCCTCCGGTAATTCGCAGCGTCGTGACAGGCATGTCTTCTACTCGGAGGAAGTAGCCCCACTGCAAGGAAATATGGACAATTACATTTTAACAGTGTTCTGCTGCCCGAGGACCGGATACCGCACTACGTTCCATGCCCGTCTCTACAGGCACTGATACGTGACCTAGCGCTCCACGACATATGGCTCGTGGCGCAGTGGTTATCACACTGGACTCGCATTCGGGAGGACGACGGTTCAGTCCCGTCTCCGGCCATCCTGATTAAGGTTTTCCGTGATTTCCCTAAATCGCTTCAGGCAAATGCCGGGATGGTTCCTTTGAAAGGGCACGGCCTATTTCCTTCCCCATCCTTCCCTCACCCGAGCTCCGTCTCTAATGACCTCGTTGTCGACGGGACGTTAAACAGTAATCTCCTCCTCTTACATCATGGGAACCAGGGGGGATTATGACGAGCTGTTGCACGATTTTCCCTCCCCTAAGGACGTGGCACCAAATGATAGTCTGCTGTTGCCCATTACATCCGACGAGCTGACATCGGCCTTGGCACGTGGAGCACCGAACAAGTTGTCTGAGTTTGACGGTTTACCCCTGGAATTCTACCGCACTTTTTGTGACCTTATGGGTGACAAGTGGCTCCAAATGTTTCAGGAACTGGTCTACCTTGATTCACTGTCTCCATAGAATTCACCGACGGCATCTTGATGCCAGTACCAAAACAGAATGGTGGTTGTAGGTGGCAGAATTTTCGCCCACTCACACTCCTCAACAACGACTACAAGATCTTTGCCCGTATCCTCTGCGTGCGTCTCCACACCGCTATCGGGAAATCCATCCACACCGATCAGACATGTTTAGGTGGAGTCAGCAACATTCATACAGCGTTAGGAGCATATCGCTACGTACTTGCTTCTACGGCGGCCTGCAAAATATGAGGCGCCCTCGTCGCCGTCGATTTTGAGCACGAAATCGACCGGTTCGACCACGGCTTCCTACGCGCAGTTTTGGAACACACGGACCTCTCTCTGGAGCCTGCACAGGTGGTCCTTCGACTGGTCCACGGAGCGCGCTCCCGCATGATGGTCAACGGTTACCAATTTGGTCACATTGTTGTTGGACGGTCAGTGCGACAAGGGTGCCATTTGTCGGCTATATTATTTGCGGCAGCGCTTGAACCGGCTTTACATGGTCTACGGCAGGGATTGACAGGTATTGCCATGCAGGAAGTGACCTTTCGTTATGGTTCATTCGCCGATGCGTGGTGTTCCTGGCCAGATCAGACGATGAAATGCATATGGCGCTTCAGTGGTTACGCCAGTACGGAGCGTCATCAATGTAAAGAAGACAAAATACACGGATGCCGGAGCGGGGCTTCCCCAAGCAACGGCGGTGCCCTTTGACAAGGTGTCCGTACTCAAATGTTTAGGAGTGCAGTTCTACAGCAGTGTTCGCCGCACGGCGGCGGCTACGTACCGCCAGCTCCTACACCACACACGTCCTCTCCTGCAGGATAACATATTGCGTCGTCATGTCAACACCTATCTTGTCTCCACACTGAACTATTTTGTGCATGTCCTTCTTTTGACGGCTACGGTGGCCGACACATATCAAGCAGCATATGGACATTTCGTAAGCGCCGGCCTTGTTTGTAATGTCCTATACTCCTCCCTGATACTGCAGCAGCGGGAGGGCATATCGGATTAATTCATGTCTATAACCGTGCGCGATCGCTTTATCTCAACACTATGCATCGCACGTGGACCTCTGCCCACGCCACTCTTACGGGCACCCTGATAACGGAAGATGCACCACACTCTCTGCATCCCCCGGTTTCTGTAGGACTCATTTCGCCGGCGCTCGCCCATATAAGAGAATTCTTGATTGCCTTCAGCTACTTACGTACAGCCCTTCCGACGACACGCATGCGCAGCACAAAAGACTATTATCGTCTCTATCAAGAAAAGCATCCGGTTCTAGGCGCTTCAGTCCGGAGCCGCGCGACTGCTACGGCCGCAGGTTCGAATCGAGCCTCGGGCATGGCTGTGTGTG
Source organism: Schistocerca gregaria (assembly GCF_023897955.1). NCBI lineage: Eukaryota > Metazoa > Arthropoda > Insecta > Orthoptera > Acrididae > Schistocerca > Schistocerca gregaria. The sequence goes on along the minus strand of NC_064922.1, from coordinate 503,388,037 downwards.
ATGTCCTTAGGTTTAAGTAGCTCTAAGTCTAGTGGACTGATGATCTGAGATGTTGAGTCCCATAGTGCTCAGAGCCAACAAAAGCATCCTATCATCCTGCAGCTGCCTGGAACACGTTGTGGAGAGCATTACGGGCGACTTTTCTACCTACGATGGTGCGTTCATTGTGGTGTTTGTGAATGGGAAGTTCGCTACTCGTCAGAGGCTACATTCCATCCATCTAACGGACGACCCCTTGTGTCCGACGTGCTCAGTCGTTGACTCGGATGCACACCGCCTGACTTGCGCCGCGACCAGCGGTTGCTGGCTACTGGCGCAGCGCATGCTGGCATTACTCTTGCGGCGATTGTGGAAGTCGATCTCCCCTGAAGATATATTGCGCCCCGACGGCGCCGTTAACTGGCTAAAAGGCATGGCCCTTTGCAACATATTTTGCGATGCTTACAACTACGCACTGGACTTTTGGTCCCTACTGATGACGACACATGTAACTTTCAGCCGCCACCCGAAGTACAGAACCCGTTTCGCAAATTATTTAGGTTCATTATTTGCGGATCCTCCTGCTAACTGGGGCGTTCCGGGTATGATACCCTGAAAATGAAGAAGAATGCTCGAGCATATTCATCCTCTACGGACGGAATATGGGGGAACCCCTCCCAAACAACGAAAAGACGACTCGGACGCTCGGCTACGGCAGTTGTAGGATCTTTTTGTAATGAAACAAAAATAAATCCGAAAATACAATACAAAATAGAAATAGAAAATTAAAAATGTTATAAAACTTCTTCCTTTGATCCTAGAAAAAAAGGAAAAAAATGTTAGAGCACTTGCCCGCGAAAGGCAAAGGTCCCGAGTTCCAGTCTCGGTCCGGCACACAGTTTTAATCTGCCAGGAAGTTTCATATCAGCGCACACTTCGCTGCAGAGTGAAAATCTCATTCTGAAAGTAGGATTAGTTCTACAGAGCATACGGAATATTGGTAGTGTTGCAACGAATCCAAGGATTTTAACACATGCTTGACCATAGTCATACAGCCATTGCATGTCTTCCTACCTCCTGAAATCATTTCGGAGTAGCAAGTTTTGAAGGGTGACACTAAACGTACTCTATTGTAATTGTGCACCTCGCATGCCATGTGATTCTGTGTAGCCATGCCAGAGTTCAGTCCGCATAGTGTCACCTTAAAATTTTGATAGAAATGTTGAACACATGAAATGGCATGGAATTTTCCGCATAATTCACTGACGATGACACTTCGTGACAGAACCGTCTGCCTTAAGACTGTCGTTCCTTGTGCCTGTTGTGTGCATAGTGTATACTATAGTACAGTAGTTTACGCAGATCAACTGGATAATCTCACGTAATGAAATACCAACTACGTATGGACAATTTTAGCATAATTATATACTGAAACCTATAGGAATTACTAATTTTAGAATGACGAATGCAACGAATCAGTACAGGAGAGCCACCACTGTGGAATGTATAGTCCGGTAATCGCGGTGCGTGAAGGAGAAGTGACATGATTCAGTGCTTACCCATACAAACCAGGGGAAACAGACTCGCTTCTTTCTTATTACTTCAACGAAATCTGTTTCGTATTGGACAAGTCCAGTCTCTTAACCGCTGCAGTAACTAACTCGGTTCCAAAATTAAAATAAAGTAGAATAACATTATAAAGTAACCTAAAATTATCACAAAAAAGTAATGAGTGACATAATCTTCTGTCTTGTACGGCTAGTAGAACAATTACGAAGCTCTGCAGAGAACAGAAGATTTTTTTTCTATATTGTTATTTTAACACCTTATACAAAAAGTGGGCCGGCAGCGGTAACATTACGCCCTCTCTTCGGCCACAGATAGTACAAATAGAAACAAGGAAGACACAGAGTAACAAAACATAATGGTGGACAAAAAACAGTAGACACATGAGTAACAAACACGGAACCGTTCACAGGCGTAGTCAAATAAAAAACATTCAGCACTTGTACACGAACACTGGTGATTGAAATGGCACACGTGAACGATGGAGCGTGGGCGGTGAAAACACTGAAGCACTAACACGACGGCACACACACAAAACCGATGGCGATGATCTTCGGCACGTGAATGTTCAATTGACGTGTACGAGTCTGGAGACCTGCCAAAAGGGGAAAAGGTGGAGGAGGAGGGAGAGGGGAGGGTATAGAGTGCCAGTGGCAGAGAAGATGGGAGGGGGAGGAAAGACGGTATGGGTGAGGGGGGTAGAAGAAGCCTGGGGGGGAGGAGGGGGGACGAAGAGAGAGAGGGTGCCCTAAGGAAAAAACACAGGGTGTGGAAGGGGAGGATCAAAGTTGGTAGGAGGGATAGATGGAGGGGATCAGGGCATCATCAGGGAGGGGGAGTTGGTGGAAGCCACCTTCGGCAAGGTTATGGAGAGTGGAGAGATGGAGAGTAGGTGGGACGTGGGAATACACGTGTGGCAGCAGACGGGGGTAGGAGAGGATGGGAGAGACAAGCAGGTGAGGGGGATAAGGTTTACGGGAGATGTATCCGTTCAAGTAAAAGGAGGAGGTGCGGGAACAGAATAAGATCATGAGCTTGAGGAGATGGAGGCGGGAGCGTGACTTGGCTTGGATAGTCTAGAGATGAGGAGTCCAGGAGAGGTGATGGTCAAGGGTGACCCCAAGGTATTTGAGGATGGGGTGAGGGTGATAGGATGGCCATAAATGGTGATATAGAAGTTGAGGAGACGGAATGTAGGGGTGATTTTGCCTAAAATGATCTCCTGCATCTTGGAAGGATTGACCGTAAGCAACCACTGTGTGCACCAAGTGGTGAACCAGTCAAGATGGTATTGGATAAGGTGTTGGGAGCGTTGCAGGGTGGGGGCGAGGGCAAGGAAGGCTGAGGAAGGCTGTGTCATCAGTGTACTGGAGAAGGTGGACTGGGGTTAGAGGCGGCGGCATGTCCACCATATACAGAAGGCAGAGAAGAGGGGAGAGGATGGAACCTTGGGGCACATCAGTGGAGGGGTAGAAGGTGTAGGAATCCGTGTTATGGATGGCGACATAGGAACGACGTTGGCAAAGAAAGGACCCGATCAGACGGACGTAGTTGATAGGAAGGGCAAAGGCTTGGAGCCTGAAGAGGAGACTGTAATGCCATACACGGTCGTAAGCACACTCAAGGGAGAGGAAGATGGTGCACTGATAGGAGTTCAGCTATTAGGAGAGGAGATGAGTGAAGTGAAAGAGGAGATCATCGACAGAGAAGGACGGTCGAAAGCCAGACTGGGTAGTGGGAAGGAGGCAGTAGTGGCAGACATGTTGGTGGATGTGCTGGGTAAAGATGGATTCCAGGACCTTGGTGAAGACTGAGGTAAGGCTGATGGGATGGTAGGAGGAGACATCAGATGGCGGTTTGTCGGGTTTGAGGAACATCTGGATATGGGAGGTTTTCCACAGGTCGGGGTAGTAGGCGTTGGACAAGACCACATTATATAGACAGGCCAGGGTAGAAATAAGGAGGTGGGAGCTTCACAGAGGTGATGATAGGTAACACGATCGTGACCGGTGTTGGGTTTCATGTGGAGTGTATGGATAATATCCAGAGTGGTGATGGGGGCATTGAGTTTATTGTGTGTAATGTTGTCGAAGTACTGGTCGCCAGGAGCGAGTGGAGAGCCAGAGGTGTCAGTTCGATCGTGGACATCCAGGAAGTGGGAGAATCATAGAACTGGAGATCGTAAGGGAGGGTAAAGATATCAGAAAGGTAGGAGGCAAAGTGATTGGCCTTACTAAGGTAAATGGACAGCGGAACGTTTATGGATGTTGAGGTTTGCGGCAATCATATAGGAGGAGAAGGTTTGGTCGATGTGGAAACGGAAATCATCAGGGAGCATTATGGGAGACATAAATGGTAGCGCAGGTAATGGTAAGGCCAGAGTAGAAGATACTAAGGGTCAGGTGTTCTGTGGGGTCGGGAAGGAGGGGTTGGAACCCAACATGGATCTGGCGGTGCTGGCCAATGGCTACTCCACCACACACTAACGAGAGAGGATTATCGGAGTGGTGGAGGAGGTAGGGCGATGTGTATACAGTATGCTGGGGCTGAATAAAGGTTTCGTTGAAGGCATCCACACGGTGGGTTGTGGGGGTGTACAGGAGGAGGTTTTTGTTTTCTGGAAGGGAGTGCATGTTATTGAACAAGATATGGTGCTGTCCTGCCATGACAGGAATTTAGACGAGTTTGTCAAGATGGGAGAAGGTGAAGTGGGCTTGGTTGTGGGAGTAGGTGGCATAGGTGTTAAGGTGGAAGATGGACTGGACGGAGTGGGATATGTGCTGGAGGGTGTGGAGACGCTGGAACAGGTGGATGTTCTGGAGGTCAATTGTGATAATCCTGATTATGTATTTGGCAGTGAGGGGGAGGGGACGAAGGGAGTTGCCAGGAGAGATGGGGGCGTCCAGAGGCTGGACGGGGATGGTGAGTTCAAGAGTGGGGAGGAGGTCAGACCTTGCACTTCTGGGAGTAGGTAGGGTGTGGGAGATTTCAGCTGTTGCAGGAAGGAGGGGACTGGAGGTCAGGACACTGCTGGAGGAAGTGCACCTGTTTGCAGTGCAGTCAGATTGGGGCCTCGTTGCACTCAGATTGGGTGTACATTATAACACAGATACCTCTGGCGGCGGAGGGATTGAGGAGAGGAATGGGAGGGGTAGATTTTGTACTGGCGATGGAAGAGAAGGGCACTTTCCTTCAGGAGAAGGGTGATGGAAAGGGAGTGTTTGGAGAACACTCGCATGAGGCAAGTGGGTTGAAATTGCGGTGTACTGCCGTATTTCTAGGTACGGGTGTGCCTTAAGCTCCACCAATACCTCCTCCTTCGTGATCGTTGGACTAAGCTGAGTGATCACGGCGATGAGGGTCGGCGTGCGATGTGAGGGTTGGGGTTGGCAGGAGGGGGATGGGAAAGGAGCAGGGGTGAGTGAGGCAATGGGGTCAAAGCGGGTAATGGGGATTCTGGAGAGGATGTCGGAGTGAAGGGTGGGGCTAGGAGAGGTGATAAGAATGGAGTTACTGTGGGAAGTGAGGAGGGAGATAGGGCCTACTTGAAAGTGGTGGTGAAAGGGTAGGCCAAGGTTCCAGGCCTCTAGGAGTGAGGGATCACGATGGGACAGGAGGTATTTGTAGGAGGAGGGAGAGAAGGAAGAGGAGGTGGTAGAAGGGAGAGGCTGGGAGACATCCATGCCATCCACAGGAGGAGGAAGAGGATGGAATTTTTTGGGTGCGGAGGAGATGGGGGTGCCGTGGGGATGCTTAACTGCTACAGAAGGATGAGAAGGGGTGTGGGGGATGGGGGCAACCGGGAGATGGTGGGAGGTAGCAGTTCCCAATGTGGGCGCTGGTGGTTGTGTTGGTGATGGTGACGATCATGGCGATGGTGAAGGTGATGGTGATTGTGATGGCGATGGTGATGGAGACAGTTGTGTGGTGCCTCTTGTTGGTGATGGTCACGATCAAGGCGACGGTGAAGGTGATGGTGATTGTGATGGCGATGATGATGGAGATAGTTGCGCATGGGCCGTGGCCCTCCGAGCCACCACCCTGGCAGGGGCCACAGAGGGTGAGGGAGGAGGTGGAAGGGATCAGAGGAGGAGACTAAGGGGGAAGGAGCCGGAGATGGGCGACAAAGAGTGCAGGAGAGGGGTGGGTGAAAAGTGGGGGCATGGAATGAGGGGGGGGGGGGGTGACTGAACACACCACGTAATTCTGGTGATGGTGGCGGACGGTGAGATTTAGATGATGGCGGTGGTGGTGGTGGTTGGTGTAGTCATGATGAGAAGGGGAAATGGATAGCACAGGACTGGACAAAACTAAAGAAGAAGACAAGTAACTGACAAAGAGATGGACGAAGACCCCAACTGGGGTCAAAGTCCCACTTCGCTGCCTCTGGCGGGAGGGCGACTGCAAGGGCTACTGGGCTGCTGGGCTGCTAGGACGGCTGCCGCTGCTCCTGCTGCTGGCTGGCTAGATCGCTGTCTGGATCGCTGGCTGGATGGATTGCTGGCTGGCTGTCTCGCTGCCTGGTCGGCTGCTGCTGCTGCTTCTGCAACACCTAACACTTCAATAAATGGCAATGCAGTTATTGAAGGGCGGTACTCTTCCGAGGTACCGCCGGAGCAGAAGATGTCTGACGTGTAGTATTATATGTGGTCGGACAGCTGGAGAAAATATTTCTACCCTGAGTGTAGAGACTGCCAATGGCTTCAACTATTGCACCGTTAGGGCGCAATCATATTGTTGCCCTAAACACTACTTGAATTCTACCGAAATTTATGTACTAAGAGTTTTCAGTAAGTAATTCGACACATATTTTTCTCGAACAGTTTCAGTTGATAAAATGAGCAATTTGTTGTAGGACATCATGGAATATTCCCCATTCAGCCCCTGTAGCTTCATGTAGCACTGATAGGTGGCGGCACTACACGTAGGTTTCAAAATGGCGTCGGCAACAGATGTGCGTTCCAAGCAGAGAGCTGTCACGGAGTCTCTTTTGGCGGTAAACCAGAGCTTTGCAGATATTCATAAGTGCTTGCAGGTCTACGGAGACATGGTGATGAAAAAAAGCACCGTGACTCGTTGGGCGAGACGTCTGTCATGAACGCGCAAGCCTCTCCTATCCCCCACGTGCAGGCCGGCCGCATACAGCGGCGATTCCTGCAGTGTTGAATCGTGCGGACACTCTCATTCGAGGTGATAGACGGATTACAACTAAATACCTCACTGCAGAACTGGACGTCTCTGCTGGTGGTGCTGAAACACTCGTCCACCAGTTGAGGTAATGAAGGGTGTGTGCCCTCTGGATTCCACACTGCCTAACAGAAGATCATAAAGAGAAACGAAGGGCACCTGTGCGGAGTTGTTTGCGCGTTACGGAGCTGATAGCGACAATTTTTCGTCGAACATCGTCACAATCGATGTGTCATGGGTTCATCACTTCGAACCGGAAACAAAAAGACAGTCCATTGTGCGGCACCACATCACCTCTTCCCCGAAGAAAATGTTCAAGCCGCATGCCAGCCGGTAAAGTCAAGGCGACGGAATTCTGGTACTCTGAAGGGATTATTCTGTTTTATGACCACCCTTATGCAGTTATCAACTCTGAAGTCTACCGTGCTACCCTCGAGAAACTGGGGAAATGACTTTAGCCTGTTCGTTGGCACAAAACTGCATAAGGACTCCTCCTCCAAGATACCGCAAGGCCTCACACAAGCCCGTGCAGTCGAGAGGGGCTCACAAAACTTCACTGGACGGTTCTTCCTCATCTACCCTACAGTGTATTCCGCGGGAAGAAGTACATGGGTGCCGAGGAGGTTACTGCTGCAGCAAGACATTCATTATGAGGTAGGCCAGCGGAGTAGTACCAGGCGGGCACACAGACTATCCCAGTAAGGTTGCGTAAGGTCGGCGCATTGAACGAAGATTTATGTAACAAAAAATGTGGGGAATAATATGGCGTAATGGAATCCTGAATGAAACCAACATTTTTTAGCAAAAAAAAAGTGTATCATTACATACTGAATGCCCCCACGTGGTTGACTCAGACAGTTGTCCAAAGCTGACTCAGGGTAAAACATGCGACAGTTAGGCGGTGAATGTGCTAATTTTGCCCAGTAATAAAAAATGTCTGACAGGTAGGAATTAAGTTTTATATTTAATAGAAAATCATTTCTCCTGTACAACTCTTTGTATTCCAGTGACGAATTTCTACGTAAAAATGATTAAAAAAACCTTGTTTTTAAGTTCAGTAGCATTAGTAGGAATAAAATAATAATCTGTTGACTAATGTTAACACTAGTAATATATACATGTCCTGTTAACTGTCTGCGGTTCTAGGCGCTGCAGTCTGGAACCGCGCGACCTGCCTCGGGCATGGATGTGTGTGATGTCCTTAGGTTACTTCGTTTTAAGTAGCTCTAAGTTCTAGGGGACTGATGACCTTAGAAGTTAAGTCCCATAGTGCTCAGAGCCATTTGAACCATTTTTGTGAACTTGTTCCACATCATTTCGGTAAAAGAATCGTTGAAACGATCTATGGGGCATGTAACTAATCGATTAACTAAAGAATTTGCCTAGGGAGGTGTTACACTGAATGAATGCACAGAGCATAATTATCTTCGTTCGTTCTCTGCGGATTGCTGTTAATGTCGAGATATACAGAGATGAGGTGCTGCAACCACACATTCAACTTTTCAAAAATGCGGCTAGGTTAGATTTACTCATGGTGGAGGATAACAGCAATCGACAACGAACCGCTCTGGTTAATTAATTTTTGCCAGACGAAAATATTTACTGCACGAGCTGACCAGCGTTGTCGGCAGAGGTGAAATTTATACACCACGGCTGGAATTCGTGGGGGAGACAAAATGCAGTTCACCACCGGCCGCCAAAGACTACTGCGAACCTTTACTCAGCTTTGCATCGGGAAAATCTGTAACTGTCAATAAAGATCTTAAACAACCAACGAGAAAGTATACCATTCTTAAAACACCATGTGCTGCTATAGAAAGATGAATGTAAAAGTAAAATATTGTATTTGGTAGGAATCTGCATGAAAATGAGGAATCAGTAAGTGAAAACCAGATATACAAATATAGTACTATGAATCTGTGGAGATTTCATGGTTTCAAAGAAGTCACAAGTCAACTATATACGAGGCAGGACTGTGCAAAATTCTGACGAGCAGCAATTTCATGCGAAGTGTAGCAACATTGCAGCTGCTTTCACCTGCTCAGAGTGCCTCGGTTTGTGGTCAGAACCTGGGAGATGAGAGCAGTCGAGACGTTACAACAGAGGGGCTGGCATCCTAAGAGGGTCCCTGCCCCCGCTATGTGGGTCGGCTACTTACGGGGGTCGATTTATGCGAACGGGTCGACGCCTCTGGTTTGTGAGTGCTGTACGAGAGCGGCGGCTCGCAGCCGGAATTAGCATAAAACTATGTTTTCCTCGGCGTGATGGAGGCGGCCGTTAAAGGCGGGACGGCCGTTCCACACAGACGGTATACGTATCAGTGGCGGCGGCGGGGCTGGGACGACTCTCGTTTGTGGGCGCTGCTGCTCCGGCCTCGCCGTTAATTTTAAAAGGTTCAGGTTTCCCCGGCAATGAGAAGGCTTCTCTTGCCTGCTCCGCTGCGGGAATAAAGTGAGTGTGGCACATATCAGGGCGCGGAGAGCGCAGCCGTGGCGGCGGCGCACAAAAGCCCCTCGTTTCCACCCAGCGGCCGGCGCAGGCGAAAGCGATTTCTGTGAAGATGGACCAGATGTAAAATTGCGTAGCACAGCTTGCTGCCGTACTCCTACGCGAAGGGGAAGAGAGGAGAAATCACCACGAATATCCACGATGAAAGGAAAATTTTTATTAGTCTTGTAGCATTTTGGTTTAGGTTCAAATGGCTCTGAGCACTATGGGACTTAAATTCTGAGGTCATCAGTCCCCTAGAACTTAGAACTACTTAAACCTAACTAACCTAAGGACATCACACACACCCATGCACGAGGCAGGATTCGAACTTGCGACCGTAGCGGTCACGCGGTTCCAGACTGTAGCGCCTAGAACCGCTCGGCCACCTCGACCGGCTTTGGTTTTGGTGAAAGTAAGTGTAGCAGATTAGCAATATAGCTCCGATTGACAAGATTCTCTAGCAAATCACTCACCTGATAATCTTCTGTCCCAGGTGACGGACTTCGTCTCGTCTGCAGGTGTTTCGTACCCTCTACGAGGGGTACGATTTGTCTGACGTGATAGAAGAAGAAACAAGAGTCGATTTAGCAGAGATAGGGGATCCAGTATTAAAATCAGATTTTAAGAGAGCTTTGGACGATTTAAAATCAAGTAAGGCAGAAGGGATGGATAAAATTCACCCAGAATTTATAAAATCATTAGGGGAAGTGGCAACAAAATGACTATTAACGCTGGGGTGTTGAATGTATGACTCACGCAAAATATCATCCTCACAGCTCCGCAGACTGCAAGAGCTGATAAGTGCGAGAATTGTCGCACAATCAGCTTAATATCTCATGCATACAAGTCGCTGACAAAAATAATTACACAAGAATGGAAAAGGAAGTTGAAGATGTGTTATAAGACGACCAGTTTGGCTTCAGAAAAGGTAAAGGCACCAGAGAGGCAATTCTGACGTTGCGGTTGATAATAGAATCAAGACTAAAGACAAATCAAGACACGTTCATAGGAGTTATCAAACTACAAAAATCGTTAAAAAATTTAAACTGGGACCTGATGTTCGAAATTCTGATAAAAATATGGTTTAGCTCTAGGGAGGGTGGGTAATACACAAAATGTACGAGAACAAAGAGGGAATAATAAGTGTGGATGATGAAGAACGAAATTCTCGGATTAAAAAAGGTGTAACATAGGAATGTATTGTTCAGGAGTGGAATTAAAATTCAAAATGGAAGGGTACCAATGATAGGATTCGCTGATGACATTGCTGTCCTGAGTGAAAGTAAAGAAGAATTACATGATCTGCCTGCTGAATGGAATGGACAGTCTAATGAGTACACAATATGGACTGAGAGTAAATCGAAGAAAGACGAAATAAATTAGAAGTGGCAGAAATGAGAGTAGCGAGAAACTTAACATCAGGATTGATGGTCACGAAGCAGATGAAGTTAAGGAATTATGTTACCTAGGCAGCAAAATAATCTATGACGGACGAAGAAAAGAGGGCATCAAAACCAGACTAGCACTGGCAAATGGGCATTCCTGGCCAAGAGAAGTTTACTAGTATCAAACTTAGACCTTAATTAGAGTAAGAAATTTCTGACAATATATTTGGAGCACTTTGTTGTATGGTAGTTAAAATGAACTGTGGGAAATCCGTAACAGAAGACAATCGGAGCATTTGAGATATGGTGCTACAGACGAATCCTGAAAATTATGAGGACTGATAAGGTGCTGAATGAGGAGGTCTGCGCACAATCGGAGAGGAAAGGTATATGTTGTAAACACCGACAAGGAGAAGAGACTGGACGATAGGACAACTGTTAAGTTCTCACAGAGAATCGTTTTTATGATACTACACGGAGTTGTAAAGGGCAAAAACTGTAGAGGAAGATAGAGATTGGAATACGTCTAGCAGATAATTGCGGACGTAGGTTGCAAGTGCTTCTCTGAGATGAAGAGGTTGGAACAGGAGAGAAGTTCGTGGGGGGTCGAATCAAAACCAGTCAGAAGATTGACGACAGTAGGGAAGCCACAGATAATGAAAGTCGAGTCATCCGGAGAAACATATATTCTCTGTGAACTTATGGACGGCCATTGTCCATGATCACCTAACAAAACCTCCCCGTCTGACTGGTCCACGTTATCTGGTGTTCCTGCGAGATGTGCTGACATAGTTTTTGGAGATTGTATCCTTTTTTCTCCACGAAAGAACGTAGTTACAACATAATGGTGTATCCACCCACTTCGATGTTAATGTTTGTGAGCTCCTGAACAACACGTACTGTCTTCGTTTAATTTGGAGGGGTGGGCCTGTCCCATGACTAGCGCGATCAGGGATTTCACTCCACTGAACTTCATCCACTGGAGTTACATAAAGACGGTGGTGTGCGAAACCCCATAGAAACGGCTCGAGAGCTTCTTGCTAGGGTCCTAGTTGCCCGTCTCCTGATACAACCGGCACCAGGGATTTCTGAGAGCGTGCGGCAGAACTTCATGCGCCGTTGCCATGCATTCACTGAACTGCTGGTCGTCACTTACAGAGAGCTGCTTTGTTGTTCTGCGATGTATACGGCTTGCGTGTCCACAATACAATAAACTTTTCGTTCCGACTACTAGTTCCATATCTCAGTGTAATCGATTGTGGAGCACTATCACCTGTTTCAATTTGACCGAAAAGGTTTGAGACACCCACTATAAACTGCCTCATCCAAATCAGGAAGAGTCGTGATATTACGGGAGATCGTAAGCTTAGCCGTTGGGCCAGTCTTAGGCAAGCATTTCGTGCCTTGGTTATCGATAAATGAAATAATTTCATTCTTGTAATTTACGCACAATACCGAGTTGAAGTGAGTCAACGTTTAACATAAACTCGTACCAAGCTCGCTAACTACGATCTTAGGTACCTCCACCTCTACCGTAATAATAGCACACCTAGAAAACCGTAGCACGTATGCGCTTTCCAGTCGTAGAGGCAATATATAAGACGACAACCAAAGAAATTAGGTCACCCGTAGGTACGAAGACTGATTCATTTACAACATTTTACACACAGACCCATACGCGCTCGCACGCATGCACTGTGTTGCATTGTACAGCGTCTTATAATCAGCGCCAGATAAATGGAAGTATAAATGGAGAGAAACTAGGCTCCCATTGGCAGAGGTCAAAAATAGAGGTTACATAACTTGAACAACCGTAAAACATATTTGCTTTTTACATGTACACTCATTTAAAATTTACCTTTTAGTGTACAAGCTCCCAGGTACTTCCAATTAAAGAATTAGAGCACAATAAAGTCAGCGACGTCAAAAAAATCTCTGAAGTAAGTCCATCGAGGAGAAATGTCCTAATGTCGAAAGGGGCAAGCTTACAGTGCTAGAACAGCGACCGAATGCGCCAGCTGTTTCCCTTTCCCAAAGTGGGGTGTAGCTTATCTCCATTTAGAGAAGAGGTTGTTGGTTAACTGCTTTCAGGAGCCTGTCTGGGCGTCAATTACAGCGACAGAACAGTGAGAAGAGCATATTTCTTCAATAAAAATAGTTCAGCATTCAGTAAAATATAACTCAATATACACCACCTGATAAAAAGCTGAAGCACTCGGAAGACAGCATCGGGTGACAATCTAACTTCCTCCATGCAGACATGAAACCAGGATATGGGGAGTGAACAACTCCAGGCGTTGAGTGGTCGCCGTAAACTAAACAGATATAACGGTTACTCGTTAGAGGCGATCTGAGTTTGACAGAGACTGAAAAGGGCTTTATTTTGGTTCTCCATTTGGTTTGTTGGTCGACTCATGCCTAACAAAGATCTTTGGAGCATTCGGAGGTGACAGTGATTCGAAGTTGGACAGCATGAGAACGTGAGGCAAGCACACTCACGATGAGGTTTTCAGTCTACCACCAGGGTGGATCTCTGCACTGTGCAAATAATTCAATACCTTCTCTTCCTGACAGTACGGGTAATGTAACGGATGATGATAAACAGAAGGCTGAAATTCTAAACGTAGCTTTCTAAAACTCATTTGCGGTACAGGAGTGCAGCACAATTCCCCCTTAAATTTATCGAACAAACGCAAGGATAGCTGACATAGCTTTTGTGTATATGGGATTGTAAAACATCAATATCCTTAGACGCCAGGAAGGCACCTGACCCAGACGGTATCCCCGTAAGATTATATGTTGACTATTCTACAAGTATAGCACCACTCTTATCCTATCAGAGATCATTGGAACAGCGGAAAGTTACACGGGACTGGAAGAAGGCCCAGGTCGTAGCAATCTATAAAAAGGGAAGAAAATCGGATGCACATAATAATCGGCCAATTTCACTGACATCGATTTGTTGTAGAATCATGGAACATATTTTGTGTTCAGACATAATTACCTTTCTAGACTCTGACAAGCTGATCTGCGGAAACCAACACAGTTTTAGGAAACAGAGGTCATGCGAGTCACAGCTGGCCCTTTTTGTGCAATATCTAGAACATGCTCTAGATACCGTCTCCCAGGTTGATGCCATATTTCTCGATTTCGAAAGGCGTTCGACTCAGTCCCGCCCTGTAGCTTCCTCTAAAAACTGCGCGCTTGCGGTCTATCCGATGACAGATGCGGTTGGATTGAAAGTTTTCTGACAGACAGGGAGCAGCGCGTCGTCCTGAATGGGGTGAGTTCAGACAGACAGAAACGTAACTTCAGGTGTGCCCCAGGGGAGCGTAACAGATCCGCTGCTTTTTACGATATACGAGTACATAAACGATCTGGTTGATGATATTGACAGCGGCATTAGACCTGAGACCTGTAGTCTACAGGAAAAGTAGTATCAGAAGAAAGGTGTGAACAAATCAATGAGGATTTGCAGAAAATAAATGCGTGGTGTAATGACTGGCAGCTATCTTTCAATATTAGTAAGTGTAACCTACTGCTTATAACAAGGCGAAAATCACCATTAATGCACGTGTACAAAAAAATGCCCAGTCTTTGGAAAACGTAACATCCGTCAAGTATCTAGGTGTAACTATACGAAATGATCTCAAATGGAATGATCAGATTACTCAAGTAACGGGCAAGGCGAACTCTAGATTGCGGTTTTAGTGGTAGAATCCTGAAGCGATGCAGTCCTTCAACAAACGAAAAACACAATACGTCAGTTCGTCCAGTCTCAAAGTATTGTTCGTCTGTATGGGACCCTTACAAGTTGGGTCTGATTCAAGAGATTGAGAATCTCCAAAGAAGAGCGGCAAGATTCGTGACTGGTACATTTAGCCGTCGCGAGAGCGTTACAAATCTCACAGAAAGTTTGAAGTGGGACACACTTGCAGATAGACGACGCGATAAACGGAAGGAGCTGCTCACTATATTTCGAAATTCGATCGTCACCGAGGATGTAGAGCATATATTATTACCATCGACTTTCAAATTGTGCAATGATCACCACTCAAAGATAATGGAAATTAGAACTCGTACTGGACAGCTCAGACAGTTATTTTTACCTCGCGCGATCAGCGAGTGGAATAGAACTGGGGAGGGGAGTATGAACTTGGCGCGAATTGTGCCCTCCGCCACTCACCGCTTGGTGGCTAGTAGAGTATATATGTAGATGTAGATGTAGAAACATACCGTGTCCCATTCACATGTGCGCATGTCACCCGACAAAAAGTAGTAGATGCCTTGCAACATTCTGTGTCAACTCACCCCGTGGTCGAAGACTTGAAGCGGATGAACGAGGGAATTGACATCCCCAGTTCTACATAGAAACAAGCGAAGCTGCAAGATGCACACTTTATTTAATTGATGACTAGTTTCGGGTTCTCTGAGGCCGTTTTCAAATCACCCAGATGGACAAAACAGCAGTTTCCGAAGTAGCTCTTTCTACATGAATTGCTTAACACGAGTTGCTGTAATGCAGTTTATCCAGAATGCTGGAAATCCAAAACTACCGCCCCCTACTACGAAATTGCTTTTAATATCACACCACAGACAGCTGTCTCTAGAATGGTCCCGTGAGTGTTTTGTCACTTGGAATGCACTAACAGGAGACCAGGTCGATCACGAGAGCTCAGTGACTTCGAATGTTGGCAGGAATCTGAGCAGCAAACCCATCAGAGACATTTCCACCATTCTAAAACTGCCAAGTTGGCTGTTTATGACGTCACAGTGAAGTGGCAACGCGAAGGTAGAACCACTTCGATACCAAGAGTATGCAGACCTCATACACAGACGGACAGGGACAATCGAGGTTTGTGGAAGGGTGTTGTAAAAAATCGCTTGACGTCAGCGGAAGGAATCACTCATGAGTTCCGTAGTGTTACTAGCAGCCCAGCTAACAGAATGACTGTGCGTGTGGAGTTAAAAGGAATGGGTAGAACGGCCGACTAGTTCCTCATAAGCCTCATCGTTCTGTAATTAGAGCTAATCGACGCTTGAGGTGGTGTAAAGGGCGACAACATAGGACAGTGTTTTAGCGTGGTGTACCACGCTGTACGCAGTGGAAACCTCTTAGGGAGGGTTTGGGTTCGGTGAACACCAAGAGAACTTGTACGGAGCCCACATGTTGCCAACGTTGTTTCACCTAGGCTGTGTAAGTTTTTCAGGGAAGGTGGTACACATACAGTTCCGATCCCTCCGCATGTCATCTCCATATTTTTGGAGCCCTGAGGGCTCCAGACAATGAGGTGCCCGGCTGGGTACATTCATTATTCCGTAGCCAACCACAAACATTTTTCCATGATGGCACTGAGCGTCTTGTCTGACACTGGGATAAATGACAGTTATAGCGATTGCTTTCGAAATAATGAGTACCTTACTTTTTTACATCTGTCTCGTTTTCATTTGACTAATCTTTGCCCTTTCCTCTTTGGCCCAGGATCCCTGCAGTACAACATGCCGCAACAGATTACAACATTTCAGTAATGTATGCCAACAGATTTTTCCTTGTGGGATGCTGCCGTACAGTCTCATGTCACCGAAATCCCCACATAACGTGTGGTCTTGAGATGTGGCTCGAATAGAAGGTACCGGTCCGTATTACAATTAAAGACATAACGACATATATGCTGTTGTACCTGCTCCCATAAAAAAGAAGAAAAACTAAAAGTCAAAAATCGGCATTGTAATCAAAGATGTAGAAGCAAACCTGTGAAAATAGGTATTCACGCACTTCATCGTGACAACTAACATCCATTATGTTGACTTACTTTAATGACACACATGTGTAGAAATAATGAAAACTCATTTTGATCATATGGGCACTATATTTTCTTCCTCTCATTCGGAATACGATGGTTATTCTGCAAGTTCGGAACGATCGGTCACGACAACGTAACCACAGTGAAAATCCGATGAAGTTTCGCACAGGTGTGTCGGGCAGTTTCTCTAGTATGCCCCTCTATCGCGTTACGTCGTTGTTTTTAGTTCTGAGCACACAGGGAGCACATAAAATACCTAGAACAATAGTATCTCCCGCTAGTACAAAGGCCTGGTGAGAAATTTCGCCTGAAGCTATGCAGCCAACATTACATAACTGTCGTGCGGTTTCTTCTTCAAGACAATTCTCAGCCGCATTCTGCAGGGGCAAAGAAGATGCTTCTGCATCGTTTTCAATTGGAAATGTTTGATTACCCAAAATACAGCCCGTAATTGTCTACATCTGAGTTTCATATCTCCTCACATGAACCGCTGGCTATGAAGACAACATTTTGGTACAGACAACGAGCTGTGGGTCTGGGTAGAGAATTGGCGGTAAGCACTGGCGGCTGGCTTCTATAACGAGGATATTGGAAAGTTGGTACAACACTACGACAAACGTCTAAGACGGATCGAGGACTATGGATTAAGTAGCTGGAAGTTGTAGCTAACTGTTGCACATAAAACATTTTTTATTTTCACTGTGGTTCCCATTTCGCGACCTATCGTTCCTTACTTTCCGAAGGGGCCTCGTGTTTTAGTACAAATCTTGTTGATACATCGTAAGCTGCTGTAGTTATTATACTTTGTTTACCGCATCAATATCGAGTACAGTTCGTCTCTAGTTGTTTATAAGCATGTGCCTCAGTAGTTCATCTCTAGTTGCTTGTGAGCATGAGACTCAGTGGCGTCAAAACGTAAGCTCGGAAACTTTTGGAGAAATTTCACAGTCGTATGAATCGTCTGCAGTCTTTTCCACAGTTTGTTTGATTCTCTGGTACCTGAGGAGAGCACCATTTGCTTCGTAAATAGTAACATGAAAATATTTTAACGTCTACAAGATACGTAAAACACGTATAAAGTTTTTTCTTCGTTCATCTTCAACTGCTTTACGTTATATTTTATTTAACGAAGTGTTGTCAGACATGGTCCACTTTCAGTGATATGTAAACACGAACGTCTATGTACCTTATGATGGGTTATAATAATTAATGTAGCTAACTGTATATCAATAAACTATCTTGTATACAATATATTCAATCTGATGATTCCCTGACGTAAGAAACCAAAAAGATTGAATTTTAGCACTTTACGTAATATTTCACTGGTAATTCTACTGTTATGCTAATAAGAGAGCTGCACCTGTCATAAACAAAAATATAGGGAGGAGGAAGTGAGACTTAACTTTGTACGCACCGGCGTTGGGTGACCGTTATTTTAGCTTTATGAATCGCTTTCACATCCCTTTACCCTAGGCACTTAAGATAGGGTAGTAATTATGTACTCACCTCAAATAGAAAACAGTTCCAACCAAGGTGTAACCTCACATTTTTAAAAATATAAAAATTATAACTTAATGTGAAAGATGTGGTGAAATCCTGGGGTCGAGTCCTTGCACTTAAATTGTGTAGCCTGAAATTTAGAGTCATCGAAAATTAAGAAATCTGAGGGGATCATGACGGAGCTAAATTCAGTGAAATTATTTCAATCAATTTCCTGATGCTGAAGAAACATTTACTTCTGGTATTACTCTTCTACTGCCTGTAGTTGATGAAAATGTCACACCCTACCTGTTGAATTTACATTATTCGAGTGCTGCTGATATGAAAGAATAAAACGAGGGTTATGATGATATTGAAATAACATTCCAGGTTTTTAATAACAGTAGCTGGTAAACGCCTAGAGAAACAGCGATCTGCCTGGAGCCTTTGATGTTTCTTTACAACACAGCAGCTCGGAGCCCTAGGTGCCCTGGTGCCTCCATTACTCGTATACTACGAGGTGCACTATGGTTTTACATCTATACTGTCAGAAAGTCAGAGAAGCCGACTCTTTTATCGTTTCCAGCTGACTGTCAACGCGGTGGTGCAGTAATGAATTCCAGGCATTTGAGGTTCACTTATTTGATTTAACGTTCGCTGTACGTTCCTAATGATGAGCCATACAACACCTGGCGTCGTGACGGTAATTTTCACAGCTCATTTTAAGTGAGAGACAGCAAGACTACCTCACGTTTTCACATTTTACAACGTGATAAAGAATAAAAGGACGACACTTAAACTGCAGATGGTGTCTGACTAAACGTGGAAGGAGTACCTGTACTAACATAGAACATCAACCGTTATTAAGTCACATACGAGTAGCCTAGCTCATTCACTGAGTTTAGCTGGTAACAGTTTCTAAGGCGTCATAAACACAGTTCCTATCTTATGCTTGAACCTAGAAAGGCTGCAGAGAAAAATCGAAATGAATCCTTGCTTGTGTCAGTAATGTATTCCCTCTCACGATGAGTTTCTGAAATATACGTAATAAAGTGTTTTTAATGTGTACAAAGTTTCAAGTTTTTATAGCTATAACTATACGTAAAATCACTGTCTTCTCTTTGAATAGCCTGTTTGTACGAGGAACATTAGTAGACCAAGATGGGAAGTCTTCCAGCATTCCTTAGTAATCCAATTCCGTAATCTCAGGGGTTACAG
This sequence comes from Schistocerca gregaria, assembly GCF_023897955.1. Lineage (NCBI taxonomy): Eukaryota > Metazoa > Arthropoda > Insecta > Orthoptera > Acrididae > Schistocerca > Schistocerca gregaria. Next base: position 503,368,929 of record NC_064922.1, on the reverse strand, counting down.
AATGCAAACTATCGTTGCATGTTAACGGTCACCATAGGCGATATGCATAGCGGAGTTGATTGTGATTCTCTTAGGTTCTCAGATTCTGATATGATTTTTTGAGAAGCGCTGTTTCACTACCCAGTCACATCTTAAGAGAGATTGTATGATCACTCCGCTGGCAGATTTCCGGCTGTCTTAAATTTTCGTAGCATCAGCTTTAAATTAATCTTAACAGTACGAGATGGTTTCATTTCTTCAGCGTGCACTGGTGGCACCCGTTACTGTGATTTCGTTTCAAACAATCTGAAGGAAGCACACACTTCATGGGCGGCAGACACTCAATGTTGTTCGTTTTAAAGGTTCCAATTACGTACCTAGCAATGCCATGGAAATCCTACCGTTACTAAAATAGCTTTCTATCTTCGAAGGACTTGCCGCTACATTATGATGGACTGAATGAGGAATTTGCTTTTTCAGTTCGCAAAACATGACGAACATTTGTAGCTTGGTTTTTGGGTGAAGTTATGTGACTGAGTTCAACGTAAAGATCAAAATACATTACCCAGTCTATTAAACATATTGTGAGTAATGCAGCACCATTGCTAGGACGCTAAACTGGACACTTGAGGGCTCTGGTGGTACGTGATCATTATGCGAAACAGCAGAGTTGATCCAACGTTATGGGGTTATCACTGTTCACGTGTACTGGCAAACTGTTAGATCCTGGTAGTGTAGCGTACGATGTGTAGCACTTGCGAAACGCAAGCCCCTAGCGCGGCTAACATGCGGAGAAATGGCCTGAATGGTCTACGGGAATCACTCTTGCCGTATTGCATTAGTTTGGATAACTATACAACAACATGGACTTTAAAAAGTGGAGCCGGCCGAGGTGGCCGAGCTGTTCTAGGCGCTAGGGCCTGAAACCGCGTGACCACTACGGTCGCAGGTTCGAATCCTGCCTCGGGCATGGATGTATGTGTTGTCCTTAGGTTAGGTAGGTTTAAGTAGTTCTAAGTTCTAGGGGACTGATGACCTCAGAAGTGATGTCCCATAGTACTAAGAGCCATTTGAACCATTTTTAAAAAGTGGAACTGCATCTTCTTCTTTGTATTTGGGGAGAACAAACAGGCTTAATTTACGATCCAGAGATGCGTTAAAGGCCTTGGAAGAGAACTTAAAGAAGGTCAAAATGGATTCAATTCGTCCATCGGACAGGTGGAAGAAAGGAGAACTCAATATAATTAAAAGCAGTAATACGTTTGACTGCACAAGAACACGGGAATGATGAAACCTAAGTGCAGACTTTAATGTAAATAAGGAAATTAACAATATTACAGTTACTGAAGAAGTTTCAGAGAAAATAGCAGAACTTTTTCAAAAACAGAAAATATTCAATGAGAAAAATGCAAGTTAATTCTGCATGGTGCTGTCATTCCGATAAGAAGGAAGACGATTTCTATGTTGAAGTACTAAGGCAGAAACACTTACTACAAGGTAAGAGAGGAACATTTTATCTCGGACATGTAACAGAAATTAATGAACCGTTTTTCAGAGGAAACTTGCAATATGATTCCATTAAGTTGCAGAGGTCATACGTTAGTAAAATTTGTCAAGTATAATAAATTTATCCTAATACATATAAAAACGGATTTCGAAGACCAAATGGAGAAAATAATTGGACTATATTTTATTCACCAATAAAGAAATAGATCCTAGGTGACTCCATATGCTTAGGATACAGACTGAACATAGATATAACGCTAGAAAGAAAAGACACACCAGGAAGAAGTAGGAAGTGTAAATTAACAACTTTATTTAGGAGAGGTGCAACAGATTAAATTAGGAAGGAAACGCAGCATCCAGAACAAGTGAAGGTTACAGAGACAAAATGTGAGGGGAAGTTATCTATCAAAGGTACTTAGGCAAATAGTGAAAGATGTTGCATGATATAGAAGGAAAAGAAATCATTTCATATTAAATGAGGCTACTACCGAACAAGAGGTGGCCGTTTCTAGCAGATGATTTTAGAAACATGAGAGAATACTGTGAATCAAACAAAACACTTCTTAAATGTGTTCTATATTAACCGAGGAGGTACGATCGACATTTGCTAAGAGAAACAAATGAAAATAAATAACAATAATAATAACACTAAACTCATGGCCATGCTGAATATGCACCACAGTTCATCTAATGTGGCAACTAGGACAGCAGAGAAAATTGTGCAAACATTCCAGGATTTCTCTAAATATTTGTGTACATGTAAGTCGGGAACATGGATATTAATGAAAGCAATTACATTGTGGACAGACCAATATATGTTAAAAAAAGGCTTTCTAGATATGAAGAAAGGGAGTTGCCTGTACATGATTATATCTCAGTTCAGATGATTAAAGTTGTCATTAAATTGCACAAACGAGCCTGTAAGTTTCTTTTGTTACTGTTTAACAAAAACTAGAACAACGATATTTATTTTACGTCACTACAAAGGAGGCAGACAATCCTTAAAAAAATGTAGTCCTACCACACTTCTCCACAGAATTCACTAGATACTCATTACATTTACCTCCAGTTAATTCAACGCATGGAAAGCAAGATTTCGAAGTGCATTGTGTAGTGTCTAGAAAGCTTACATACTCGGTTCGCTAGACAAACAATCAAACAAGTCGTATTAATGAGTTTTATTACAATAAGAAAATTACGATACTTAAGTTTGACAATTACAGAGATGTGTCGCAAGCACGACGGAGGTTCGAGTCCTCCCTCGGGCATGGGTGCGTGTGTTTGTCCTTAGGATAATTTAGGTTAAGTAGTGTGTAAGCTTAGGGACTGATGACCTTAACAGTTAAGTCCCATAAGATTTCACACACATTTGAACTTTTTTTTTTTTTTTTTTTTTTTTTTGTCGCAGCAAAGAGCGACGTACGAAATAATCTTCTTCAGTATAGACAAGTCTGTGATAGACAGAGAGTGCAAGCGAAGTGATTAACATTGACGCTGCTATCGAAGTCACTAATCTTGAAGCTGCTATTGAAATGGGTTGTCTCCATTCAGTCCCGGCGCTTACGTCCTCTTGACGTAGGAGCCGCTGTTGTCGCGTTGTCGTTGTGGAGGGAGGTCCGGTCAGCAGGCGATTGGCTGACTCCTTCTCACAGCCTTCTCTGCTCCATCGTTCCCGAATGGCACGCCGGCGCCTGGTTGTGGGCGTAACACACTGCATGCGAAAATTAAACTGCTCCCATTCCAACACATAAGCTTGAAGTTTGTCTTCCTCTGTAACGGTGCAAAAGTGTGGGGCCGTGCGACGTCACCCTCAGGCTCGTTGATGCTTGAAACAGCAAAGTGTTGACATTCCAAAATGAAAAGGCGGCAGACCAGAAGTTCATGTGTGCTGTAAGCTGCGTTAATGGCGTCACGCTGGCACCAGATTTCACCACAATTGTGCCCAACTGAAGCTTGCATGTATCGCACGATGGGAAGGTTGTCACACCTCCCCTTACCGGGTTGTGGTGCCTCTGTGACGGAAGTCTGAACCGCTGCACCCGTCGTTACAATTACGCGGTTTTCATATGGACTGCCGAGGAAAAACATTTCAAACACCCCACCGCTAACGCTCAGAATCGACACGAATATCGCGTCAATGAATCGCCTCTTCGCTTTGGGTTTTGATCGCCGCCAAACACGACACTTAGCAGTACGATGATCAACAGGACGATATTATCTGTCAACGTTCGACACTGCTACCACACCGTCGGAACTAGGACTCCAAGGACATCGCGAGGCTGCATCCCCATGAAACATGATCCGACCACTTGGGAGTGTAGTGTAACTGCATTTTTTGCTCTAGTATACGGGGTGGAACCACTATCATTGATACCTATTCGACGAAATCAGAACGAGATCCGAAGAAGAAATACGTCCATCCCTCATTTTTTGCGCCCACCACAGCGTGCTCACAGGGGAGGATGGAGGGTGGTGGGTGGGGAGAGGGGGAGTAGGGGAAGTACAACATTAAGATGAGTGTGAATAAAACGGCAAAGGACCCATCTCAGGCCCTCCATTTCGCTAACGCCACTGGTACCACGCACTTTAGTTTAGCAGGTTGCGTATGTTCTGTCAGAAACGTCGACGCCTCTCCTGCCTTGCGGCTACTCTAGCGCTTGAAGGAAGACAAATTCCACGTATAGAGGGTAGGAGAGGTTGCCTCACACTCAGGCGCTAGATCAGCCATGAGGCTTAATGTGTGTTGACGTTACTGAGAGGTAAATTTTTAATGCTCACAAGTAAGCGCGGAAATGGTGCAACGATAAGAATGTGAAGCCCTGGCTGCTCCACATTCCGATTTCATCGAATTGTTTTTAACAGTCCCTAGTGATTTCAAGCTGTACAGCGAAGCAAAAATTGTGTTGATGCTATACTCCAGATGTGTCAGATTTCGTTCAGTAAGGCTGCAGCCCCACAGTGTCTTTAAGGTTCAAACGTTGATGTGTTGGCAGTAGTACCTATCGTTCTCAAAAACTGAGAATTGTCGTTTTCGACCACACAATATGTGGAAATAAACACCCCATGTAAAGGGGTAGTTTCATTGACACACTTCACGCCACCCCCTGATATGTATACGTGTCAATTCTTAGCTGCGACGTGTCGGAAGTGTTTCCCCCCAACCACCCGTAAGCTAACCAAGTGATTTGAACTGTGGTTATGGCGTTTCTGACCTCCATGGAAGAGGCGTCAAATCAGGGACTGAAATTTAGGAAAGAGGAGGTGTGAGGACGTTCCTATCGCGTGACACGTACCCAGCGACGTTGGGCAGAATTGTGATGAAATGTGGTGCCAATGTGGCACGCTTAAACACACCTTACAGCTCACGTGAACATGTGAGCTGTGTATGATTGCGTGCGCTTCCGCGGGCAGAGTCACTCGACGTAAAAGCTTTCTGGGTATGGTATTGCGTCATATTGTATGAAGCTAATGCTGGAGAAAAACCATCGTTACAGCCACGGTGCAGCGACCTTCTTCTGGGTCATAAATTAAGAATGGCGCCACAGATCGACTGGGAATCTATATTCATGACAGAAGACGACTGAATTAACGAAAATAAGTACAAAACTAAAAATATTGTTTCTGTGCGTTTGCTAAACCAAAGAGGATTTTCTGAAGAAAGTTTCCAATTCGTTTGAAAGATAAAACTTCGAATCAATGAGTATTATGGCAGTGATAAATCGATGTGAAAACCATTCAAAAACTGACGGCTTACCGCCGAATCGAGAGGTGGAAAAATACAAGGTGGGTGTTGACAGAAAAAAAGACAGATTGGGATGGAAGATGTAACAGTGGGTGTAATCGAAATGAAGCGGATATGCTAGAGATGGGATGATAAATATTTACGCCAATGGACGGCAGATGAGACTCCGTTGGATTTCAGGAGACAAGAAAAGACCTAGACGAAATCCACACTGAACTGCTTCTTCACATATTTGTACGACACATTCCTTATTTTTCCGGATGGCCAGTGAAAACTTGCTCATTTTTTGAAATATCGTAACTTCATCTGGACGAATATTCACTTTACTATGGAGGTGGTAATGGATGGCACTTACGTTCCATGATGTGCTGATCACAGAAAAGTCATGGTAATGAAAGAGATGCGTTATTTTCACAGCCTCTTTAGAATTTTATTTTTCCATGACTTACTTCTATTTTATTCAATATGCATGTCAGACACATTCTATGTTTGTTACATTTCGATAGTTGGAGGAGGATTTTCTGCAGCACAACATGTAAGTTTATTTTATTCTCCTTTTAGTTATTTGGATCAGCAGCCACATTCTTTTCCTTGTGACTAGTCCCAGTGTTGTCATCTGTATGAAAAGAGAACGTGGCGACAGAGCTTCAAGTTAGAGTCAGTTTTTTTCTTGGCTCGTTTCTTTCTCCGGTAGCCGTGGGAGAGTTCGTTGGCTTTCTGTATGCCTATTTGGCGGGAGCAAGCCTCAACGGCAGAAGCGAATCTTCCCGCCGTTTTTAAAATCGAATTCTTTGAAGGGCCCTGTAGAATTCCGTGCAGAACTTCCTAGAACTTTTGGGAACCTTTCTCACATCAGAAAGAGCACAGAGGCAAAGGCTACCAACCTTTCCAAGCCACTCTACTTCGCTTAGTTGCCTACGATTTTAACAGGCACAAGGGATTGCTCAGTTGCCGACCTCCACAGAGAACGTACCCTGCACGTAGCGTCCGGTGAAGGTTGTGAGTTTTCGTTATAGACACTCGGACCCAAGCAGCCAGTGAACAGACCTTTTCTGATAGGAAGTGGATATAGTGAGTCAGGCTGAGGTTTTATAAATTAAGTCGTCTGCTGGTCTCTACATCAGGAGATGGGAGTGATTACTTGTCCTGGTTTCTGTCTGTGAGGTTTACTCACTTCACGTGAAAGTTAAAAGCACGAAGTCAGCTTGTTGCAGCGGCTTCTGCTAAGTCTCGTAGTTGTGCTATGAAATAGGTGATTAAACTTGCACTAGTACTCCCCCGCGACCCTCAGATAGATTGTCGCAGTGTTAATTCCGTTTGTTCTGAATTCTGTGTTGAGCGAGTTATGTATAAGAACTGTTTCTTCCGTGGTGCTGCGCAACAATTGGTCGTCGGTCGTTTCTCCTTAGATGGAGAGAGCTCAGGATTTCGTGTCTATCGAGCACCAATAGCGATTTTCCCAAATGATTAACGCACGGCTATGTGGAATTTATTGTACTTCGGGACAACACTTCTTTCCTTCTTCCATATTTCTCTCTGGATTCCCTATGTGAGCATATATCAGTAGCTTCATTTTAAAGTAGCTCATTATCCCAAACGTATTAAGAGGTTTCTCGCTCTGAATTCATATGATGCATTAACGAGATTCACCCCTCCATTGTGTGCACAGAAGGGACTAATGTAGCACGAGATGCCCATGATCCGTGTATGTACTTTCTGGTATCAAGCTGTACAATAAGTAGCCAGTCTACCGAATACAGGTTAATTACCATGTAAGATAATTTCACTTCCCTTCTGCTACAGGGAATATTGATATGAAATCGGCAGGCTACCAATGCTATATGAAAGTAAAATACTTGGTCACTGCATGGTCGTGTCGCATCTGAAAATACCCGTTGAGTTGGTCTGTTCCTTTTCGTTTTCAGTGTTCGGTACGTAAATCGGTAAAAACGGAACCCTTACAGGATTACATTTTTGTCCGTTCGTCTGTCTATCAAAGTTTCAAACACTGTTTTCCTCAGACAGTGGCAGCCATGTGAAGTTGAAATTTGTCTCGCGTACTCAGTCCTCGGGTTCGTTGACGGTGTAAAGCATTGATGCCTATAAGTCAGTTCAGTCAAAAGAAACGGCCCTTTGTGTTACATATTTTACGAGGGTCAGTCAAAAAGTAATGCCTCCTATTTTTTTTCTACGTTTAATTGTCAGGAAATTTAAATGCAATTACATAGGTTGAAAACCACAACATTGAGGATCATTTTGTCATTTTTCAATGTAATCTCCGCCCATCTCTACAGTTTTGGTCCATCTTTGAACAAGGGCATGTATCCCAGCACGGTAAAAATCACAGCTCTGCTTCCTAAGCCATTGACGCACGGATGTTTTGACGGCCTCCTCATCTTCAAAATGAATCCCACGATGAGCTTCTTTTAGTGGCCAGAACAGATGGAAGTCTGATGGTGCCAGGTCAGGGCTGTATGGGGGATGAGGCAAAACTTCCCATCCAATTTTGACAATCTCGTCAGAGGTGTGACGACTGGTGTGTGGTCTTGCATTGTCATGCAAAAGAAGAACATCTGCCATTGATTTTGTTGGGCGAACTCGCTGAAGACGTGCTTTAAGTTTTTTGAGGGTTGTGACGTATTGAACAGAATTTATTGTGCATCCCTGCTCCAAAAAATCAACCAGAATCACACCCTCTGTATCCCAGAAAACTGTTGCCATAACTTTCCCTGCCGATCGCACAGTTTTGAATTTTTTCTTCCTCGGCGAGCTTGTGTGACGCCACTCCATTGACTGCCTCTTTGATTCGGGTTCAAAAAAATGCACCCATGTTTCGTCCCCGGTCACAATTTTTTTCAGAAACTCATCTCCCTCCAAACGGAAGCGCTGCAAGTGTTGGGAGGCTATTGTTTTCCTTGCCTCTTTTTTCTGATCGGTTAACATTCTTGGAACCCACCGTGCACAAACTTTTGAGTACTCCAATTGTTTAATAATCGTGATCACACTGCCTTTACTAAGAGAAATAATGCGACACACTTCATCTGCAGTCACCCGACGGTCACCACGAATGATGTCATCAACTTGCTGAATGTTGTGTGGAGTCACTGCACTCACAGGCCTGCCGCTCCGCTTTTCGTCAGTCAACGGTGTTTGCCCTTCAGCTTCCTTACAACGACGAACCCATCGTCTAACAGTGCTGACATCCACTGTCACAACACCATACACCTTCTTCAGTCTTTCATGAATGCGTATGGGCGTTTCACCTTCTGCATTCAAGAATTCAATCACACAACGCTGTCTCAAACGAACATCGATGTCGGCCATCTTACAAACTTCTGCTGTGCTGCCACCTGTTGACACAGAAAGTTACTACTGCAGTGGATTGCAGAAGAAGGTTTGAGGAATGGCGCCAAATTCAAATTTTTCACTTAACTTAATTTTTTTTAAGTAGAAAAAAATGAGAGGCATTACTTTTTGACCGACCCTCGTACACTCGCAAAGTCACTCATAAAAACCTTTGCTGTACGTCCCTTTGGCCTAGAATCAGGAAATTTGGCAAAAAGGAAGGTTTCTCAGCACAACTAAAGTAAAAAATCCGAAAACTGTAAATTTTTCATTATGTCAAATGTTTTTTTTTTTTTTTTTTTTTTTTTTTTTTTTTTTTTTGTCATTTCACATCTGGCTGTCTGTTTTTCCGTCTGTTAAGACACATTTTCACTTCTAACTATTGGGACTGTTTCTTAAGCTATTCTATCGAGATTGCATTATTGTGTGGTCTGTTTAATAGAGACGGAAGTTTTGGCTCAAATTCGACTTGATTTTTCACTCTCTTCTTCCTGAAACAACAAAGAGATCGATTTAGCGTAACTTCTCCCTCTGTGTGTTTAATGACCTCTGGTTGGTACGTGGCGCTGGTGTCCACCATGTGTACTTTGTCTTCCTGCACGCTCACATACGTTGACCTCACCAACAATCTCCGCCAACCGTGGGGTTAAATTGCAGAACGGAAGTGGTACGCGCTGTCTAGACAATGACGGGGAGAAAACCTGTAGAAATATCGTCTGACGATTTATCTCTGGCGCCGTTTTTCCCTGAACTCTTCGAACTGATTACAGGCTGGTAGGTGCTTAGAGTCCATAACTGTTTCATACTCGCCTATTTTAAGTAACACTTAATTTTGCTTTAAATCAGCTGATCTTGGAAGCAATATTTGCCTTAGATATAAGAATACTATGAAGAATAGCTATGGAATTTGTTACACAATCGGATTTTTAAACAGTTACTTTCTGATAGAAAACGACTACATTCCTGCATCTTGTAACAAAGACTCGTTACTGCATTGATCTCTCAATAGAGGAAAAGAAAACTGGAGCCCATTTTAAGTGTATAACAGTTACACTACTGGACATTAAAATTGCCAAACCAAGAAGAAATGCAGATGATAAACTGGTATTCAATGGACAAATATATTATACTAGAACTGACAGGTATTACATTTTCACGCAGTTTGGGTACATAGATTTTGAGAAATCAGTACCCAGAACAACCACCTCTGACCGTAATCACGGCCTTCATACGCTTGGAGGCGTGTATAGGTACAGCTGCCCATGCAGCTTCAACACGGTACCACAGTCCATCAAGAATAGTGACTGGCGTATTGTGACGAGCCAGTTGCTCGGCCACCATTGACCAGACGTTTTCACTTGGTGAGAGATGTGGAGAATTTGCTGGCCAGGGATACAGTCGTACATTTTCTGTAGTCATAGAGGCCTGTACAGGACCGCCAAAATGCGGTCGTGCATCATCCTGCTGAAATGTAGGGTTTCGCAGGGATCTAATAAAGGGTGAGCCACGGGTCGTAACACATCTTAAATGTAACGTCCACTGTTCAAATTGCTTTCGTTGCGAACAAGAGGTGACCGAGACGTGTAACCAATTGTACACCATAACATCACGCCAGGTGATACGACAGTATGGCGATGACGAATACACGCTTCCAATGTGAGTTCACCGCGATGTCGCCAAACACGGATGCAACCATCATGATGCTGTTAACAGAACCTGGATTCATCCGAAAAAAAGACGTTTTGCCATTCGTGCAGCCAGGTTCTTCGTTGAGTACACCATCGCAGGCGCTCCTGTCTGTGACACAGATGGTTGTTGTTTTGGAAACGTCCCCATCTGTTGTCTCAGGGATCGAGACACGGCTACACGATTCGTTACAGCCATGCGGATAAGATGCCTTTCATCTCGACTGCTAATGGTACGCGGACGTTGGGATCCAGCACGGCGTTCCGTATTAACCTCCTGAACCGAGTCCATATTCTGCTAACAGTCATTGGATCTCGACCAACGAGAGCAGCAATGTCGTGCTACGATAAACAGCAATCGCGATAGGCTACAATCCGATCTTTATCAAAGCCGAAAACGTGATGGTACGCATTTCTCCTCCTTACACGAGGCATCACAACACCATTTCACCAGGCAACGCCGGTCAACTGCTGTTTGTGTATGAGAAATCGGCTGGAAACTTTCCTGATTTCTGCACGTTGTAGGTGTCGCCACCGGCGCCAACCTTGTATGAGTGCTTTGAAAAGCTAATCATTTGCATATCATAGTATCTTTTTCCTGTCGGTTAAATTTTGCGTCTGTAGCACGTCATCTTCTTGGTGTAGCAATTTTAATGGCCAGTAGTGTAATTGTTGTAAATACTGCACTATGAAATCAGTAACTAGATACTTAAATTGGCATACATACTCCTTTAGACTTTATTGGTAAGAATCTTCAGAATCGCTATTGTGTACGTCTGATGATAATGCACCACTGTCAATTGTTTCGAGATGTTCAATAAATTTGTAAACTTCTGAACATTCAATTTGCGTAGAGTAATCATTATCACGTCACAGAGTTCAGCTCTGGATTTGCGATACGATCTTAATAGCGAACATTACCGCGGCAATTACGTATTCAAATCGAACGCAGTTCCCACGCCTCTCTGTTTCCTAGCGGCGATTAGCGCAACGAGAAATAATACCCTGATAAATCGCCTGCTCGGTCCATACAAATAACGTTCGCCCTGTCGTTTTATTTTCGCGCTGCCGGGGCGAGCCGCCGCGCTAAAGGAAGATGGCTCCGCATTCTCCAGAATACTCTCCCTCCCTGCCGCCGGTGGCCACGCAGCAATATTGCTCGGCCCGGCGCCATACTTGTTACTGTTAATTAAGGCGATAAAGCGGCACCCTTATCACGTGACCCCGGCGGCACACTGCGTGAATACGTAATCTGCGCTCGGCGCATGCGCAGAACCTGTGCCGGTAATAACGTGGCTCCTCCCCCGCCGCTCAGAGACGCGCCAGGGCATAGAACCGGCGCGCACTTCTCTTTTTAGCCAGGTAGATCAGTCGCAGATTAGTACGCCTCTCGAATTTCCTACTCCGTCGGCGAAAGTCGGAGAGAGAGAGAGAGAGAGAGAGAGAGAGGCAGAGACAGAGAGGCAGAGAACGAGAGACCGGAAAAGGGGACAACTTATTATAAAATTTCATGGCTAGGTGTTTCCAATTTTTAATTACCGTGTCTACGAATGTGTGGTGCGTTGTGGCCACACAGCAAGCCACGTCATCGACCCTATTTCAGCCATCTTAGCCTGTATCTTTGATCTCTACGTCGAATGAAAACAGTCTTTAAGATAGCAATCTCAATCTGACCATACATAAGGTATAAAATAACAATTATAAGCTTGTTTTTTAAACAGTAAATTTTCAAAAAAGTCTTCATTGATTATAGTATATACTAAGGTTGGTAGACGACGTATTTCTGCATAGAAATATTCCTTCTGCTTTTTTCTCCACTTAGTTTTCAGTTACCCTTCAGCACACAGTTGACTGATGAAGCAAGTCTCATAAAGGAAGGAGATAGAAGGATATGGATGTGTGAATGAAGCTGTGAGTGAATAAGGTGGTGCGTAAACACACTGCTGGCAATATAAATTGCAATAACATGTAAATGGCATGCAAAAAACGGTATGCGACGTCTGAGGACGTCATTGCAGTTACGCAAAGTACTTAGCGGCAGCTCTACCTACATTGGATATATGTGTAAAGATAATGAAGCATCAGTTCCTCATTCACAAATCAAATTAAAATGTTGTTCGTTTTTGAGAAGCACCAACCCGAACGGCATTTCTGCTGCCGTATCAGTTGCGAATGACGTGTTCAGTATCACAACAGACACGAATCGGTGTCCTTAACTAAATCCTCATACCACACGCAAAGTAGATCAGCAGACAGTTTTGCGAAACATTTTCACCTATACTCCTTAATGGTATCCATCTATTCCATTAAAAAATACAGATTCCAGAATAATCTTGGATGAACGTCCCAATTTGGACCAATAAACTGATTCATCGTGCATCTCTTTCCAACCTATTACCAACAGAAAATATATAAAATAGTTTCAACCTGTAACGTAACAAAAATTAGTCCAATCTCCGCTCCCGCCAATTGTTTACTCTTGTGGTGTAGTTTGTCACATTACAAGTAGTGGAAACTCTAGCCAGCTCTGAATTCTTGCGTAAGGTATGCGGTGTGTCAGGTAAATAATGAGAATGCTGTAAGAAATGTAGTTTATTGCAAAGAAAACTGCGACATATCCCCTTCCCGATACACCGCTTTATGTGTGTTCTTCCATTCTTCAAATTAATGCTGCAGTTCATCCTTTGTCACCCTCTTCAACAACTCTGCCGCTTTTGCTTTTGCCGCTTCAAAAGACTAAAAATGCTTTCCCCTCAATACACTTTTCACTTTTGGGAACAGATAAAAGTCACAGGAAGGCGGATCTGGTGAATAAGGAGGCAGTTCGGCACGGGAATGCGCGTGTCCGCTGAAAACTATTTCGCGGATATGGCATTGTGAGTTGCAGTCATAGTCATCATGCAAAAACCACGCGTCATTCTTCCACAAACACAGCTCACGCACAAGACATTAGCACCTAACACCCCCTTTAACGTTTGAAATCATAACGTTGGCGAGTTTCTTTTACTTCATAGTGAATTTGAGGTTAATGCGCTGCTCGACTGTAAGTTTAGCCTGCTCGCCCACTACTACTAAACAACTTCCTCTACATCTAAGGCTCAAAAACAGACTAAGGCACACAGAAAGACGAAACGAACACTGGCTGCTCTTGGAGGTTCAAGGTCAACTGCATTCCAATACTAGCCTTCCCCGACGTGGCTATGTGATAGGAAGTGTGTCGTTTCGATATTTCATTACAGCACCTCACATGTGTGTAACATTCGATTGTTTGGTCACGTCCGTCGTTCCTATACCAAGTGAAGTGAGATGTGACCGTATAGGCGACTTGGCTTTCAGACGCTCCATTTTCTTGATTAGTTTCTTAGTCACTTGGTGTCTCCAGTATCTCCAGACTCACACCAGAAAAAATGCCGTAGCATAACTGCAGTACTAGATCGCATACGTGCATAATCTGGGCTGTACCTTGCTATAATAGTGTATATTTCTCCATCCCCTTCTTCATTTCATCCACACGATTCTGGAACAAACTACCCTGTGACCTGCGTCTTATCCAAAAACTATCTTCATTTTAGAGGACATTAAAGCTTGATTTGTTGTTATCAGTGCAACTTCCCTTTCGACATAATGCAGCTTGTTTCCTTATACCACTAGGAATATATGTTTGTTGCATTGTAGATGATCCATTTTTTTTCTCGTCCTTAGATATTTCTGTTTTATTCCTTCCACTTCATCTGTTAATCTTACCTTGCAATACACTTCCTGACAAAAAAGTGAAACATAAAGAAGAAGAGGAGAAAATTTTATGAAAATTCACAGACTGAGAGTGTATGTGATGTTGTTATAGCGATAACAAAACTGCAAGGAAGAAAATGAAGATTCGGGTTTAACATTCCGTAGTTATTGAGGTTATTGGAGGCAGAAACAAGTTTGGCCCTGTCAAAGGAACCATCCCGGCATTTGTCACGGGCGATTTAGGGAAATCACGAAGGATCTAACTTTGGATTGCCGGACGCCTATTTGAACGGTCGTGGCCTCGAAAGCGAGTCCAGTGTGCTAACGGCACCACCTCGTTAGGTTACAAAATCGAGTAAAATTGACAAATAACTTATCAAACAACCCCACTTATCAGTATGACATTGCGCCCCCTCTGGTCTGAATGTACGCAGTGATTCGTCATATCCTTCCTGAGACAAGGTGGCTCACAACTGTTTCTCATGGGTCCTTGACATCCCGGATACTGGCACTGGGACGGCCCACGTTGGTCCTTCACATATCTGTTGGGAGAGATGTGGGGATGTTGCTCGCCACGCTAGAAACTCAGTACTAAGCATACAGTTAACAGTGACAAGTACCTTGTGTGGACGAGCATTGTCCTATTGGAAAATGGCACCAGGATACTGTCGTATAAGAGGTAGCACATGTGGATGCAGGATGTATGTCACCCGTTGTGTCATCGGAGTTACCTAACTACCAGCCGTGGCCTGAAGTCATACCTCATGGCTCCCCACAGCATGAGTCCAGGAGCAACACCGTTGCGCCTCTCCAGTACTTCTGCACAAATGGATCTTCCCGCCAGGTTGCCGCCAAACTCACTGACGATAGTCATCGGGGATAGTGTAGAATAGCAATTCATCGTTGAACACAATGGGAAGCCCATTATCAACAGCTGGCTGGTGTGGCCGAGCGATTCTAGGCGCTTCAGTCTTGAACCGCGCGACCGCTACCGTAGCAGGTTCGAATCCTACCTCGGGAATGGATGTGTGTGCTGTCCTTAGGTAAGTTAGTTTTAAGTAGTTCTAAGTTCTAGGGGATTGATGACCTCAGGTGTTAAGTCACAAAGTGCTCAGAGCCATTTAAGCCATTATCAGCTGTGCACACTTTCATATCACGGCTTCACTCCAAACACAGCCGCATGTGTTGCGGAGTTAACAGAAGCCTATGCAAAAAACAAAAATTCCCTCGTGTAGCTGCTTCCAGTCTTCGAACATGGTGAAGGATGACCCAGATCGTTACAGGCAGTCCATTATTCGTTTAGGCGCAAATTTTAGAGGTTTCCGTGTGCTTGTGCAGAATACGGCGATTCTCCCTCGGTGTGGTCAAACGTGCTCTGCCAGAAGCTTGGCGACGAGTAGCGCTACCTGTGTTCACATTCCGATGGCCTCCAAAATGGGGCCACTGACACATTCGAATGCCTCTCACATCTGGACACTGCACAGTTTGATCAGTCGGCCAAATGGAGACCCCTAATTAGATTCGTTTCAAACTCTATCACGTGCTGACAATGCTGTTCAAACGAGTACATGACATCTCAATGTCCTTCAGAGATATCACTAATATAACACTGTTGATCAACGTTATGTACCCAACCAGGTCTAGTAGCAAAGCTTAACACTAGAAACAGTAATTTACTCTGTTGGCTGTTTTACCAGTCACGGACAATTGTAACTCTAATCATTTATATAGCCTCAGATAGTGTATATACGAGGGTTGGAACTTTAATAGTGGCAACTATTTATTTACAGCTCGCACAAAATAGATACGTGTTTCAAAGTTTTACTGACCTTCAAAGTAGTTACCAGCATTGTGTATAGCGCGTTGCCAGCGATCTGGAAGTCGTAGGATACTCTTAGCAGTGCCAGATGTGTTGACTGTTCGAGCGACGCGGTCTATTGCCCGACGAATTGGTATCAGTTCTGAAGCAAATGCCGTGAAGTGTTTCCTTCAGCTTAAAAATCGAGTTCAGCTTACGAGGGCTTAAGGCAGGGGAGTGCAGTAGGTGGAACAGCACTTAGCCCCATTAGTCAAACAGACCAGTAACAGCTTGCAAAGTACCTGCTTGATCATTGTGCAGCAAAATGATGGTCAGGTCCTGCAGAAAGTGTCTTCACTTCTGTCTCTACGCTCTTCATTTTTGGAACACAACCTACGACCAGCTTAGAGACAGAAGTGATGACACTGTCTGCAGGAGCTGAGCATCACTTTGCAGGACAACGCTCAAGCACTTACTGTGCAAGCTGTTAACGATTTGTTTGACTGATAGTACTATACCATCTACCGCACTCCCCCTGACCTAAGCCCTAGTGGGTTCTAAGCTGAAGGAAACACTTCATAGAATTCGCTTCAAAACTGCTACAAATTCGTCGGTCAATAGAGCGCGCCTCTCGAACTCTCAACGCAACTGGCACTACTAACAGTATCCTACGACGTTCACATCGTTGGCAGCTGGTTATATACAATTCTGGTGACTACTTTGAAGGTCAGTAAAACTTTGAAACAATTATCTGTTTCGTACGAGCTGCAAATAAATAGTTGCCGCTATTAAAGTTCCAACTCTCGTATATACGAAATCACATTTACACCTGTCTGTGTCTTCTGGGTGCTTTATTATTTTTTTTCAGACACTATTTTTTTATCTCCTCGCCTGATAACTTGTTATAGAAACTGATTGCTTCCGTGGTGCTGCCGTACGTTTTTGTTAGATGTCAAAAAAATGGTCCAATGGCTCTGAGCACCATGCGACTTAACTTCTGAGGTCATCAGTCGCCTAGAACTTAGAACTAAATAAACCTAACTAACCTAAGGACATCACACACATCTATGCCGGGGCAGGATTCGAACCTGCGACCGTAGCGGTGGCTTGGTTCCAGACTGTAGCGCCAAGAACCGCACGGCCACTCCGGCTGGCTGTTAGACGTAAAAACTTACATTCCACAAGACCGTGAGGAAGTATCGCAGGGGTAGACTGACATGTTTTAAATTCCATATATTCAGTTCTTTGGAAATTCAACCCATAAGGGGCGAAATAGCCTATGAAAAATGTTGCCAAAATGTCTCATTGTGAGAGCGTTTTAAAGCTAAATCTATTAAAATTTGTATCTGGTTTCTCAGTAACAAATTTGAAGAAAACTACGTGTTTCAGTGGTTTTGTAAATTGTACCCCTAAGAGGGTGAAGTAGTAGATGAAAATATTTCTTAAAATATTTCGTTGTATTAAAAGGTTTTTAACGCTAAATCGATTAAAACTGTTGTTTGATTCCTCGGTTAGAAATAAAGTCAGATGTGTTGCAGGATGAGTACACGAACTCAAAGGGAGGGATTAATGAAAACATCTGACTTCAGCCACCTTCTCTTTGAGTCATGAGTATTCTGACTGATTTGATGCGGCCCGCCACGAATTACTTTCCTGAGCCAGCGTCTTCATTTCAGAGTAGCACTTGTAATATACGTCCTAAATTATTTGCTGGGTACATTCCAATCTCTGCTTTCCTCTACAGTCTTTATCGTCTACAACTCTTCTAACACCGTGGAAATTATTCCCTAATGTGTTGACAGAAGCCCTATCATCCTGCCTCTTCTTCTCGATAGTGTTTTCCATACATTTACCTCCTCTCCGATTCGCAGCGCAGAACCTCCTCATTCCTTACCTTATCAGTCAATCTAATTTTTAACATTCGTCTATAGCACCACATCTCCAATGCTTCAAATCTCTTTTCCTCCGGTTGCTGCCACAAGGCATGTTTCTCTACCATACAATGCTGTTTTCCAGACGTACATTCCCAGAAATTTATTCCTCAAATTAATGCCTATGTTTGATATTAGTAGACTTTTCTTCTTTTCTTAGCCAGGGATGCCCTTTTTGCCAGTTCTAGTCTGCTTTTGATGTCCTCCTCGCCCCGTCCGTTCTGTATTATTGTGTTACACAGGTAGCAGAATTCCTTAACTTTATCTACTTCGCGACTATCAATCTTGAGGTTTATTTCTCACTTTTTTCATTTCTGTTACATCTTATTACTTTCGTCTTTCTTCGATTTACTCGCATTCCGTATTCTGTATTCATTAGACTGTTGATTCCATTCGACAGATCCTGCAATTGTTCTTCACTTGCACTGAGGATAGCAATGTCATCAGCGAATCTTATCATTGCTAGCTTGAATGTTAATTCCACTGTTCTACCTCTATTTTATTTCCATCACTGCTTCTTCGATATATAGATTGAATAGTAGGGCCGAAGGACTACGTCCCTGTCTTACACGTTTTTTAATCCGAGCGCTTGTTTCTTGACGTTCCAAACTTGTTATTCCCTCTTGGATCTTGTACATGTTGTATATTACCCGTCTCTTTCTATGTCTTACCCCTATCCTATTTTCCTCAGGATTTCGAACAGTTTGACATTATAGAACTCTTTTCCAGGTAGATAAATGCTATGAATGTGTCTTGATGGCTTTTTATTCAGAAACAGGCCTACATTCGGTAAAGACCAAACATATCGGCTTTGCCAGAACAGCAGATAAGAAAAAAAGATTATTTAATACATTAATTTTCCAATAGACGTCATATATGTTTATAAAATTCTTTTTGTTGTACTTAATATGCAAACGCCAGCGAAGCAGAAGACGTTAAGGTAGTAAAAGCATAAATAATCACTAACGAGGAGAATATGGCAACTGCCGTCACCCGATATCCCAGGAACTTTGCACAGTGGAAGGGGAGTCAAAATGAGTGAAGATGTGACTCATTTTATTCATAGATACTCGACTGTTCCTGAAAAAAACAATATTTAAAAATTTTGAGGAATTTTTGCTGTACTTCATGTGCTTTTTACCGGACGATATCTTCAGAAGAAATGGTGGCTTAGTTGTTAGTGTTACGGATTCTAAATTTTGCGCCTCGTGTTCGAAACCCGCTTGTTTTTCTATTTATCTCACTGTATTTTATTTTACTGTATTTACAATGTTTTCATTTATCTACACAGGTCCACTAAAGTTTACAACACGAATGTTTCTTATAAAGTTATGGAATACAAGGGTGTCATATTAACCTTGCGAAACTACAACTGGATTTCACAATAAATCTCACACATTTATTATGCAATATTTGTGTGTAGGGTATATCGGTGGGTTACGATCTTCTTAAATCCTCATATTCTGGAAGTTCCTTCTCACATCAATTCTTATATTAATTCTCATATTTTATTCTTATTTTTATTGTTCAGGAAGACTTTCTGCCTTCCCTTGGACGCTTCCGATCGTAGAGACATTGAAAACACAGATATTCCAAACAACATGAGCACCCCGCGAAGGAACGTTTGCCACAGTGACATTTCTTTCTATGAAGCTCACTCGAGATAGAAACATTGTTAAAACTGGTGAAGATTTGGCAATAATTTCACAGCCAGCCATGGATTGATTTTTATTCGAAAACTGGCGCTTGCAACTGATTATGAATCCGGACAACCTACAGAAATTTCACGGAAAATAATTAAAAGTAATTTTCTCATCCTTTTCTTAATTGTTTAACTCTTTCATGAGACATAGAGGAAAGAGAGGAAAGAGTACAACGTTATACACTGAAGCACTGTTATAGGCACGCGTTTTCAAATACAAGGATATGTAAGCAAGCAGAATACAGCGCTGCGATCGAAAACGCCTATTCAAGACAACAAGTGTGAGGCGCGATAGGTCGCTGCTGCTACAATGGCAGGTTGTCAAGATTTAAGTGAGTGTTGAACTGGTGTTTTTAGTCAGCGCACGAGCGATGGGGCACAGTACCTCCGAGGTAGCGATGGAGATTTTCCCCTAAGACCATTTCACGAATATACCGTGAATATCAGGAATCAGATAAAGCACCAAATCTCCGACATCGCTGTGGCCGGTAAAAGATCGCGCAAGAACGGGACCAACGATGACTGAAGAGAATAGTTCAGCGTTACAGAAGTGCAACCCTTCCGCAAATTGCTGCAGATTTTAATACAGGGCCATCAACAAGTGTCAGCGTGCGAACCATTCAAAGAAATATTATCTATATGGGCTCTCGGAGCCGAGGGTCCTTTCATGTATCCTCGATGACTGCACGACACAAAGCTTTACGCCTCGCCTGAGCCCGTCAACACCGAAATTGGACTGTTGGCGACCGTAGACATGTTGCCTGGTCGGACGAGTCTCGTTTCAAATTGTTTCGAGCAGGTGGACGCGTACGGATATGGAGACCACCTCATAAATCCATTGATCCTGCATTTCCGCAGGGTACTGCTCAAGATAGGCTCTGTAATGGTGTGGGGCGTTTGCAGTTGGAGTGATCGGGATCCCTGATACGTGTAGATACGACTGTGACACGTCACACGTACGTAACCATATTTTCTGATCGCTTGCATCCATTCAAGTGCATTGTGAATTGCCGGCGGCGATGGCCGAGCGGCTCTAGGCGCTTCAGTCTGGAACCGCACGATCGCTACGGTCGCAGGTTCGAAGCCTGCCTCTGGCCTGGTTGTGTGTGATGTCCTTCGGTTAGTTAGGTTTAAGTACTTCTAAGTTGTAGGGGACTGATGACCTCAGATGTTAAGTCCCATAGTACTCAGAGCCATTTTTGAACCATTGAGCATTCCAACGGAACTGGGTAATTCCAGCAGGATAATGCGATACCCAACACGTCCAGAATTGTTACAGAAAGGCTCCAGGAACACTCTGCTCAGTTTAAATACTGACTCTGGCCACGAAACTCCACAGACATGAACATTATTGAGCATATGTGGGATGCTTTCCAACGTGCCGTTCAGAAGAGAGCTCCACCCGGTCGCACTCTTAGGGATTTATGGGCAGCCCTGCGGGACTCATGGTGTCAGTTCCCTCCAGCACTACTTCAGACATTAGCCGAGTCCATGCTACGTCCTGTGGCGCCACTTCTCCGTGTCACGGGGGCCCTACACGATATCAGGCAGGTGTACAAGTTTTTTGGCTCTTTAGTCTATAAACGTACACTGGAAGACAATCGTATAGTAATCTACAGATATGAGTACATAAACGAAAAATAAAAACTAATTTAATAACCGGGTTTCGAACACGAGTCGCAAAATGAAGAAAGCCGCGATGCTAATCACTGTCACGGTTTCGTCTGAGGAGAGCGTGTGCTGGAAGATACATAGTAAGACCACGAAAACGTTGCTCATGGTCTTTACAGAAACAGTTGAGTGTCTATGGATAAGCCAAGACAAATGTTCGCTTATTCGGTCCCCTCTTCCACTGAAAAAAGTTTCTTGGAAAGCGTGTTACGGCACTTGCCCTGTTCTCTTCATAAACCGAGCGAGGTGGCGCAGTGGTTAGCACACTGGACTCGCATTCGGGAGGGCGAAGGTTCAATCCCACGTCCGGCCATTCTGATTTATGTTTTCCGTGATTTCCCTAAATCGCTCCAGACAAATCCCGGGATGGTTCCTTTCAAAGGGCACGGCCGACATCATTCCGTAATCCAATGAGACCGATGACCTTGATGTCTGGTCTCCTCCCCCCCCCCCCCAAAAAAAGAAAACCAACAATCTGTTCTGAAGATTTCGGCAGTAAGTAACGGGGTACAATAAATTTGACGATGCTGAAGAGGATCAATCGTGAATGGAGCATGTTGTTTAGCTTCAAAACGAACTTCAGGCGTGGCCTACGGCACAGAATCGCAGCGCCTATGCGAGGCGGTGTCCTCGTCCCTCGCTGCAGGTAACGAGCCGGCTTGCCCGGCGCGGGTAATTGCGGAGCAGCCGGTGCTCCGGGGTGGCGTGGCGTGGCGCGGTCCCATCCTGTGGCGCTGGGCTGCAGTGCCTTGCCGTGCCGTGGCGTACCGCGGCGGCTAATGGCTGGCCAGATATTTACGACAGCGCGGGTAACGAACTGTCCCCAGCCGCCGCGGAAATTTATGGCGCGCGCGCAAATTAACCAATTCCGCTCAGCCGTTACGGACGACCCTTCGTATTTTATTCGTACAAATTGTCGCGCCGGCTCGGAAAAATGCGCCGGCCGCGTTATGACCTCCACTGACCTGGAGCAACGTCCGGAATGCGCTCGCCGGCACCCCGGACGTGTGAGCGGAAAAAAAACTGCTTCGATTCCGGCTGTATCAGTTACATCACCGTGACCATAAAGACCTTAGACCAATTCCTCCCACTCTGGAGGTAACAGCCGCTTGAAGGGTAAAAATTAATTTTTCCGAGGGCTAAAAACAATCAGTCTGAAGTGTGTTTCTGTTACGAAAGTAAATCATTTTTAACGGATCGTAACTATTATCACTATTTCTTAAGACTCTTATAGGGGAACACGGGGCGGAACGGGATACTTAATGTTTAACAATTTCTATAAAATAAGGGAACACAAGGAAACGCTTCTTAAAGTGATAAAAAACACCTTCTACATCTACATTTACATCTACATGATTACTCTGCAATTCACATTTAAGTGCTTGGCAGATGGTTCATCGAACCACAATCATACCATATCTCTACCATTCCACTCCCGAACAGCGCGCGGGAAAAACAAACACCTAAACATTTCTGTTGGAGCTTTGATTTCTCTTATTTCATTTTGATGATCATTCCTACCTATGTAGGTTGGTCTCAACAAAATGATGACTGAAATTTCGTAAATAGATCTCGCCGTGACGAAAAACGTCTTTGCTTTAATGACTTCCATCCCAACTCGCGTCTCATATCCGCCACAATCTCTCCGCGATTACGTGATAATACGAAACGAGCTGCCCTTTTTTGCACCCTTTCGATGTCCTCCGTCAATCCCACTTGGTAAGGATCCAACACCGCGCAGCAATATTCTAAAAACGAGTGTAGTGTAAGCTGTCTCTTTAGTGTACTTGTTGCATCTTTTAAGCGTCCTGCCAATGAAACGCAACCTTTGGCTCGCCTTCCCCACAATATTATCTATGTGGTCTTTCCAACTGAAGTTCTTCGTAATTTTAACACCCAGGCACTTATGTACCTTGTAGTGTAAGCTAATGTATCTTATTTTAAAATCACTTAAAACAATACATATTGCATTTTTTACAATTTTTCAAAGGAAGTCTTGGATATTTCCACCCCACCTACGGGGCAGAATGGGATAAGGGTATTTTTTGTTAAATTGTTGCAAAAACGTTGAATTTGAATTATGAACATCGTATTAAACTATGACGAAATGTTGTATAACAGGTAATTCAGACTAACGAATGTGTAATTTAAGCAATTACAAAGTCATTCTTCAAAATAAGAAAATATTTTAATGTCATTCTGAAAAATTTACAATTCTTGATAACCACCAAACCACTAAGTACTAGTCCTTTCGACAATAGTCACAAATCTGATTTCCTCTTCATCTTCACTGTCTATGCCAGCACATGAATTGTGTGCCCATTCCGGCATGCGACCCAGGCCTCATTAGAAACAGAGTAGAAGTCCCCACAGTAGAGACACTCAGCATCCTCTCTCTCTGATTCTCTCTTCTCCATCATCTTCTTCCTTTTATTTTCCGTAAGGTCTTTCATGTCCTCTGTTTTGGTTCTTTTGAGTTTACAGTTTGATATTTTTGCCTTACGTTGCATTGCACCTGACGTCTCTGTCCTGACATTGTTTATATTTGTGCATCCTCCTCCTTTCTGTAGGCCTACTTTAGGTGCGACAGCATTCTGCAGTTCCTTCTTACAAGGAGAATCTGTTAATACGACGGTTTTTCCTTTTCGTCTTGTAGTCCGCCGAGTATTTTGACAGATTAGTGGTATTGGAATGATAGCCTCGGGTGACATCTGGAAAGCTGAATTGTTCGGCGAACATAGCTGGTTGGGAGAGTCTGGCATCCATTGGCATCCATGATCATCCTGGCTGGGTTTGCTTTCTACTTGCATCAAAATATGACGGGGCAGAACGGGACACTAACCCATTCTGCCCCGTCCCGTACCGCCCCAAGAGCACTTTTGAGGTTAACAACTTTTATGGGGTGTAATAAGTGACGTATTTAAACGCATTAAATCACTAAAGTATAACAAACGCCGTGCACTTTAAGGGAATGTGTCATATTAGGGTATGCAACTAACACTTCACAGCTTACCTGGCGTTGAAATTCACCAAAAGTTAGAACAACGCAAGCGGTAATGTGACGGACAACAATTCGCACTTCAAACTAAATCAGAATGACTGCCCTCACTTTCCTTCCATTCGGAGAAATAGTTACATGCCAATACAACAAGTTGCAACCCTGTCCAGTCTAGAAAAGAGCAATTTCACATTGAGGCCCGCTATCCCGTTCTGCCCCGAGTTCCCCTACCACAACTTGCCACTAATGACTTTTAATACTAGCATTAACGTGTAAAAGCTGAGTGATCCGTGCGACGGACTGTCATGCCAAGGGGCCTGAGTTCGATTCCCGGCTGGGTCGTAGATTTTCTCTGCCCAGGGACTGGGTGTTGTGTTGTCTTCATCATAATCATCTCACCCCTTGGTCGCGCGAGTCGCCGAAGTCGCGTGAACTCAAAAGACATGCACTAGGCGACCGGTCTACCCGACAGTAGGCCCTAGCCACACGACGATTCCACTTCTAACGCGTGAAACAATGTCGAGATGGTTACAGCTTGTGAAACGAATGTAAGAACATCATGTTACACATGTAGCCCACTCACTGCACACGTAATTTGGATTACAATGAAATGAATACCGGTAGCTGAATACAGGCGTTGATGTAGGTGAAAATGAGTGCCCCGACCGGTACTCGAACTCGGGATCACCTGCTTGGAAGGCAGGTGCTCTATTCATCTTTTTTTTCACTTTGTTCGTTGTTGATCGTTGTGTTCGGTCGTTGCGGACGTCACATGACATCAGTTCAAGTTCGTTTTGTTGATCCTTCCACTCAGTTTTTTATTACAGAGGCCAACCAGCTCTCTGGCCGAACACGCTGAGCTACCGTGCCGGCTCCGTCTAAGCCACCGAGGACACAGAGGATAGTGCGAGTGCAGGGCCTTATCTCTGGCAGGCCGCCCGTGAGACCCACATTCCCAACTTAATGTTGCGCACTATATTCATAGTGCCCCTACCCATTATATTCATTACTCGCGACTGTTCGAGCACTGTTCGTGCATCCGCACAGAAGAAAATGATCAAATTGAGGGTGAGCCTTAACTACATATGAAGATGGTATCCGATTTTTCGGACATGTCCGAAACAACAGATACCATCTTCATATGAACAAAATTTGTAGTCTGGGACCACCTATTACGTAAAGCTCAGAAGTATACGTGCCATAATACGCTTACACATTTCGTGAAATATTTCCGAGTTGTAGGTAGATCCAGCAATAGACTGTAAATTGCAACATGTGTGCACCTTCACTGCGTATAGTTGGTGACTCTCTTATATGATAAGGAGGGAATTACTTCGTCATCATAAAAAAGGTTCCTGGAAATAAGCAGTTACCAATTCTGTCATTGAGTAATCGGTTCACTATTTTATAGAGCACACAGAAACATTAAAAACTAAATATTGTCTTTGATTATGTTGAAAGAAAATTCTTTTTAATTCTAAAGTTTAGTTATGTAGTAGGGATAGTGATGGTGGGGTGATCCTGGTGGTGGTAGAGGGGACGGAGGGAATTAGCTAATATCAAATTGCACTCATAGTCAGTGGAAATGGCCTCAGAAACGTTGGGAACCAGTCCCATTTAGAGATACTGTGCTGACAAAATTGATTCAGTGTCGACATTAATTGACTTGTGAAACATATTTGCAAAATGGACAATATTATTTCCTCAATCTACGATTCAGAAACAACTTACACGTAGCCTTGAAATACAAGGCGAATGAATGCAGCGAAAATAAATGAAGGCTTCAGCAAAAGTAGCTTTATGTTATTAGGTTTAAGATAAGGGCATAAATTTGAGAATTATTAAATTTGTGGAAACGTTTTACTGTGGGATTAAACAGTCACATCTATCGGTACAAATGAAAACACAGCACCAAAGCAGTAACTATAGTCATGACAGTAGCACGGAAGATAATATGATATCCCAACATTACGTTATTCTACGTTTGCCCGAAACCTAGTAATTAGTTGCTAAACAAGAAAAGTATCCAGTTGCAAAAGAGGAATTTGCCTTTATCTTCAAGATAAACACAATTAAAACGTACTTTTAACACAGCAGATACATGGAATATATGATTGAACGCCGCTTTCTTGATATTACAAATAAGATTCACTTACATGAAGTATAGGCTTTCACGTCGTGGATTTTATTACTCTGATTATTGCATTTTCACACGTTTTTGGGGGAGTGAGGAAAATGAGAGCTTGTAAGGTCACACTCATCAAAGTGGTGATCTGGATGACGCACAGGATCTGCGTTCGGGAGAGACGGGTTTCAAATCCCCAACCAGCCATGGACATTTAGGTTCATTGTTGTTAAGTCCGAATTGCACATTAATCTCCGTGGTCAATGAGATTTTTAATCGTTCCTATCTTTCGTTTCATTTTCGCATAGCAAATCTTACACTGATGAATCAAAGCATTATGGTCGCTGCCCATCGCGAGACTGATTGCTTCCGTAAGCTGTTCGTCTGGGCGTCTGACGCGTTACTGAAAGAATATTATCAAAGCAGAGATAAATGAGAAATTATCCTAGCGATGATAAGGGCCGCAAATCCACTGCATAAGGGACTCGACTCTTTCAAAGATCAGATTCTTATGGTCTGGCGTCGGGTTTTGAACGTCTCGGAAAAAGAGAATTTAGTCAACTGTTTGCGCACTGCGTCTACGGAATGTGTTGATTTTCCGCTGTGCCCGAGCGGTTCTAGGGGCATCAGTTCGGAACCGCGCTGCTGCTACGGTCGCAGGTTGGAATCCTGCCTCGGGCATGGGTGTGTGTGATGTCCTTAGGTTAGTTAGGTTTAAGTAGTTCTAAGTCTAGGGGACAGATGACCTCAGATGTTAAGGCTCATAGTGCCTAGAGCCATTTGAACCATTTTGAAAGCGTTTAAATGAAGGTGAAACCACGAGTAGGAGACAATGTATTCAACATCCAAGACTTATCATACAACGGGGAGGTTAGAGAGTTTCCCGCTCCGTAAAGCAAGACAGGAGGTGATCTGTGGCAGATTATGATACAGAGTACTGTGCTGGCGTAGGTACAAGTGCTTTGGAGAGCACTACTGGCAGACACTGTAGAATATAGGGCTGCGCAGAGACGTGGATCGATGGAAACGGGTCGCCTGTTCAGATGTATCATTTTTCTTGTTACAGCTGATCGATGGCCCCGTCAGTCTACAGTGTGATTCACCTGCCCCTACCACTGTCGTTTTATGCAGTCCGCAGAGTTACATCTCACCTCCATTAACCAAGCGCTAGAGTTCCACACTCTCTCGCTCGCTAAGCATCAACTATTAGTCCTACAGAAAAAAATGAACTGGAACTTTTCATAGGAATCTTCAAAGTAGTTAAATTTTATACTGGAATACGTTGTTCGCTAGAGGCCTCAATTTTCGAGATATTAGGAAAAATGTACAAAAATGACTCTAAATCCCTCCTTCCACACTTGGCCCCCACGAGACACGATTTCTAGTACGTTTTCCATGCCATTCCGTCCTACCATTGTACAAATATTAGCGCCTGCACTAATTATTTCCAAATTTCGACTTTTTTTGGTCTTCATTGACTGGCCTTATAACGCTAGCAGCTTTGTCTAGCACTTACAAATTGTAAAAGCGACGTTTGTCTAAATTTTACATAACAAGTTTCTATATTTATCAGCATAAAATAAACAGTTGCATCGTTGTATTCGTCAGTCCTTTTAACTACTAAACTACAGAGCCTGTAAGGTTTTAGTATGGATCGAATACTGTTCATGTAATTAGGTTTAGCGTAATATTTTAAAAAAAACTTTTTCGATCCTTATCCTTACAGGCACGTTTAAATTAATAATGTTAACGAAGTAGCCGACTATGCTTCTGACTTAGGAGCTCAGTCAGTACAGGCCAAAACGTTCGAGGATCGGGAATAGGTCCTGTTGTAGGGATTCGTTTGTACAATGGTAGGATGGAGTGCTACGAACAACGTTCTAGCAATCGTGACTGGTGAGGGACTAGTATGGGATGGTCGTGCATTTGAAGCGCAAATTTTTCAATTTTTTTCTCAATAATTCGAAAACCCTGGCCTCCAGCGGAAACGTATCCCAGTACATAATTTAACTACATAAAATTTCCTACAAAGGGTCTTGCTGGGTGAGAGAATACGAAATTCTAGTGCGCCGTTTGTGAAGGGTATCTGGATGCATAGCACGACAACCGTCTTCCATGAGAAATGGATGCTTGAAAGATGCAGCAAGCCACGGATGCTGGCCTGTGGGGACAGTATAGTATTATCCTATTGGGGGGGGGGGGGGGGGGGAGATTCGTCTGGATCTCCTGTGGCCTACGTTAGTAACTGAGTTCACCTGGAGGGTTGTAGACGACGTGAACTCTGTTGGGGACTACCTGCGTTCCTTGACACCTGATGTCTTCCGAGACGCTGATGACACATTCGGGGATGCACCAGGCCCCAGCGTACACAAACAACAGACCAGGAATTTACAGTAATTTCGTAGACAACTGGTACGACGTAACTCTGGAAACCTACCAACTGCTTGTTGAATCCGTGTCGCGCAGAACAGTTGCCGTGTTACTTTACGAATGCGGGCCAACAAGCTATTAAGCAGTTGGTTATAATTCTTTTGCTCATAAGCGTACGTGT
Organism: Schistocerca gregaria; assembly: GCF_023897955.1. Classification (NCBI taxonomy): domain Eukaryota; kingdom Metazoa; phylum Arthropoda; class Insecta; order Orthoptera; family Acrididae; genus Schistocerca; species Schistocerca gregaria. The sequence continues at coordinate 503,340,164 of NC_064922.1, read as the reverse complement.
TCATGTAAAATCCGCTGGATTCAGTTACATGAAAGGCATTGGCAAATAACTGCTCAGAATCCATAAAACTAGGACACTCATCCTACTGAAAATAGATTCTCTTTCGTAATTTCTTAAGTCTGAGGTAATCACTCATCATAAGTTCTCTCGCTGGCAAGGAGATGGATCTGGCATCAATGATATTTTACTTTCCCTATGTTAGTATACGCACCACAATAACGTAAGTAAACTGTCAACTTTGTATGAAATTCATTCAAGATCGCTGACGAATTATATGCAACGCACTCTTTTGGCTCAGAAATGAGTAAATCAGTTTACATACAGTCATATATCTCATGAAAGTGATGTACCGAATCGCCGAATGTTAATCATGTCCCCAGTCTGCAACAATGGAGGAAAACATTGGGAAAGAATACTTTATGACAATAACGAGATAGGCGATAACAAGCGTATGAAATAGCTTTCGCAAATGGCTTTTCCGCGAAAGAGAAGTTACTCTTCACATGAAGAATTGGTTTTAAGATGCTGATTCACGTGACAGGTAAATGCTAAGCATAAAAATTTGAAAAATAGTATCTTAGAATCAGTTATGTTTGTGCAGCGATACTTAATTGTCAATCGGACGTTGGTCCACTACTACATGCTACAAATAAAACAGAAACCAGACTAATAGGTAGAAACAGCTGATTTCAGATGCGTGAACCAATAACATGTACCGTATAAGATACACGCTGTGTCCAAAAGGATAAATAATAAGATGCTGTTACTGTGTCAGTATTCCGACTAACTGGATTAAACTGTCATAAAAGGAACGTACTGTTAAAGAATAAGTAAGCATCATTTCTCAGTACAATGTAGATTCTCTTTACCGCTTTGGCAGTGGTCCAACAGAGGCATTCGAGGTACAGATTTGTGGAACGCGTACCCCATTTACAAAATTTTTACCCCACCCCCCCTCCTTAGTACCCGTGTAAAGAAATTCTTAGCTACAAAAGCCTTTCGAATACTTAATGATTAGCTTCCGTGAGATGTGAGCCAACATTAATTTTACATGGAACGAGTAAGTACATAATCAAGAGAATGCTGATAAGAAAATTTACAAACAAAAGAAACTGAAAAATTAATGACACACGTAAGAAGAAACCTGGTGAGTCGTGCACATTTTACTTTACAATGGATGGCTATCCGAACGGAAAATGTTTTTCCGTCTCGAATTTATTGAAAGAATATTGTAGTTCCTACCGAAGAGTCAGTATTGTTAGTACTGAATCCAGTGGTGGAATATTTGTACAGGTACGGCGGAGCTAGGATTCCTAGGTTCGTGAACAATAACTTACAGGAAGTTACGTATTGACGCTCCAGGCATCTCTGGCCGCCCTTTCCTGGGCTAGCAATATTCTTGGTGAGTGCATGGAGTTGCTTCAGCGTTTAGCAGCAGTGAGATTTTGGAGAGAAAGTAAGTAAAGTAAACCAATCTTTTGTGTTTCAGCGTCAGCGGTAGTGGATTCTTTTCTTATAATGAACTTATCAGCAACCAGTTTCTGCACAGGATCTTGAACATGTTATCTCTACACTCTATCCCAAGAATACATAATGGTACACTACTGTGGCTGTTTCATTGATACATCCATCAAAGAAAGCGATGCACCCAGAACAAAAATCCTGTTCGAACCCCCTCCCCTTTATGAGACCCTAGACAGGTTTATGCCTTTTCCATGTTCGCTGACACAGGAGGAAAAATTTCTGATAATCACTTTGTGGACATGAAGTGAACCATGCTTGACCTCTTTCATATATCCCACAATGTTACAAATTATGCAAAAGTACTGTATGTTTCACACAGTCAAATGCTTTTGTTAACAAAAAATGAATGCCTATGGTCCTCAAACTGTTGCGTAGGCTAATTACTAAGTCACAGAGAAAAGAATAAAATATATTTTCTATTGATACTCCTTTTCTGAAGGTAAGCTGCAAGTCTGACAGCAATTTATGTGTACTGATATGTGTGATCATTGTCTTACATACTGCTTTCTCATAAACTTCTTGAATACTAGTAGACATGGAATGTGTCAGTAACTGTAAACCTTTTTACTCCGTGGTTTTTCTAACGAGTGTTTCAGTTTGTCACGAAACAGAATGGACCTGAAAGGCACATCGCACGGGCTACTGAGTGCGTAGCTAATATATTATATACCGTCATAATCGTACTGGATATTTCGTCAAGCTAATAATTTCTTTGTTCTGTAATGACCTAGTAAATAATTCCATTTCATTTTTGCTTATTTCCTGTAGCTGCTTGCGATATAACTGACTCAGAACACCAGCTCCTCACAGTTTGCTTTTTTATCTGTAACAACAAAACTTTGATTTACCATTTTGCGCGAATCTTGTTCACTCTTAACAGTTTCACTCTCGTGCCAGACATATGTACTGTATTGAAACTTATCATATGCAATTGGTATTTCTGAGATCTATTGTGTCTCACATGTATCTACGATAATGATGAAGCCTGCTGTAATAAACTGAAATTTGTACCAACACTAGGATTCAAACCCAGCTCTCCTGCTTATTAGGCAGATACACAAATCACTACACCACACTGCCACCAGAGCTACTACAGCTTCACTCCATACCCAAGGATGTCTCCCTCCCCGATACAAAATTCCAATTCACACCTCAGACCATTGCTTTTCCCCTTATAAACATTCTATAATATTGGAATAACGTCTTACAAATAAGTGAAATCGGGTTAATCTTGCCTGTACATAAGATGTAGGTATATATTCATTATATACTGGTGATATTCTGAGGGATATGTATCTTTCCCTTATCTATGATAATGATGTAGGCTGAAGCAATAAACTAGAATTTGCGCCGCCGCTGGCACAAACATTAATTTATTGCTTCAGTTTGCATCATTATTGTACACTGAAGTGAAAAGCGAAAAGTTATGAAAGTCGTAAATCAATATTTTACAACTTTTCCACAAACAAACTTGATGCACTGCACTCAGTGGAATTGAAAAAAAAAATGACCTAAATGGGGTCAGCTTCGAAGAATAGCGGAGTAAAACCTAAGAGGAAGTCTTCCACTGTTAGGCTCAATACGTTTCATTGCATTATGCAGCGGAAGGACACATTACTCACGATATATTGAGATGCTCGCGTCACTGCATGATCATGTCAGCTGAGAAACAATGGTAGTCAGATAAGGCATTTTACATCAACTTGTGTCTCGATTGCGAAATTGGCAGTGGCGTCGGAATAGCTGACGAGGCAGAAGAGTAATGGTCGGAGGATGAAACGGCGCGGAACACCCGGATCCGGCGTCGCCAGGAATGTCGGCGCCCCGCGGCCTGGGAGCTGTGCCGGTGCGACGTGCGTGCGCCGCCGGTGGTGCGTCGTGACGTCAGCGGCGCGCCGCTCTCAGACTTTGATTCGCGGCGCCAGGTCGCGCGGACCTGCCGCCGCATCCGGGATCCCCGCCGGCCGGTGCGTCACCGGGACGAGCCGAGCCGGGCCATAAAGTGGCGAGCCGACGCCCTGCGCCAGCCGTCCGTCGTGTGCGTCGCACTGTCTCCAGCTTTACGACGTGCCGCGCTGGCCTCGAGGATGCTCTTTCCAGAGCTTCGATTCCACACCAGTATTAGGTCAGACGACTGCGTAACGCTATGGATAGACAACCAGCGCGACAAGCTTTCTCTCCACCATCTCCACATCCCCTCTCTCCCCCCTTCTCTCTTCCACTATCAATGGACATTGACGCATTGCTCACTTGCAGCGTAAGAAATGTGATGTTTGTGCCTACACTTTCGGCACCGAAACGTACTATCCGAAATAATGATTTTATGCACCCTGCTGGAACTTTAATTTTTGGAATAGTTCATTCGTGTGTTGTTAGCTTATTCTTAAGAATATATATATATATATATATATATATATATATATATATATATATATATATATATATATATAAGGCTCACCGGCCACTTGACCATCTCCTTCTGTGCGAATGCACAAACAGTGCCCGAACTCTTACGAGAATCGGCAACGCACCGCGAGTAATGAATATAGTGAGCTGGGGCACTACGAATGTAGTGCGGGACAATACGTTGAGAATGTGCGTTTCGCGGGAGGCGTGCCAGAGATAAATCACTGCCGTCGCGCTATCCTCTGTGTCCTCGGTGGCTCAGATGGTTGCCGACACGGTAGCTCAGCGCGTTCGTTAAGAGGGTTAGCTGCCCTCTGTAATAAAAAAAAAAACTGCGTTAAGTGATCAACAACGACCTTAAAAGGATGTCTTACGACGTCCGCCCCGAGCAGACACAACGAACAAAAGCGAACAAAATAAGATTAAAAAAAAAAAAAAAAAAAGATGTATAGAGCGTCTGCCATGTAGGCAGGAGATCCCGAGTTCGAGTCCCGGTCGGGGTACACATTTTCATCTGTCCCCGTTGACGTATGTCAACGCCTGTAAGCAGTTAAGGGTGTTCATTTCATTGTAATTTTATTCTTAAGACGTCAGTGGGTTAATTGAGCTAGTTATTAGAAGCAATTTAAAACTGAGAAAGTACCGTATTACGCATCTGATTCGGATAACGGGATGTCAAGTAATGACGGTTGGTTGAGGGAAGTGACCAAACAGCGAGGTCATCGGTCTCATCGGATTGGGGAAGGATGGGGACGGAGGTCGGCCGTACCCTTTCAAAGGAAACATCCCAGCATTTGCCTGGAGCGATTTAGGGAAATTCCAGAAAACCTAAATCAGGATGGCCGGACGCGGGATTGAACCGTCGTCCTCTCGAATGCGAGTTCAGTGTGCTACCACTGCGCCACCTCGCTCGGTGTCAAGTAATGAAACTTCGATTTTGTCAAATATATATTTGGATCACAGAAAATAACGTTAAATAGCATGACAAAATATTTGCTGTGAATAGCTGAATTCGATAAACAAACACTGACCAGCTGCTCAAAGATTAAGGATCCTCCATGGTACTTAGTCTGCCTGGCGGTAAACGCATAAACTCATTTCTTTGAGTCACAAGTCTTCCGACTGGTTTCAAGCTGTACGTCACGAATTTCGCTCCCGTGTCAACCTTTTCATCTCACAGTCGTACTTACAACCTACGTCCTCTGTTATTTGCTGGATGTATCCCAAACTCTTCCCTCTAGTGCCATTATATTCGCTCATGTCTTAACAGGTATCCTATCATCCTGTCCCTTCTTCTTGCCAGTGTTTTGCATATATTTCTTTCCTCGACGATTCTGCAGAGAACCTCGTCATTCCTTCCCTTATCCATACACCTGATTTTCAACGTTATTCTGTAGTACCACGTCTCAAAGCGTTACATTCTCTTCCAGCTTCCCCACAGTCTACGTTTCACTACCATACAGTGTTGTGCTCCAAAGGTACATTCTCAGAAATTTCCTCCTCAAATTAAGGACTATGTTTGATACTAGTAGACGTCTCTTGGTCAGAAATACCGTTTTCGCAGTGATATCCTGCTTATTATGTCCTCCTTGCTCCATCTGCCACGGGCTACTTTGCTGTCCACGTGGCAGAATTCCTTCACTTTATGTACCTCATGCTCACTAATTCTGATATTAAGCCTCGGTATTCCCATTTCTGCAACTTCTCATTAGTTTAGTCTTTGCTTGATGGACTCTCAGTCCATATTCTATACTCATTAGTCCATTCCACGCAATAGGTCGTATAACTCTTTTTCGCTTTCACTCGGAACAGTAATGTCACCAGTGAATCTTATCATTGCCATCCATTCATCTTGAATTTTAATCCGATTCCTGAACCTTCCTCTTATTTCCGCCTTACCTCCCTTGATGTATGCATTGAACGGTTGTGGTGAAAGACTACATTCCTGTCTCACACTCTTTTTGATCTGAACACTTAATTCTTGGTCTTCCACTCCTACTGTTCGCTCTTGGCTCTCGTACATATTTTATATTAGCACTCTTTCCCTGTAGCTTACACCTATTTTTCTCAGAATTTAGAACATCTTGTCCCATTTGACATTCTCAAACGCTATTTCCAGGTCGACATTTACTATGAACGTGTCTTGGTTTTTCTTTAGCCTTGCTTCCATTCAACTTTCATTCATCCATTAATACTTGTTCCATAGATCATGAACACGACATTCCATACTGATGTGGAACGTGTCACTTTAAGTTTAGTCTACACAAAGTAATTGATTTTTTTTATAGATACCATTCCACGTATCGAGTAGAAGTTATCATTCAGAAATTATTTTAATTTGTTTTGAAATGTTGGTTGGCTTTATATCTATGTAGCAAATGACCAAAGATTTCTGTGGCAGCATAATTCATCCCTTTCTGTGCCAAAGTTACATTTAAACCAGAATAGTGAAGGTCATCTTTTCTTCTAGTGTTGTAGCTATGCATTCCACTATAACTTCTGAAATGGGATGGGTTATTAATAACGAATTTCATAAGTGAATATATGTATTGAGAAGTTTCTGTGAATTTCCTGAGTTTCTTAAATCAATGTCTGTGAGGGAGTCTTGGGTGAACTCCAGCTATTTTTCTGATTACACACTTTTGTGCAATGGATACTTTTTCTTTTAATGATGAATTCCCCCAAAACATGATTCCAAGTGAAAGTAGTGAATGAAAATAGGCATAGTAGGCTAATTTACTGATATGTTTATCACCAAAATAGTATACGTAGCTGAACCTAACTGTTTCAGTAGATCATCAAAGAGTTTCTTCCAATCCAATTTCTCATCAATGCATACCCATAGAAATTTTGAACATTCTGCCTTAGCAACAGACTTCCGTTCAAAGTCTAAATTTATCAGTGGTGTTCTGCCATTAACTGTACAGGATTGTATAAACTATGTTTATGCAATATTTTAACAATAGTGTATTTCAGTCTGTCTGTAAAAATGCCCTGTTTCAGTGAGCTACTATGTATATGGCTGAGAATCCTACTTATTTTTTGGGAACAAGCTTTTAGTACTCTTTTGGAAATGCCATCAATTGCATGTGAGCTTGTACTTTGAAGTTTATTTATTATTTTCCTAATTTTAGTATGATTGCCTCTTCCATATACTGCCTTGAATTTTCGAATACATAGTTGGATCCTATTGTCTCTACAACACTTAAAAATGATTATCAACAATGTTTTCTAATTTTAACTTCTTGTTAATAAACTTTTAATTGAGTTTGATAGAAAGACAGTCTTGCTGTTCCCTCTGTTGCCCTGTTTCCCTTTTAACAATATTTCAAAATTGTTTTAAGTTTATTATCAAATGGGCTACTCTCGGACACAGTGCTCATACATCTGGAGTTTTTAATCACTTTTCTTAATACAGTGTAGTATGTTTTATAATGTGTTACTATTTCTGGTTCATTACCCGTCATAGCTGTATGATACATTTTCCTTTTCTGCTTACAAAAAGATTTTACCACTTTAGTAAGCCATGGCTTTTTAGGTGACTTTTTACATTTATATTTTAGTATTTTCTTAGGGACACTGTTTTCAAATATACTCACAAAGGTATGATGAAACAGTGCAAATTTTAAATTAGCATCAGATTCCCTGTACATGTCATCCCAGTTTAACAGTTGCTTTCCCTAAAATTTTCAATTGTTAAATCTTTGCTTGAATTCACTATTTTGGAGAACTGTTTTGCAGTACTATATGCAGGTATGTCATATAATGCAACTGGTTGTGCACCATGATCAGACAGGCCATTCTTGACAGGAAAAGTTTTTATTTGATTAAATTTGTCTTGGTGTATAAAAACATTATCTATCAGTGGGCAGCTTTCCTGTACCAACTGAGTACTAAAATCAGTAACTGAGGGTAAATTGAAACAACCAAGTTATACTCCAAGGTCAAGCTTTCTACCTGACTCTTTCAGAAAATTTACATTGAAATCCCCTAAAACAATAAATTGCTTCCCTCAGTCTGAAAGACACCACAACAAAGAATCCAAGTTTTTCCAAAATAGCCAGACATTTCCCAATGAGGTCCTATACATGGCTATGACTATAAAAGTGCCATTATTTAGTTTAAGCTCATAAGTAATTGCTTCTATATGTTGTTCCACACAAAATTTTTTAGTTTCCAAATTTTTCAGACTATGACAGTTTTTAATGTATATGGCAGCTCCTTCTGTCTCCATGGTGTCTCTACATATATGTGCTGTAAGCTTATATCCACCTACATTTAACATTTCCATACCTGTGACTATATGAAGTTCAGACAGGCATTGTACATCTATTCCACCCTTAGTTTCTAAACTTTCTAAACACAAAAGAAGTTCTTCTACTTTTTTCCATTGATGTTTTAGTGTAATATACTAAATTTAAGTTCAACTGTGCCTTTATGAGAATCTTGTGACATATGAGCATTATTTTTCACTGTACTGTTATGAGAATCTTATAATATTTTAACATCTCCAGTACCTGTCGGTCTGAGCTTCTCATTATGCTTAATTTCAATCAATGTTGGATAGTTTGACTCTGATCCTAGCCTAAAAAGAGAGGTACTGCCATGAGCTTCAGCGCCCCCCCCCCTTTAAGATTTTCCTATTACCCCAGCCAATTTACCCTTCCCTATCCTAATGAGCTGTAGGCCATATCTTGTGCAGTCCCACCGACTAATAACATCAACAGGAATCAAACCTATGCCCGGAAAGGAAGTAGCCGCCCAAAGCAGCTGATGTAGCTCTTATTTACCGTTCTGGCAGAGCTGTTCAACTGGGGCCAATAATACCACATGAAAGCAGGGACCAAGCCACATTTGTATGGTTCGTTGCAGATGCTATTTTTACCAGGTCACACTCAATATTGTAGCCCTGATACCTGTCAACACTGTTTTCCACTCCAATCACTATCGCACCATGATCCTTTTTGTAAAACCCTTGCACAATGATCTTACATCCTCTATCGCTTGGCTAAGACATGCACTGGGCTTGAAAATACTTGTGACCTGGTAAATGTCACCTAATTTTTCCTGCAAGATCTGAAAACCGCAACGTCAGAAGTGACTCTTTGATTTTCTTACCTTTCCTAAAGCCACAATTATCGTCTTCTAACACATCTTCAATTATTATTTGCTTTCTCTTCTATATTATTCTTGTCAGCAAATTGAATGAATGAGCTGATTTTGCGATAGCTCTCGCACTTGTTGGCTCTTGCTACCTTCGGAATTGTGTGGATGAGGTTTTTCAGGAAGTCAGGTGGAATATCGCCAGACTCATACGCTCCACACACCAACATGGACATTTTTTTCTACATCCTCATGTTGTCGTTGTGGTCTTCGGTCCTGAGACTGGTTTGATTCAGCTCTCCATGCTACTCTATCTTGTGCAAGCTTCTGCATCTCCCAGTACCTACTGCAACCTACATCCTTCTGAATCTGTTTAGTGTAGTGTAGTCTTGGCCTCCCTCTATGATTTTTACCCTCCACGCTGCCCCCAATACTAAATTGGTTATCCCTTGATGCCTCAGAACATGTCCTACCAACCGATCCCTTCTTCTGGTCAAGTTGTACCACAAACTTCTCTTCTCCCCAATCCTATTCAGTACTTCCTCATTAGTTATGTGATCTACCCATCTAATCTTCAGCATTCTTCTGTAGCACCACATTTCGAAAGCTTCTATTCTCTTCTTGTCTAAACTATTTATCGTCCATGTTTCACTTCCATACATGGCTACACTCCATACAAATACTTTCAGAAACGACTTCCTGATACATAAATCTATACTCGATGTTAACAAATTTCTCTTCTTCAGAAACGCTTTCCTTGCCATTGCCAGTCTACATTTTATATCCTCTCTACTTCGACCATCATCAGTTATTTTACTTCCTAAATAGCAAAACTCCTTTACTACTTTAAGTGTCTCATTTCCTAATCTAATTCCCTCAGCATCACCCGATTTAATTTGACTACATTCCGCTATCCTCGTTTTGCTTTTGTTGATGTTCATCTTATATCCTCCTTTCAAGACACTATCCATTCCGTTCAACTGCTCTTCCAAGTCCTTTGCTGTCTCTGACAGAATTACATTGTCATCGGCGAACCTCAACATTTTTATTTCTTCTCCATGGATTTTAATACCTACTCCGAATTTTTCTTTTGTTTCCTTCACTTCTTGCTCAATATACAGTTTGAATAACATCGGGGAGAGACTACAACCCTGTCTCACTCCCTTCCCAACCACTGCTTCCCTTTCATGTCCGTGGACTCTTATAATTGCCATCTGGTTTCTGTACAAATTGTAAATAGCCTTTCGCTCCCTGTATTTTACCCCTGCTACCTTCAGAATTTGAAAGAGAGTATTCCAATCAACATTGTCAAAGGCTTTCTCTAAGTCTACAAATGCTAGAAACGTAGGTTTGACCTTCCTTAATCTAGCTTCTAAGGTAAGTCGTAGGGACAGTATTGCCTCACGTGTTCCAACATTTCTACGGAATCCCAACTGATCTTCCCCGAGGTCGGATTCTACTAGTTTTTCCATTCGTCTGTAAAGAATTCGCGTTAGTATTTTGCAGCTGCGACTCATTAAACTGATTGTCCTGTAATTTTCACATCTGTCAACACCTGCTTTTTTGGGATTGGAATTATTATATTCTTCTTGAAGTCTGAGGGTATTTCGTCTGTTTCATACATCTTGCTCACCAGATGGTAGAGTTTTGTCAGGACTGGCTCTCCCAAGGCCGTCAATAGTTCCAATGGAATGTTGTCTACTCCGGGGGCCTTGTTTCGACTCAGGTCTTTCAGACAAACGTGTGGTTCCTGAAGAGGGGCAGCAGCCTTTTCAGTAGTTGCAGAGGCAACAGTCTGGATGATTGACTGATGTGGTCTTGTAGCAATAACCAAAATGGCCTTGCTGTGCTGGTAAGAGGAAATTATGGCCGTCGTTTTTCCCGAGGGCATGCAGCTTTACTACATCCTCATATGATTTTAGAAATTCCAAGGGGGTGCCTTATTGGATCTTAAATCTTCCAAAGCTCTTTTCAACGCTGGTTCTAGTACTGGATCCCTAATCGCTTCCCTGTCGACGCCTGTTGCTTCGTATATAGCTTCATGAGACAATTCCTCCCACTCATAGAGGCTTTCAATGTACGCTGTACACCTTTCCATAGTTTTCTTTTCATTCAGGAGTGGGATCTCCTGAACCGGATGACGGCGAGGCTGCAGACGCAGGCAGTGGAGTGGTATGGTGCGACCGGTTCAGCTGGAGTGACCGGCAAAAGTCTTCATATGAGTCTATCCTCACAGCTTCGATCAATGGGATGGAAAAACGTAAGACGCTGCCAGCAACAGAGTATGATCCAGGTGGCTGTGGCTTCCGGGTGTTCTTCCCCCGGGCCGTAATCTTTGTAAACATAATGAACACAGCAGTGACCACAGTGAACGGTAATGAAACATTATATGTGTGGAAAGGTCTTGATTGCAAAAGAACTTTCTTCAATATGAGAGCGACCGGTTTCGACCTGATGTGAATCCTCCTCGGTCCATACTTTGTAGTTGGCCATACAAAAGTGTAGTTGGAAACATGTAATACAACAAACATTAACTAAAAATAAGATTATAAGATGTCACAGAGCTGAATAGCAGGTGCACCTCTCCATGCCTGATACCCTACATCAGGGCTTCCCAACGTTTTCAGCTGGCGGACCCCTTCTTCAGTCGAAAATCCATGGTGGACCCCTAGTCAGTCAAGAGCACAATAAATTTAAATTTCAGAGCGCAACCCATGGTGTAAGAGGTCCATGATTAAAGAATTTGTTGCTACCGCAGTAGAGCAGATGTAATTTCGATGGATTGCTCACGCGCTGCCTGCGATATGTAAGCTAGAAGAGAATCTGAGACCAAAGAGCAGTGTTGACTGCAGTAGGAACTGTGTGTTAGTAGCAGTAAGTAGTGGCTAGCGAGCAGTCTGGTGTATCGTGTTGGCTGGGCCGGTCGTGTGCAGCGATGGCAGAACCTGAGCGTTGTAGGATAAGGTAAAAGCAGCCTCGCGCATATGTAGTATTGTTATATTAAGTCCCATGTAAATGTTTTTTTAAAAAATCGTTTGATAAGAATCTTTCTCATAAAAAGTAACTTTTGACCATCATTCATTTCAATTTAAAGAATTTACTAATTTCTCCGATCCTTGGTCATCCCGATTATTGAAAAGAAAAATCAGTTCTTTCCTTTTATATAAGACAAATCTATCGGCCAGCATTGCACTTAGCTGCGCCAGGAAAATTTCTTATAGGAGCAGATATATACGCGTTATCTGGCGAGCTAATTAAGGTACGATTTTTCAGTTTATTCAGAATGATGTATCAGGGCCATGACGCAGCACTGCTGACGTCCAAAATTTACCAGGTTAAATTGACTGTCAATTACTGAAAGGTTATAAGTGAGCGACAATTTTTTATTGAGAGATAAGTCACATTTTATTATTGATACGTTACGCAATTTTCCTGTTGGCAGGTTATACTGAATGTGAACGACATAATTATATTTTTTTACTGTTGAGAGGTTTAGGGATTTTTCTATTTTGAGGTTACACTAAATGAGAATATTATTCATATTATTTTATTTTGTTGGGCCGTTACTGAAATTATCTTGTGAGGAGGTTATAATGGGAACTGAAAGCTTCTTAATCTTAATGCAAGTGCCATGTTCCCAATGACCCTCCCTCCCCCCAAAAGTATCAGTGGTTTTTGGTTTAGAGATGAGTGAAAAAACTTGAAATTAACGATACAATTGGAATTCCCGCTCTATCCAGGCACTTACTAGTGGATTTACTCACTTTGTTCAAAACACTATAGCCTGATTAAAACTACTTGGTAATTGAAATTTCACACGATGGAGCTGTCTTCCTCCAAGAGCAATCAACGTCACGTCCAGACTGTTCGCTGTTGCCAAGCTGCCGCTTATGGTATGTTCACTTCCACTATTTGGCTACTGCTGTGTAAGGAGCATGCATATTTCGTAACAGTCGTGTGTATGTGTGTGTGCGCGCGCACGCGCTTGCGCTTGCGCGCGCGTGTGTGTGTGTGTATGTGTGTGTGTGTGTGTGTTTACGTGTGTGTGGTTTTTCGTGAAATCCAAAGAAAAATGTTCAAATGTATGTAAAGACTTCCGTTGGTCGTCCTCCCTCCTCATTCATTTTAACTGGAAACTTCCCTTGTTGAGAAGGCGATGGAGAAACTGCTCCCTTCTTCAGTGATCCTGACTTCAGACACTGATCCATGTTAGTAGTAAACTGGTCAGAAATCGAATTATGAAATAGGTAGTGCACTGACAAAGCAAGTTTAACATTTAATGATGCCTGGGGCCGCATACGTGCCAGCGAGCGCTGTGATTGGTCGACAAAGCTCACTCCGCGCATGCGTAAAAGGTTTCAGCGAATCTAGCGCCGTGAGACGGCGCACAAACAACTCCCGTATTGTTGCGAAACAGTCGATCAGAGAAGCCGCATTCTCCGGCACTAAACTGTGTATACATTCTCACTTAGGAGCCCCAAAGGCTGCTTGGGGATACGACCTGAAGTGAAAGTACACATGTTTTTCACCCGAAAAAAAAAAGTAATGAATTTGATTTTCACATTTTTATTCAATAATTTTACTCATTATTTTAGACGATTTGGTGAAAGGTGGCCACGGACCCCCTACAAACAGCGGACCACAGGTTGGGAAGCCCTGCCCTACATCATATATAGCCACTAGGAGAGAACGTATCTTAATGTTTATTATACTACTTGTTGCTCCTCCATTGCACTCTAAACTACAGAGTGTGGTCCCAAGATGATCGAAATAGGGTCGAAATCGTTCACCAATTATGAATGAAACCTTTTTTTCTACTAGTCCGATTTCCCTCGCGTATTTATGTCTCTTTCCCCTTTTTTTCCGTGCCGTAATCTGATATTGTACATTCTCCAGTCAGAAGAGTGTGATATTCGTTAAAAGTCTTTGCCAGTCGTAAATCTTCTTACCACCATTTTATATAATGGCCAAACAAATTCCCACAGGCAGACGTTATAACTGGAATTTCCATTGTTCCGTGAAATTAAGGATGAACTGCATGATGTTTGTAACTTGCTCCCACGATATATCGGCGGAGGGTATTCCGGCCATCTTCAGATTAATACTCAGTGTTCTCCCGAAATTTCATGAACAATCTACATGCCGGAAGAGCCTTCAATTTCAGAGAATTTTTTAGTTTGGTTACGACGCACTTGTGCCGATGGGACAGTTCGTTTTAACATGGCCACGTTCGTATCGATTCACGTGTGTGGCGTAGATGTTCTGTTCTGCTACGACGACAACCAGGGACATATGTTTCCTGTGTCCTAGCGTGCAGAGGGTCTGCTAAGCCAACTGCCTTCACAAAGAATAACAGCTGTTGACAGAGTCGTAGACAGAGCCCATACAAGTACGTAGAATCATATCACAAATACTGGTTTAATCCGAATTCCGCAGACAAAACTGCAAAGATGGTTCAGAGATTTTTTGAGTGTATTGATATATGAGACCCATGGTGCCTCGTACCTCCCTACAGATATCGTAACTATGATTTATTCCGTTTGGTCACCAAAACCGTTTCTGTGCAAATACTCTCATAACAGGAAAAGTCTGTTAAACACAATCACCAGAAATCATGACACTAAAAATCCTCAGACGCAAAAGTATCGTGACGTGGTTACCGTCGCTGCAGGAGTAGCACTGCATACCGGTATTCTACACTCCTGGAAATAGAAAAAAGAACACATTGACACCGGTGTGTCAGACCCACCATACTTGCTCCGAACACTGCGAGAGGGCTGTACAAGTAATGATCACACGCACGGCACAGCGGACACACCAGGAACCGCGGTGTTGGCCGTCGAATGGCGCTAGCTGCGCAGCATTTGTGCACCGCCGCCGTCAGTGTCAGCCAGTTTGCCGTGGCATACGGAGCTCCATCGCAGTCTTTAACAATGGTAGCATGCCGCGACAGCGTGGACGTGAACCGTATGTGCAGTTGACGGACTTTGAGCGAGGGCGTATAGTGGGCATGCGGGAGGCCGGGTGGACGTACCACCGAATTGCTCAACACGTGGGGCGTGAGGTCTCCACAGTACATCGATGTTGTCGCCAGTGGTCGGCGGAAGGTGCACGTGCCCGTCGACCTGGGACCGGACCGCAGCGACGCACGGATGCACGCAAAGACTGTAGGATCCTACGCAGTGCCGTAGGGGACCGCACCGCCACTTCCCAGCAAATTAGGGACACTGTTGCTCCTGAGGTATCGGCGAGGACCATTCGCAACCGTCTCCATGAAGCTGGGCTACGGTCCCGCACACCGTTAAGCCGTCTTCCGCTCACGCCCCAACATCGTGCAGCCCGCCTCCAGTGGTGTCGCGACAGGCGTGAATGGAGGGACGAATGGAGACGTGTCGTCTTCAGCGATGAGAGTCGCTTCTGCCTTGGTGCCAATGATGGTCGTATGCGTGTTTGGCGCCGTGCAGGTGAGCGCCACAATCAGGACTGCATACGACCGAGGCACACAGGGCCAACACCCGGCATCATGGTGTGGGGAGCGAGCTCCTACACTGGCCGTACACCTCTGGTGATCGTCGAGGGGACACTGAATAGTGCAAGCTACATCCAAACCGTCATCGAACCCATCGTTCTACCATTCCTAGACCGGCAAGGGAACTTGCTGTTCCAACAGGACAATGCACGTCCGCATGTATCCCGTGCCACCCAACGTGCTCTAGAAGGTGTAAGTCAACTACCCTGGCCAGCAAGATCTCCGGATCTGTCCCCCATTGAGCATGTTTGGGACTGGATGAAGCGTCGTCTCACGCGGTCTGCACGTTCAGCACGAACGCTGGTCCAACTGAGGCGCCAGGTGGAAATGGCATGGCAAGCCGTTCCACAGGACTACATCCAGCATCTCTATGATCGTCTCCATTGGAGAATAGTAGCCTGCATTGCTGCGAAAGGTGGATATACACTGTATTAGTGCCGACATTGTGCATGCTCTGTTGCCTGTGTCTATGTGCCTGTGGTTGTGTCAGTGTGATCATGTGATGTATCTGACCCCAGGAACGTGTCAATAAAGTTTCCCCTTCCTGGGACAATGAATTCACGGTGTTCTTATTTCAATTTCCAGGAGTGTATATCTCCCATTGCATTCAGTGAACACTTACGCGAAGCGCACAACAGTTCATTAGTAGTACCTGTTTTGGAAATAAGACCGCATTTGCTCCCACTTAATCTATTTTTCCCAGGCGTGTTTCACCTTTTTATTACTCTAAGGCATCTTCAGTAGGATCTACAGAGTGTTACAAAAAGGTACGGCCAAACTTTCAGGAAACATTCCTCACACAAAAATAAAGAAAAGATGTTATGTGGACATGTGTTCGGAAACGCTTAATATCCATGTTTGAGCTACAACAGCCGACTTGATATAGAAAACGTATTCCAACACACCAGTACCAGAAACAACAGAAATTGTATATAAGAACCTGAAAACTTAATGTCAACTCCCTGATAACAAATTAAGGAAAGAAGCACATTAAAAAATCTCATAACACAACAAAAATACTTCAAATTCAATGACGAATTTTATTTACTTGAAGATGGGCTGCCAATGGGGTCCCTAGTTTCAGGAGCATTAGCAAATATTTTTGTAAATCACATTGAACAGATCATCTTCACAAAAATAGTAGGAACAGAATAAACATATTCAGGTATATCGATGAAATTCTTTGCTTCGTAGATGAACCACAAGCAAAAATTGAAAAACTGCTTTCTGGTGTCAACAAGATACATAAAAATCTAAATTCACAATTGAGAGACAACACTTTCTAGATATAACAGTCAAAAAACAAAACAATAAACATATGTTTGAAATTTACCATAATCCCACAGCAATGGATATTATCATTCCCCAATCCTTGAACCACTCGCACTCGCTAAAGCAAGCACCGCGTTGAAACATGCTTCATAGACATGTCGTTCAATGAATTTGTAAAGATATGCACAGATTGCTACAATCACACTAAGTACAGGTTTCTTGTTATTGATAAATCAAGAAAACTTAATGGTGGTAGGTACAGAGAGAACTTCCAAGAGTTTCTCTGTGTATAGCTATGAAAAAAGTGATAAGTATGTTACTGAACCATGGAAAAGTTTGCACATATGTCAGCTACTCAGTCTGAGTATATGGGTCTGCATAGATGGAGAATGTGTTTGTACATAAATGGAACATTTCAGTCTCTCAAAACGACTCTATGGATGTACGCTCAGACGAATTAGATACTAGGTTTAAGGAACTAGAAGTGTGTACCCAGATTATTCTGAGAAAGAAAGTTGACTCTCAGCTGTAAAGGTTGATGGAACTGAAAAGAAAGTACATTACTTAAGTGTAAAGGATGAGCAAAATGCGTATAAGGTGCAGCCTGTGAACCACATGGTTGTTCGAGAGAAGTTACAGTTGCTGAGGTTAGCACAATTGGATCGAGACAGACACTGTGGTAAATGTTTACAGCAGTTATGGAGTCTCGCAATGACTCTCACCAAAATTACACAACTACAACGACGATGCTATTGCAGGTTTCATTAACCATCGCAGTGACACTTGGATAGACGAAACATTCGGCGTCAGTGGCGAAAAACCATACTGTTGGGCATGCCGCATATAACTTTAAAATGAAGAAATAATACAGATAGTGGATGGGGAATTTCAAAGAATACCAGGTTTACCGAAACTCATTTTCCTAAAACCCTCAAAACTAAAATTTTCATCTAAAGGTCTGTAGATGTATGATGAAATACTACAACCGATTGGTGTACACAGGAAAGCAGGAAACCAATGTAGTGGATATTACAGAGATATTATAAAACCAATATTATTATTATTATTATTAGATGTTCCGTAAAGCAGTGTTGATGGTGTTGACACTAAGGATAAAATCGACGCCCCCCCCCCCCAGGGAATATTCAATGGTGATCCCAATGAGACAATAGATCGACTACGACTGATCATGGCATCAGATGATGTGGGCAATACCATTCATTCATATGACATTGTCTCAATAACTTAATAGTTTAGAGAGAGGGGTTTTTTCTAAATAAATGTGGAAATGATAGCTTGAGAACTGCCCAAACCAGCACACAAAAATTTCCTCATAGACATTTTATGATTAAAGGTTCGGATGACCTGTGACAGGCTGATCTTGTAGATATTAGGGCATATTCACAAGAGAATAATGAATTCAAATATATTTTGATGGTTATTGACACAATTTCCCTTGGCACGTCGTGGAGACGCTTCAGCATTTGTTGCAGACAGAGATGAATCAATGCTCTGACAAGCTCCAAACTGGTCACAGTGGAGAGTTTTACAATACCCATTTCAGACCGTGATGCAGTGTATGGAATACATCACTACTCAACATTCACCCACCTGAAGGGTAGTATCATGAAACGTCTGATCAGAACAACAAAAGGTCAAATGTGGGTGCTTTTTAATCTTTGAGGCTCATGGTACTGGTCAGATATTTACCAAAAATTAGTTTCAGATTATAATCGAACCAAACATACCACAATACGAAAGAGACAGCTCGATGCTCAAAATAATGGACTAATGGATAGGGTGTGTTATCGTATTAAAATGCTGGATGCATATTAACAGAAATTTAATGCAAGTCATTTGGTACATATTCAAAACACAAGATAGCATTTCAGAAGTCATACCTCGAGACCTGGTCGAGTGAGATATTTACACTTTCAAAAGCACAGGGAACAAATCCTAGAACTTACGTCTTAAATGATTTCAGTGGCACTGAAATTTCAGGATGCTTTTACACTAAGGAAATACAGAAGAGCTCAGAACCACATGTGTTGCTCTTAGAGCATGTCATAAGACGTCAAGGGAATAGAACTCTAGTTAAATGGCTTGGTTTTCCTGCAACACAAAGCAACTGGATTGAAGCTGACGATTTTCTATATAATGTGGTGCACAGAGCACAACCAGCACAGTAGCACAACATGCGTAATAGGAGACACACTATAGGAGGCGATGGTATTCTCGATAAACTTCCTGGAGAATTACACATTCCGGCGGACCTGGTACAATGGTTCAAAAACATTTGACTTGCTGTGATGAGGGGGTTAACCTGCTTGAAGAGGCATGTTTGGAACACGACATTGCATACACAAAACATAAAATTCCCCCAGGATATCACCCTGTAGATCCAACTTCAGTTGATAAAGGCAAGACAATACGTGCGAGAAAGGACATTTGTGTAGGGCAGTGCACTGCAGCATTTGTAGCTGATAAAACAAAGCGTGGTGGAATTAAAATGGCCTTGTCTGTGAACTTCCATCTAGTTATGGACGCTGCACGTCATGCACTTAAAGAAGAAGGAGACAATAATGAAGAGCCCGCATCTCGTGGTCGTGCGGTCGCGTTCTCGCTTCCCACGCCCGGGTTCCCGGGTTCGATTTCCGGCGGGGTCCGGGATTTTCTCTGCCTCGTGATGGCTGGGTGTTGTGTGATGTCCTTAGGTTAGTTAGGTTTAAATAGTTCTAAGTTCTAGGGGACTGATGGCCATAGATGTTAAGTCCCATAGTGCTCAGAGCCATTTGAACCATTTGAATAATGAAGAAGACGAAGAAGGAGTGTTTGATAAACTGTATCCTGACAGCGATGAACACAGCTAAATGTGCCTGTAAGTATAAGTGACCAGTCAAAGCACTCATGGTTCTGCCGATACCCCAGACATAAAGTGGAATTATTTCCCTTCTCATTCCTCGCCTTGCAGGTCTCTTTGAAATAGGTCCACTCGCTGGTTGTGCTGCGGCTATTGCTCTAATAGTGAAGAACGTGCAGAACACCCAGGAGCAGCTAGAGGAATAAAGGAGACAAAACCACATGATAGGAACAGTAGCTATCGGGAAAGGACTATACCTGCGACCATATCACAGAGGCCATAATAAACTTCATCTGCAATTGTAGTGATAGGAAAGCAATTGTGGAAATAGGATCGCAGCGTCCCTCTATTGTCAACTAAGACAGGATGGGTGTAAGGTATAAAACCAAAGTCACAACTCACAGCACTGCGCTTCGCAACAGAACAGAATCCGAAGCCAGGCAATGGTACCATTCGATGTAACTATCCCAGCGGAATATGACGAGTGTTTATAAGCCAGGAATACTTCTTGCATAGACTTTATGCATCAACCACATTTGACAAGAATGATGAAATGAGGATTGTTATCCCACACCAAGGCTTCTAAATTTTCCAGGCAATAGTTTCATAGATCCTGATGGATAATTTATGAAAACGGATTGTACTATTACAGTGGTATCAAGTCACACATGTAATGCTTCAGCGTTCCTGTTTCATGAACTATAACACGAACTTTACGGGGCATAAATTGACCGTGCACACAAGTTAGTCATAACATCAACAGTTAAAACGTATGTCTCTGCTACTTCCTCAGATATGAATTATTTAGAAAATACTGAATGGTTCATAGACGAGCCAATGGATAGAACAGTAGAGGAGTACAAGAGATTTTCTTCGTTTGTACCGCTAAAATAGCATATGGTGTAAGAGGTCCATAATTAAAGAATTTGTTGCTAGCGCACTCGAGCTGATGTAATTTCGATGTGTTGCTCACGCTCTGCCTGCGATATGTAAGCTAGAAGAGAATCTGAGACCAAAGAGCAGTATTGGCTGCAGTAGGAACTTGTGTAGCAGTAGCAGTTAAGTTGTTACTAGCGAGCAGTCGTTTCTGGTGTATCGTGTTGGCTGGGCCGGTCGTGTGCAGCGATGGCAGAGCCTGAGCGTTGTAGGATAAGGTAAAAGCAGCCTCGCGCATATGTAGTGTTGTTACATCAGGTCCCATGTAAATGTTTTAAAAAAAATCTGTTAATAATAATCTTTCTCATAAAAAGTAACTTTTGACATTCATCTCAATTTAAAGAATTCACTAATTTCTCCAATCCTCGGCCATCCCGATTATTCAAAAGAAAAATCAGTGCTTTCCTTTTATATAAGACAAATCTATAAGGCAGCATTGCAGTTAGCTGCGCCAGGAAAATTTCTTATAGAAGCAGATCGTTATCCGGCGATCTAATTAAGGTAAGATTTTTTCAGTTTATTCAGAATGATGTATCAGGGCCATGACGCAGCATTGCTGACGTCCAAAATTTACCAGGTTAAATTGACTGTCAATTATTGAAAGGTTATAAGTGAGCGACAATTTTTTATTGAGAGATTAGTCACATTTTATTATTGATACGTTACGCAATTTTCCTGTTGGTAGGTTATACTGAATGTGAACGACATAATTATATTTTTTTACTGTTGAGAGGTTTAGGAATTTTTCTGTTTTGAGATTACACTAAATGAGAATATTATTCATATTATTTTATTTTGTGGGGAGGTTACACTTGGCGACAACCGGCCAGGATCGTATTTTTGTGAATTTCTGAGAAGTAGTCAGTTATATATCTGCTCTTATTTACTTAATATTAAAAGTAGTTTGCATCTGGCGCAACGCATTTACTAATTTGCCACTTTTTCTTTCACAGATCATCGGCAATTTATTGCTCTTTGTTGTAACTGTATTAGTTCCATTTTTGCTTTGTCTTTGTTTGATTTTGTGCTTAACTTTGAGTTGTGAAAATGCCGCGAAAATCTGCTAACAGTACATAGCGAGTCGTAATGGCTGAAAAAGCCGACTTTAATAATTTGACTGATAATACTAGCGACAGTCAGTGTCTTGATGATAATCCTCCAGTTACAGACAATCAGTGCGTACCGACCACCAGTAATGATTATTATCTAAATGATGAGCAAACAAATTCAATTGTGTCCACTGTAAATTTAACGACAGTTGATGACGCGGCACGTTCA
Source organism: Schistocerca gregaria (assembly GCF_023897955.1). NCBI lineage: Eukaryota > Metazoa > Arthropoda > Insecta > Orthoptera > Acrididae > Schistocerca > Schistocerca gregaria. Next base: position 503,318,256 of record NC_064922.1, on the reverse strand, counting down.
ATTACAATGAACTCTGTCCATTTTGAAACACCTGATTTGCAAAATTTACGCAGTGAACAGATAATTGTTTCTAACGAAGGTGACCAATATACACAAAACACGTCAGATTTATTTAATTCCGCTGTAGTGACCAACAGAGCACATCCGATCAGCAAACCTTTTTGTGAATCAGACAATGACCAAATGGTTATACAAAACGTGACACATGCAGATACACCATCACACAGCACAGAGAATACAGCAGCTAATTTTGGCATGGATCGAGTTATGGAATTATTGCTACAACTTAATGAAAATTTCAAACAACAAATTAATGAATCGAACAAACAACTTAATGAAAAACTGGACAACAATTCCAAACAACTTAATGAAAAATTAGACAACAATTCCAAACAACTTAATGAAAAACTAGACAACAATTACAAACAACTTAATGAAAAATTAGACAACAATTCCAGACAACTTAGTGAACAGATTACAGCCGTTGCCGTGCAATGTCATGATACTAAAGAACAATTACGTGAGGAAATTAAGGCTTGTGCTAGGAACAGTAGTGAAGAAATTAGATCTGTGGCACAAGAATTAAGTAATACACATGCAGCAACAACTAAATTACTTAGAGATGAAATTAGTGCAGTCGCTAAACAATGTTCTGCAAACGCAACACAGTTACGCGACGAGTTTAAATTAATGTCAGCAGAACTTCCACGCACACTGGATACGAAAGTAGACAAGAAATTCGAACAACAGAACAGCCTAATTGACAAACGTTTTAATCACCACCTACAAAACAGTGAAACGCGTTACCGTAAATTCATACAGGAACAGAACAAAGTAAGGAAACAAGTCGTGGAAACAATTACTGCACAGAGAGAAGAAGATCAGCGAAAGTTGTTTACGAAAGCAAAAACATACGTAGAGAACAAAATTGCTACAGTATCAGATGAAATCAAACAGCTGAACACTGAATTGCATGATGAAATCTCCACTCTTAAAAACAAAAGCAGACACTCATACAGTGGACTTTCAGACAATGACCAGCAGACTTGAACAGTTGGAATTAATACAGGATCCCGATGCCATTAAAGCAGACGTTAAGAAATTGAACAAAACCACCCGTAAAATCCAAAAACAAATTAATGTTTGTGACACTAAAAATGACGATCAGGTAAAAGCGCTGACTGAAAAATTTGATGAATTGGCCAGTCGTATTGACGAAAATAACAATGACACCAAATCAGACGATACGTCACCAATTTCTTTAAATCAAACACCCGAATTCCAAAATTTACAGCAGACAATCAGTGAGATAGGTTCGTCCAATAAGACATTGCGTAGAAAAGTGTCGTCTTTACAGCAAAAGTGACGGAGATGAAAAATGTCTCAGCCTGTAACACGACAGAGCATACGCCACTCACCGAACATTTCTCACAGTCACACAGCAAGTACAATTTTTCATCAGCTTGGCCTGTAATGCAGAAACTAGAATTGGCCTGGATACAACAATTTGTTTTTGAATTTTCATCGGCATTGCCTGTAACGCAGAAACTAAAATTTATTTACAGAACATAAGGGACCTCAGGGATTCATTACACTTCGATGAATATGTGCCGTAGCGTACACAGGGCCCCGAGCCGTAGTAGTGCTATTTCATCTTTAGTTTTCTGCACTGCTGCCTTCCCTTCTACTATCCTTTATATCTATCAAAACAGCTCTTCAACTATCGATCTATCTAGTATTAGGAATGTGTAAAAAAAACCTGATATAACAAGTTTTATCGAAAGTGACAGTTTTCTTTATACACTCCCGAAATGACAAGAACTAACAGCATAATTTTCATAACAGACAAAATTTTAATCATCAGTATGTACAAAATTTTCAGCAATCGCAGACACATTTTGGCTACAATAGAGCGTTTTCTCCGCAACAGCATCAAAATCAGCCGGTTAGCATACCTAACCAACAATGCAGTCTGCAAGGTCAACCAAGCATTAATGTTTCGCTGCCTGCACGTATAGCGTCGGCTACACCAAATAGTAACGCACAGCAGCAAGGAAATCACTACGTACAGAAGACACATCATTTCAACTCATATCGCAACGCGCTGTATAGCAACGATTATTATGACAGGCGTAGAAGTATTGAGCACAGTTTTCAACGTAACAGTCGATCTTACCAACAGCAGAATCATCGGCAACAACAGATTATCGTGAATGAACCAGACAGTAGATATCATCCCGAACCTAATACGTCAGGAAGAAGTAACAGAATAGTACAAATAGTCGAAATGCCACAGCATCCTCCCGCAAATAACAGCACGGCAGATAGAATTTGACTAGATACAGTACAGGTTGCATCTTCCAGCAAACGCAAGCAATACTTTGACACAGAGAATCTTGTTCACGAAAATGTTATTAGTTTTGACTACATCCGAGACACTCTTTTGCGTGAAAAACCAGTTATTCAAAAAACATTTTCCACCCTGTCACTGAAGTAAAGATTGGATCATCCACATTTTCAGCAGTAATCGACTCTGGATCACCTATGTCAGTTATAAATGAGGAAACTTTCAACGAATGTAACGAAGAGAATACTTATTCCACGTTACCATTAGGCAAAACTAAAGTAATAGGAGCAGTATCTGGTAAAGGAGTTGATGTAAAATTACAGACACACTTATCATTTTGTATTGCAGGTCATACGTTCCACTCAAATCTTTGGTTTGTTCCCTTATTGACAACAGACGTTATATTAGGTACGAATTTTTTGGTACAGCACGACGCAATTATTGACTTTCAAAATTCCTATTTAATGTTAAACGATGAAAATGTACAACTGGCATTAGAATTTCAGCACTCTTTATCTGCAGAAGAACAAACAATTAATCGGACAGAGGTCATTTCTCCACCACGTAACATAGACTGTCAATCCACATTGTTCACAGATACGTTCGTACACAACTACAATACACCAGACGAAGCCGACTATGACGTTATACAAATGATTTCGGATAAGGTTAAACAGAGCAGTGCAAATACAGACGACGAACGTACGCAACTACGCAAAATTCTTTTACAGCAAGCTACATTTATGAATTTCAAGTTTAACAGCACGACACGTTTAAAGCCAAACATTTTCCCATTCCGTATATTCACAGAGAACAAGTTAAGAAAGAATTGCAAGCTATGCTTGACCAAGGTATTATTGAACCGGCAGTTAGTCCGTACATCAAACCGCTCCATATTGTTAAAAAAACGGATGGCTCACTTCGACTCGTACTTGATTCGCGTCCTCTCAACGACATTATTATTAATGAAACAGATCGCCACAGACACTAGAAGAACTTCTACAGAAATTTCATGGTACTGCTGTTTATTCCACATTAGATTTGAGATAGGAATTTTGGCAAATTCAGCTCCATCCGAACTGCAGAAAGTACACAGCATTTCTCTGTTTTGGTGACTGTTATCAATTTTGCAAATTGCCTTTCGGTTTCATAATTTCTTCAGCAGCATTTATTCGCGGTTTGAATACTATACTTCCGACAGAATTAAAAGACAGAATCACAACGTATGTAGACGACATTCTTATTGCAGAAGCTAACTGGTCTGAACACAATCTGATTCTTGAACAACTGTTGCAAACTTTTCGTGCACAAGGACTCACAGTTAATCTTAACAAATCGCACTTTGGCAGAACTTCCTTAAAATTTCTGGGAAATGTAATTTCAGCGGAAGGCATTGCGCCTGACCCGGAAAAACTTCAAGCTTTACGTGACATTACTGTTCCAACGACGAAGAAACAACTACGCAGCTTTCTGGGTTTAATTAACTTTTTCCGTAAATTTATTCATTACTCTGCTTTAGACATCCTTAGATTATGCCAAATGACGGGTAAAAACACTATTTGGTCCTGGGATAGCCAAGCGCAGTCTGAATTTGTCAATTTGAAACAAGCTTTGTTGAAAGCACCACTTTTATCACACCCACATCTCACTAGAAAATTTTCCATTGCCACCGACAGTTCTAACACAGCTTTAGGCGTACACATTTTTCAGGAAACTGAAGAAGACGGTAATCCAGTAATTAAAAACATCGCCTCAGCAAGTCGCATTCCGTCACCTGCTGAACGCAATTATTCTGTTACAGAACTAGAAACATTATGTGTTGTATAGGCATTTACCCGATTTGGGCATTTTCTTTATGGAAGACATACTACCGTTTAGACAGACCACCGAGCTATCCAGTTTTTACTTTCCGCTAAATTTACACATGACACATGGAAACTTTATTTACAGGAATTTAATTTTACAATTGTTCACATTCCCGGTACACAAAATATTGTAACAGACGCACTATCCCGTTCTCTCTGCAACAATCAGCAAGACATCGCAACCAACTTATGCCAAGCAAATTATAGCGTCATGTATATTCAACATGTCGCATTTGAAAATTTCATTTCATCGTCATTACGAGACATAGCACAAGAGCAGAGTAAAGACAACGTATGGAAAGAAATGAAACACCTTTGGCAAGATAAGAATAACGTTATCATTAGAAACCATTACACGGTACGCAATAACATTCTGTTTCGCCACTCTCACCCTGACGGCAACAACTGGTTATTATGCATTCCTGACGAACTTGTTAACAAATTAATTTGGTATACTCATTTGAGTTACGCACATTATGGAGCCAGAAAATGTTTTCTTATACTGAGACAGAACTGTTATTTTGCCAACATGGAGAAAAGTATTCGACGAGTTTTAGCGTCATGTAAAATCTGCCAGAAAGTTAAATCAGACACGACTTCACATAGTCCTCCGTTACGTCCCATTGTACCTGTTAAAATGAGACACATGGCCGCTGTAGACATTTTTGGACCGATTCCCCGAACTATTAGAGGTGTTTGCTACATCTTTGTCGCTGTTGAACTCACATCGAAATTTGTTACCTTCACTCCGTTGCGTAAAGCTACTGCTAAATCTATTTCGAATGCACTTGTAAAACATTTTTTATTTCATGTAGGGCATGTATTGAAAGTAATTTCCGACAATGGATCACAATTTCGATCTGCGATATGGACACGTATGTTACGAGCTAGAAACATTTCTCCGATCTGTATATCCAAGTATCACGCTTCTTCGAAGCCTTGTGAGCGACTGATGAAAGAAATTGGTAAACTGCGTAGAATGTACTGCCATAAAAGACATATTGATTGGGATACACACATACTCTCATTCCAGGATGTAATTAACTCCATTCCAAATGAATCCACTATGCTATCTCCGACTGTTATATTGAAAAATGTTGAACCACCTAACAAAATCAAAGAATTAGTATCCTTTCCTACATCTCGTCGACTACGCCACCATGAAATAATTGAGATTGCGCTCAACAACATCAAACGTGCCGCAGAGCGCCGGAGAAAACAGCAAAAACAGGTTTGTACACGCCGTAACTTTCACATTGGACAGAAGATATTAGTACGTACACACTATTTATCTAACAGAGGAAAGAGTGGATACAGTAAATTTGAACTTCTATACGCAGGTCCATACAGAATTCGCAGCATTCCTCATCCCAATGTGGTACATGTTGAAACATTGAGAACCAGAAAAAGCAAAGGCAATCACCATGTCTCCAATATTAAACCCTTTATTGAATGAACATACTTTATGATTTATCACATTGTAATGCCTTTTCCGGTTATTGATATGAACTCTTACTGATGATTATCATATTTTTTTCTGGCAAGTGCCCGGCAAGGTAAGGTTAGATCAGACCGTACACATTTTCGATTTTGTGTATGTATGATTGTTTTCCTATCGAACGTAGAATTTTTGTCTGTATGCACTATGCAATGTTTAGGATGTATCAAACACCAGTTGACATTGACATTTCGCATTATGATATCTCAACATCTTGACTATTCAACAATTTTTTGCTACTACGTTATGATACTGTGTCTACGTTTTTTGCACTTGAAAACTGTCTATGTTTTTGACCTAATATGTTTTCTGTCATGCTATGACGTATGCTTAATTATATCACTAGAAACAAGTTTTCATTTAATGAGTATGTGATTTAAATGCAGGATATTAATCCTTATTCATCATTTTTCAGAAAGCAATACCGTGTAAAAGAAATGAATTAAACAACCACAGTGGATTACTATGAAATGGAAATTTTACCATCAGAATGAAGGAAAGAAAATGCAATATGTTGTCATGAAGAGTAAATGGATCAGAATTAACAAGCATTAACCAGAATATACTGTACACATCGTACGATAGCAGTCTTGTGTGAACCTTCGCCATTCCCACAGTAACAAAGTTCTCATTGAATATTGTGACTGGTTTAAAATTTGCTTTGGTGATGCATTTCCTTACACCCCAAAGCCCACCCCATTCTGCTCTAGTGGAAATTCCACGATTTTCATTGTTTTATCGAAAACTTAATTGTTTATTAATTTTAAAAAATTGTTCTCGAAGTCGCATATCACGGAAGCCCTCACTGTCGTATTCAAATCAATATACTCCTTCACAGGGGGATTACTTGGAGGAGATATCCCGGGTGATTCTAATCAGCTCCATCCCCAGTCCGACACTGCTGGAGATTACGATAGTCAATAATGTCTCTCTGCTTGTTTCCCAGCATTGTCATCAGTTTAGGGGTGGAGCCTCCTTGCAACTTGTTGCTCTGCAGACAGCGGTAAAATCAGCGTGCAATTCATGCAAACTAACAGGGTACGTGAGTTCTGCCTCCACCACATACCTCACATCAGAATCAACCGCCATACTTTCGATTTTTCCACCCAGTCCCTTGCATTCGGCTTTGGGCACCTATCGAATTGCAGCTCGAGTGATATATATACCTTGCCCTAAGTAGTGTTTCAGTAGGCTTCTACATTGGTGCCTGCGCAAAACAGCGAGACTCAAGGAAACGGAGTGTAATTCTTGGCGTCGTTCGTTGGGAAAGTAAAAAATATTTCTCAACGCTCTCAGGTAGAACACAGTTCTAATTTGTCTCACAGCCGAAATTAGGCAAGCGCTCAAGAAAAAAGGATTGTCGTTCCAGCTTATCTTATGGTAGCTGGTACCTCAAGTTGCATTATTGTGAGTTGCGCCACAGAACTTACCCGCAAGATGACAATGATCCCCAGGAAGAGCCCACAAATATGACAATCAACCAGTTATTGTACAAATTTTCATTTTCGTTCGATTTGGTCATGGAAACGCATTTGCATTATAGCTTATCATCCTTCTATGAAGGTTTTTCAAGCTCATTGAAAATCCAAACCGCAGCGTTTTCCCCGACATAAGATTAGCATCAGCTAAGACTCGAATCATAGGATGATGCAACTTGGCACTCTGCCGCATATGGTACGTGCTTTTCTGCGAAGGTAGTGTGTGAGCCTGTAGGTTCGCCTTCACATGAGGTTACAGGAGCGAGGAAACATTCTAAAACGGCATGCACCACAAATGGACATCGGTCCTGATGGCGAGCGTTATTTAACTTTATGAATTTCTTGTCCTCAGTAGGCATAACAACACATAGCAGGTCGTTGGAAGCGCAACCCTCTAGATGTTTGCTAAATACTCGCTTGTCGAAAAGGTACTGAGCAACCTTAAGCAAACATGCTTTTTACACTTGTAGTTACTCAGTTGAGACAATAAGAGTTAGGACATGTCATTGATACAAACATAATGATAATAGCATTTCTCCTGACTTTTACATCAGAGAATAGCAGCATGTTTACATGTAGCTCACGCTAAGCAGCAAATTTTCAGAAATGGAGGAGTCAGACGACAATATGCTCGTTCTGCTTATCTAACTACCCTTTCTCCAGGTCATAGACATCAACCTATATTGCGGTATTCTGCGTGTCAAATATATATATGATATGTCTTGTATCTAGACAAGGAACGCGATGCTGTCATGGTTATAATAGGTATGAACGTCAATATGTGTGCTATATCGAGATGTGCGCTCTGGTTTCTGTTTAATATTTCTTTCGCAAGCCGGATGGACCAATCAAAGCACGCCTGGTGGGATCTATTTTTGACATTAATAATGCTTTCTTATCAGCTGTTTCTCTTGATATAGCTGGACTCTCCACTTAATGAACCATAGAGATGCGTATGGATATCGAGGTGTAGTATCCAGCTGAGAGCTATAGGTGACCCTTCCTTCCATCTTGGAAAACCGGTCCAGTATAGCTATTTACGAAGATTTACGAAACCACTCGGTGATTGATGTGCTCCGCGTTATCATGCCATTTTCCCTCCAAAAACAGTGAAGGCTTGTCTCTTCAGTGACAGAGGCCTCTAGGGGTTGGAAAGGGGTGGGGGAGGCGGGAAGAACTGCAACAATTTGATAGCACACCACTGCATTTTATCGTGGGATACCGCGGGTTACTAGCAGCCTTGAGAGTCTACGCTTCCAGAAGAGGAAGGCTTGATCTCAGAAACACTACAGGGTGGCAGTACTCTCGCATTGTATTCTCGATGGTAGTGAACGAGATTCACTCATCAAAGGAGTCTGCAATCAGAGAGTACTCTAACTGCGGTATGGTGTTACGCATCTGAATTCCTTCACTAGCCATTGCTAATACTATAACAAGTGATGACTTTGTCCACCCCGTTGGCGAAGGCGGTTGCGGTGAGGATCAGGGAGGCGCACATACCTTGTGGTTCTGGTAAGGACGTCGGGTTGGAGGAGATTGTGGGTTACCTCAGTGTGAGGAGCTTGGCTGCGGTTGTGGCTGCAGAGATGCTTGTTGTCACAACCCCGAGCAAGTTGTGTAAGGGGGGGGGGGGGGGGGGGGGAGTTCACCATGGACGTCACAGACCGCCTGGTGAGGGGATGGGGGTGGGAGTGGCTGTGGCTGCTTGAGTTGCAGTTGTTTCCACCACAGTGACAAAGTCCGTTTGACATGGCGGACCATGTCCCTCAGGACCACGTCTTGTAAGTGGTTTCTTCACTAGCCCCAGTACCCACGCCACTACATACTGTACTGCATAGACGGTGGTGATATAGAGAAAGAATAATGAAAAATATATACATCCTTCCAGACATCACCTGCTGCTGCATGGAAAGAAATACAGATTTCTTGTAAGCAGAGGGAGTACTTGTATAAATTACCTGTATCGCTCTTGCTCCATGCCAACTCCCTGAGGTCATCTGGCATATCTTCATGGAGACGCAGCTTCCTCTACATCTTTTCAATTCAGTCAGCCATCTTGATACTGGAACCACCATGGATCCATCGATCGAGGTCCCCGAAATCACTTACAGCAACAACGTACTGATTTCATACGAAAAATTACTAACATATAGAACTAAGAATTTTTTCTTTTGTGGTTTAGAATATGCACTTACATGACATCTGTGAAGGCTTCTGCTTATTCTTGTCACCTAATTCTCCTTCTTCTAGGGAATCATCTACAACACCAACAAAGAATATGCAACATGTGTTGCGTGTGCAATGAAATTTTTTTAAAGACTACATCAAACACAACCTATTACGTACATACACCATACTATAAAGAATAAAATATATACTACTTACAATGCTGTTGCTGCCGCAGCAACATCTCACCCTCCAGCTCACCCACAGTGTGATGGATATACGCTGAAGACATAACGTGACATTTATTCAATACCACTACTACGAAATTCGTAGTGAAAAAAAGCTCCAGTTTGAATCTGTACTTACTAGGTAATTCTTCATCTTCCTCCTCTTATGGTCTCAGCTTTATTTCTGCTGCCACTGGCACTGCTGCTGCCTGATTCTATTGAGTGTTTTTAGCAGCCGAACAGGTAACACGTACGCAAAGAAGAATCAAACTGAAGAACGACCTGAAACAGTAACTGACGACGTCAAAATGAGGATGAATGAGGGTGGTCTCTATACATCTTTATAACACATGTGTGGCTGGTCCCCATCTATCTTCGTACCACAGTTGCACAAGGACGTTATGTGAGTGTTTTAGGAATGTGGTGTTGAACCTATGGCCTGCAAGGTAGGAAGACATCATCTGACACATGTAGAGTTGAGAAGGGTACAGCAGTATGCACAGTGGTGTAATCAGACAATGATCTTAATGTCGGTTCGACTACACTGACCATAAATGAAACGTTATCATTAACAAAAATTACTGTATGGGTTCACGTGTAATTATATGTTAGCAGAAAATGAAAATCTTAGATTTTAGTTATTAAAGTTTATTTTTACTCTAAGTATGACTGCATGCCATAGCGATGTTAACAAAATTTCGTACAGGATGGTAAAATATTAATACTGTGTTTTCACAACTGTGAAGTGAAATTCCTAACTAGTACAAGGTTCTTTAGTTGTAAGTTGTCTGATGACCATGTCTGGGGGTTGATAAATTACAAACAACTTAAATATACTTGGAGCCAAAGATATTAATAACACTAAAATGCAGTATTAAAATACACACAATTGAATAGGGGCCGGTAAAGAGCAATGAAAAGAAAGTACACAATTAAAACAATTCATAACTCAACAGTGGCTTAACTTCCCTGTTCGTCAGATCGGACAGCTCGGGTTTCTGCTTCAGTTAGGGCCAACAATAGTGAATATGATTAACTATGGGTCATGATTGAATGAAAAAAAAGGTAAGGGAGACGGGAACGACCGCAGTTCTGAGTGTCAATGGAATATCTCTTGATGGCATGGCGCAGGCCCCCGTGGTTGCGTCGGCGGCGGCAGTGGCGGCTATCGGCACGAGCTGTGAACCTGATAATCTATTCTAAATCTCTCTCGACTATTAAAAACCAGTCGGATACATTTCCTGCGTCTTTGGTGAAGCCGAGACTTCTAGTTATTCCCCAGCTAAGTTAACTGGCATAATACACGCTATTTGGCTAGGAAAGCGCGTACGTCGTTTCCCTTTATTCGGTTCCAAGAGTTCTCCGTACTAGGAGACTTTACAGTTTAACCCCTTACGATTTAAGACGAGCCAGTGATCAAGTGTTCACATAATGACTCTCGCAATCATCTCAGCGTGGCGCCAGTCGCCTTGCTCAAACACTCGACGATTTCTGCAAGAGAAGAGCCAATTATAGTCCGGAATTTGCCTACGTCAAACCTGACAGCCACGCGATTTCTTTCTGGCCTGTCAGAACGTTATTACTTTGTCATAAATCCACGCGCTAAAGATTTTGCAGCCTACCACAGGCGTCGTTTCTTTCGTAGAGAAGAGTTTAACTTTTGCTTTGTAATACTGAGATAACCAGATTTTTCTTTCATACAAGTTCTTAACGAAGGTGACTACAGTGTCACCTATGTTTCGTGTTGGGTTTCTCCAGACTTTATATCTCTGGACATTGTATTTCGCGTCACCTGTCATGTTCCTGTAGAAAGGCTTTCCGAAGGGTCGTCGATGAAATCACGGACAAGGAGCGGATCTTGCCGATGGCCTACGCAGAGGCGGAGGGCGTCTCATTGTGTCCGCTAGATGCGCCGTCGCGAAGTCGGTTGGCCTACATGGGACAGGCACGCCGTCATTAAATTCTCTTTCCCTCAGAGTTGCATCTCGTAGCTCGGGCTGGGAAAATTACTTGTGTACAATTACTAGTGTGAGTCTTAGTGGTTTAGATTCACGAAATGCGTTTTAATAACATTCATGCAATTTCACGTAACTATGTCAGGATTTCAGTGTAAGATGTGTTATTTGTTTGACATCTTACACCTTCAGTGACTCGGTATTAACCAATAGGAACTCAGTATTCTGTGGAGGGGGAGGGACCTTGGTCTATGTGTTTGACTTGCAGATGGGGGATAAGTCCAGTTGGTAGCATTCTCTGGTCGGTGGTATTGTGAACTATTACCCTGTAGGAAGGTTGCAGTGACATAAAAAGAATTATGCTTAGGTGCAGTGAGTTACATAGGAACACATAATTACACGTTCAGCAATATCAGTTGCCTCAGAATGAGTTCTCGTATGTGCCAGCAGCAGAGCCATCCTAACAACACCAATGACACAGAGTGCACGCATGCCTAATGGCACCCTGCATACATATCTCACTCGCGGCTCGCGAAAGCACGCTACAGTGGTCGGGGCTAGGCCTAGCGGTGCGGGGAGAGGGGGTGGGGGGGGGGGGGGGGGGCAGGGCAGTCAGAGGTGCGGTGGGTAACGCTCTTAGGGTGTTTTTATTCCTCCAGAAGCTACATTTTAAGCGATATATCTTAGACCCATAGTCCTCCCGTGTATTTAAACATTAAGCAAAATAGTCGATATTATGTGCAGTAATTATTATTTTTCTTTTTTACCCACATTGGGGTGGGAGACCGAACCGGGGGTTGCGGCATCAAAGTGATGTGAAATGGATTTTGACCTAACTCCACCAACAGAATGCAAGAGAAAAACTGTCTCACACATACAAAAGGATATTGATGTAATTAATTAGTCAATCAATTTGATAGTACATTTTCATATGAAAATGGAGCTGGGTTTCTGGAAGGGATGGGTGGAGACTGGAGGCTTTCCCAGAGGGGTGAGGGGAGGGGTATCATACAGTAAGGGTTGACATGGAACTGACAATAACTAATTAGTCGATCAACTTGTGGCACAATTGACTTATTTTTTGTTTCAAATATGGTGCCAGAGGAGAGAAACTGGCGCGATACATTAATGGGAGTGGGAGGGGGTAATATGGAAAGCTCATGACGTCTTCAGAGGAGGGGGGAAACAATTGATCAATTAATTTATTTGGATATCAATTTGATATAAAAAATGCAAGATGCCCTCATTACCCAACTAGTAACATTAGTAGGAAAAGCCGAATTTCGAGGTACCATCCATACTCTATTGACCTCTCTTCACTCCATTTCATACAAACAAAACTGTTTTTACATAGTTGGGACAACATGGCTTTGGTTCTTATGGTCGTTGTAGTAAAATTTACTGGCGCCTGATAATTTAACATCCAAACAGTACCACATAGCTCGTAAGATTTTGCTCCAGTATGGCAGTCGCTCAAGTAAGCTAACCTATCGAAACGTCACAGGCATGTAGTGGAGAAACCAACTGCGCGCATGTTTCTATTTGAAAATCAAGTAGTTTGTTATTACTTCGTAAAAGAAGTAGCTGGCCTCCAGTTTTCTGCTAGGTAGTTTGTGTTAGCGAGAAACGTGTTCTGTGAGTTTCAACATTCCTTGTACCGTAGAAAACATCTAACGCAAAAGGTCTCTAACATGAAAACGTGTGAAGAAACAAATCAAACCACACAGAGAATCGCAAACAGCTTAGAAATTATTACAGCCCAATTTTTCTTTCGAAGAACTGCGATTTTATACGTTCAGGTACTACACACAAGTGAAAATTAATAGCACTACATGCTATTCGATTAAGACAGTAGTCGCAAACGGACTATCAATTTCGATCACGCCGCCGTATGCGTTACGGGGAGGCTGGAAAGATGGCGCCCGGCATGATGCACGGACTCGGAGCGGCCTGGCACTGGGCAGGCCAGTGCTCTCGCGTGTGATTTACGCCATGTTTATTGCTGTAAAATGCCAGCCGGGAAAACCGGGTGATGTATGCGCGCCGTCTTGGAATAAATGAGGAAATACCGCGGCGCGGCTTATTATGCGCTTACTGTTCGGTAATTAATCACGCCGCTGATCAAAGCCGGTAATAATTTTGCTCTTCTCATCAGCGGTAATGCCGGCCGGTATCGATGCAGGAGCATAAAAGCGCGCGTTTTCTGCCACTCGGGGTGTTCTTCCGCGCGTAGAGAATCATTTACGCGGTCTGTAACTGCGTCTCCTCGACACGCCATAAAGTATAGGCACCGTGTGATATACGAGCTAGTAAGTGTAAAGTCAGACGCAGCGGACGAGGCACTCAACACGCGACGCCACCATTCTGTTGGGCGGGGCTGCTTCCGTGCGGCAGGAGGAGCGACGCCCGGAAGTGACGTGTCGACGTTGTAACTGATTTCTTGGATGTTTAACATTATTAACTAGACGAAACGACAGAAAAAGATTCAGTTCTGCCCTACAATATTACTTCACGAACGAAAACTAGTCACCTTTCAAGAGCTATCCCGCAGGAAACTATATAACGTACGATAAGTAGTCATATAGTTCTATTTTGAGAAATGAGTAACACAGTACTGTATTGGACTCCTTTAATACAACTGGTTTCAGTCCTCGGCCATCATCGAGGTAACTGTGTCAACGAAAAGCGAAGAAAAAATGTAAAAACAACAATTAGGAAGACCACATACAACCAATAATCGTTTTGTGTTACTTAAGAAAGAAATAATAAAGACTTCACATGTTATATGTAATTCCACGTACGAGGAACTACTAGAATACAGTCAGACGTTAAATGTAGATTTGGTACAACAAACTGTTCTAAAGTGAAACGCTGTCCCAGTCAATGCAGAGAAATAACTGAATACTACGATTCCTGGTATGATCGAAACAGATGTAAGAGGTACATGAGCAAATTTTACATAGGAAAGATACTAACGTGGCAGTTAAGAAATTAAAATAACTAGTGTTATATAGTAAAACAATAATATCACAGTAGAATAGAAATGAACAAAATGTGATTGCAGTCACAACAAAAACAGTCAAAAAAGGTTCATATCAAAGTATTTTTGTATCATGAGCCTAGTGTTTTTAAAACACCTTCCGAACATAGCGTGGAAAGTATGTGCGGGTGACTGATATATGAATTTTTATTACTGTTATAAATTTTTCAATCTATGCAATAATCACCCTCATTATCAGCTCACTTTTTTAATTTTATTATCATTTTAAGTAAACAGATGATGGGGGAAAATTGGATTCAAGAAAAATAAAGTAAGTTTAAACTTTCATATACACTTTTAAATTCATCAGTATTCAATAAAACGGATAACGGCTCCTTGGCTGTCTTCACATGCCACAGAAGACACAGTCAATCACAGCAACAAGAAGAAACGCAGCCAGTAACAGAATTCAACCTCCGTTCTCTCACTTGACATGCAAGCACTCTAACCACTCAGGCAGATCGTGTAATAGAACTAATTTCTAAATGGTCTGTCATTAAAAAAAAAAAATTCTGTCGTCACCTCGAAGAAAGGAAAAAATGTAACCATGATATATCTTTTCTACTCATTCACTCTTCAATTGGACACATTTTTCTCATCTACATACACTCCTGGAAATTGAAATAAGAACACCATGAATTCATTGTCCCAGGAAGGGGAAACTTTATTGACACATTCCTGGGGTCAGATACATCACACTGACAGAACCACAGGCACATAGACACAGGCAACAGAGCATGCACAATGTCGGCACTAGTACAGTGTATATCCACCTTTCGCAGCAATGCAGGCTGCTATTCTCCCATGGAGACGATCGTAGAGATGCTGGATGTAGTCCTGTGGAACGGCTTGCCATGTCATTTCCACCTGGCGCCTCAGTTGGACCAGCGTTCGTGCTGGACGTGCAGACCGCGTGAGACGACGCTTCATCCAGTCCCAAACATGCTCAATGGGGGACAGATCCGGAGATCTTGCTGGCCAGGGTAGTTGACTTACACCTTCTAAAGCACGTTGGGTGGCACGGGATACATGCGGACGTGCATTGTCCTGTGGGAACAGCAAGTTCCCTTGCCAGTCTAGGAATGGTAGAACGATGGGTTCGATGACGGTTTGGATGTACCGTGCACTATTCAGTGTCCCCTCGACGATCACCAGAGGTGTACGGCCAGTGTAGGAGATCGCTCCCCACACCATGATGCCGGGTGTTGGCCCTGTGTGCCACGGTCGTATGCAGTCCTGATTGTGGCGCTCACCTGCACGGCACCAAACACGCATACGACCATCATTGGCACCAAGGCAGAAGCGACTCTCATCGCTGAAGACGACACGTCTCCATTCGTCCCTCCATTCACGCCTGTCGCGACACCACTGGAGGCAGGCTGCACGATGTTGGGGCGTGAGCGGAAGACGGCCTAACGGTGTGCGGGACCGTAGCCCAGCTTCATGGAGACGGTTGCGAATGGTCCTCGCCGATACCCCAGGAGCAACAGTGTCCCTAATTTGCTGGGAAGTGGCGGTGCGGTCCCCTACGGCACTGCGTAGGATCCTACGGTCTTTGCGTGCATCCTTGCGTCGCTGCGGTCCGGTCCCAGGTCGACGGGCACGTGCACCTTCCGCCGACCACTGGCGACAACATTGATGTACTGTGGAGACCTCACGCCCCACGTGTTGAGCAATTCGGCGGTACGTCCAGCCGGCCTCCCGCATGCCCACTATACGCCCTCGCTCAAAGTCCGTCAACTGCACATACGGTTCACGTCCACGCTGTCGCGGCATGCTACCAGTGTTAAAGACTGCGATGGAGCTCTGTATGCCACGGCAAACTGGCTGACACTGACGGCGGCGGTGCACAAATGCTGCGCAGCTAGCGCCATTCGACGGCCAACACCGCGGTTCCTGGTGTGTCCGCTGTGCCGTGCGTGTGATCATTGCTTGTACAGCCCTTTCGCAGTGTCCGGAGCAAGTATGGTGGGTCTGACACACCGGTGTCAATGTGTTCTTTTTTCCATTTCCAGGAGTGTATTACTTAGTGGTAGGCATAGTTGCAGAAGTCTGAATTTTGGCGTTCCGTGTCGAAAAATCACTTTCTCCTCATCCTGGAAATGCATCCCGCAGAAGGGAAAATAGGCACTGGTGCCAAGCCAGAACAATACATTGAATATTTCAAGAGAATTCGAAGCATTTTCGTCGAACAAAAACACCCTCTTGGGCAGTTTTTCGTGATGCCATAACTTTCCATCCTCTCATTACCTCGTCGACAGATTTCGGTTTTATGCTCCTGTGGTGATTCATCCCTTACGAGTATAATGTTGCAGCAGCACATCATGGTAGACCGAAGAAACACTCAGCATCACCTTTCACGATAAGGTAGTTTCTTCACATGTTTTAGGGTATAAGACTGCACAACCTTCCACTGCTTGCTTTGCCCTTTTGTCTCAGCTCAGAGTTATTTACCCAGCTCTCATCTGTTCCAGCGGCAGTGACTCCTCATACTTCCACAGCTTGCTTTGCCCCTTTTTCTCTGGGTCATTGTGATATACCCAGTGCTCGTCCGTTTCAGTGCTAGTAACTACTCATCCTTCCACTGATTGCTTTACGTCGTTGTCTCAGGGTCTGAGTGATGCATCAAGGCTGTTCCAGCGGCAGTGACTACATATTCTTGCATTGTTTTCTTCGCCCCTGTGTCCCAGGGTCAAAGTGATACACCCAGCACTAGCCTATAACAACGATAGTGACGCTCCATCCTTTGCAGCTTTGTACCAGGTTAGTGTGATAACCCCAGCACTCATCTATTTGAGCTGTAGTGACTCTACATCCTTCCACTGCCTACTTTACCCCTTTGTCTCAGAGTCAGAGTGATACCGCGCGCACTCGTCTACTTCAGCGGTATTGACTCCACATCCTTCGGCTGCATGTTTTCCCCTTTGTAACAAGGAGAGAGGGGTACACCCAGCATTTGTGTCTATTTCAGCAGTAGTGACTTCACACCCACCTACTGCTTGCTTTGCCGCTTTGCCTGAGAGTTAGATTGTAACACCCAGCAGTTGTGTATGGTTACTAGGTGGGTGGAGAAGTCGTCGGTACTGGCCTGAGACAGTTGAAATATATCCACTGAAACCTCCGTTTGGCGAGCATTCTATGTGGGAGTGAGTGGCCCCTGAACCTAGCCAACGGTGCCATTTGAAATGTTCAGAATGAACTGCAAGGTGTTTAAAACTGTTCCGTGACTGATTTTCTCTTCTTTCATTATAGCTTCGATTTGCTACGCGCTTCTTTGAGCACCAGGCCCTCTATTTCTCTTGTGGTTCTCTGGTTTTCATAGAATGATGTTATGCTACCTCCTTCTTCGTCATTCAAATTGTTCGACCACACTGGGATCGAATGAATCACCTTAACAGTGTGCCATTTGATGCTGCATTCTTGCATTATACTTCCACCAATTTAGCATGGAATGTTACAGCGCTGTTCAGCAATTTGTTTTGGCTACTCTATTGGAGCGTTATGGTGTGGTGTCACGCAAATTTTTATATTTACCAGGACAACATACAGGTACCTGCAACCAACAAAAAATTTCCAGAATGAATTTTCACTCTGTAGCCGAGTGCGCACAGACACGAAACTTCCTGGTAGAATAAAAATCTGCGCCACATCGGGACTCGTGTCCGAGACCTGTGCCTATCGTGAACAAGTGCTCTACCAACTGAGCTAACAGAGCACAACTCAGGAATTCCCCTCACAGCTTCATTTCCGCCAGTACGTGTCCTACCTTGCAAATTTCACGGAAGTTCTTCTGCATAACTTGCGGGACTAGCAGAATATTGCTTAGCCACAGCCAGTCCACTTGCCAGTTTTTTTTATACAAACATGCTTCTTTCCATGAGTGTTGCAGAGGGTTTCTGCAAATGTAAATGATTGACCCTATCGCTCACTGACTAATTGCATTTTTAGCTTCAGCAAATAACGATTTTAATATCATTGTTCTCCAGTTTGAACTGTGTGTGGTCTAACTGCTTTGTTGTTACACAATAAAGGCAATCGACTACTGATTACTAAGCAACTCTTGGATATGGGAGCTTGAAAGTAAATTTCGTCTTCTATTTTAAAAGCACTTAAAAACGCCTACCGTCAACAACGTTTTAGTACTGTGATTACATCTGCTACTTCAACAGTCGTTCCTTTCAGGCACAGGACTTAAGACTTACCTTGTTAAAACCACCAAAATAAATATTATAACTAGGTTCTCATGGTCGTCCAGGTCTGAAGGAGCTAACTTCATTTACTATATATGACATATACTGTGAATTAATATTTAATTCTGATAATGTTATTTGTACTCAAAACCACGGCATAGACACCAGTGATGTTCAAATGGAGCCACAAACAGACAAATGTCATATAGCATGACAAGGATCGCATGGTTTCCTAAGCATCTGAGTCATCGCGTTGGATCTCTTTGTGGTTTAACCGAGCGATGTGGCGCAGTCGTTAGCACACTGGACTCGCATTCAGGAGGACAACGGTTCAATCCATGTATTTCTCTTTATAGCCATTTTTGAAGGGTCTAACAATATTCATAAATAAACTGCGGTGCATTACTTGCTTGAAAAATAATCTTAGATAACTAAGCTGAAAAATATCAAGATCCTCTGTTACTAAAACAATGTTTAATGCAGTTTTTCACTCATTCATGAAATATCACGAGCCCTTAAGATAACGTAGACCTTTCTAAATATTACGTTTATAGACAGTTAAAGTGAAACCATGAGAAATATAAAGTATTTCTCAAAGTACTTCTCATAGTAAGTACCTACTTACAATGTGAGCAATGTCCTTCGTCATAGTAATGTACACAGTTTTGTACTTTTTTACCAGCATAAAACTTAGATATATATATTGGTTCTAGCAAATCCTTATCCTGGTGCGGAGTGTCCCTAAGTAGCAGGTATACTCATACTGATCGAACGTATTCGCACATTTGAAGGGCTTATTTCAAAAGTGGTACAAGTCCATTACCTCCACTTTTCTGCCTATAATGCTTCAGAGATGAATGATTCAAACAAACACAAAGAAAGGTTCATCTCTAGCAAGAAGCCATATACTTGAATAGTTCTGGCATTTCAACTGCAGATTTTTAAGCGCTCATTTAACTTTAGGACTCTGTATCTCAAAATGAACAAAATGGACTTGTACCACTATTGAAATAAGCGTTTCATTTGTCAGTGGACGTTAATATAGGGTGTCTCCACGCTTCGTCGGTTTCACGACTTGAATTCTGCTGCGGAACTTTCAGTAAGGTGTCTGAATGTCTGTGGACGTATGTCAGCCCATTCTTAAGGTCCGGAACCAGAGAAAGTAGTGATCTTGGACGGTGGGATCTAGAGTGAAGTCAACGCTGTAACTCTTCCCAAATGCGTTCCATTGGGTTCAGGGAGGAACTAGGCAGATTAGTCCATTTCGGAAATGCAAAGTAAAGTATTGTGTCAATAGACGTTACTTTATGCCAGGGGCATTGTCAGGCCGTTACAATCATCTTCTCCAGACTGTTCCCCTGTTGCAGTCAGTATTTAATGCTGCAAAATGTGTTCACATCTTTCCACATTTAGCATTTCTGTATGCGCTATAAGAGGTATTTTCAAAGCTTCCATACCGTACTACTACCATTCACCAAATACACACCCTTCCATCGGATGGCCACAAGGTACATAGTGCGATTCTTCACTCCAAATCACTCCTTTCCGTCCACTGTGGAATAGTGGCGCTCTGTACACCACCTTAATCGTCGCTTATCACCGTCTGCAAAAGTGTGTGGCTTATGAGAAGCTGTTCCGTTCTCTTAAACTCCCTACCCACAATCCTCATTCTAGATGAATTGCTGGTGGCACGTTGGAACTTACTCATGAAACCTTCCGCAAATTTAGTTATGTTTCTTATTACCACACGCCGCAACGCACGACGGTCTCAGTCCATCATTACATGGGGCCTTCCTGACCTTGGTTTAGCTGCGGTTGATCCTTTGTGTGTCTGCTTCTCACTCACATCAACAGCCGACTAGGGCAGCTTTAGAATAGTTGAAATGTCTCTGGGGGATTTGTTATTCAGGTGACATCCAGTGACTAGTCCACATTAGAAATCACTGAGCTCTCCTTAGCAACCCAGTTGCTGTTACTGCATCTTTACTGACAATACAATATTTCCCGCTTCATGTTATACTGGCAGGCCCGCCTTCCTTGTCATCTAGTAATCAATTCCGCATTACATACGTGTGTTCGGATACTTCTGATCAGATACTGCATAGGTATGCTGTATCTGTTTACCATTCTGCACTGTTTTCCCTCAGTATTCAGCAACAATACTTTTTTACCACCTAAGTACAGCAATTGTGATATACGTAGCAGGTGCTAATATTTAAATACTTCATAAAAATTCGAATAACGTGTACCTTCTGCCTCGATTCCGCACAGGTAATCTTCATTACAATGAGCCATCAGTGATATGCAATATTCTACAAAATACACAATCGTCCCAATGTCTGACCATTCAACAGTCTATGTTTCTTAAAACAGTAGTTGTTGCCTAACGGTTAATCCTTTTGTCGATGAGGAAACTAGCAGCAATCTAAAGGCTGGAGGCCTTTCTACTTGCCTACGTTCCACGTCTTCAGATGTATCTGTTTGGTGAAAAATACTGCAGAAATTCTTTACTTAGGGCCCAGACTCCATCAATAGCGTCATCTCAGCCCTTAGGTAACTGTTCGTACCTCGTACCTCATGAGGTCTCCTGACGTGTTATTTCAGACGACATTCCCCGCCTATAAACCTAGATAGATTTCAAGAATAGTACGCCATAACTCATGACATCCGATAGCTTCTTTAGAAACACTTTTGAAAAACACTTCAAGTCAAAGAAAGCGAGAAACGTAAAAAGTAGTAATGTTAATAGCCGTCAGCAGTATATTTCTCAAGATATAAGACTACCTCATCATACGTACACATAAGATCGTATTTCTATTATACAAATAAGTTACGTAGAATTCGGTGGCTGTGCGACTCTTTCAAAATTATTCTTCATATAGTACACGTGGGTCTGAAAGAGGAGTTTTAAAGTTGGGAAGTTTTTTCTAGGTTTTAAAAATGCGTTAAATAAAAGACACGTATATTGCAGCTTCTTTTGACAGGTATAACACTAGGTCGTGTAATAGGTTCATACGGACTGCAGTACAGACTGGAAGAGGAGATTTTGAAGTTCCGATGTTTTTTATAGGTTTTAAAAATTCTCTACCTAATAGATACGTATAAAACATATTTTTTCACACTTACAAAATTGACTAGTGCACCAGATCTATTGTGTAATAGTTTCATAGGTCCTGCAGCACGGAAAATAAAATGAGAAGCAGAACAATTGTTCGTGTAATTTCTGTGTCTTTGTCTCATACCACTATCAAGATCAGTGTACGAATGTACAGCAACCAAATCCGTCTATAGCGATAAATGAGTATAAAATGTATTGCATCTATAAAAGTACGTTACGTCTGCTTTATGTGTGTTGAAACTTGTGTTTATGCAAATCGGAGAGCAAGTGCAACAAAGTTCAACCGTCTTCACTTGCTTCCTGGAGCCATCGCGCTGTCGGGAAAAAAGTACACGTGGAGATAAAATGTGCACGAGCCATTAATTAGCCTTACTGGTGATTTTTTAAAGCTCTTGCTTGGACTCCGTGATGTTAGGTAGCAAGGCTTACGTTTTGCCCTCCAGTTCGAGATCATCTGTTTACGTGTTGTTTGTGGAAAACGGTGTGTCTAACCGGAGAAAGCACTCATTTCTTTCTTTTTTCTTGTTTTTCTTTTTTTCCTGCTAAGTGCTGCGTTCTCACGGCAAACGCTGGTTGCTGAGTGCCCCATAGATCACGAAGCGATATTCGCAGACGTAATGCTCAGCTGCCAACGAGCTTCGTAGTAGCGTTATCAAAAGTATCTCCGTTTCATTAAGGTAAGCATCCGATGATAACAGGAATGGAAAATTTAATCAATTACACAAAGTACAGAGTAAACAAAAAGTAGCTTACATGTAGTGACATTGCCTCACGAAAAACTTAATCTAAGGTAATCGCTGTATCTGTTCGCGTCTTCGTTCTAGTTGTAGTGACACCTCGAGTCTAACAGTAAAGTCGCGAAACATGCCCGTAATGGTTATTAGAGTCTACGACGACACTAATGCTTTATTCCGTTAGAGTTTCAATAATGATGTGGCCTATTCTACACCTTATATCTATGTGACGATTCTGTACTGATTATATTTATATGTATTGACGATGCCATTATGGCCTTATCACTTTAGGACATGGTGTAAGAAAGATCTGAGAATGGTCGTTACGGACTGAAACCAGTCATCGTCGTGATATTATGATCAAAGACTGGAATAAAAAACATTTGACTGTATTGGATCACTGTTCATATATGCGACCATGTCGCAGTTGGTGAATAAAGAATGTTCTTCACGGTTTGTATACATTTACATATTTGTTTTTAAAATCGTTGTTACAGATTTTTGAGGAAACACATAAATTTATGAATTCATACCTTTTTACCACATGATGTGGTTTTACTGGTGTATTATGTTTTTACAGTGACTGTTTTCTTTCACAGTTTGTCATCTGCAACCATATACAACTTAATGTAGACAAACAGTTTAAATAATAATTACGATTTGGAAGCTGTTACGGCTACGCCTGAAATTATTTAATTTTATGTGGTAGGTCGTGTGTGTATGTGTGTGAGTGTGTGTGTGTGTTTTGTGTGTGTGTCCATTTACATTATGTTTCACTTACGCTCTCCTTTTTCCTCATCTTCTTCTATATATTGAGCTGTCACTATCACTGTTTCTCTGTTTACTAGCTGCAAAACAGGTACAGTGGAACAGTTGAAGGTTTAAAAAGAAGATGGCTGATAGTGGATCAATTGAAGGTGTTCCTGGCAGTTGTTCTGAATCTTTCAGAGTTGTCTGTACATTTTGTGTATGTGTGTGTGTGTGTGTGTGTGTGTGTGTGTGTGTGTGTGTGTGAAAAGTGGGAGGGAGTAGGTCTGAGGGTTTCCTGTTGTTATTATCACACTACTGACCATTAAAATTGCTACACCACGAAGGTGACGTGGTACAGTTGCAAAATTTAACCAACAGGAAGAAAATGCTGTGATATGCAAATTATTAGCTTTTCAGAGCATTCACACAAGGTTGGCGCCGGTGGCGACACCTATAACGTGCTGACATGAGGAAAGTTTCCAACCGATTTCTCATACACAAACAGCAGTTGACCAGCGTTGCCTGGTAACACGTTGTTTTGATGTCTTGTGTAAGGAGGAGAAATAGGTACCATCACGTTTCCGACTTTGATAAAGGTCGGATTGTAGCCTATCGCGATTGCGATTTATCGTATCGCGACATTGCTGCTCACGTTGGTCGAGATCCAATGACTTCAGCAGAATATGGAATCGGTGGATTCAGGAGGGTAATACGGATGCCGTGCTGGATCGAGAGAGCCTCGTAATACTAGCAGTCGAGATGACAGACATGTTATCCACATGGCTGTAAAGGATCGTGCATCCACGTGTCGATCCTGGAGTCAATAGATGGGGACGTTTGCAACAAGACAACAATCATCTGCCCGAATAGTTCGACGACGTTTGCAGCAGCATGGACTACCAGCTCGGAGACCATGGCTGCGGTTACCCTTGACGCTCCATCACAGGCAGGAGCGCCTGCGATGGTGTACTCAACGACGAACCTGGGTGCACGAATGGCAAAATGACATTTTTTCGGATGAATCCAGGTTCTGTTTACAGCATCATGATGGTCGCATCCGTGTTTGGCGACATCACGATGAACGCACATTTGAAGCGTGTATTCGTCATCGCCATACTAGTGTATCACCCGGCGTGATGGTACAGGGTGCCATTGGTTACATGTCTCGGTCGCCTCTTGTTTGCATTGATGGCACTTTGAACAGTGGACATTTCAGATGTGTTACGACTCGTTGCTTTATCCCTTCATTCGATCCTTGCGAAACCCTAGATTTCAGCAGGATAATGCACGACCGCATGTTGCAGGTCCCGTACGGGCCTTCCTGGATACAGATAATGTTCGACTGCTGCCCTGGCGAGCACATCCTCCAGATCTCTCACAAACTGAAAACGTCTGGTCAATGGTGACAGAGCAACTGGCTCGTCACAATACGCCAGTCACTACTCTTGATGAACTGTGGTATTGCGTTGAAGCTGCAAGGGCAGCTGTACCTGTACACGCCATCCAAGCTCTGTTTGACTCAATGCCCAGGCGTATCAAGGCCGTTATTACGGCCAGAGGTGGTTGTTTTGGGTACTGATTTTTCAGGATCTATGCACCCAAATTGCGAGAAAATGTAATCACATGTCAGTTCTAGTATGGTATATTTGTCCAATGAATACCTGTTTATCATCTACATTTCTTTAGTGTAGCAATTTTAATGGCCAATATAGTATCACTGTGTGTGTGTGTGTGTGTGTGTGTGTGTGTGTGTGTGTGTGTGTGTGTGTGGGTGGGTGGGGTAGGGGGTTAGAGGCTCTGTAGGTTTGTGTTATCTAATAATTCTTTTAGGGTAGAGAACAGAGTTCCATTGCAGAGAGCTGTTTATTTACTTACTACTTGTTTTCCTTCAACTGAATAATATTAGTATAAGGCATTCTTCGAATTCTACCAAGGAATTTCTAATCTGATGGTGGAGGCGCCAATAGGTATTCATTTGATAACTACAGCAGCAAGACAAAGTAACACTGACGTTCAACGGTTTCAATGTTCAAGTATCCACAGCGTAAGTAAATGTAAGAATAGGTTAAGCTTGAGGTAGAATACAGTATTGAATTGTAACTGAACGAGATTAAATTTTTCTTGTTTACTATCTTAGTTATTAGGTTACGATTAACAGACGCTATCGTCTCTATGTACAAGCAAATCTAATCATAACTGATGTAGGAGTCTTACTTTCTTCGTGTTTCAGTACTTATACCTTAGGGCATTAGTAAGAAATCTAAGAGAATTATTAAACAAAAACAAAAAAGTTGTTCATCAAAACTGAACACATTCGTCATAACGGAGTTATCTGGGACCACTATTTATAGCAAATAAAATGAAATTTTATTTTCTGTCTCTCGATCACTGTCTTTTATTTTAAAATTACTGGTTTCGCGTAACACCGCACTCCTTCAGATCATATGCTATACTCAAAGAGTGCCCTTTCATAATGGAACTATCTGTTCGTTGTCATACAGTCAGGCACGTTCTTAGTTTTTTGAGAAGTGTACAAAAGATGTGACTTGGTTTCCACAGTACCACTCTTCAGATTTTTCGAGGCTGTAGTGTCCATCCGGAAGAAGTAGATAGTGCACGTAAGGCACCGGGTCTTTCCAGCCGACAGTTAGACAGATCCCATGTGTCTGACTGTCGTGTTTTGTGGCGACGTTTGCGTTTCAAACCATACAGAGTTCAACAGCTACAGTCCCTTCACATTGATGATAAACAGCAGAACATTGTGCAGAGTTCTGTGAATTCTTTCTGAAAGTTGGGATGGAAGACAAAGATTTGCTTTCACTTTTAGTATTAAGTGGTTAGGCTGAGTTTCATCTAAGTTACCTTATAAGTATATGGGCCCCACCCATGAACCATGGACCTTGCTTTGGTGGGGTTGCTTGCGTACCTTAACGATACAGATAGTCGTGTCCTAGGAGAAACCACAGTGGAGAGGTATTTATTGAGAGGGCAGACAAACGTGTGGTTCCTAGAGAGAGACAGCCGTCTTGATGATTGACTGATCTGGCCCTGTAACAGCAGCCAACATGGCATTTCTGGGCTGGTACCACAAACTGTTGAAAACAAGGATAAACTACAGCTGCAATTTTTCCCATGGGTGGTTAAAAAGAAGATGCCATTCTCTTGGGTAAAATATTCCAGAATAGCCACCACCATTCGGAGGGGTTCCCAGCAGAAAGCTGTCATCAGGAGAAACAGAACTGACATTCTACGCGTCAGAGCGTGGAATGCTAGATCCTTTATCGGGCAGGTAGGCTAGCAAATTTTAAATGGGAAATGGATAGGTGGAAGTTGAATATAGTCTGGATTAGTCAAGCTCGGTGGTAAAAGGAGCAGGACTTCTGTTCAGATGAGTGTACAGTAACAAGTACAAAATCAAATACAGGTAATGCAAAAGTAGGTCTAAATACGAATAAGAAAATAAGAATACGGGTTACATAGTATGAGCAACGTATCGAACACATTATCATAGGAAACATAGACACGAATCCAATACCCAACATAGTAGCACAAGTTTATATCTTAAGTGCCTCCCAGATAATGCAGATATTGAAGTAATGTATAATATAATACTTAAGGGAGAAGAAAATTTAATTGTGTTGGGGTTTTGGAATTCGACAGTAGGAAAAGGAAGAGAAGGATAAATAGTAGGGGGATATGCACTGGGTGGAGGGAATGAAAGAAAAAGCCCCCCGGAAGAATTTTGCTAACAGCATAATTTAATCATCGCTAGCGCTAACTTTGAGATACTTTGTAACTGTGAAAGAGGCCTAGAGACATCAAATGTTTTCAGAACAATTGCATAGTTCCAGAACGACATTTTAAACTGTAAGAGAGTTCCAGGGGCGGATGTGGACTCTGACAACAATTTATTGATTAAGAACTACAGATAAAAACTGAAGAAATTGTGAAAATTAGGGAATGAAGGAGGTGGGACATGAATAAGTTGAAAGAACCAGAGGTTGTTGGGAGTTTTAAGGAGCATTGGGCAACGGTAGACTACAATAGAGAAAAGGAATGTAGTAGATTTCGAACGGGAGGCCTTGAGAGATGAAATAGTGAAGGCAGCAGAGGACAAAGTAGATAAGAAGTCAAGACCTGGTAACAATCCTTCGATATCGCGGGAGATATTGAATTCCTTTGACATAAAAGTATAAAAACGCAGCAGAGAATACAACCTCTAAAAAATGAGATTCACAGGAAGCTCAGAATAGCTAGAGGACATATGTAAGGCTACAGAGGCAGAGGAATATATCACTAGCTGTATCACTAACGGAAAGACATATAACGACTACAGGAAATTTAAAGAGTCCCTTGGAGGAATAAAATGCAGCTGTATGAATAGTAATAGTACTAAGGAAACAAAGAAAAGCTGCAAGGTATTTGCAAAGGAGTTCATAGAGTGTCTGTACAAAGGAGGTGTATTTGAGTGCAATAGTATAGAAACCGTAGAGGACGTATATAAATATGAAATGGAAGAAATGACACTGCAAAAAGAATTTGACAGTGCACTGAGAAAACGAAGTCGAAATAAGCCCCTGGAGCAGACGGCATTTCGACAGATCAATTGATACGCTTCGGAGAGCGAGCCACAACAAAACTCTTCCGTTTGGTGTGCAAAATGTATGACACACGTGAAATACCTTCAGACATTCAAGAAGAATGTAATAATTCCTATTCCAAACAAAGCAGGTGCTGGCAGGTGTGAATATTACCGAGCTATGAGCTTAATTAGTCATGGTTGCAAAATACTAATACGAATTATATATAGAAAAATAGAAAATGTGATTAAAGCCCAACTCGGGACGATCGTTTTGGATTCCGGAGAAAGCTGGAATATGCGACGCAACACTGACCCTTCGACATTTCTTAAAAGAAAGGTTAGAAAAGGTAAAGTTGCGTTTATAGCGTTTGTAGTCTTACGAAAGCCTTTGACAACGTTTAAGGGAATTTTCTTTTTGTAATCCTGAAGGCAGCAAGGGTAAAACACGCGGAGCGGAAGACTACTTGCAACCTGTACAGAAACGTGGCTGCAGTTATAAGAGTCGAGGATCATGAATGGGAAGCAGTGGTTGAGAATGAATGACACAGGCCTGTAGTCTATCCCCGGTGTTATTCGGTCTGCATGTTGAACAAGCAGTAGGGAAAATCCGTTTCGAGAAGGAATTAAGGTTGAAATAAAAACTTTTAGGTTCACCGATAACATTGTAATTCTGACAGAGACTGTAAAGGATGTGGAAGTGCAACTGCACGGAATGGACAGTGCCTTGAAAAGGAAAATATAAGATGAACATCATCAAAAGCTACAAAACGATAATGGAATGTAATAGAATTAATTCAGCTGATGCTGAAGAAATTATGTCAGGAAACAAAAAGTTAAGTTAGTAAATGAATTTTGTTATTTGGGCAGCAAAGTAACCGATGACTGTCGAAGTAGAGAGGATATAAAATGTAGACTGACAATGGCAAGAAAAGCATTTCTGAAGCAGAGAAATTTGTTTACTTCAAATATAGATTTAAGTGTTGGGAAGTCTATTCTGAAGGTGTTTGGAATGTAGCATCGTTTGGAAGAGAAACATGGACGACAAACAGTTTGGATAAGAAGAGAATAGAAGCTTTTAAAATGTGGTGCTACAGAAGAATGCTGAAGGTTGAATGGGTAGATCACTCAAGATATGAGAAGGTACTGAATGGAATTGGGGAGACAAGAAATTTGTAACACAACTTGAGTAAGAGAAGGCATCGCTTGACAGAATACATTCTGAGACGTCAAGGCATCAATTTAGTATTTGACGGAAGTTATGGAGATAGAAAATCGTAGAGGGAGACCAAGAGATGAATACAGAAAGAGCAATCGAAAGGAAGTAAGCTAGAATAGTTATTCAGAGATGAAGAAGCTTGTACTGGAAACAGTAGCTTGGAGAACGGCATCTAACCAGTCTTCGGATTTGGGACAAAAACAAGAATAATAATATGGGAGTACCATAGGCGATCAGTAGAGACAATCTCCTATGCTTGATGTGTTTTGCACAATTTCTTAGGATATGATTTACTGTATGTTTCTTTTGTGAAAGTGATGGTTGCATAAATCGATTACCTTGGTACGTTGCAGATATAGATTTAGCCATAACTGCGAAAACATTCCGAAAATTTCATATTCCAACAGGACAGAGAACCAGGGTACAACAGTAATTTTTAAAACTTTCTTTATAAAAGTAATTAGTTTAGCAAGAACGGTGACAACCCTGTATTTGACCTCGTATAAGGTTGGTTGGTTAGTTTGGGGAAGAGACCAAACTGCACGGTGATCGGTTTCATCGGATTGTGGAAGGAGGGGGAAGAAAGCCGGCCGTGCCCTTTCACAGGAACCATCCCGGCATTTGCATCGAGCGATTTAGGGAAATCACGGAAAACCTAAATCAGGATTTCACCAACAGTCTCCTGAAGTCACTAGCTAGAAGATGCCACAGTCTCTGGGGAAGACATCAAGTATGAAAGGATGCAGGTGGTCCTCGGTAATGTTCCATTGACTGCTAACCCATGTCACATGGAAGTCCTGATGTATGTTCACCATAGCATAATACTGGCTTCCCCAGATTGCGTCCGTGACGCAGTGTATGTCACGAGCAGTATTTCGCCTGGATGACGTATCCGGACGTGACCACCGAATTGGTGTGACGAGAAACGTGGTCCATCATAGTAGCCGACACATTTCCGTTGATCCTCGAGCCAGTCTTGATGATCCCGTGACAACTGCAATCGTAATTGTCGTTCGGTCGACACAGAAACTGCTGGTGGCTCACTAATTTTCACTGAACTGCGTGCTTTAAAATTGTGTTCCTGCACCACCGTTTTGCTCTGTCGTCAAATGTGCCAACCATGCACACAAAGGGGCAAACCTCGGGCCTACACGTTCTGTGTTGAGGCGTGGACATTCACCACATTATCTTTTACCAGCGGTTTTGCCGTTATTCATCCATTTTCCAAAAATGTTCACGACAGCAGCATGCAAATATTTCCACACGCCGTGCCTTTAAAGGTCTATCGTTTGGCAAAGTCTCTTACTGGATTACCCCACTTGAGACCGGTAGCGTTGCTGCAATGATTCCTCACTCGTTCTAAATGGTTCAAATGGCTCTGAGCACTATGGGACTTACCTGCTGTGGTCACTAGTCCCCAACAACCTAGAACTACTTAAACCTAACTAACGTAAGGACATCACACACATCCATGCCCGAAGTAGTATTCGAACCTGCAACCGTAGCGGTCGCGCGGTTCCGAAATGTAGCGGCTAGAACCGCTCGGCCACTCCAGCCGGCTAACTCGTTCTCGCCTCGGTTATGAATAATAGAGTGGTTATGATTATAAACTTTCCTTATCTGAGATCCTAAATCAAAAATCTCCTCTATCCTCAACCTCAGTTTCTTTACGACACTGTATGTTCTCTAACAAAGGATTGGTTTTCTTTATTTCACAATCTGAAATCTCTACTTACCACTAATGATAGATCTAAGACCTTCACAGCACAATCAAATCATAAAAACAATTTTGCGACTGAAAAACCGCGTTCACAATGCTCCCTGTACAAAAAAGACATGTCTAACTAAGGCAATTGACGTCACTGTCTTAAATGCTGTCTGAGAATAATTTCGTGATAAAATGCATGTACCCGTGCAACAGGGTGAGGCCAAGTCCATGAGGTCCTTAGATTCCTCCTCCCATAAGTGTCGAGATAGGACGAGGAAAAAAGATTTTTAGTACACATGCCACAGAATCTACACTACTGGCCATTAAAATTGCTCCACCAAGAAGCAATGCAGATGATAAACCGGTATTCATTGGGCAAATATATTATTATAGAACTGGCATGTGATTACATTTTCACGCAATTTGGGTGGATAGAACCTGAGAAATCAGTACCCAGAACAACCACCTCTGGCCGTAATAACGGCCTGGATACGACTAAGCATTGAGTCAAGCAGAGCTTGGATGGCGTGTACAGGTACACTTGCCCATGCAGCTTCAACACGATACCATAGTACAGTACCTGCAACACGCGGTCGCGCATTATTCTGCTGAAATGTAGGGTTTCACAGGGATCGAATGAAGGGTAGAGCCACGGGTCCTAACACATCTGAAATGTAACGTCCACTGTTCAAAGTGCCGTCAATGCGAACAAGAGGTGGCCGAGAAGTGTCAAAAATGGCACCCCATACCATCACGCCGGGTGATACGCCAGTATGGCGATGACGAGTACAAGCTTCCAATGTGCGTTTACCGCGATGTCGCCAAACACGGATGCGATCATTATAATGCTGTAATCAGAACCTGGATTCACCCGAAAAAATGACGTTTTGCCATTCGTGCAGCCAGGCTCGTTGTTGAGCACACCATTGCAGTGTGTGATGCAGCGTCAAGGGTAACCGCAGTCTTGGTCTCCGAGCTGATAGTTCATGCTGTTGCAAACGTCGTCGAACTATTCGGGCAGATGATTGTTGTCTTGCAAACGTCCCCATCTGCTGACTCAGGGATCGAGACGTGGCTGCACGATTCGTTAGAGCCATGCGGATAAGATTGGATGAAAACTTTCCTCATGTCAGCACGTTGTAGGTGTCGCCATCGGCGCCAACTTTGTGTGAATGCTCTGAAAAACTAATCATTTGCATATCACAGCATCTTCTTCCTGTCGGTTAATTTTCGCGTCTGTAGCACGTCATCTTCGTGGCGTAGCAATTTTAATGGCCAGTAGTAGGTCCATGAACCATGGACCTTGCCGTTGGTGGGGAGGCTTGATGCCTCAGCGATACAAATAGCCGTCCCGAAGGTGCAATCACAACTGAGGGTAATCTGTTGAGAGGCCAGACACACGTGTGGTTCCTGAAGAGGGGCAGCAGCCATTTCAGTAGTTGCAAGGGCAGCAGTCTGGATTATTGACTGACCTGGTCTTGTAACAATAACCAAAACGGCCTTGCTGTGCTGGTACTGCGAACGGCTGAAAGCAAGGGGAAACTATGGCCGTAATTTTTCCCGAGGGCATGCAGCTTTACTGTATGGTTAAATGATGATGGCGTCCTCTTGGGTAGAATATTCCGGAGGTAAAATAATCCCCCATTCGGATCTCCGGGCGGGGACTACTCAGGAGGATGTTATCAGGAGAAAGAAAACTGGCGTTCTACGGATCGGAGCGTGGAATGTCAGATCCCTTAATCGGGCAGGTAGGTTAGAAAATTTAAAAAAGGAAATGGATAGGTTAAAGTTAGATATAGTGGGAATTAGTGAAGTTCGGTGGCAGGAGGAACAAGACTTCTGGTCAGGTGACTACAGGGTTATAAACACAAAATCAAATAGGGGTAATGCAGGAGTAGGTTTAATAATGAATAGGAAAATAGGAATGCGGGTAAGCTACTACAAACAGCAGAGTGAATGCATTATTGTGGCCAAGATAGATACGAAGCCCACACCTACAACAGTATTACAAGTTTATATGCCAACTAGCTCTGCAGATGACGAAGAAATTGAAGAAATGTATGATGAAATAAAAGAAATTATTAAGATAGTGAAGGGTGACGAAAATTTAATAGTCATGGGTGACTGTAATTCGGTAGCAGGAAAAGGGAGAGAAGGAAACTTAGTAGGTGAATATGGATTGGGGCTAAGAAATGAAAGAGGAAGCCGCCTGGTAGAATTTAGCACAGAGCACAATTTAATCATAGCTAACACTTGGTTTAAATTTCATGAAAGAAGGTTGTATACATGGAAGAACCCGGTAGATACTAACTGCTATCAAATAGATTATATAATGGTAAGACAGAGATTTAGGAACCAGGTTTTAAATTGTAAGACATTTCCAGGGGCAGATGTGGACTCTGACCACAATCTATTGGTTATGACCTGTAGGTTAAAACTGAAGAAACTGCAAAAATGGGGGAAATTAAGGAGATGGGACCTGGATAAACGGAAAGAGCCAGAGGTTGTACAGAGTTTCAGGGAGAGCATAAGGGAGCAATTGACAGGAATTTGGGAAAGAAATACAGTAGAAGAAGAATGGGTAGCTCTGAGGGATGTAGTAGTGAAGGCAGCAGGGGATAAAGTAGGTACAAAGACGAGGGCTGCTAGAAATCCTTGGGTAACAGAAGGAATATTGAATTTAATTGATGCAAGGAGAAAATACAAAAATGCAGTAAATGAAGCAGACAAAAAGGAAAACAAACGTCTCAAAACTGAGATCGACAGGAAGTGCAAAATGGCTAAGCAGGGATGGCTAGATGACAAATGTAAGGATGTGGAGGCTTATCTGACTAGGGGTAAGATAGATACTGCCTACAGGAAAATTAAAGAGACCTTTGGAGATAAGAGAACCGCTTGTATGAACATCAAGAGCTCAGATGGAAACCCAGTTCTAAGCAAAGAAGGGAAAGCAGAAAGGTGGAAGGAGTATATAGACGGTCTATACAAGGGCGATGCACTTGAGGACAATATTATGGAAATGGAAGAGGATGTAGATGAAGATGAAATGTGAGATATGATACTGCGTGAAGAGTTTGACAGAGCACTGAAAGACCTGAGTCGAAACGAGGCCCCCGGAGTAGACAACATTCCATTGGAACTACTGACGGCCTTGGGAGAGCCAGTCCTGACAAAAGTCTGCCATCTGGTGAGCAAGATGTATGAAACAGGCGAAATACCCTGAGACTTCAAGAAGAATATAATAATTCCAATCCCAAAGAAAGCAGGTGTTGACAGATGTGAAAATTACCGAACAATCAGTTTAATAAGCCACAGCTGCAAAATACTAACACGACTTCCTTACAGACGAATGGAAAAACTAGTAGAAGCCGACCTCGGGGAAGATCAGTTTGGATTCCGTAGAAACACTGGAACACGTGAGGCAATACTGACCTTACGACTTATCTTAGAAGAAAGATTAAGGAAAGGCAAACCTACGTCTCTAGCATTTGTAGACTTAGAGAAAGCCTTTGACAATGTTGACTGGAATACTCTCTTTCAAATTCTAAAGGTGGCAGAGGTAAAATACAAGGAGCGACAGGCTGTTTACAATTTGTACAGAAACCAGATGGCAGTTATAAGAGTCGAGTGGTATGAAAGGGAAGCAGTGGACGGGAAGGGAGTAAGACAGGGTTGTAGCCTCTCCCCGATGTTATTCAATCTGTATATTGAGCAAGAAGTAAAGGAAACAAAAGAAAAATTCGGCGTAGGTATTAAAATCCATGGAGAAGAAATAAAAACTCTGAGGTTTGCCGATGACATTGTAATGCTGTCAGAGACAGCGAAGGACTTGGAAGAGCAGTTGAATGGAATGGACAGTGTCTTGAAACGAAGATATAAGATGAACATCAACAAAAGCAAAACGAGGATAATGGAATGTAGTCCAATTAAGTCGGGTGATGCTGAGGGAATTAGATTAGGAAATGAGACACTTAAAGTAGTAAAGGAATTTTCCTATTTGTGGAGCAAAATAACTGATGATGGTCGAAGTAGAGAGGATATAAAATGTAGACTGGTTCCGGCAAGGAAAGGGTTTCTGAAGAAGAGAAATTTGTTAACATCGAGTGTAGATTTAAGTGTCAGGGAGACATTTCTGAAAGTATTTGTGTGGAGTGTAGCCATGTATGGAAGTGAAACATGGACCATAACTAGTTTGGACAAGAAGAGAATAGAAGCTTTCGAAATGTGGTGCTACAGAAGAATGCTGATGATTAGATGGGTAGATCATATAACTAATGGTGAGGTATTGAATAGGATTGGGGAGAAGAGAAGTTTGTGGCACAACTTGACTAGAAGAAGGGATTGGTTGGTAGGACATGTTCTGAGGCATCAAGGGATCACCAATTTAGTATTGGAGGGCAGCGTGGACGGTAAAAAAAAGTAGGAGACCAAGAGATGAATACACTAAGCAGATTCAGAAGGATGTAGGTTGCAGTAGGTACTGGGAGATGAAGAAGCTTGCACAGGATATAGTAGCATGGAGAGCTGCATCAAACCAGTCTCAGGACTGAAGACCACAACAACAACAACAGTGTAGTAAGCTTTGTCGCACCCATGGAGCTGGTACTCGGTGCGGACAGCACCCCCGCGCTTCCTCCTTGCTAAGCCACTGACAGTGGCGAGTTTCTGGTACACGCTGTAGTTTTATGTTAGCACTGATATCGATATGGAAGTGACCTTTGCATCTGAGCACCGTATACGACAGCAAATGATTATCGATTTCTATGACCTCACGCAAGAGCCACTCTACTGTTCAGCATACAGCACAAACGGCGTGGAAAGGAGAGGTACGGACGCGACGAGCAGCAGCATTTTCCAACGCACACGCGTTATTGGGCAAAATACGGCGGCGCGGCGTGGCATGGCGTGTCGCAAGGCGGGCGACGGGCAAAGGCCGCGGGCCGCGTCGCGGCGTGCTGACGGAGCTACGCGGTTTCGTCAGTGCCACCGGCGCGGCCTGCCGTTGTGATCGTGATTTATTGAACGGCCGTCGTTGCGCAGCAACGCGTCCTCGCCCAGATGTGGGACGGGCCTCAGGCAGTCCCTGATATTTGGGACCACTCCGTCCGGAGCACAGCCTCAGACGGGGACGACGTCCTAACTCAGCCACCTTACGAGACAGCCCGTCGTTCTCATTCGGTGTCCGAGCTGCCATAGCGAGATTGGACCCTGAATGAATCCACAATTCCGCTTTGTTTACAAGCAACAGAGTCGCTTTCACACTGAGCAGAAACTACTTGCTACTAAATGGAATCAGCGACAGACGAAGCCTGCAAAGGCATAAGGCCGGTGCGTTATGTGTTTATAATGCTGTTATTGTGTAGTGCTTGAGCGTGCCGATTCCATAACTTGTGGAATCAGCGTAGAGAGAAGTGCTTTGTACTGCTCTAGTACAGTTGCTCCCCCTCCCCCCTCCCCCCGCCCACCTATAACAAACACGCCAAGCTCGTCTTTAGATTGACACTCCGGAATTAACAAATCTACCTTTATGATTAGTATTGTCGCAGTCCACTTTTGATTATCGTTTTTGAAGCATTAAGGGGGGGAAGGACGTCTAACGGGTCGACTTGGAGCAGGAGAGGCATCACAGGACATTTTAATTTCCACTGTCTATATTTTTGCAAGTAAATTCTTAAAATTTTGTCAGCATGACCAGGAAGGATTCAGAATTCACACTTATAGCAGTGGACGTTCGAAAACGTAACAAAGTAATTTTTTTACATGTAAAATTTCATCATTTTTTTCACTTACTGATGACAGCGTTTGTTGCTATAGGTACACTTTCCTTCATAAGTAAGAGAGATGGTTCGATGAATTTTGCACAGCATACAAACCATACTTACAGCTGTATGAAACTCTAGAATTTATTTAATTTATGAAAAATGAATGAGCTGTTATATTCTAAACTTCACGTTTAGAAAAAAAAACACAAATTTTCTAGTTAATTGCCTCAATTTTTAACACAGTATTTCACAGATTTGTAAAATTCTAGAGTTTCATACACCTTTGAGTATGATTTGTATGCTGTGCAAAATTCATCAAACCATCACTCTTACTTATGAAGAAAAGTGTACCTATAACAACATTTGCTCCTATTAGTACGTGAAAAAAATGATGAAATATCACATATAAAAAAATTTATTTTATTATGTTTTCGAACTTACACTACTGTAAGTGTTTATTCTGAATCTTTCCTGGTCATGCTGACAAAGTTTTATGAATTTATTTGTAAAAGTATAGACAGTGAAAATTAAAATGTTTTTTGATGCCTCTCCTGCTCCAAGTCAGCCCGTTTGACGTCCTACCCCTCTTAAATACATACTATTGCCATTATTACTTCTAGCCTTTTCCCCACTGCTTTGCCTGCATATGAATTCGACACATATCCTGAACACATCTTGCCCTCCATCTCTGGCATCCACCTCTTCCTCCCTCTGTCTGCCACGTCTACCTATCTCCCCCTCCCCACTCCCACTTTTTTGTCTCCTCTCCCACTGTTTGTAAATTTCTTACACCCCCCTGACACTATCTTCTAACCCCTTTCTCTGACTATACCCTCCTCCTGCTCTGTTCAATTCCACCTCCCTCTCATTCTTTCCCAACATCCCACTGCAGCTTTACAGCTTTCACTTGCCTCATGCATCTCACCCTCCTTCCCTATTTCTGAACATTTCCTTCCCTTCCTTGCTCTGCACATCACATCGTCTATCCGTCTCAGCCTACCGCCAATCGTGCTGATCAGCACATGTAGACCCTGTAGACCCCCGCCCCCCTTCGCAATACAGTTCAGCACTGCAATCTGTTACCACTCCAAAACAAAACATCTGTTGTGCCGGACAGCCTACATGTCGGAATCTTGATAACCGTTTCTTGCCCCTAACCTATGGACTCTTCTGCAAAGCAGATTAATTTTGAAAATTTGGAAATTTGTGGTGAGGTGTTATGGGACCAAACTGCTGAGGTCATCTGCTCCTAAGCATACGCACTTCTTAATCTAACTTACACTAACTTACGCTAGTGGCAGCCGGCCGCTTTGGCCGAGCGGTTCTAGGTGCTTCAGTCGGAAACTGCGCTGCTGCTACGGTCGAAGTTTAGACTCCTGCCTCTGGCAAGGATGTGTGTGGTGTCCTTAGGTTATTTACGTTTACGTAGTTCTAGGTCTAGGGGACTGATGTCCTCAGCTGTTAAGTCCCATAGTGCTTAGAGCCATTTGAATCATTTGCTAAGGGCAGCACACACACCCATGTCTGAGGGAGGGCTCGAACCTCCGACGGAGGGAGCCGCGCGGACCGTGACAAGACGCCTCAGACCACGTGAAGGAAAATAGTACTACTCATTTACAATTTCCAGATGCATGAAGAAGCTACATATTTAGTCAGCTGTCTCAAATTAGTAACTAAGAGACGTGGTGCTGTGGCTAAGACATTGCATGCATATGAGGGAGTACTAAGAGGCATCTATACTTAGGTTTTCTGTGGTTCGTCTGAATTACTTAAGATAAATGCCGGGACGTTTCCTTTGCAAGAGATACAATCTCATTCCTTCTCTAATCTGAACCTGTGCTATGTCCCTAATGACCTGATTGTTGGAAGTCAAACTGATCTTCTTTTTAATTCATCACATGATTGGACAGCAAAGTGTCACAATATTTCCCCAGAAAATTGAACCATAAATTGTTGCTGATAAATAGACAAAGATATGCATCGTTCATTACACTGTTGGATGTAAATCTCTTGGAACTTAACAACCGAAAACAATTATTCAAATAGAAACCTTTTCAATGTATACGTTTTTAAAACGGGCTGTGAAGTATAACATATCCAAGCATCATACAGGTCACAGGTACCATGGAACAGTCCTGCAAATTCTTTTCTTGTGAATTTTTAATAGCTGTGAAAATATTCGTAGAATTTAAAACGAAAAATTAGAAGCATCTGCAACAGACAGTTGTTAGGGGGTGAAGTTTTCATGCATTAATTACGAGGGTTGGAACTTAAATAGTGGTATCTAGCTATTCACAACCGACACAATAGAGTTACATGTACGCACCTGCTACTGTCCTCCATAGTAGTCATCAGCGTTGTGTAGAACCCGCTGCCAGCGATGTGGAAGGTGTAGTATACCGTTAGCAGAGCCTGTTCTGTTGATCGTGCGAATGGATCAGTCTACTGTCTGTCGAATCTCTGGAACAGTTCTGAAGCGAATACCACGAAGTGGTTCCTTCATCTTCAAAATCAAATCAGTTCACAAAGACTGAAGTCGTATTACTGTTCGTTTTTGGAGCATTACCTGCGACCAACTTTGCGATGAAGCGGCGACACTTTCTGCGTAACCCATCCATCATTGTGCATGACAGCACGGGCGCTTGCAGCGCAAGCTACGGCTGCTCTGTTAAGTCGATGGGAGTGGGAAGTACTGTACTATCCGCCATACTCCCCGGACTTAAGTCCTTGTGACTTTGATTTGATTCCGAAGATGAAGGAACCACTTCGTGGCATTCACTTCAAAACTGTTGAAGAGAATCGACAGACAGTAGACTTCTCCATTCGCACCGTCAACAGAACAGGCTCTGCTAACGGTATGCTAAGCCTTCCACATGGCTGACAACGTGTCTACACAACGCAGGTGACTACTTTGAAGTACAGTAACAGGTGCAAACATGTAACTCTATTGGGTCGGTTGTGAATAAATAGTTACCACTATTTAAGTTCCAAACCTCGTATGTACTGCATGTGCCCGACGGTTTTCGTTCTAAATTCTAAAAGTATTTTCACCGCTGCTATATATATTTACAAGCACAAATTTTCGGGACTTTGTATAAGGTTAGGAATCTGGGTGAGGCTAGGAGGAATTATTAAATATTTTTTTGCGTTTTAAAAAATGTCGTATTAAAAAGTTTTATATGTAAAAGATTAAGTTCCGCTTTTGAGTCTTGTGCGTGTTACAGGGACTTACCAGCAACTGTTCTCCCCACGAAACATTTGCTAATGGAACAGGAAAACTGGGAATAACAGTAGTCCACAAAGTATCCTGCATCACACACCAGACAAAAAAGCCAGTTAATATTGCATTGTCCCCAGTTATGAACTATGTTGAAAATTAAAAGTCTGTAGTTCATCAGGAAGTAAGTTTCAAATCAATAGCAAAATCTGTACCGGACTAACGGAGAAGAAGTGGACCTATTAATAAGGTATTAATAATACCTGGTGGTAACTGTGTGGAACGACCTAATTCAGGATGGCGACATAAAAGAAACTGTAGGAAAAGCGTATGCCAGGCTGAGGTTGATTGGAAGACTCTCAAGGAAATATAATTCGTCCGATGAAGAAACGAAATGCGAACATTTGGACACCGATTCTGCGTTGGTTTGCGCCCCTTACCAGGTTGGATTAGCAAAAGAGGGAAAAAGTATCCAAAGAATAGCGACACATTTCATCACCAGACTGTTTATTAAGCGCAGAGGTATTACGGAGATGTTCTACAAAGACCAGTGACAGGCGCTACAAGAGAGACGTCGTGCAGCTCCAAGTAGACTGCTGTTGAATTTCTGAGAGCGTATGTTCCAGCAAATCTGGAAACATATTAACTTTCTCCCACATACGTCTCGCGAAAGTGACGATGAGAAAATCGGTATATAGGAACGTTTTCGGAAGCTTTTGGGCAGCCGTTCCTCCCACGCGGCATTCGCGACTCTAACAGTAAAGGTTGGAAATGATAGTGCCAGAGGTACCCTCGGCCGAACACCGTAGGGTCACTTGCGGAGAGTATACGTAGATGCAGATGTAGACGCAGGAAACGAAAATAGGGGTGTCTGTGTAATATCAAAGAAACAACAACGTTGGCAGTTCATCTGGTTAATGGTCACTGGAAAAATGAGTGTTGGATATGACATCTAGGAAGACCAAGTGCTGTGCTCTACAGGAACTAAATGATCTCAAATCAGCAATACTGTCTCTTTAATGATAAATGAAACATCTCTATATTTTTATTGCCTATGTAAATTTATGAAAAAAAGATTCTTTTAAGCAAAAGGGGAGAATGTTTGTTAACTGGTTACATTTCAAGAAACTTTCCGCGGACTACTGGTTAGGTGTAAACTGATTGTCTAGTTGGTCGTCAAGGACCTAGATGCCGTAACAATAACGACACAATACAAGAAAAACCAGATATTCGTGAACATCGCACGACAGTTATAGAGATCTGTGATAGCACTGCAACGTGGAGTGTATACGTGCGCTTGGAAATGCACGCGGCCCATGTTGGTTGCTTTGCGAATGTCTGAAGATTGTCTCCACCTGTTGACTACAGCTAATAGCCTCTTGCGAGAAATACGTCACATGGGAAACGGCGAAGACGAAAGCGCTAGGGATTATCAGTAAATGCCTCATCTCGACGGGTCTGGAGGTGAAGACGGGCGTACAATCCCTTATAAAGCAGCAGAGATGCAAAATCAGACGTTGCGAGATGATGGGGATTTACTGGCGAGCCGCTGCTAGAAAGCGTGAGCCCCAAGTGAAAACAGGAGAATGAGCTCTGTAGACAAGTGAGAAGGCACGTGAGTTCTTCTTTAGGAGGCGGCTGATTTCGCCCCAGCGACACAGAGGTCATTACATACAACTCGACTTGTATCTCTGAAAGTTGCACAGAGTGATGTGTCGCCGTGATAACTGTGAAGCCTCGCAAGATACAATCTGAAACACTGAAAGGATACCAGCCTATCTACAAGTCAGAGTTAAATCAGAGTTCCAGGAAGATCGGACGTATTTTATGGTATCAATATCAGTCGTTCCTTGTTTGCTTGCCTCCTCCACTCCGTTTTTGCCCTTCCCCTCACAGTTCCGTTCAGTTCTCATTTTATATCTAATCAAAATCTTTCATGATTATCGCGAGTTCCTTTAAAGGGCACTCGCATAGCTTTCCTTTCTGGGACAACGGTACACCGCGAGAGATACTTACGAGTCGATAATGCGGGAAACGTACGTGATCCAAACGGAAGACTGCTGAAGCAAGCCAGTAGTGACATGTCTTACAACTACTGAACTTGATGGATATATTTCGCCCGACATCTGTATCGTACAACGGATACTGTATTTACGTTTTCCATCTCCTGCAAGGCAGTAAACGAACGATGAACTGTCACTTGATTTGCAAGAAATTCTTATTTCAGGCTTGACTTGTGGCGTTATCACGAAAGTTTTTACTGTAAATGTGTACGGTCATATTCCTTAAATATGACATAGCACAATGGAAAAACATTATTTTGGCTAGGATGAAGTACAGTTCGTCTCACAAACCTAAGACCTGTATCCCCGAAAATAAATTACTCCCAGAGTAGGTTTCTCGTTAACTGGCTGGGAAACCAAATAAAGATGTTTCTTTTAATTATCAGAAACGATGCCGCAAGAAAGTGAACTCATTTCTGTTTCAGGAAAGTTCAACAGCTGATTCAATTTTAAGCGTGCATTCAGAGGGTATTCAAGATGCATGTTCTTCTCCACTCAAATTGGTGCACAGTCATGATGAAATGTGTTGATTTGGCAGAGCCTATTTACTAGAAGTTTACTCGAATGTGGAACTGTAAATGAATTCGCCGCAGAGCAATGCGTGTCTTTCAATTAAGCAAGATTTTCCTGGAAATACTGCATATCGTTTTCATCCTTGCCTACGGTGCTGCTCTCTGTCATTTTTTAAAATAGTTGATGGCACACTTCACTGCTCTATCTCGTACAAGTTTCTTCGTCTCAGAATAACTGCCGGAAAATATATCCTTTTGAATCTACTTACCGTATTCATCTCTTGGTCTCCCTCTACTGTTTTACCTCCCGCCCCCCCCCCCCCCCACTTGCCTTCAATACTAAATTGGTAAGCTCTTGATGTTTCAGAATGTGTACTGTCAACCGATCCCTTCTTCTAGTCAAGTTATGTCACGAATTTCTTTTCTCCCCAATTTCATTTACTATTTCCTCTTTAGTTACCTGATGTACCTGTCTAATCTTCAGCATTCCTCTGTAGCACCACATTTCAGAAGCTTCTGTTTTCATATTCACTTCCATGCAGGACTACACTCCACACAAATGCCTACAGAAAGGACTTCTTAACACTTAAGTCTATATTCGATGTTAACAAAATCTCTTCTTCAGAAACGTTTTACTTAGTATTGTCATTCTACATTTTATTACCGCTCTACTTCGGCCATCATCAGTTATTTCGCTACCCAAATAGATTAGTGTTTTAAGTATCTCGTTTCCTTATCTAATTTCCTTAGTATGACCTGACTTAATTCGGCAACATATCATTATCCTAGTTTTGGTTTTGTTGATGTTCTTCTAATATCCTCCTGCCAAGACACTGGCCATTCCGTTCAACTGCTCTTTTAATTTCTTCGCCGTCTCTGACAGAATTACAATGAGATCGGAAGACCTCAAAGCTTTTATTCTTCTCCCTGAATGTTAATTCATACTCCAAATTTTTATCTGCTTTCTTTTACCGCTTGTTCAGTATACATATTGAATGACATCGGGTACACGGTACAACCCTGCCTCACTCCCTTTCCAATCTATGCTTCCCTCGCGTGTCCCTCGACTCTTATAACGGCCGTCTGATTTCTGTACAACTTGTA
Organism: Schistocerca gregaria; assembly: GCF_023897955.1. Lineage (NCBI taxonomy): Eukaryota > Metazoa > Arthropoda > Insecta > Orthoptera > Acrididae > Schistocerca > Schistocerca gregaria. The sequence goes on along the minus strand of NC_064922.1, from coordinate 503,274,724 downwards.
AATAGTATTCAGCGCCCTTTACTTTACCCCTTATACGTTCAGAATTTCACAGAGAGTATTCTACTCAACATTCTACTTCTGAGTCTATAAATGCTACAGTATGAACCCAGGTTTGCCTTTTCTTGACCTATCTTCTAAAAGAAGCCGTAGGGGCGGAATTACCTCTCGCCTCCCTGCATCTGTCCGGAATCCAAACTGATATCAGCCGAGGTTGGCTTATACTGACTTTTTATTCTTCTGTAAAGAATTCGTGTCAGTATTTCGCAACCATGACTTATTAAACTGATAGCTCGCTAATTTTCACACCTGTCAACAGCTACTTTCTTTTGAATCGTCTTGAAGTTTGAGGTCATTTTGCCTGTATGATATATGTAGCACCAAATGGAAGAGTTTTCGTGGCGGGTTCTCCCTAGGCTATCAGCAGTTTCTTCTGGGGCCTCGCTTCGCCTTAGGTTTTTGAGAGCTGTGTCAAATTCGTTTCACAGTATCATACCTCCCATTTTCTATTTATCTACGTCTTCTTCCATTTCTATAACACTGCTTCCAAGATCCTCTCTCTTGTATAGACCCTCTATACAGTCCTCCGACCTTTCAGGTTTTCCTTCTTCGCTTAAGACTGGTTTTCTATCTGAGCTCTTGATACTTTATTTTCCTGTAGGACATATCTATCTTTCCTCTAGTGAAATATGCTTCTAAATCCTTACTTTTGTTCTCTAGCTAGTCCTGCTTAGCCATTTTGCACTTCTTGCCTATCTCTTTTTTTTACTTTTGTGTTCTTTTTCGTCTGCTTCATTTGCTACATTTTCATACTTTCTTCCATTGTCAATTAAATTTAACATCTGCTATGTTATCCAAGGATTTTTACCAGGCCTTCTCTTCAATTGGATTGGACTGTATGATGGAAGAGACCAAACAGCAAAGTCATCGGTCACATCGTATTAGGGAAGAACGTGGGAGGAAGTCTGCCGTGCCCTTTCTGAGAAACCATCCCAGAATTTGTCTGGAGCGATTTACGGAAATCACGGAGAACCTAAATCAGGATGTCAGAACGCGGGACTGAACCGTCGTCGTCCCTGATGCGAATCCAGTGTGAAAACCACTGCGCCACCTCACTCGGACAGGCCTTGTCTTTCTACCTGTGTGATCCTCTGCTGACTTCCCTATTCTATCTCCCCCATTCGTTTTCTACTGTATTCCTTTCTCTCGTTCTAGTTAATTGTTGCCTAAAGATCCCTCTGAAAACCTCAAAAACATCTGGTTCTTTCAACTTTTATACGTCTCGTCTCCTTAGTTTCCTATCATTTGGCAACTCGTTCTATTTCAATCTACAGTTCAAAATCAATAAACTGTGGTCAGAGATCACATCTTCCCCTGGAAATGCCTTACAATATAAAATTCGCTTCCGAAAGCTCTGTCTCACCATTATACAGTCAACCTGAAACCTTCCGGTGTCTCCAGGTCTGTTCCAAGTATACAACCTTCTTTCATGATTATTAAACAATGTGTTAGCTTTAATGTACATTGCATGACAAAAATGTAGAGTGCAGGCTTTTCGTGGACTGCCCACAAGGCCCCTACTGCAGCATAGTTCAGCTCAGTGAGAAAGAGAAACTGCACTAAGTAAATTAAATTAACATAAATCAGTACTTTTAACATCAGATTCAGGTTATTCAGAAAATTACCTTTTGTTTGGTATGCATCTTGATTTGATTAAGTTGTTATTTCAAAAGTCGTAATTAATCCCTAATTATTTCCTGTCAGAGAAATTTTCCCCTACGATTTGAGGTCACCGTTTGCTTAAGCAACCATTTGACTATAGGCTCGTGAGGACGAACGTATTTTTTTTTCATTTGATTAATTTTACAATTTCGCAAGATGGCCAATACCGACACAGGCTAGCCATCCGTTAGTTCCAAATTCGGGCCACCGGTACTTGCCGCTGAAAGACACGAGAGTGCTCGTCGTTTTGGCAGAAGTTTCCGCCTCTTCACCAGTCCCAACCCCTGTGACGTGGCTTCTGACCGCTGCCCAGAGTAGCTAACGGCAACCGCAGCGCTGATTGGGGTGTCTACACGGCCCTCTTCTTGGTGCCGGAAGCTTACTGTGTCGAGGGCCCCTCAGCACAAAAGCTACAAGAGACGCCTTTATCATCCATCCAGTTGTGAGTAGCTGAGCGAGTTGATTAGAGGTGAGCAGTCACGACAGTCTTGAGTTCGAGACCAGCTGCCACCTTAGCGTCGATGAGCATGCTTTTATGCACCATTTGCCGCCTTGGACTGTTACGCTCTTGAGATTGCAGACAGTCAAATCAATCTCCGAGCTCACTTTCATTATTGTTCTTAGTCACACCGATAACCCTTTAGTAAGCAATATACTGGGCGCTGCATAAGAATATATCGGAATTGTCTGAAGTGCCCTGCCTGGGCTTCCGTTACCTTTCATGTTACTGAACGAAGTTCTCCATGTTTTCTGTACTAGCTCTGCGGTTGACTGGTTTATATTTTATATTTTTGTCCTGCAGCAAGAAGCAATAGGACCTGACTTTCATAAATTACATTTATACTCGTGTGTAAGGCTACTTCGTCAAATCATTATGGATTATTGAAGGAGCAATACATTATGCATTACCAGAACAAATGCATTCTTTCCTATCTGTAGCATCCCTCTGCTGTCCTACATATAACGTTAACTTACCATCAGCTAAACCTCTGCTAGAAGAGAATTATTTTGTGTCAGCCACGGACGAGTCAGCAGCCGACAAGTAGGTTGATGACAAGCCTCAGTTCTTGCAGGGACACAGAGGAATCGTCATCACAAATTGTTATTTTGCAAATGCTCTTCAGATTTACCTTCATTAGTATTCACGCCATCGTCTACAGCACCGAACAATCGCTACAAGGGGAAGGGCCCAGAAGGTCATGTGAAATCGAAATGAAGCTTCACCTGTTGAGAAAGTATGTGATGTTACTGCATTGATTACAAAATAGACTCAAATTTAGAAAGAACTTGGCAATATGTCTCGACTTATGACTTATGACACAGATTGTTGTATGGAGTCCAGTACCTGTTCGCGGACGACAGGCGCTGATGTGGAGGGCTGATTACGCGCTTGAAGTACAATACGGCGGTTCTCCCTTGTTGTGAGTACGAGTAGACGCGGTCGACCGGAGGACCGAGTATACCTGCCTTCATGTTTCCAAGCTGTTCAGCATCCGTCTGCTTGTGAACTTCAAAGCGAAACAGTTGTTTCGTTTGACTTGTGAGGCTAACGTCGTATGGTTCATTCATACCACTTTTGCGATAATATGTACATTCTGCGGAATGAACTAGTGAACCTCCAGTTCGACTAATGAGCAAGATGTGTCACTGGGTTGCACAGAGGATTTAGTGACCTCGGCTGCTCTAACTTCTTACCCAACTCATACAATTAGCTATATCTCTGGTATCGAAAAGCTACAGGTTTTTATGTTTCAATGTTCTGTAATGGCGGATTTTCTCCGCTGTTATAGGCATATGTGCTGCTTATGCCCAGTGCACCTGTCCTCCACAGTCCTGATAGTCTGACCAATACATGACATGCCACAAGTGAGTGCCTCTACATTTTGAATTTTTCTTGGGATTGGCTGGCTGCTGCTTCCTGGTCGAAGTTTGAATGGGAATTTCATTTTGTTACCATCCGGCATTTGACGAAGTAACTAGCCTCGGATGTTGAAGAGGATGTTATGAGGGAGGCATATCATCTGTTGCCTGGGGCACGTCTACCCAAAACGTCCACCGAAGAGTAGTATCACAGTGGTTGAGAGGGCTGCCTAATATCACTCAGAGTTATTGTTATTTCACCTGAGGGCAAGGACAATGCTACCGTTGTTCTGGGCAAGCGGGATTAGGATTATGTTCAAAAGATGTAATGTCTGCTGTCCGAATCAACGTATCGCTGGATCGGTGTTGACCCCCACATAAACTGTTGAGAGAAAGACTAAAAGCCTCCAGAACAAAAGTCCCTTATCGCAGAAGACCGTCATGAGTCTCAGTTCTTATTGTGCTGTGCTCCAAGGTTATATGGCCTCCCTAATGTCAGCAAAAGGGGGTTCCTCTTCGTCCGATCGTTAGTAAAATTGATTCTCCGACAAATAGTGTATCGAAACACTTGCTGCCCTGTTGAGCCCTATAGTAGGTCTGTGTGAGCAGCACATTAAGAACTCGGTGGACTTTTTACATCGAGTTCGTTTCCCGGCGGGATCAGGGATTTTCTCTGCCTGGGTGTTGTGTGATGTCCTTAGGTTAGTTAGGTTTAAGTAGTTCTAAGTTCTAGGGGACTGGTGACCACAGATGTTAAGTCCCATAGTGCTCAGAGCCATTTGAACCATTTGAACCATTATGGTTGATTGGATATATATAGTGTATGGTGATAAGTTCCTACGGGACCAAACTGCTGAGGTCATCCGTCCCTAGGCTTACATGTTCATTAATCGAACTTGGGGGAGCCGCCCGAAAAGTGGCGAGGAGTCCTAGACCGTGTGGCTACCCCGCGGCTAAGTGGAGGTTTGGTGCTGATTTAAGGATCGTATTTCGACATTTGTTCACTTCCACTTACTCTTTAATCGGTGACCAGTACTACGAGCAAAGAGATGTAGTTGCCCCGGGAAGCCTGGTGTCACCTGTGTTTGCTAATTTGTTTACGGAAAATTTCGAGGAACGTATCTTGCAGTCGGCGGTTTTGAAACCTGCGTGTTTTTTTCAGGTATGTTGACGATACTTTTTCTGCTTGACCTCAGGGCAGGAAGAATTTGAACCGCTTTTTGAGCACCTAAATTCAGATCACTCGAATATTCCCCTTACAGAGGAGGTGGAGAAGGATGACTGTCTTCCCTTCCTTGATCTTCTCGCCAGGAGAAAGGTGAGCGTACGTTTGGTGATGCTGTTTATAGGAAGTCTACTTTCACTGATTTGTACTTGCAGGCTGAATATTGTCGCCGTCTGGCTCAACGTTAAGGGTACTTTGTACCTTGGTTCATAGTGCCAGTGTCATCTTGGGTCCTGAGAGTTTGTCAGCTGACTTACCCCATCTGGAAGTCATCTTTTGTCACACCTGTTATAGTGAAAGACAGATTAGACGTGCGTTGCACTATCGACCAACTGTGCACCTTGGTAATCACAATACCGAGGTGGCGCCGAAGTCGACGGCATTTTTGCCTTACGCAGGGAGCATTTCGAACATGATGGGTCGTATTGCCTGAAAATAAGATGGGAAGTGTGTTTTTCGATACTGTCTAAGGTCAGGGTCCTATTAGCTTCCGTAAAGGATAAACTTTATTTTCGTGATGCGCGTGTCTACCGTATTCCCTGAAGCTGTGGCGTGTCATATATTGGTCAGATTATCAGGACCGTGGAGGACCGCTACACTGAGCATATGCGGCACTTACACTTATAACAGCCGATCAAATCCGCCATTGCAGAACATTTTCTTGACGACAGTCATCATATGGAATATAACAACACGGAGATTCCGGCATCCACGTGTAGTTACTGCGGGAGTGTTTTTAAGGAAGCTGTTGAAATTAAATTAGCAAGTAACCTCCTAAACAGCGATGATGGTTTTGTTCGAACACTATTGGTAATTTCTGACGTCGGTGATCTTCAGTTTGTAATGGCGTTAGTTTTTACACTGTGTGTGGTTTTAAAATGCCTTGCAATATCTTCAGTTTTGCCCTCAAAACAGTAGGGTGTGTTCCTGTCGAAATATAGGCGCTTCTTGAAGACGTCACCCGGCTGCGTTCCCGTAGCAACGAATCACAAAAAACAATTATAATAGTGATAATATGGTGCAAATCCTCGTACCTCCAACAATGTGACAATTATTATATGATAACCCTCATATAGGTGACATTCATAACACATTGGGTCAGGTTATCTCACCTGAGGAAATAATTCAGGTATCTTAAATTTAGGGGAAATGGTTCAAATGGCTCTGAGCACTACGCGACTTAACTTCTGACGTCATCAGTCGCCTAGAACTTAGAACTAATTAAACCTAACTAGCCTAAGGACATCACACACACATCCATGCCCGAAGCAGGATTCAACCTGCGACCGTAGCGGTCGCTCGGCTCCAGACTGTAGCGCCTAAAACCGCACGACCACTCCGGCCGGCAAATTTAGGCGAAACTGTCTGGCTAAATTCCAAAATCTGTGCTTTTAATATCGACACCTAATAAAGAACGAATAGAAGAAGAATGCATGGTGGAAGAAAATTTTGCTATTGAAAATAAAAAGCGTGCCAAAGAAAGAAAAATGCGTACTACATAAACAAAACGATGTAAGCTGGATTTCATTACACCAATGTCAAAAAAAGAAGAAAACAGATAAAACGGCCAGTTGATTATTATCGATCAGGTTCAAAATCCTCACATCATGACAACAGCTCAGATGTAACTGCAGACATGAACTTACTATTTGGCGAGGATGTATCTGAAGGATAAGAAGAGCGTGGGACATCAAGGAGGAATCAGAGTATCCAAAACAGTTCACTATTTACTCTGAAAATAAGTAGCTTAGCTTAAATAAGTAGCTAACCCTACGTTTGTGAAGAAGGAAGTACTCGTATTATTTTTGTACAAATATCTTTAAACATGATGTACCAACTTGCAAGACATTTCAGTTCGTTATTGTGTTGTTAACGTGGCTACAACATAACATTATTCAAAGGGTTGTTTCAAGTGTTTTTATTTTACCCTTATCCATTTTATCCATGATTAAATCAAGTGGGGCAGAGACCGCACTTTTGTTTTAGCTAGATTTCTCTATAATTAATAATCGGGCCGAGATGGAATTAGGATCGATTACAAGTAACAATGCTACCATTGACTTCAGTTTGAAATCGCTGGAAAATCTAACCATCATTGAAAACTATATCAGAAAAATTGGAAAATGCGTGACTTCACCCCATCTACCCTACTGTGCTTGTGATGGATACTGCCCCAAAATCTGTCGACCTACCACTGACCTTGAAAAGTTATCAATATAATGACGGCGGTAGCATGCTAACACGAACATGAATGTATCGAAAAATACATGATCATTTCATCATTATAACTTTTTATACACCTATTGTACATCATCACGAGTATGCCACTGGGTCATCCTCCTTATTGATATTATTCCTTTCTGAAGAAAGCTAATTCGTTCTACTAATGCAGGTGGTTAGGGTGTGGAGACCCGAACCCGTTAAGGGCGAACTTCCATCAGCCGCTTAGGCCGGTCGCTCTAATGCGCTGTTCCACAGCTGCCGGTCTCGTACGGTGTTCAACGAGATCTTAAGGGGAGATTGTATGTTCAAATGAAACGAAGTTTTGCATTTTCTGCTTTTTGTTGTGTTACGTAGTTCAGACTCTGCTGAACATTTTGGTATATACTACACTGCAAACCGACAGTCTTAAGATCTTTAATAATATTTTTAAATTTGACATGCCACACACAATTTTCGGCACCTCGTATACGTTGCCAGACTTGAAAAGTCATACCGTGCGAACCTTTTACTCTGAAAGGCTGTGGAATGCCTTGTTTGATGCCATTGTTACCTCTCAAAATATGTGTCTTATCTCGTCACAAAATTCACTTAAAAATTTCGAAATTTCTACACACACATCGGAATAATTATGCCATCACTTTCCAACACTTGTGATGTATGAAACACTGCTAGATTCGGCAACTTATCATTTCCATCGGAACTACTACTGCGCACGTCCGATCTCTTTCATGGCTAGCTTTCGACTCCTCTCTAGAATACTCTCAGCCTTCTCTACCAGCAGAGAAAGGCGCGCGAAGAATAATGCTTTACCACTGGTCAGTTTACTCAACGGCCAATAGCAAAACAACAGTCCGCGCTTTTCATCAATAACCAATCGCAAAATAGTAGACCTAACGACTGCACTTTTTACCGACGTAATTATCTAATATGCTGAAGTTTTGTTTATGCATAAAGTTATTTACTATTGTTATTTATACTTGAATTAACTTTTCCTTTTACCGTAAACTTACTTTACAAATCGATTATACAAAAATCCCCTTTGTTCATATCCATACTTCTTCGAAATGTTACCACACTAAATCCTACTACATAACTCGTTAAACTATTATCTTCATATTAACCTTAAACCACACTCATGCATCACTCATACTGTTAAAACACATTTATAACATTTTACATACACAAAAAGACATAGTAACACTTTGTTTAAATACTTGAACAGTTTATGAAAAATATTCTATTTCTTTATTGCACTCTACTGGGCAATATTGTCCTCTCTCGGCTGATACATAAACTACGTACGCGTCCAGTCTCGCGTCACCATCCGTCACTATCCAGCTCTGAGACACATCTCCCACTTAACCGCCTTCAAGGCAGGATCGTTATACGGCGCTACGCCTCACAGTGTACAGTACAACAGCAGCATTTTCAGTATGTCCGTATGTACTACAATCATGCGAAACATGACCGGAGTGAATTACGCCCTAGGTGTGTGATTCCTTTTTGAGTCAGGGTCACTCTGAGAGCACAGTGCTTAACAACAACACAGTTAAAAATCAGCGAGTACACACGTCACCTCAAACGACGCATTTTGTTTGCAGATAAGCGGAAGCGCCGTCTGCTCTTGACGCGAAGGTGGGCGTTAGCGGAAGGAAGTGGCCGGCGGCCGCGCCGGTGGGCCGCGGCTGGTCCGCTGATGTATGGCTGCCAACCGCACAGCGCTGAATTCTCTCGGGGTCAGGGGCCATCGCAGAGATTTATCGCACCCGCAGAGCCGGCAATTTAACCTCAGTCCTTCCCATCCTTTCGCGCTCATTGACAAACATAGGACCCATTTGCATATCATTTCACTATATTTATGCAGCGAGGTGACTTGCTGGCTATTCTCTCCGAATCCTTCTCCTCTCTGCTCTCTTCCCCTCGCTGTGTTCACCAGAGAACGGCCTTAACTCACACTCTCTCCGAAGTGTCTCTTTCTCTTCCCACTCTCGACGCCTGTAACCCAAATTCCGCATTGGCTGACAGAGCTGGCGAGCACAAGTTTCCCACACGCCCGCGCTTCCCTGCTGAATTATCGCCGATGGCGCCGTCTTTTACAAGGCTCCGAGCATTTTACTGTCGCGCGGTTACCGAGTTGTTGTTTTTAGTTGACGGTCGGGAATGCGTGAAAGGTGCGTCTTTCTCACGCACCTCTAGTGTGAAGTAAGTGTAAGAGACGAGAAAGCTGCCTCGGACCAGATACTCGTAAATTATCCTCGATTTTTAAACAAGTAACGAGTGTTGTCAAAAGAAACCAACGAACAATATTGTGATGATATATTCAGGTCGACTAGAGGATTAAGTTTACAACCACAATTGTAAGTCCCACAGAGACGTTTATATGTTAAAATGTCTGGATTGAAATCCTGGGTCAAGATTGGTGAAATTTGTTTACTGAGTAATTGTTTCAGCTCATTCAATAGATACCTTCAGAGCAATAAAAATTATTACTCAATTTAGTGTGTATCCGCCACCAGGAATTACACATAGTCACATTCTGTTGAGCTGAAGCGCTCGCACTGAATTAAGTAATAAATGTTATTGATCTGAAGATGGCTCGTCAATGAGCTGAAACCAGTAATTAGTAAAGAAACTTTAGTGATCTTGACGTAGAATTATTATCCACATATTTTAACACAACAGGACACCTTTCTTGCGATTTGACAATGTCAAATAACGTCGTTTTATATGTGCTGTTAGTAATCATTTCTACCGCTGTTAGTAAATTCTTCAGCGAAGCTATCACCATGATATAATGCAGAAGCTGATAATATATGGTGTTTCATTACTATATGCTTACCCAAAGCGTGGATATTCCTTGGGAAAGCAAATATTTATTTAATTTACTTATATAAACCTACCTGATCAGGGCCGTCAGGCCCTTCTTACATCCAACCAAGGCTTCACACGTGCAGCACATTTTTACATCGTAGTTATCTAAGATATGTCAGTCGTAACGTGACAAATGATATTAAAATGATTTGAGCGTCAATAGAGACAATGTGAGTAAATTAATATTGGCAGTAGTCTCCTACTGCTGCTTCGGCCACTAATAATAATAATAGTAATGATAAGGTCCCATACAGCGTGGAGCGTAGGGAACGATGCGGTAGAGCCGCACCTACTAGGCAAGATCCTAGCAAAAGGTGGTTCGCCACTGACTTCCTCCCACCGTATTGGGGACGACTCAATAATACCCAGTCACTTCGAGGCAGGGAAAAGCCTTGCCCCCCGCCGGGAATCGAACCCGGGACACCGTGCGCGGGAAGCGAGAACGCTACCGCAAGACCAAGAGCTGCGTGCTTACAGTGGTAATAGCAATAATAATGACAATAATGTCAATACTCATTGTGGCATATATATAACAAGAATTTACAGGTGTACAATGTGTTTTCGGATATAGTTATTTCTGGGGAAGGGAATTTAACGAGGCTGCACCAGCTAAGAGCACTGGAAAATGAGGAAGATCTGGTTCTCAGCAAGGATATACAGCGGTAAAGACTGTGTACTAGGTGAATGATAATCATTATTGTTCCTTCAATAGGTATGTCATTAATTGTCTTATTAAGCTGGAGATGTTATGTAGTTCTCTAATACGATGGAGGAGGTTATTTCAGAGACGGTTTCCTGCTACTGAGAAACACTTCTAAAAAATGGGTGAGCGGTGGAGTGGCACAGAGAAGATTTTACTCTGATGGGGGCGGGTGTTTTTGCCTTGTTGTTGAAACCAGAGCGTTAATGTCGAGGAGAGATAGGAGGGTGTTGTTCATTGATGAGACAGTAGAGAAGAAAGAGGGTAGGGATATCTCTGGGGTTGTTTGCACTCAGCGGGAATGGCTGCACATATGATGGTGTAATATGATCAAAGAGTCGAACATTACAGATATAACGAACACAGACATTCATAACTAGTTCCAGGCCACGTTAGCTTCTCTGAGATAGAAGTTACAGGACAACATCGCTGTAATCAAGAATTAGAAGTGTAACTGTTCGTGCAAGTTTCTTTTTCAGGTCAAGAGGGAAGAGCTTTTTATATTTTCGTATGGCGTGGATAGATGCTGAAGGAGATATGTGTAGAATATTTACTGTACAGGGATTATAGAGACATCTAGGAGACCAGAGAGGTACTGACATTAAATATGTGATTGATCAATAAACTGGTAACCGCTTGCGACCTAGCAAAAAAAAATTTGAAACAGAAACTTTCACACACGAAACAGAAACGCGTTCCTGAAGAGCTGCACGTTCAAACTGCGAACAACACAGTTTTTGTTTGTTTTTTGTTTTTTGTTTAGTCTGTAGTCTCCATTCTAATTTGGCCTACTGGCTATAGATTTTGGTGTCAAATACCATAATCACGCCATGCCATGATCAAAAAATTTGCATAAATATTTACAATAATTATCTGATCCACATTTATCATTTTTTTTCTCTGTGGTAGCGACGCATTGTATAGAGTATAACGTTACGATTTAGGTAGTCCCTTATCCGTTAAGAAACATGTGTTCGCTGGAATTGTTTAGTATTTTGTAACACACAACTTCAAGAAAATTTACGTTACATGTTAAAATGCAACATAAAAAACTGATAATATTTTCGTCGACGTAGTAAGTGTCAGACTTCACTCTTAGAGCAAAAATCTCCTTCTTACGTGTCATGTGAATTTTTTCTAGGATACTGCTTTCAGGTAGGGACGTTATCCGTAACCTCAGTTGCACGAGCCACATGACAATAGTGTATACCACCTGACTGTAATACAACAACCTATTTGCTTTCCATCCGCAGCTCGTGGTCGTGCGGTAGCGTTCTCGCTTCCCGCGCCTTGGTTCCCGGGTTCGATTCCCGGCGGGGTCAGGGATTTTCTCTGCCTCATGATGACTGGGTGTTGTGTGCTGTTCTTAGGTTAGTTAGGTTTAAGTAGTTCTAAGTTCTAGGGGACTGATGACCATAGATGTTAAGTCCCATAGTGCTGAGAACCATTTGAATCATTTGCTTTCCACGTAATAAATATTAGTTTTGTGCTAACGGCGAGGAATATCACCGAGTGCTTTTACTGATATTTACATGTTAGTCCTTAACACGTCTTACGAGCAACCTTCATATCCAGGTTTAACAGGTCCTCAGCAGTTTCAAGGCGTTAATCTCTGTGGTCTCTGTGACGCCACAGACATGTTATGTGAACGTTTGTTTTTATGTCTTATTTTTTTTGTTTTATCGCCAGAATATTTATACCTGAATAACGCATTTCATAGACTTGAGAGAAATCGGAATGAAAAAGATCCAAAGCGTTTGATATGTGACACCACAAAAATATACCGGAAATAAAGTGGGATGACGAGACTCCCCGCGTAATCACCTAGGAGAGGAATATGCTGTAGGCAATAATCACAAGAATTCTGGTGCAAGTGCGAGGGTCCCGTAGAAACATAATTATTTACACAGATAGTTCATCTACCCAGGAAATCGAGAATTTCGTTCTGCCAACGGCTGTATTTAAGAAGCAATCTCTTGCCCTTAATGTGGGTAACTGCCTCTAATTGGTGGAGGTATCAGCAGTGATCGACGGCATCAGGACTGAGAGGGCATTAAAGGCAAGGAACTGTTCATCCACCGGACATGTGGCCAATAGTAGAAAAAAATGTCATAGTGATCTCTCCATTGGCACAAGATTCCAGCTTAGTCCCCCTTTCGGATGTCTGGAAAGGGACTGCTAAACAGGAGGTTACCATAAGAAAATGTTTTCGTAACCAACGACAACGAAACATTCTACGTATTCCGGGGCGGAATGTGAGAAGTTTAAACGTTGAAAAAAACTGGAAAATCAGGAAAGGACACTATAGATTCTCAATTTAGGAATAGTAGGGTTTAGTGAATTGAAGCGGAAAGAGGATATAGGTTAAAATCTGTAGCTGCAGAACGTGGTATAACGGGAGTAGGATTCATTATGAATAGGAAGATAGGGCGGAGAGTGAAATACTTTAAACAATTCTGTCAATTCTGTGAACGGATTATTGCCATGATGTAGAGAACTTGTCTAATGACGTGATTGACTAAGAGATGGGAGTATATATGGAACATATAGGGGATTCAGTTCTATAGTTTAAAAGAGCTTTGGTAAACTTGCTATTAAATGCGGTTGAACCGAAAGTAACATTCCTGTGGAATTTATGAAATCATTGTCGGAAGTGATAACCAAGCAGTTATTGAAGATGTTGCGTAGAATGGATGAGTCTATCAGACTTTCGGAAAAAATATCATCCACATAATAAAAGAGAAAGCGATGGCAGTTAAATGTGAGAACTATCATAATATGAGCTTAACAGCTCATGCATCGAAATTTTGGACAAGAATAATGCACAGAATAACAGAATAAAGAAAGAGAAAATTGAGGATCTGTTAGCTAAAGACCAGTCTGACTTTCGGAAAGGTAAAGAGAAAAGAGAGGCCGTTATTATCTTGCGCCTTAGACTGAAAACAAAACATAAGGAAAATCGAGGGACGTTCATAGGTTTTTCTGGACCTAGAAAAAGCGCTCAGCAATGTAGAGCAGTGCAAAATGGTCGAAATTCTGAGAGCCGAGTAGGGCAAAGTTATAGGAGTTATTACACATATATTAACAACAAAGAGGAACAATAAGAACGGAAGACTCAGAAATAAATGCTCATATGAAAAAGAGTGCAAGGAAGTGACGTAATCCTTCACCTATTCTGTGCAGTCTGTACATGGAACCAGTATTGAGGGACTTAAAAAGTAAATATTGAAGACTGGGATTAAGATTCGGGGTGAAAGGATCTCAGTGAAAAGATTCGATAATGACTTTTCTATCCTCAGGATCAGCTGAAAGGAATGAACAGTCTAGTGAAGTACGGAATATGGACTGAATGGAATGAACAGTCTAATGAGTACATAATACCGACTGAGAACAAATCGAAGAAAGATGAAGGTAATGAGGAGAAGCAGATAAACTTAAGTTTTAAATTGGTTCCATGACCTTGAGACTGTTAAGTAATGCTGCTACCTCAGAAGCAAAGTAACACATGATGAAGAAATAAAGAGGACAAAAGAAGGTGACTGGCACAAGAAAACAGGAAATTTTTGGCCAAGAGAAATCTTCTAGTATCAAACATCAGCCCTAACCTGAAGAAGAAATTTTTGAGAATGTACATGTGGAACACAGAATAGTATGATAGGGAATCATTGACTGTGGGAAAACCATAACGGAAGAGAATCAGAGATACTGAAATGTTGTGCTATAGAAGGATGTTGAAAATCTGTTGGACTAGTAAGACATGAGGGGGTTCTCCGCAAAATCGACAAAAAAAAAGAAAATTTGAAAAAAACTTGAAGAGGGAAGGACGGGATGATAATATGAGTAGTATCTTAAAAGGTCTTAGATTAACTTCCATGGAAGATGAAGGAGCCGCAGAGGGTAAAATGTGTTGTGAGGGACAGATAATGGAACATATTCAACAAATAATCGAAGACAAAAGATGTAAGCGTTGCTCTGATATGAATAGGTTCGCACAAGACAAAAATCCGTGACAGGACGCATCGAACCAATCAGAGTACTGATGACTGAAAAATAAATTCTGTTCATATCAACTGTTACTCCTTTATATGTCCGAGTCATTAATTTAGTAGTGGTCGTGTTTTCCAACTAGTTATGCTTTTATAATATTCAACTGCTTGAAGCTCTTTTTTTCATTTGCCATTCAGAATTGAATGATGATGCTTTTCAGAGGGATAGCAGTCGTTCACTGATAATACTTTTACTTTGACTCGTCTTTACTGTTTTTAAAGACGGATCCTCTAACTCTAGAGTGTACATTCTCTCTAGTAGCATCTGTTTGAACGCACTTGAGAAGGCGGAAAATTTGAAAAGGGAATTACTAAGACTCAATATAGCTATAGTGGGGGTCATCGAAGTGAAATGGGAAGAAGACAAGGATTTTTGGTCAGACGAGTATAGGGAAATATCAATAGCAGCATAAAATGCTATAACTAGAGTAGGATTTGTTACGAACAGGAAAGCAGAGCAGAGAGTGAGTTACAGCAAACAGTTCAGTGATAGCGATGTTTCCATGAGAAAATCGACAGCAAACCAACGTCGACGATGATTGTTCAGGTATCGTGCCCACTTCGCAATCAGAAGATGAAGAATTAGAGAAACTACATGAGTATATTGAACTGATAATTCAGTTCATTAAGAAAGACGCAAATCTAACAGTAATGTGCAGTTAAAATGCGGTTATAGGTGAAGGTGTAGGAGGCAGTGTTGCGACAGAATATAGGCTTGATAGCAGGAATGAGAGAGGAGAAAGGCTATTTCAGTTCTGCAATACATTTCAGTTGCTCTGTTCAAGCATCATAAGAGGAGGAGATATATTTGGAAAAGGGTGGGAGATATGGGAAGACTGCAGCTACTTTATATGGCGGACACGCAGAGTTGCGTTATCAGATACTGGAATGTAAGGCATACCCAGGAGCAGATATAGACTTTGATCACAATTTGGTAATAAAGGAAGGTAATCGGAAGTTTAAGAGACTAGTCATGAAGAATCAGTGCGCGGAGAAGACAGAGATGCATGTAGTAAGGAATGACGAGATACAAATGAAGTTCTCTGAGGTTCTAGATAAAGTGATAATGAAGAGTTCGGTAAGCAATTCAGGTCAAGAGGAATGGGCACCTCTGGAAAGGGCAATCACAGAGATTAGAAAGAAAAATTATGCAACTGCGAAGAAAATACGGAAAACAAACGAAATACCTCAGGTGATCGACGAAACAAGGAAGGACAAAAATGTTAACGAAAATTCACGAATACAGCAATACAAGTCACTCAGGAATGAAATAAATAGTAAGTGCAAGGAAGCTACGGCGAAATGGCTGCATGAAAAATGTGAACTACACCATGGGATCAAAAGTATCCGGACACCCCCAAAACCATGTGCTTTTCATATTAGGTGCTTTATGCTGTCACCTACAGCCAGGTGTGCCATACGAGCGACCTCAGTAATCATTAGACATCGTGAGAGAGCGGAATGGGGCGATACGCGAAACTCACGAACTTCGAACGTGGTCTCGCTTGGTGTAAGGAGCGTAAACATTGGACGACTGCACAGTGCGAAAACGTTGTGTGGAGTGACGAATCACGGTACACAATGTGGCGATCCGATGGCAGGATGTGGGTATGGCGAATGGTCGGTGAACGTCATCTGCCAGCGTGTGTAGTGCCAACAGTAAAATTCGGAGGCGGTGGTGTAATGGTGTGGCCGTGCTTTTCATAAAGGTGGTTTGCATCCTTTGGTGTTCTGCGTGGCACTATCACAGCCCAGGCTTACATTGATGTTTTAAACACCTTCTTGCTTCCCACTGTTGAAGAGCAATTCGGGGATGGCAACTGCATCTTTCAACGCCCATCGAGCATCTGTTAATGATGCGCGGCCTGTGGCGGTCTGGTTACACGACAATAACATCCCTGTAATGGACTGGCTTGCACAGAGTCCTGACCTGAATTCTATAGAACACGTTTGGGATGTTTTGGAACGCCGACTTCGTGCTAGGCCTCACCGACCGACATCGATACCTCTCCTCAGTGCAGCACTCCTTGAAGAATGGGGTGCCATTCCCCAAGAACCCTTCCAGCACCTGATTGAAGGTGTGTCTGCGAGACTGGAAGCTGTCATCAAGACTAAGGGTGGCCCAACACCATATTGAACTCCATTATTACGGATGGAGTGCGCCACGAACTTTTAAGTCATTTTCAGCCAGGTGTCCGCATACTTTTGATGACATAGTGTATATACTGACTCAGTGGCTCACCATATTGAAAAGTGAAAACTATCTTCGGCGAAATTAAAAGCAAGGGAGTGAAAATACATTGTAGGCCTCTATGAGTGGAAGGACGTCTGAGTAATAAAACAACAAAGAAGTTTTAGAATTAGAGTTCGAAAACTTAAGATAAAACAAGGTATAATGGACAGATAACCTTCCATCAGAATTTGTAAAAGCATTACATCTACATCTACATCCGTACTCCGCAAGCCACCTGACGGTGTGTGGCGGAGGGTACCCTGAGTACCTCTATCGGTTCTCCCTTCTATTCCAGTCTCGTATTGTACGTGGAAAGAAGGATTGTCGGTATGCTTCTGTGTGGGCTCTAATCTCTCTGATTTTATCCTCATGGTCTCTTCGCGAGATATACGTAGGAGGGAGCAATATACTGCTTGACTCTTCGGTGAAGGTATGTTCTCGAAACTTCAACAAAAGCCCGTACCGAGCTACTGAGCGTCTCTCCTGCAGAGTCTTCCACTGGAGTTTATCTATCATCTCCGTAACGCTTTCGCAATTACTGAATGATCCTGTAACGAAGCGCGCTGCTCTCCGTTGGATCTTCTCTATCTCTTCTATCAACCCTACCTGGTGCGGATCCCACACTGCTGAGCAGTATTCAAGCATTGGGCGAACAAGCGTACTGTAACCTACTTCCTTTGTTGTCGGATTGCATTTCCTTAGGATTCTTCCAATGAATCTCAGTCTGGCATCTGCTTTACCGACGATCAACTTTATATGATCATTCCATTTTAAATCACTCCTAATGCGTACTCCCAGATAATTTATGGAATTAACTGCTTCCAGTTGCTGACCTGCTATTTTGTAGCTAAATGATAAGGGACCTATCTTTCTATGTATTCGCATCACATTACACTTCGCTACATTGAGATTCAATTGCCATTCCGTGCACCATGCGTCAATTCGCTGCAGATCCTCCTGCATTTCAGTACAATTTTCCATTGTTGCAACCTCTCGATACACCACAGCATCATCTGCAAAAAGCCTCAGTGAACTTCCGATGTCATCCACCAGGTCATTTATGTATATTGTGAATAGCAACGGTCCTATGACACTCCCCATTGAGAATGACGTGCTGCGTTCTGTTATCTAGGAACTCCTCAATCCAATCACACAATTGATCTGATAGTCCGTATGCTCTTACTTTGTTCATTAAACGACTATGGGGAACTGTGTCAAACGCCTTGCGGAAGTCAAGAAACACGGCATCTACCTGTGAACCCGTGTCTAAGGCCCTCTGAGTCTCGTGGACGAATAGCGCGAGCTGGGTTTCACACGATCGTCTTTTTCGAAACCCATGCTGATTCCTACAGAGTAGATTTCTAGTCTCCAGAAAAGACATTATACTCGAACATAATACGTGTTCCAAAATTCTACAACTGATCGACGTTAGAGATATAGGTCTATAGTTCTGCACATCTGTTCGACGTCCCTTCTTGAGAACGGGGATGACCTGTGCCCTTTTCCAATCCTTTGGAACGCTTCGCTCTTCTAGAGACCTACGGTACACCGCTGCAAGAAGGGGGGCAAGTTCCTTCGCGTACTCTGTGTAAAATCGAACTGGTATCCCATCAGGACCAGCGGCCTTTCCTCTTTTGAGCGATTTTAATTGTTTCTCTATCCCTCTGTCGTCTACTTCGATATCTACCATTTTGTCAACTGTGCGACAATCTAGAGAAGGAAGCACAGTGCAGTCTTCCTCTGTGAAACAGCTTTGGAAGAAGACATTTAGTAATTCGGCCTTTAGTCTGTCATCCTCTGTTTCAGTACCATTTTGGTCACAGAGTGTCTGGACATTTTGTTTTGATCCACCTACCGCTTTGACATAGGACCAAAATTTCTTAGGATTTTCTGCCAAGTCAGTACATAGAACGTTACTTTCGAATTCATTGAAAGCCTCTCGCATAGCCCTCCTCACACTACATTTCGCTTCGCGTAATTTTTGTTTGTCTGCAAGGCTTTGGCTATGTTTATGTTTGCTGTGAAGTTCCCTTTGCTTCCGCAGCAGTTTTCTAACTCTGTTGTTGTACCACGGTGGCTCTTTTCCATCTCTTACGATCTTGCTTGGCACATACTCATCTAACGCATATTGTACCATGGTTTTGAACTTTGTCCACTGATCCTCAACACTATCTGCACTTGAGACAAAACTTTTGTGTTGAGCCGTCAGGTACTCTGTAATCTGCTTTTTGTCACTTTTGCTAAACAGAAAAATCTTCCTATCTTTTTTAATATTTCTATTTACGGCTGAAATCATCGACGCAGTAACCGCTTTATGATCGCTGATTCCCTGTTCTGCATTAACTGATTCAAATAGTTCGGGTCTGTTTGTCACCAGAAGGTCTAATATATTATCGCCACGAGTCGGTTTTCTGTTTAACTGCTCAAGGTAGTTTTCAGATAAAGCACTTAAAAATATTTCACTGGATTCTTTGTCCCTGCCACCCGTTATGAACGTTTGAGTCTCCCAGTCTATATCCGGCAAATTAAAATCTCCACCCAGAACTATAACATGGTGGGGAAATCTACTCGAAATATTTTCCAAATTATTCTTCAGGTGCTGAGCCACAACAGCTGCTGAGCCCGGGGGCCTATAGAGACATCCAATTACCATGTCTGAGCCTGCTTTAACCGTGACCTTCACCCAAATCATTTCACAATTCGAATCTCCGTCAATTTCCTTCGATACTATTGCACTTCTTATCGCTATAAACACGCCTCCCCCTTCACTGTCCAGCCTATCTCTGCGGTATACATTCCAATCAGAGTTTAGGATTTCATTACTGTTTACGTCTGGTTTCAGCCAACTTTCTGTTCCTAGTACTATATGGGCGTTGTGACCGTTTATTAATGAGAGCAGTTCTGGGACCTTTCTATAGACGCTTCTGCAGTTTACTATTAGCACATTAATATTGTTATTGGCAACAAAATGACTATTCATGTAGACGTGTAGGATGTATGAGAGTGACATATGCCGTCAGACTTTCGGGAAACCGTCATCCACAAAGTCCCCAAGTTTGCAAGAGCCGACAAAATGCGAGAATTATCGCACAGTCACCTTAACAAATCTTGCACCAAAGAAGCTCATAAGAATAATATTTTTTGAGAAGAATTGTAAAGAAAACGGAGAATCCGTTTGTTAACAAGCATTCTGACGTTAGGAAAGGAAAAGCTACCAGAGAGGTAGTTTAACCTTGCGCTTGATAATAAGCAGTACTGGAGGAAAAGAAGAAAAATCAAAAATGTTCATAGGATTTACCGACATGTCAAAAGCGTTCGACAATGTCAAACTGTGAAGAATGTTCGAAAATCTAAGAGGAACGGGGTTAAGTTATAGAGAAAGATGGTAGTATTCAAGATGTTCAAGAACCAAGAGGCAACAATAAGACTAGCACACCAAGAACGAAGTGTTCGGATTAAAAAGACTGTAAGATATGGACGTAGTCTTTCGCCCTTACTGCTCTGTCTACACACATCAAAATAGGTTTTGCATCATATCAGTTCCCATAACACCTGATGATCGCTACAGTCTGGCACCGTGCGACCGTTGCGGTCGCAGGTTCGAATCCTGCCTCGGGCATGGATGTGAGTGACGTCCTTAGGTTAGTTAGGTTTAAATAGTTATAAGTTCTACGCTACTGATGACCTCAGAAGTTAAGTCCCATAGTGCTCAGAGCCATTTGAGCTATTTGATAGACGTTGACTGTGGATATTGTATCACAGACACAGCCTCTTTGACTGTTCAGATATATCACTAAACCCGCCAAAAGATGTAAACAACCATGCGAGCATCGTCTATTAGACGGAGGGGGAACGACAGCCGATCAATTCCAGTCATTCCACCAGGAAGTAGGTTCTGGGCTCGTCTGTAGTTCAAACATGCCTAGACGGTCAATACCGTTGCTCGATTGCGTCCGCATTTTTACTTTGGGCGAGGAAGGGCTCTCAACAAGGGAAGTGTTCAGGAGTCTCGGAGTGAACCAAAGCGATTTTGTTCGGACATGGAGGACACACAGAGAGATAGAAACTGTCGACGACATGCCTCTCTCAGGCCGCCCAAGGACTACTACTGCAGTGGATTATCACTACCTACGGATTATGGCTCGGAGGAACTCCGGCAGTAACGCAAACCATGTTGAATAATTCTTTTCGTGCAGCCACGGGACATGTTACGACTCAAACTGTGCGCAATAGGCTGCATGATGCGCAACTTCACTCCCGACGTCCATGACGAGGTCCATCTTTGCAGCCACGACACCATGCAGTGCGGTACAGATGGGACCGACAACATGCCGAATGGACGAGTCAGGATTTGCATCACTTTCTCCTCACCGATGAGTGCCGCATATGCCTTCGACCAAACAATCGTCGGAGATGTGTTAGGAGGCAATCCGGTCAGGCTGAACGCCTTAGACACACTGTTCAGCGAGTGCAGCGAGGTGGAGATTCCTTGGCATTACGTGCGACCGACGTACGCCGCTGGTGGTCATGGACGGCGCCGTAACGGATTTATGTTACGTGAACGCCATCCTTCGACCAATAGTGCAACCATATCGGCAGCATATTGGCAAGGCATCTACTCATGGCTTTAGAACTGCATGACGCACTTGAAATATCACTTTATTGTGCTTATATTGAAAAATTTCTCGATATTGACAGAGAAACACAAATCACTAAAGACAAACAACAATTGAATATTACCTGCATTCAATAAGGCTGTCCTTAAAACTCGAGTCATTTTGTTGTGCTTTTTTGCGACTCAGCATCTCCGCTAAATGGTGAGCAGCAAATATCCTTTACACAATACTGTTACATTCCATCATGGATTTTCCATTGTTTGATTTTTACCTTTAAGACTGATTGTTACCGAATTGAGGAAATTGAGTTACGTAGTTGGCCTGCGTTCCGAGTGCCATCGACCTCGCTTCTATAGCAGAAGTACCGAGCTTACTAGATATCAGTAATTGCTCACGCAGTGTTCCTTTATTAAGAATTCAAATAAACCAAATTATTATTTTTTAGATAACAACGCGACTCCGTGCTGTATAGCAGCTACGCCACTTGAAGCCGTAGAGGACAGTTTGAAAATCCCTGACATAACGTGTTAATTTTCCTTTGTGAAATGTTGTTCTTCTTACGTAATTAATAAGCTATGCTCCTCACGTTTAGGAATATTGATGTCTGTAAAACGTGATAAATAAATCACAAGAATTCAGTTTTGTAGTCATAGCTGATAATTTTTATCTTTAACTTAATTTAGTTATATAATAAATATACCTATACAAGTTCTTGTTTGCTGTACAATGAAAGATATTTCCACGGAAAAGGTGAACTGATATCAGTCAGCAGCTGTGTAGTTCGATTCTATCGCCCAAATTCATTTTCTATCGATGCACTGTTTTTATCATAGGTCCAAGTACCATCTGCTTTTTTTTAATCCAACGCAGAGACAGCTAGAAGATAGTGCTGTATATAAAGCAGATTAATAGTGCGGTTCCTCCATTATTTATTGATAATAGATTGTTACGCTGTAGCATGGCGTTGGAACTTCACTCACCGATGCAGCCCAGCATCTATCTTCAGGAGTTCTAGGAACCAGGGTGATGCAAAACGTTTTTTGATGTCTGTATTTTGAATTGCAGGCGACCGCAGTAAAACGTCCACATTTTTATCAGATGGCAAAAAACACTGTTCTCTCTATAGGATATTTTTATTAAAACCACGGTATATTTCACAGTTATTTAGGCCCATACTCAGGTGATCCGAACAGCAATTAAGAAGAAACTATTTTACTACCCTTTTTTCTTTTACACTGCCTTAGTTACTTTAGGTGTATGAAGTAGAATAGTACATTAGGTACTTACATAAATGCTTCAGGACAGCGTACACTAATATCGTAGACACACTTTATGCAAGTACCTAATGTACAGGACTAGTCTACCCATATAATAATAGTTACTAAGCCAATGCAAAACCAATTGTAAAATATTTACTTCTTAATTCACGTTTAGATCACCAGAAGATGCGCTTAAATTGGCGAGAAACCGGTCGTGGTTTTAATAAAAAAAATTCTGCAGCCAAAGCGATGTTTTTTGCCTTCGAATAAAAGTTATTAATCTGTTAGATGACGATCAGTTTGGCCTTAGGAAAGGTAAGGGCATCAGAGAGGCAGTTCTGACATTGCCGTTCATAAAGGAACCAAAACTGAAGAAAAATCAAAACATTTTCACAGACCTAGAGAAAGCATTCGACAATTTCAGATGCTGCAAGATTTTCTAAATCCTGAGGGAGACAGGGGTAAGCTATAGGAAAAGGCGGGCAATATACAATATATAAGAACCAAGACGGAACAGTAAGAGTGGTAGACTAATAACGAAGTGCACGAATTAAAAAAGAATGTAGGACAAGAATATAGTCTTTAGTACTTGCTGTTCAGTCTATACGCAGAGAAAGCAATGATGAAAATATAAGAAAGATTTAAGAGTGGGATAAAATTCCAAGTGAAAAGACATCAGTGTTAAGATTCACCGATGACATCCCATGCTCAGGGGAAGCGAAGAAGAATCACCAGATTTGTTTGTCACAAGAAAGACATAAGTAATTAAGGAATGAGAAGTAGCACACATGAGAACATTGATAAACTAAACATCATAATAGGTGATCACGAAGCAGATGAAGTTAAGGATTTCTGCTAGCTAGGCAGGAAAATAACAAATGACGGGCTGAGCAAGAAAGACATAAAAAGCAGACTAGCACTGGACAAATGGACATTTGTCGCCAAGAGAGGTCTATTAGTGTCAAACGTTGATGTTCATTCCAGGAAGATATTTCTGAGAATGTATGTTTTGAGCACAGCATTGTGTAACAGTGAGACATGGGCTGTGGAAAAACCGGAACCGAAGGAAATGGAAGAATTTGAGATGTGGTGCTACAGAACAATGTTGGAACTTAGGTGGACTGATAATATAAGGAATGAAGAGGTTGTCCACAACATAGGCGAACAAAGGAATAAATGGAAAACACTGACAAGAAGGAGGGACAGAATGATAGGAAGTATGTTAAGAGACCAGGAAATTACTTTTATGATACTAGAGGGAGCTATAGAGGATAAAAGCTGCAAATGAAGACAGAGCTTGAATACATCCAGATAATAATTCAGGACGTAGCTTGCAAGTGCTAGTTTGAGATCGAAGGGCTGGCACAGTAGAGAAATTTGTGGCACATCGCACCAAACCAGTCAAAAACTGATGAATAAATAATAATAATAATAACAGATTTCGCTCAATGTATAAGTTAATGATTTATGAACACGACTGGTCCTATTATACACGAAACATGGGTGCGGTAAACCACACGATGATAAAATCAGAGTTTCATTAAACTTGTAATTATAGAGCTCAATTTATTATAATTTGATTTGGTCTGCAAATTAAACGCAAATGCCCAAACAAATGAAATCATTACATCGGTTGAGCATTAATGCACGTTTAGTACACAATAAAAGTAACTGCACCTTGGCAATACTATGTTAAAGTCAACACAACATGGGAGTAACAGTTAAGTTTTTCGGAAACCGCACATTGATTGTCGAATGTTAATCACAGACGAGAGAAAGAACTTTAGAAAGAATAAGGCATGTACCCACTATCTTGATTGAATACATGTTGAGTTGGAGATCACTAATGAGTGTACTTGATTTACAAACGTAAGAGCTCTAACTTCATTTTGAAAACTCAGTGAACATCCTATCACTTGTTTACGAACGCTGCAGTGGCTCATCTTACTTAGCATTATCGGTGCATCCGAGTGGCAGCTGTGATGGTTGCAAACTCTTAGTCATATGGTCTGCTTTGAGAAAGAAGTCGAACACTAATGACAGTTATTCTTCTAGGTTCCAACCAATCTGTTCCGTTCAAATATTACAACAATCTCCCTTCGTTACTCAGTTTAAACATAGTTAACCTGTCTCATGAATTTTTATTGCTGTTCGTAACTTCCACCATCTATCGTATCTCTTTTTTTGGCCAGTCAGGTCTCCTACTCACACAAACAGCAATTTCTCTTTTCCCACTCTAGATTTCATCCATATTTTCAAATGTCAACCGCCCTTAAAACGTCTTAATAGAGTCAACAAAAAGGTAACTGACTTGGCGCTAGTCTGACAACGGTGGCTCCCATGTTCTTCAACAGAAAACCACCAGATGACTACCAATATTATTATCCTTCAGAGATCTCTGTCTTGCAGTATTTTATTCATCTCCTTCAGAAAATGTAGTTCTATATACAGCAGTCATCAGCAGCTGATTGCATAAAAGAAAATTAATTTCTTAACCGCTTTCTCTGTCTTTGGGTCTAACACTCCTAGAACGCTGATTTCCTGCTGTAGGCAGTGCACTCCAAACTGTGGTACCACATTGTTCGTGGTGTGGCCTCTGGAACCCGCAGAAGATGAAAAGATAGAGAAACCATAGAACGATATTGAATGAGTGATTTTTTACGTAAAGGGAGAATGCACCTGTGCGGAAAAGAATAGCAATATATGGTATATGCAGCAGGAATGAGAGAGGAGAAAGTCTATTTGATTTCTGCCAAAAATTTCAGTCGTAAATAGCAAATACTCTTTTCAAGAGTCACAAGGCAAGGAGGTGTACTTGGAAATGACTCTGAGACATGGGAAGACTACAGCTGGATTACATCATTGGGAGACAGACACTCCAAAATCAGATACGCGTGTTGGATAGTGAAGCATATCCTGGAACAAATAGAAACTCATATCATAATTTAGTAAAATTGAAAAGTATTCTGAAGTTTATGAGGATCACAAAAAAGATTCAGTGGGATGTGTTGAGGAATGATGAGACTTGTTTGAAGTTTCCTAAGAACTTGGATACAGCAATACATTTCATTTGAAGAGGAGAAGATATTTCTAAAAAGGACAGTAACAGATGTTAGACAGTTATACAAAGATACAAGAAAGGTAACTTCGAAAAACCTAGGGTAACAGAAGAAATATTTCAACTGATCAGCGAAAGCAGGAAGTACAAAAAAGTTCTGGGAAAGACAGGAATACAGCAGTATAAATCCTTTAGGAGTGAAGTAAATGTCAAACGCATTACAACCAAGTGAAATAAAAAGCTAAACTAAACTCAGCCCAACGGCACTGACCGGCCGCCGTCTCATCCTCAGCCCACAGGTGTCACCGGATACACGGTTACGGAGGGGCATGTGGTCAGCACACCGCTCTCCCATCCGTATGTCAGTTCAAGTAGCTCCTCAGCTTGCCTCACAAGGACTGACTGCACCCCACTTGCCACTAGTGCTCGTCAGACCGCATGGTCACCCATCCAACTGCAAGCCCAGACCGACAGCGCTCAACTTCGGTGATCTGATGGGAACCGGTGTTACCACTGCGGCAAGGACGTTGGCAACCGAGGTGAACTAGATGGACGAATGATGTGAAGAAATCGAAAAGATTCAGTGCATAGAAAGTATCTGAAAAAGTGTCATGATGGTAGCTCCATTGACAAAACCTTCCGGCAGACCCCCATGCGGACCTAAGGGAGGGGACTGCCAAAGGGGAGGTACGATGAGAAAAATATTGAGTAACCGACGAAAGGATAACTTTCTACGAGTCGGGGATTAGGCTGTCAGAAGCTTGAACGTTGTAGGGAAGGTCGAAAACTAGAAAATGGAAACGCTAAGGCTCAGTCTACATGTAGTAGGTATCTAGATATAGTCAGTGAAGTGCCATGGAAAGAGGACAAGCATTTCTGGTCAGAAGAGTACAGGGTAATCAACAGCAGCAGAAAATATTATAATTGGAGTAGGATTTGTTATGAATAGGAAGGTAGGACAAAGAGCGTGTTACTGTGAACAGTTCAGTGATTGGATTGTTTTTACCAGAATAGACAGCAAACCAACACCGACAACGACAGTTCAGGTATACATGCCGACGTCGCAAGCTGATGATAAAGACACAGAGAAATTATATGAGGCTATTGTGGGAGAAGGAGTAGAAGGAAAGGTTACTGGAGAATATGGGCTTGAGACAAGGAATGAGAGAAGAGAAAAACTAATTGAGTTCTGTAATAAATTTCAGTTTGTAATAGCGCATACTCTGTTCAACAACCACAAGAGGAACATGTATACTTCGAAAAGGGTGGCTGATAATGGAAGATTTCAGTTAGATAAAATCGTGGTCAGACAGATATTCCGAAATGAGATACAGGATTGTAAGGCGTACCGAGGAGCAGATATAGACTGAATAGGCTGAAGTCTAAGAGGTTAGGAAGAATCAAAACGCAAGGAAGTGGGATACCTATGTGAGAAACACGTGATACGCTTTTATTCTCTAAGGCTCTACATACAGCAATAAGGAATAGCTCAGTAGGCTATACTGTTGAAGAGAATGGACATCACTAAAAAGGGAAGTCGCAGAGTTCGGAAATAAAAACGTAGGTACAAAGAAGGTAACTGCGCAGAAAGCGTGGGTAACAGAAGAAGTATTTCAGTCGACCGATGAAAGAAAGAAGTACAAAAATGTTCAGGGAATTTCAGCAATATAGAAATACAAGTCTTCGAGGGATGAAATAGGTAGAAAGTGCAGAGAAACTAAGACGAAATGAATGTATGAAAACTGTGAAGAAATCGAAAAATAAATGATTGTCGGAAGGACAGGCACACCATGTAGGAAAGTAAAATGTCCTTCAGTGAAATTAAAAATAAAAGTGATAACATTAAGCGTGCAACGGAAATTCCACTGCTAAATGCCGAGGAGAAAGTGGATAGGTGGAAAGAGTATATTGAAGGCCACTGTGGGAAAGAAGATTTGTCAGATGTGACAGAAGAAGAACCAGGAATCGATTTTGAAGAGATAGGGGCCAGTATTAGAATCAGAATACAAAAGATCTTTTGAGGGCATATCAAATAACTCAGAAAGGATAGATAATGTTTCATCACAATTTCTAAAATCGTTGGGAGAAGTGGTAACAAAACGATTATTCATGTTGTTGTGTAGAGTGCATGAGCTTGGCGACATACCGCATTACTTTCAGAAAAATTTCATTCACACAATTCCGAAGACTGCAAAGTCTGACAAGTGCGAAAATTACTGCACAATTAGCTTAACAGCTCATGCATCCAAGTTGGTGACAAGAATAATACACAGAAGAATGGAAAAGAAAATTGAGGATGTGTTAGATGATTATTAGTTTTGTTTTAGGAATGGTAAAGGCACTAGAGAGACAATTCTGACATTGTAGTTGGTAATGGAAGCATGACTAAGTAATATGCAAGACACGTTCATAGGATTTGGCGACCTTCAAAAAGCGTTCGACAGTGTAAAGTGGTGCAAAATCTTCGAAATTCTGAGAAAATATCGGTAATATACAATATATACAAGAGCGAAGAGGGAATAATAAGAGTGGGGGAGCAAGAATGAGGTTCTCGGATTAATAATGATGTAAGACAAGGATGTAGTCTTCCGCCCCTACTGTTCAATCTGTGCATCGAAGATGCTATGATGGAAATGGAAGAAAGATTCAAGAATGGAATTACAATTCAGGGTGAAATATATGTAAATGATACGATTCGCTGTTTACATTGCTATCCTGAGTGAAAGTGATAAAAGAATTACAGGATCTGCTGAATGGAATGAAGTGTAATGAATGCAGATAATGGACTAAGAGTAAATCAAAGAATGGCGAAAGCAATGAAAAGTAGCAGAAAAGAGAACAGCGAAAAACTTAAGATCAGATTTGATGACAGCGAAGTAGACGAAGTTAATTAATCCTTGTACCTAGACAGGAAAATAACCCACGATGCGAAGAGCAAGAGAGACATAAAATGCAGAGTAGCGCTAGAAAAAATGGTATTCTGAAGAGACGTCTACCAGCAAAAAAAAAAAAAAAAAAGGATGAGGATGCGCTTAGAAGGGATGTATGGTCAACACTCCGCTCTGCTGGTCGTTAAGATGGTTTTATTTCACTAAAGCCACTACTATTCGGTCGAGTAGCTCCTCAATTGGCATCACGAGGCTGAGTGCACCCCGAAAAATGGCAACAGTGCATGGCGGTCCGGATGATCACCCATCCAAGTGTCGGCCACGCTCGACAAGGCGTAACTTCGGTGACCTGATGGGAACCGGTGTATCGAGTGCGATGAGGCCCTTGCTTCTGGTATCAAACGTAGCTCTTAATTTGAGGAAGAAATATTGTGATAATGTACTTTTGGAACACAACATTGTAGGGTAGTGAAAAATGCATTGTGGGAAAACGGGAACAGAAGAGAATCGAAGCATATGACGTGCGGTGCTACAGATTCATGATGACAACTGGGCGTTCCTGTAAGGTAAGGAATGAGGAGGTTCTGTGCAAAATCGGCGAGGAAAGGACTGTATGGAAAACACTGACAAGGAGAAGGGACAGATGTTAGGACATCTGGTAAGATATTTCTGAATAGTTTCCATGGTGCTAGAGGCGGCTGTAAATGGTGCTAACCGCAAAGAAAGACAGAGACTAGAGTTTAAAAAATTCTGTTCCTGTTGCAAATAATAACTTAAGTCCACTACCGGTTTCTGACTTTACATCAGGCCACTTTCAAGCGGTTCTGAAAATTGTGGTATAGAGTAGCTTTCTGACATTTCTGTGGGAATAAGTTTGGGTGATTTAGATTGCCAGTCAAGGTGCGATGTGGTGCCTATTCGTTTAACGAGGAACTTAACGTGTGTTACCCTGTGATACACCGCCGTTTTCTTCTTGAAAAACGGGAGTCTCCACAGTATGCTAATCATGAAGATGTGGAAGTAAAGGCAACGCTAAGTTCCCAAGAATGCTGGAAAAAAATAGAAAATAAAGAAATCCTGGTTCATGTTCACGGAAACCTGAATGAGTGGACCCCAGTCAATAAGAAGTCTGGAAACTTAATTCATTGTGTGGCCATGGGTACGTACAAACACGATGGCTCCTCTACGGTTCTCTATCATGTTTCAACGGCTACCAATCATGTAACCATCTCCAGACTGGAATACACACACTACAGGTCAAACGTCTAATTAGGTTTTAGGTGCAATGGATGCCGTGTATCGTTTGAAAAGAAGGCAAATCACGACTGTTCAGACCATACTATGTGCTTCCAGTCAGCTACTGTCCAGTTTCTGTATTTTTGTCTCATTGACGTAGTGCAGCTTTATTTTCCGCCGTGGGGAATGACTGTCCTCGAGGTACCCGACATCAAATGACAATCACATGTTGCTCATATCGCAATAATCGCGGAAAAACTTGATGAAATGGCTCCTTATTCACTGATATCAGCTAATAGTATTCGATTTGAAACATTGACATTGACAAGGGGTGAAATTCACTTTCAGTTCCTGCAGATTACGACGTTGGTGCCAGCACTGTTCCTGATGTTTCTGCGCTGTGTTAGGTGGCTGCGAGTGTTACGCCATTCTTTCTAGACAGGACAGAGTGCCCGCGCTGTTGCATCAAGAAATCGGTTGAATTAATTTATTGAGCGCTCAGGGGCACGTATAAACACGACGAATCCTTTCTGGCGCTCTATCGACCCATCATGCTATGCTGATTTCATGCAGCTGAATGCCACTTACATATCACTTTGCTGTCATGATACCTGTAAGTGGTAGAGCTTTATATGAGCGTCCGGTACTAGTTCTACACTACCTACAGCGCCCCAAGCGACCAGTGTGCCCTTTTAAATGAGTAACAAATTTTTGGTCCCATGATCCTACATTCGATATCCACATATGTTCTGTGACATAGCTTCTCCCCTTAACAGATCAATATTCAGCATTAGTTTTGAAGAGCTAGACGAGACTGTGTGCCGGGCAGAAACTCGCACTCCGGACCCTCGCATTTCGTGGGTAAGTGCTCTACTGACCAAGCTACCACGCATGACTCTGGACCCGTCCTCAAAGCTTTAATCTTGCTGGAAGTTTCGTATCAGCGCACAGTCCGCTGCCGAGTGAAAAATTCATTCTTTATACATTAATATGTGATTATACGTGAGAATCTAAAATTGTGTCGGAAACAAGCTCTTAACATGCAATCAGCAAAGGGGTATGTTCTCATTCCTACAAAAATAATTTTCAATAATGCCTCACAAAATCTGTCGAGCACTCTATCAACTATTCCGATATAACGCTATGCCCTTTAAAAGCGTGGATAACAAATTTAACCTAACGACATGACTGTCTTTACTGAGGAGAGCAGAATCCTACAACAAAATGCTGGGTCTTGCTAAATGGCTTGAAGTGCCTGCAACTAGATAGATGAGTACAATAATTACTCCAATATGCTGGCACGACGAGTGAACCGCATTTACATATTTGAGACAATCACTACAAAAATCATGTCACTCATAAGCAGTAAATTGTCGGCTGCTGCAATACCAGAAAAGACAGTAAGCAGAAAAATTTTACTTGTTGTGCTGTACACAAGGGCAGGAAGAATACATTAGATAACTAGTAAATGATATGGGGAATACAAGGTGCACCATTTGGTAAAACGCCCTAAATCACCTGAGCGTTGAATCAAACTGAGATTGGATGATATATACAGATATGTCATTGCATATTACTTCAACTCTACACAAGCGTTCATCAGTCGTAGCGACTAGCAAGTGCGTGGTGTATCATTTTCTTGGCAAACCATGACTACATTCATTCAGTGAGTGAGAGACCTGGAGAATATATAGGAAAGCGCAACCTTCTAACACGCTTTTTGTTGATATAGCGTAGAAAAACACGGTCAATATGTTTGCATCTACATCTATAAGGATAGCCTGTAAATCACACTTGAGTGCCTGGCAGAGAGTTCATCGAACCACCTTCGCAATAATTCTCTATTACCCACACTCGAACAGCGCGCAAAAAAAAAAAAAAATTAAGAGCGAACTCTGATATCGCTTATTTTATTATGATGATCGTTTTTCCGTATGTATGCTGACGTCAGAAAAATATTTTTGCATTCGGAGGAGATAACTAGTGATTGAAATATCGTGAGAGGATCCAGCCGCAACGAGAAAAGCCTTTAAAGGTTTCAGGAATTACTGCAACCAATCGCCGTTTTTTCTTCAATTTTTGTTTAATCATGACCGGTTTCGAATCGCCTGCCGATTCATCATCAGATGATACAAGTTAGTTTGGAGTATTGTGGGGGTCGTGATGGTTTCTATTGTTGTGTTATTATTGCATCATCTGATGATGAACCACCAGGCGAGTGAAAACCGATCATGAATAAATAAAAATTGAAGAAAAACGGAGATTGGTTGCAGTAATTCCTGGAACCTTTAACAAGACAGTTCCAGTGTTCCAAATCAAGAATGGAGAAAAGTTTTAGAAAAGTCTCTCCTTTTTAATGACATTCATTCCAAATCCCGTATCATGTCCGTCAAAATGTCTCCTCTATTTTTCGATTATACAAAACGTGCTGCTCTTCCTTGAACTTTCTCGATGTACTTCGTTAATCCTGGCTGGTAATGATCCCACAGCGGGCAGCAGTACTCCAAAAGAGGGCGGACTAGCATAATGCAGGCAGTCTCTTTCGTAGATCTGTTTCATCTTTAGAGTGTGCTGCCAAGAAATCGCAGTCTTCAGTTCGCCTTCCCCTCAACAATTTTTATTTGTTCTTACCAATTTATGTTGTTCTTAATTGTAGTTCCTAGATATTTAGTTGAATTTACAGTCTTTAGATTTATTTGCTATATCATGCAATCGAAGTTTAACGGATCCCTCACGCTTTTCATTATCTAGGGACAATTGCCAATTTTGGCATCATACAGATATCTTCTCTCAACCGTTTTGAAATTTACTTTGATCTTCTAATGACTCTAGTGACGATAAACAACGGCATAGTGAGCAAACAACCTAAGACAGCTGCTCAGATTATCACCAAAATGATTAATACAGATGCAGAACGTCAGAGGGCGTATAACACTCCCTTGGGGAACGCCAGACGTCTTTTCCGTTTTACTCGATGACGTTCGGTCAATTAATAAGAACTTTTAGCTGTCTGACAGGAAATCACTTTTCCATTCGCATATCTGAGACGATATTCCATAAGCAAGCAATTTGATTACAAACCGCTTGTGAGGTACAGTGTCGAAGGCCTTCTGTAAATCTAAAAATACGAACAATTTCAAATCCCTTGTCAATAGCACTCAACACTTCATATGAGTAAAGAGCTAGTTGTGTTTCATAAGAACGATGTTTTCTAAATTAGCATTGACTATGTGTCAATAGACCGTTCTATTCGAAGTAATTCGTAACGTTCGAACACAATGTATGTTCCAAAATCCTGCTGCATACAGACGTTAATGATACGGACCTGTAATTTAGAGAATTACTCCTACTGCCTTTCTTGTATATTGGTGTGGCTTGTGCAACTTCCTATTCTTTGGTAACAAATCTTTCGTTGAGTGAGCGACTGTATATGATCGTTAAGTACGGACCTACAGCATCAGCATACTCAGAAAAAATCTAATTCTAATTTAGTTGGTGTACAGTCTGGACCGGAGGAGTTGCTTTAATTAAATGTTTTAAGTTGTGTTACTACTCTGAGATCGGCTACTTCAGTTACTCCTGCCAGCAGTGGTTCTTGAATACTGGAATACTGAAATTTGCTTCTTCTTCTTCTTTGGTGTTTAGTAAGTCTGCTTTAGCACCACTGTCATCGGTAGTATCTCCATTGCTATCGCGCAGAGCAGTCATTGATTGTCTTGCCGCTAGCGTACCTTAAATACGACCAGAATCTCTTTGGATTTTCTGACAGGTTTCGAGACTAAGTTTCGTTTTGAAAACTGTTATAAGCTTCTCGCATTGAAGTCCACGCTAAATTTCGAGCTTCTGCAAAAGTTCACCAACCTTGGGGATTTTGCTTTAGTTTAAGTTTGGCATACTTTTTCGTTGTTTCTGCAACAGTGATCTGACGTGTTTTTTGTACCAAGGGAGACCAGGTCTGCCGTTGGTTAATTTATTTGGCATAAATCTCTCAGCTGCTTTTGATAGGTGAGACCTGGGACCTACGGAAAGGCAGGATTTGGTGTGGACGGGGCTGTATTCAGTTACCACTGGTTGCTCAGTTTTCTTAAAAATCACGTACACTTTATTTGGAAGATATTGCAAATGAAGTTGACAATAAGGAACTGTTATCATATTTGACTGTTCAGACACAATGTCTCATTAAAAAAATTCTTAAGCAAGTTGCACTCATGGCTGAAAGCCTCATTGACAAGAAATTCAAATTATTTGTCGGCTGATGGCCCCAATAGTAAAAACGCAAAAAACAATTTGACAGCTGAAGGCCTGGATAGGAAATTTTTGAGAAGCAATTAAACTTCTTCAAGAGATATGTAAAGAACAATTACCAAGATTTCTGTGATAAGATATTTTGTCTAATTAAAATTTCTTGAGGCAAGTTTCACTCACGGCTGAAGGCCTTATTAATAAGAAATTCAAACTCTTTGTCGGCTGAAGGCCCAAACAGTAACAATTTGAAATTAAATTTAAAAATAATCATCACAATCCGACCAAATCCAGAGAGAAGTGGACCTCAACCAGTGTTCCAAGGATCGACATGGGAAATTCGCTCAACTTCATAAACGATGAGACAGGCAGCCAAGACTTGTATTCACCTAACTGGATGGCAACTCAAACTAGTGACAGTTTAAACACAGACCAACACACTCGCAAAATCTACCTAACGTCTGATAACCAATACAACGATTGAATAACCCAGGCAAGGCGGAACCGGTGGACAGCACTGCGTCTTCAGAACCCGGTGTTTAGACCATCCAGAAGCAGAAGGAACCACTACGACCAAAGTAGTCCTAAAGAAACAAAATATCCGGCCCACAATCAAGGAGGCTGTCGAACTACACGCTTTACCGTACAGCAGCGGCAAGGCGAAGATAGGCACACTGCCGCGAAAATACGTTAACCTCAAGGGTAGGTATCGGGGTCTTTGGCGGCCACTAGGCAGAAAAATACCACTGGTTGGATTTCACTAATACTAACACAAGGAATTCAATGATTAATACTAAGAAGTGGAAGATGGCTAATTAATTTTGCCAACTCCAAACATTCCATTTGTTGCTCTTCTTCAGAACGACCGTGCGAACAGAAACGCGCGAACAATCAGTACGATCTCAAAATAGTGAAGGTTTGACTACTGGGTTAATGTTCACTCAACTGCAACCTCCTGGGTCCAATGGACGATGTTGTTGTGGCCCTCGCAACTACAATCCCGCGATCCGGCAGTGCCTGCGTGCCGCCAGCGGTCCCGGCATGTCCTTGCGCTGCCGGACCTCCCCGCTGCTCCGTTCCAACCGAACTCCTTGTCACACTCCGACCCGGAAAAACACTCAACGTCCCTCCAAAGATAGTACCATCGTACTAGATATTGATAACAGCTGCTGCTGCGACTTGCAGACAGACAATACTAGCAAACGTAGTGGCACCATTAAACACAAGAAGAAAACGATACGCCACTATCCCTTTGAATTCAAGCCACATCTGCACTTCTCTTAGATTCTTAATTCGGAAGGAGTGGAGATCATCTCTCAGGAAGGCGCCAAGCCGGTCGCTGTGGTCGTGCGGTTCTAGGCGCTGCAGTCCGGAACCGCGCGACCGCTACGCTCGCAGGTGCGAATCCTGCCTCGGGCATGGATGTGTGTGATGTCCTTAGGTTAGTTAGGTTTAAGTAGTTCTAAGATCTAGGGGACTGATGACCTAAGATGTTAAGTCCCATAGTGCTCAGTGCCATTTGAACCAATGTTTTTTGAAGGCGCCAAGCGAATTTTTGTCTGCTTTATGGAATAGGTTGTGAAACGTTCCCTTAGAAAAATTATACATGACTGTGCTTAAACTGACACAATATTTTTAGCGCAGCGCAATCTCACTTTCAAAAATCCCTTCAAAAGAATGGCCCTGACTAACATTAACCTATACGTTTCACAAATCACTTACCTCACAAAAATCTTCGTTACTCAAGCTACTGCAATACAGCGAGTGCCACTACTGCCGACTAAATAAAAGATTAGAACTACTGAAGGCACTAACTACTGATAGGCATAGTTAGCAAATGAAAGATTTTGATAGAGAACAAACAATGTATTTACCTTACTAGTGTTCAAACGTCATAATGTATGTAGCACTTCATGACATACAGTATTACAAATTTCAAGACCACGCGCTGTTCACATCCATCTGCCCAACACTACAATGGCAGACAACAATGCAAACTAGCCACAGACTGCACAAAGCACAGCCAGTGATTTTCGTACAGAGGTGGTGTTACACAAAAAAAAAAAAAAAAAAAAAAAAAAAACTACTTACAAAGTATATTTTTTGTATATTTTGGAGGAGCCACCATTCTTAACACGACATTACTGTAACGCATCTTTTCACTTTCTGAGCTACGCCAAGCAGAGATGATCGTGTTTTGTCCTTAACGGCACCTTGTGCTAACACGTGAGATGCGGGTTACTATGGTGATCATGAAGAAAGTAATTTGGCACGTTCACTGTTCTCAGGTCCTCCACATACAGATTCGTCCTTCACTACGTTGTACACAGAACTTGAACTCGTCTGAAAAAACGGTGTTGTGCCATTCATGTTTCTACTGTTGTCAGTGGGCAAACCAGTCATGTCAAGGGAAGCCGCAACAATGGTCACTGAGCTAACAGTCATTAGTTCTACACAAGTCGCCACACTGTCCGTTGCAAACTCGTATTCCTGCAAGCAGGCCCAAGGTACGTGACGTGGCTGTCGCAATCCTAGATTGCCGAGCGAACATGATGTCCACCCGCTCGACCGCTAGCCATACTGGGCTACTGAAATCCAACATTGCCTTCAATAAAAGCTGCACAAACCCATGGATTCCATATTCACAAGACAAAAGTATGATACCTATTAACGCAAGCAGCAATAGCATGGCTCAATAAAGTGCAGTCTCAATCTTATTAAATGGTCATTTTTCTGAAAACAGTCATGTGGCATATGTAAATTCATAATGAAAGGCCTATTTGATTCCAACAATTAACCAACATAGAGGAATGTCGTAAGTCACGGTACTAGCAATTGTTGGCAGTTTACAAATGTAAACCTCTTCAGTTACTCTTGATTCAGATTTGCATACCTTATGTAAATGAGTGGACGTAAAACATAGTGGTCGGTGCAGAAATACACAGGTTGCAAGGGGAGTAAATGTAGGCCACCTCACTCCGAGGCATCCTGTGGAAAGACACCCGAGGGTGGTGCAGGTCAATAGGCTCTGGCCAAATAGCTGTTAGTATTTGCCGCAGTAGAGCGGCCAAGCTTAGTGGATGAACACAGTTAGAATCTAGTATGACACAGGAGCCCCTGCCACAATATAGTTTGCAACCCTAGTGACTGGGAGGAGCAGAAACATATCAGCAGAAGGCATTATTGTACACAAAAGTAGAAAGCAGAGTTTTTTCCCCGTAAAAGCACCGAAAGCCGCAGATAAACATCTCGAAAATGGAATTGGGACCAACAGTTTCGTGCCTTTGAAAGTGTGAGATACTGCTGGACGTGCTGACTTAAAAAAATAAATAAAATAAGTAAAATAAAGATATTTACTCAATGTAATAATCACAGGGATTGGCTAATGTAAATAAACAAGAGGTTATACAGAGACATTCGGCTGTTTCGAAGAGGACTGGATCACTTTGCATAGGTAGAGAGTGATTGAGATGCCTTTTCTCTGAGTAAAACGTCAGAACACGCGTTAATGATTAACTGAAGAGAGGATAGCCCAGGGGAGGGGACTAGTTTGTTCAAAGGACCAATGTAATCAATCAGTGATCGGAAGGTCTAGCCAATGGCAGCACAGTAAGATACGTGAATTGTGGCAATGTGTGTTTTCCTTGTAGAAAACATACTGTAAAACTCGCTTCATCAGACACTTCACCTTTAACTACTTTATCGGGATCTGCTACAACAACTTCATCCGCCAAGAGCCACTACCGGCCTTCCGATGATATAGGGAGTTAGAGAAATTTCGCTCTGATGTGCACTTTGCTGTTGGAGAGGGCCGTTTGTGACCGGAATGACTGACTCTGCAGCCCATTCAGCCTCCGCTTACAACGCTATGGTCAGATCGAGCCACAACCGTGAGCCAGTGAGCAGGGAAACCAAAATCACTTTATAACTTTTCGACCACTTCAGGCTTCACTCTGAAAACTTGCTCATTCAATTTAATGAGCATCTGCTTTCAGCTTCGACTACAAGTAGACCTATTTCCCACTTTAGTACCATTTACCTTTCAGTTAACATCTAGACAATCAATAGACACTTCACGATTTCAATTAATTCACTTCAACTCAGACATTCTAATCTTTCTTCTCCAAACCCTTTCTCAGATATGCCAAGGTGGTGTACATTAGTATATTAGACCAAAACAGATCTGCGGTAGATTTATGAACGCATAGAGAAAGTTAAGCAACTCACTAGACTGGAAGAGCCGATAGCTATAAGGTATAAGCATTCAAAAGGGGAGTGCATTATTTTCCCTGTACCCGATTTCGTAGATAGAATCGTTCTCAAAGTGAACAATCTGCCAACCGGAGTGGAAAAAATGAACAAGTTACTGAAGCAGGTAGCTACCAGAAGAAATGAATCATTCTCCTTACAAACGTTGTACAAGCACTTTGTAATGACACATCGTCGTATAGCACTCGATTACAGGCGAGTAGGGCAAGACTGTCGAATATATACCAGTCATCCCTAATGGAGACAAAAATAAGACAGCTTAATGCCATGAGAAGTGTCAGCATATTGCATGAGACTAGAAGAGTGGCAGAAGAGTTGCAGTTAGATGTATTATTCTTCCAAGAACCGTATACGAATTCACAAAACATCTCTAGTACTAACCGAGCGGTCTGAGGCGCTGCAGTCATGGACTGTGCGGCTGATCCCGGAGGAGGTTCGAGTCCTCCCGTGGGCATGGGTGTGTGTGTTTGACCTTAGGATAATTTTGGTTAAGTAGTGTGTAAGCTTAGGGACTGATGACCTTAGCAGTTAGGTCGCATAAGATTTCACCCACATTTGAACATCTCCAGTATTCCAATAACTGCCCACATATTCACACAAGACCTACATTCTATGTCATAACAGTGGCAAAAATGACACAATACTGTTCAGAACACGTAACCTGATTGGAAGTGTTAACTGGAAGGGAGAGTGGCATCCTGGTTTCCAGATCTTTGCAATTTACTAAAGGACATTAGTCACCCAGGACGAACTAAGCCTCTTGTGTACTCTATTGACGTAAATGCGAGGTCTGTAATGTGGAACAGCAGCCTGACTAATGACCGTGGAAGACAACTAGACGAAGCATTATGGAACCAACTTAGAGGTATTGGAAACATCTCACAATCCGCCAATCTACGACGGGAAGGTGCGAGCAACGTAAAATATTGGCGTCACTTTAGCAAATACGACAGCGGCTCGTCATGTGAAACGCTGGAAATGACGTCGAGTGGCCACAATATCTTACACTACACCATCGCTGGAAGGTAAACCCACGACACCACAATAAATGTGTACACAAGGCTCACATATAAGATCAAGGACTCTAACTACGAAGAACTACGGATGTTTCAGAGTCCAGGAAGTCTATTGCTGGATGATAATGCAGATGTTAAAGTGCAAGATCTGATAGTGGCTATACGTGGAGCAGTGGAGGCATCGATACCTGTCAGCAGAAGTTATTTTAAAGGAGTACCTTGAATTTGGACCGAGACGCTGCAGAGATTGAGCTGTGAATCTAGAAGAGCCAGGAAGCTATACCAGAGCAGCATGACCGAAGAAGGAAGAGTTCGAAGGTTCTATAGACACAGGTATGTTAAACGACGTTTTCAGGAAGAGTTATGGAAAACACAAATGTAACGATAGAAGCCATTTGCTTAGGCCAGCTTAGAATCTGTTCGCTGTGGTGTACGATATAAAATAGTCTGCGATCAATAACCGTCTTATCCACGCTTAAAAGGAATAATGGGATGTATTATCTGTGCGGATTACAGGAAATGTTATAAGAAGTATATAGAAATAATAAACTTGTGCACCCCTTCGCACAAGAAGAACATAGACAAATAATTTTAAGATTGAAAAAGAAAAAATCTCCAGAAGCAGACGGAATCCTTGCTGAAGTAATACAAGCCCCATGTGAGCAGTTACATAGTTACATTTGCGAAACATACAATGAGTGTCTCTTGCAAGGAAGGGTCTCTGCACAGTGGAAGAACGGTAAAATTGGTATAATTAGTAATGGGCAAGATAATGATGCAATGACCATGACCTAAACCCTACAGATCAGTTTGTGTTTTGAACGTTCGCGGCAAGATGTTGTAAGTAGGCTGTTTAGGTTTCTTTATTGGTAACGCCGCCGCCACGTAGCGCTCTGAATAAAAATCACTGGCTGTGCCGTGTGCAGTCTGTGGCTGGTTTGCATTGTTGTCTGCCATTGTAGTGTTGGGCAGCGGCAGCTGGATGCTAACAGCGCGTAGCGTTGCGCAGTTGGAGGTGAGCCGCCAGCACTGGTGGATGTGGGGAGAGAGATGGCGGAGTTTTGAAATTTGTAAGAATTGGTGTCATGAACTGATATATATATTATGACTATTAAGGTAAATACATTGTTTGTTCTGTAATAAAATCTTTCATTTGCTAACTATGCCTATCAGTAGTTAGTGCCTTCAGTAGTTTGAATATTTTATTTAACTGGCAGTAGTGGCACTCGCTGTATTGCAGTAGCTTGAGTAACGAAGATTTTTGTGAGGTAAGTGATTTGTGAAACGTATAGGTTAATGTTAGTCAGGGTCATTCTTTCGTAGGGATTTTTGGAAGTCAGATTGCGTTGCACTAAAAATATTGTGTGTCAGTTTAAGCACAGTCGTGTATAATTTTTCTAAGGGGACGTTTCATATAGTACGCAAAAAATTGCAAGATCACAGACTGTTACATTGGATGAGCCCTCACCAGTACGGGTTTACAAAAGGCAAGTCACCTGA
This sequence comes from Schistocerca gregaria, assembly GCF_023897955.1. Taxonomy (NCBI): domain Eukaryota; kingdom Metazoa; phylum Arthropoda; class Insecta; order Orthoptera; family Acrididae; genus Schistocerca; species Schistocerca gregaria. Next base: position 503,233,763 of record NC_064922.1, on the reverse strand, counting down.
GGACGCAGTATATAAGGCGGTTTCGCTACCTACAAATACTCATTCTACGTACGCTGTAGCTATGACGATTGATATTACTGGCGCTTTCGATAACCTACGATGTCGCCATAGTAACATCGAGTGTCCCGGAGTGCCGCACAGTTGTCTGAAAGACTATTACCATGGGCGACATGCTTCTTTAACATTCCCAGTAAAGAATATAACGAAGACAATAAGAAAAACCTGTCCGCAGGGATCAGTGTGTACTCCGGACTTTTGGGATGTAGCACTGGAGTGTATACTATACAAGTTACCTGACAGCGGTAACATAAGCAGACTGGTGTCACCTGCAGATGACATGCTGTTCGTTACAAGTGGCGACTCCAGAAGAATTATATGCGGAAGACGAATGTAATGTAGCGCTCCAATAACACAAGAGCTGGTGTCGGAGTATTAAATTGTCACTAGCACCTCACAAAACAAGGTGCCTCTTGCTGAAAGGAGAGCTAAGATGAAATTAAACGATGTAACCGTTAGAAGAACCGCAGTAACGAGGTATCTAAGAGTATTTCTGTACGAACGTCTCAAGTTTGCACATCTTATAGAGGATGCAGGCAAGAAAAGGGACAAAAGTGAATAAAATTATAATCACTGCAAACAAGCTTTTTCGGCTTCCCCTGAAAACATAGTGTACCACTAGTCTGTATTAGCATCAGTCGTAGGATACGGTGCGAGAGTTTGGGCTCATATATTGTGGCTAGTGATGCCAGCCTCATTGGGCGGGTATAGTTCAACGAGGATTATTGCTACTATTAACGGACGCCTTCTACACTATTCCGAATGGTGTTTCATTAGTGATTCTAGGAATATGCCTACTGAAATAGGAAATTAGGAAATGGGAAGCCTGTTACTTGTTACAGAAAGTCAATGAAATGGAGGTACGAAGGGTGCTTGGAACTGAGGCCAATTCGAAAAAGGCAATAAAGGACCACATATTACAACTGTGGAAAAATCAATGGGCCACATCAGTCACAGGCAAAACAATATACAGATTTGTCCCTAACATCAGGGATGGATTAAAAATTAAATTTCTTAAGCCCTCGAATGGACTGCTACATTACCTCACTGGCCATTGCCCTTATGCTACGTATCTATAGAAAATCAGAAGACAAATGATTGATAGGTGCGCCTGTGGCAGTGTGGGCAGATCAGAAAAACATTGTGCGACTGTGTGCTTTATGAAGTTGCTGAGGGTAATGGACGTCAGATGTTAAGGATGTTGGATCCGTAAGCAGCACTAAGGGGTGAGTCGGCCTGGGGCATCTTGGACGATGCTGCATCCGCAATATCGAGGAAGGCCAAGGGAGACTTCACGAGACGTTCAACCATAAGTCAGCATGCTGCTATCAGGGCTACATAACATACTCTGTAGATGAAGAGAAGATAACAGAGGCCGGCGAACACCAAATGAAATACTCTTCCAAGAATCTACATTGCACTGGTGCAAGTGATCACGGAAGAGAGGATTGTACGATGTAATAGTGATGGGTAGAATTACTTGCTACAGTGGAAACGCTTCCGACGTGATGTCCGATGCCCAAGGAAGCCAGCAGACAATGGCCGTTGACCGGGGTAGTATCAGTGCGAATCCAGTAGCGAAAACAACCCCCTACAAGTTAAATGCACGAAAAGAAATGAACACCCAGAGGATAGATTCTGTAGTGTTTGTAGTAGATTAGTAGTGCTTGGTTAAGTAAGACTTCACTGTAGCTAAAATTTAATACTATGCACTGTAGCTATAATTTAATACTATGCAAGGAAATGTGATTTGTATGTCATGTTTTAGCTTTTCACGTAATAGGCTGTAATTATGAAATTAAATAAATAAATATATTAGTATTATCGTCAATTGTTTTTTCAACGGTCCATCAGAATAAACCAAAGTAACTGCAATTTTTTTCTCGTTTAGTAGTCATAAGGCAACCCAACTCACTATTTTGGAGGGTGATTTATTAAGATATTTCAGAGACAGCACCCACTTTAACATCTACCAAAATAATTTAACAGCATTAACCAAGCAACCTCCGGCAGTTAGCAATTATCCTTTAGCTGTCCAATACCGACAGATGTTTCTCCTTCTTACATGGGACGTAACGTCACCTTCTCTTTCAAAAAAATAGGTCTGAGCACTATGGGGCTTGACATCGGAGGTCAGCAGTCACCTAGAACTTAGAACTGCGTAAACTTAACTAATCTAAGGGCATCACACACATCCATGCCCGAAGCAGGATTCGAACCTGCGACCGTAGCGGTCGCGCGGTTCCAGACTGAAGCGCCTACAACCGCTCGGCCACAGTGGCCGGCCTCTTCTCTTTCGTTAGGTACAAAGTGAAGATGGCGTTATTGGCCGATTACCCCGAAATGCTAATGATTTGCATTTCTTACAATCCGCCATTATTAAGTTCGAATTTTAGAGACTAGCAGTGTATAAGCGAAGTTCTAAAAGAAACGATCCGGAGGCATAATTACAGAAACCAGTGCCTGTATGTTAGAAGTATTGACCCTGGCTGTTGAGGCACTGTGACACAAGGCGGTGAATGGCTGTTTCATAAAATACCCAGTGCTGCGATGTTAACCAGATCCGCACGTACAGCTGGAAGTTGTCGTCCGAGATGAATCGTTTGCCCTTCAGAGCCTTGTAATGGGAGAAAAGATGGCTTAATCACAGGGAGGGAGGTCCGGAGTGTATGGAGGGTGGCAGAGAATCTTCTATTTGATTTTTTGCAGGAGTGCCGCGTCTGTGTTGGCCGTATGAGGGATTGCATTGGCGTGGAGCAGAATGACACCACGGGTGAGATTGCCTCGTCGTTTTGATTTGATCGCTTGGCGAGTAACGCAGGGCGCTGCTTTCCCATGCTGCAGAAAGTGAATCATAAGGGGGCAATCTTGGTAAAGAAGAACGTTAGTATAGGGGCAAACGATTCACCTCGGACGACGACGTCCAGATGTACGTGCGGAACTGGTCAACATCGCAGCCCCGGGAATTTTATGGGACAGCCATTCACCGCCTTGTGTCACATTGTCTCAACAGCCAGGGTCAATACTTCTAACATACAGGTACTGGTTTCTGTAATTATGCCTCCGGCTCATTTCTTTTTGAACGCCTCTTATATTATTGCCTCAAGTCCCGTATTTGGCTCAAGAACCTACTGTGCGTAAGTGTGCAGGAAACGGTGGTATATGCTACAGTGATGATTACGTCATTTCTCGTGCAAGGTCTAAGCCAACAGCGACTACTGACGAATCCCCCCCCCCCCTCCCCCCCACCCGTACCGACCGCTCGGCCGCGCGCACCTGCAGTCGGTGGCCCGTAAGGTTTAGCGCGGCGCGAGTGCTTGGACAGCCCTGGACTGAGACTAATCCCCGTCTTGTAATCTCCGGCGTCGCGAGGCGTTACAGAGAGACGCTTTCGTGGTTTATGGTAATGCGCGAGATTGCCGGTAGGTGGCCCCTGGGCCGTGGCCGGGGCCGCGGCGAGGTGGAATGGCCGCTTACGGCCCGCAGCCGGCAATTGGGCGCCTCCAGCTCTCTCTCATTACGCTCCTCCTTTTTTGAACTGTGTACGCAAGGTGCAAGCCGGCTACGACGATATTCATAAAGAGTAAGTGGTGGGTGGCTTCACACAAGTGCGTGCCTTATAATCAAACCGTTCACAGACCGTTCAGAGCTAACTTCTTCCACAAATCGCTAAGAGCTTACTAACAAGTCAGAAACAGAGGAAGCACTTCTGTGTTTGCACGAAGGACAATGGAGGCCAAATTGTCGTTCTTGTTCTATTTACCGCTGGCGCACGCAGAAGATGGTTAAAAAATGGCTCTGAGCACTATGCGACTTAACTTCTGAGGTCATCAGTCGCCTAGAACTTATAACTAATTAAATCTAACTAACCTAAGGACATCACACACATCCATGCCCAAGGCAGGATTCGAACCTGCGACCGTAGTGGTCGCTCGGTTCCAGAATGTAGCGCCCAGAACCGCCGGCACAGGCAGAAGACCCAACTCAAAGTTTCGTGATGTGTACTTCAGTCAGCGTCTCTTTAATTAACCCCTTGCTACGTGGACGTCGCCCAGCACAAATAAAACTTAGGAAAAAATAAGAAAGAACATCTGGCTGAAGTCCATTAGGAACGTGGGTGCACCCAACGACTGTGATATGACTTTCAAATGATACAGCACAGCAATAAGCCGTCCTTTTCTTGCAGGTTTTATTTTGCATATCTAGGTTTTGGATAGTGCCTAGCCATTATCAGTGTACCATTTCATAGTATCGATGCATGTTCTAGTACATCAGGTCCCTGTTGTTCGGGCTTCTATCACAGTTCGTTCAAGTACTCTTCAACGAACTTTGAAACCCGAACAACAGGCGGCCACCTATTCTGCGAGACCCAACCCCTAATGGAGACATCAGCGTAACACACCCTGTACAGTTTCCATAGACCACCTCAGGAGGTACTTACTTAAAGTCGGAGCGGATTTCCACTGAAGCCTTTTAGCAATCACCGCCGAAGGCAACAACATCGTCTTACTACAGAGCTAACTGTGCGAGAGTCGTATTAGAACACTGTAATAAAGTAAGGAAACTAAACTTAGAGAAAAGAGACTACTATGCTTTAGCCGAGCGGTCTTGGGCGCTGCAGTCATGGACTGTGCGGCTGGTCCCTCCGGAGGTTCGAGTCCTGCCTCGGGCATGGGTCTGTCTGTTTGTCCTTAGGATAATTTAGGTTAAGTAGTGTATAAGCTTAGGGACTGATGACCTTAGCAGTTAAGTCCCATTAGATTTCACACACATTTGAACTATTTTTTAGACTACTATGCTGGACTGTGTTAAGTGATACGTCAGTGTACAGTGACACTAACAAATGAACGTGACATTCCTGTGGCCATGGATTGTTTCAAAGTTACGTATTTCATCATGCTCAAGTTATAATAGAGTGATTTAACATCGAGCGAGGTGGCGCTATGGTTAGCACACTAGACTTGCATTCGGGGGAACGACGGTTCAAACCAGCGTCCGGCCATCCCGGTTTACGTTTTCTGTGATTTTCCTAAATCGCTTCAGGAAAATGTCAGATGGTTCCTATCAAAGAGCACAGCTGATTTCCTTCCCCATCCTTTCCTAATCCAAGCTTGTGCTCCGTCTCAAATGACCTTGTTGTAGTAAGAACGTTAAATTCTAATTTCCTTCTCCTCCCCCTATAGTGATTTAACATTTTGTATGTATTAGAGTGTCAACTCGGCTTCCTCCAGAAGAAAATATAAGATCCCACCACTGTGCCGACAAGTGTTACTTCGTCCAGCACAACATAACGTATAGTGTACAGTCAACTTACCAGAGACAGGTTCGTCTTTCGGAACGATTATATTCGATCTTGCGTAGCCTGCTTCGTGAACGCCTTTCTCGCTGCTGTCATTCGAATGGGATGTCCTGCACTAGCTGCGAACATGAACACGATTGGAGACTTTGCGCATCGTCGAGAAACCCTCTCCCCCTCTAAACCATCCGCCCTCCCCGTCGCCTCGTGATGACTGGGTGTTGTGTGATGTTCTTAGGTTAGTTACGTTTAAGCAGTTGTAAGTTCTAGGAGACTGATGACCATAGCTGTTAAGTCCCATAGTGCTCAGAGCCATTTGAACCAACCCTCCCCGTCAGACACTGGATCGCCTTCGGACAGCGACTGTCGCGGACCGTGACAAGTGTGGGCAGCAAGCTTTCAGCTTACCTTATGGACTAAATGATAAACAGGATGCAAGAAGGTTACAATGCACAGAGAGGAGCAACATGCTACAGTATTAAATATTACTAAGAGAAGATTTTGCTTCACAGACTATCTATATGTTTGTTAATATTTCAAATAATTTATTTACATTTCATATATCTTATTACTGTAACGCCTACTTCCCTTTACTCTAAGGCTACACACGTTGGCAGATATGCAGCCGGGGCCTTGTGAAGGGCGTTCATAATTTTTTTTATCACATCGAAAGACTCAAGTTATGACCGTGAAACTTTTTTATGCAGCCAGTCTGTCTCTAAACAGCTACCCGGCAATGTGACACTTGAAGAAGCCTGCACTTCGGTAGTTCAGGAAACGTACCTCAACGAAACGTACCTATCCCTCAGTCTGAGGAAATGCCTCTCGGTCAATATTTTCTTCGTACAAGGATAAAATAAGTGTTCCCTTTTAAGCACAATACGGTTTGGATGCTTGGCGGAAGGGGGGGGGGGTGATACTAGGTCCATATGACCCATGGAGAATGAGTTGGGTCGTCGCAGTAGATCAAAAACACCTACTTGAACAGCTTCCTAGCATGTGGTCTATGGAACAGCGGACGGATTTGTACCGCCGCACGTATTTGGTTTAACAAACAACTAAAGTTTCATATATAGTCTGACTTAAGCCCACTGTGGCAACGTCAAGAGTAGGCACTTGTATAGCAGCGTCAACTCGATTCACTTTGCTTGTAATCTCCATGTAGCACAGTCTTGGAATTGTCTGCAGTGAAGAAGATTCATTACTTTGTATGTCACCCTTTGCTTGCGACACATCTGCGTCATTCCAAAGTTAGGTACTGTATCTTTTCTTTTTGTAATAAAACTCATTAATACGATTGGTTTGATCGTTTGTCTAGCGATTCGTGTGGGCAGGCTTCCTAGACACCACAATCATTACACTGTGTATTAAACTCGTGACTCTAGTAACTACTATTCTATCATGTCACGATATCACAGGTGTAATAGTACCTAAGTTAAGCAATGATTACACAGACCACAGGCCACAGAAAAGCTGTAATATGCATCGGTGATCTTCCAGAATAGTGTTCACTCGATTTTATCTTAGAGCTATTGACACCGTAAATGGAATTTGTTTGTACAGAAATTAATTACAATTACATTAAAAATAGATAGCTTGTCCCATCCTTCTCCATCACTCAACATCTGCGTCACCTAACGGGTGTGTCATATGTCGCCATGCTTCTGCCGTGCAATCCCACGAATTCAGCGTTTCTGATAACATGTTGCTTCTCTTCTAATTGAAGGAACGAATAGTCGCACAGTACACACAAAGCTCCGCTTAATCGATATGTTGCGCCATTTCGTTTTGTATTTTTAATGCTACCATAATGTGAAGCCTCTCCCCGATGTTATTCAACCGGTATATTGAGCAAGCAGTAAAGGAAACAAAAGAAAAATTCGGAGTAGGTATTAAAATCCACGGAGAAGAAATAAAAACTCTGAGGTTTGCCGATGACATTGTAATCCTGTCAGAGACAGCAAAGGACTAGGAAGAGCAGTTGAATGGAATGGACAGTGTCTTGAAAGGAGAGCATAAGATGAACACCAACGAAAGCAAAACAAGGACAATGGAATGTAGTCCAATTAAGTCGGATGATGCTGAGGGAATTAGATTAAGAAATGAGACACTTAAAGTAATAAAGGAGTTTTGCTATTTGGGGAGCAAAATAACTGATGATGGTCGAAGTAGAGAGGATATAAAATGTAGACTGGCAATGGCAAGGAAAGCGTTTCTGAAGAAGAGAAATTTGTTAACACCGAGTATAGATTTAAGTGTCAGGAAGTCATTTCTGAAAGTATTTGCATGGAGTGTAGCCATGTATGGAAGTGAAACATGGACGATAAATAGTTTGGACAAGAAGAGAATAGAAGCTTTTGAAATGTGGTGCTACAGAAGAATGCTGAAGATTAGATGGGTAGATCACATAACTAATGAGGAAGTATTGAATAGGATTGGGGAGAAGAGAAGTTTGTGGCACAACTTGACCAGAAGAAGGGATCGCTTGGTAGGACATGTTCTGAGGTATCAAGGGATCACCAATTTGGTATTGGAGGGCAGCGTGGAGGGTAAAAATCGTAGAGGGAGACCAAGAGATGAATACACTAAGCAGATTCAGAAGGATGTAGGTTGCAGTAGGTACTGGGAGATGAAGAAGCTTGCACATAATAGAGTAGCATGGAGAGCTGCATCAAACCAGTCTCAGGACTGAAGACCGCAACAACAACAACAACAACATAATGTGGTGCCGGGATTTCGCTTTTTTTTACCACGACTACAGACAGACAAGTAAAAACTAAATTACAACATCATTTTCCGGCTGGCGGACCATCCAACGGCAGCAACAACGACGCAAAAAATCCCTCTGTTCAATGTTATATAAAACTAACAAGAAATCACGTTATAAATATGGATAGACAAAGCGTTGGTCGAAAAGAAGGATGGGATTGCAGGTAAGCAGAGAGACTTCGTGTCTCATATCATATGTAAGGAGAACCATCCGTGTATCATACAATAAAAAAGAAGGTCAGTTACAGAATAAGAGCTAACACATCTGTTTTACTGTTCCCTAAATTTCATCAGCTTTATTTACAACAGACAGTGCTTTTTCGTATATGCCCCACTTTGACGGCGTATATACTTGGTTTCCTGTTTCCTCGAAAAGAATGTATCACTATTGAATTTTTATCTTCGATATATGCTACTCTGTCAGAAAAAACTTCCATTACAACAAAAAGGAAAAAGAATCACTATTGATGCAGTGCTGTTTGTTCCACGTTTCCTTTATCTCTGTTCACCTAGGTGAACGCAATTACAAATGTCTTTTACGCTTTTGCGGGTAAAAACTCATTTCAGGTGGATTAGATGTCTCACGCTGTACAGAAAAGACGAAAGCTTTGGAACGTTCCAGACGAGGGTCAAAGTGAGACATATACGAGGAAGCTCAATTTGTTGTAAATAAAGTTGATAATATTTAGGGATCAGAAAAAAAGAAGTGAAAGCTCGTACTCTTTAACTCACCTTCTTATTTACTGTATGATGCATGGATGGCCTTACATATGATATAGGATGAGACAAGAAGTCTGTCTACTTACATACATTCCCATACTTTTTTTAACTAGTGCTTTGCCTATCTGCATTTATACGGAATATCATGAGTAGAATGAGGAAGAGACACGTGGGACAATATCATGGATAGAAGAAGGCATCTGATTCATGGTATCATTGCTTACATCATGAACGCCTTTGAAGTAATGAAACTTGTGTCACGGGCATATAGATGGTACATAACAACAACAATAGTCGTTCACAATCTCAAGTAGTGGATAAGTTTACGTTTGGAGAAAATTCTACTGTAGAGCATTGTGCAGATTCAGTGAAACGTAGGACACAATGCGGCACTGTTGTCTAGTCTTGGAGGAGTGGACTGAGAAAATAGATTATGTATTCTGCGCGCCTGTCTTAGCCAATGCTACCGACTGTAGTCCTTGATGAACTATGTATATACGAACACGATAATGCTCCCATTCACACTGAGTTATCAGAAATTTGTTTAATGGTGAGAATTATGTATTACACAACATGTGAGCTCCTCACTCCTGCGATCTGAATAGAATTGAACATTTGGGACTTACTATCGATGACAAGTTTCTCAGACGATATCTCTTCCTAAGGTACCATGTCAACAAGACATCCTTTTACAATGCTGCATTATTTCTATTTGTGCATTCCATGTCGGATAACAGTCACAATTCGTGTAGAGATAAGGCCAGTATTCCACTAATAAAGATTTTTTTGTTGGTTATCAAACTTCTTCAATTTATTTTGTTCAACTCATGTAACCGCGTGGTAACAATTGCTATAGTCCGATTAAAATGACTTGATAATTGACGTCCGTCTTCCCGCTACAGCGTTGCCACATCGGTTGCCTGCTGCCGCTCAGTTATTGGGGCGCAGAAACACGGCAAGTCACTTCAGAAATGCTGCTAATGTGTAACGCGGAGCAATGTTGGAAGTGGCGGCACCGAGGTGTGACAGAAATGGAAGAAGCTCTGTCGAAAGCTTATTTTAGGTGACCAACGGCTGAACTGCCGCAGACAGCGCATTTTGTAAACTTCAATTTAAACTCATGACCTAACTACAACCTCGTGATGTGCAATGTATCCCAGAAAACACGTCAACAATCTGCGGCAGAGTAAAACTTTGTTCACGGCAATTAAAGCTAAACTCTACGAGCAAACTGAAGAGCCAAAAAATTCAGTTTCAGCCCTAAACTAATTTCTTGCAGTCATTGGCTACCTGATACTATCCTCTCACTGGTAACATGAGCTGCCGCGTTAGTAACCGATGAGCAATCCTCGTTGGCCCTTATAGGCGACACAGACAGACTGCAAACGGAAATAGAATGATGGGAAGAAAAGTAGGAGCAAATAAAAAAGTCAGTACGATCATGAAAATGACGTGGCAAGGAATTGGAAACAAAAAATACATTTAAACTATTTAATTGAACAATAATAATAATCAAACTCTTCTGATTACATTTAGAAATAAAAAAATTTCATTATAATTCACGAGATTCGAACCTCTGACTCTGTACAGGTCAAGTTTATACGCTAACTCTGGCGCTACGCCATAAGACTGCGTTATCGTTTTGGACTTACGACTGTGATGATCCAGTTGGAAGGATGAACTGCAGCCTTCAAAGATTCGGCTTCATGCAATGTCGTACGAAACGTATCTAATCTAATTTTATGTCTGTGATTATAAGAACTTTACATATGACGCTGAACTGCGTCTTGTACTGAAGTATCCAGAAGCGTTTGGTAAGTGCTATATATGAACTGTAAAAAATTAAGTCATTTTTGTTTAGTAGGGGGGTGGCGTTTTGTTACGCCTGCTCTTTTCAAAAGACATCCCAGGATATTCAAAAATTGACGTTGTTTATTAGAATACCATAAATACATAGGAAACTATCAAGCAAATTTTAACACAGATGCAGTAATAATCGGTAGCATTCAATTGTAATTTTTGTCCCACACACAACTCTACAAAGCGTTTCGAAAGACAATGCCCTTATCGTCAGGTTGGAGAACTTAGCTGATGCGGTTAAAACGATAAATAACAGTCTACGTTCTCGTCAGGTTGGAGAACTTGGCTCATGCTGTTAAAACGATAAATAACAGTCTACGTTCTAACTTCATGAACTAGGTGTTATAGTCCGATGAAACGAGCATTGCCCCTCGAAACGTGTTGCTGAGTTGTATATAGGACTGAAATAACGGTTGAATGCTACGAATTATTACTGTAAAAACATGAGAACCGTTACCTCGATTTCGAAATGGATAAAAGTAAACTAAGGCATATACATTCCAAAGCAAAATTCATTGGAGAATCTGCCTTGCGGTTTTTAATTAAATACTTTGCAGCTGCGAGTTAGGGAAAATCATCCGAGAATGAGAAAAGGAATTAACCAGGAAAGGGTTACTGAAGAAGGTTCACACTGGAGGATCAAAGAACGGTGTTAGTCATCGGCCTTGCCTTCACCGATGAACTGGAACTCCTGTCAAGACAGCACAACAGTGGAACAGATAACATTCTGATCGACCAGCCAGAAAAAGGTGGCCCCCAAACTTATTTCGAGAAAACAAAGTAAATAATCAACTTCCGAACAGCACCTCATCACGTAACTACGGTAAAATAAAGAAAGTGGACAGTTTCTGATACTTAAGTGAAACACGCGGATGAAAACTAGGGAAAAGAAGCCAACGGCAGCAGGCGAGAGACGATTCGTCGCTGCTTTTGGTGGGACGCATATCCTACACATGAAAAATCGATAGCCAGAAAAGCTAAACCCACGCGCTCTGTGGCAGTGACGTTTCTACTTAACTGAATGAGTCAGAATGACAGGAAAGGCTAGACTGAGAGAAGTCGACAAGTTTCAGTGCAAGATCCTTCGCGAAACGATGGGTCCTATGATAATGAACTAGCAGTACCGACCTCCAGCGAATAAGGAAATGACGACAAAAGCTCTACGGATATCTGGTTAGGAAGAATGCGACCAGACAAGCGAAGCAGGTTATTAATGTACAGTTGTTGGATTATTAATGTACAGAGTGAAAGTTTCTGATAAATGGTACAAGAAAGTAAGGAAAGACTTAATCAGCACTGTGTATCTGTAACCGATCGAAGTACTTATCAATGATCAGGAACTTTAATGGGGTCCACGATGGGCAAAAGCCGCCATTGTGACCGAGCGGTTCTAGGCGCTACAGTTTGGAACCGCGTGACCGCTACGGTAGCAGGTTCGAATCCTGCCTCGGGCAGGGATGTGTGTGACGTCCTTAGGTTAGTTAGTTCAAGCGAAATGATGACCTGAGATGTTAATTCCCATAGTGCTCTGAGCCATTTCAACCATTTGGTGGGTAAAAGCAGGATAACGGCTGGACAGAAGCGCAAAGACAGGCGGCCAGAAAAAGAATGCAACGTTTTCGGGCTGCCACAAAAGCTTTCAGAAATGCCTTACACTTACTTGACTTTGTCTCTACGGGCCCTCCACTGCCGAGAAATCCAATTACATACAGGTTCTACTCAGCTCTTAATAGAGTGAGGTCGTTAATTCATTGGAGGATTACGGCATGTTCTATATTCCAAAGACAGCGTACGAAGTAATAGCAGATATTAATCGTTTCGGTCTTGACGTCCGAAATCGGTCGGTAGCAAGGTGCAAGGCCACGCGGCCGCCGCCCGGCGGGAGGATTGGAGGCACGATGACGCGCGGTGCGGACTAGCGCGCCATGACGTCACGCAGCATGCGCCCGCGGTGCGGGCAGCGCGGGGTCAGGCGCACCGTGGGAACGCCCGCAGCCCGCGAGAGGTGTGGTCACCTCACTTCCTGCACCAGCGGCCGGACCCAGCAGCCGCGGGGGCGCGCGCTGCGGCTGGGCCGCCGCCGCCGCTGACGTGTCTGCTCGGCCGGGTGGCGCAGGGGCTTCACGAGAGCGGCGCCGGCCGCCTGCGAAACGCACATCCGTGAGCGCGTCTGGTACCGGCACTGTCCTGGAAGGCGTGCCATTCCTCTTCCATGACGCGGATGGCTACTCTGAATGTAGCGAAATCATACGCAGCTTACCTGCAAAGTTTCACTTCATGCAACCAGTAACGACCTGCCAGCATATTCTGTACAGATGTTACACTACTGCCCATTAAAATTGCTACACCAAGAAGGAATGCAGATGATAAACTGATATTCATTGGACAAATATATTAAACTAGAACTGACATGTGATTACCTTTTCACATAATTTGGGTGCATCGATCCTGAGAAATCAATACCCATAACAACCAACTATGGCCGTAATAACGGCCTTGATACGCCTGAGCATTGAGTCAAACAGAGCTTGGATGGGGTGTACATATACCACAGTTAATCAAGAGTAGTGATTGGCTTATAGTGACGAGAAAGTTGCTCGGACACTATTGACCAGACGTTCCCAATTGGTGAGAGATCTGGAGAATGTGCTGACGATGGCAGCAGTCGAACATTTTCTGTATCCAGAACGGCCCATACAGAACCTGCAACATGCGGTAGTGCATTATCCTGCTGAAATGTAGGGTTTCGCAGGTATCGGATGAAGGGAAGAGAGACAGGTCCTAACACACCTGAAATGTAACGTCCACCGTTCAAAGTGCCGTCAATGCGAACAAGAGGTGACCGAGACCTGTAACCAATGGCACCCCATACCATCACGCCGTGTGATACGCAAGTATTACGATGACGAATACACGCTTCCAATGTGCATTCACCGCGATGTCGCCAAACACGGATGAGACCATCGTGATGCTGTAAACAGAACCTGGATTCATCCGAAAAAATGACGTTTTGCCATTCGTGCTGAGTACACCATCGCAGGCGTTCCTGTCTGTGATGCAGCGTCAAGGGTAACCACAGCCATGGTCTCCGAGCTGATAGTCCATGCTGCTGCAAACGTCGTCGAACTGTTCGTGCAGATGGTTGTTATCTTGCAAAGGTCCCCATTTGTTGACTCAGGGATCGAAACGTGGCTGCACGATCCGTTACAGCCATGCGGATAAAACGCCTGTCATCTCGACTGCTAGTGATACAAGGCCGTTCGAATGCAGCACGGCGTTCCGAATTTCCCTCCTGAACCCATCTATTCCATATTCTGCAAACAGTCATTCGATCTCGACCAACGCGAGCAGCATAGTCGCGATACGATAAACCGCAATCGCTATGGGCTCCAATCCGACCTTTGTCAAGGTGGGAAACGTGATGGTACGCATTTTCCTCCCTACACGAGGCTTCACAACAACGTTTCACCAGGCAACGCCTGTCAACTACTGTTTCTGTATGAGAAATCGGTTGGAAACTTTCCTCATGTCAGCACGTTGTAGGTGTCGCCACCGGCTCCAACCTTAGTGAATGCTCTGAAAAGCTAATCATTTGCATATCGCAGCATCTTCTTCATGTCGGTTAAATTTCGCGCCTGTAGCACCTCATCTCCGTGGTGTAGCAATTTTAATGGCCTGTAGTGTATATGGAGGCTGGCTTTCGTGGAAAGTTAAACATGAGAAATCGTCTTAGGATATTAGTTAAGTAACAGCGGACCCTTACGTGCAGTGTCGAGTAGGTCATCTTCCTCCGACCTGAATCAGCTGTTAGCACACGTATGTGAAACATTAAGAACTTGGGAAAGGTGCTGCATGAAACAGTTTAACAGGGTGGTGACTTGGCAGAAGTATTATTGTTCATGTTATATGATGATCGCTTAATAAATGGTTTTAATTTGAGTTTCTATACTGCTCCGCGACTCAAATGCTGCTACCACAGGCCAATAAAATTGCAACACCAGTATAGATGACCGATAACGAAATCTTACTTATTTTGCATACGAAAAATTGTTGCAAGAATACACAACTAATTGGTGTATGTATACGGTGTGTGAATTTCAGCATGCAGAACTGCTAACTCTGAAAGTAAAAGACCTCAATCGGGCTGTCATCGAATCGAACTGACCTGTGATATTTTAGGTTGCCATACTTGTCTGATAAAACAATCCTTACAGTTGTTGTCTATCTGTCTGTCCGTCTGACTTTAAGAAATCCTTTTTCTGAGGAAAGAGTAAATGTATCAAGTTGGAATTTACGTCACATATTAAGATCTACGGTCCCTTGGCGGTGTAGAAAATTGAAGCTTCGAAGTCAGTGCAATGAAAAGATGTGGCCATTTATGCCACAAGTTTTGATACTCGGAAATTCACTCATGCTAACCTGTAGGTGATTTGCGGTTGGCCTGTAATCATGATATTTGACAAGAAGAAAGATTTTACAGTACAAGTAAAGCAAGCAAACAAAATCCTAAATTATTTATTTGCAATGACATCAAACGAAATTAGTATTCTTTGTCATTTGTTATACCACTATCTGTTTGTCCCGTTAAAAGCACTTATTCCCAACGGGAAGACGTACATCTAGCTGGTATCGATTTCGGTAACAGGCAAAATATCATCGAAATTCTCAATTTACGGAACGGATGAACTATCTGTATACATAATTAACTTTGTATGGAACACCGGTACGCAAGTGCTACTCACATTTATCTTGATTTATTAGTTTTATTATTATATTGTGGTGCCAACACCTATATCTCAGAGTTGGCCCCCGATTATTTGTTGGATATACTCTAATCTCTGTCCTCGTCTACAGTTTTTACCCTCTATAGCTGCCTCTAGTCTCTCATATCTTAACACATAGAAAGTCATCGCGCCCCTTATTCTTGTCCTCGTTTTACTTTTGTTCTTTTTTCCGCTGATTCTGCAGAGAACCTATCTTGGTTTATTATGTACAGCTGGTCTACAGCTGGGTCCCCCTTTATGAACCTTGTTTGATGGACTTCAAGTACCTTGTGGACATATGACGCTGCATGCCCAGTGTCTTATAAGCTGCACGTAATAAGGAAGTTGCTGCATGTCCACAGGTGACGACTCCATGAGGCCAGAGGAGGCCCGAGATCCCTCAAAAATTAGTTTGAGTGGGCGGAGACCCCCCACCCCAATAATTGAAGATAATTATTAATTATATTATGCTTTGTAAAATCACAAAATTATGTTGGATTTTTTATTTTCCTTGTTTGGCGACAGTTCCCTTTTCAAATACATTCAGTAATGAGTTAAAACAAATAATTATTACGGTAGTAAACAGGTTAACTGAAAACTAGTAGTGTGAATCATGATAGTGTTACGGTGCGGCGGGCACACTTAGAACTTGTTCCGGTGCGCGAACATTCGGGTAAAATCTAGCGCCGGCGGGCCAGCGCTGCGGCCACGGCGACATAAAAAGGACTGGAGCAGAAGCGCCTGGAATCGTCGGCCTCGCGCCCCCTAGACGCTTCGAGACATCATGACGCCGCTGCTACATAAGGCCCATCCTGCTGTCGCAATCATTCAATGTGGATAGTTTCGTTCAGTGCATGCTGCAGACGTGTTTAGTGTTCCTACTTTAGTGTCTAGTGGACCATTTTGTACGACTATATTTTATTCGTGTACTTTAGTCTCTTAGTTTATTGTGAATTAAGTTTGCAATGGATAAATTTGTTACCAAAACGCCGCACTTGGAAGTTGATGATACTGCAATTCAACCTCCAACAATTATTGTGTGGTCAATTGCTTCATCGTCTTCATCCATTCAAACCCGAAACCTGGACAATCCGGTAAGGGAAGGTCATTTCAGGAGTCTTGGTTGATCAAATATACATGGCTAGAATATGAAGCAACTACCCAAAAAGTTTTTTGCAAAACCTGCAAAGAGGCACATGCCAAAAATCTATTACAATTTTCTTCAAAAAATAAATGTGCATTTACTTCCGTAGGGTTTTCTAATTTGAAAAAGGCTTTGGAAAAATTCCGTATTCATGAAAATACGTTTACGCATAAGGTAGATGTTCTGAAACTAAATTCTATCGCTAACCGGAGTGTGGCTTCCCAATTGAATGAACAGTTTGACAGTGATATGAAGAAAGACCGTTCAGCTCTTGAGACAATTTTCACTACTGTGCAATTTCTATGCCAACAAGGAATAGCAATTAGAGGGCACGAAGATATAAACTAAATTTTTTTTCAGTTGTTGGAACTCCAAATGAATGTCATACCTGGGTTTAAAGATTGGTTAGGGCGTTCGGGGCATAAGTGGACGTCCCACGATATTCAAAACTAGATCATTGATCTACTAGGAAAGTCTGTGTTGAGAAAGGTACTGGCTTCAATGAGGATGACTGAACATTTTCCTACTATGGTTTTATGAAAGACGTGATTCTTCGATTCACGAACAAGTGTCATTTTGTATCCGTACTGTCGATGACTCCTTAATCATCAATGAAGACTTTATTATCTTATACGAGACCCCCAACACCGAATTACAAACTATGTGTAGTATTTTAAAAGACTTTTTTGATCGTCTTCATTTGTCAATGGATAACTTAAGAGGACAGTGGTATCATGGTGCCTCGAGTATGAGAGGTAAGTTCAATGGACTGAAAATATTGGTTTTGGATGTACAACCAAAAGCTCGTTATGTGCACTGCACTGCTTACAGTTTAGACTTGGCAGTTGTAGACAGTCACCGCCATCTTACGTCTCCGAGAACTTAATAAACATTGTAAGGGAATCCAACCAAAGGATGGGACTTTTCAGAAGCGTGCGCTGTGAGAGTGCCAACAACGGAGGTGGTCTATGTCCCCTTTTCCCGACTCAATGGATTATGTGCGCTTCTTGTATCTTGAGAATACTGAAAAACATTGAAGAAATTCTTGAGTTTTTTGAAACATTTTCTGCAGAGGACAAAACAGAGGCAGGTTGCAAATATGCAGGTTGCCTTGAGTCAATATTACAATTAAAGACTTATTTCTTTTTACATCTTTTTACGTCTTTATTGACATGCAATAAACCAAGCAGAGGACGTCATTGAAAAAATTCAATGCCCTCGTCTAAATGTTGCTGACCTAGAAAAAATATATAAGGGTTTGATTTGTATATTTAATGAAAGGCGTGATAGTTTTGAACACTTTTGGGAATTGTGTTTAAAAGAAAAACCTTCACAAGTTGATTATACTTCGCTTCCTCGAAATCTAAGTATGCCAAAGAAGTATGGAAATAGGGAACCCAGCTCACCACACACTTTCAAAACCCCAAAGGAATACTACAAAGCTATTTACATTGAAGTTCGGTCTGGTTCAACTGGACTCACACAGGCCATTGCAGTTGAACACGAGAGCTTGCTTTTAGTAAACAGAGGTAAAACAAATTTGGAAAAATCAACAGAGTTTTTCAAAAATAACCTAGATATTGAGAGAGTGCACTTACACTTGATTATGTTAGCCGATATCGCTAATAAAAAACAACCGGTCTTAAAAAACGTGCGTGATGTAAGAAAGTACATTACACAAGAGCCTGCAGTTGGAGAGATGTTATGTAAAGTAGTGAAGTGGATTAAGATTCTCGAAGTAGCTCCAATCACGACAGCAACAGCAGAACGGTCTTTTAGCGCCCTTAGACATCTGAAGTCGTACCACCGATCAACAATGGGACAGAAGCAATTGAACAACTTGGCTGATCTTCATGCCCATCGACATGTTTTGGAGGAATTGCACATCCGACCAGTCATCAACGACATCATATTCAGTAATCCAGTGACACGATCGACATTTGCACCTATCTAGAGACACTGTAGCCCTAATGATGGCATTTAGAGCAATATTAAAAATATTTATAAATTAGAGAATTACATACATACAAAATGTTAAATTTTCAATTTTGAAATATTAGTACTAGTATAGTACTATATTATTATAGAAATGTAGTAGTTATTTTTAAATGTTTGAATATTTTTAGGGTGTATTTTTAGTTCAGTCGAACAGATTCTTTTTAATTCAGAGGAACTGTACCAATTGGATAAGAAGCGATTCTTGCGTATTATGTACTAAAAATAGACTGCCGGGCTATACATGTATCATCTGCAATGCTTGTTCCTCCTAAACCCATAGAGAGATATCAGCCAAACTTGGTACACATATTACTTACTGTCTGGAAAGAAGTACACTGATACGAGAAAAAAACTGCCCACCGCGCCTTCGGATGACACCTGGTGTCGTTTCGGGAATGTGATGAAGTATCAAAAGTATGTAACCGGAGCAGACACGAACGGGGGATGAATCTAGTGAAGATATAGGATGCAAATGGGGAAATCCATTGAGATAAGTGACTTTGAGAAAGGGCTGATTATTATTAGGAAGCGTTGTCCAAGGTTCAGGCGGTACTCTCTTGAGCCTCTACAGAGAGAGGTAGAAGGACAATGAAAGTACCACAGGGCGCTAAATGGTTGGACGTCCACGACTCTCCATCGAAGGTGGGGCTCAGTAGCTTCTCTGCTCTGTAAAGTAGCATAGATGTCGAAGTGTGGCATATCTGCCGAAAGAGCACAATGCTGTAGCACGCACAACTGTCTCAGAGCACACCGTCCATCGTACATTGTTGAACATGGAGTTCCGCAGCAGATTGCCCCTAAGTGTTCACCTGTTGACCCAATGATACCGTCAATTACGATTGCAGTGGGCACGGGACCATCGGGATTCGACCGTTGATCAGTGGAAACGTGTCGGCTATTTGGGTGACTCATTTCGCTACACTAGGTCGAACGTCGTCTCCCAAAACGAGGTCAATATTATGCTGTGGGAGACACGATCCACCGCTTACATGGGACCTGTGGTAGTAACCCAAGACACGCTGACAGACGCCAACCGCCTGCATCCCTTCATGTTTGATGTCTTCCCCAAAAGCTATGTCATCTTTCTGCAGTGTGATTGCCCGTGTCTCGGAATCAGACCCGTGCTACAGTAGAGGAGCGTTGTAGTGAACTTACGATGATGTCTCGGTGACTAAATTCACTTGATGCAAATCCTATGGAACTCACCTCAGTCGCTATTGTCCACCATCGCTGCGTACGCAAATCGGTGGCTCGTTGTTTAACGAATTACATGACGTGAGCGTAGTCATTTAATGTCACATACCTCCATAAACCTACCAACAAACTGACGTATCTCTGATACGCAGAATGAGTGATGTAATTCGTTTCAGAGATGGGCAAACAAGCTATAGGCAAATGGTCATAGTGATTTTGCTCATCACTATACTTTGGACGTAAAAAACAGCATCCTCTTAATGGGGTACTAGTGATAATGTGGAATTAGAAGCGGGTAGGAGGAAGCGGGCAGGGAGAGAGAGGGAAGGGAAATGCACAGAAAAGGAAGGAGACAGTCAGAGAGAGGGGAGACTGAGTTGGGCAGAGAAAGGGAAGAGAAGGAGATGGACAGAGAGGAGTAAGAGGAGGAAGAGGAGGAGGAAATATTCAGAGAAATGTGCTGAGAGAGCAAAGGACAAAAAGGGACGAAATGGACAGCGAAAAGATGAGACACCAAGAAAAGTAATAGGAGACAGAAAGAGAGAGTAGGGAGCTGGGTTGACAGGGGAGGGGGGGGGGGGGGAGGATAAGATAGACAAAGATACGTGGAGGCTGGAGATAGTCGGGGTGGAGGAGATGGACAAGCGGGGAAGGAGTAGATGGACAGAAGGGGGGACTTTTGTGGAAGTCCTCATATCCCAGGTTATCATGAACGACAATGGGTTGTAAGACTATGTTCCGTATACATGGAAATCCATTATAGGAACTATCAAACAGCGATGCTATCAGTTCTGTTGTATGCCATAATTTGTTAGGCATTCTATGGTGTGTGTCTGGCTGACTATCTGTTCGTCAAAAGAAAATCACGCTTCAAAATCTGTATTGGATCCGTATGTTTTACATTGCTGTAGGTTTAATGGAAGGCGGGGTGTAGTGGTTGTCTGATTATGCACCTACAACGAAATTGATTCCTCATCCTAGTTACTGGAGTCAGATACCTGCTATAGAACCAAGATTGGGCAGAGTGATGATGCTGAGAAACCTTCTTATTATTTCAAAAAGGGATAATGAATTCAACAATTAGTTGCAAATCCCTTGTATATTTTTATTGCAGATCTAGATTTCACCAACTGAACAGCTGTCTTCAGTACATCTAAATCCAATGGTGGTCAAATGTTTCACGTGTCTATATGACTCGATCTAAATGCACAGAAAATAGCTATTTAACAGCTGACATCTAGAACTGCGGTAAAAATATAGAGTGGATGTGCGACTGATTGCTGAATTCCTTTCCCTTATTTTAAAATTTACTATGGTGTCTGTGCCCAGCGACACCACTGGAATGACACCTGTTTATTATTTACAGTTACGCACTTGCAATCATGACTGACGAAAGCTCCACCTTGCCATGGGCTTTTACTGGTGTTAAAGAGTATATAGAAATCTAGTGATGGGCATTGCCTCCATGTCAGTAAATCTGAAAGTGCAAAGGACGGCTATACTTCTCCGTAACAGTGCTGTGATCTTATTTTCTTGCAGAGGAAGATATAGAGCAAATCTGGTCTTTCTAGTACCAAAAGGAACCACTATGCCGAGCAGAGTTAAGTCATTACCTATTAAATCATACGTACGTAGTTCTGCAGTTTATCTGCAGGAAAGTAATAAGTGCTTAAAACTTTGACACGTGATCACGACGTCACTTTATGATTACTAAAAATTTAGAATACGAATTGATTTTATGGATAAAAAATTCACGTAACATGATTGGTTGGTTTATGATGTCTTCGATTTGTGCTAGGTGCTGCTCTGATGCTGCAACACATTACATTGTGCCTGGAAGGATGTCGCAGCTCCATCACGCTATGCTAATGACAATAGCCTGTAACAAAATACCCACGATTATTCATCATGATGGATCTAATCTACACCACAGATTACGAGAAATGCTCGTCTCTACCAGCATGGAATAATTGATGCGATGTAGTACCTTGGTGCATAAGATCGTAGCGTTTCTGTTTTGTATGTTGGTATTCTGGTTGCTAAGGGTTCGTTTATGGACTGCCATTTATGTTTGTAGTTCAGTGGAACTATTTAAGTTTGCGTAGCGTCATTTTGTATTTTGGATAAAGTGAATGGAGTTTTGGAAGCCAGAAAATGGAGTGCTAAATGCAGGAATTGGAACATTTTCGACGTAGTTTTCTGAGGTCAATAGAGGGGAGACATCCTGAAACATTTGCGCGATATATGAAGATAATGTCATTGGACAGAGCACGGCAAAAAAATCATTGTCTTGTTTTATGAAGGATCGTTTTGACATTAATGACTCTCTACGTTCAGGAAAACATTCAGGGTTTGATTAAGATGATTTAAAAGCATTAATCCACAATGAACCAAGTCAGTGTACTTGAGAACTGGCCAATGTGATCTACTGTGACTATTCCACCATCGTGCTACATTTGCATGTAGTGGGTACCACAAGCTCTAATCACAAAACTCTGAAGATGGCCATATGTGCATCTCTGATTGTTCCTCATCAACGACCGGGAAGACTGCGTGCAGCAACGCTGCTCCGCGATAACGCCCGCCCGCATTCTGCTAGACTGACCAAAAACACTGTATAGGAGTTGGGTTGGAAAGTCATTCTGCGCCCTCCGTATTCACCTAATCATGCGCACTCAGCTTTTCATCTTTTCCGCTCTCCGTCGAACAATCTTCAAGAAACTTCCTTTACGGTGAAATAACGCTCCAAACGAGGCTCGAAGAGTTCTTCGTCTGAAAACCACGTGATCTCCACAGTCAGGGAATTGAAAAATTACCCCATCGTTGGTAGACTGTTGTAAATAGTGAAGGAGAATATATTACTGATGACTGATGTCTGTGTCATTGGTATTTGTTGTGTTTGGTAAAACTTACGGGAAAACGCTACAAACTTATACACCAACCTAATATAATCATCATATAAGCTACTTTAAAAGTATGTTCACTAAGAAATTATCCAGTAGTATGTCATGAATTACATTCTAGCTTTCTTATTTTACTGGTGGATGGGAATACAGTCCAAAGTTTACACAATTGGGTGTCCAAACAAGTATCAGACTGGACCGCTCAGTAATTCTATGCATGTGCAGCAGATTTTTTTCGTATTTCTTAAATCCATGTCCGAAATCTACGGCGCTGTATACTTACAAGTTGGTCACTTGATCATAAAAATCTCTCTCAAAATTTTTTAAACACTCGCAATCCGCCAACAACCGTTCGCTTACTGGTGGAGGGCGTCCGGTGGTTCTCGCAAAAATGGATTGAGACTTTCTTACTGAATACATGGGTAGTAAGGCAAGAATTTATATATATGCATGTGTCCGAACAACTGCCAGGCTGAACCATTAAAAATGAAATTTTCTCGCTAAGTCCGCACCCTTATCACAGATTACGCGTATCTTTTTATCGTTTCTGTTAAAATATGTAACGCAAACGTGAGAGCGTGCTGAAAAGTAATACCTCTGAACTTTTTATATGAAAACTCTTAAAATTTTTTACATAAAACAAACTCTAACAACTTTCTTCAGCTTTATCCTTTATGTCTACACATTTATTTCTTAACATAGTCACCCTGGTGACGAATGTATTCCTCTCAACAAGAGACCAGTTGGTTGATACCTACACTGTAGAATCTCAATTCTACTTGCAGCGATTCGTCACTATCAAAGTGAAGTCCTCGAAGGTGTCTTTTAAGCTTTGGAAACAGATCGGAGAGGGTTAAGTCGGGACTATATGCAGGATGTATTGTCAATGACAGTGAACTCAATGCATCGGATTGTTGAAGATGTCGCAGAGCTCCTGTGTGGTCAGAGAGTGTGGTGCGAAGGGAGCGGGTGCTCCATGTGTGGACGAACTCTCCAAATGCGTGCTTTCAGTATATTAGAGTTTCGCACTACCTTGCAGATGTTGTGGTGGTGCCCTCAAGCGTGAATTCCAAATCGACCTCACCCTGAAAACATCCGAGGATGGCTTTTCTTGCTGCTGGCAAGGTCCTTTTATCCTCCTTGGCGTCGGTGACTGTAGTGGAACTATATTGATGCTCTTTTAATTTCGGGTCAAAAGATGAACCCAGCTCTCATCGCTTGTCACAATGTTTTTAAGAAACTCATCCCTCTCATGCTCAAAATGTAGAAGAAACTGGTGACAAATGTTCAGTCTCCTGTGTTTCTTTCGAGACACTCACCGCACACACAGTTTTCCGTACCTCAGTTCTGCAGCGATGGCCTCTTAGAGCTCTCGTAATACTCCACTCTTGCCTGAGAGGTATGCCTGTGTTATCTGATCATTTTCTCTGATGACTTCATGAACTGTATTCCTACGAGTTCCGTCGCTTACCGTACGCGGTCATGCACTCCGATCTCTGTCACACGCGTTGAGGTTCGCGCCACGGTTTCCTTCCTTAAAAGCACGAACAACCCGATGCGTCACGTTACTGACGTCGGTACAGTTATTACCCTAACCAGCTTCCATTATTTTGCGGATATGAATTGGAAGCGTATTTTCTGCTTTTACGAACTAGATTATAGCACCCGATTTATCACACTCCCACATTATTACGTTACACACTATCTTCATGTACACTACAATTCGGAGCCCTGTAGGGCAAAGGGTTCCATCAGAGAAACGGGCAAGTCGACCAAGCAGTATGCATTACATGTAATACCTCAAACGATACTGAGAACAGAATAACATTGCCGTAAGCATTACTTTTCAGGATCCTCTCATAAGTTGAGCACATGATAGTGCCCTCTCTCCGAAACTTTTTAAAACACAAGTGCTCCAATATTTACTGTATGGTGCCTGGTGGAAAGGCACCTTCTGTCACTCGCACAAATCGATTGGTGGATAAAAACAACTTTCTTTAAGCCTCTGCATGATTCTTGATTTCTCATACCTTACATGAAATGTACATAGTGCTGATGGAACCTACCGGTCAAATCTAGTACTAAGTCACTGATGTAGAGAAAGCTTTCTACAGTGTCGCAAGGGGTGTGTTTCAAGTTTCTACAGGTGACCACAGAATTGTACTGGTACCTTATAAACTGCAAAGTAACATAAAATCTATATCCAAAGTATTAAATATCGAGGAAAGACGCGTTTCCAGCCTCATGTGCATGGTCCTTTGAGAATCAGAGACATAACTCACAAAGAATATTAGAGTGTGTTTAATACAGCACTGCTGTAATACGGTTTGGTCGGTGTCACCTAATCGCGTTCTCACCTTGTGCCTGCGATTAATAATTAGTAAGGTTTGTTACGTTTGACGTGCACAAAGAGCGGACAGACGTTTTGCGAGTTACTGTTCGATCGTTATGGACAGCCATCCAGTACGCGGTGTCTGCCATTAGAATGCCATTGACTGCATGAATTAGTGCGTCAGTCCTTTCCTCAAAAAGTGCGTTCCTTAATAGATGTGATCGACCCGTTTCAACTTCGGTGCTATGCCCTAGGCTGGTTGGAGTCTCAGTATCTGGTGGGTGTTGGCAGTACCTACGGCAGGAGTAGCGGGCGTGGGCGACGTCCGTAGTGCCGACTGTAGGTACTGAAAAGACGTGTTGCTTCTTGTCTGTAATTGTTAGGCTTTATACGTTTTCAGGGTGCGTCTTCGAAATGCTGTTACGTGAGAATCGACAATATTATTATTCCTGTCGGCTTATCTTCTCATTTCTCAATTGATCTATCCATTTTACCCCTTATATCCTCCTCCAAGTCTACTTCTCAGATGCTTCTACTCTTCTTTCTTCTTGTTTCTTCCGTGGCGTTGAGGAACTGATGACTTGGTAACGAGAAATAGTTTATGTTAGTAGCTCTATGGTCATCGCACAGTCTCATTTTGGTGGCGGGGACGTGAATATACCTCGCGCTCTTCTGTAATTATTAACTACCATTACAGTAACGTCACGTTTACCAATAATATTGCTGCTTTTATTGTTTTTTTATTAATTGGAGTTGTAATTAAGTTTCTCCATTCCGCCTAGGAGCACTGTCTGACTGGAAATGGCTTAGCTCACATAGTTTCTCTGGTTTTCAAAGCGGAATGTTTGATGTGCACGATTCTTTTTGCTTCAGAAAGAGGGGAAGTGAGTACTTGGTACTTCTCTGCATAGCCTTTCACGACTGGTTTCTCATTATTGCTGTGGGTGATGTGGTTCTCCTTGAGTTCTTGAGTCCATAACCGTAATTTTTCTGCCAGCAACCAGGATGGCCACGTCTGAGATGATTACACATAAAATATTGCAAATTTCTGGTCGGGATGGGCTGGCGCAGTGTGATCATGGCCAGACTCCACGCGTCAGCGTTCGAAGCGCGGTATACCACACAGGCGCCGCAGATATCACGGTGGTTGTTGGAGATACTGGTCATCTCTCTAGCTGCATATTTTATATTGCTGTGCTAATTCTTTTAGACATTACGTGTCTATGACTGACATTCTTGGAAATCTGTAAACTTCAAAAGTTTGCTGAATGTTATAAATTTACCAAGGTTTTGCCGTAACGTCCGTATTGCTAACAACACTCTCGCTTTAATAAATATTCTACGACGTTGCACACACTGGTGGTATAGGGATGGCGTAGCAAGATTTTATTTTGCTTATCTGTTATACTGTGGTATTTGTTTAACATTTAAAGTCTCTGAAACAGTGTATGTGTTATTCCATAATTCGTTGTGATAATCTAAATCTCCTCCTGCTCTTTCCGTAACGTCCTTATTCCCCACTTTTCCTATCCTCTGCCCAACCCACATCTCAAATAATTTGTATTTTTCTTTCTTTCTGTTTCTCAGCGTCCATGTCTCAGTGCCGTATGATGATAATGAAGATTCGTACAAACTGGTTATATTGTGGAAAATATGTAAGAAAGGAACTATCACAAAAATTGTGGAAAATATATAAAATTTTGAAAAATATGGAGAAACAAGAAAAAAATTCGAAAAATTTGACAAATATGGAAAGTGACACCACTTACGTATCTTCCTAAGAGTAGTTTCTGCTGACAGCTCAAATAATAAAATTCGCGTGATTGTAATAATACCATATTTAATTTGTTGTTAACAAACACCCACACACTGATCCTCTCTATAGACGTGAAATGACCAAATGTACGTGATTATAATAATAATAAAAATAATTTATGAGAAATAACCACAACCTGATCCCAAATAAACTTGAACGCCCTCTCTATATGGTGCACAGAGCTCGAATGGAGATCGTATGCATCTGCTCTAGTAATAAAAGGAGTATGTGGTCGGCATCTCTAATTCCAATGAACTAAGGAAGAGAGAGTGGGTGAGAGGGGGGCGTGGGTAGGGTTCCCGGAAGTCTTTATCAGCAGACTGAACCACTTCGATGCAGTATTTCAAGTAAGTGGGAGGTGACATTTAATTTACGAAAGACATGTGTGTGGGCAGGCCTGAAGGTGGGTGGGGCGGGGAGGCGTGATTACAGTGGGTATACCATATACAAGTGCGTGGGTAGAAGGGGGCTCCCATACATGACCTTCAATAAAACCATCCCATCTGCATAACGTGATACTGGAAGTGACGCCATCAAACCAACAACAGCTGGTTATAAGTGATTATTAGCTCATTCTATATCTGAACAACTACTCCTGGAATATCTTGTTTAAAGATAACGACATGGAAAGGTCGAAGGTAGTACACAACCACTGGACGCTGCTCGTCAAAAATGTAACGGCTATTTTCCAAAATACCATCCATGCGAACCAGAGATGAATGTGTGGTGTACCCAATGGCAATGGCCGAGCGGCTCTAGGCGCTTCAGTCTGGAATCGCGCGACTGCTACGGTCGCACGTTCGAATTCTGCCTCGGACATGGATGTGTGTGAAATCCTTAGGTTAGTTAGGTTTAAGTAGTTCTATGTTCTAGGGGACTGATGACCTCCGATGTTAAGTCCCGTAGTGCTCAGAGCCATTTTGAACCCAATGGCATCTCATATCATTACGCCCATATATTGATGATGTGTGTTCGTTCTTTCCCGAGCCTTAGCACACAAATACGCCCATCGTGATGCAGTACGTACATCTTGGATTCTTTTCGAGGGAGTTGGTGATGCTACTCCTGTGTCCAGCATTATCGTTGGTCCCACCGCTGTCATCGAACCTCTCTCCTGACGTGACAAGGGATGTTGCAACAACGGTCACTTAGCTTTCTACAAACAAGCCTATTTTCCTGCTCACTGTATTTGGTGTGACTGAACGACCCTGCGCAGCCAAGCGAACAACACATCTGTCTCATTGGTGCTAGCAGTCTGGAGTCGTTATTATCTCACATGGTGTTAAGTATGGTCCTCTTGAACCCATTGATTCGATATTCGATCGACAGTCGTTGGATTCCTAGCACCGCGAACAGCAATGTCGTCGAATGGGAAACTGCAGTCTGATGCACCACGACACTGCCACTGTCGAAGTCATACGAGATTTCTAAATAGAAAACTGTTGCGTAATATCGCCTTGCATAAGGGATACCGTACTGTGCCAAAAAGTAGACAAGCAATAGCATCTGTGACATTGTGATTAAGTGCACTATCCATTGAGAGAGGGTGTACAGTGGCTGTCAGACTGGTCCCTCATTTGGAGAAACACTTTAAATTTGAGTCATGTCAGGCTAACTTAGGAAACCAATCATTTTCATAAATCTTACTACGCAAATGCTGCGATGCCTCTTTTCAAAAAGGTATGCAAGCTAAGATTTTGATTTTCTCACTGAAGATAGCTCACACACTAATTTCGCAGCATACTGCCCATAATAAGCAGGGGTCTGTATTGCAGGTCAAACTCAGAAAACAATTTTAGTTTGCTTCAAGTCACTTAAGTTTATTAGCTGCAGCCCTAAGAATTATGCAAATGATGTGCTTATTCAGGAAAAGCTATTATCCAATAAAAGAGCATGAGAACATCGGTTTCGATATGGGAAGAACGCAGAGTTGGTGTGAAGATTGGCAGCCACGTCATAAGGTTATACATAACAAATGCTACAAGATATACAGAAAAAAGACACATATCAGTGGATACAGTTCTCTCCAATTTCTAACTTCAAAAGCTACTACTATATATTGGTATCGTTTACAACGTGGTAACCATCAAGACGCGCTAAGTTATTAAGGCCTCTGACAGAAACTGCCCGGGAAGGCACCACTGCAGCACAGTTTGGAAATCTGTTCGTAATATTGCCTATGTGCAGGCATGAACCAATTAAAGGCAACATTACGTAATGGAGGGTTTGTCTACATCAAGGGTGGCCAATCACTTAGCTCGCGAGCCGTACCCTGTCAAGAGTGTCGTAGCACTGAGTCTCGCTGCACACTCTCCCCAGTGTCACGCCATGCTGTCTGGGCGCGAATACTGAGAAGAGGGGAAACTGCGAACACACCACATTACAAGGCAGTGCAGTCCTACTGCACATGACTTGTTTTGTATTTAATACCTGTCAACAATACAGAACACGAAAAAACTAATTATTTTTGGCACGCTGAAAACATAACATAATTTTTATCTGGTACGGACTGTCGGTATAAAGACAGACGCAGACCGTTTCCTTCAGGTTTCCATGTAACTGTATGTTGCTCAGTTTCATATTCGGAAAAAGATCTTTCACCCAAAACAGTCGATCGAAGTATTACAGCACTGTTTCAACCTCAAAATTGAGACGGGGAACTCTATCTGAGGAAAGCAATGTAGACGTGTTGAACAATTTTAACGTAAAAGAAGCTGTCATTAAAATAGGACTTACCTCACAGTTATATCAGTTACATCTGCACATAAACAGCTGCACTTTCAACTGAAACCACAAATGGTCTCTTGAACAGCTCGAAAACAGATACAAAGCTCGAGGTGTCCTCAAAACCTTTAGAAAACAATCTTTGTAATTCTTTCAAAGCCTCAGTGAATCCTTCACACATCGTGCTTTCTTTAACGGCATTGAGCTTAGGGAAATGGACTATGTTTGTCAGGATGTATCCAACTATAACGCAATTTTCATTTTTACTGCACACCCATCAAATCAGAAACAAGTTGGTTCTCGCCTTACAGTTGGTTACTGTGGGCACTATGCAGTGAAGTCCTCTTAAAACTCGTGACCGGCAACCCATTCCGGATCTTCTAATGTTCCTTCCTGCACGCCTTTTTTCTTCATAAATTATACAATAGCGGACTTTAAATTGAAAAGTCGTTCTATGCATGTTCCTTGACTTAATCAACGTACTTTGCTGTAATATGCAAAGCCTCCATATTCTTCGTTAATACCCATCACAACCTGTTGCAACTGACAGTGCAAGAATGTGTGCAAATTCATAAATTTTAGTATTCATAGCATCAGTTTCTTCATGTGCTGTTTGATTGCAAATGTACCGGTAAGTGCTTCTTGATGTACTGAAGAACGGGTACCGTCTGTCGTTAGTTGTAATTTTTTGCTCTCTTATTCTCAACTAAACCTTTAAAGTCTTTCAACGTCGGACTAGAATTCGTTTCTCAGAAAATTTTCAGTATTCTACCTGTCACAGCGACAGCATAATATGTATAGAGAGTTTTCATTCGTCTATTTTGTCATTCCAATTTATTTTTATCCGCGCGGGGTAGACGCTTGGATTGAGGTGTCTTGTCACCGTCCTTGCGCCTCCCCGCCCCCCTCCGCCCCCTCCCGCCGGTTCGAATCCTGCCTCGGGCATGGATGTGTGTGATGTCCTTCTAAGTTCTAGGGGACTGATGACCTCAGTAGTTAAGTCCCATATTCTAGGGGGACTGAAGACCTCAATAGTTAAGTCCTATAGCGCTTAGAGCCATTTGGACCATTTGATTGTCCCATCTATAGCCATAATGCAGAGCTTTGCTTTTACCGTAACATCTATGACACGCGTAAGGCCTATACCAAGGTTATTGTTAATGTGTCCTTGCATAAATTCATATAGGATTTGCCTAATCGAAGATAGGAGGAGGAGGATATTAGTTTTTAACGTCCCGTCGACAACGAGGTCATTAGAGACGGAGCGCAAGCTCGGGTGAGGGAAGGATGGGGAAGGAAATCGGCCGTGCCCTTTCAAAGGAACCATCCCGGCATTTGCCTGAATCGATTTAGGGAAATCACGGAAAACCTAAATCAGGATGGCCGGAGACGGGATTGAACCGTCGTCCTCCCGAATGCGAGTCCAGTGTGCTAACCACTGCGCCACCTCGCTCGGTCCCTAAGCGAAGAGATAAATTGTACAACTGGAAGTGAACTGTGAATGGTCGTAACTTTCTTTGACTCTATGAAGCGATTTTCAGGCAATAAGAAAATCGTAACGCTTCAGTTCTTACGTCTGGAAGAATCACTGAAGAGAGTGTCGTTAACAGTACTGACCATGTACCTCACCTCATAAAAGAAAGTAAATGTTGACGATATTAATGCAGGTAGTAATAATGTCCTGCCAAGAAAAATTTATTTACGGTAAAATTGGTTAAATCTAATAAATGAAAAGCACCAGTTTGCTTTTGTTCCACAATATTACTTTTACTGTAAACCGGTTTTCGGCTTACAAGGCCATCTTCAGACATTTACTGAGCATTGTCACCAGAATGTAAGCCGAAAACCGGTTTAAAATAAAAGTAATATTGTAGAACAAAAGCAAACTGGTGCTTTTCATTTATTATGATGTTGTTCTACCAAGAACCAACTAAAGATTCTGTTAATTTGGTTCAATCTATTGGAATAACAAATTCTGCTTTTCCCGCAGCCGTTGGAAAGGTGATATCATCAAGTACCCTGCGAAAATAGCATCATGAAGGATATCGGAAGCGACTAGCGATGCTTGGTCTGTACACCGTTCATCACAGGTGGAAGTGTTTGCAAAGGCACGTTATCATATATACTGAACTGTGAAGGTGAAAGGAGGACCAACAGCTGGTCAACGTTTTCATTCCTTCTGCCAACTGCGAACAAAAGAGAGCTTCTGAAAAAACATCCTGCCAGATTAAAACTGTGCCAGACCTAGACTCGAACTCGGGACGTTTTTCTATCGCGAGCAAATGCTCTACCGACTGAGCTACCCAAGCCTGACTCTTGACCCGTCCTCACAGCTTTACTTCCTCCAGTACCTTCTCCTACCGTCCACGCTTCACAGAAGTTCTCCCACGTATCTTGCGGTACTAGCACTATTAGGCGGAAGGACGTTGCGGAAACACCATTTAGCCGCGGCCTGGGGGATATTTCCAGAATGAATAGTTCTCTCTGCTGACATGAACCTTCCTGGCACATTAAAGTTGTTTGCCGGACCGAGACTCGAACTAAGAACCTTTGTAGTTTGAGGCCAAGCGCCCTATCGATTGAACTACCCAAGCAGAGGGCTTAACCAATTCTTACAGAATGAGATTTTCACTCTGCAGCGGAGTGTGCGCTGATATGAAACTTCCTGGCTGATTAAAACTGTGTGCTGGGCCAACCGAGACCTTGGGAAGGTAGGAGACGAGGTACTGGCAGAAGTAAAGCTGTGAGGATGGGGCGTGAGTCGTGCTTGGGTAGCTCAGTTAGCAGAGCACTTGCCCGCGAAAGGCAAAGATCCCGAGTTCGAGTCTCGGCCCGGCACACAGTTTTAATCTGGCAGGATGTTTCAATCCTTACAGCTTTACCTCTGTCAGTACTTCATCACCTAAGGAGAAGAGATACTTGAAGAAGTAAAACTGTAGGTGTGCTTGAATAGCTCAGTCGGTAAAGCATTTGCTCGAGAAAGGCAAAGATCCCGATTTCGAGTCTCGGTTCAGTTCACACTTTTAATCTGATAGGAATTTTCATGCACTGATGCGTACACTCCGCGGTAGTGAAAAAAAAATCATTCTAGCTTATGTGAATTTTGTGTAGTAGGTTGAGCGATACAGGCTGAATCAAGCAATGTGGACGAGTAGTGTCTGGAGCCTAGATAGCTCAGTTGGTAATATCATGATCCTCAAAATTCGCATACCTGTTCGGTCTGCCAGAAATTTTCAGTCGTAGACTAGTCTCGCTTTATTACACATCGACGGCAGATGTGTCGCGATTTATGTAGTCATTTCTCAGGAAGAGCAGCCTTAATCTGATGGACAATGCTGTATCAGCAAATTACGACGTCATTAAATAAGTGACCAAAGCTTCATGCTTTGAAATCTGCATTAGTTTTCCACTTACTATCTTTTTATCGGAAAATAAACATAAACACTTACACGAAATACGCTTTTCTCACACCAGAAAATACCCTTAATATCATCTCGGTAAACTTAATAATCTTTAAAAGAGCACTAACAAAGATTAACCACTTATTCTGTAGTATAAGCCGAAATATTAAGTTTTGTTATCAACGAGCAACAATAAGAGTCATCTAAAGATCTAAGGTTTATTTCAAGACACTGTTCCCAGAGGTATGACAATGAACTGTCTTATGCTGTTCTTCTACAGCACGTAAGCTTTGCCCAATACAGAAATGGAGAAGCGAACAAGGCGATTCTACGTAAGATAGAGAAGTGACAGGCAATTAATAACAGTAAGTGGCGTGACAGGCATTCTTGTAAGTAAGTCAGGTCTTGGCAGGAGCGGCATTGTCTAAACTCACAGAGACGATCAGAGGACAAGTCGTGTGAGTGGAACACGCTTTCTCACTGAGCATATTTATTCTACTGTCTGTGTGCGACATGCTACTCACCTCGTTATAGCGTGCTAACCATTCTCATCGTTTCCGATCGGTAACTGCACCAAAAACTAATTAAGCAATTAGTGGCTACAGTGCTGCACCCTTCCTGTATGCATTTATGTGTATTGGAAACAATTTGTAAGCATGAGATAGTTGCTGAAAAGCAGTAATAACACGTGACCATAGTCACAGCGTAGAATGCATCTGCACGAGGAGCACAACAGACAAGCGGCATGTATCACTTCGAGAACGTTGCTCAAAATTGTCGGTGGCGCACGTGGGGGTGGCACACATCTCTAAAAGGAACTGGAAACGAGAACACACGTGTTATGTGTAATCCAGATATTCTTTTTCAGCCTGTCAATCTACCACAACAAGGAGATGCGTGAAAATGAGTCGAGCTAACATCTCGACCCGTGGATGCCCAACTATGTCTTCCTCAGCTTTCACTAATTTCATCACGTCCATTGCTCATACAGTCTCATTATTATATAGCTGAGAGAAAGCGCGCTTTGTAAAACTAATTGTAAGTTTGCAACAAAGGGGTACGAAAGTCTAGTCTATTACGAAATAAAGACTAAAGGCAGACAACGGAAAGTGTGACAGTACTTCCTACTGACTTCTGATAAATCTACAACCTGCCGGCCGTAGTAGCCGAGCGGTTCTAGACGCTTCAGTAAGGAATCGCGTGACCGCTACTGTCGTAGGTTCGAATCCTGCCTCGGGCATGGATGTATGTGATGTCCTTAGGTTAGTTAGGTTTAAGTAGTTCTAAGTTCTAGAGGACTGATGACCTCAGAAGTTAAGTCCGATAGTGCTCAGAGCCATTTGAACCATTTTTTTCTACAACCTATTACTAGTATAATTAACAGCCTTACAGTTGCCATATACACTGAGATGATAATAGTCATCTAAGCATGAGATAGCTGCTGAAAAGCAGTAAGAACACGTGACCATAGTGATAGCGTAGAATGGATCTGGACGAGGCAACTGTAGTACAGAGTTGCACCACCTTTTGCCAGGAGTAGTATGGTAAATCTACGTGGCCTGGACTCAACAAGTTATTGGAAGTCTACAGCAGAAATGCTAAGCCATGTTGCCTGTGTAGCCGTCCATAATTGCTAAGGTGTTCTCGGTGCAGAATTTTGTGCACGAATTGACCTCTCGATTATGACTCATACAAATTTGGATTCCTATCAGGCGATTCGTGTCGGGCGATTTCGGTGGCTAAATCACTGGCTCGAATTGTCCACAATGTTCTTTCAACCAATTGCGAACAACTGTGGCCAGGTGAAATGTCCATTGTCATCCGCAGAATCTGCACCGTCGTTAGTGAAAATGAAGTCCATGAACGGCTCAAAATGGTCTCCAAGGAGAAGAACATAACTAATACCCAGCCCATTTCATGTAAACACAGCCCACACCATTATGGAGCCACCACCAGCTTCCACAATACCTCGTTAACAACTTGGATCCATGCCTTTGTGGGATCCGCGCTACACTCGAATACTGCCAACAGGTCTTAGCAAATGATATCTGGACTCATCTCTCCAGACCACGGTTTCCGAGTCGTATAGGGTCCAACCTATATGGTCATGAGCACACTTGAGGCACTGCAGTTGATGTCACTCGCGTCTGTCGCCTGATGCCATGGATCTTTAACGCCACATTTTGTTGCACTGTCAGAACGGATACATTCTTCATACGTCCCAAGCTGATTTCTGTGGTTATTTCACGGAGTGTTGCTTGTCAGTTAGCATTAACAATTCTACACAAACGCAGCTACTCTCGGTCGTTAAGTGAAGGCCGTAGGCCAATGCTTATTTGTAGTGAGACATAATGCCTGAAATTTGGTATTCACTGCTGTGGACGGCGGAATGTTGAATTCCCTAGCAATTTCCGAAATGGAATGTCGCATACGTCTTCCTCCAGCTAGCATTCCGAATTCAAAGTCTGTTAATTCCCGTCGTAGGGCCATAATCAAGACGGTAATCTTTTCACATGGATAACCTGTCTACCAATGGCAGCTCCGCCAATGCACTGCCCATTTCTACCTTGTCTACACGACACTACCGCCATCTGTATATGTGCCTAGCGTTGTCCCATCGTATACGCACTAAAGCTTGACGAATGAAATACGAGTGTACAGAATACCAGACCAGGTGTTTGATTAGACTTGATTAGCCTGAAGAATTTTTAGCAAGCAGAATACATCAATTCATTCTCAACGGAGAGATATCTTCAGATGTAAAATTAACTACAGGTGAATAGGATAGTAATGTGAGTTGAAGCCTGGAGGTAAGGGGGATAGGCAACCCGCACGTCCAGTGATACGATAATACTGTAACTGGTAAGTAGTGGTTTATCAGTGGGCATATGAGCCTAGATAACTGTCATACCTCATGATCACTGCTAAAGGCTTCTGGTGTCAGGTTGCACACTTGTTCTATATACAGGGTGTAGTGGGTATCAGTGCAGATACTTTTAAATGTGATAACTTAATATGTATAGACATCAGTGTGTTGGTTGTTTTTTCTCTGTGTCGAACAGTCGTGCCACAAACACATCACTAACTTTGTGACTTGATATTTCCTGCATCGCCGTAACTGCACCACTAAGTGAACCATGCTTGTAGGTATGGACTAAACATTTTGCATCCATGCATCCACGCTTCTGCACATCACCTGTTTCAGCAGCCGTTCTAGGCGCTTGAGTCTGGAACGGCGAGACCGCTTAGGTCGCAGGTTCGAATCCTTCTTCGGGCATGGATGTGTGTGATGTCCTTAGGTTAGTTACGTTTAAGTAGTTCTAAGATCTAGGGGACTGATGACCTCAGATGTTAAGTCCCATAGTGCTCAGAGCCATTTGAACCATTTGAAAGTAAGCATTAATGGCTTGCTCTTCCCATAAATACTCGGAAGTACAACCCAACCTAAAAACATGCAACTTGTAATAGCTATAATGATTAGTCAGCAAATGGCATAAATAGTGATGTAATGTTGTTCAGTACACAGTCCTCAGTCAGCAATAGAAATATATGCACTTATATCTGTTACACTTTGTATATTGAAGGTCAACATCACCCCTCTCCTCCATTTGGGAAATTTATCACTGCCATTCAGACAATTGTGAGAGTTATATTCAGTGTCATGAGGATGAACCCACCTACCTTAGGCAACAGTTCTAGTTATATCTAAGATAATGACGTAACTCGATATGGGCCACAAGATACAATATCGGTGGGAGATCCCCGAACCAATGGAAGCACGTGGAAACCGCGGAAAACGTTTCCCTCTCCCTCCTGGACGAATAATATTTGAGGTCCCATGTCCTTTGCCAAGCTTAATAACAAATTCAAATGTGCAGGCCTCTTCATTCTAGGTCTGTGCACCATGGGGACTGGCTTAGCTTTGTTATGCACAAACTGTCAGTAACAATAATTCTGCAAACCTGTGAAAACTATTTACAACATATCCGCCGGGAAAGCTTGAAAAGTCACAACAATAATTCTGTACTGAAAGAGTCTGGAAATAATAAGTGCGATATACCGAATTAACTAATGGAAATTTCTTTTGCCAATTAGATTTTTATAATTTTTGCTATTTATTAACATTTTTCTTTTCGGGTTTTATTTAGAAAGCTATTTACATTTGATGAGAAGCATACAGTATTTTTTTACAGAGTTACTTGTTTTTCTTGTATATACTCCTGAAACGGTGACTGAACCCTGAGTGATTCAATTAACGACTCATTCCCTGTCAGAGAAATTTTTCGGTTCATATTTACTTCACGAAACGGAGCGTGAACCGTAGGTATATAAGAAACGGTTGTGAGCATTCAGAATCTGAGGAGACGTTGGTGGGAAACCGTGAACCAATGGGAGCACGTGAAAATGGCGGAAAACTCTTCCTTCTCAACCCCCCCCCCCCCACCCCCTGGACCATTAATATTTGAGCTCTCCTTTCCTTTACGAAGCTTCACTGTTGCATAATATCAACTAAATCCTTAAAACTCCTAAGAAATGGAACTGGATCCATACTGACGGATCTTATCAATTGGACACGTTTTAACGCTGAAACTGCCTTCTGCACCGTCCAGAAATATTCGCCGTTTAATATCCGTTGATAACTTGTGCTGTCCTTTCGATTCTGAAACTGTAAGCTGTATTACAGAAACCATATTTAATAAGTAATTGATGCAACAGTGTATATATTTCTGGTTGTATGTAATTGATTGTAATTATAATTAAAATACTGTGGCAACGGAACTTTATTTAAATGTATCTATGGCAACGACAAAATGGCAGTAGCTGTGCATATGTAGACTCTCTGTCGCATTGCGAGCAGAGAGGAAGCAGAGCAGCTTGAGTGATCAGAGAGCGCGGAAGTGTTTGTTGGGCGATCCCGCCGACGCGGTGTCAGCTACGCTCGCGCCAGTGTAGACGCGCCTGATTTATTAACCCGCGACTATTGACAACACGGTGGGAGTGGACAGGTGGACGAGCTGCAATTCTGTCCCATAGTTATCCGTGGATCTGTAGACGACTCGGGGTTCTCAAACAGCAGCAGTAACAGCGGCAGTTCAGCATTGTCGTCGGCTATATGCTTCGTCGTCCGCACACCTACAACATCGTAAGACTGTTAACTAACAGATATAGTACTGTGGAGGCTTTACCTATATGAGTTTCTTTCACGAATTATGACTAAATTGAATAATAACTTGTAATAGTTAAAACTTGTAGAGCACCTGTGTTGTCATTGTCCACAGGCATTATTGCCAGAAAGGGTCCCTTTTCTTTCCAAGCAAACACCGGGTGTCGTAAACATATGAAAACTGATTGACTATTTACTGTCAGATTTGTTTGTTTGGTAATGACCAGTTTCAGTCTAAATTTTCTGCCTCAGTAACTGTTCATTCTTGGATTGCATAACAGAGGCTTAAATAATTTGCAATTTGCGTATGAACTCCATTCACGTAGAGTAACGTAAAATTTCGCTGCCAAAACTTATAACTAAAGATACAGCACAAATTAAGCCTGCTCAGTTTCATTTATTCTATATTTAGCTAAGCGAATGACTTCTGATGGCTTTGTATATATCTTATTGTTGTCATTTTAAAAGTAAAATCAATTGCACATTTTGTTAAAATATATCCACTTCAGTCTTGCAATAACCAAAAGCGAATTACCAGCCTTTTTCTAAATTTTGCATTACGTTATAATGAGGTTAATGAAAGTAATTTATTCTACTTAACAATGTATAAGTTAAGCAAGTGATTTATTTAACTGGTTCAAATGGCGCTGAGTACTATACGACTTAACATCTGAGATCATCAGTCCAATAGAACTTAGAACTAGTTAAACCTAAATGATCTAAGGATATCACACACATCCATGCCCGAGGCAGGTTTCGAACCTGCGACCGCAGCGGTCGCGCGTTACCAGACTGAAGCTCCTAGAACCGCTCGGCCATTTAACTAGTTACTCCATTTAGTTTTACTGTCAAAATTTAGTATTTCAGAATAAGTAATTGTAAACTCAGTCGTTTCTGATTCATATATTTTCTCGTGAACTATTGTGCTCTTCAGTGTTTTATTTGTATTATCAGTAAATTTTGTAATAAATATTATGTGGTACCCTCCCCCTCCCCCCTCCCCCCTGTGCAGTTCGTGAGCGATTGCGGTATATTCTACCCATTTGAAAATCATCATCAGTATTTAGCTTAAGTTTAGAATAGATTCTTCCTTAAGAAGGGTCTGTAGTACACTTTCCTTGACTAGTCGGTGTTATTATCCTTCTGTAACGATAGCCTTACTCACTGTAAAATTTCATTAGACATGTGATAGCGGTCAGTTACATCGCAGTCCAAAACTGCCGATTAGGAAGGAGGAGGTTACAATGTGAAGACGACATTTGACTTGAATGTTTAGCTATAACCCTTCTTGTTCATTATTTAAAAACACATAGTTTCAGAATGAAAAGATTAATGGATAATTGTTTCTTATGGCAACTCACCAAGGGCGTATAGAGTTTTACTTAAATTATTTGAAAGAATTTAGGAGAACATGGGGAAGATCCATTTGGATCCAGGGAAGGGTAAGGAACAGGAGTTTCGATTGGATAATTTGAGGACAACAGAGCGATAAATGCTAGAAGTTAACCAGGATCATATATCTGATTTGACGAGCGAGAAAACGCCTTACGTAGAGTTGACCTGCGATCTTAAAAGAAGGCGGTGTAGCTTAGTGCTACAGGAAACAGACAAAGAAACTGCAGTGGTGAGAATTATCATCAGGGTGTGCCAAGCGGAGTGCACTCAGCCTTTGTGAAGCCAACTAAGGAGCTACTCGGTCGAGTAGTAGCGGCCCTGGTCACGAAAGCTGATAACGTTCTGGAGAATGGTGTGTTGACCACATACCCCTTTATATCCGCATCCAGAGACGCCTATCGGCTGAAGACAGCAAGGGGATCAGCCGGAACCGTTTGGCCTTCCAAGGTCTGTTCCGACGGAGTTTAGTTAGTAGTAAAAATTGGCCATGAAACAGGTAAGGTGAGTATTGAAAGTGACGTTAGACAAGGGCATTGCTTGTCATTAAAACTTTTCAATATCTTTGCTGAAAAATTAACAAATAAAGCATTGAGAAAGCAAGAGGTATAACGATAAAGAGAGAGAGAGAGAACAAAGACAATCAAGTAGCAACTTAACAGACAAAGTTGGCACCATCATAGCTGTGACTTAGTGATTAAGGGGGCGGTAGAATTGGCAGAATGGTATGGAATAACTCATATAAATGTGGGTATAATCAGCTAACATGATGTCTCCTTTTAAATTTCATTGCAGGGAGAGACCTTGAACTACATATGGTCTTTTAAATACTTGGATATTTGGTTGATGAAAGTGGAAGTGGTGAGAATATGAGACAGGTTTTCTTATGGCTATAGTGCTTTCGAAAATAGTAGGCAAATGAATTCCGATTGTACCATGGAACAGGTTCTTCAACTGTTTTGTCTTGAGTGAAACAGTGTACAGCAGCGAGTAATGTACATTAAAAAGACAGAATAAAGTACTTAAAAGACTTGTTAAACATGTTTGTTGAGAAAAAGCAGAGCTGAGTAAGAAGGAAAGAAAAGTAGTGGAAATGATGACTAAAAAAACATTATGGTGGGAACATACAGTGTAAAGACATCGTCTGCTACAAAGGATCAACGATGAAAAGCTTGCAGGGCAGAGAAACAGAGGAAGAAGGAAGCTTAAAATGCCGGAGGACATAAAAAGGGGACAGCGATGTTACCAGCGTTATAGGGGAGAGAGTGTGGCAGATATGATACACGAGTTGGGATGGAAGTCATTACAGCATAGACGTTTTTCGTCGCGGCGAGACCTTTTTACCAAATTTCAGTCACCAACTTTCTCTTCCGAATGCGAAAATATTTTGTTGAGCCCAACCTACATAGGTAGGAATGATCATCAAAATAAAATAAGAGAAATCAGAGCTCGAACAGAAAGGTTTAGGTGTTTGTTTTTCCCGCTCGCTGTTCGGGAGTGGAATAGTAGAGAGATAGTATGATTGTGGTTCGATGAACCCTCTGCCAAGCACTTAAATGTGAATTGCAGAGTAGTCATGTAGAGGGGAGCCGTTCAGGATAGAAGTGGAGAGCGTCCACTTCATGCTTCATTCTATACCGAAGAAAAATATTTGTTAAATTAGGTATCAAAAGCACAGTGACTGAAATGCTAAGTTTTACACTATGGACACCTTGACTAAACACTCCCAAACAGATACTCTAGTATTTCCATGTCTGGGGATATGTTGATTAAAATTTCACCCATATCAGTTGTTATTTTTATTATTTTCCGTAGAGAAAAATACTTACTAACACAGATGGACAATGACGTGAGTACATGATCACTGTGGTGCACATCTGATGTCAGGGAGATGTGCACATGCAAGCGCATATCTTTCGGACTTGACAAAGATCGAATCATTGTTAGAAGCGTAATGGGAACCTCACAACGGCACGCCTCACAGTCAGTTGTCTGTAGTTCAGTGACTGCAGGACGGATGGTGAGGACATGCACTCAGGGCAGGCGTGTGGCGAAAGGGAACGGCACCGATACTTCCTGAAGAATTATACAAGATATTAGCTATGACGAATAGATGGATGAGAACAGCTCAAATCTGGACAGATGTTACAGGCGGACTCTCTCCACGAGCCGCAGAGCACACATCACTGAGCTGATATCTGTAGCTGCTACCCGTCGCTTTACCACACCTTAGCACAGACAACAGAAACTGGGACTTTATGTTCTCGCGATTAGTCTCACATATCGACATAAACGTTGTAAGTAGGATGTTTAGTTTTTTTTAATTGGTAACGCCGCCGCCATGTAGCGCTCTGTATGAAAATCACTGGCTGTGCCGTGTGCAGTCTGTGGCTGGTTGGCATTGTTGTAATACTCGCCATTGTAGTGTTGGGCAGCGGCAGCTGGATGCTAACAGCGCGTAGCGTTGCGCAGTTGGAGGTGAGCCGCCAGCAGTGGTGGACGTGGGGAGAGAGATGGCGGAGTTTTGTAATTTGTAAGACTGGATGTCATGAACTATCATATATATTTTGACTATTAAGGTAAATACACTGTTTGTTCTCTATTAAAATCTTTC
This sequence comes from Schistocerca gregaria, assembly GCF_023897955.1. Taxonomy (NCBI): domain Eukaryota; kingdom Metazoa; phylum Arthropoda; class Insecta; order Orthoptera; family Acrididae; genus Schistocerca; species Schistocerca gregaria. Next base: position 503,191,616 of record NC_064922.1, on the reverse strand, counting down.
ATTTGCTAACTATACCTATCAGTAGTTAGTGCCTTCCGTAGTTTGAATCTCTTATTTAGCTGGCAGTAGTGGCGCTCGCTGTATTGCAGTAGTTCGAGTAACGAAGATTTTTGTGAGGTAAGTGATTTGTGAAAGGTATAGATTAATGTTAGTCAGGGCCATTCTTTTGTAGGGATTTTTGAAAGTCAGATTGCGTTGCGCTAAAAAAATATTGTGTGTCAGCTTAAGACCAGTCTTGTATACAATTTTTCTAAAGGGGACGTTTCAACGTGCACATGGACAACGGGGTAAAAAGCACACAAAGTAGCAATAATAGACATGAGCGACTTCCCAACTCCAAGAACTGTGGTGTGGGGACCCACTGGATACAACAGGAATCGTTTGGTAGTTGTTGAAGGGGGAACCTGAATGCTCGCCAGTATGTAGGATAAATGATAAACCTGTTGTGATACTTTTTTGACCAACACACCAAATGCGACTTACTGCAGCAAGATAATCCAAGACCCCTGTACCAGTCACAAACCAAAACCGGCTGATGCACAGGTGGTGCCTAAGATCGGGTCATATTTGTACTGATAGCTGAAATCAACTTGACAGGAGAACCTGATGGGCCAGTTTCAAATGGTTCAAAGGGCTTTAAGCACTATGGGACTTAACATCTGAGGTCATCTAGACTTATAACTACTTAAACCTAACTAACCCAATGACATCACACACATCCATGCTCGAGGCAGGATTCGAACCTGCGACCGCAGCAGCAGCGCGGTTCCGGACTAAAGCACCTAGAACTGCTCGGTCATAGCGGCCACTAAGGTGACTGTATGACCGGGAAAACACGTCCGTTGGACAGCATAATAGTCCGTCATTTCTCATGGCCGCTTTACACGTCCATTGCAAAATTGAAGTTTACCCGAAAATTAATAAATATAGAATCATATACGTCGAAGAAGAGCCAGTAGCCTTATTTGAAGCGAAAAAGATGGACGATAACTCGTGTGAAAACACGCCTTCGATATCCACATTAGTATATAAGTTATTGAAGGTTATACGTTATCAATAACTCCTGAACTGTAAAAGTGAATATCTCGGAAATGCATTATACGACTGCAACAAACGAGGTGTCTACCTATACATCTCGTAAAACAGTATCGGACTGTCTTAGTACATTTACTGAAATTATTCACATATTTAAATGAGTGGCCCAGAAGTGGATTTCGTGATGTTAAAAACAGCATTACTTACTAAATAAATAAAGGAACATGGAAATTAGCGGAAGTTCTGTATGCTTTAGATATATAGAAAATTATTTAATGTGTACTTTAAATGTTTGTTAATATTTACACTTATAAATCCGAAAGCAGAGGAAAACTATAGAAATTATAATAGTTTGTAAATGAAACTATGGCAGATAAAATAAAACTCATAATAGCATAATATTTCTCAGTATCAAATGTATGTAAGTGGTTAAAATGAAGAATTTCAGCAATTTTCATGTTCAGTAGTTGGTGAACAGCGGCGTTTTGGTGCGGAGTCTACGTTTGGACACCGTTGGAGACGGTCAGGCCTGAGTTTGGTTTTCGAGAGAGATTTTGTTTCTGAAGAGCGGTGAAATAGCCGTTAGTTTGCGCGTTCGAACTGTTCAGTGTTCCTACTTTCGGACAGGAAATTTTCGACATTTGATACAAGCCACACTTAGACGTTTTCATTGTCTAGCCATTGTGATGCCGTGGAACCTCAACGGTTTTCTAAACATAACTCACGCAATTAATCCTGGTTTATCAACCACCTCCAAGATCTTAAGAAATTTGGTCAAGCTCTGAAATTAGTTTACTGTGAACTATGACTTTCGATTTTTCTACGTTCTTATTGGAAATGAACTCGAATTTGTGAAACATTAAAAAACACATGAGTGCATACAAGATTTTTGCATAGCGTATCACACCTGCAGTTATATTAAATACTGTTGTGCAACAATGCGTATGGTCTACATTCCGACGAATGCGAGTTCGCTCTCCATAGACGTAACGTAGCCAAACTTAAGTCCAACCACATTTACGAGGGTCTATTGAAGTTTCTGTGCTTTATAATGTGTGGGTAAATGTTTTCGTGCAGTAGAACGTGGCGGCTCCGAGCTGACTTTGACTTTGATGAGGGAGATTGTATTTCTTTTCGTCATCCACTCCACATGCACATTTCAACACAACCGAATCGGTCACACCCCACAAAACGGTTCACACTACAAACGCCTCGAGAAATGTACACATCGTCTTCTGATTTGTCACTCACAGAGAATATCTGGAATTTGGTGGGAAGAAGTCAGCGCATACTTTCTTTCCAGCCATCAGTCAGCACTATTCATGCACTGACAGAGAATGAGTTTCAAGAATGGCAAGAAATCCTAAAAACGAACATTCAGAAGTTATTTGCTTCCATGCCACAACAAATACAATAGTGCATTCCTGCCCTAGGGGTAGCACCTTACTTCTGAATGGAATATGTATTTAATTATATAACATAGAGACAGCCAAGGATTGGGCAAGCGAGCAGAGCTCTTGCTGGTATGCCATAGTTCTCACGCCTAGCTGCGCACTTCCCCCACCGCCACGCCATTCTGCATGAACGTAAGGGGTGGATGAGGGGGAAAGAGAGGGAACATTGAAGGCGCCGCATTGAAATAGCAACGAAGACGCACTACCTATTACTAAATTTCATATTTCTAACTCAAACAATTTGATTATTACTGATCCGCTGAATGTGTAACATCATTTTTATCTGGTAAAACTGTCGGCATACGGGCAGGCACAGAATATTTGACATGTTACCACGTAATCGTGCCTTGTTTAATTTCATAATCGATAAAAAACTTTCACGCACATATGTTGATCGAAATAACTTTTTTTTAAATAACCCCCTTTAGGGAGACGTGCAAACTCTTTCTGAGGAAAACAAGGTAGGCCTTCTCGACAGTTTTGACGTACAAGAATTTGTCTTTTAAACGCGAATTACACTGCTGATCAGTCAGTTAAGTCAGCAGATGCACAGGGGCGCTTTCAACTGAAACGCCAAATGGTCTCAGTTCGATAACATGTGTAAGACTGGCAGTACCCTCAACAGCTTTAGAAAACTATCCATGTAATCTTGCATTTAAGGCTACAGTGAATTCTTCAGACCTGGTCTCTTTTGTAACGACAGTGAGTTTAGAGGAATGGATGGCGTTTTTTGTAACACTCTGTCTCTTCCACAACGCGATTTGTTCTTTAAATACGCCCCCATCAAATCAGAAACATGTTGTTTCCCACTATGCAATATCTTATTGTGGACAGTGTGTAAGAAAGTCCATTTAAAAAGTGAACCCGGCATTCGCTTCCGGATGTTTTAATTTTCGTTCCTGATTTCCTCCTTCCTTCATAATTTCGTCTATAGCAGGTTTGAAATTGAAAATCGTTCCAGACAGGACCCTGACTTCACTGCCATACTCTGTAGTAATGTATAACGTCCCCATACTCTTCGCTAAGTTCCGTAGAAAAATGTTGCAATTGACATTTATATAATTCGTGCAGCTCCACAAAATGTCCTGGTGTCCCAAAATTATCTCCATAGCTTTAGGCTTTAATAAATTTAAGACTACACTAGATATTAACAAATAGTTTTCAACATAACTTACAAACTTTTTTCCCTCCATGTCACGCAGCAGAAAGCACAATGCCTGGCCTCGGTCCTAAAGATGACTTGCAGACTTTCGAACACATCAGTGGAAGAAAATCACCGTTCTGATCAACTATTCGGGCCTGGCATATGTCATTCATGGCAATAGGTAGTGTTCCCCATGCAAAGGGCGGATCGTCCATCTTTTTCAGACGCTAGCGTGGACAAGGACGGCAGAAACTTCCATGGAGCCCTACAAAATCGGTGCGTATGAGGCCAGATATTTGTAAATGAGACGAATAACTTAGCACAATGTCTTGCATTAGAAGTTACGGCTGTATCCGTCCAACGATCAGCTGCTTCAGACATTAAAGCCTATGAACAAACCTCAGCGTAGAGTTTGCAGGGGATATCCTAAGCAAAATTGACGTAAACAATGACTTTTTGGGGGAAAAAAATGTTTCTCCGATGAAACAACGTTTCATGTACCTGGCAAAGTGACCAGTCGTAACGTTTATATATAGGGTTCACAGCGTGCTCATTTTACAAATGAAATTGGAAGAGGTAGTCACAAGGTCAGTGTTTGGTGAAGACTGATGCACGGTTGCCTCACTGGTCCATTTCTTTTTATCGAGTCTGCCGTCAGATGTGATGTTTACCTTGAACTCTTACAAGAGTTTGCTGTACTACAATTGGAACACCTGAAAGCTGTCGTCGTCTTGCTGCAGGATGGTGCAGCACTCCACTAGTTTCCAAATATCCGTCCATTTCTAGATGAAAAGTCTCCAGGCAGGTGGACTGGACGGGAGGGTCCATTCCGATGACCGCCACGTTTCCTTACTTCGCCTTACTGGACGTCGTCCTGTGAGGTTTTCTAAATGATCTGGTGTACCGAGCCAAAGTTAGTGACCTATAGGACTTGAAGGCATGCTTTCGCAATGCATTTGAACATATCACCTTGGAGAGAATCGCACTTGGAAAGAAACGGATTTCCGACTAGACATTAACTGAGACACTGAGGGTGCACACTTTTCTGTGGTTGAATGAAGAAAAAAAGCTATTGTAGAAAACCATTCATTAACATCTAGTATAATTTTAAAGTATTAAAGTCGTAGGTTGTTGTGAGGGTGCTGCATGCTTGCAAATTAGCACAAAGTGCTTCTCAGTGTACAGAAGAACAAATCCGTCTGCTGACAGTATTAATTTTTTGTTCCTTCATCGTCAATTATCTCTTTAAATTCTTCTTGCATAGTGTTGTAACATCATTTCATACCAAATATGCGGTAACTGTTGATTACGTGACTACATGTTACAGAATATATATTGAGAATTCTTAGCCTTCCCTTCTGTCATTCATATTCATACTTATAGATCTGTGACGATTGATCGGTAGACTACTCCTTTTTCTCCTAAAGATTGACCTGTGTATTTATTTCACACTATGAAAAAGTAGCGAAGGGCAAACAGCGCTGACGCCACTATTCTGCCGAACTGGACAAGGTAATGCCGTCGAAAAATGTAGGGCCGCTCTGCTAAATGAAATTTCACACTTCCCGAGCACTCCCGAAAACTACTGACCAAAGCCGAGACGGGGCGATCCTCTGCCCGCACATAGCCAGCACGTCGTGCTCGTGTGCAAATTGGCACGATGTGGCTGGCCCAGATTTTATACTTTTTGTGCAGGGAACATCAAACATTTAAATGAATATCTGACTGAAGCTTCATATTGTAACACCATTCCCGTCAATGTAGCTGCACATTTTTCGCTAAATACGAGGATGAGTCAAATGAAAACCTTAAATTTGTAATAACAAATCGAAATTTCGCGCCCTTATCCTGTAAATTGGTAAGCGTACTACAAACAGATTGCACAAGGGCCTGTAGGTGGCAGCATAGTGCAGATGCACACATAGCGTCGCAAAATCACTATAAAGATGGCCGCCACACTTGAGACTTGCACTAGGGATGAACAGCGTTCTGTTATTCGATGAAAGTGTGAAATCTATTGAAATTCATCGAGCGAATGAAGGTTCAGTGCGGTGATGCATGTTTGTCACAGCAATAAGACTACAAATGGAGTAGGAAGTTTGCAAATAGAATGTGACTTCAGTGGAACATTCTCCTCGTCCAGGTCAGGCACAACGAGTTGACTCCACAGAACATTACAGCCTGCCGGGGTGGCCGAGCGGTTCTAGGCGCGCGAGTCTACGGTCGCAGCTTCGAATCCTGCCTCGGGCGTGGATGTGGGTCATGTCCTTGGGTTAGTTAGGTTTAAGTAGTTCTAAGTTCTAGGGGACTGATGACCTCAGAAGTTGAGTCCCATAGTGCTCAAAGCCATTTCAACCATTTTTGAACATTACGGCATTTGATGCTATAGTGAAGGAAAACCGCCAAGTGACACTGAATGACACTGCAACGTGTTTACAGATTACTCATGGGTCAGCACACCACATTGTGCATGATGTGCTCCAGTTTCACAAAGTGTCTGCAAGATGGGTGCCACGGCAGCTGACTCCTAAAATGAGAGAACGACGTGTTGATGCTTGTGAAGAACTTCTTCGGCGCTTACGAGAAGGTGATGGCTTCCTTGCAAGAATCGTTACTGGTGACGAAACCTGCGTTCACTTCTACCAACCCGAAAAGAAGAGAGCGAGCAAAGAATGACGCCATTCCTCATCACCAAAACCAAAGAAGTTTCGAACAGAACCATTAGCAGGGAAGGTTATGCTGGCTCTGTTTTGGAACGAAAAAGGCGTCATTTTCGAGCATTACATGCCTAGAGGGACCGCTGTCACCAGTGCATCATACACAAATCTCCTAAAAAAATCATCTGTGGCGTGCAATCAAATCAAAGCGACGTGGATTGCTGTCAGCAGGTGTCCTTTTGCAACATGACAATGCAAGGCCCCACACTGCCAGTAGAACAGTTGCAACAATCACAGACCTGCATTTTGAGTGCCTTCCTCATCCATCATACCAGACCTTGCCCCAAGTGATTGCCATATGTTTGGACCACTCAAAGACGCAAGGGGAGGAAAGAAGTTCCGTTCTGATAACGAGGTACGCCACGCGGTGCATGAGTGGTTGCGCGAACTACCAAAAGAATTTTTTTCTAATGGAGTTTATGCACTTTGTAAGCGCTGGAGGAGTTGAATTGAGCGTGGTGGAAGTTGTGTTGAATCGTGATACAGCTTTGTACCACTTCTGCGCAATAAATAATATTCGAAAGAAATACACTACTGGCCATTACATTTGCTACACCAAGAAGAAATGCAGATGATAAACGGGTATTCATTGGACAATGCTAGAACTGACATGTCACGCAGTTTGGGTGCATAGAACCTAAGAAATCAGTACCCAGAAAAACCACCTCTGGCCGTAGTAACAGTCTTGATACGCCTGGGTATTGAGTCAAACAGAGCTTGGATGGCGTGTACAGGTACAGCTGCCCATGCAGCTTCAACACGATACCACAGTTCACAAAGAGTAGTGACAGGCGTATTGTGGCAACCCAGTTGCTCGGCCACCATTGACCAGACGTTTTCAGTTGGTGAGAGATCTGGAGAATGTGCTGGCCAGAGCAGCAAGGCCCTTACAGGACCTGTAACATGCGGTCGTGCATTATCCTGCTGAAATGTAGGGTTTCGCAGAGATCGAATGAAGGGTAGAGCCACTGTTCGTAACACATCTGAAATGTAACGTCAACTGTTCAAAGTGCCCTCAATGCGAACAAGAGGTGACCGAGAGTATAGGTACCATCACGCCGGGTGACACGCTAGTATGGCGATGACGAATACACGCTTCCAATGTGCGTTCACCGCAATGTCACCAAACACGGATGCGACCATCATGATGCTGCAAACAGAACCTGGATTCATCCGAAAAAATGAAGTTTTGCCATTCGTGCACCCAGGTTCGTCGTTGAGTACCCGATCACAGGCGCTCCTGTCTGTGATGCAGCGTCAAGGGTAACCGCAGCCGGGTCTCCGACCTAATAGTCGATGCTGCTGCAAACGTCGTCGAACTGTTAGTGCAGATGGTTGTTGTCTCGCAAACGTCCCCATCTGTTGAGTCAGGGATCGAGACGTGGCTGCACGATCCGTTACAGCCATGCGGACGAGATGCCTGTCTTCGCGACTGCTAGTGATACGTGGCCGTTGGGATCAAGCACGGCGTTCCGTATTACCCTCCTGAACCCACCGATTCCATATTCTGCTAACAGTCATTGGATCTCGACCAACGCGAGCAGCAATGTCGCGATACGATAAACCGCAATCGCGAAAGGCTACAATCCGACCTTTATCAAAGTCGGAAACGTGATGGTACGCATATATGCTCCTTACACGAGGCATCACAGCAACGTTTCACCTGGCAACGCCGGTCACCTGCTGTTTGTGCATGAGAAACCGGTTGGCAACTTTCCTCATGTCAACACGTTGTAGCTGTCGCCACCGGCGCCAACTTTGTGTAAATGCTCTGAAAATCTAATCATTTGCATATCACAGCATCTTCTTCCTGTCGGTTAAATTTCGCGTCTCCAGCACGTCATCTTCGTGGTGTAGCAATTTTAATGGGCAGTAAGGTATTTAAGGTTTTCATTTGACTCACCCTCGAATGACATGATGAAAATTGTAACCTAATTCTCTGTAATGCTCCCGTTGCCGACGGACGTTTAAATACTGACCTCCTTTCGGGGACACTGCGTCCTCGTAGAGGCATTAGAAGTCGCGGAAGGCTGCCGGGCCGTGTGGAGTAGCGGGCGCGCCTGATGACAGGCCTCTTCGGCGCACAGTGTCCGCCAAGGGCCACGCCGGGGCTCGGGCCGCGACCCCTGGCCGCGACCCGCCGCCTCTGACCCTGCGACCACTCACACGCACTAACGCGGCGCGCCGGCCGTATATCTGCGCAGATATCTGGCGCCGATGCGCCCCTCCCCTGGCCGGCCGGGACATGGGAGCACGCCCGCAGCCCATCTCGGTTCATTTGGGTGAGCGGCCTTCCGCGATGCGATAGCCGCCTCCGTCACTGCATAACGATCGGGTCGATAACAGCAATCAGGAACGCCTGCCCAAAGCACGCCAGTCACTAGAACTAATGGGCCCGGTGTTTTCCTGTAAATATGCGTCATCTACGCAACTCTTTAAATCCAGAAAGTATCTCTTGCGACTCCCTCTGTCCCACCTGTTCTTTCCCTCTCCTTGTTTTGTCTCCTCCTACATGTCCCTTCCATTATTTTTTATTTCTTTTCTTAGGGGCTACCTTCTCTGTGTCTTGTGCGGAAACTTCTCTCACAACTGGAATTCAGAGCTGGCTTGTGTAGCCTACCGTATGTGTCTGTCAGTCGACGTATTCGCATTTGTTTAAATGATCATATGAGGTGAGACACCTATCACTCACAGTTTTCTTACTTCGTGAACGGTTTTCAGCAAATGATTGTACTCTAATAGCGTCTGGCAACGGCCTTGCAGCAGTTGATACACCGGTTCCCGAGAGATCACCGAAGTTAAGCGCTGTTGGGCGTGGCCGGCACTTGGATGGGTGACCATCCAGCTGCCATGCGCTGTTGCCATTTTTCGGGGTGCACTCAGCCTCGTGATGCCAATTGAGGAGCTACTCGACCGAATAGTAGCGGCTTCGGTCAAGAATACCATCATAACGACCGGGAGAGCTGTCTGCTGACCCCACGCCCCTCCTACCTGCATCTTTCTCTGAGGATGACACGGCAGTCGGGTGGTCGGATGGTCCTGTTAGGCCACTCGTGGCCAGAAGACGGTGTGTTGATATCGTCCATTTTAAAAAACGGAGGTATTGGTTAAGGTAATCGTTATGAATATTTCATGAGACAACCAGTAATCCACAGCAACGTGTTTGAGGAGTCAATCCCCATTCATCTGCCAGTCTAAGTTAACCTTAACTGGTGCCTCTTTATGCCCTTCGTAACATCTTTGGAATGTTATGGAACGGCCGATGGCTCAGTGCAGTCTGTCAGAGCCGCACATATCTTTAAGAACTACTGGTGCACGGTGAGGCAGCTAATGTGACCGGTGCTAACTGCCTTACGGAAGCAGCGCCTTAGAGGGTGTACGGAAATGTGGATAAACGGATTAGGGAATCTAGTGCTAACATTTTTAAAGTAATACGAGGACTTCATATCCGAATAATTTTCTATATTTTAACCTGGTGTGCTTTTGAGGTGTATTGTCTATACGATTCACTAAGACAGACAGATGCTGGGATCTGTTTTTCCGAAACACGTTCCTGTGGATTATGTTCCCAATATTCGTGGTTGTATGTTACAATATTTATAACGCGAATGATTGTATACATAGGGTTACGTAATTTTGTCGTATGAGTAATATGGTTCACTCTCGTATGAACCGAGACACTGAAAGGAAATACACTACTCTTGGTCACTAATAAAACTTTATTTATCATCTCATCATTATCCATTCCGGGTAACTCCTTATCATGATATCACGAGGCTATCCCAAAATCCATAAGTATGTGTCAAAGAGTGAACCAGAAAAATTTTCAGTGGTCGTTCAGGGAGTATTTTCGAAAAGCAACCCAAGGTCTAGGATGGCTAACAGACAGTAATAATGTAATTACGATTTATTCGCTTAGCTCAGTCACTGTTGTTTCTGCAAAAATACCTCCAGAACGGAGAATAAGCCTATAATTCGTAAAAAAAAGAAAACGACCGCTACAGAGCATAAGGATAAAGCCCCAAGGAACAAGTCTCAGACTAACCACTGCGCTGTGGTGTGTCTACCGTCACTGCAAGAACAGCTCAGCACAGTGTGGTCGTGCTGCTTTTCCATTACTTTTAGTGAACCCACACACGAAGTACGTACCAGCCAACTTTTCATCAATAAACCTATCCGTATAGCTGCGTATCACTGTCAGAGTAGAACAAACACTGCCGGAATGACACACTGGAGACAGAGCCGAACGCTGCTGATGGACAGTTTGAAGGCGAAGAGTAAAATGGGAACTGATGTTGTCGACAACAGGATCCGCGAACGAGTAGAAACAAGACACATAGCCCATACTGTCGACATTGCTTCATTGCGCACTGTTTTAAGAACAATGCTGATACAAAGGGAATTTGGAGCAAGAAAACTTACGAAATTCAATAGCTCTCTAAAACATTGACAGAGACGGTGGGCCCCGACCGCTGGGACCGAGCGGTTCTAGGCGCTTCACTCCGGAGCCGTGAGCCTGCTACGGTCGCAGGTTCGAATCCTGCCCCGAGTATGGATGTGTGTGATGTCCTTAGGTTAGTTAGGTTTAAGTAGTTCGAAGTCTAGGGGACTGACCACCTCAGATGTTAAGTACCTTAGTGCTTAGAGCTATTTGAACTATTTAAGACCGTGGGATGCTTATGAAAAAATACTCAGAAGGTATCCCTGAACAAAATAAGTGTGTGACATAAAATTACGTAGGAGAATAGCGACCATTCTTGTAAATATACGGAGATCTGTAGTTAAACTGCGTAGGTGGCATAAAAGGTCATACAGATGAAGAACGGCAGAGCGTTTGTGATGCGTTTAGGAAGTATTTCCACCTTCATAAATCCAAGCATAACTGTGGCACAAGGACAGGAGCATTACCAGTTGTGTGTCACCTTTGTACTTGGATCTATGAAGATAGAAATGATCCCAAAACGCGTCATGCATACTTTGTGATAAAAAAACTAATCTTTACCTGCAAAATGACTTTTTGTGTGACCTAGCCAGCTTAGTTGCAGATCTACGCAATTTCTCTGAAAGTCTGTCGGCGAAGTTCTGATTCCAGTAAATACATCGTATAAACTAATGTTATGCTGCTGACCGCGACTAGTGCATCTACACTGAGTGCTAAAGGTGGTCCAGCTCTCGTAAGCGAATTCTTGTCTAAAGTGATAAAACCAGGACATGAAGCAAGTATATTATTTTTTATAGGAACGACACTCTTATTAACAGTATTTCAAAGCCCATCGAAAACGAGTACTGTGTTATCAAGTCCATTCACGTTGGCACCAAATCATTTTGCAGACGTATCCAAGAAATTCAAGAGGACCAAAATCGCTTATTGCGATGTAAACAACAAGAAGAGCTCTCATGTCAGGCTCTATCGTGATAAGGAATGCCAAAGGCGCTGAGAAATAAGATGAAGCGTACTCCCTCCTGATCGTATTTTACACGACATTTAATACACGGCCAGCTACTATTGTTGTAAATGGAACTACAGAGTGCGGAAGAACCGACTAAGCAGTTTTAAGGAGCAATAAAAAGTAAATCTGGATATATAGAGAAAAAATGTTTTTATTTTATAAATAAGTACAATATACCATTTGACACTCATTTAGTTTTAAAAATAATGTCCTCAAGATGGCGGCCCTTAGCATCAATACATTGTTGTAGACTATCCCGGAACTTTCGACGTTCTTCAACAATCTCGTCCATTCTGAGTTGCAGAAAATTTTGCAACATTTAAACACAACGTGTAGAATTCACTGTCACGGTCACTCCTTTATCCTCAAAAAAGTAAGGGCCTGCCACGCCTTTCATGAATAATTTAGGGGTTACTTTCAGCCCAGTAGCGAAAGTTTGGTTATTCACGTACCCACTAAGATGAAAATGTGCCTTGTCACTACTGAAGGAAGCTGCATTCGGAGCGATCTGAGCAAGCATTTGTTCACACAGATTTTGTCGGTTGGCGTAGTCTTCTGGATGTAGTTTTTCAGCAATCATTATTTTGAAAGAATGGAACATCAAATCTCATTGCAGAATCCCTCTCAAACAGCGGTCTGAAACCCTCAACGCAACAGCAGGTCGTCGCTAACAGTGCACCTATTATCAGTGCGTTGTAGGTAGTCACGCAGACCGAACGTAATCATAATGACGCATATTCCAATATAACTTAGGCACGAACAAGTATTAGTCCAACTGAGGCTGCCTCAGTTGGACTAATGCTTATACGCACCTAACTTATATTCACGTATGTGTTCTTAAAACTGCGTTGAGGCACTCTCATTTGCACGAATGCTAGCATATGCCTAAGTTATAATGGTATGTCTTGTTATAAATACGTTGAGGAAGCCTCAGTTGCACCATTGCTTGTACATTTCTAAGCTGTGTTGGAATACGTGTTGTTATAATTACGTTGAGTCTACTTAACTACCTATAACGCACTGATGGTAGTTGCGCTGTTAAATGAAATCTAGATTTGCAATATAAAAGGCAGACGATATTACAATCTGTCCTGAATTCTCCAAATGTTGCAATCATTATTGGTAGTTCAACCTAATGGATGTTTCTGTCAGATATACTGCAGAGCTTGCTGCAGCACGCCATGTCTCTCTTTCGTTTGACTGTAGAACCGGAGTTCTGTGAAGCATTATTTGTTTACCAACAAACATTCGTTTGTGTGACACCAAAATTTTGTTGACTTACGTCATTATTAGGGGACTGTACATTGACTCAATTGCATCTACTTTCCGTCGAAGCAAGGCCGTTGAAACACGTTTGATTGTTCCAGCAGCAACCATAACTCACAACTATGTAAAAAGGACAGGGATATTTAATTTGCGTCATAAATCTGTGCATAAGGACTTTGCTTGTACACATCACTCATGTCTGGCTCCTGTACAACTTTAACATGACTTTCTCACATTCCACTTTCGCCGTTCCCTGAAGAAGTAGTTCTGAGAACAAGTCGCCTTTGTGGATATGAGGACAGCGCCGTACCGTTACTAGGTTGCGCAAGCAGCTCGTCTGCGTGTCCCTAATTTACTGTGAACAAGTTTGCACAACTGAGAAACAGAATGTTATAGACACAAGCCACATTTTCTTTTTATGTTTACTGTGGCTCAAACGTGACAGTTCTCGTTGGCCCGCTACAGCCAGGAGCATCGCCACGCGCCTTTCGACTTAATTAACTTTCTTCTTGTTTCACTGTGTGAAAAGTCACCTCATGTGGGACGCTTGTCCGAAAGTCGTCGACTGTGAGAGCAGAGGAACCTTTTCGATGCACCGATCCCTGACTCTTGCTTACCTGTTTTCCTATTCAGCTTTCCCGCTATTAATGTGAAGTATCTTTGGAATGAAGCCACTTCGAATAGCCTGTATATTAAGAGGAAAATTCAGATGTTAGTAGTATCTGCTACAGTGTTATTAAACATTGATTCTTACTTATTTCAGCACTGCTCTAAGCCAAGAAAATTCCATAATTTTCAGGACTCGTTAAAGATTAACGATTAACGATCCAATTACAGTCAAAAAGCACTGTCATGTAAAAGCTTGTTGTGTCCCTGACGATACTGAATGCTAAGACAATCTTGAGATGGCTGCATTTTTTATCGGAATATTTCTCTACAACCAGAAAGTTCCAAATTTAAAATACACAAGGAACGATCAAAACGGTTCCTTTCGAAGCAACGCTAGCACCTCGGTACACGTCTGCTTACGAGGGTCACACAAAAAAAGCAGCATACTACTTTTTTTTTAAATCCATCTTTTATTCTCCATATTTGAAAGTTTGACAGTGAGTAGATACATCCTTCAGGGACAATATTTTCATTTCTCCACATAATTTCCATCACTTTCAAATGCCTTCCGCCATGCCATGTTAGAACCAGCGCCTCTATACCCGCACGGCAAAATTCTGGACCAACCTGTTGGAGCCACTGTTTGGCAGCGTGCACAAGGGAGTCATCATCTTCAGACCTTGTTCCCCGAAGACAGTCTTTCAGTTTCCCAAAGAGATGATGGTCACATGGAGTCAGGTTAGGACTGTAAGGCGGGTGTTTCAATGTCGTCCATCTGAGTTTTGTGATCGCTTCCATGATTTTTTGACTGACATGTGGCCGTGCATTGTCGTGCAACAGCAAAACATCCTGCTTTTGCCCATGTGGTCGAACACCACTCAGTCGAGCTTGAAGTTTCTTCAGCGTCGTCACATATGCATCACAATTTATTGTGGTTCCAGTTGGCATCATGTCCACAAGCAAGAGTCCTTCGGAATCGAAAAACACCGTAGCCATAACTTTTCCAGCAGAAGGTATGGTTTTTAATTCTTTTTTTCTTGGATTGAATTTTCATGATGCCACTGCATTATTAATTGCCTCAACGTCTCTGGTGAAAAATGATGGAGCCATGTTTCATCACCTGTCACAATTCTTCCAAGAAGGTCATCTCCAACATTCTCGTACTGTTCCAAAAGTTCGCTGCTTACCTTTTTTTCTTGTTTGTTTGTGAGCCAACATCCTGGGAACCCACTTGGCCAATAACTTTTTTAACGTCAACACTTTCAGTATTCTGCAAACACTTCCTTCTCCTATCTCAACGTAGCGTGACAATTCCTTCACTGTGGTGCGTCTGTCAGCAGTCACCAATTCGTTAACTCTTTGCGCATTGTCTGGAGTGTGTGCAGTACGAGGCCTGCCGCTGTGAGGACAATCCTCTATATTGCCGTGCCCGCTTTCATCACGTAACCTGCTTGCCCACCGACTAACTGTACTGCGATCGACTGTAGCATCTCCATACACCTTTTTCAACCTCTTGTGAATGTGTCCCACTGTCTCGCTTTTACAGCACAGGAATACTATGACAGCACGTTGCTTCTGAAGAACGTCAAGTGTAGCAGCCATCTTGAAGACATGCTGTGACGGCGCCACTCATTAGAACAGGTTGAACTAAGTTGGAAAATAAGCAGGAGGGATGTATCTACACACTGTAAAACTTTGACACATGCAGAATGAAAACTGTATTTTTACAAATATAGTGTGCATTTCTTCTGGAGTGACCCTCGTATATACCCGCATCGGAGTCACGCAGGATAGCATATGCACTGCAGCAACGTCCTCAGAAGCAGACTTGTTGATAGTCCCTTACATACACTGATGAGCCAAAACATTATGACCACCTGCTTCATAGCTTGTTTTCCTTCTTTTGAATTAAATACATCACTCATTCTGCGTATCAGGGATCCGACAGTCTATTGGTAGGTTCGTCGGGGTCTGAGGTCTTAGATGTCTACACATGGGTCATGGACTTTGCATAAATAACGGACAGCTGATCTGTGCATGCTGTGAGAGCGCCCGATAGCAACGCACATAGATTCCATACGATTTACGTCAGGCGAATTTTGTCGGCGAGACTTCAACATGAGTTCACTATAAAGCTCCTCAAAACGCTGTAGCTCGGTTCTGGCTCTGAGAACGGCACAATTACACTGCTGAAAGATGACATCGCCGTCAGGGAAAACATCAAGCATGAAGGGATGCAGGTGGTTCGCAGTATTAGCACAGGTCCCATGTAAGAGCAGTAAAATGTCTCTCATAGCATAATACAGCTCCCGTCGGCCGGCGAACGTTGCGCTCCGCACGTATCGAGCCGCCGTTCACCTCGATGACGCCGTTTGTGGAGAAGACCTAGTGTATTAAAAATGTGATTCACCTGAAGTTCAGAAAGGTTTCCATTGATCGCCGGCGAATCCCAATCGTTCCGTGCACAGAGTTATCGTTATTGACGATGTAGCTGGGTCGGCATGTGAAAACGTAGGGGCTGTCTGCTGCGGAGCTCCGTGTTCAAGTACGTACAATGAACGGTGTGCACAGAAACACATGCGCATGCACCAGTGTTGTGCTGTTTCGGCAGAGATCCCACAGATCACAGATCATCATCAATACTACTTTGCAGAGCAGACAACCCTCCGAA
Source organism: Schistocerca gregaria (assembly GCF_023897955.1). NCBI lineage: Eukaryota > Metazoa > Arthropoda > Insecta > Orthoptera > Acrididae > Schistocerca > Schistocerca gregaria. The sequence continues at coordinate 503,175,270 of NC_064922.1, read as the reverse complement.
CCTCACCTTCTGTGAACAGTCGTGGACGTCCAACCATTTAGTGGTAGTTTCACGGTCCTTCTATCTCTCTCTGTAAATGCTCACGACATTATCACTTGAACATTCGACCAGCTTCCCGTTTTCGAGATACCCGTTCACAGGCACTGCTTAATAATAATCTGTCCTTTGTCAAAGTCGCTTATCTCAATGGATTTCTCCATTTGCAGCCCATATCTTCGCTAGGATGCTCCCACGTTTGTATCTCCTCCACTTACACACTTTTGTTACCGCGTCACGTGCCCGCAACGGCACGAGGCGGCATTCAACGTTGTGGTGGGCAGTGGTCTTCATGTTTTGGCTTGTCAGCGTGTAAGTCGAAGATTTTGTGTCCGGTACTGCCCTAGAACCAAATATTTCGTCCATTCACTTGTCTTCAGGTGTTTAACAGATCTAAAAACAACAGTTCATAAATAGCGTGTACTAAACAACAATGCCTCTGTATTTACTTCATTTTCGGACGAATAATTATAGCTATGAAGAGTATTATGTTTAATGTTGGTTAGAACCACGAATTACGTATGAGAAGAGCAAGCCATTAATGTTTATTGTTCCCTGAGCAGCAGGTTAGGTATTTAAGCGTTGACGCAGGCACGGAAAACATTCAGTCCATACCGACAAACTTAGTCCACTTAGTGGTGAAGTTACGACCGTATAGAAAAAATCAGGTAAAATATTACGTGACGTGTTTGCAGGAAGATTGTTAAATACAAAGCAAAAACACTCTGAAGTGGGTAGATATTAAGATATGAACGATCACAATAAGTGATCCCGGTTTGCAGAGGTCACCACCCACTTCTCTTAAATTTCGGGCCAGTGGATTGTGAACGCATGGCTGGCACACGAAAGTGTGCTAGATGTGTTCCGTCAGGATCAGATATGGAGAATTTGAACACATAAACATGAATTAACCATCAGTGCTTCTGAAACTACTCAAGCATGATTCTGGCCTTGTGTCAAGGACTGTTATATTTATGCAAAATGACACTGTCATTGCGAAATGCGTGAAGTACGAAGGTATCCAGGGGGTCCGCAATAATGTTCAACTTGTCTACAGCCAGGCCACGTGTGTGTGAAACTAAAGAATTGTCATGATGATCTTAGATCGTCAAAAGCTAGGGAAGCTAGAAAATCGGAAAAGGGAAATGCAAAGGCTAATCACTCAACATTAATTGAGGGGTGGGGGGGGGGGGGGCAAAAAAGAAAATGGGATGAATATAAGGCACTCTGTACAGACGAAGATAGATAAACACCAAAAGCGACAGAAAATGATGTAACGGGAGTAGCATTCGTTACTAGTAGGACGGTAGGCCACAGAGTAAGCAACAACGAACAATACAGCGATAAGATTGTTCTCTTCCAAATCTACAACTAATCAGCGAGAGCAACAATAGTTCACATCTACGTAATGACGCCACAACAGAATATAAAGAGGTAGAGGAAATGTTCAGGGTAATTCCGAGGTGACGTTACAGAAGTTCAGTGATGATATGTATCTAAATTTGAGGTAAGAAACGCTGGTCCGGGAACAACCGAGCCGAAAGTTACAAGCGAAAATCGTTCTGATATCTCTGACAGTGGAATGCTTGTGCAAGCACTGTTGTTGCTCATATTGTAGGTCAGATAACTTCTTATGGTAGCAGTAAGGACCAAAACAAGAAGAAAAGTCGAGTAAACATGGGCTCTAAAATGCATCCCTTAAGACCCATGAGCACTTGTTTATCTTCGATACTATGAAAAACATCTTTTTTGCTGCACTTGTTTAGGCCCTTATTACCACCTCTGAAAGTTGACTATCCCACAATATTAGCAATAACAGTGCTGCTGGTACATGTTTTCCACTGTCACAGATATAGGAACTATTTTCGTTTATCGCTTTCAACTCGGTAAATTGATACATTTAGTCTTCTCCACCATCCCTGACAGTTTGTAACATCATCAGGGACTTACATTGCGTGAGGATGTTGAAGGGACACTTCACTTTCTAAAGGGAAATGAAAATCTAATAATGATGGAACCCGGTAGTAAGGAAGGAGGACTGAGTTAACAGAGAGGAGAAAGAATAAATGAGTGGTAGCAGGAACGAGAGAGGAGAAAGAATAAATGAGCTCTGCAATATACACTCCCGGAAATGGAAAAAATAACACATTGACACTGGTGTGTCAGACCCACCATACTTGCTCCGGACACTGCGAGAGGGCTGTACAAGCAATGATCACACGCACGGCACAGTGGACACACCAGGAACCGCGGTGTTGGTCGTCGAATGGCGCTAGCTGCGCAGCATTTGTGCACCGCCGCCGTCAGTGTCAGCCAGTTTGCCGTGGCATACGGAGCTCCATCGCAGTCTTTAACACTGGTAGCATGCCGCGACAGCGTGGACGTGAACCGTATGTGCAGTTGACGGACTTTGAGCGAGGGCGTATAGTGGGCATGCGGGAGGCCGGGTGGACGTACCGCCGAATTGCTCAACACGTGGGGCGTGAGGTCTCCACAGTACATCGATGTTGTCGCCAGTGGTCGGCGGAAGGTGCACGTGCCCGTTGACCTGGGACCGGACCGCAGCGACGCACGGATGCACGCCAAGTCCGTAGGATCCTACGCAGTGCTGTAGGGGACCGCACCGCCACTTCCCAGCAAATTAGGGACACTGTTGCTCCTGGGGTATCGGCGAGGACCATCTCCATGAAGCTGGGCTACGGTCCCGCACACCGTTACGCCGTCTTCCGCTCACACCCCAACATCGTGCAGCCCGCCTCCAGTGGTGTCGCGACAGGCGTGAATGGAGGGACGAATGGAGACGTGTCGTCTTCAGCGATGAGAGTCGCTTTTGCCTTGGTGCCAATGATGGTCGTATGCGTGTTTGGCGCCGTGCAGGTGAGCACCACAATCAGGACTACATACGACCGAGGCACACAGGGCCAACACCCGGCATCATGGTGTGGGGAGCGATCTCCTACACTGGCTGTACACCTCTGGTGATCGTCGAGGGGACACTGAATAGTGCACGGTACATCCAAACCGTCATCGAACCCATCGTTCTACCATTCCTAGAAAGGCAAGGGAACTTGCTGTTCCAACAGGACAATGCATGTACGCATGTATCCCGTGCCACCAAACGTGCTCTAGAAGGTGTAAGTCAACTACCCTGGCCAGCAAGATCTCCGGATCTGTCCCCCATTGAGCATGTTTGGGACTGGATGAAGCGTCGTGTCACGCTGTCTGCACGTGCAGCACGAACGCTGGTCCAACTGAGGCGCTAGGTGGAAATGGCATGGCAAGCCGTTCCACAGGACTACATCCAGCATCTCTACGATCGTCTCCATGGGAGAATAGCAGCCTGCATTGCTGCGAAAGGTGGATATACACTGTACTAGTGCCGACATTGTGCATGCTCTGTTGCCTGTGTCTATGTGCCTGTGGTTCTGTCAGTGTGATCATGTGATGTATCTGACCCCAGGAATGTGTCAATAAAGTTTCCCCTTCCTGGGACAATGAATTCACGGTGTTCTTACTTCAATTTCCAGGAGTGTACTTCGGCACGTAATAACAAACACACTATTAAAAATATAATAATAGGAGGTATAATCTTTTAAGACCCGGAGAAACTGGAAGATTCCACTTGATAAGATCATTGAGAGATACGCAATTCGGTATCAAGTATTTAACTATAAGACGTGTTAGGAGTAGATACAGACACAGATCACAATTTAGTAATGAACAGTACTCTGACTTATAAGTGAACTGCCCAGACGAATTATTGCGGAAAAGAATTGGGCTGTAGAAGTATTGAGGAATGATGAGTTTGGTTGACTGATTTGTAGAAGAGGACCAACCAGCGAGGTTCAAACGGTTCAAACGTCTCGAAGGACTGTGGGACTTAACATCTGAGGTCATCAGTCCCCTAGACTTAGAATTACGTAAACCTTACTAACCCAAGGACATCACACACATCCAAGCCCGAGGCAGGGATCGCACCTGCGACCGTAGCAGCAGCGCGGTTCCAGACTGAAGCGCCTAGAACCGCTCGGCCCCAGAGCCGGCAGGTGTTCTTCAGTCGTAGTAAAGAAAATGCTTCGCTTCCATCTTCCGGGAGTTGTAGTGCAATTTACAGCACAACTTGACTAACACCTGTCTACTTTTTCAATACTTTTTTACTACGAAACCTAAAGAAAATACTAATGTAACTTTTTTGCCTAGAACTAGAACCGTTCGGTCACAGGGTCGCAACCAGCGAGGTCATCGGTTCCATCGAATTAAGAAAGAATGGGAAAGGGAGTCAGCCGAGCCCTTTCAGAGTAGCCATTCCGGCATTTTCCTGAAGCGATTTTAGGGAAATCACGGGAAACATAAATCAGGATGGCTAGACGCTGGTTTGAGCCGTCTTCCTCCCGAATGCAGAGTGCTGAACATTGCGCCACGTCGCTTAGTGAGTAATGATGAGATGCGCCTGACGTTCTTTAAGTCAGCGTATACAGAGATAATCAGTACGAAAAGAAGCTGAATAGACAACCACAGATAGAATGAAAGTAACTGCGAACAAACCTGTGTTGACACAGTAAAAAGTTCAAAAGATCGACGAAAGATAGTTCAAATAGCTCTAAACACTTTGGGACGTAACATCTGAGGTCGTCAGTCCCCTAGAACTTAGAACTACTTAAACCTAACTAACCTAAGGACATCACACACATCCATGTCCGAGGCAGCATTCGATCGACGAAAGATGGAACTGCAAAAATAGCAGGGTCAGAAAAGAATACAGCAAGCAATGGAGGTCACTTAGGAATGAAATGAGCAGGAAGAGCAGGAAAGTGAAGACGAAATGGCTGCAAGCAAAGTCCGAAGAAATCGAAAAATAAATGGACACTGAAAGGACTGATGCAGCATATAGGAAAGTCGATACAGTCTCAATGAAATTAAAAGCAAAGACGCCATCATTAAGAACGCAATGGAAATTATACAGTTTAATCGACCTGTGGACGTGTTGTAAAGTTGCTGGCGTCGTAGAGCAACATGCTTCTTATAAGCTTGTTTTCCTGGTACAGATGATTACAACGCCGTGCTCCTCAGCAAAGGCCCACGCCCTCGTCCGGTTTAATATGATAATTTTTCTTTGTTTTTAGGTTTAAAGAATTGTGTTTCTGTCACACAACCCATAACCCCACATGACTTCCGATATGGCATCCAGGAAGCTACTCACACCATGACATCAGAAAATTTACGTAAGTGGGTACTCGTTAGAACCCATCTCTTAAATAACCATTCGGACACCAGAATATCCATCTGAATAGTCACTTTATGTAGCTGCCTAACGAAAACTGATAGAACTTGATTGCACAGTTGGCTTAAGTACATCAGCTACTTGATAAAGAATAATAATGTTTTAGTTAAAATATTGTAACTCCTCTGGAAAATAACGAAATAAAAATTGATAACTCCACATAAAGAGTAACGTTTTCTGCGGTTAGCTATCTAAATTTCACTTACTATTTCGTAAACTGCGGAGAGAAGCATCTAATCTGAAACACCCCGTATATCCCGCATTTCTAAGAACAACTGACACTACTGAGATAGGGATACAGCTTTTGTAACTAAATTTCGTGACTTTTTGCAGCAAACAATGCAGCCATTACAATTGCTTATGTTAGTGACTACAGTTAAATGCTAAAAAAACACAGCTATTTTGTACATAATAAAATTAGAAATTCAGTCTTTGATGCAGGTATGTCACTGATTTAAATCTGCTTCTTGTAGGTAGCGTAATATTAAACAGTTAATTTCGAGGTCGTTCTCACTCATTAATGTTTCAATATGTGTTCACATGGTAATCTTCATTTTTAGGAGATATTCCCAAAGTTTATTTTGATGTGGAATATATTTCGAACATCCCTATTCGACATCATAACGATCTCGGTCGTCTGCTGGATGTTAGCTGGGCCTTCAAACCCGTACAGATGTGCAGGGAAACATGAGTGGCCCAACCTTACACTAATAATTGGTATTAAATATCGCCTTGAGAGATTTCTATGGCTGTACCATGGTTTTGTTGGTATACTAAGCTAAACTGAAGCGAACGAAGAGCCCTGTTCCAGCTTCGAATTTTGTCATTAGTTCAAAAAATGGTTCAAATGGCTCTGAGTGCTATGAGACTTAACATCTGAGATAATCGGTCCCCTATAATTTAGAAATACTTAACCTAACTAACCTGAGGACATCACACACATCCATTCCCGAGGCAGGATTCGAACCTGCAATCGTAGCGGTCGCGCGGTTCCAGACTGAAGCGCCTAGAACCGCTTGGCCACCGCGACCAGCTTTGTCACTAGTTTTCCCGTTTATCGTAGGCCTCTTTTTTTTCTTTTTGGTACATGTATAAAGCGTCACTTTGGAAACTGTAAATAGCGGGTCCCCTTTCATTGACACTTTCTTTAGCAGGACTGTTTACTACTTCATTATACAATGTTACCTGAGTGACCATTTACCCACATTAGATGAACAGATGTATTTTCTTTGTTGGCCTTTGCTATTTATTGCATGACATCATAAACATAGTTGTTATCAGTTCTCCACTTTCCTCATGTTCTAATTGCGTCAGAGCACTTTTAGAGCCAGACAGAATTGGTATTTTGTTTCCTTTTTCAGTTCCAAACTTAATTGCTTCTTTAATTGCTGTTAGTTCTGCCGTCTAAATACTGATTAACGGTGGTAATAAAAGCGTTTTAGCTATCCGCAACCTGGAGCAATAACATGCGCAGCCAACTCCTTCACTTGCTTTAGATCCGTCAGAAGGCACACGCAAAAAATCTGGCTACTATCTTTCCAGGTAATTTGTTACACCACTATTAGTTATAAACACTTGACCCGGACAAAAAACTGTAGAAAAAAAACTTCACGTTGAGAAATTGTTGTTTCTTATTCGTTACTAAACACTGGTAACATAAGGTCCTTCCTAGTCAAAATAAACTTAAATCTGAGACATCGGTAACATTTTACTGACAGTGGCGTTCGTTTATCTTCTCCAGGATGTCTTCTTTCTGTCAGTCACTTAGCTTTAATTGTGGCGCGATGGTTTATTATTATGGATCTTTGAAGCACAAACTTTTTAACGACTTGTTCTGTACAAATGTCAACAGGTATTTCTTCGGCCTCTGTGAGAAGTAATTCTGACCAGTTCATTGCTCCTTGCCTTTGCCGAGTAGCCCGAAATTACTTTTACTTTTTTAATGCATGTTGTGCGGCATTTATTAACATACAGTTAAACATATCGGTTCGGCAACTGTTCATATGGAGTGGAACGATCTGCACCGTTTTGGTAATATTCTTTCCGTTCGCACAGCACGCTCCATTGATCCAGAATTCTATGGTTAAGAGATAGATAAAAGAGAGTCCTGTCACTCCTAATTTACAACATATAATTTAACAGGCAACGCCTTAGCTCCTGTGGTCATTACTCTGTCGAAAGATCAGCTGTTTTCGAATTCCGTCTCGCTTCATTCTTCTGTAACTGTCGCTTTCTCATCCTCACAGCGGTCGAATGTAGGAACTGCTTTGCGATCTCTTTCGGTGAAGAAAATGAGATATTTCGGGCTTCATCACATTCCTTTTCGGTGCCATAATGAGTGACGAGTAATATTCCTTATGCTTGTTTAGACTTCGTTGATCTATTGTTTGTCAACAAAGATTAGGATCCGTACGAATCTGCTACGCAGCTCTCTGTTTTTGTAGTAACTTCGTAACCATTAATAGTGACCCACCGAAGATCTTCCCATCTCTCACCGCATTCCACGCCACAAAATTTTCTAGCACGATATCAGCCCCCGGTAGCTGAGTGGTGCCGGCACGGTAGTTCAGCGTGTTTGGTCAGAGAGCTGGTTGGCCTCGGTAGTAAAAAACTGAGTGGAAGGATCAACAAACGAACTTGACAGGATGTCACGTGACGTCCGCAACGACCAAATACAACGAACTATAACGAACAAAATGCAATAAATAAATAAGTAAATAAATAAAAAAAGTGGTCAGCGTAACAGAATGTCAATCCTAATGGCACGGGTTCGGTTCCCAGCTGGGTCGGAGATTTCCTCCGCTCAGGTACTGGGTGTTGTGTTGTCCTAATCATCTTCATTTCATCCACATTGGCGCGCGAGTCGCCGAAGTGGTGTCAAATCGAAAGACTTGCACTCGGCCTACGGTCTACCTTAGGGGAGACCCTAGTCACACGACATTTACATTTTTTTATCTAGCACAACACGAATTTGTGTCACAGATCCTCCAGTTTCTGATCCTCAGAGTTGAATATTTAATTCTGGGTGCTCAGACACTTTATATTCGTTTTTCTACTACGTTTGCCAAGCATAAATATCTTTTTACCTCTCTTCATTCGAAAGCAGAGATCAAGGATTCAACAATGTTCTTTTGGTCGCTACACCTTCTCTCTTCGTTCACCGAATCTAAAAGGTCTGTACTGTTTGTAGGCATCCCATCTAATATGTTCTCCTCGCTTATTGTCTCAGCAACAGAGCGAAATATTAAATTAATTCGAATCCTAGCACACTCTCCTCCTCCACCCCTTTTGCTTAGAACCTTTTGTTTCCTGGAAGTGTCCCTGCCAAACATTCGGAACTGAAAACATTTTTCCAGTTGTAATCGGATTTCCCTGGAACAATAACCGTTAAAACATAGTTCTGAAATGTCCTGAACAAACAATTTAAAAGAGCTCGTTCTTCGGCACCTGAGTGCAAGTGGCTAACAATAAGCATTATCTATCACATGCCTAAGAATCAAATGTGAGGTGTAAATTCAAATTTCAAATACATTTCTGTATAATTGGAAATTATGGGATAGTCGTGTTTATTAACCATCCTGTTAATCACGGTGGACTGGGTACGAATGTGATCAGGCGCGACGAATTAACCCATTATGCACGTTACGTCCAGCGCTTTGCATTCTGGCGGCGAATGACCATTTACAAATAGAGACCAATAGATATGCCGGTATCCAGACGGAGTATGACAGACAAACGCAAACTACAAATATGAGGAAGGCCGCGAACTTATTTGTAAAGGTACAAAGCCTTTATCGTTCACTAGCGCCCCAGGGAAGTGTGATAGGGCCACTATTATCTTCTTTATGCACAAATGATCTGACGGACAGGGTTAGCAGCAATCTGTGGCTGTTTGCTGATGATGCCGCGGTGCACGGGGAAGATGTCGTTGTTGAGATTGGAATCGAAAAATTTATAGTTGGTGTGATGGTTGGCAGATGGTTCTAAATGTAGAAAACTGTAATCTAATGCAAAAATATGGCTCTGAGCACTCAGCGACTTACCTTCTGAGGTCATCAGTCGCCTAGAACTTAGAACTAATTAAACCAAACTAACCTAAGGACATCACACACATCCATGCCCGAGGCAGGATTCGAACATGCGACCGTAGCAGTCGATCGGCTCCGGGCTGTAGCGCCTAGAACCGCAAGGCCACTCCGGCCGGCAATCTAATGCAGATGAGTAGGAAAAACAAACCCATAATATTCGAATACAGCCTATGTAGCGTGCTACCTGACACTGTCACGATTAAATATCTTGGCGTGACGTTGCAAAGCGATATTAAACTTAACGAACTTGTGAGGATTGTGACAGGGAAGGAGAATGAGCGACCCATTCTTGAGTACTGCTCGAGTGTTTAGGATCCGGACAATGTCGTATTAAAGAAAGCAGTCCCGAGGCGGATTGCTAGATTTGTTACCGGCAGGTTCGAACAACAAGTGAAATGTCCCCTTTGAAAAATTATAAATGACTGTGCTGGTAAACTTCTACGTTATTTGATTTTGAAACAGCTGAGCAAAACTCAACGTACTCAAAACAGTTTTCTCTTTACTTATTCTGATCATCACTAAACTGACACAATATTTTTGGCGCAACGCGATCTGACTCTCAAAAATCCCTACAAAAGAATGGTCCTGACTAACAATAGCCTATACCTTTCATGAATCACTTAACTCACAAAAATCTTCGTTAATCGAACTACGTACTGCAGTACTGAAGGCACTAACTACTGATAAGCATAGTTAGCAAACGAAAGATTTTGATAGAGAACAAACAATGAGTTTACCTTAATAGCGTTCAAAAATCATTATATATATATATATATATATATATATATATATATATATATATATATATAATTTTGTGACATTTAATTAAACAAATTTCATTTTTCTGACGGACACACGTCCAGATCGTCTGCTCAAAACTCTGGCATCTGTCTCCCCACATCCACCACTGCTGGCGGCTCACCTCCAACTGCACAATGCTACGCGCTTTTCACATCCAACTGCCCAACACTACATAAACGAATATTCCAACAATAAGTCCAACCAGCCAGAGAGTGCACACTGTGCAGTCAGCGACTTTCGTACAGAGCACTACGTGGCGTTACCAACATAAAAACCTAGACAGTCTACTTACACGAGCAAGTATTAAGGGGATGCTTCAGGAGATGATATGGGAACTCTGGCAGGAAGGCGACATTCTTTTTGAGGAACACTGCTAAGAAAATTTAGTGAACCGGCATCTGAAGCTGACGGCAGGTTGACTCTACCACCGCCAACCTACATTCCTTGTGAGAACCACGAACGTAAGAGAAATTAGGGCTCTTACGAAGGCATATAGATAGTCGTTTATCCATCGCTCTATTTGCGAGTGGAAAAGGAAAGGAAATGAATAGTAGTGGTACAAGAACCGTCCGCACACACAGTACAGAGGCCTGTGAAGTATGTACGTAGATGGAGATGGAGACATTTGTGTGAAACGCTATTGCAATATCTGCTGAATAGTATTACACATTAACGTTTCATTAAATTCCTGGTTCAAGACGAAAATAAGTCATTTGATGTGATATTTAAATCAGGTAATTTGCTTTTGGGGTTATAAAGATTAAGAATTGCAAGAGCAGTCGTTTAAACAGATGACAGGTACACAGCTCCGATGTATGTGTCATGTTAATTACCTTATCAACGCTGCACTGTGGAAAATTACCGAATACAGGCGCTGTTCACTGAGAGAATAGTTTCTTCCCTATACGTTCTGGGAAGCTCGACATTTGTGAACTAATAGTGTGTAAAGTAATTTGGTACTTTTTGATTAAGCTATGCTTTTACAGGAGATTCAGTGTGTCAGAGCTGCTGCGTACTCGCCGTGATTACAGCACTCGTTGCCTGATTAGAAGTATAACCTCTTGTGCTGCGGCAATAACGGGTGGCGTACACAGCATTAGGAATGATGTAAATGATGACCACATTAATCTGTTTCGACGAGGACTGCTTCAGACCTAATAAACACAAGCGACTTTGTGAAAATGCTAATAATTACACAGGCCTGTAAGAAAGAAATTTTTTTTAAATGTTGTTTGAAATTTGGTAACTGACTTTTATTTGCTTTTCAGCGCTGATTTCAAAAATACAATCCATTTTTTTATATCACGTCAGGTTTTCTCACAAAAAGGAAGTATTTTTGGGTATAATAGCAAAATTTAAGCAGTTCATCACATTTTTCCAAAAGCTATTATTTTATTTATAAATCACGTTCTAAACTACATTTCCATTATACTTCCATTTCTCTTTAAGCTCGTAAGACCTTAAATAACGCTTTCGCTTTCTGTGTAGAAGTACTGCTTTAAGGCTTCTTTTTGAAGAATCAATAAAATGTCTCCACTCATCAGGAGCATATTCTATTTTGAAACGTGCCGTAAGTCCAGGAACATCACTGCAAAAAACCAGGCCACCTTCTTGAGAAAATAAAGATACAAACTCCTTTTCCCACGATCGATAGCAAGAAAAAGATATACCCGGACCCAACGTATGTTTATATTTCACTCTAGATCCTAAAACCTCTGCCGATTCTTTAAAAAGGCCTAGGTCACTAACTAAATCGTTCAGTTCAGATTGTGAGAATGGAATGGGATCGGTTGTGCCAGGAACGTAGCAATCTCTGTCTACTTCACTATCACCTTACTGAGCCAATGGCTCCTGATGATCTATATTATGCGAAGAATCTGGAGAAGAGGATATTGGTACTTCAGGGCCATGAGGAACAAGGCGAATGGCTGATTGAATGCTAGGATAAGAAATACCGTTTTTACTTTTCAAATTGAAACCTCGTATGTTGCAAGAACGAAAACAGCAACCATCACTACGATTTTTGGGCTTCCCCCAAACCACTGGCATTCCAAAACGTAAGGACTGCTTTTTACTTCCAAACCATTGCCTCAGTTCTTCAACACACACTGAACAAAATTTGTGTGGGGCCCAAGGCTTCTCTTAATCGCCTAACTTTACACCAAAATAGGCGAAATAGACTTCTTCAACAAAATTGGAAATGTTTCTTTGTTGCTTTTTAACGGTATAGTTATCACAAATGTAGGAGAAGCAATCTGGCGAGTTTATACATCCTCTGGTAGCCATTGTCAATTGTCCATATGACAACTTGACAACACAAGGAAACAGTCACTACGTTAAAGCACTAGTAATAACAACACGAAAACAGCACAGCGTAAAGAGGTACTGTGAACTTAAGGACAACAGCAGAAGGTCACTGCTTGGTGATGGCGGGGTAAGGGGCCGCGCGAGAGACAGGCACTGACACGAAAATACTGCTGGTTTCTCCTAATTACTCTTTATTTTACGTATATCTAGTATAAAAACGGTTAAATAACAGTTTGTAGAGATCCTAAAAACCAAACTACAAACTTAACAGAGTGCTGAAATATCGAAAAAACCTAAAACTAGACAAGAAGTTTGTGAAATAACTGTATGTGTTGGTATTTTTCTCTATTTTTCCCGAAAACAGCGTTGAAAACACTAAACAAATCATTAATGTTGAAACAAGTTTTATGTCGCAGACCTGCGTTATGAGTGATATTTCAGGTGCACACAAGGCAGACATATTGCTCCGAGAACTAATAATTTATGTTATCAGATGATGACGTATTTGTAGTGCGTCTCGAGGTGCATAATGTGTATGGTAATGGGCATAGTACGCTGAGGAACGCTTTGTAGTCTCAAGTACTCTCCTAAACCAACACTAACAGCTTACAGAGAGAACAAAACATTTTCAATTATTTTTATTTTCAAAACCTTGAAGTTCAACCACTACGTACGCCTGAAAAACGATGGGATTACCAGTCTTGGCCTTAGAAATTATTTTCTCAGTAACACATGCAGAATTTTGTGTGTGTATGCAAAATTACTTGCGTAAGGTAAGATGTATTTAACTTTATAGACATATAGGCATCGATTGAGGGTTAGACGCACCAAGCAGCTGTCAGATATAGTCTACCGCAAACATTAGTAACAGGGAACAGATCATATCACGTGTAATCGCTGTTTCTGTAATGTAAGAAAGATGCACGTGGTTACTCTACGTTCGTGGAGTGATTTGGCTTTCTTGTCAAGTTTTATTGTTCTCTAAAGTGTATTAGTGAATTGAGAGTATCTGTCTGCGCCCATTATTGGTGAGACAAAAATCGAGCAAATTGGCGCACAGGTCGAGATTCTGAACTGCATGATCGTGCTTCAGATCACCATCTAGCCACATTGATTTAACAGTAAATCTTTACAAGCAGATATAGGAATGCGTCGTTAACCAGGTCACTTTATCCTACCTTTCCTCGTCCGTCTCCAACTGAGTTAGCATCTCTTCACTGATAACCTCAACATCGACGATCCGCTAATAATTCATATTCATTTTTATTTAAAGATTACCATTCTAGGACGAACTCAACAAAACTCAAAATTTATGTAAAAAAAAACGAGTTGTTCTTCCAGAAACGTTGAGAAGCGTACAAAAAATAAACTATATTTTGTCCAAATCTCAGTTTTGAAGTGAAAATGAGGCTAGTCTTTAACGATTTTAGACGTCGAAGATGTTTTCTGATTTTCGTTCACTTTCTTCAGACGTTTGACATGTGCTCGAAAGGGACTGAGGTTCAAATCTACATAAGCAGGATTTATTTTTTCCAGCAGTATCCCTGAAGTACTAGATAGTTACTGAAAGAAAAAGCTAGGTCGAAAAAATCAGTCATGCAAAAATAAAAGGCACACACATAAATTCTGGTTCTTATTAACAGAATGACGGATTTTAATTATTGTTTTCGTTCTAAATTTACGTATTTTCAGAATTTTAACTATTCTTTCACCTTTACGAATCTCTATGTCTATTGATAGCTACACAAGTCATTGCCTTGACCATTTACAATGTGATTAATTCCGTTTTCTGACTTTCTTGGAATAGCAACAAATGGTCACGTGAAGGGAGGTATAGAAACAAATACTCCATTACGGTGTATTTAAAATAACAGCATCATAACAATGTTCAGACTACTGGAAAATGAGTTCAAAATTTGATCGTTTTCTCTATATTTCTATCATCAATTTCAGCTTCATGTGAGAAACCCGTCCTCGTTCTCTTAAACTGTGTTCACTACAGGTCTTTTTTAAATAACTTAGACTAAGCAGCATTTCCGGACAGACTACAACACTATTAAACTTTCTCTTCATGTGTCTTCCTCACACATATTTTCAAGTCAGGATGTGAACCTGCAATCTTTTTCCAATTTCGTCTTCCTCGTCCCGCCGACAGAACAGTAAAAACGAAAGAAGTGTGCCCGCGTTACAGCGTGCATCGTCCACTTGCTTTGATATATGATCCAGCACCGTAATTTGACTTCAATTTCAGCTTCATGTGAGAAACCCGTCCTCGTTCTCTTAAACTGTGTTCACTATAGGTCTTTTTTAAATAACTTAGACTAAGCAGCATTTCCGGACAGACTACAAATGTTTTAACACTATTAAACTTTCTCTTCATGTGTCTTCCTCACACATATATTCAAGTCAGGATGTGAACCTGCAATTTTTTTCCAATTTCGTCTTCCTCGTCTCGCCGACAGAACAGTAAAAACGAAAGAAGTGTGCCCGCGTTACAGCGTGCATCGTCCACTTGCTTTGATATATGATCCAGCACCGTAATTTGACTTCTATGACTCAGCAGAGCCCATTTCCACCAACTTGTATATTAATAACACTGGTTGTCATTGAGCTATGTGCGAGTAAATATCTTTAAGTACGGGTTTCAATGGAACCATAGCAGCAATGAGCGCGAAGATGTGCGTTGCCAAATGAGAAAACGTGCCCTGGGAAAGTAAGACAGAGCCATTGAAACGAAGCGCCATTAATGAGGTTTGTTTAGGCCCAGATAGGGTCACGCGGTGTCCATATATCGCGCGCTCGCCGACATGCCTGTAATTGGGAATTATGGCGGTCAGAGCTCACGGCAGAGGACCCCGGAACCCGCTGGCTGCGCGCGCACCTTCGCTGCGGACAGCATTGCGCATGCGCGTTAATGAACTGCGTCGGCGCGGCGCGCACCATTCTCATGTAAATTGTTACAATTTATCCCCTCCGCGCCGCGCGGTTCGTTCTCAAAATGGATAGCGTGGCGCGCCGTGTTTTTTATGGGCTGGGAAAAGATATTAAATATTGCTTATGATATAATTATTCACAACTATTTTCACTTTGATGTGAGGGTCATTATTCTGTGAGAGAGCGGGAGAGCTGAATGGACAATTTTCGTAATGGTTCCGAACAAAGGTTAGAATGGTCTCTCATGACGAAGAGTGTGTAACTTTTGACGTCATTATGCCAGTTGACTTGGCAGTGTCGAAGATATAATGAACACAACAGTTCCCGGCGTGAGAAAATGTGACCCAGCTGCACAACAAAGTTGCCTAACGCACAGAGAAGTAATTTCAGTCCACAGCGTCTACGAGCGACTTATGCAGTTGAGCCATGTATCTGTTATTCAGAACATTTTACGAGCATTCTACGTGGCTATAAAGAGCTGGAATGCGGCCTGACAGTACCGAGTTATTTTTCTGTACAATAAATCCACGTATTGTCGTCGGAACATTTAAAGTGAATCATGTAATACACCTACAGCTGGCTGAAATTAATTATTTTATACGTTATAATAAGGGTATAGTTACTTAATAACAAGGTATCAAAAACAGAGTAGTCGTCTGGTTGCATCTTAAATGAAATTTTTGATAATCCGTTCCCAATGAACACTGACAGGCTGTCTGATAAAAAATGAAGTATAAGGAGTGAGGAAAGTATTGGGAAAGAATCTGCGCTATACCAAAAACTAATATGGTTTTATCCAAAATGTTTTCCATCTTGGACTCGGGGTATGCTCAACGGTTATTTATCTCAATAAAAAGTGACAAATCCTGGCAAAAGTTCGTATCCGTAAATTTTTCAGGAGGTATGAGCAAGTCACGGTGGAAAATAAAAAAAAAATGGTTCAACTGGCTCTCAGCACTATGGGAACTTCTGAGGTCATCAGTCCCCTACAATTTAGAACTAATTAAACCTAAATAACCTAAGGACATCACACACATCCATGCCCTAGGCAGGATTCGAACCTGCGAGCGTAGAGGTGGCGCGGTTCCAGACTGTAGTGCCTAGAACCGCTCGGCTACCCTGGCCGGCGGGGAAAATAAAACAGTAATTATAGTGTTGGGCTATTGCGGCACGCTATGTTGATCAGAATGATTAATTCAGATGAAATGTAAGTGCAACTTGTCTCGATGAAAACTACTTGTAGATAATATCCGAAGTTTCTGTTACTTTACTGTAATATGGTTTTTATTTATTTATTTAGTCTCCGTAGCTAATATCTCGATGGTTACATTATGGAATTTGCCTTAGGACAGACTGAACAATAAGTTAATGGTCTGTTGAGAAACATGTATGGTGATGCATTTATGATTTAGATATAACTACTTAGAAGGGAAGGATTATCATTTCGAATGTACTTCTCTTCGACTTATCACATTTAATTGTTTCTGTTTCGTTGCACTATGAGTAATATTTCATACAGAACTAAAATTTTTATAGTAATACTGCTTCGTAAACAAAATGAACTGCCGTCAGTATGGCGATCTGAAAGTTTCTAGTTCGAATCTCTTAAGCAGCAAACTTCTTTTTTACTGTTATGTAAATTGCATGTTTATTATTAAAAGGAAACCATTTCAGTAAATACTGGATCATAATTTTTTAATAAAATTAACATCTTCTTATTTTTGGTTACTCTTAATCCAAACACAAATTAAATTTTGATACAGACATGCATCCAAAGTTAAAGGAAGAAGTTACATTTAAGAATAATTGTCGCAGTAAATAAAGGAGACATAAAAGTCTTAGGAAAGAAAAATTCGTTTTCTTGCTAGGTACACCTTCCTGTAGATACCTGCGGCCACCTGAGTTCCTTTCACACCAGAAGACTCTGTTAGATGATTCTTGTGAGTGATGTCTGCCGCAATAATTGTTTGCTTCTTTAGTCGCAGTGGCTCTCAAAGCGTCAGGAGACAGTTCTAGTTCGTCCCTGCTAACATCATTCGCTCCGACAAATCACGCAGTATACTGATTTTCTAATGCCCTACGTTCCTCTTTCGTGCATACGGCCACCAGGCTTTATGAAACCTGTATCTGCCAGACCTTGACAGTAACGTAATGTTTCAGTCTCAGTTTCTTTACGATCCAGAACACTTGGCTTTGTTACAGTTTCGTTACTACCGCGCGGACA
Organism: Schistocerca gregaria; assembly: GCF_023897955.1. Classification (NCBI taxonomy): domain Eukaryota; kingdom Metazoa; phylum Arthropoda; class Insecta; order Orthoptera; family Acrididae; genus Schistocerca; species Schistocerca gregaria. Next base: position 503,157,599 of record NC_064922.1, on the reverse strand, counting down.
AATTGTTAGCACTTTTCCCGAGTTTGTAGTAGATTGCTGCAGTACTGTCCATTGTAAATAAGCGATCATTTGAAGATAACGTACTAAATAAATCACCTTGATAATATTTTATGCTCTCATGAGATACCACACCTGCAGATTAATTAGCTAAATTAAGAGAATAGTTGTTGTAGGGGAGAGTTACTTTTCTTGTTACATTCATTCTTTTATTTTGTTACTGCAGTGTTGTTAAACGTTATGAGAGCCAATAAGTACTTTACATTCCTATTGTTTCCCAAGCAAAGCATCCAGCCTGAATCCATGACTGATTCTCCTAAAAATGTCGTATGAGTACTTCTTCGTATGCATACAGACACTTACGGACGATTCCATACAACTTCATTTTATCTGGGGTACTGTTTGTTTCATTTTTTAACTTGTTCCACTTGAGATGGGAAACTAATATTACTACAACCATAAATATCATTACGGAGAGGTACTCGTACTATTAGTTTAGTAAGCATCCAATAGATCAAAATCTGTACTAGCCTATCTTTGCAATTTCATCTTGTGTTTTTGTCTCATTGATCTTCATCACCGTAGTGAAGTTCGGATTCTGCAGTCGTCCATTCATGCATTCTGCCTCAGTTTGGTCGAAACGTGACCACCGTAGGGAAGTTGGCCACTTTCTCTCTCTCTCTCTCTCTCTCTCTCTCTCTCTCTCTCTCTCTGTAGGTACTGGGAGATGAAGAAGCTTGCACAGGATAGAGTAGCATGGAGATCTGCATCAAACCAGTCTCAGGACTGAAGACCACAACAACAACAACTCTCTGTACATAGGCTTTATAGGTAAAAAGACTCTCAGCATGTATTCAGTCATATCAATGGAAATGATTTGTTGCTTCACGTACTTTGAACCTCTAGTCTAAATGCGTGCGTACACTGTCAGATATGTATCTGTATACTGCATATCGCTCAGATGAGTACGCCCTGAATTCACTGTAATTGTGTACTGCTAATGGAAAATGGGGAGGGCGCAAGCGAGTACCGGTACATTGTTCTTGAACAGCTCCGGTAATCGTGGAAGTTACCGGCGTCATCACAAGAACGGTTCACAAACAGCAGCGTTACAGACCCTCTCTCTGTGAGGCAGTGCGGAACCATTTCGGATTGAAAGTAGGATACTCATTCACAATGAATGGACAAAAGGAATTTACCCAAAGGAGCACACCTTCATTTCTCAACCAAATTCTGATGACGAATATTTCTCCCATTAGTGGTTAGTTTTGCGCTTGCCACCATACATCTACATCTACATCTACGCGATTACTCTGCAATTCACATTTAAGTGGTTGGCAGAGGGCTCATCGGACCACAATCATACTATCTCTCTAGCATTCCACTCCCGAACAACGCGCGGGAAAAACGAACACACAAACCTTTCTGTTCGAGCTCCGATTTCTCTTATTTCATTTTGATGATCATTCCTACCTATGTAGGTTGGGCTCAACAAAATATTTTCGCATTCGGAAGAGAAAGTTCGAGACTGAAATTCTGTAGATAGATCCCACCGCGACGAAAAACGTCTTTGCTTTAATGACTTCCATCCCAACTCGCGTATCATATCTGCCACACTCTCTCCCCTATTACGTGATAATACAAAACGAGCTACCCCTTTTTTGCACCCCCTCGATGTCCTCAATCTATCCCACCCGGTAAGGAACCCACACCGGGGGACAGAGGACGAACGAGTGTAGTGTAAGCTATCTCTTTAGTGGAATCATCTACATCTACATCCATACTCCGCAAGCCACCTGACGCTGTGTGGCGGAGGGTACTTGAGTACCTCTATCGGTTCTCCCTTCTATTCCAGTCTCGTGTTGTTCGTGGAAAGAAGGATTGTCGGTATGCCTCTCTGTGGGCTCTAATCTCTCTGATTTTGTCCTCATGGTCACTTCGCGAGATATACGTAGGAGGGAGCAATATACTGCTTGACTCTTCGGTGAAGCTATGTTCTCGAAACTTCAACAAAAGCCCGTACAGAGCTACTGAGCGTCTCTCCTGCAGAGTCTTCCACTGGAGTTCATCTATCTTCTCCGTAACGCTTTCGCGATTACTAAATGATCCTGTAACGAAGCGCGCTGCTCTCCGTTGAATCTTCTCCATCTCTTCTATCAACCCTATCTGGTGCGGATTCCACACTGTTGATCAGTATACAAGCAGCTGGCGAACAAGCGAACTGTAACCTATTTCCTTTGTTTTCGGAATGCATTTCCTTAGGATTCTTCCAATGAATCTGTCTGGCATCTGCTTTACCGACGAGCAACTTTATATGATCATTCCATTTTAAATCACTCCTAATGAGTACTCCCAGATAATTTATGGCGTTAACTGCTTCCAGTTGCTTACGTGCTATAGTGTAGCTAAATGATAGGGGATCTTTCTTTCTATGTATTCGCAGCACATTACACTTGTCTACACTGAGATTCAATTGCCATTCCCTGCAACATGCGTCAATTCGCTGCAGATCCTCCTGCATTTCAGTACAATTTTTCATTTTAACAACCTCTTGATATGCCACAGCATTATTTGCAAAAAGCCTCAGTCAACTTCCGATGTCATCCACAAGGCCATTTATGTTTATTGTGAATAGCAACGGTCCTACGACACTCCCCTGCGGCACACCTGAAATCACTCTTACTTTGGAAGACTTCTCTCCATTGAGAATGACATGCTGCGTTCTGTTATCTAGGAACTCTTCAATCCAATCACACAATTGGTCTGATAGTCCATATGCTCTTACTTTGTTACTAAACGACTGTGGGGAACTGTATCGAACGCCTTGCGGAAGTCAAGAAACACGGCATCTACCTGGGAACCCGTGTCCATGGCCCTCTGAGTCTCGTGGACGAATAGCGCGAGCTGGGTTTCACACGATCGTCTTTTTCGAAACCCATGCTGATTCCTACAGAGTAGATTTCTAGTCTCCAGAAAAGTCATTATACCGAACATAATACGTGTTCCAAAATTCTATAACTGATCGCCACTAGAGATATAGGTCTATAGTTCTGCACATCTGTTCCACGTCCCTTCTTGAAAACGGGGATGACCTGTGCCCTTTTCCAATCCTTCGGAACGCTACGCTCTTCTAGAGACCTACGGTACACCGCTGCAAGATGGGGGCAAGTTCCTTTGCATACTCTGTGTAAAATCGAACTGGTATCCCATCAGGTCCAGCGGCCTTTCCTCTTTTGAGCGATTTTAATTGTTTCTCTATCCCTCTGTCGTCTATTTCAATATCTACCATTTTGTCATCTGTGCGACAATCTAGAGAAGGAACTACAGTGCAGGATTCCTCTGTGAAACAACTTTGAAAAACACATTTAGTATTTCGGCCTTTAGTCTGTCATCATCTTTTTCAGTACCATTTTGGTCACAGAGTGTCTGGACAGTTTGTTCTGATCCACCTACCGCTTTGACATAAGACCAAAATTTCTTAGGATTTTCTGCAAAGTCAGTACATAGAACTTTACTTTTGAATTCATTGAACGCCTCTCGCATAGCCCTCCTCACACTACATTTCGCTCCGCGTAATTTTTCTTTGTCTGCAAGGCTTTGGCTATGTTTATGTTTGCTGTGAAGTTCCCTTTGCGTCCGCAGCAGTTTTCTAACTCCGTTGTTGTACCACAGTGGTTCTTTCCATCTCTGCTTGGCACATATTCATCTAACGCATATTGTACGATGGTTCTGAACTTTGTCCACTGATCCTCAACACTATCTGTCTTTGAGACCAAACTATTGTGTTGATCCGTCAGGTACTCTGAAATCTGCTTTTTGTCACTTTTGCGAAACAGAAAAATCTTCCTACCTTTTTTAATATCTCTATTTACTGCTGAAATCATCGTTGCGGTAACCGCTTTATGATCGCTGATTCCCTGTTCTGCGTTAACTGTTTCAAATAGTTCGGGTCTGTTTGTCACCAGAAGGTCTAATATGTTATCGCCACGAGTCGGTTCTCTGTTTAACTGGACTCGCATTCGGGAGGACGACGGTTCAATCCCGCGTCCGGCCTTCCTGATTTAGGTTTTCCGTGATTTCCCTAAATCGCTCCAGGCAATTGCCGGTATGGTTCTTTTGAAAGGGCACGGCCGACTTCCTTCCCTAATCCTATGAGACCGATGAACTCGCTGTCTGGTCTCCTCCCCCCCCCCCCCCAAAACAAACCAAACCTAATCTCTGTTTAACTGCTCAAGGTAGTTTTCAGATAAAGCATTTAAAAAAGTTTCAATGGATTCTTTGTCCCTGCCACCCGTTAAGAACGTTTGAGTCTCCCAGTCTATATCCGACAAATTAAAATCTCCACCCAGAACTGTAACATGGTGTTGAAATCTACTCGAAATATTTTCCAAATTATCCTTCAGGTGCTCAGCCACAACAGCTGCTGAGCCAGGGGGCCTATAGATACATCCAATTACCATGTCTGAGCCTTCTTTAACCATTATTTCACAATTCGGATCTTCGCCAATTTCCTTCGATAGTATTGCACTTCTTATCGCTATAAACACGCCTCCCTCTTCACTGTCCAGCCTGTCTCTGCGGTATACATTCCAATCCGAGTTTAGGATTTCATTACTGTTTACGTCTGGTTTCAGCCAGTAGTAAGTGATCCCTACAAAGGAAACCAGTACTGTGGTGAATTTGCCGGAATGAGTTGTGATTAATGGTGATACACACGCTGTTAATTTTAAAGGCATTACTCTAATCTTGGCATCGGCAGTTAGGAAACGGGGGATGAATCACTTGGCGTTTTTTCGGGCGGTGTGGGGTGAGGGGGGAGGGGAACGGTTACCAATCTCCTGGCTGGCTATATGTGGTCCTCCACGACTGCCTCTCCTGTGCTAACCTCTTCTTCTTCAGGTGGCACTTGCACCAAGCGTCCTCCCGCCAAAGAAACTATTAAAAGGTCTTTAGAAATTTTGTACTACAGAGCATCTCTAGATGCTGTCTAGGCGCATGATGGTTCATCGCAATTGCTTGTGTTACACATCACATCTATAGCAAGCTCGCGCTCAGCCTCTGTGTACAGAAGCCGACGGAAAGAGTGTGCCGCCGTGGTGTTGCTACTGCTGTCGCCGATGGTCAGCCCCAGTTGATCCGATTTGTAAGTAGGCTGTTTAGGTTTTTTATGTTGGTAACGCCACGTAGCGCTCTGTATGAAAATCACTGGCTGCGCTGTGTGCAGTCTGTGGCTGGGTGGCATTGTTGCAATATTAGCTACTGTAGTGTTGGGCTGTTGGCTGTTAACAGCACATAGCGTTGCGCAGTTGGAGGTGAGCCGCCAGCAGTGGTGGATGTGGGGAAGTGAGATGGCGGATTTTTGAGAGCGAATGATTTGGATGTGTGTCCATCAGAAACAGTACATATGTAAGAATGGATGTCAAGAACTGCTATATATATTATGATTTTTGAATACTATTAAGGTAAATACATTGTTTGTTCTCTAACAAAATCTGTCATTTCCTAACTATGCCTGTCAGTAGTTTGAATCTTTTATTTAGCTGGCAGTAGTGGCGCTCGCTGTATTGCAGTAGTTCGTGTAACGCAGATTTTTGTGAGGTAAGTGATTTGTGAAAGGTATAGGTTAATGTTAGTCAGGGCCATTCTTTTGTAGGGATTATAGAAAGTCAGATTGCGTTGAGCTAAAAATATTGTGTGTCAGTTTAAGCACAGTGGTGTATAATTTTTCTAATGGGACGTTTCTGATTGCATACGACGTGTGCTCAAAAAGAAACAGAACGTCTACTGTATCGGCTTGTTTATTGTACAACATTTTAAGCATTGTCCTCTTCAAATTCGTCTCCTCTACTGGCAAGACACAGTTCCCATCGTTTCATCCAGTTTTGGAACGCTCCTGGAACACATTTTGCGGGACTGCGCGCAGATTTATCGTCGCATTCTCTTGTCTCTCCTGTCTTGTTAGGAAACGACGTACTTTCAATGCGTTTTACAGTTTGGGAAACCGAGAAAAGTCTGCCGGGGCTACGCCCAGAGAATACGGTGGATGGGACTGACCAGGAATGTGGGGTTTTGCGAGATAGCTGCAGACAAGGAGTGACGCGTGAGCTGCAGGGTTGTCATGGTGCAACATCCAATTCTGGTTTTCCCACAATTCAGGGCTCTTCTTGGCCACAGGATCCCTCATGCACAGTAGGATCCTCTGGTACACTTCTTACTTTACCACCTGACCACATGGCACAAATTCAAGATGAATAATGCCTCTGTACTCAAAAAACACAAATAACATCACCTTGATCTTTGACCGACTCTTGCCTGCTCTTTTTCGACAAGGTGATCCTTTGCCACCCACTGCGACGACTGCATCTTCGTATCAGCATCATAGCCGTAGACCCACGTCTGATCGCCTGTTATGATGTTCTTAAGAAAGTTTACATTGTCATTAAAAGCGTCAAGCAGATCCTCGCTCATTTCAACACGGGTCTGTTGCTGATCTTCAGTCAAGAAGCGCGGTACCTATTTTGCACTGAGCGGACGCATCTCAAGTTTCTCACTCCAAATTTGATGGCATTACCCTACGCTGATGCGCACCTCCTTAACCACATCCCGAACGGTTAAACGAGATTTTCGCTGGTCACAGCACGAACGCTATTCGCATGGTTATCATCTGTTGATGTGGAAGTACGTACACACTTGAAATCTTCACAGACCGACATTCTGCCCTGTTGAAAACGTTTCAACCACTCGTAGCACTGCGTGCGACTCATGCAGTCCTCCCCGTATGCTCGGTTAAGCATTTCAGATGTCTCTGTGGAAGTTTCGCCAAGTTTGTGCCACAATTTCACACACGCAACCTCCCCCCCCCCCCCCCACACACACACACGTTGTTCTTCAAGCTCCCTCATTGAACCAATCCGAAGAGCAGGCTCTACAAGTGCTTAAATCAGCGGCTGTGGTTCGTTTGCAAGTTGCCCGAGCGACACGACGCAAATGGCAATTTGTTGTCTTAACCTGCCAGTATATACGCACAATGGTCGCAGCACGTTCTCCCTGCTGGTTGGCGCTCTATTTCAAAAGTTCTGTTTCTTTTTTAACGCACCTTGTATGTCACTTGATCAGCTTCGATTACTCCTGTGTGCCGAGTCGTCGGTTTTTTATTCCATCTTTGTACCACTACTTACTTCCTTACACTTTCATTCAAGTCACATTTATATCTCATGCTTCCAAACTTATTTTAAATTGTCCCTATTTTCGATATAACATTCATAAGGTATATAGTATCACGTCGTGGCGCTACCCCCAGAGTCGCAATGAGATACTGAATGGATGGGTTTTCTCAAAGGACCGACATTAATTATTGCTTAACAAAATATATGATGTTGCAGAACTCAGCCATTGCGACATGAAGGCACGCCACACTGACGATGGACAATCTTTTAGGTAGCACCACGATAGCAAACTTCCCTCGATTTAACCGAAACATTACCGTATTATGGTCCATCATCAGAACGTTTTCTTATAACCGGGAGAGCAACAAGCGAGTGAGCAGGCTAGTGGCTGTCATGGTTCGAAAGCGGCAACCTCAATGGTCACAGTAAAACGTTAAGTACAGGAAGGGAAATGATGACATATATTATCTCATGGGGGTTCTGGCTTTCTGCTGTAAAGCAGGTAAGCAGGTAATGAATGCTCAAGTGCGTGTGAAATCTTATGGGACTTAACTGCTAAGGTATCAGTCCCTAACCTTGCAGGTAATGAGAAAAGACGCACATCGTTCGGTCGTCCAACGGAAATTCGCCTCCAATCTCTCATATTTTGCTGGCCGTAGTGGCCGAGCGGTTCTGGGCGCTACAGTCTGGAACCACTCGACCGCTACGGTCGCAGTTTCGAATTCTGCCTTGGGCATGGATGTGTGTGATGTCCTTAGGTTAGTTACTTTAAGTAGTTCTAAGTTCTAGGGGACTGATGACCTCAGAAGTTAAGTCCATAGTGCTCAGAGCCATTTGAACCATTTTTCCTCTGAAACAAATTTAAAATATAAAATAATGAACTCCACTGATTGTGGTGAAGCAGACAATTATTAAGCTAGCAAAATTATTCTCAACTGAACAGCCTGTAGGGCTTCAAGCTACAGTCACGTAAAGTAAAAATGCAGGTGTAAAGACAAATGAAGTCACCTCTCCCTTTTTTTTTCTCCTCATGTTGTTTTAACTTATTCTACGGCTCTGGAAGATTATTCCAGTATAAATTTTCACTGGGGTTACAAAAGCGTTTATTAGTTTATAGATAATGACACATTTTATGAGATATAAAGCTCTTCAACGTATAAAACTGTGTGGTAGCTGCAGTGAAATGTACTGCTTTTCATATAAAGCCTTTATGATCCACCGATCATACCCACGCAATGCTCGTACTAGAACGTTACGTACAGTAGGGAAATGTTGGGGTAAAGTAGCTCAGAGGTGGTCTGGCTTTCTATTGTAAAGCCTTCATGGTCGTTTTAAATTGCTTTTGGTCTTTTTAACTTTTACTTTACGTAATAAATTATAATCTTTTCTCACTTGCGAAACGGACTGGTCTATAACTTCACATATATAACACTTAATATCTCTTCGTAAATATACGGATTATGCCTTATTATAGAAATGTGTTAAATATATCGCATTCAACTTCCAGTATACACTATACTGCCCATTTTCTTTGTTTTTTTTGTTGTTGTATGTATACTTCCAATAGTCTGTAACTGTTATTTTGCTGAAACCACCAGCCTCATCCTTGTAATCTTAAATTGATGTGTAAATGTACACTGCCAGACCTTGTTCTTGTTTGTAGCGTACTGACTGAGCTCCTTCGTGACACTACTGTAACGTTTAGGTATCTTTCGCAGTTTATTCTCACATTTAATACCAGTTTTCTTGTTTTATAAACGTATTGATGTGTTTTGCCTATATTTCCACAATTTTAAACTTGATAACGTCCGCAAAAACCAAAATCACCTGTTAATGTTAATACAGTAGCAGGTAATCAAGAAATTAAATCTTATTACCTAACGGATACAAATGTCGAGAGTCGGTCAAAATGGCGTCATTTCTGCAATGTTCTCAATTACCCGTTGAGTATATTCCAGTTCTTAACTTCCTTCTGTTTTACCCTGTACATGTACCACTAGTACCGTGATGTCTTGAACGATTTCCTATCTTCCCGTTTTCCACATATCAATCTGCTCCACGATTCTACAAAGAATATTTTTATTTCTTACCTCACCAGTCTACTCAGTTTTCAGAACCCTTCTTTAGTACCTTATCTTAAACGATTCATTTCTCTTCTTCGCCTGGGTTTCCCCGGTCCATTATTGAATTCCATAGTGTACAAATGTACACTATCAGTGATTTACTCATCGTATTCAGGACTCTGTTGAAATTAGTAAAAAAAAATGGTTCAAATGGCTTTGAGCACTGTGGGACGTAACATCTGAGGTCATCAGTGCCCTAGAACTTAGAACTACTTAAACCTAACTAACCTAAGGACATCACAAACATCCATGCCCGAGGCAGGATTCGAACCTGCAACCGTAGCGCTCGCGCGGTTCCAGACTGTAGCGCCTAGAACCGCTCGGCCACAACGGCCGGCTTGAAATTAGTAGATTTATTTTGCCTGTACTAGTCCGGTTCTCATTTTCATTCTTGTTTCTTCCATTGTCCATAAATAGTTGTTATCCACGCCTGAGATCGCGTATCACTAGCTTTGTTATAATCAGCAAGTAAGCGAGTGATTTATAAATGTCTGTGTAAAAAGTGGTGCTGAGACGTCGGTATAGAAAAAGTATCCAGTGGTGGTAAGCAGGTACGTAAACACAGTGCTTCCACCACTTTGCTGTAGGTCACACCTTGAAGCATGCCTCACATTCTGTAATTATATTTAAAAATGCTTTCATTCATTACATTCCTACAGAAGTAAAGCTTTTAAGGATTCCTCAGCCTCACCTAGTACTGGATAGGCGATTTTACCACCAGAGCAACATACACCAACCGCTTCTTCCTTCCATTTCAGTGCATTATAGTGCCTACATTTTTGACTAATCCCCCTAAGGTGACTAATGTATGCTTAACATAGTTAGTCAATAGACCATAATCAAATGCAGCCTCGCCAACAGGCTCTCACATTTCACATGTAAAGATACGACGTCCGTCTGTCGTACATCCTTTAAAAAATGCCGCTGTTGTATCTTCAAGCGTCTCGGCAGGTATAAGAAACGAGAATGTGAAGCGTCTAATATACGACGGGCTTGTGACTTTTATGCTGTCTTAGGGCCACATGACGTTCTGCATCCATTTTCCGGAGAGCCAAAGACTGCTCCGAGGTTTGGTGGATTACAGTAACTTTCCCTTCTCGAGCTCTCTTAAAAATAAGCACTAAATAAAAATTACAATTTCAAGCCTTGTAGGAATAGTTTTAAATGTGGTTGTCGGACTTGCCCTCGGATTTTATCGTTGCATCTGCACAAAAACTCTCCAATTATGCCAGGTGGTGCAGAAATTCGATATTATAAGCCGCGCGCACAATAATGTCGGGTTTGCACTGTCATGAAATAATCTATAAACTGTAAGGGTCGTCTGCGCCCCTCTCACGTGTACCATATTTAAAAATGTTAATAACCCCCAAAAATGTACAATTTTCTTTCCTCATGGTTATGACTATCTCGATACAAATTTTAATCGGAATCAGTTCAGCGGCAGAGACATGAAACCGTAAGAGATAGGGAGAGATATAGATTAAACAGGTTAAGAACTGAATTAGCATTCTATTGATAACTATGAGTCATATTACTGGAACACGTCAACAAACATAAGCAGTTTCACAAACACGATAAAGTTCACAAGTGAAAGAGTAAATAGCTTTTTGAGAGAGTAATAAATTTTTATTAATTCACGTAATGTTCTTCACAGCAATAAATATATTGTCTTACACACTTTGTAAACTAGCCTAAGCTCTTCAGGATTCAAACTATCTCGTACAAATTTAATATATATCGGTTCAGTGGATTAGCAGTAAAAACGTAAGAGACAGGGTCACTTTCGCCTTTATGGTCTTAGTATAGAAGTGTAGATTAAACGCGTTGAGGATTCATAAGTACTGCATTTCAGGTGTTACCCGCTACTGCGCTGGCGTATCAATAACATGAAATGAAACGTGCGTATGGCTTTAGTGGCTGAGGGACCCCATTCAGCATGTTTGCAACTTGGTGCAAGTCTTATTCTTTGACGTCACATCGGCGACTTGCGTGTCAATCGTGATTAAATGATGATCAGGAAACACATCCAATCGGGAGTGGAAAAAAACCGTACCGGATTTGGAATCGAACCCGATCGAGAGACAGTGATGATAGCCACAGGATCACGAGCTGCTACTGAAAATAAGAACACATGAGGGACATCTGACGCTCAGCGTCTAAAACGTGTCGGCTTGTGACTCATATCAGTTTGTAAGTATGGATTATGCTCGGGACTGTATAAGCATTGTACTCATAACGTTAAATTGACTTATTAGAATGCATCAAACAAACAAAAGCGTTTTCACAAATACGATAAAGTTCAAAGGTGAAAGACTCAATAGCATTTTCAGAGTAATTATGTTCCACGTTTCGCGTGATATTCTTCGAATCAACAAATACATTATACCACCCACTTTACAAAGTATCATTTATTCTTCAGCTGCATCCAAGCTACCTCCATAGCAAATTGCTTCAAAATCGGTTTTGTGGTTTAGTCGTGAAAGCGTAACAGGCTGAGCTACTTCCCCATTTATAATATTAGCATGGATTTTGCTTCCAGGATAACAGCGTTGCTTCATTTCGTCTACTTTGTGAACCCAATTTTGATATTACGTTTATTGCTGAAGTCATTTTTGGTTTCTGTTCAGAGGTAAAGAAAATTCTATCCAAGTGCATATCGTTTTCCGAGCGAACTTTAAGTGAATATATGTCGCATTTTCTTCTAGTGAGCCAATACTGTCAACAACAAGGTCTATAATGGTGAACATGTACACAGATGGAAGAGTTAAAGTTCTGTAAACAAAAACATCTGTTTGGGGGCCTAGCTCAGTCCATATTTCCTGCTCATTACATTGTTAATTTCATGCCACCGACTTCGTAAATCTTCCTTGTTATTACTGACATCAGTGTTATAGGTAAACCTTATCTCAGATATCCTTCCATCCTGAATTTAAATCTGATTCTTTGCATTTCTTTTATTTTTCTATTTTCTTCATCGATGTGCGGACTAAATAATAAAGGAAGAAAGAGTTCTCTTTAGGCTTCCATTCTAATTGTTGTTCATTGGTTCTTGTACATATTGTATACTACTCGTCTTTCCCAACACCTTAAAGCAAGAAAAGTGTACAATGGCGAGAGGACGGGAACCGGATGTTATCGCCGATGGCTCAGTTTCAGAGACTGCACGTGCATTCGCCTTGAGTGACGACCGCATCGATGTGATATCTACATTAGGTATGACGAGCCGAGAGTTGAAGCCGTTCTTTTGCCAAATACGAACTAAGTGATTCATACGGCATTACCGTCGGTGCAGCATTAATACCATGCCACTGCATTAGTTTCCGCCTTCTGCTCAGAGTAGATTAGAATGGAAACACGTCACTCGCAGGTGTCCTCGAATAAATCGCAGGTGGCCGACGTGGAAGCGTCGACAATCCTGGTGACTCCTCCGCTGGCTTTCATAGTTGTTTACGAGGACAGCCGTCATATTTCCAAGCCGTGTCGTATTCAATTCTTCGGAGCAGACAGGCTCCTGACTTGTGGGTAGGCACTTTCACTCGGCACTGTAATTGCGCGCGCTGGCAGCGATCGCCGCCAAGGCGCCTCTTGTAAATCTCCCCCTGGTACATTCATCTTCACATACGCGAGTCGAGCTTTCGCCACACGTGTCGCAAGCCTTGTCTGTCGACACGCAGTCTGCACAATGATGTCCTCTTGGAGCAGTACCGCACGCGCCATCAGATTCAGAGAGAAAATCCAGCAGCGATCCGTCCTCTAACACTTGTTACAAAACATATCCCATTCGTTGGCAGTACATCTACATCTACATACTTACTCCGCAATCCACCATACGGTGCGTGGTGGAGGATACCTCGTACCACAACTAGCATCTTCTCTCCCTGTTCCACTCCCAAACAGAACGCGGGAAAAATGACTGCCTATATGCCTCTGTACGAGCCCTAATCTCTCTTATCTTATCTTTGTGGTCTTTCCGCGAAATGTAAGTTGGCGGCAGTAAAATTGTACTGCTGTCAGCCTTAAATGCTGGTTCTCTAAATTTCCTCAGTAGCGATTCACGAAAAGAACGCCTCCTTTCCTCTACAGACTCCCACCCGAGTTCCTGAAGCATTTCCGTAACACTCGCGTGCCGATCAATCCCACCAGTAACAAACCTAGCAGCCCGCCTGTGAATTGCTTCTATGTCCCCCCTCAATACGACCTGATAGAGATCCCAAACGCTCGAGCAGTACTCAAGAATAGGTCGTATTAGTGTTTTATAAGCAGTCTCACATCTTCCAAAATTCTACCAATGAACCGAAGACGACTATCCGCCTTCCCCACAAGTGCCATAAAATGCTTGTCCCACTTCATATCGCTCTGCAGTGTTACGCCCAAATATTTAATCGACGTGACTGTGTCAAGCGCTACACTACTAATGGAGTACTCAAACATTACAGGATTCTTTTTCCTATTCATCTGCATTAATTTATATTTATCTATATTTACTTCCCCCCATGAACCATGGACCTTGCCGTTGGTGGGGAGGCTTGCGTGCCTCAGCGATACAGATGGCCGTACCGTAGGTGCAACCACAACGGAGGGGTATCTGTTGAGAGGCCAGACAAACGTGTGGTTCCTGAAGAGGGGCAGCAGCCTTTTCAGTAGTTGCAGGGGCAACAGTCTGGATGATTGACTGATCTGGCCTTGCAACATTAACCAAAACGGCCTTGCTGTGCTGGTACTGCGAACGGCTGAAAGCAAGGGGAAACTACAGCCGTAATTTTTCCCGAGGACATGCAGCTTTACTGTATGATTAAATGATGATGGCGTCCTCTTGGGTAAAATGTTCCGGAGGTAAAATAGTCCCCCATTCGGATCTCCGGGCGGGGACTACTCAGGAGGATGTCGTTATCAGGAGAAAGAAAACTGGCATTCTACGGATCGGAGCGTGGAATGTCAGATCCCTTAATCGGGCAGGTAGGTTAGAAAATTTAAAAAGGGAAATGGATAGGTTAAAGTTAGATATAGTGGGAATTAGTGAGGTTCGGTGGCAGGAGGAACAAGACTTCTGGTCAGGTGACTACAGGGTTATAAACACAAAATCAAATAGGGGTAATGCAGGAGTAGGTTTAATAATGAATAGGAAAATAGGAATGCGGGTAAGCTACTACAAACAGCATAGTGAACGCATTGTTGTGGCCAAGATAGATACGAAGCCCACACCTACTACAGTAGTACAAGTTTATATGCCAACTAGCTCTGCAGATGATGAAGAAATTGAAGAAATGTACGATGAAATAAAAGAAATTATTCAGATAGTGAAGGGAGACGAAAATTTAATAGTAATGGGTGACTGGAATTCGAGTGTAGGAAAAGGGAGAGAAGGAAACATAGTAGGTGAATATGGATTGGGGCTAAGAAATGAAAGAGGAAGCCGCCTAGTAGAATTTTGCACAGAGCACAACTTAATCATAGCTAACACTTGGTTTAAGAATCATGAAAGAAGGTTGTATACGTGGAAGAACCCTGGAGATACTAAAAGGTATCAGATAGATTATATAATGGTAAGACAGAGATTTAGGAACCAGGTTTTAAGTTGTAAGACATTTCCAGGGGCAGATGTGGACTCTGACCACAATCTATTGGTTATGACCTGTAGATTAAAACTGAAGAAACTGCAAAAATGTGAGAAATTAAGGAGATGGGACCTGGATAAACTGAAAGAACCAGAGGTTGTACAGAGTTTCAGAGAGAGCATAAGGGAACAATTGACAGGAATAGGGGAAAGAAATACAGTAGAAGAAGAATGGGTAGCTCTGAGGGATGTAGTACTGAAGGCAGCAGAGGATAAAGTAGGTACAAAGACGAGGGCTGCTAGAAATCCTTGGGTAACAGAAGAAATATTGAATTTAATTGATGAAAGGAGAAAATATAAAAATGCAGTAAATGAAGCAGGCAAAAAGGAATACAAACGTCTCAAAAATGAGATCGACAGGAGGTGCAAAATGGCTAAACAGGGATGGCTAGAGGACAAATGTAAGGATGTAGAAGCTTATCTCACTAGGGGTAAGATAGATACTGCCTACAGGAAAATTAAAGAGACCTTTGGAGAGAAGAGAACCACGTGTATGAATATCAAGAGCTCAGATGGCAGCCCAGTTCTAAGCAAAGAAGGGAAGGCAGAAAGGTGGAAGGAGTATATAGAAGGTTTATACAAGGGCGATGTACTTGAGGACAATATTATGGAAATGGAAGAGGATGTAGATGAAGACGAAATGGGAGATACGATACTGCGTGAAGAGTTTGACAGAGCACTGAAAGACCTGAGTCGAAACAAGGCCCCCGGAGTAGACAACATTCCATTAGAACTACTGACGGTCTTGGGACAACCAGTCCTGACAAAACTCTACCAGCTGGTGAGCAAGATGTATGAGACAGGTGAAATACCCTCAGATTTCAAGAAGAATATAATAATTCCAATCCCAAAGAAAGCAGTTGCTGACAGATGTGAAAATTACCGAACTATCAGTTTAATAAGCCACGGCTGCAAAATACTAACGCGAATTCTTTACAGACGAATGGAAAAACTGGTAGATGCAGACCTCGGGGAGGATCAGTTTGGATTCCGTCGAAATGTTGGAACACGTGAGGCAATACTGACCTTACGACTTATCTTAGAAGAAAGATTAAGAAAAGGCAAACCTACGTTTGTAGCATTTGTAGACTTAGAGAAAGCTTTTGACAATGTTGACTGGAATACTCTTTTTCAAATTCTAAAGGTGGCAGGGGTAAAATACAGGGAGCGAAAGGCTATTTATAATTTGTACAGAAACCAGATGGCAGTCATAAGAGTCGAGGGGCATGAAAGGGAAGCAGTGGTTGGGAAAGGAGTGAGACAGGGTTGTAGTCTCTCCCCGATGTTATTCAATCTGTATATTGAGCAAGCAGTAAAGGAAACAAAAGAAAAATTTGGAGTAGGTATTAAAATTCATGGAGACGAAGTAAAAACTTTGAGGTTCGCCGATGACATTGTAATTCTGTCAGAGACGGCAAAGGACTTGGAAGAGCAGTTGAACGGAATGGACAGTGTCTTGAAAGGAGGATATAAGATGAACATTAACAAAAGCAAAACGAGGATAATGGAATGTAGTCAAATTAAATCGGGTGATGCTGAGGGAATTAGATTAGGAAATGAGACACTTAAAGTAGTAAAGGAGTTTTGCTATTTAGGAAGTAAAATAACTGATGATGGTCGAAGTAGAGAGGATATAAAATGTAGACTGGCAATGGCAAGGAAAGCGTTTCTGAAGAAGAGAAATTTGTTAACATCGAATATAGATTTATGTATCAGGAAGTCGTTTCTGAAAGTATTTGTTTGGAGTGTAGCCATGTATGGAAGTGAAACATGGACGATAACTAGTTTGGACAAGAAGAGAATAGAAGCTTTCGAAATGTGGTGCTACAGAAGAATACTGAAGATAAGGTGGATAGATCACGTAACTAATGAGGAGGTATTGAATAGGATTGGGGAGAAGAGAAGTTTGTGGCACAACTTGACTAGAAGAAGGGATCGGTTGGTAGGACATGTTTTGAGGCATCAAGGGATCACAAATTTAGCATTGGAGGGCAGCGTGGAGGGTAAAAATCGTAGAGGAAGACCGAGAGATGAGTACACTAAGCAGATTCAGAAGGATGTAGGTTGCAGTATGTACTGGGAGATGAAGCAGATTGCACAGGATAGAGTAGCATGGAGAGCTGCATCAAACCAGTCTCAGGACTGAAGACAACAACAACATCTATATTTAGAGTTAGCTGCCATTCTTTACACCAATCACAAATCCTGTCCAAGTCATCTTGTATCCTCCTACAGTCACTCAACGACGGCACCTTCCCGTACACCACAGCATCATCAGCAAACAGCCGCACATTGCTATCCACCCTGTCCAAAAGATCATTTATGTAGATAGAAAACAACAGAGGACCGACCATACTTCCCTGGGGCACTCCAGATGATTCCCTCACCTCTGATAAACACTCACCGTCGAGGGCAACGTACTGTGTTCTATTACTTAAGAAGTCTTCGAGCCACTCAATATATTTGGGAACCAATTCCGTATGCTCGTGCCTTAGATAGGAGTCTGCAGTGGGGCACCGAGTCAAACGCTTTCCGGAAGTCAAGGAATATGGCATCCGTCTGGTAACCTGCATCCATGGTTCGCAAGATATCATGTGAAAAAAGGGCGAGTTGCGTTTTGCAGGAGCGATGCTTTCTAAAGCCGTGCTGATGCATGAACATCAACTTCTCGGTCTCAAGGAAATTCATCATATTCAAACTGAGAGCATGTTCGAGAATCCTGCAACAAACCCATGTTAAGGATATTGGTCTGTAATTTTGAGGATCCGTCCTTCTA
Organism: Schistocerca gregaria; assembly: GCF_023897955.1. NCBI lineage: Eukaryota > Metazoa > Arthropoda > Insecta > Orthoptera > Acrididae > Schistocerca > Schistocerca gregaria. Next base: position 503,139,923 of record NC_064922.1, on the reverse strand, counting down.
CCCTTCTTATATACAGGCGTCACCTGCGCTTTTTACCAGTCGCTTGGGACTTCACGTTGGGCAAGAGATTCGCGATAAATGCAAGCTAAGTAAGCAGCCAATGCACGTCAAATTATAAATTTTTCATGTCCACGTCTAAGAGTACTAATTTTAACATTCAGTAAGGATGTGGCACTCGCTATGGGGGTAGCTTTTCTAATCCCATAGCTACAGCCAGGCAGGCTGGCATCCCACCGCTGTCCAGGGTTTCTGCAGCCACAACCTGAACGTCACACGCCATACGGCCCGATAACCAGCTGTGATGGTGCGGAGTGCAATTTGTTTTCATAGCAGAACACCTTTGGTTGCCATCCGCGGCATCCTTACAGCACAGTAGTACGTCCATGATATTCTAAGCTCTATTTTACTGCCCTTTATACGAGGGTGAGTCAAATTAAAACCTTAAACATATTTTTAAATATCATTTATTGTGAAGAAGTGGCACAAAGCTCTACCACTTTTCAACATAATCTCCCCCACTCTCAACGTAAGTCCTCCAACGCTTACAAAGTGCATAAATTCCTTTAGAGAAAAGTCTTTTGGTAGTCCGCGCAACCACTCACGCACCGCGTGGCGTACCTCTTCATCAGAACAGAACTTCTTTCCTCCCATTGCGTATTTGAGTGGTCCAAACATATGGAAATCACTTGGGGCAAGATCTGCTGAGTATGGTGGATGAGGAAGACACTCAAAATGCAGGTCTGTGATTATTGCACACAGTTCCCCACAGTCGTTTAATGAACAAAGTAAGAGCATACGGACTATCAGATCAATTGTGTGATTGGATTGAGGAGTTCCTAGATAACAGAACGCAGAACGTCATTCTCAATGGAGAGAAGTCTTCCGAAGTAAGAGTGATTTCAGGTGTGCCGCAGGGGAGTGTCATAGGACCGTTGCTATTCACAATATACATAAATGACCTGGTGGATGACATCGGAAGTTCACTGAGGCTTTTTGCAGATGATGCTGTGGTGTATCGAAAGGTTGCAACAATGGAAAATTGTACTGAAATGCAGGAGGATCTGCAGCGAATTGACGCATGGTGCACGGAATGGCAATTGAATCTCAATGTAGCGAAGTGTAATGTGATGCGAATACATAGAAAGATAGGTCCCTTATCATTTAGCTACAAAATAGCAGGTCAGCAACTGGAAGCAGTTAATTCCATAAATTATCTGGGAGTACGCATTAGGAGTGATTTAAAATGGAATGATCATATGAAGTTGATCGTCGGTAAAGCAGATGCCAGACTGAGATTCATTGGAAGAATCCTAAGGAAATGCAATCCGACAACAAAGGAAGTAGGTTACAGTACGCTTGTTCGCCCAATGCTTGAATACTGCTCAGCAGTGTGGGATCCGCACCAGGTAGGGTTGATAGAAGAGATAGAGAATATCCAACGGAGAGCAGCGCGCTTCGTTACAGGATCATTTAGTAATTGCGAAAGCGTTACGGAGATGATAGATAAACTCCAGTGGAAGACTCTGCAGGAGAGACGCTCAGTAGCTCGGTACGGGCTTTTGTTAAAGTTTCGAGAACATACCTTCACCGAAGAGTCAAGCAGTATATTGCTCCCTCCTACGTATATCTCGCGAAGAGACCATGAGGATAAAATCAGAGAGATTAGAGCCCACACAGAAGCATACCGACAATCCTTCTTTCCACGTACAATACGAGACTGGAAAAGAAGGGAGAACCGATAGAGGTACTCAGGGTACCCTCCGCCACACACCGTCAGGTGGCTTGCGGAGTACGGATGTAGATGTAGATGTAGATTGAAACTGTTGTACGGGCAGTGTGGGGCCTTGCATTGTCATGTTGCAAAAGGACACCTGCTGACAGCAGTCCAAGTCGCTTTGATTTAATTGCAGGCTGCAGATGATTTTTTTAGGAGATTTGTGTATGATGCACTGGTGATAGTGGTCCCTCTAGACATGTAATGCTCCAAAATGACGCCTTTTTTGTCCCAAAAGAGAGTCAGCATAACTTCCCTGCTGATTTTTTGACCTGGAAGAAGTGTCCGCCATTGTAAAACCGTGTTAGATATTTGAAATTCTCAGAAACGTAGGGGTAAGCTACAGGGAAAGGCGAGAAATGCATAATATGTGCAAGAACCGAGTCGGAACACTAAAAGTTGGAGATAAAGAACGAAGTGCTCCTATTAAAAAGAATGTAAGACATAATGTAGTCTTCCACATCTACTGTTCGACCTATACATCGAAGAATCATTGGCGGAAATACAAGAAAGATTCAAGGTTCAAAGGATATCAGTGATAAGATTTGTTGATGACATGGCTATACTCAGTGAAAGTGAACAAGAATCACAGGATCTGTTGTATTAAATTAACAATCTAGTGGGTACAGAATACGGACTGAGAATAAATCGAGGAAAGACGAAGTAATGGGAAGTAGCAGGAATGAGAACGGCGAGAAACTTAACATCAGAACTAGGGAAAACGAAGTAGACGAAGTCAAGGAATTCTGCTGTCCTGGCAGAAATGAACAGAGGGAGCATGGAGGACATCAAAAGCAGACTAGCACCGGCAAAAATGGCACACCCAGCCAAGAGAAGAATACTAGTATCAGAGATAAACCTTAATTTGAGGGGGACATTCCTGAGAATATTCGTTTGGAGCACAGCATGGTATGGTGTTGAAACATGGACTGTGTGGAAACGAGAACAGTAGAGAATCGAATCGTTTGAGATATGGTGCTACAGCAGAATGTTGAAAATTAGATGGTCTGATAAGGAATGATGAGGTTCTCCGCAGAATCGATGGGGAAAGGAATATATGGAAAACACTGAGAAGAAGAAGAGACAAAATGTTAGGAAATCTGTTAAAAAATCACGAAATAACTTCCATAGCACAAGAGGAAGCTGCAGAGGGTAAAACTTTACAGAGATATAATTACATCCAGCAAATAATTGAGTACGTAGGTTGCAAGTGGTACTCTGCGATGGCAAGGTTGGTACAGGAGAGGAATTCGTGGTGGTTCGCATCGAAACAGTAAAAAAAAAAAAAAAAAAAAAAAAAAAAAAAAAAAATCTACAAGTAATTTTCCTGTTTTACTTACTACACGCGATCAGGTCCAGAGGACGGCTCGACGTCACAGTTAGGGGTTCATTCTTCTCAGTTAGCCCAGAAAATAATCGATTGTTGTGATGGTTTCTGGAAAATTGATAAAACAATCAACGTAAATCTTTTTGCACATTGTTCATTGATACTTGGACAACATTTTCTGATAGTTTTTTTTAAAGAAATTCATCATCATTATGCTTCTCACCCCTGGAGTTCAAAGTTGCTCTGTCCAAAATGAGGTGCGCCCATGACGAAATTCCTGCAGTCTGCGAATCTTATCTGAAAACAAAAAACAAACAATTTTCTTTAACACTGTACTGTAATATATTAAAAACTCTTGTATCGTATGTGCATTTCTTGTACACTTGCAATTTCTACATCATAACGGCTACCATACCGTGTGATTGATCAATGGAACATGCAACCAACTAACTAACTTTACGAGCTTGAGCATTGTCCTGCAAAATGATGGTCAGCTCCTGCAGACAGTGTCATCACTTCTGTCTCTAAGCTGGTCGTAGATTGTGTTCCAAAAATGAACGGCATAGAGACAGAAGTGATGATGCTTTCTGCAGGACTTCACCATTATTTTGTAGGACAATGCTCAAGCACGTACAGTGCAAGCTGTTACTGATTTGTCTGACTTATGGGGCTGCTAAGCGCAATACCACCTACTGCACTCCCCTGACTTAAGCCTTCGTGAGTTCCACTCGATTTCTGAACTGAAGGGAACTCTTCACAGCATTCGCTTCATAACTGCTACAAATTCGTTGGGCAATAGACCGTCCTCTCGAACTGTCCACACAACTGGCACTGCTAACAATATCCTACGACTTCCACGTCGCTGGCAACGGGTTATACACAATGCTGGTGAGTACTGTAAAGATCAGTAAAACTTTGAAACACGTATGTATCTTGTACGAGCTGTTAATAAATAGTTGCCACTATTAAAGTTCCAACCCTCGTAATAGGGTGCTTAATGATGACGGAATTTCTTTTAAAAAATCAGAAAAAAATGTTGACCAGGAATCAATACCGTAAATAATTTGAAAATGATTATGTTGTTTGCTTCATTAGTTTTTCCAAAAAAATGCAAAAAGCTGTCATTTTACACGTTGACTTAGGACAATGGACCCTTAAGTCTCTCTGACTGCCTCTGTCTTCTGTTACCTCTTCCCAGTTCTCAAAGACTCTTAGCTGCAACAAGTCAAAAAATGGTTCAAATGGCTTTGAGCACTATAGGATTTAACTGCTGTGGTCATTAGTCCCCTAGAACTTAGAACTACTTAAACCTAACTGACCTAAGACTGTAGCGCCTAGAACCGCTCGGCCGCTCTTACGCCCATCCATCCATTTCTTTCCAGATCTTACCACTGGTATACTGTCTAATGGGATCCAGTCCACTGTAATTTTAGGCCACCCCGTTTCTCCCATTCTCAGTACATGTCATGTCTTATTTTACATCACTTCAACGATGTTACGCTCTTTGTATAGCACTTCTAGTTCCGTATTGTAGCACATTCTCCAGACTCCAGTAGTTGGGCTCCAGCCTTCTCGATATGCTTTTCTCAGGAACATTCTTTCAAATGTAAGAAGTCAGCTAAGCTTTTAATTTTCGAGCACCACGGGATTATCAACTAAATGTAGAACCGGGATTATTAATCTTCTATATGCCCTTAACTTTAGTTATTGAGACATTTTCTGTATTTTCATACGTGGTTTAGAGGGCCTCAGCATCTGTTTGCCGCCTACTATCTTGCCTTAACCTGTGCTTCAGTCCGTTACATTAGTAAAAGTCGATCAAGATACCTGTAATTTTTTACGTGCTTTTATACCTGGTACAGTTCACTGTTAGATCTTGGGAGTTATGAACCACTTTTCTTGTAGTATATGCTCAGCATTTTCAGTACTAATTTGAGACCCGAACGTCGATGCACTAATTCCAATGTGTGAATAATTTTTCGTTTCTGTAGTGTGCATGCTGCTAACGTACTGTCATCTGCATAGATCAGACAGGTAATACTTTTTATTCTCCATTTGAACACCTCGATATCTCTCTTTGATGAACCTCCGCATTACCTTTCGGGTGCCAGGATATAAACAATAAGTGACAATCTATATGATGGTCTTCATCATGTTTCCACTAGAAAACTTATTATCGTTTTATTGACTATCTTACCGTTAGCTTTCGTGTGATTGAAGCATACCTCGAAGAGCCTCCCAGCCGGCCGTGGTGGCCGAGCGGTTCTAGGCTCTTCAGTCCGGAATCGCGCGACCGCTACGGTCGCAGGTCGGAATCCTGCTTCGGGCATGGATGTGTGTGTTCGGTTAAGTAGTCCAAAGTTCTAGGGGACTAATGACCTCAAATGTTATGTCCAATAGTGCTCAGAGCCATTTGAACCCTTTATGAGCCTCGCAAATTTCTTTGTTATGCCACATCTATCATGGTTTCAGTTAAAATTAATATTTTTGTCATTGTAAGTTGGATGGATGATTGGTAAAGTACAGATAATGATCACCAGAATATGATCCATTGTTTTGTGTCGACTTCTCAATACCTCCACAGCGGCACATGGGATAGTTTATTTGTCAGGAAGGCAGTTCAGTATCGGTGGTCACACCGTTGTCATTGCAGCAAGGTTTACTATGTGTTGGGACTCTGTTTCCCAGCACTCCCTTTTTTTGTCAACATGAACATAGAAATGTAACAATATACCTTAAAAAACACTCCTCACAATCCTATTTCCCAAGTAGAGTCGTTAGAGTCTTCGGATACCTCTGAATTCTATAAATCATAACAATGTGTTTTCTAGAGTTTTTTACATAATGTATTACCGGTTTTCGTGCTGATTTCGTAAGCATCTATACTGGATAAGTAATGTCGATCGTTTCTCTTTCAAAGGAACTATTTAGGTATTTACCTTATGTAACTTGTGTAATCCGTGGAAAATCCAGATAAGTTCGGCCGGATGGAGATTTCAGCGCTGCTCGTGCAGTGTGCTAGTCGTGTGTCCGAAGCAATGCCGCGGGCAGAACTGGGTCAGAATTCCTCCTCACGTGTCCCTGTGCTCGAAGCCATGAGTCAGTTTTCAAACTGACGGCACCCGAGAGAGTGATACTCAGAGACTGAAGAATGTTTGCAGATTTCTCACTGAAAACCGGTTCTTGACTCATTTTTCGTACTGGGTCGCTTTTCGTGAAACGTTAAGCATATATACTGGACAAGTAATGTGCATTTTTCACTGGTGGCAACTCTCTCATCCAAGGGCTGGGATAAAGTGGACAGAGTAATGTTTGATCATTCAACAAGCTTTCGGATTTCAGAAACTAAAAGAGAAATTCAAGAAGCTAGCGGTTAAAGTTCAGAAGGAAGACGCTACTGTGGATCCGAAACGAGTAGCGGTGAATCTCTCGTCAGAAGCACTCGATGAAACAGCTGTTTCACTTCTGGGCAAAGGTCTGAATTTCGCAACTACACCGAAGAGAATACCTGTTGAAGAAATCGTAAGTGCCGTCGAAGCATCCTTGTTTCGCCTTCTGAAGGTGCAGGCCGAAGAAGTAAGACCAGATGTCTCGAGAGTTCTACGGAAATCAAAACCTTCCAAAAGCAACATATCGGCCAGGAAAGGAAATCTCTTATTGAACTCACGAGAAACAAAAGCAGCGTTGTTACAAAATCTGATAAGGGGAATGCTACCGTTGTTTTGGACGCTGTGGATTATCGCAGGAAGATTTAACAACTCCTAGCTGATCCTGTGTATCGCAAGTTAAAAAGCGATCCGACGAACAGAATCGTTCTGAAAATGAAAAACCTGATATCAGACTCCAACACCTCGAGCACCTGTCTCAGCCAGAATGTATGGACCACCATAACACGTAACGAATCGGTTCCTTTGAGGCCTATTATCAGTATTATTAACTAGCCGACTTATTATTTAGCACGTAATTTATCTGGTAAACTGAGACATCTAGTTAGTGGAACAAATGTTTTTGTCAGAGATGCGAAACATTTTTTAGAAATTATACGTACACTGAAGATATCTGCATTTAACATTCTTGTTAGCTTCAATGTGACATCGTTATTTAATAACGTCCTAGTATAAGACACAATGGAAATCATAAGGGAGAATGTTGCTTCGGATTTTTGTGACTTAATTGAATTATGTCTTCGTTCGAGCTGTTTTAAATATAATGCTGAATTCTGTGAACAGGCTGACGTCCTTGCTATGGGCTCACCCATTTCGCCAGTTGCAACTGACGTTTTCATGGAACATTTTGAGCAACAGGCATTAAGTAGTGCTTCTTTGAAGCCTTATTGCTGGCTCCCCTCTGTGGACGATGCATTTGTTATATGGCCACACAGCGAAGAAGAACTTCATGCGTTCCACAATTTCTTAAATTGAATTCACCCGAGAACCAAATTTACTTTGGAGGTTGAGAGTGAGGTCGGTCTCCCGTTCCTATACGTGTTGATATACAGAAGATCTGATAACACCTTAGGTTACAGAGCGTATAGAAAGCCGATTGACACAAACAGGTATTTAGATGCCACTTCGCACCACCACACAGCCCAAAAGCAAGCAATACTCAATACGCTTGTCTTCACGTGCCTTCCGTACCAGCGATTACGACAACTTGGACTCAGAGCTGATTTTTTGTAAAGAGGACGTTGAAGGCAACTGGCTATGATATTCAATCGACAGGGCTTTTAGGTGGAATATTAATAACGTAATATGAATGACGGTGAAACGCCTTCTCACTCCGTTAGGTTAACGTTAGTTTCTGGGGTCACTGACCGCATAAGCAGAATTCTAAAGAAAAATGGTATTCAGACATTTTCTTTACTCAAAGCAAAATAAAAGATTTTTTTCCGTCGGAAAAAGGTGCACCTGATTGCCTCCATCAACAATGCAGGCGTCCATCAAGTACCATGTGGCTGCGGCAGAGTGTATATAGGTGAAACGGGAAGAACTGTTAAAGAACGCATTAAGGAACACGAACTGTGGTATCGATAGCTACGATGCAACAACGTAGGAGCGCTCTGCTAGGTTGGCACTACTGCGAGAGACACCGACGACAGCGCCCTCTAGCCGGTGCTGTCGAGGTCTACGAGCTCTGCGACTGCTTCAGCCCATTTGATCAGGTGCAGCCAGCCAGGACACTTCGCTTCCACATCGCACCTACGTACAGAGTTATGTAATCGTTTGTCACCTTGTTTTTGCACCAGTAAAACGTTTTCTTGCTGTACCCACTTGTATTACCTTTCCTGTTCCTACCCACGCGCCGCCTCCCAGGCGGGATACAAAACGAACGACACATAACGGCAGTAGAGGAACATCATGAGTTCTGTGGCTCTGACATCGATTATAATAACGTACGTGTGTTGCCTGAGGAAACAAATATTTATAGAAGAAAGGTCCTAGAAGCGGTTGAAATTTCCAAGAATCATCCAGCTTCAATAGAGAGGACGGCTTTAGGCTTCCGGCATCGTGGGTCCCCGCCATCAAGGAAGTTAATATGCAGCCGCGGTGTGCGAGTGACATAAACAACGCGCTGCTAGTCACCTCAACAGACAATAATATTTTGGGTAAACATTCCCCCTCTATTGCTCTGTCCGTTTCGAATCTAGCCAATGATGACGGCCAACCAATAGCGTGGAATAGTGCCTTTATACCCTATGACGATGGGCCACCAATAATATCCACAGGAGTTTAGCCAACAACGCCCCTTCTTCTGCATCAGTGAGGGAATATTAGCCAACGAGTATGATCCACCAATGGTAGCCATAAGAATTTTAACCTTCCCTGTACGAAAGCGTGAGAGTGGACACCGGAAGACACTGAGGAAGATTCCAGCAGAGGGCTCGAAACGTCGATCATTTTAGAGGAAATATGACGTGGCCTAATAACCCAGAAGATTTTAACTTCATTAAACACCTTTCTTCGACTGAGCAAGTAAGTAAAATCTATCATGACAGGGTAGCTGAACCACTTTATTTATTTAACACCTGTTCGTGGACAAATGTTACTGTGGCTCCGTCTGGCTGAATGCAGAAGAAAGAAAAGAGAAATACGTATTGTATATATTTCCTACCTACCTAATAGCCGGTACGTCACATTTGGCACAGATAACAGCAGCGACGTGTCGTGGTATGGAAGCAGTGAGGCTTCAGTAAGTCGCTGGAGGGAGCTGGAACCACATTTGCATGCACAAGTCAACTAATTCCCATAAATTTCGTGGAGGGGGGCGATGAACTCTGACGCCCCGTTTAAACATGTACCATACGGGTTCAAACCTCGTGAGCTGAGGGCCAGCACATCAATTGAAACTCGCCACTGTGTTCCTCGTACCGCTCCACCACAGTCCTGGCCTTGTGACATGGCGCACTATCTTGTTGAAAAATGCCACTGCCATCAGGAAACATGGTCGTCATGAAGGGTTGTACGTGGTCTGCAACCAGTGTACGATACTTATTGGCCGTCTTGGTGCCTTTTATTAGTTCCTTTGGACCCATGGATGTCCATGTGAATTTTCCCCAGAGCACAATGGACCCACGGTCAGCTTGCCTCTGTGCCGCAGCACGTGTATCAAGGAGCGGTTCCCGTGGAAGGCGACGGATTCACGGCCTCCCATCTGCATGATGAAGGAGGTATTGGGATTCATCAAACCACGCAATGCTCTAAATGGTCTACCATTGCGCCAACGTCCAGCGCTGATGGTTACGCGCCCATGTCAGTCGTAGTTGCCGATGTCGGCATGTTAGCACTAACACTGCGTGGGTCGTCAGCTGCGGAGACCCGCCGTTAGCAGTGTTCGGTGTACTATGCGTTCAGACACGATTGTAATCTGCCCAGCATTAAAGTCCGATGTTAGTTCCGTCACAGTTCACCTCCTATCCTGTTTTGAAAGTCTGCCCAGCCTGTGATGTCCGACACCTGTAATGAGATGTGGCCCGTCCCCGGTAGCCGACGGATTGTCAATCCTCTGGGCCTGGATTCGATTGCCGGTTGGGTCGGACAATTTTCTCCGCCCAGGGACTGAGTGTTGTGATGTCCTCATCATCATCCTATCATCCTCATCGACTGCAGGTCGCCGAACTGGCGTTACATTGAAAGGCCGGCACCCGTCGTGCGGTCTGCCTGACGGGGGGCCCTAGCCATACGATTAAATAAAATAAATAAAAATCAGATGTGGCTTCCTAAGTCCTCTAGTTCTGGACGTGTTGTCACCTTGGTTTCACCACGTGTTGAAGACACTCCCCACAGCACCTCTCGAATACCCAACAAGTCTTGCAGTTCCCGAAATGCTCGTGCCCAGCCTCCAGACCATCACAGTCTGCCTCGGTCAGACTGATAGGTCGGGCGTCTTGCCCATACTATACACGGACAGCACGCTCACTGATGCTACATGCGGTATGACTGTATTTGACTAGCAGTGATTTCTCATCAGGTGGCGCTACTATCGCCTAAGCGGATTTATATCAATAATAGGGCGGTGGTTATAATGTTCTGGCTGATCACTATATGGTCCACATCTCGTAGGACACAGAACCTATTTCAACAAAACTACGCACACATGTCTCTAACCATTAGGCTAAAATCAGTATTGGGATGAGAACCACATATCACACTTCAGAACGTGTAGAGCTCTAAATAATGAGATGCGTGAAAAGCTCACATATCATGCATAACGTTTAAGTTTATTACTTCTGTGCTAGTAATGCTATTCGCAATAAATTTCGGAAACAGTATCCAGACATGCCGCAGAATATACCTGCGCAATTTTATCATTGTATGACACATAGTTCAACATATATGACGTCCTAAACTCTGAGATGCGTGAAAAATTCCTCATCATTCATAAAGATTTAATAAATTTATTCTTTACTACTAATATACGTTTACAGCAGAGTCAACTTATGGAAATCTCTCATACATGGTAGCACTTTTGACAGCTTTCAGCTGCGAAGCCGCATCTGTGTAGGCGAAACAATAACCGTCTATAGGGCCATGAAGAAGCGTTGCCATAGAGACGTTTACAAGACCGTATTGCAAACAGGCGAAGCAGCTGCGCCCACGTACAGAAAGTCACCCGGATCATCTCACACCGAGCCTACAGCATGAGTGCATATAAGGTTCGTAAATGATATTTTCTGTTGTTGTTCCTTCCCTGAAGCTGCGTCTTTACGCGTGCCACTCCTTTCTTACACATTCCTTCCTCATAACTTCCAAAAATATTGTTAGTGAACACATTGATACATAACTGTAAACATTATTTGCAACTCCTTTTTAGTGTGGTTTCACTAGCGAATATTTATGTGTCAGGTAACTGACCACATCAGAAAGATATATCGCTCTGCTGAACACAGAGCTGTTTCATGGTGGAATGATATTCGTATATCTTCTTCATATTTCGTCATATCCACACACTGTAGCTACTGAAACATCGGCCACACTATTTTTCTTGTTTATTTCTTTCACGTCGCAGTAAATGATCACCTAATACAGTGGACAGTACGCCTTAAGCAGTGGGTGATAATGAAGATGAATGGCTCTAAAGACACATCACTTTCTGCAGGTACCTTTTCTTTCCGAATGTTGAATCACTATGTGGAATAAGATTTCTCGGACTTTCGACTTAATACTGATGCACTTTACATTTCATCAAGTTATTCTTTGAAATTTCGACTACCTGGTTTTCTCGACCCGTTAAGGTGCTAGAATGCCATGTCAATAAAAGATACAGCAATTAGTCGTATATAGTGTTTAGGGGGCAAATCCAGATTTCGGTCACTGTGTGACCGTCTTCAGTGATAAAAAGACATAAAGAACCAGTTAAGTAAGGTGACTAAAATAATGTAACATGTAAGCATTATTACAGGGGGCGATCACAAACATTCTGACAAGCTTGTAAGCATGTTTAGGGGTACAATGTGCTGGAAAACAACTGTTAGCAAAAAAACACAATACGTTGCGCCGTTTTCGAGTTAACTAGCATTTAAGTTTAAATGCGAACATTTTTAGGTTAGGCTTTACCGTGACTGTTATTGACATTAAATGAAACAATAAGTTTACTGTTACCAGTCACTGTTTATTTGTTTCCACGACGCGTTTCGAAGGTTTAAACCTCCATCATCAGGTGGATATACATCAGTTACTATGGCATTTGTGTGTATGTGTTGTGTTACGATTTCTTAGGAGGAAGTTGTGACACTGTCTAGTGGAGAAAACAAAACAGTATTCCAGAACTTGGTCTGTTTTGACAAAAATTGAACTTGTATCTAGCAGATATGTTGCTCCGTTTCCGAGTTAATTACCGTTGAAGTTGACCAACCAGGCTCTTACGCATACAAATTATAGCGGTCCACCAGAGACTATGTCGTCAGAAGTGTTCTTTGTTTGGGTTCCTAAAATCGGAAGAGAGTGCGAAACAAAAATTGCACGTGGGACGGTAGTAAGCGTCTAACCAGAGCTGAACAGTCCGTGCGCTATGATCTACGCTATGAAAACATTTAACAGTTATTGTATCTAGCGGGATGCTTGAATTAAATCGCTCAATGGTCTGATTAGCTAACTTAAATGCTATTAAATGAAACAATAAGTTTACTGTTACCAGTCACTGTTTATTTGTTTCCACGACGCGTTTCGAAGGTTTAAACCTCCATCATCAGGTGGATATACATCAGTTAATATGGCATTTGTGTGTATGTGTTGTGTTACGATTTCTTAGGAGGAAGTTGTGACACTGTCTAGTGGAGAAAACAAAACAGTATTTCAGAACTTGGTCTGTTTTGACAAAAATTGAACTTGTATCTAGCAGCTAGATCTGCTAGATACAAGTTCAATTTTTGTCAAAACAGACCAAGTTCTGGAATACTGTTTTGTTTTCTCCACTAGACAGTGTCACAACTTCCTCCTAAGAAATCGTAACACAACACATACACACAAATGCCATATTAACTGATGTATATCCACCTGATGATGGAGGTTTAAACCTTCGAAACGCGTCGTGGAAACAAATAAACAGTGACTGGTAACAGTAAACTTATTGTTTCATTTAATAGCATTTAAGTTAGCTAATCAGACCATTGAGCGATTTAATTCAAGCATCCCGCTAGATACAATAACTGTTAAATGTTTTCATAGCGTAGATCATAGCGCACGGACTGTTCAGCTCTGGTTAGACGCTTACTACCGTCCCACGTGCAATTTTTGTTTCGCACTCTCTTCCGATTTTAGGAACCCAAACAAAGAACACTTCTGACGACATAGTCTCTGGTGGACCGCTATAATTTGTATGCGTAAGAGCCTGGTTGGTCAACTTCAACGGTAATTAACTCGGAAACGGAGCAACATATCGATTTTTTTTTCTTAAAAATTATTTCTCATCACAGTCTACCGTGAAAACAGCTTTTCAGATTGTTTCTCATCACCTTGTATGTGCAGGTGTATAAGCTTTAAATATTAGTCGGTAATAGAATACATACCAGTAACTGTTAAGTTGATAGTCCCAACTGGGCTATTCACGTCAAGGGTTTAGTTCCCACTGAGGTCGCCGTTAACAGTTAAAACACGGATGGTTTCAGTGTACTTCATATAAGCGTACAGCGCGTCTTTACAGAAATCTTGCGTTGAAAACATGTGTGAATTCCATTTTAAAATTCGGACACTGAAGGGTGTTTAGAGGAGATACTCCATCTGCAAAGTACTTTACTTTTAATTTTATCTATTGCATGTACAAATATTACACTTACTGTTAATGTTTGACATTCAATGCTACCGCATTGCCGAGAAGAATAATATCCAGAAGAAACGAAAGTTGTACAGGACGAATATCAGTTACGATTTAAAAATCACATCAGAGAAGTTATTTATACTTTGCTTTATAGTCTGCAATATCTATAACAATCAAGAAGGAGAAATGAAACTGAACGGAAGAAACATCACAGTTTAACATTATGAGGTCATCCACGGCAGGTTTAATGTGCAAGTGACACAAACCGCTGATTGGGGTGCTAAGCTGAGAGGGCACTAAAGTGCAATATTTGTACACATCGCGTATTACTGTACGAGGGAAAAAGAGGGTTATGGAGAAAGGTGAGGGGGGCGGCAAATGAGAGGCCGTTGGTGTGGAAAAATGTTCTTGAAACGGCCCTGAGTTCACTGCTGCTGCACTCGATCGATACGCAGACAAATACAACCCATTGTTGCCAACTCTCCAAAATGAAATAAACTACATGTATCAACAAACAGAAACCAGAAAAAAGCAGGAAAAATGTGGTGTATTGATGCAGTTTTATTTTTGCAATAATTATACTGTGTAGCAGACTAACATGAATTTATATTTATTTTCTTGATTTATAAACTGTCGGACCATACAGCAATATAAAAAATTAACTATGTATGTATAACATTGTTTCATTACATATCCTTGGTAATACGGAAGCAATGGACCCACATATCTAACAGTTCAAAGGGTATGAATCACTATACATGTTAATTTAAACGTTAATTTGTACGTATGGAACCTATATTTACTACTGCTTTATCCTAATCGGTTGTGCAGTGTAGCTGTATTTATATCTTAGCAAACTACTGAACACTATTTTTGGTCCGTGGAACCTATGTTTACTATTGCTACATCAAAGTCATCTGTGCATTGTAGTGAGATTGACATCTTAGCAAACTACCGCGCTGAATAGATGTTTGCTGTTCCTCTCCTCAGTTCTGTCGCTGGCGCATCGTTTATTGCAACAGTGAAGCGTACGACTCCTGATTCGTGCTGTATGAACCGAGGTACCGCTTTGTTTAGGACCACTTCCCTCCTTACTTTGAATTTATATACTCTGCTGATGTCAGGTATGCTGCAAAACCGTTTCCAGTAACGTTCTATTTAACAGCTACATTTTTGTTCTTGAGTATGTGCTTTCTGATGAGCTCAGAACGCAAACCAGCATACTTTTAGTTTGCTTTGTTGCGTTTTTTAATTCAATCTAAGTATAAATTTTCATGGGATATAAGAGCATGTTATGAAATTTTAGCTCAAAGCGAATAATTTTCTTTTAATCATCATGGACTTTAATACTTTCCTATAGTCGAAGAAAGAAAGCCATGCAAAAGATAAATGACTGTGAAAAACGCCACGTTTCCTGGCTAGAGCTGATACCTTATTTGCCAGCTAAATGGTATTAAAAAGAAGCCAGAGTTCGCTCTAAAATAGCCTACGTGGCAACAGTGATGCAACCTCTGCGGGGTCGCAAGGCTGGGCTCAGCAGTGAGTTTTACTGTTGGTTGTTTCTGAGCGAGCGCCAGATATAGATGTCGGAGAAGGAATGAGGAAAGTGCTATTCACTGCAAGGGAAAATTTTTCTTAAGCCGTTGTGGATTTTCATATGGGTATTCTGTATTGATAAAATTACGTAGGAAACAAACTCAATGGCGAGTCTAGGGTTCTGTTCAAACAACAGTGCAGTTCTCGCTGAGTATTTCTTAATGACATTAAGCGAAAAACTGTAGATACAAAACTTTAATGAATCTGACATTTCACTGCACAAAAATCGGTCAAATGTTGTGCCGATTACTTACGAGAAATCATATCTTGCAAATTTTCAGCAACAGAAGTAACGAGTCGTTCGTAAGTGTATCTACAATGTGGTGTCCATTCGTCCAGTTTTTCCTGGGACAGTCCCGTTTTTTACCAAAATGTCCCGCTGTCCCGAAAGTTTTTTTGGGGACGCTCAAATGTTCCGTTTTTTTTTATGATTCCGCTTGTCTAGAGTATTTTACGCTACTGGTTGTTTGACTTGCTATTAACTGCGCAATTATTTACGCTAGGAAGCGTGTGATGACTTTCAGCATACCCCAAACATGCATAAGTCCCATAGTGCTCAGAGCTATTTGAACCCAAAAATGTACCGAAATGTCAAAAATCGCAAATAATTTTAAACTCACTATAGGTTACGAATAACAACGAAGATTCTTCTCTTCTAAATCGATCCACTGAATCCGTCCTTTCGGTCCAGAGATACTCTACACTACTGATACTTGCTCTCTGGCTTTCGTCACCACACTGTTAATGTTTTGCACTGTGCAATCACTGTTTCATTATGCCAAAACGGAAGTGTAATTTTAACACCAATATAAAAAGCGAGTTTCCTTTTATCACTGGTAGTGGAGAAACTGTAGAATGTGCGTTGTGCAGATCAAAATTTGCTATTGGTCATGGTGGAAGGTCTGACATTGTGAATCACGCTAAGACGAAGAAACATCGCATGAGTGATCAAACGAAAAGAGCAACTAAATGCGTGAGTGACTACTATGTAAACTTAACATTCGTAACAGAAATTGATAACCAGTTGGCGGTACAAGAAGCTACGTTTGCATACCACAGCCAATGCATAACCATAGCTTTAAGTCAATGGACTGTACTACAGCAGTTGTAAAAAACGTTTCAATCCTAAAATCACATGTGAACACACAAAATGTAATGCAATCATTTCACCGTATGCAGCTCAGCAGGTTCTAAATGAACTGAAAAGTGCTCGATTCATTTCTGTAATGATTGATACATCGAATCGTCTGGATATGAAGTTGGTTCCTCTCCTTATCAGGTACTTTCGCCCTGAAAATGTCATCACGGTGAAAGTGCTCGAATTGGTTAATTTAGCTGGAGAAGCTTGAGATTTACTTCAGAATTATGTGCTGGAGGTTTTAAAGAAATATGATCTTGAGGGAAACGTGACTGCAGTTTCTGTAGACAACACTAACACCAATTTTGGTGGTAAGCAGAGGAAAGGGAAAAACAATTTGTTCTATAAACTGCAACAGAACACAGTGAATAATATAGCAGGTGTTGCCTGTCCAGCACATGTGGTGCACAAATCCTTACAAATTGGCTCAGATTGCCTACCCATCGACTGCCAATTAACTGTAAACAAAATCTACCAGCATTTCCACATAAATACAGTAAAGGTTGAATCTCTGAAGTCATTCTGTAAGTTTACTGTAACTGAATACAAAAGTGTACTTTGGCACAGCAAGACAAGGTGGCTATCTCTACTACCAGCATTGTCAAGAATTGTAGAGATATTTACTGCTTTGAAATCATATTTCATTTCCCTTGATAAGTGTCCTTTTATCCTTAAACAATTCTTTCATAACCCTGTGTCTATTGTTCTTCTACATATTCTTGTTAGCCAGCTAAAACCTTTCTCCACAACAATTAAATGTATTGAGAAACAAGAAATCACAATAGTGGAAGTTTATCAAGAAATGGACAAATTATTGGGCAAATTACAGTGTAGAAAATCTGAAAGATTTCTCACATCCTTTGTACATGAGACTCTAAGAAAGCTGGAAGAAGAGGGTGAAATTACTGTAAAACAATTTCATATTTACGCAGACATCTTCTATGACTCTTGCATTGAGTATATTAAAGAATGGTGTTTACCATTTTTCACACCTTTTAAAGCATTTGACTGCGTTAATACTGAAAAGGAGCAGCTACAGTGGAAGGATATTCAGAACTGTTGTGTTTTTGTTAAAAGTACGAGGTGCATTCAAGTTCTAAGGCCTCAGATTTTTTTTCTACTTAACTACTCACCCGAAATCGATGAAACTGGCGTTACTTCTCGACGTAATCGCCCTGCAGACGTACACATATTTCACAACGCTGACGCCATGATTCCATGGCAGCGGGGAAGGCTTCTTTAGGAGTTTGTTTTGACCACTGGAAAATCGCTGAGGCAATAGCAGCACGGCTGAGGAATGTGCGGCCACGGAGAATGTCTTTCATTGTTGGAAAAAGCAAAAAGTCACTAGGAGCCAGGTCAGGTGAGTAGGGAGCATGAGGAATCACTTCAAAGTTGTTATCACGATGAAACTGTTGTGTAACGTTAGCTCTATGTGCGGGCGCGTTGTGTTGGTGAAACAGCACACGCGCAGCCCTTCCCGGACGTTTTTATTGCAGTGCAGGAAGGAATTTGTTCTTCAAAACATTTTCGTAGGATGCACCTGTTACCGTAGTGCCCTTTGGAACGCAATGGGTAAGGATTATGCCCCCGCTGTCCCAGAACATGGACACCATCATTTTTTCAGCACTGGCGGTTACCAGAATTTTTTTTGGTGGCGCTGAATCTGTGTGCTTCCGTTGAACTGACTGGCGCTTTGTTTCTGGATTGAAAACGTCTCATCCATGGTCAAAACCGACGAAAAGAAAGTCCCATTCATGCTGTCGTTGCGCGTCGACATAGCTTGGCAACATGCCATATGGGCAGCCATGTGGTCGTCCGTCAGCATTTGTGGCACCCACCTGGATGACACTTTTCGCATTTTCAGGTCGTCATGCAGGAATGTGTGCACAGAAAACACAGAAATGGCAACTCTGGAGGCTATCTGTTTAACAGTCATTCGGCGATCCCCCAAAACAATTCTCTCCACGTTCTCGATCATGTCGTCAGACCGACTTGTGCGAGCCCGAGGTTGTTTCAGTTTGATGTCACACGATGTTCTGCCTTCATTAAACTGTCATACCCACGAACGCACTTTCGACACATCCATAACTCCATCACCACATGTCTCCTTCAACTGTCGATGAATTTAAATTGGTTTCACACCACGCAAATTCAGAAATCGAATGGTTGCACACTGTTCAAGTAAGGAAAACGTCGCCATTTTAAGTATTTAAAACAGTTCTCATTCTTGCCGCTGGCGGTAAAATTCCATCTGCCGTACGGTGCTGCCATCTCTGGGACGTATTGACAACGAATGCGGCCTCATTTTAAGACAATGCGCATGTTTCTATCTCTTTCCACTCCGGAGAAAAAAATCGATGAATTTTCATGTGCACAGAACTTCATAGAAAGTGAAGAAGGAGACAAAGAAAGTGTTAGTGCAACCTGGTGTAAAATATTGGCTTATTTGAAAAGTAAAAACAGTAATATGAAAAACATGATTCATTGGTGGACTTTTGTCTGGCAATTCCTGGGTCAAATGTTGCTGAGGAACGTGTGTTCTCGTTAGTGAACTCTTTGTGGTCAGATGAAAAAAACAGAATGAAAGTTGAAACAGTGAGGGCCTTACTCATTGTCAAAAAACACTTTAATGGTGACTTTTATGATGCAATTTCAAATGAAAATGCACTTCTTGAGCCCGCATCTCGTGGTCGTGCGGTAGCGTTCTCGCGTCCCGCGCCCTGGTTCCCGGGTTCGATTCCCGGCGGGTTCAGGGATTTCTCTGCCTCATGATGGCTGGGTGTTGTGTGTTGTCCTCAGGTTAGTTAGATTTAAGTAGTTCTAAGTTCTAGGGGACTGATGACCATAGATGTTAAGTCCCATAGTGCTCAGAGCCATTTTTTTCACTTTTTGATAAAGTACATAAATGTGAAAAGTACGGTGATAGTGTGGCAGAATAATTGTAAAAAGTGATTTGGGATTATCTGAGTGCACGTTGTAAAGGTAAACTTGTATGTGTATTAAATTTAGTCAATACAATATTTTTCTTCATTGTCCCAGTTTTTCCTCTAATTTATTTTAAATGTCCCCTTTTCCAATAAAAATGAGATGGACACACTAATCTACACGCCGTTTTCTTCAGGTTACAGCTTTCTGTTTCCAACTTTTTCTCGAAAATGTTGTCAAGTTTGCTACAGACTTTGTTTCTGCATTTCCATCTGCATCGTGCATCTCTAGCCAACTAACGGTGTGTGGAATAGGGTACTTGTCATGTATCGCAAGAGAACTGTGTGTGGTTTAGGGTACGTCTGATGCCACTAACTGGTCCCGCTTCCCTGTTCCACTCGCTAACGGAATTTGGGAAAAATGATTGTTGGTAAGCCAGTGTATCGAATTTTTATGACGTGATCATTTCGCGAAATGTATCAGGAGGAAGTAATATGTTGTTCGGCTAATCCCGGAAAGTGCTTCCTGGAAATTTTAGTTGTAAACCTCTCCGTGGTGCACGACGCCTCTCTTGTGATATCTGCCACTCGAACAGGAGTTTGTTGTCTATCTCGGTAACGCTCTCCCACTGACTTAGCGATCCCGTGACGAAACGCGCAGCTCTTTATTGGATCTTCTCTCTCTCTCTCTCTCTCTCTCTCTCTCTCTCTCTCTCTCCTGTCAGCTGTCAGTACTACCGCGTAAGGATGCAGATTGACAAACATTACTGAAGAATTCGAGAAAGCCTCTTGTAAGCCAGTTCCTTCGTGGAATCTCAGTCTGGCATTCGCTTTTCCAGCTATTTGTTTTTTGTGGTCATTCCACTTGCCGTCGCTCTGAAGAGTTACTCCTAGAGTGTTTTACGATAGATACTGTATCCATCAAATTGTCATCAATTTTCCTTTCGATCCTCGCCCGTTTCTCTCTAGCCCATATCCCACATCCCGAGAAAAACCTGTGATGGTGAGCTCATGATAACGAAACGATAAAAGGAATCTCTTGTAACGATATATTACGCCTACGTGAAAAAAATTCCCTGTGTAGTCATACTTGGCGGGAACCCATTTCGATGAAACTACAACATCTGTAACACACAGTTCTAGTATTTAACCTTTGGGATGACCAGCATCTGCAACACTTTTGCATGCTGGCATGCACTGGCTGTAGTGGGTTGACCGTTATCGGTTTTGACAAAAGAATGTAGTTCAATAATTCCCTGCGCCCTTATTCCACATTGCATCATAATCTTTTCTTTATGAATGAGTCTTTCGTCTATTTATCTAGGACTATTTCCACTACAGACAGCTCGAGATTCGGTTATTTCGGTTTCTACTAAAGAAAAAAAATTCGAATAATCTTTACCAGAAATGAAAAAGTCTTAATTATTCTGTAACTTTTCAAGACCTGTTTCGCATGGTCGTTAACAAGTCATCACGCTCTTTCCGCTAACGTATGTGCGGAATTAGAAATCTTACACGCACCACTGGGCAGGGCATTGATATCTTCAGAGCATGAAGGTTGAGCAATGGTCTTGCCCGTGCTCGATCTTGGGCAGTGGCGCAGTTTGACTGGGCTCATGTCGTTCAATTATTTTTGATCTCACCCTTGATACTCACGACTGAGTAATTATTTACTAGTAGTCTGTTCATGTTCGTCCTTCTTCATCAAAAAATCTTATTTTGCATACGTGACACTAAGAAAAAAACGGAGTTAGTTTCGATAAATCCGAAAACATTTCATGTATGTCGTTGCTCTGATCACGTCCCCATGATTACTTACAGAAATGCGATACTATTCCTGCTTCATTTGAGCGCACCCACCGCCCCACTACCGATTTCCCACTGTGCAGCTGAATAGTTCTGTACTGTGCTCTATCCGCCAGCAACTGTTACAGAAGACTTTCTTCCCCGAAAAACGTATTGTATTAATACTTATGTAGTGATAAGCTTAGTGCTTCATCTGTCAGCAGGTATAGAAAAAAATGAATAGGATCAAGCTGTGCAAGGACTATAAAAGTTTTGACGAGAACACAAGGACTATACTTCAGGCGCTTAAGGCGGAAGTGTACAAACTTCTTTCACTCATGGTTTCCATTTGGTACCGGGGAGCAGATTGGTGTAGTTACCAACATCCTAATTAGGAAATGCTATCTTATGTCTTACGACCGATGCAGGGGTTATGAAGGTCTGTAATAATCTGAGAATTCTCTCTGTAGCAATTTTATATAAGAAGCAATAATTCGAATATACCTGGACTGATAACTAGTTTTCCTATGCAAGCTGACAGCTCGCTTTCGAATAAATTGATAGCTGATCTGTGAAGAGTACCTTACAGTCGCTCTCGCTGCCTGTCGTAATTCGAAACTCCATTCTGATCGATATCGTGTTGATGCCAACATGTAGCACTCAGTCACGACTCTTTTACTCAGTTACTCACGAGCGGATACGTATCAGCCTCTTTGATTCCACTCCACTGTTTCATTTTCTAAGGTCAAGACAGTAAGGCGCATACTTACCTTGCCTAGATGAAGAGCAAAAGTAGAAAACAATAGACACCATCACAGGCAAGGATACGTGTACGGTAATATGCATTACGTAATTATAGTAGTTTGGAATCTGGGTTTCTTCCTTGCTCCGTAGACACCTGTAACTCCCTTAGAAGACTGCCATATACACAAACCGAAACATATGTGACAGGAATGGTGTCATCGAGGGCTTCTGCAATTTTGGAACCTGATATAATTTTCGTATAACTATCGCAGATTCGCGCAAATATGTTCACACTGTAACTCACACGTAGGAAATCGCGGCCTGAAGAGACTATATGCGAATAATTAATCCAGAACAGTCACAAAAACCAAGGGGGAAGGTCATTTCTGTATTTAAAAACCAATTTAATTATAGACAGGGAAAAAAAGAATATATACCTTACATATCGCTAATAACAAATACTTCCGCAAAATACTGGCATCCAAAGTTTCTTAGCAAATAATTCGATCTGTTTCTGCTGAATGCGAGGAAAAGAGTGTAAGGAAAACACGTGAGGGCGAAATTCAAGAGAACTGGGTGCACTGCTTCCCGAGCGACTGCGGACCGCTTTAGAAACGCCTATCCGTAGAAAGAGGATGGAGTGTACAGCCTTGGAAAATTATGCTTCTTTGCTTTCGTGAAGGTTATTATTTCTTACGCTGCAGACCAACAATCTGCTTACTCATAGTCATTACGTGCAAGACCCAGCCGGTGGTTTCTTTCGTTCCAATGTCTCGTCAAGGTAGTGCACCGATTTCCCAAGGGTATTTCTCTTCTTTTAAAGAGAAAACAAAGTAGTAATTTCATATTTTTTTCTATTATTACCATGACAAAATTAAAGAAAGAAACCCTGATGAAGCACACGTCGCCACGACACTGTGGCTAGGAGAAAAATCTGGACAGCAAACGTTAATACAGTGTGTATCAATTTCAGCTCCATTGCTTCTACTGTGAAGAAAGTAAAATAAAAGCGATTATACTCCACTAGCGAAAAAACTAACGGCTGTACACGATAGCCACACAGACAGAAAAAGAGAGTAATAAAAGCTATCAAACAACTGTAGGTATCATGATAATAGTCATTGGCTCTGAAGCGCGCGATCTAACATTCACAAACGTTATATTGAAATATTGTCTTCATTGCAGAACTACCCCCCCCCCCCCTCACCACCGGTTGCGTACTCATAATTCCCTTCATATCAGTTTAGAATATCTCCACTTCTGTGACTCTGTGAGTAGGCGAGTTATTGCATTCGGTGATTCAGTCTCCTGATGAGAACGATGCCATATAATGAACAAAGTTACCTGGAATTCACATCTAATTTGATTGAAATTATCTTTCCTCAGAAATTAATTACAAGTTTGACCAGTTTCGGCTGCTAAGCAGCCATCGTCAGAAACATCACAACCGTGCGAGGTGGTGCAGTGGTTAGCACACTGGACTCTCATTCGGGAGGACGACGGTTCAATCCCGTCTCCGGCCATCCTGATTTAGGTTTTCCGTGATTTCACTAAATCATTTCAGGCAAATGCTGGGATGGTTCCTTTGAAAGGGCACGGCCGATTACCTTCCCAATCCTTCCCTAACCCGAGCTTGCGCTCCGTCTCTAATGACCTCGTTGTCGACGGGACGTTAAACACTAACCACCACCACCAGAAACATCACGCTTATTACGGAGTAAATTGTCGGAGTAGCGGTGACAACCTACAAAGTTGTGATCGTACGATTTATCTTACAAAATAAGTTAAACGAAGCAAATCTATGTTTGTAGCATTTGTCATTAGATTTAGCATTCGAAAATGCTTATTGGAATACATTCTTCGAAATTATAAAGGTGGAAGGATGCAGAAACGTCATTTATAGCTTGTACAGGAATCAAACTTCAGTAACAATGAAAGGGGAGTACCGTAGTTGTGGAGAAGAGAGTACTGGAAATTTTGGAAAATTGTGGTAAGGTCTTATGGGACCAAATTGCTGAGGTCATCGATCCCTAAGCTTACGCACTACTTAATCTAACTTAAACTGTCTTCCGGTAAGGGCAACACACACACACCCATGCCCGAGTAGGATTCGAACCTCCAGCGGGGGTAGCAGCGCGGACTGTGACAATGCGCCCTAAGACCGCGCAGATACCTCCGCGCGGCGGGAAGGGCGTACGTCATGGTTGTAGCCTGTCTCGATGTTATTCAGTCTGTATATTGAGAAAGCACTACTGAAAAACCGAGGAGAAATTTTGTGAGGGGGTTAAGGTTCAGGGAGAAAAACACTGAGGTCAGAGCATTCAAAACTACTTGTGAAAGTAGTTGAACGGAATGGAGAGTCACTTGAAAAGAGGCTATAAGATGAGCATCAAGAAAAATAGAATAAGGGTAATGGAACGAAGCCGAATTAAACCAAGCAATTCTTATTTAAGATTGAGTTAATACACTCCTGGAAATTGAAATAAGAACACCGTGAATTCATTGTCCCAGGAAGGGGAAACTTTACTGACACAATCCTGGGGTCAGATACATCACATGATCACACTGACAGAACCACAGGCACATAGACACAGGCAACAGAGCATGCACAATGTCGGCACTAGTACAGTGTATATCCACCTTTCGCAGCAATGCAGGCTGCTATTCTCCCATGGAGACGATCGCAGAGATGCTGGATGTAGTCCTGTGGAACGGCTTGCCATGCCATTTCCACCTGGCGCCTCAGTTGGACCAGCGTTCGCGCTGGACGTGCAGACCGCGTGAGACGACGCTTCATCCAGTCCCAAACATGCTCAATGGGGGACAGATCCGGAGATCTTGCTGGCCAGGGTAGTTGACTTACACCTTCTAGAGCACGTTGGGTGGCACGGGATACATGCGGACGTGCATTGTCCTGTTGGAACAGCAAGTTCCCTTGCCGGTCTAGGAATGGTAGAACGATGGGTTCGATGACGGTTTGGATGTACCGTGCACTATTCAGTGTCCCCTCGACTATCACCAGAGGCTAGAGGACAAATGTAAGGATGTAGAAGCTTATCTCACTAGGGGTAAGATAGATACAGCCTACAGGAAAATTAAAGAGACCTTTGGAGAGAAGAGAACCACGTGTATGAATATCAAGAGCTCAGATGGCAGCCCAGTTCTAAGCAAAGAAGGGAAGGCAGAAAGGTGGAAGGAGTATACAGAAGGTTTATACAAGGGCGATGTACTTGAGGACAATATTATGGAAATAGAAGAGGATGTAGATGAAGACGAAATGGGAGATACGATACTGCGTGAAGAGTTTGACAGAGCACTGAAAGACCTGAGTCGAAACAAGGCCCCCGGAGTAGACAACATTCCATTAGAACTACTGACGGCCTTGGGAGAGCCAGTCATGACAAAACTCTACCAGCTGGTGAGCAAGATGTATGAGACAGGCGAAATACCCTCAGACTTCAAGAAGAATATAATAATTCCAATCCCAAAGAAAGTAGGTGCTGACAGATGTGAAAATTACCGAACTATCAGTGTAATAAGTCAAAGCTGCAAAATACTAACGCGAATTCTTTACAGACGAATGGAAAAACTTGTAAAGCGGACCTCGGGGAAGATCAGTTTGGGTTCCGTAGAAATATTGGAACACGTGAGGCAAAACTGAGCTTACGACTCACCTTAGAAGAAAGATTAAGGAAAGGCAAACCTACGTTCCTAGCATTTGTAGACTTAGAGAAAGCCTTTGACAATGTTGACTGGAATACTCTCTTTGAAATTCTAAAGGTGGCTGGGGTAAAATACAGAGAGCGAAACGCTATTTACAATTTGTACAGAAACAAGATGGCAGTTATAAGAGTCGAGGGGCATGAAAGCGAAGCAGTGGTTGGGAAGGGCGTGAGACAGGGTTGTAGCCTGTCCCCGATGTTATTCAATCTGTATATTGAGCAAGCAGTAAATGAAACAAAAGAATAATTCGGAGTAGGTATTAAAATCCATGGAGAAGAAATAAAAACTTTGGGGTTCGCCGATGACATTGTAATTCTGTCAGAGACAGCACAGCACTTCCAAGAGCAGCTGAACGGAATGGACAGTGTCTTGAAAGGAGGATATAAGATGAACATCAACAAAAGCAAAACAAGGATAATGGAATGTAGTCGAATTAAGTCGGGTGATACTGAGGGAATTAGATTAGGAAATGAGACACTTAAAGCAGTAAAGGAGTTTTGCTATTTGGGGAGCAAAATAACTGATGATGGTCGAAGTAAAGTGGATATAAAATGTAGACTGGCAATGGCAAGGAAAGTGTTTCTGATGAAGAGGAATTTGTTAACATCGAGTATAGATTTAAGTGTCAAGAAGTTGTTTCGGAAAGTATTCGTATGGAGTGTAGCCATGTATGGAAGTGAAACGTGGACCATAAATAGTTTGGATAAGAAGAGAATCGAAGCTTTCGAAATGTGGTGCTACAGAAGAATGCTGAAGATTAGATGGGTAGAGGAGGTATTAAATAGGTTTGGGGAGAAGAGGAGTTTGTGGCACAACTTGACTAGAAGAAGGGATCGGTTGGTAGGACATGTTCTGAGGCATCGAGGGATCGCAAATTTAGCATTGGAGGGCAGCGTGGAGGGTATAAATCGTAGAGGGAGACCAGGAGATGACTACACTTAGCAGATTCAGAAGCATGTAGGTTGCAGTAGGTACTGGGAGATGAAGAAGCTTGCACAGGATAGAGCAGCATGGAGAGCTGCATCAAACCAGTCTCAGGACTGAGGACCACAACAACGACAACCATTGTGCTCTTTAAGAATGTATGGTGAGCTTCGCAGCAAGTGTATGGGAAGTTAAGCTCGCTCTGGTGACCAACTGAAAAGCAGTGAGGCGTGGACAAAAGAGAGATACCTTAGTCTATCGGGGACATTCCATTGTACCCCAGCAGGGGCGCCGTGTGTGGTGCTAAGTGTCTTTCGGGTGGATGTAACCATCAGATATCGGGCCGCATGCTACTGGCTTCAGAGGGAATGACCATACGATCCGCGAAATAACGGGGAAGACATTGAGCACTGACGTAATCTAAAAACGTGGCGGTTGGATGTCTCGAACCAGGATTGGGACCAACATTATAAAGGTCATGTGGTGTATAGCTTTCTCTCGAACATCGAGGTGCGGTTACTGATGAATCATGCCATTCCTAGGCACGACGTGTTTCACTTCTCGCCTGGGAATGGCCCATATGCAGCGCACCTACAGAGCGTCTCACTTTCTGCAAACGGCAACAGCCAATGCGACGAACACTGATGCCCTGAAAACGCTATGGTTTACTGTGGGCCGTACACACACACACACAGTGAAGGATAACAGGAATCACAACACAAACACTACGACACACACTCAGGGCTTCACTCAGAGAGTGATAACTAAATTAACTAACAGAGCACAATCCAAGACAGAACGCACCATCGACAAACAAATCAGATCTTAGAGGCATCGTAGCAGACGTCAGGTAAGTGTCTGGGTTAGTACATATGAGGACTCCAGTACAACAGTCTCCTCCATCACCAACAGAAAGGACACTATACAAAAAAAAGAACATGTAGACATCCAAAAAAAGGAATATTAAATGCAGATCAAACCAGAGAGACATATGTTATCATATAATATTGGCCCGTTATTGTATCAGGTGTGACGTTAAACCTGTTACTACAATTACACAAATTTTTGGCACATTGCTTAAGTTAAGATAAGAGGAGACACATGACAAATCACATGGACAGACACAATGCATAACATATATCAACACAAACAAATAGTAATCCCTTATTACAGCGAGGTAGGGTCATTGGTTCCTGTCAATTCGACTGAGAGGATCAATACAGCCCCCTCCCCTCCCCGACAAGTTTTATATATCCACAACTACTGCAAGCTGCCACATGCCGCCTGAGAGTGGTTATTGCCTTTGACGCCGAAAGTACAGGGGATAGGCAAAATAATGTGGACAGTGGCAGTAATGGAACGATGGTGTCTGACGGTCAACAACGCAGGCAAGGCACGTGTCGCGCTGGACTGTGTCAGTTCAGTATGAACTAGGCAACTGTACAGGGTGTTTCCGAGTAGTGCACACTTCGTATTTGCATTCAGAGGCCGAGGTCAACGAGGAATAAACGACCTAACATAGTTCCAAAGAGGGCAGATTATGGGGTCCTGATCAGCTGTATCTGCAGTAACCAACATAGCCCACTTACTGAATGTTTCAAGAACAACTGTTTCAACAGTCTTCACAGCCTACACAAAACGTCTAAAGATATCATCGTGTAAATTTAATAGCGAGCCCAAATGAAAGCTAAATGACACAGATCGTCGTACGCTAACACGAATTGTGTCAAAACAACACACAGCTACGGCGGATAAAGTGACTGCAGAGCTCAAAAGCCATTTCGAGATCCCGTATCTATCGACATTGTCAGCCGAGAATTCATGTAAAGCGAATATTATGGACGAGCAGCTATACCGAATGGAAACCATTAGTGACGACAACCAATGCAAAGAAACTTAAACATGGTATCAGCAGCATAAATCGTTAACTGCTGATTTTCGTTATTTCCAACATCGGGCCGGATTTACGTCTGGAAAACGCCAAAAGAAACTTAGATTCCTGATTATTTGATTTCAAAGGTTAAGCATCCAAGTGGAAGTGTGATCGTGTGGGTAGCCGTATCACGGTGTTCTGCTAGTCCCATCATAGAGTCAGAAGCCTTGTTACATTTTACGTGGTCAGGTCCAACCCATGATTCAAATGTCCCTCAACAATGATGCCATATTTCAGGACGATAATGCACAAATTCACACAGCCAGGAAAGTACAATCGTGGTATGAGGAGCATCCAAATGAACTTAAGCTTCTTCCCTGGCCAGGACGGTCCCCGGACCCGAACAATATCGAACCCTTGTGGGCGGTATTCGAGCGCAGACACCGGAGCAGATTTTCGCATCCCTCGTCACTAGAAGAGTTATGTAATATCTCTTTATATCCTACTAATTATCCCTGCACAACTCTATGAATGAATTACGTTTCCTACTTGACCATCTATATACTGGCAGAATCGATGCGCAAAGTAGTACAGTACTATTACTATTCCATGAGCGCATAATTAATCTTTGTAATATTCTCTCTGGTGTGTTGAGGGGACTTATATGAACTTCTCCATGCCGAATAGCCGCATTGAATAATTGTATTTTGCTGTCGATATTACTGGAAGAAAGAGATTGAAGATATTTTTATACTACTCAAGAAAATATATACTGAGCATTTATGTCAAAGGTGTGTAAGGAATTTCATTATATATGTATTCTCTAATTGGAAATTTGTACGGCGGTGTCGTTTCGTTGGTAATCAGAAGTGAACTTCGGATGAATTGGAAACGAACCTGCAATTATTAGATCCAAAAACTCTATTATTTCATCGGATAATGAAAATCTATCAAAGCAAACTTTCCGCTTGATCTAAGGTTTCCCGACTGACTACGCAAAGCAAGAAAACCAAGACATTTTATTTATAGAGGATTGCAGATCGCTTCCAATCATCGAGATTGCGGACAAGGAGAGTCATCGTCCGATTCTGATTAAATAAGTGAAGCTTAATTATAACTTTCTTGAGCGACTGTGATGACGGTGATAAGGCTGCTTAGGTTCAAATGGTTCAAATGGCTCTGAGCACTATGGGACTCAACTGCTGTGGTCATCAGTCCCCTAGAACTTAGAACTACTTAAACCTAACTAACCTAAGGACATTACACATATCCATGCCCGAGGCAGGATTCCAACCTGCGACCGTAGCAGTGGCACGGTTCCGGACTGCGCGCCTAGAACCGCGAGACCACCGCGGCCGGCGGCTGCTTAGGAATGAGACCATTAATAAAATACCAATAACTAACTTTCCTCCTCACCAGCAACCAGTATAAACACGGTATTAATTAAAATTGTAGTTACAACAGGTTCTGATCGAAGAGTGGCATAACTTTCCACTGGAGACTATACAATCATTATATGCCAGTATTCCAAGAAGAATCGCAGCTGTAATACGGGTGAATGAGGATCCAACCCCATGTTAATAAACCATTCCCAACTAAGTACAGGTGTCCACATTATTTTGCCTGTCCTCTGTAACTGGTAGTCACATTACCGTGACTGGGGGTATAGAGCACCCTTGGGCGAGGTGACCGAACTACCGCAGTCAGGCTGTTCCGATTAATAATGTAACACGATCATTTCATTTATTGAAGGCTGGGAGGAAGAGATGCCGGCCAGAGTGGCCGAGCGGTTCTAAGCCTTTCAGTCTGGAACCGCGCGACCGCTACGGTCGCAGGTTCGAATCCTGCCTCGGGCATGGATGTGTGTGTCGTCCGTAGGTTGGTTAGGTTTAAGTAGTTCTAAGTTCTAGGGGACTGATGACTGCAGATGTTAAGTCCCATAGTGCTCAGAGTCATTTGAACCAATTTTGAGGAAGTGATTGTCCGTGTTGGTGATTTTTTTTCCCGTGGATTCTGTCTTTTTCACCTCAGTGGCCTCAAGGGGAGCTCTTAACTCATCGTTTCTCTGGGTCGTACGAGACTGCACGCCTCAGAACGGCACCGGTAGTAAGCCAAAGTGGGAGCGCGCTAGTGGCGGCAGTCAGCTGTGGCCGTTGTCGCTGGCGCCAGTCCAGCCGCAGGTGGCTGCCGCGCTGCCGGTGGCCGGCGCGGCCCGGCGCAGCGCGGCGCGGCGCCGCGGAATGCAGCCGCGCCGGGCCGGCGCTGCGCGGCCATTGACGGCGGCTGCGTGAATGGAGGGCGGCGGCCGCCCCCGCCGGCCTTCCCACGCCCCCGCGTGACCCGTGCCGCGCCGAGCCGCGCCGGACACACGCCCAGGCACGCCGCGCCGCTCCAACCCAAGGACCGCCGCCGGAGCTGGCGCTCGCAGGCCCCGGTGCGCTGAAATTGAAAATCAGAACCGGCTCAGGGCAGTCGGTGGCGTCAGATCTACACTAGAAACTCAGTACACTCTACTCGGAATAGTTCAGCGGCGATCCGGTTTCATCTATATCCCGAACGTAGTATTTTTCTATGTTAAAAAAGCTAAAGTTATACATTGACGCATTTGACGCCACTTGTTGGAGTATTGTCTGTCAGCTCTTGTCCCTTGATCGTCGGCCGACGTTCGTTTTTCACGATTCATCCGTCGTTTCGCCAGCGCGAAAAGGTTCCTCCGCAACCAGAGTGTGACTGTTGTGACAGTGCCCTCATATTGGCCGCCCATGGTGGTTTCGCTTTTCCCGCGTCATACATGTTAAGACCGTGACCTTTTCTCCGCCAGGGGCACTGGATGTCACTGTGCATCGACGCATTTGACGCCACTTGTTGGAGTATTGTCTGTCAGCTCTTGTCCCTTGATCGTCGGCTGACGTTCGTTTTTCACGATTCATCCGTCGTTTCGCCAGCGCGAAAAGGTTCCTCCGCAACCAGAGTGTGACTCTTGTGACAGTGCCCTCATATTGGCCGCCCATGGTGGCTTCGCTTTTCCCGCGTCATACATGTTAAGACCGTGACCTTTTATCCGCCAGGGGCACTGGATGTCACTGTGCATCGACGCATTTGACGCCACTTGTTGGAGTATTGTCTGTCAGCTCTTGTCCCTTGATCGTCGGCCGACGTTCGTTTTTCACGATTCTTCCGTCGTTTCGCCAGCGCGAAAAGGTTCCTCCGCAACCAGAGTGTGACTCTTGTGACAGTGCCCTGATATTGGCCGCCCATGGTGGCTTCGCTTTTCCCGCGTCGTACATGTTAAGACCGTGACCTTTTCTCCGCCAGGGGCACTGGATGTCACTGTGCTCTATGATTCGCCCACCATGACGTTATAGTCCCAACCACTTGGCGCCTGCGCTTTTCTAGATAGCCAGAGTACACCGGGTGATCTAAAAGTCAGTATAAATGTGAAAACTAAACCACCGAATAATGTAGATGGAGCTGTAAAAATTGACACACATGCTTGGAATGACATGGGGTTTTATTAGAACCGTAAAGAACTAAGTATTGCTAGACGCGTGAAAGATCTTTTGCGCGCGTCGTTTATTGATGAATGTGCGCTCGGCCGCCACTTTCGTCGTGCTTGGCTTCCCAGGTCTCCAGACCTCAGTCCGTGCAATACTGCCTTTGGGGTTATCTGAAGTCGCAAGTGTATCGTGATCGACAGACATCTCTACGGATGCTGAAAGACAACATCCGACGCCAATGTCACACCATAACTCCGGACATACTTTACAGTGCTGTTCACAACATTATTCCTCGACTACAGCTATTTTTTAGGAATGATGGTGGACATATTGAGCATTTCCTGTAAATAACATCATCTTTGCTTTGTCGTACTTTGTTATGCTAATTATTACTGTTCTGATCAGATGAAGCGCCATCTGTTGGACATATTTTGAACTTTTGAATCTTTTTTGGTTCTAATAAAACCCCATGCCATTCCAAGCATGTGTGTCAATTTGTGCCTCTCTATCTACATTATTCCATGATTTACTCAGTTTTCAAATTTAGACTGACTTTTTGATCACCCTGTATATTCGCGCAGCAACAAGTCAGTAAGCACCAGAAGATGACGAATAGCTGTCTCTTTGAAATATTTTGCAGCTTCCACAACATGATCCGAAACCACGCTCGTGAACCAATGAAGCAGCGTTTGTGTTATTTAAAACGCTTTAACAGTATTCGCATAAGAAATTCGGAGACCTTACTTTTCAGCACGCCCTTGTATTTCATTGTGAGCCCTCTGCTATTGATCAGAAAAGGTTGAAAATAGTGTATTTTGAAACCTTATTACCCATGTTTTGCACTAATAAACGCGAAAAGACAAACCCGTGCGTGAAGCGTCTCTGTAACTCGAGTACAATATTCTACATTCCCTCTCCACCGTTCCTAAGGCAGCAGCTGTATCCCTTTTCCAGAATATCATAATAAATCGGCTTCAGTTATATTTCAGCTTCCAAACTACGTTTCGCCGCAGACCCGATGTACAATTCGCATAGCAGAACTGTAGGAAGATCAAATTGTGCTAATTATCATCACGAGCAGATCAATCGTGTTATGTTCGGGGACTGATGTGTTAAAAGTAAATTTAGCACTAATAGTTGAACAGTAGGAATTTCTAGTCGACATATGCTTCTTCATTTTCAGTTTATATTTATTCGTTGGTACTTAGCGTCCACTAACGAGTGCTTTGCTCTTTGACTGGGGTAGCTCGCACCCATAAGCAAAGAAGCAATAACTGAGAATATCGTAAATCATATTTTGTGGAAGACACTGACAAGTTTTGCACAGATGGGCTAGTTTTAAACTTGGAACGAACACAGATAATCCAGTTCTGTACTGTCAAACATGTCCACGTTGTATTTTCGTAACATACGTATAAGAAATAATAAACACGGCAAAAAATTCTAAGTTCTTGGGTGCGTGTACTGATAAAAACAAAGACTAGATAAACCATATAGTACACCAGCTACAAAGTTTAGATTCGGAGATTTTTACCATTAGAGTAATTGCCCAGTTTGGGGACACAGAAATTAATAAATTTACACCTTTTATGTACTTCCATTGGCTAATATCTTATGGGACAATGTTCTGGCGTAATTCCTCAAGTAGATCAAAAGCGCTGATTACACGAATGACACTAATCCGAATGGTTTGTGGGTCTGACACACATAATCTTGCAGGAATCCCTTTACGCAGCTGGAAATTTTAACCACAGTCTCGCAGTACCCTTATTCACGTACCGTACCAAATTTGTTATCAGTAACTAATTTCATTTTGAGAGTAACAGAGGTATTTGGATCAACAGAAGAAAAAACTGTCTTTATTATATATATCAACGAATTTTGGCCATTACCAACAGGATATCTGCAATGTATCAGTTTCGGGAACCGGGAATACCAGTACTTTCAGAAATGCATGACCTTTGGATTTTAAGGTTAAATTTTTCGTGTAATTTCGTATTTTCTATTGTAATTCCTGATAAAGGGGTCTCAACAGATGAAAGATTGACAGTCTGGAAACAAATGACAAAAAAATTCTTTCGCGTGATATAATTTCAAATTAACCAGTTTTTTCTCTTACTTGTACTGTCTTGCATTTTACCAAATTCCGCGATTCTAGGACAACGGTAAGGTTTTGATGAGTGATCTGCGAGTATCGAAATATGTGCCACGAATGGCATTGACTTAGAAGCTTCCTGAGGAAAAGGGGTCTTAACAGTCGGCCAGACACACAGACCCATCCATCCTATAATGGTTCCCTATTTACCGTTTGGGGTATGGAACCCTAAAAAGGTAGTAAGCAGTTTATTATTTCAAAAGTAATCTCCATAACTGTCAAAACATTTATGCCACTGTGAACAAGTACAGTCAGTTTCTTCAGGGAATAATGTTTTCTGTTTGCTACAAAACCACTGTCGTATCCAGGCATGCAATTCTTCGACCATAGCAAATCGACTGCGTCGTATGTCTTTCATCAGGGTTCCAAAAATATGGAAATCGCATGGCGTGGGATGGAACTGTATGGAGGAAGTGGTAGGGCTCTGCAGTGGAACTTTTGCAGCGTAGTCGGAGCATTCATGAGGCCATCCATACATATCTATATATATATATATATATATATATAAGATACACGCCTAGGTACATTCACGGCTCTGTAGGCAAACGCAAACGTTTGTTCATAAAGGCGTTGACCGCCTTGTCTCACATTAAAATAAATGTATTAACAGTTGATGCGACTACTTTTGGAATAATAATCAGTTCAATTAGTTTTTCTCCATCTGTCTCATTTGACTACCATCTTCCGCCCGCCTCCTGGTGACAACTACCTAAGATCCCCTATCAATCAAGAGCAAGTATCTCTTATCAAATGGAACTACACTGAAGAGCCAAACAAACTGGTACACGTGGTTAATATCGTGTAGGGCCATCGCGAGCATGTAGAAGCGCCGCAACACGTTGTAGCATAGACTCGAATAACGTCTGAAGTAGTTCTGGAGGGAACTAACAGCATGAATCACGCAGTGCATAAATCCATAAGAGTACGAGGGGGGGTGGAGATCTTTTCCGAATAGCACCTAGCAAGGCATCCCCGATATGCTCAATAATGTTCATATCTGGAGAGTTTGTTGGCCTGCGGAAGTGTTAAAATTCGTTGGAATTCTCAATGGACATTAATGGATGCAGGCGATCAGACAGGATGCTTACGTACGTGTCACCTATCAGAGTCATATCTAGACGTATCAGGGGTCCTATATCACGTCAACTGCACTCGCCCCACACTACTACAGTCCCTCCATCAGTTTGAACAGTACCAAGCTGTCATGCAGAGTCCCTGGACTCATGAAGTTGTCTCCATACCCGTACACGTCCACCGCTCGATGCAGTTTGAAATGAGACTCGTCCAATGAGACAATACGTTTCCAGTCATCAACAGTCCAATGTCGGTGTTGACGGGCCCAGGCGAGGCGTAAAGCTTCGTGTCGTGCAGTCATCAAGGACACACGAGTGAGCCTTCGGCTCCGAAAGTCCATATCAATAACGTTTCGATGAATGATTCGCACGCTGACACTTGTTGATGGGAAAGCACTGAGATCTGCAGCAATTTGCGGAAAGACTGCACTTCAGTCACGTTGAACGATTCCCTTCAGTCGCCGCTGGGCTCGTTCTTGCAGGATCTTTTCCCGGCCGCAGCGACGTCAGAGATTTGATGTTTTACCATAATCCTGATACTCACGATACACTCGTGAAACGGTCGTACGGGAAAATCCGCAGTTCATCGCCATCTCGGAGACGCCGTGTCCCATCGCTTATGCGCCGACAATACCACCACGTTCAAAGTCACTTCAGTATCGATAACGTGCCGTTCTAGCAGTAGTAACCGATCTAACAATTGAGCAGATACTTGTTGTCTCGTATAGACGTCGCCGATCGTAGCAGCGCATTCTGGCTGTTGAAAGGTTACACTTGTGCTTTGTTGTTTCGGAGCTTTTATAGTTGCAGCCGACTTAATTAATCAAGTGTGTTAACGGAAATTTCCTTTCATTCTTTATTGTTATTTTATAAAGTCAGATTGCGTACTAATACTACTCAGGTCCAACCGGTTACGAGACTTCGTAACCGGATACACAGCCACTAAAATTATTGCATTTTAATTAATCCCCCATGCACTGTTTGCTTATATCTGTATTTGAATGCACATGCCTCAGTTTCTTTAGCGATTCAGTGCATACATACATCAAAAAAAGTTTGCATCACCCCGGTTTCCAGAACTCTTGAAGATAGGCGTTGACTGTAGATTTTGTATCACAGAGACAGCCCTTTGACTGTTCAGAGATATCACTAAACCCGCCCAAAGACGTAAACAACCATGCGAGCAGCGTCTATTAGACGGAGGGGATCCGACACCCGATCAGTTCCAGTCATTCCTCCAGCAATGAGGTATACGGCACGTGGTGTCTGTAGTTCAACCATACCTAGACGGTGAGTACCGCAGTTTGATCACGTCCGCATTGTTACTTTGTGCCAGGAATCGCTCTCAACAAAGGAAGTGTCCAGACATCTCGGAGTAAACCAAAGCGATTTTGTTCGGACATGGAGGAGATGCAGAAAGACAGGAACTGTCGATGACATGCCTAGCTGAGTTCGCCCAAGGGCTACTACCGCAGTGGATGACAGTTACCTACGGATTATGCCTCGGAAGAACCCTGACAGCAACGCCACCATGTTGAATAATAC
Source organism: Schistocerca gregaria (assembly GCF_023897955.1). NCBI lineage: Eukaryota > Metazoa > Arthropoda > Insecta > Orthoptera > Acrididae > Schistocerca > Schistocerca gregaria. The sequence continues at coordinate 503,103,090 of NC_064922.1, read as the reverse complement.
TTTTCGCGCAGCCACAGGACGTCGTGTTACGACTCAAACTGTGCGCAATAGGCTGCATGATGCGCAACTTCACTCCGGACGTCCATAGCAAGATCCATCTCCGCAACCACGACACCATGCAGCGCGATACAGATGAGCCCAACAACATGCCGAATGGACTTCTCATGATTTACATCACGTTCTCTTCAGCGATGAGTGCGGCATATGTCTTCAACCAGACAATCGTCGGAGACTTGTTTGGAGGTAACCTGATCAGACTGAAAGCCATAGACACACTATAGACACACTGTCAGCGAGTGCAGCAAGTTGGAGGTGCCCTCCTGTTTTGGGGTGGCATTATTTGGGCCCGACTACGCCGCTGGAGGTCATGGAAGGCACGGTAACGGCTGTACAATATGTGAATGCTAACCTCCGACAGATAGTGCAACCTTATCGGCGAGGCATTCGTCTTCATTGACGGGAATTCGCGCCCCCCATCGTGTACATCTTGTGAATGAGTTCCTTCAGGATAACGACATCGCTCGACTAGAGTGGCCAGCATGTTCTCCAGACCTGAACCCTATCGAACATGCCTGGGATAGAGCGAAAAGGGCTGTTTATGGACGACGTGACCCACCAATCACCACTGGCCAGGGTGGCCGATCAGACGTAGACGCTAAAGTTTGGAACAGCGGACCGCTACGGTCGGAGGTTCGAATCCTGACTCGTGCATGGGTGTGTGTGGTGTCCTAAGGTTAGTTAGGTTTAAGTAATTCTGAGTTCTAGGTGACTGATGACCTCCGAAATTAAGTCCCACAGTGCTTAGAGCCATTTGAAACATTTTGAATCACCAATCACTCTGAGGTATCTACGCCGAATCGCCGTTGAGGTGGGAGAATCTGGACCAACAGTGTCTTGTGGATAGTATGCCACGACGAATACAGGCATGCATCAATGCAAAAGGACGTGCTACTGGGTATTAGAGGTATCGGTATGTAGAGCAATCTGGACCATCACCTCTGAAGGTCTCACTGTATGGTGATACAAACACGCAATGTGTCGCTTTCATGAGCAATATAAAGGGCGGAAATGATGTTTACGTTGATCTCTATTCCAATTTCCTGTATAGGTTCCGGAACTCTCGGAACCGAGGTGATGTGTGTGTGTGTGTGTGTGTGTGTGTGTGTGTGTGTGTGGGTGTGGGTGGGTGGGTGGGTGTGGGTGTGCGCGCGTGTGTGTGCGCGCAAGTTCTAGATGTATTCTGTTGACACGTTCCACATCATAATATTCATTGTGAATGTGATCTGCGGAACAAGTATTAATTATTTTTACCATATCAGGACGGGGAGACTGGGTACACGCATTCTTATTGCACAGGCCTTGTAACCTTTCACACCGGAATGAGATTTTATGCAGCACATTACTTAAGGATGTGAATTGCGTCACACCCTGTTGTCCCCGGGGAAAGCTACACTCAAATTGGCAAGCAGGTTGCTAACGAGCGGCCGCTTAACCGCCAGGGACTCGGCAGCGCACAGTTGCGAACGCGGTTCACCGCAGGTGTCGTCCCTCTTTCTCCACGCCGAGCAACATCCGTATCCGACAGGTTCCGTCACGTCACTGCGGTGTGTTACGCACTCTGCCGGCACAGCTTCCCAGAAGGCGGCCGAGGGCGTGGGCGTTGTGGAAGCGCCGCGCCGCGCCGCGCCGAGCTGGGCAGCGAGGGCAGGGCAGGGCAGGGTCCACTCGGGGGAGGGTAGGGGAGACCAGGATGTCTGGCCGGCCTGGGAACAGCGCCCAACGCCACATATTGTGCTGACTAATTACCGAGCGGCGCGCCCTCCGCGCAGCCGGCTCATCCGCGGCATATTTTACGCCGAGCGCATCCATCCCACACCTGCTGTAAATTGCCAGCAGACGCATTCGCCGTACCGCCGGGCTGGCGCCACGTGGCGCGACGCTCAGCGTCTTAAACGAAGCGCCTTTTATTACTCTCTGGCTTTCCAGGGCCGGCTTTCTGCATGTTCCAAGAAGGGCAGTACCCTGATGGGCCAACTCCTGATGCGTCTCGCCGAATTCCGTGCCACTGGTATGCTACGAATAAGAAGGATTTACATGCTCTTACTTCGTTCATCTGATAGACGTTCGTTTTGGCTTCAGAAAAAACAATAGCACCAATGAAGCAGTTACAACGTGGCACTCAATACTGAAAGTATATGTAGAGTATATTCAAAATCCTCTCAAAAGGACATGTATGCAATAAAGAAAGACGGCTAATATACACTGATGCGACAAAAGTGAAGGGATGGTTCCTAATGTCGTGTCGGACATTCATTGTCCGGTGCAGTGCAGCAAATTACCATGGCATAGACTCAGCACGTCATTGGAAGTCCTCTGAAGAAATATTCAGCCATGCTGCCGATATAGCCGTCCACAATTGCGAAAGCGATACCGATGTAGGATTTTGTACACAAACTGTCCTCTCAGAATGAGATTTTCGCTCTGCAGCGGAGTGTCCGCTGATATGAAACTTCCTGGCAGATTAAAACTGTGCCCTAGCGAGACTCGAAATGGCAGAAGTAATGCTGTGAGCACCGGGCGTGAGTCGTGTTTCGGTAGCTCAGATGGTAGTGCACTTGCCCGCGTAAGGTAAAGGTCCCGAGTTCGAGTCTCGGTCGGGCACACAGTTTTAATCTGCCAGGAAGTTTCAAACTGTCCTCTCGTTTATGTCCATAAATGTTTGGCGTGATTCATGTCTCATGATGTGAGTGGCCAGATCATTTGCTCGAATTGTCCAGAATGTTTTTTGAAACCAGTCACGTACACTTGTGCTCCTGTGACATGGCTCGTTGTCACCCATAAAACTTCCATCGTAGTTTGGGAACACGAAGGCCATGAACGGCTGAAAATGGTCTCCAAGTATCGTAAAAAACCATCGCTGTCAGTTGCATGTAAATGTAGCCCACACCATGACGAAATCACAGTGCCTTCTTGACGACTTTCGTACGTGACTTTGTGGGATCTGCACCACACTTTAAAACCTACCATCAGCTGTTCCTAACTGAAACCGGGACTCATCGGACCAGGCTATGGTTTTCCAGTAATCTATAGTCCAACCGATCTGGTCCCGAGTCCAGAAGAGGCGCTGCAGGCGATACCGTGCTGTTAGCAAAAGCACTCGCGTCAGTCGTCTGTTACCGTAGCCCATTAACACCAAATTTCGTCACACTGTACTAACGGATACACTCGTCGTACGTCCCACATTGATTTCTGCTGTTATTTCACGTAGTGTGACGCGTCTGTTAGCACAGACAATTCCACGTAAACGCGCTGCTCCCGGTTGCTAATTGAAAGCCGTAGGCCACTGCAATGCTCGTGGTGAGAGTGCCTGACATTCAATATTCTCGGCACGCTCTTGACATTGTGAATCGTGGAATATTGATTTCCCTAACACTTTTCGAAATGGAATATCCCATGCGTCTAGCGACAACGAATATTCCGCGTCCAAAACTGTTAATTCCCGTCGTGCGGCCATAAAACGCCACAACCTTTTCATATGAATCACGTAAGTACAAAGGACAGCTCCGCCAATACACTACCATTTTCTATCTTGTGTACGTGATACTATCGCCATCTGTAGACTATATGAGCATATCACCATCCCATGTCTTTTGTCATCTCAGTCTACAGCATACAAGGTTATAAGAAGTAAGAGGGGAAAGCATGAATGGAAAACCAAGAACGAACTGCTCTTACTGGAAATGCTGTGAAAATTTAAGCTATTTGTTTGATTTTTAACCCCAGACCTGCGTTATATTATGATGTTGATATAAAGTTGTTGCTTATTACGTCTATTATTGTTCACATTACACGAGTAGTTCACGGAGAGAAGAGTTTTTTTAAGAAGCGGTAGTGATTTCACACGCTGTATAGCAAAGTGCACTGAGAAGACGCAACAAATTATCGCATTTGGGCAGTTCGCAGCTTCAATGTTAACCCTTGCATACGAATTTTTTTTTATCACAGTAGACACCTGAGGTTAGTCTGCGAGACATACTGTTTTTTTTTTTAATAGTGTTATTTTTTCACTAAGACACCAGTGTAAATATGAATAAACACTATTTCAGCAAAGTTTTATTAATGTCAGTCTAAATATTTAATGTCGTCAAATAACATTTTTATTTATTTGTCTAGAATTCACTGAATGAATCCAGGGAACAAGGATTCTCTACATCTGTTACTAATATTTGTTTTATATTAATACTATATTCTTGAAAACGTTCAGTTTTGTGCCTTGTTTTCAAAGAGAGCAATTTTTGCGCTCCACTACAGAGGTTGAATGCTCACCACATTAGTTTCTTCTGCAGTTTCCACAGTTTTTTTTCATTCTTCATTTTTGTAGGATCGCAGATGTAACAACGCTCCTTCTTTGCTGAAGATTTTCTCTTACTGATGAGCTGTTGTCTTGAGGTTCATGCAGAACCCTTATCATACAATGACGAACAAGTGTCTGAAGACCTAATTTTGGCCTTTTTTATATGTGGTTGAACAAAATGCAAGGCGAGTTCGACAAGAAAGAGGTGACGTCTGGTTTTAATCTTTTAGACATGATATGCCGGCTTTTATTAAAAAATAACGCATATGATGCAACTTCACATACGTCAAGTGAGTTCATGAGTAATGCCACGCGTCATCTTTACGTTTATCATTTGCAGGAGTAAGTATGCACCATCTGATCTAGTGAGTCCGCCTTGCCCTTCGTCTCATTATAATATTTTATTAAGTCTGGACTTAGACGTATCTCCAGTATGATGCGCTACAGGAAGCAGCGCTACACTTTTACCCGTTTTGGAATTAATGACAGTAGAGTATGACCGAGACTCGAACCAAATTATGTATTATGTTCCTTCCGGCTTCCTTCTGAAAAAAATCTCTAGGTGCAAATGCTTTATTTGACCAATCTGTTCCTATAGAATACGACCCATATTGTCGTACGAAAACTGCAGATCCATGGGTGTGAAGGAATTATCCATTGCGTTATTTCGGTGACAATCCAAATAGTCTGTTGCAAGATGAGTGAGATCAATAAAAGCAAAGTTTTTATGTTTTTCGTTTTCTTCTTTTCCGATAGCTATTAGCCCTTTCAGTGACTAGAGGTTGATACGGTCACATATCTAGGATATTTTTATTCAATACTTATCAGGTTTTGCCTGTATGCATGCCGTCCACGAACTGGAACTAACTATTCATCGATCGTCAGATTTTCTTTTAGTAGACAATATTTCCCAAGTTTATGACTTACGTCCTCTCAAATGTCTCTGGAGGCAGCAAATCTATCTTTCCCTTTTCGAACTCCTCTTGTTGCTTTACCATCGAACCACAGAAATAATAACAATTCTTCACGTCTGTGACGACCCATTGTGACTCTAAATACTGGTATGTCGTACTTCTTGTTTCAGACTACTTTTATATTGAACAAATTGATTTTTATATGACCGACTGTTATCAGTAGACCAGTCAGAGTCCTTATTTTTACGCAATCATACTTTCTCCAACAAGTCTCTATTTTTTCCATAAAAACCATCAGTTTCGTTGTTAGGAAACCATTAAATTTTCTATGTAGCATCTGAAGAAATGAATAGTTCAGATGTGTCTGTCGCTGTTAATTACAGTTATCAAAGAAGGGAGCTTCACGGTATCAACTTAAGATTTTATTATATCGTGTATCGTTACTTTTGTTTCCTCAGACACACTTCCACTTTTAGCAGAAAATACCACTTCAATAACTTCCGTAGTATTGCATCATCTTCCTCTCCTAGATTGGAAATATCCGTCACGACATGCATGTCACTTACTTCGTTGACAACGCTTACGTGATATTCCCCATGTTTATCTTCATCATTGGTATGTAGTCACCACTGAAATCCCTGAGACTTTCAGAATCTTCCAGTATCTTCCATATGTCAGTTTTCTCTTCGACATGTTGTAAAACTACCACCTAATATGCCTTGTAGCTACCAGATATCTTTCAATAATAGAGCACTACACTGAAGAAATGAAAGCAAAAAATAGGAAAAAAATGAAATTAGTGTCAGAGACTCGACTCGGTATTTATGCATGAAATTTTTCAAATATCAATTTATGTCTTAAAAACGGCATGAAATTACAGGGGCAAAACATGATTTTAGGAGAATAGCTACACTGTGTGATTGAAAGTATCCGCACACCTGGCTGAAAATGATTTACAAGTTAGTGGCGCCCTCCATCGGTAATTCTGCAATTGAATATGGTGTTGGCCCACCCATAGCCTTGATGACAGCTTCCACACTCGTAGGCATACGTTCAATCAGGTGCTGGAAGGTTTCTTGGGGAATGGCAACCCATTCTTCACGGAGTGCTGCACTGAGGCGAGATATCGATATGGGTCGGTGAGGCGTGGCACGAAGTCGGCGTTTCAAAACATCGCAAAGGTGCTCTGTAGGATTCAGGTCAGGACGCTGTGCAGGCCAGTCCATTACAGAGATGTTATTGTCGTGAAACCACTCCGCCACAAGCCATGGATTATGAACAGTGCTCGATCGTGTTGAAAGATGCAGTCACCACCACTGAATTGCTCTTCAACAGTGGTAAGCAGGAAGGTGCTTAAAACATCAACGTAGGCCTGTGCTGCTATAGTCCCACGCAAAACAATAAAGGATGTAAGCCCCCTTAATGAAAAACACGACCACACGGCCTCCGAATTTTACTGTTGGCACAACACACGCTGGAAGATGACGTTTGCCAGGCGGTTTGAGGCGCCATGTCAGGAACTGCGCGCCCCCTCCCGTCGGAGGGTCGAGTCCTCCCTCGGGCGTGGGTTCAAATGGCTCTGAGCACTATGGGAACTTAACAGCTGTGGTCATCAGTCCCCTAGAACTTACAACTACTTAAACCTAACTAACCTAAGGACATCACACACATCCATGCCCGAGGCAGGATTCGAACCTGCGACCGTAGCAGTCGCACGGTTCCGGACTATGCGCCTACAACCGCGAGACCACCACGGCCGGCTCGGGCGTGGGTGTGTATATTGTTCTCAGCATAAGTTAGTTTACGCAGTGTGTAAGATTATGGACCGATGACCTCAGCAGTTTGGTCCCTTAGGAATTCACACCAATTTCCACATTTTTTTAGATGACGTTCACCGGGAATTTGCCGTACCCATGCCCTGTGATCGGATCGCCACATTGTGTACCGTGATTCGTCACTCCACACAACGTGTTTCCACTGTTCAATCGTCCAATGTTTACGCTTCTTACTCAAAACGAGGCGTCGTTTGGCGTTCACAGGCATGATGTATGGCTTACGAGCAGCCACTCGACAATGAAATCCAAGTTTTATCACCTCCCGCCTAGCTCTCATAGTACTTGCAGTCGATCCTGGTGCAGTTCGAAATTCCTGTGTGATGGTCTGGATAGATGTCTGCCTATTACACATTACGACATTCTTCAACTGTCGGTGGTCCAGCGGAGCTAGGGATGTTTAGGAGTGTGGAAATCTCGCGTACAGACGTTTGACGCAAGTGACACCCTATCACCTGACCACGTTCGAAGTGTGTGAGTTCCGCGGGACGCCCTATTCTGCTGTCTCACGATGTATAATGACTAGTGAGGTCGCTGATATGGAGTACCTGGCAGTAGTTGGCAGCACAAGGCACCTAATATGAAAAGCATATGTTTTTGGGGTGTCTGGTTACTTTTGATCAAGTAGTGTAAATCACGAAATTGCAGTACAAATATTTACTGCTAACGAAACAAAAAAATGTAACACAATCAGCGCTGGAAACTCACCTTAGGTTTTCTAGGGTTTATGAGACAAAAATTACACATTATAATCAAATAGGCAGCTCACATTGCGTGCCAATAAGCAGTGAAATGCCAAGAGACTAGATGATACTGCGATACATTCCGAAACTTGCGTTACTTCAACTTCAGTCCGGAACTGCGCGACTGCTGCGGTCGCAGGTTCGAATCCTGCCTCGGGCATGGAGGTGTGTAATGTCCTTAGGTCAGTTAGGTTTAATTAGTTTTAAGTTATAGGGGACTGATGACCTCAAATGTTAAGTCCCGTAGTGCTCAGATCCAACTGAACCTTTTGAACCATTACGCCAAAGTCAGCAGGATACAGCGGCCAAGAGACCAACCGCATGGCAGCTGGAATACGAATTGCACTTACATTATTTCTCAGTCGTCAACTGTGTAGTGTCCACCACCGGTAGCTGAGTGGTCAGCGCTACAGAATGTCAATCCCAAGGGCTCGGATTCGGTTCCCGGCTGGTTCGGAGATTTTCTCCACTCAGGGACTGGGTGTTGTGTTGTCGTAATCATCATCATTTCATCCCCATCAACGCACAAGTCGCCGAAATGGCGTCAAATCGAAAGACTTGCACCCGGTGAAAGGTCTACGCCACGGGAGACCCTAGTCACACGACATTCCGAACTCTGTAGATTCACAAAACATGACATTGTGGGCATGATTCAGTGTTCGTGCAGATTATTACAGAGTACAATATAGCTCATTTCAAGAAAAACAAGGAAACGCAGCAGAAGCTTCCCACACAAGCTGTACAACATATCTGAACACATATATTCTGCTTGAGTTTGATATCGGCCTAGAGCAGTGTTTCTTCGACTGGTAGGCTTCTTTGCGTCAGGCAAAGAAAACGACTCGGTTCGACTAGATGAGTAACATTTTGGTGTAAAAGCAAAACCGTCTTTCTAAGGTTGGCCAGGTGGGGCCTTAACATCTTGACATTTCATGTTCGTGCCGAAAACGCAGAAATTTCATACTCAATTACTCTCTGCGGCGGTAGTGGCAGTACAGCATCCGTTGCCCTTACCTAACCAAGGCGCTAGCTCTGACCATAAATGCACAAAGCAGGCCACATCTTAACTTATCTGAAAACTTCCTGTGTCCCTAGGAAGTCTTGCACCTCCTCATAAGATTCACTGACTGTCTTCTGCCAACAGGACTCTGAGACCACACCAGGAGTACACCACCCAAGAATGAAAAATGAAAAGCCTACCTCCAAGGCCCACATGGCGAGTACTCTCAATAAAATAACCCAAAATAATGGCAGAAAATGAAACATTAAAGCTTTTCAATATGTAACAGTAACGCCACAGTTGTAAGACAGGAATGCAGACTTTTGCCCCTATTGTTGTTTCTCCACTACGGTTCAATCTATTAATTGAAGAAGAAATAACGGATATAAATGAAACGTTCAAGAGTGAGATTAAAAATCGTGGTGAAAGGCTATTAAATAACACGATTTTGATGACAATGCTATTTACAGCGAAATAGACGTAGAACTGCAGAGCAAGCTGAATGGAATCAGAGTCTAATGAACGAATAATATGGATAGAATATAAATAATGAGGGGTAGTAAAGCCGAGATTAGCTGTAAACTAAGCAACTAATCTGGCTACCACTAAATACATGAAATTAAGGTTCAAAAATGGTTCAAATGGCTCTGAGCACTATGGAAATTAACTTCTGAGGTCATCAGTCCCCTAGAACTTAGAACTACTTCAACCTAACTAACCTAAGGACATCACGCACATCCATGCCCGAGGCAGGATTCGAACCTGCGACCGTAGCGGTCGCGGGGTGGAATTAAGGATTCCTGCTGTCTTGGAGAAAGAAACAGGATGGATGAAGAGAGGAGGACATAGAAAGCAGACTAGCACAAGCGAACAGAGCGTTTCTAGCTGAAAGGAGTCTGCTAGATTCAAACAGTTCTTTTTTGTGGAAAAAGTTTCTAGAAAGTATGTTTGGAGCACAGTGTTGTATGGAAGCAAATCATGGACCCCTAGGAACGATGAAAAAATAGAATGGATGCTTTGAGATGTGGCGCTATAGAAAGATGTTGAAAATTAGCTGGACTGGTAATAAATGACTTTCTGTAAAGAATTAGTAAGGAAAAGAACTTGTGGAAAAACTCTGACAGGAGGAAAAGATATGAAGAAATAACTTCCTTGGTGCTAGAGGGAGATGTAGTGGACAAAAACAACAGCATATGCAGCAGATAATTGAGGATGTTGCGTGTAAATGATGCTCTAAGGACGTGAATTCCAATTACGGCTTGGGGCCGAGGCTAGAGCTGTTCCGTGTACCACCGCCATTTTCACACTTTCCTATTTCAATTGCCAACGATCCCCGGGAAGAATGACAGTTAGTGAGCTCTAATCTCTCAGATTCTACCATCAGTGTTTTTCCATCGGACATACGGAATCAATATGTAAAGGAATCAAAATGTTGACCGTCTCTCTTAGTAACGTACGCTCTTGGAATGTCTGTAGTACATAACACCATGATATACGATGCCTCTTTGGTCCAGAGGGACAGAGGAATTGAATGAGCAGAATTCCATACAGAAATTTTTCCAATGCAGAATTTACTAGTACACAATTTCATTTACTTTAGCGGAATACATACTGCGATTAATAGCTGCGACGAGGTTAGTGCTGTATGCTGCACCAAGACTCGAACCAAGGACCTTTGCATGGGTATGTGTGACGCACTTGGACAGAGCAATCTGTTGGAAGGACTTTGGTAAAATCTTTGGGTAGCTTTAAATTTCTTATTCATTTCCACATACTTAATGCTTTCGAATATTACAATATTAGAGGATTTCAGTTTTTCGTTTTTCTTTCGTGAGGTTTCTGATTCAAGAGAATCAGTAATGTGTAAATATTATTCTTATTTTTACCAATTTTTAATTTCAATTAGAGCTTAGCGCTCAAAGGAATGTTTGGTTACACGAAAGTTTTGGCTTGAAAGAGAACTAAGTTTATGAAACGATGCCAAATTTAAGCCTGTTGGTATATCTCAAGAAGCAGCACAGTAGCTTAGTAAGCCAGATCTGGATCGAATCCACGTGATGAACTAATTACCATCGGTGTGGTTCACCAGGCAGACTGAGGTTTTCCATCTTTAACCAAATGCTGGGCTGGTACCCAATTTCTACCTCAGCAACAAAGTTTGAACCATTGAGAGACAGATGTCATCTATATTGAAACGTCCCCTTTGAAAAATTGTACAAGACTGTGCTTAAACTGACGCATAATATTTTTTTTTACCGCAACGCAATCTGACTTTCAGTAATCCCTAAAAGAGAATGGCCCCGATTAACATTAACCTATACGTTTCACAAATCACTTACCTTACACAAATCTTCGTTACTCAAGCTACTGCAATACAGCGAGCGCCACTACTGCCAGCTTAATAAAAGATTCAAACTACGGAAGGCACTAATTACTGATAGGCATAGTTAGCGAATGAAAGATTTTAATAGAGAACAAACAATGTATTTACCTTAATAGTCATAATATATATAGCAGTTCATGATATCCAGTCTTACAAATTCCAAAACTCCGCCATCTCTCTCCCCACGTCCACCACTGCTGGCGGCTCACCTCCAACTGCGCAACGCTACGCGCTGTTAGCATCCAGCTGCCGCTGCCCAATACTACAATGGCAGACAACAATGCAAACCAGACACAGACTGCACACGGCACAGCCAGTGATTTTCATACACAGTGCTACGTGGCGGCAGCATTACCAATAAAAAAACGTAAACAGCCTACTTACATAGCCCTCATGCTCCCCACAAAAAAATTTACAAATTGTTTGGGCAGTGGCCAATACAGATTTTAAAATTTTTTTCATAATTACAATAACAAAGAAATGAAATGCACACACTTATCGATACAATGTTGGTCAAAAGCCAAAATTTTCTCACAGTCCATAAAGACAGTCCTGATCATTCATCAAAGTAAAATTGCAGTGTTTTTCTCAAAGTCTAAGTAGTAAAAGAAAATGCACACAGAAGTAGTGGATTTCCATGCAGTCTTGAAGAAGTAGTGTTGTCCTTCCAACGGAAAGGCAGTGCTGACTCTTGACATGCAGACAGGTAATGGGCCACAACAGTGCAAACCCACAGCAGAATCAGTCGAAGATTTGAAGAATGTTGATAGGTAGGTCAACATAGAGTAGACCCATTGTAGTCCTGGTAGAGATTACTGTATTGGTGGACCACCAGAGGTGCAGACCCACTGCAGTCCTTGTAGAAATAATGGTATTGGTGAGTCATCAAAGGTGTAGAACCACTGTAGTCCTTGTAGAGATGGCTTGCAGCCAACTGTTGCGACTGTGTAGGTGCATAATCACCATCGAAGAGTCTTGTGGACAATATAGCAAGTCCATCAACCACCACTTGTGCACGCACAAAGTTTTGGGAATTGTCCTTAGAACCAGCAATGCTGTTAACCAGTCTCTTGCTGAATTATCAACACATGTGCAAACACTAACAGTCCCTACTTCTCACATATTATCCATATACTATGACCAACAGAAACGTGTGCAGTGAAATGATACTTAATTTGAAGAACTGGTGTCTATACAATTATAAATTTAAAACATAAAAATACAATTACAAAGGCACAAAATACATCATTAAAGAACATAACAGTATCGATAACTTTTGTAGTAAAACAGGCTTTACAGAAGAATAGAAATAAAGATGCGCATCAGTGTTACAAAACTTATGACATAAGTACATACATAAAGATCAAATAACTTTTGAAACATAAACTTCACACATGAGCATTAAAACAGATCAGAATTAATAATGTCTAACATCTTTACAAAGTAAATAACATATGATTAATGCAAATTATATTTGAGGATAACAGTATTCCTCATCATAGTTCATGTAGCTGAGTATTAGAAAAATTCTGCAATATAAGTCTTATCAGATAAACATATAAAGACCGGTAGAACATAAATACACAAAGGAAAGGAGAGGGTTTGTTTTCAGTGTAACATTTGGTACTGCAGTCCAACCCAAAACTTCATTCTGTAGATCTTTCGTCATATCTCAACATTTGTTTCCACCAAAAATATCCTATCCAAGTATGCTTTCTGTATTTTGTTCACATCCTCTTTCAAAAATAGTTTTTCTCCACTGTACACTACTTTTTTGGCCAAATCATTTCTTATAGCTTCTCAATGCATTTCTTCCAATTCATCACAACTCGTTCTCTTTTATAGCCTACCCCATCTTAAGCTAACTTAAAGCTACTGAGCTCAGATGCTAAACTAAGGGACGAGGCAATTCAGCAGCACAAAACAATTAATACAAACAACAATGAAAAAATGGAAGTTGTCAAAGCAAGCAGCAATATTAAAACTAATATAAGGCAACGGACAGCAAACAAGAAAAATAAATCCGTAGTAAAACTGGCTTAACAGAGTAATACAAAGTCAAATTCAGTAACATTATGCCTGGCACACAGCAGCAGCAAATGCAATAGCTTATAACTAAACATGACAAAGCTCGAGCAGAAAAAATATTACAGTAAAGACAACAAAGCAGAAAAGGGAAATGTCTATTCAAATATTAATATCTATGTCATTAAAGTGGTGCACCACAAGAAGTTATTCTACCATAAAAATTACCAAGTACTTGAAAAGAAAATTATGTATGCAGTTCCTGTGAAGGGAAGTCTTTTTGTGCTCCTTCGTTTTTTTAAGTACATCCTAAAGTTATTATTTACTGGATCTATAGGCATAAAATATCTATATTAGTACATCCATTAAATTTTATTGTAACCAATGCTTCAGTGCAGCAAGAAACTAGATATTAAACAAAATAGGCAAAGCAAGGCGTGAAACGTCATTCGCTAGCCATAAGTCATTTCATAATGCAGTAAACAATCTTCCAACTAGCAAGACAATAGACACGAAATGTTTCTCATCATTTCATTTCAGTAAAAATGAAGACGTTAGAAGTACTGAGCGTGTCGTATTTGCGACGCTTTCTACAAAGAAATGTCAATAGTGAGGATAATGGCCTTTTTTTTTTTCTTGTGCCTCAGAAAGGCACACACTAATAGCTTGTTTCCAGGTGGCTGTCGCGGAGCTGGGTGCCCACGACGCATTACGTGCAGGTGGTCACTTAACTTTCTTACCGAAATATTTACGACACCAGTTTCCGCTACAGTGGCAGTCTCATATAAAAAATTTCACAGGTCAAGAATTTGCGTTACAAATTTGTAGAAACAAAATCCTATTGATATAACAGTGTCCAAAAGAGTTCCGTCGCCATTGTAATACATTCACGCATTTACATACATTTCATCTCTTAAAGTACAATTCTTGGTTTCCAACCACCTTTTTCAGAAACCAGAGTCCCTAACCACTACTCATTATTCCTTACCTTATTACACATATACATATTCGTCGACATTTCTTCAATATTTCATCATAACAAATAAGTAGCATAATCAAATTCCTCATATAGCATCAGCTTATTGATCATAAACATACCGCAACAGCGTAATACACATCGTCATCATAACATCATAAAACCTCAGCCTAATCTCAAAATCGTCGTAGCTTCCTCCAATAATTTCAAAACCTAAAAAAATATTCTCTGCTCATGTCAAAAGTGTCATCTGCCTCAAACGCACTTTAAAAATCATGATCCCTTACCAAATACATCATTCAAAGCTCTCATAGTATCACAATGGTTCCAAAAAAATATGAACATCTCAGAAAGTACAGACGAAATACAATTTCATAAGTTTGAAGTTATCCAACCTTGTAATTACGTAAACATCTGTCACTGATGTAGTAAAATAAATATTTGTCTCTCTCAGTTAAATGATCAGATAGCTGTGTAATTCTGTGTTAGAGAAATATGGTACCGATGTGTTAAGTTGTATAAGCAAATATCATATTAGCTAGGGCTCCTTGTGCTTGCCATACATATGGTACACAAAGTAAGCGTGTACCCCCCTCCCCCCCCCCCCCCCCCCCTGAGGAAGCCGTAGTTAGCGAATGAAAGATTTTAATAGAGAACAAACAATGTATTTACTTTAATAGTCATAATATATATAGCAGTTCATGACATCCAGTCTTCCAAATTTCAAAACTCCGCCATCTCTCTCCCCACATCCACCACTGCTGGCGGCTCACCTCCAACTGCGCAACGCTACGCGCTGTTAGCATCCAGCTGCCGCTGCCCAATACTACAATGGCAGACAACAATGCAAACCAGACACAGACTGCACACGGCACAGCTAGTGATTTTTCATACAGAGCGCTACGTGGCGGTGGCATTACCAATAAAAAAACCTAAACAGCCTACTTTATATATATATATATATATATATATATATATATATATATGATAGCAGTGGTAACAGAAAGTTAAAATAATTTCGCCAAACCGCGATAAACATTGGGCCTCCTAGAATGACATAAACGCTAGAAAAGAAAGAGAAGTAAATAATTTAACAAAGTCCTACGCTCACGAAGGTGATTTATGGTGAGTGCAAGCTATGCATAAAGGGGAGGGCGGAAGTAGGATAGCAATATGAGCCCAAGGGCCAGGGAGATAGGCAACCCACACATTTGGTGACATGCCAATGCTGCAACTGTTATGTACTACCGTAGGACCGCCGGCTACATCTAAAAAAACGACCTTATCTGGAAGTAACTGAAAAGGACTTCTGATGTCAAGTTACACACTTGGGCAATATATAATCAAACTCATATCCCATCCCCCCTTCTTTTGGGAAACCACCAGAAATTGATCAAGGTCTACTAAGGGTAGCCGCAGTCCTCACCTCCCCCTCACCACCATCACAATCCCTCCACTCCCACTCTCCGCCAATGACATTCAAGCATGCCCTCCACATCGCCACCTCTTATAACTAGGATATTTGAGTACAAGTGTATCACTCTGGAGCTGCATAACATACAGAGAGGATCAGGCTGTGTTTATTTGTTAATAACAAATAACTGTAATTACTTTATGTGACGTCACTCGAGGTCTATCTGTTAACAACAATAATACATGGTTTTCGTCGTTTGAGGCGCCAGCAGAGACCATTCCACAAAGATATGCATGAACTCTCATTCTTCCTCAATTTTACATACTTTTCACCCATTTTTGGATTTTCCCCATTTTGCGCAATTTTACGTATTTTTCCACGTTCTTTTCGTATTTTCTCAAAATTTTATCCATTTATGCGAGTTCTATCCCATTACTCCCAACGTCACATCACATAGTTATGAAAATAGGGGTGCTACGCTATCAGCCACCTAGTTTCGGCAGCTTTCCGAGGTCACCCTACTATTCGTCCAAAAGATACTTGTAGATCAGTGTCAACAGGAAGCTTTTATGGTTTTTATAAGGATAGCAAATAATAAACAAACAATCTTTTACAGAAAACTTTATTAAATATCTTGCTTACACATCTACCACAGAATACAACTCTCTCTTTGTGTTCGTTTCAATTAGTTTCAGTGACACCCACCTTAATTTTAACACATAATTTAAATTTATGTCACAATGGTCTGCTTCTTTCTCCAGTCAGTAATTTCACAAGTAAAAGGAAGAACTATTCAGGAATTCTAATATTAACTAATTTTCTTCCGGTGAAATACATGTTTTATGACCTTCCTGTAGTTCTTCCAGGCCAATGCATTTGGGGCTTTTAGTATTGCCTGCTGTCTTCTTATTTTCTGGATAAGACAGCGGTTAAAGCACTTCACATCCAGCTGCGTGCCCGCTATCAACTCTTCTGTTCACATTCAAGCGGGATTTCCGTATACAATCTAAATTTTACAACTTTTGCAAATTATTGTCCACTAAATGTAGCTATTCTGTTAGTTTTAAACTCTGAAAATGGCCCTTTTGTGTTTCTAGGTACACAATTTCCAGTGTTCCACATTTGGATCATCCTTTTCCAGCAGGTTCAAATGGCTCTGAGCATTATGGGACTCAACTGCTGTGATCATCAGTCCCCTAGAACTTAGAACTACTTAAACCTAACTAACCTAAGGACATCACACACATCCATGCCCGAGGCAGGATTCGAACCTGCGACCGTAGCAGTCGCACGGTTCCGGACTGCGCACCTAGAACCGCGAGACCACCGCGGCCGGCTTTTCAAGCAGGTCCAAAGAGGAATGGATGTTTATAAAAAAAGTTTTGTGCATCCTCTAATCTTAAAAACGTTCAAATTTTCATTGACATGGACCAGTACTCTGACATGTGAACTACTTCCTTCCTTCACTGTCTACTGTAAATGCAGTATTTTTTATTCCCAAGTCATTGCCATATTTCTCCAAAAAATGTGTGGTCCTAATTGTCAGTTGACTTAGTCACATGCTCCAGTCTTCGTTTTTTGACTTCGATGTCCTCTATTTCCAGGTTTCTTTTTCGTAAACACAATGCATGAAATGCAATTGTACAGCACCGGAAGTTGGGCACCTAGCAACAGACAACCGTTTGCAAGAGTTTACAACTGATGATTTTACTACATTCAATGAACACTCTTTTGCAAAAGTTGTAAACTTAAATTTATATACAGAAATCCCGCAAGAACGTGGAGCAGAAGAGTTGCTTGCTTATATCCATCAAGATGTACCATGCTTTAACGGAACTGTTATGTAGGAGAAAAAAGACGATATTAAAATCCCCGAACGCTGTCACCTAGGAGA